>NC_133527.1:50520670-51872545 GCF_048544455.1 Silene latifolia | reverse complement strand
GGTGAGTATTTCTGCTCTTCTTGATTTTCTTTTGAGAGTTTATGATGAAAGATCATCGGTTGATGAGTGATTTTTGACCTTTCAGGAGGTCGAGGCGGCGGGCATCGAGCCCCCAGCGTACCCCGAGACCCTCGAGTACACTGACGCGACCGGGAGGACGACGATCTCCGAGCTGCGTGATTTTGACGTAGCTGTGACGGATGCTGGCCTAGGCGACTGGCAGCATCTGATTCGGAGGGTACACCTCTAACTTTGCATAACTTTGGTGTAAGAACACATTTGGTTGAGCTTGTTCAATTATTGAGAACTTCTTTTTGAAAATGCAGGTCGCGCCGTCTCGGTTTGTGGCGTTGTGGAGGGTGACCAACCGGCTGCGAGCTACTGCCGTCGAGGCACTTGTCGGTGGTCGAGGCCGTCAGGTATGAACCTTATGCCTATTCCATTTTTGAGTTTTGACTTTTCCTTTGTAATTGTTTGAAACGATTGACATGAGCCAATTTTGTGTTGTTTATAGGGGAACCGTGAGCTGGAGCGAGAGTTGACCCAGTCTCGGGAGGAGACAGGTCGCTTGCTGAGGGAGCTCGAGGTTCGAGACGCCGAGATTGCCGCTCTTGCGGCAAGAGTTGCAGAGTTGGAGGGCGTCCAACAGTAGTTTTGTGTAGCTTTTGTTTGTGCATTTGTACATTTGGACCATCATTTTGAACATTTTTGGACTTTGTTTGGGGCTCGAGCCCCCAGTTTGTTGCACATTTCCTTCGTTTGGTATATATACGACGGCCTGAGTGCCTTTGCTGTTGGGTTGCGTTGCTTGTGTCTGCAGGTTAGCTTTGAACAGGTTTGGTAGATGACGGTTTACGCCGTCATGCTGCCGAAATTTACATAGAAATCACGCAAAACATGCATTTGTATATACATATTTGTACATTCATATAGCCTGAATTAGTGCAAAATGAAAGACTCAAAAGCATGCAAAATGAAAAAAATTTGGCCGAAAATGACCGGACGGTAGGGAGGGCTACCCCCTAAAAAAAAGAAAAATAGAAATCTATAAGTTAGAAATGAAATGAAAATGAAATAGGTATATACATTTTGAAATGAAAATTATTTCCTAAAAAAGAATTAAAATGAAAATGATTTCTTAAAATGAAAATGTGCAAGTGTGGTAAAATGGCGAAAATGTTGATGTCGCCTCGAAATGCGTGCCCGCGAAATTAGGAAACCCGAAACATGGTAATCTTCACGTATTTACCAAAATAATAACCCGTAGGAATATGAAATTATTCGTCACGGAATTAGGAAAGATCCAACGCGGAAAATCACAGAAGTGAAGCTGAGGAAGAGGCGCGAGATGAGCGTCCCTTTGAAGAGAGCGCGCAGCAGTGTCTGCGCTTTGTTCCCAAAGTGTTCTGTTCTGACGGATTTTTGGAAACAGCAATTAGTATAAATAGAAACGTCGATGGAGCTTTTATTCACACAAGTCCTTCGTCTTTTCTTCGTCTAATTACATAAAACCCTCAAAACAATTTTCGCATCATGAATACATTGGAGATTCGCGTGAAGGAATGGACCAACGAATTTTTGAATATGGAGAAACATGATATGGGTGCTTATAGTTTTGGATCATTGTTGAGTTTGAAACTCATCAAGGTTGTTAAACCGTTCTTGGATGCTTGTTTTGACTATTGGGACCCGAATTACCATGTTTTCGCATTCCCTGGAGGTGATATTTGCCCATTTCCTGAAGAAATAGCTGCTATTGGTGGGTGGGATCCTGAACACTTGCCTGCCATTCCGTCTGCTTCGCAAGGATATAAGAGTAAGTTCAGAGAGTTGCTTGGATTGACTAGACTTGAGGTGGACCGTCTAGTTACCTCAAAGGGCGTTAGAATGTTGGACTTCATTGATCGATTCATCAACAGGGTCGACCCCACCGTTTCTCATGTTGCTAGGCGGAGGGCATTTGGCTTTTGCTTGTTACATGTGTATGTTTTCCAAGGACATGTTGACGAAGACTTGAGAGGCGATCCCCGTCTTCTAGGCCTTATTGAGCAAATGGAGCTGCGCAGGAGCCCATCTTGTTTATGCTTAGGAGAAATTATTTTGGGCTTGGATAATAGGGAATCCAACCGTGATCTGCCATACTTGGGAAGTCCCGTCATCCTACAGGTAAAAGACATCTTTTTTTTTTGTTTTTTTTTTGTTCGTCTCTCTTTTTTTTTCGCCTTTTTTTTTTTTTTTTTTTTTTTTTTTTGATGTCTAATACCCGCTTTTGGTAGGTTTGGCTTATGGAACGGCTCCGATTGATCGAGCCCCCAGTTCATGTTCTTTCTTATCATGCCCGCTCGATCGCGATGAGGACCAGGTTGTATATGGTGGACTTCACTCGGGTTTGTGATTATTGGAAGAACAAGCTGAAGAGCGATGATGGTCCCTTGATCAGGTGGGTCGTACCGTGGTGGCACCTTAAATCCGTCACTAGAGTGTCTTCTTTGGATCCCACTAGGTCTGTACGCATTCCTGGATTGGAGTTTATGGTGTGCATCTTCCCGGAAAGGCTGATGAGACAAGTTGGGCTGAAACAGACTATCCCGCGGCTTGACACCGTCCCGCAGACTGCTGTGGCGCTTACTACAGAGAGCCGAAGGGAGTGGGCCATTAAATGGGCTCAAAGAAACATGTGGTTCTTGAATTTCTCCGCCAATGCCTTGTGGGTGTCGGATTCTTATCTGCAATGGAGAAATGCTACTACTCCGGAAGAGCGTGAAAGGTTGAGGAAGCGCGAGCCCGTTGACTACAAGGTGCGCGAGGTAGAGAAAGAGAAGGAGAAGCATCTGACAGAGGGAGAAGAAGAAGCCGGGTTTCAAGTTGTTCATCCTTCGAAGAAACCAAAGACTACTCCTGTCGTAGAGATGGTGATGGGCAAGAATGAAAAAGCTAGGCCTCGAGAAAGACCGTTGGTGATTAGATCTAAAGTGGTGCAAGAGCGCCCGGCTCGTGGTCGTGACAAGAAATATGACAAGAATGACAAGGGCAAGGGGAAGATGGAGGAATAGCCCGAGTCTTTTTATTATGTGTTTATTATTATTACCTATTATTGTTGTAATAAAAAGGTGGGGTTTTTAGAATCCTAGCCTATTCTATTTTTATTATGTAGCGTACTATTATTACAAGAATGAATGAAATAAAAAAGGTTTTAAATGGTTATGAAACCGTTGTGATTTTCTATTTATTATTCTTATCGAATTCCAAATGCAATGCAAATGTCCTTCTATTTACATTTTAAAATAGATGGGTTGAATCCCGTGAAGGATTGCCTACGTATTCACTTAAAAAAATGAAATCAAACCCTTGCGCGTAGTTCAAGTAAAAGTAAAAGAATAATTGTTCTAAGCAAGAGCTTGTAATGAACTTAGAAAATAAGCATGAGCTTTTGCTTGTTCTGAAGGTGCAGATCCGTTTATTTGATGATGTGAGGATGACAAATATGTCAGGATGCAGGAGCATAATGACATTAGCTTATTTCAGCTGGGCCAGGGGCCGTTTATTTAGTGCCACAAGAGCGACACGTAGGGTCACGCGAGGCGCGTTTTTGTTCCTATTCTAGGCATAGTACCGTTTTAGTTGGTCAAGGTTTGTCGAGTTTGAAAACTCATTCCCGTCTAGGTCTGTGATTCTAACCGCACCCCCTGGAAGTATGGATTTGACTAGAAATGGTCCGGCCCAATTAGGTTTAAATTTTCCCCGTGGGTCGACAGGTAAAAGAGCTCTAACCGATTTGAGCACTAAGTCTCCTTCCTTGATGTTTCTTGGCCTAACTTTTTTGTTGAAAGCTCGTTTGATACGTGCTTGATATGTTTGGACATTATGCAAGGCGCGTAGCCTGCGTTCATCCAGGAGGATGAGTTCTTCATATCTATCCCTCTTCCAATCGGCTTCCGGGATTTGACTTTCGAGTAAAATACGCAAGGATGGTATTTATAGCTCGACTGGTTGTACAGCTTCCATGTCGTAGGTCAAATAGAAAGGAGTAGCCCTAGTGGGCGTCCTAACAGATGTACGATATCCCCACAAAGCAAAGGGTATCTTGCTTGGCCAGTCCCTATAGTTGTCGATCATTTTCTTGAGAATCGTGACAACATTCTTGTTCGCCGCCTCTACCGCGCCGTTAGTCTGTGGTCTATAGGGTGAAGAGTGGTGATGCCTAATCTTGTATTTGGCTAGCAATTGCTCAGTCTCAGCTTGGAAATGTGATCCATTATCACTAATGATCTCATATGGGCAACCGTATCGACAGATGATGTTGTTTTGTATGAACTTTGCCACATTTTTGGCTGTAAGACTAGTGTAGGAAGCCGCTTCTACCCATTTGGTGAAATAGTCGATTGCCACTAGGATGAAACAGTGACCTCCTGTTCCGGCCGGGGTTATCTTCTCGATTATGTCAATTCCCCATGCAGAAAATGGCCAAGGAGATGTCATTGTATAGAGCAATGAAGGAGGGACATGTTGCACATTCCCGAAGATTTGGCAATTATGGCAATGTCTTACGTATTTGATGCAATCGGATTCCATTGTGGTCCAATAATACCCAAAACGTGTGATTTTCTTTGCCATCATGGGCCCACTCATGTGAGGACCGCATTCTCCATCGTGGACTTCTTCCATCAACTTTCGTGCCTGTGAATGATCAAGGCAACGTAAGACTACACCAAGAGGTGTTCTTTTGTATAATTCTCCTTGCATGAGAATGTATTGGGAAGCGAGTAGGCGTATAGCACGTTGTCCCCTCTTGTCCATATCGGGTGGATAGGTACCATTAAGCTTAAAATTCAGGATTGCTTGAAACCAGGGTTCCTGCGCTACTTCCTCTTCATCGGTGATTTGGTGTACGTAAGCCGGCTCTGACCGTCGTTCGATGCATAAAGGCATTTCCACCATGTGATCTGGCATATTAATCAATGATGCAAGTTTCGCAAGAGCGTCTGCAAATTGATTTTCTTCCCGTGGTAGGTGTAGGTATGTCACGTGATCAAAGAATTGGGCAACTTGGTCTATTCTAGCTTGATAAGGTGCAAGGCTTTCGCTTCGAATTTTCCAAGATCCTGTAACTTGATTGATGATCAATGATGAATCCCCATGTACTCGGAGGTTCTTAATGCCTAAGCTCACTGGCGCTTGTAGTCCAATGAGACAAGCTTCGTATTCTGCAGCGTTATTTGTCACCTCGAAGTCGAGTTTGACAGAGATTGGAGTATGCTCGCCTTCAGGAGAAATGAGCAACACTCCTATTCCGAATCCTCTTAAATTCGATGCTCCATCAAAGTACAGGTCCCAGGAATCTACATCAGTTTGGAGTATATCCTCGTCTAGAAATGACCAAGTGTCAATCGTTTGTGCGTCATTGTTGGGATTTTCTGCGAAGAACTCGGCGACGGCGCGCCCTTTTATAACTTTCAGTGGCACGTATTTGAGGTCAAATTCTGAGAGCATCAAGGTCCATCTTGCTAAGCGTCCGTTGAGGACGGGTTTCTCGAAGAGGTATTTGACTGGATCCATTTTGGAGTATATTATGACGGAGTAGCTAAGCATGTAGTGGCGTAGCTTCTTCGTTGCCCACACAAGAGCGAGGCATGTCTTTTCGAGTTGTGAATATTTGCACTCGTACTCCAAAAACTTCTTACTAAGGTAGTAGATAGCTCTTTCTTCACTTCCTACAGTTTGAGCCAGCATGGCACCCATAGCGGTTTCGGTTACTGTGAGATATAAACCAAGAGGTTGATCTCGTTGAGGTGGCATGAGCACGGGCGGTTTGGCCAATATCTCCTTGATTCGGTCGAATGCTTTTTGACAATCATCATCCCACATGGTGTGGTCCGTTTTCTTGAGCTTTTTGAAGATAGGTTCGCAAATCATGGTGAGTTTCGATATGAATCGAGTTATATATTGTACTTTTCCCAGGAATCCCCTGACTTCTTTTTCTGTTTGAGGTTGTGGCATTTCGATCAGAGCTTTGATTTTGGAAAGATCTATTTCTATGCCTCTTTGACTAACGACGTATCCCAGGAGCTTGCCCGATATTACACCGAATGTGCATTTTTGAGGATTGAGCCTCATGTTGTACTTTCGTAGCCTTGCGAAGAACTTGCGAAGGTTCGTAATATATCCCTCTCTTTCCTTGGATTTGACAATCATGTCGTCTACGTATACCTAAACTTCTTTGTGCATCATGTCATGTAAGAGTGTAGTTGCGGTGCGTTGATATGTAGCTCCGGCGTTGATCAATCCAAACGGCATGACCGTATAGCAATAGGTTCCCCATTGGGTGACAAATGCGGTCTTGTGCATATCTTCCATGGCCATTTTGATTTGATTATAACCCGCATACCCATCCATGAAGGATAGTAATGCGTGGTCTGCAGTATTGTCCACCAATATGTCATTGTGAGGTAGAGGGAAGTCATCTTTTGGGCTTGCTTTGTTTAAGTCCCTAAAATCAACACAAACACGGATTCTCCCATCCTTTTTGGGTACGGGTACTATGTTAGCTACCCAGTCAGAATACTCGGAAACTTTTATGAAGCCGGCTTTGAATTGCTTGTCAATTTCTTCCTTAATCTTGAGAGCCCATTCTGTTCTCATTCTTCGAAGCTTCTGTTTCACAGGTTTGAAACCTGGCTTAATCGGAATCCTATGTTCAGCGATATCCCTGTCAATCCCCGGCATGTCTTTGTAGGACCAAGCGAAAACGTCTTTGAATTCATTTAGGAGGTCTATGAAATCGGCCCTTTCGGTAGAGCTCAAGGTAGTCCCTATCCTAAGTTCTTGGGGTTCTAGTTCGGTTCCTACGTTGATGGGTTCGGTGTCTTCTATTACTGGTCCCCCTTCCCCTTCCTTTAGTATTTCTTTGGCTACGTAAGGAGGTATCTCGGTCAAGTCTAGGTCTTGGTCATCCTCCGTATCATCATAAACAGAATTGCACTCAAAAGAACATAGAGAGTAAGCAGAACCTGATTTATTCATATTAAAATTTGAGTAGAGTTGAAACAAAGAAGCCAACTGATCCATGGTCAGTGGCGGCAAAGGGACAGTGGTTGGGGCATTTCCCGAACTACTGTGGCTACTCGAGGCTAAGCTAGGAGAAATAAAGAGAGTGGGGATGACGACATGAGTAGACTCTCTAATGACTTCTCTAGACTCCGACTCTGACTCCGACTCCGACTCGAACTCATCGTCTTCTGGTTCTCCTTTGAACATCTCTCCTTCTCCAGTGGTGAGCTTGAAGAGTCTTCCTTGATTGTTGGTCCACTTGATTAATTTTCTCCATCCCTTCTGTTGACTTGCGCCAGTTTCTGTGATTAGCGCGGTAGGGTTGAAGTGATCGTCTTGAAGTATCATGGTAATGATCTCATCCTGCGCGGCCCTAACAAATCGATCTTCTCCGAACAATAGGCTAACAGCTTGTTCGTCTAAGCAAGGTGCTTGACGGGTTTTGACGGTAGGAACCGTTTCTGGAGGGATAAAGTAGCAATCGTGAAAGATCTCGATTCCAGCTAGCTTCCTTTCGAGATAGTGCCAAGGTTCGGGAAATCCGTGAAAGAGTTCTAGACTTCCTTCTTGAACAAAGTACCCATTTAGAGTAGGGCGGTAGGGTCGCATTTGGACTCCCACGTACTTACGGTTTTGAACTTGAGCAAGCATTTCGAGAACCTCTTCTTTTGTGGGTTTGTACCCTAACCCAAGTGGTATCCTCTTTGAGTTGCCTTCCTTGTATGGTGCGAAGGTATTTTTCCGAATAGGATTCAAAGGCATTCCAGGGAAGTATCCCTGGGATTTGAGTATGTGGTTGACCACCAAGTTGGAGTAGGGATCATAGTATAAGGGTGTCAATTCACTTTCTATGACGCTTACACTTTGGAAGCCCCCAAGTTCATATACGGGACCTGCAAGGACTTGATTGTTCGACTGTTTTTCGATTATTGCCTTGATGAGTGACGAAGTGATCGTCACTACTTTGCCATTTAGTGGGATCTTGATCTTTTGATGAAGAGTGGATGTTACCGCTTTGGAAGCGTGAATCCATGGCCTTCCCAGAAGTATGTTGAAGGAAGCTTCGATGTCCACTATTTGGAAGTTAACCTTTCGTTCAATTGGTCCCGTGGCTATGGTTAGGTTAACAAGTCCTACCACCTTTCGTCGTGTACCATCATATGCGCGCACACCTTGATTGGTAGGGGTCCAATCCGACTCTTTCATGCCTAGCTTGTATGCCGTTTTGAGGGGTATGACATTGACCGCGGAGCCATCATCTACCAAGGTCATTGGCACGTTCTTCTTTAGACAAATGACAGTGATGTAAAGAGCAAGGTTGTGACTAGCGCCAAAAGGTGGCAAATCTTCGTCTGAGAAAGTAATAGGATTACTTAGCTTCGGTGATTCTTAGAAGACCAAGTTGACTACATCTTCAGGAGTGGAGTTATGTGCTACATTTAGTTTGGCCAAAGCTTGCAGTAAAGCTTGGCGATGTGGGAATGAGCTTGCTACTAATTGCCAGAATGAAAGATCAGCCTTTGTCTTCTGTAATTGCTTGAGCAAATGGTCAGTGGGGTCATCTTCGTTGTCATTTGGTGTGATAACGTTGGTTGGACCGTTTTGAGTAGTGCTTTGATATGGACGACCCGAACGAGTTAGGTGATCCACATCTTGGTCTTTACCGTTTTGGACTATTTCTTTGACTAGGGAGTTTTCAGTGAGATACTCATCTTCATCATCGTCGGCCCAAACTCCATTGATTACAGCTAATTCCCTCATTCTCATGATATCATCTTCTAGTCGTATGATTTGGTCAACTAGCTTGTCAACTATGGTGACTACTTCTTGCATAGTGGCATTTCGAGAGAAGATTAGTGGCACATGTTCTTCGGGTGTTGCGTTGGGATTATGTAAAGTTGTCACCACATTTTCTAATTCCCAAACTTGTCTATCTACACTTCTTGCCCATGTGATGAAGTCGGAAATGGTAGGGGAGATAGTGGAGTAGAACCCTTCATTCTCGATTGCATAAATTTCATTTTCGATTGGAGAAATGAGGTGTGAGCAATCTAAGGTAGATTCATCACTTGTGATCACTAGAACTCCAAGAGGATTCTGAGTGTTGTTGGGTTTACCTCCCGGTGGTATTGGTAGTCGACCATCTTCAATCATGTCTTGAAGCACATTTTTCAGCTTGTAGCATTTTTCTGTGTCGTGCCCCTTGCCTCTATGGTATTCATAGTACGAGTTCTCGTCCCAGAATTTGGATTTCCTTTCGGGTTCGGGAGTAGGCCCAATGGGTTGGAGTTTGCCTTGCTTCATTAACCTTTTTAGAGCGTTGGAGTAAGTGTCCCCAAGGTTTGTGAATTTCCTTGGTGGGGTACTTTTCTTAGATGGCTCAAGAAGGTTAACTTCATCCGTCTTGCTAGTAGAGCCGTATGAACGACTTGTTGAACCTTGATATCCTCGACCTACTGTTTTGGACAAGAGTCCTTTACGGATGTCATCTTCAATCCTTGTCCCTAGTACAGTTAAGTCCTTGAAACTTTTGATGTTTTGATATCTCAAATGGTTGGCATAGATGGGCTTGAGATTATCCACAAACTTCTCCACGAGGGTAGCTTCATCCGGGCGTTCAATTAGTTGAGTGCTAGTCTTCCTCCACCTACTTAGGAAGTCGGTGAATCCTTCTTTGTCATTCTGGGTAAGAACCTCTTGAGTGCGCATGTTAACTTGGATTTCGGCATTATCCGCATATTGTTTAGAAAATTCGATTGCGGCATCTTCCCAAGTAGCGACCTTCTTATGATCTAAGGAGTAGAACCATTGCTTCGGGATGGTGTCAAGAGATGAAGGAAAGATCCTTAGGAATATCTCGGGTTTGATGCCTTTGATAGACATGTAATCCTTGAAGGCACGGATGTGGTTCAAAGGGTTTTCGTGCCCCTTGAATTTAGGGATATCCGTCATATTGAAGTTAGTTGGCAATTTAGAATTGACGGCCTCATACTTGCGATTGTTCTCCATGTAAATATCATTCCCCTTAAGGTACATCAATTGCTCCTCTAGATGTTGGAGTCTTTTCTCAGCTATAGTCATCCCCATGAGAGGATTTTCATCCCTAGATTCATCATCGGAGTTACGTAGTACTTCACTTTCATGAGGAGGCAACCTTCCCTCTACGGCATAGATACGACCCTCGATGAGCTCAAGGCGGTCATAGGTTTGTTCTTGGGTAACTTGCATTTGGGCTAGCGCGGCTAGGATTCGATCATTACCATCTTGAAGTTGGTGGAGATTTGTTTCATCACTGGATCCAGGCATCTTGAAAACTGGACAAGAGATCGGCGACGAATCAAAACACGATCGACCATTCTACCACACTTGCTAAAAGAAGAAATGTTTTGACTCGTGAAGTGGGTGTGTGCCACTTGTGTTGAGTGAGCTTTGAAGGAAGACAAGGTTTTTTGAAAATGTGTGTCCTAGTCAACTATAGTGTAGTTGTAGGAGTGGACTCAAAGTGAGGTTTTGAAATGGGCTTGTGGCCCGAATTTTGACACGACAAACGGACAGAGTTTTGACCGGATTTTGCGCTAATTTAGGCCTATTTCGAAATTTTTGATTAAGAAAAGGTTTTTGATTTTTTTTGAAAAAATGTCATGGTTTTGTTTAGAAATGGTGATCACGTAAGGTATACACATTTATACAAGCATTATAACGGGATGCTGAGTGCATTTAAAAGGGTTTTGGTTTAAAGGGTGGGTTGCCATACCGAACCATCAAACCCGAAGTCTGTGGAGAGGCTCGTGCCAAACAAGAGTATGGCCGATTCCTAGTCCATTTCCTCAAGTAGTGAAGGCCCTTGATACAAACAAGAGTAAGCATCATGGTATGGATGACGTCAATCGCTATTCATCCTTAAGCCCAAATAAGAATTAGGACCGTTTAGACGGGATGATTGGTCGAATGGGTTGGGTTGGGCCTAGGAAGGTCGAATGAAACGATCTAGGAAGATCGAGTTATGAAAACCGACAATTGTCTTGTACAAATTATTCCCTAACCTTGTTCAAGTTTCACCCTTAGCTACACGTAAGTGTATTTTCCCCAGCGGAGTCGCCAAACTGTGGACAGCGGGCCGCCCACGGGGGCGCTTGGGAGGAAAGAGAAACAAGCGTTTGCATTTTTGTATGGAGTCGCCACCAATTTTTATGGGAAATTGGAACCGTTCGAATACCTTATGTCATGTCAAGACATAAAGTAGTGACATGAACACTAAGCAATCGTTACCCTTAGCATTCTATGTCTAGAATGACTCTCGTGGATGCCAATGAACACGGGTGCTCACGGAGATCTGGAGTAAGGGGTGAGGGTACGTATTAGGAAGCTCTTTTGATCGAACACCTAATCCCGCCCGCCTCGATAGCGGCCTCTACTAATGATTAGGGAAGTTATTCGTACTCGATATATCGTCGATTATATGCATGCAATGCAACATCCATAGATTAATCCTAGCATGTGAAGATTAGGCTAAGTCGGTTAACAATCAGTTTAACATGCAATTAAGTCAAAGTAGGATTTTAATGCTCAATTACATGTGAAAGCATTCAAGCAATAAAAGAAATACAATAATTATAAATTACAACAATGAAAATTACAATAATTACAATGAATCAGGCGATTTATGTCGAAAATACCTTTAAAACGGATAATTTGAGAAAAAAAGAATAAAAGAAAGAATTAACGAAGCAAACGAACAGGAATTAGCGATATTACGGTTAATAGTCAATTAATTGCGTAAGCTAATTAAACTACGTCAGGGTAGAAACGGAGTTCAAGGACAGAACTCAGCCAGGAACAGGCGCAGCAGAGCTGCGTCCTTTGGAAGAGGCGCAACATACGCTGCGTCTGTTCCTTGGCTCAGTTCTGGCTGTGAAGCCGTAATTGCAAGTCGTTAATGCTAATTGGTGATTTTATAGATTGATTAAATTATTTACTCGGATGAAAGTGATTAATAGGTTATTTAGCATATGAATGGGTCATAAAACAGTAAAACATGAGTGAGACGGAATTAAGACGGATTAATTACAGGAGTGAACAATATTAATGAATTACATAATTTGATTGGAGGAAACTAAACATGATGAATAAACATATTAATGACGAATATGTGAATAAACAGATGAAAACTATATCAAAGACGAATTCCAGAAACTCAATATGAACAAATCGAATCTCTAAAACTCGGAATTGAATTTAATGACTAAAACCCGCAAATATTGGATTATTTGGGATTTAAGTCGGATTTGACAATGATTAAAACATATTAATGAATGATGAATTATATACATGTGAATTATATGCTATTATATCAAAGAATTGACGAAAACAAATAAGAACAAATAAGAGCAACGAACTAATGAGAGGACGAAGGAAGAAGAAAGGAAAGGAGGCTGCGGCGGCCCTCACGAAAAGGCGCAGCAGATCACGCTGCGCTCCTTCAAGAGGCGCAGCGATTCTTTGCGTCCTTTCTCATTGTCGATCCACTGGAAACCGTAAAAAAGAGGTTTTAAACATGGTTTTAGAAATCGGTTTTAATCGGTATTTTCGACATAAATCTTACAATTGATGATTACAAAAAGTAAATAACAATAAATAAAAGATAGATTTACACCCTCAGACTTACATGTTGACGAAACGAGAAGGACTAAGATATCGATTAGTGATGCTCGACGCGAATGTAAAGAAAGTGCCCTCGTAAGAGGAAAACGATTAATTAATTAAGTTGATTATTGTGTAGTTGGTCAAATTCGTCGGTCATGCAAACGGAGAGGCTGGTACTCAGAAGGATCCGAGCTTACGTGGTCGAAAGTTCAAGCACGTAGACGCCAAAAAGTAAGAACAAAGTCTAGAATGCAAAGGGAGAAGAGAAGGGCGGACACTCGCGTGAGAAATATGAGGAGCGAAAGCTCCTATTTATACTAATCACGTGAAGGAATAGGGTTTCGGAGACTCTTTGGAAGTGAATCTCGGAAAGATATGAAAAAGATACGAAAAACATGCGAGAAAGGGCTCTGGGAAGAGGCGCAGCGAGCCCACTGCGTCTCTTGGAAGAGGCGCAAAGACTGCGTGCGTCTGTTTCCCAAGGGGTTTCCTCCTGCGGAAGAAAGATTTCCGTGTTTAAGTTATGGTAGGACGGAAATAAATTGGTTTTCCTTAATATCTTATGTGAATATTACGGAGATTTGTTTGCTAAAAGATAAAATTTATGAAATATGGAGTAGAAATATCCGGAACATTCCAGAACATTCTGACTCGGGATTTAACGGTTATCAGAAAATGGAGACGGTTTTAAGCCCGGACTCCGAATGTACTCTAATTACTGCCAAAACGACCGTATCGGCACGTAGATGACAACTAAGAGGTAGACATTAATATTTGAGCAATCACTTGACGATAATCTTACGAATTGTCACAAATCGTTCCGCGTATCAAACATGCGGCCCAATCATCACCGGGTGGTTTGCGGGAGGTGCAGAAATGAGGTATCTACAAGAAGACTCGGGAAATGATAAAGAAGCTAGTTTCGTTTTTGGTGCAAAAACGAGCTCAATTGCCAGTACTTCTGGTCGATCGACCAACAATGCCAGTCGATCGACTGAAATGTCAGATAAAAGAGTTTTTGATCAGAAACTATTCACACCCAGCGATAGCAGTCGATCGACCACTCCTATCAGTCGATCGACTGAAACTCCTGATGAAATTAATTCTGAACAGGAACTGTTCACGCCCAGCCAACTTAGTCGATCGACTACTCATCCCAGTCGATCGACTGGGTGTACAGTGCAAGATGCAATTCCGTCAACTAATTTGCATGATTCTACACTTATTGATGATTTGACGGAGGTTTTAAACTTACGGAAGCCGAAGGTTACTGATCCTACGGCCAGTGTTGCAGTCCCGTATCCGGAGCGTTTGAAGACTACTAAGCTGGAGCGCAAGTTTGGTAAGTTTCTGGAGATGGTCCAGAATCTCGAGGTAACGGTTCCGTTCACTGATTTAATTACCCAGGTACCCTCTTACGCTAAATTTATGAAAGATTTTTTAAATCGTAAGAGAAATTTTCGCGATGATGGTAATGTTGCTTTTGTGGAAGAATGCAATGCTCTTTCGCAAATTAATATACCACCCAAATTAAAGGACCCGGGTAGTTTTTCTATTCCTTGCACTATAGGTAGCCACGAAATTGGAAAGGCCCTTTGTGATTTAGGGGCCAGCGTCAGTGTCATGCCGTATTCTGTTTGCGAAAGGTTAAATATTGGTAGACTTAAGGTGACCGATATTACCGTTCAAATGGCAAATAGATCGACTCAGAGACCTATAAGAGTCCTAGAGGATGTGCCCGTTCGAGTGGGTAAGTTTTTTATTCCTGTCGATTTCGTTGTTTTGGACATTGCAGAGGACAGTCAGATACCTATTATTTTAGGTAGACCCTTTTTACATACAGTTGGGGCTGTAATAGATGTCAAACGCGGAACCATCACCTTAGAGGTAGGGGATGACACCATTGAGTTCAGTCTTGCTCACAAGGAGATTGCTAACGATGATACGTGTTATTCCATTGATATTGTTGACAAGGCTGTTACTTGTAATTGGAGGGAATCCTTAGCCAAGGATCCCTTAGCTGATCTAACTCGTTTAGATGAGTGTGCAGGTAATACAGTGGAGAATGCTGAGGAGCCAGATGCTTTGGTAGCCTCAATGGAGAGCTACGAGCTCAATGAGGAAGAAGATGAGAAGCTCTTACGCATGACCAATGAGAATTTGGTAAATACTTGCTACACCATTGAAGCCGATTCAGTCTATGCTGTAGAGGTAAAGGTGCCAGAGCGTAAGCCACTTCCCCCTAATCTTAAGTATGTTTTTCTAGATGATACAGAGCAGTACCCAGCTATTGTTAGTGCTAAGCTTAACGATGACCAGCTTTCTGCTTTGATGTGTGTGCTTAAGAAAAACAGGAAGGCTTTAGGCTACTCTTTGGATGACATTAAGGGCATCAGCCCTGATGTTTTTATGCACAGGATAGAGCTGGAGGAAGGCCACAAGCCTTACAGACAGGGTCAACGCAAGTTGAACCCGAAGATGCAGGAAGTTGTTATGGCTGAGGTGATGAAACTACTCGATGCAGGTATTATTTATACAGTTGGCAACTCCAAGTGGGTTAGCCCAGTTCAGGTAGTTCCGAAGAAAGGAGGGACTACCGTGGTTAAAAATGAGAAAAATGAATTAATACCAACTCGAGTTGTGACAGGGTGGCGGATGTGCATTGATTATAGGCAGTTAAATGCCGCCACCAAGAAAGACCATTTCGCCCTCCCTTTTGTTGACCAAATGACTGAAAGACTTGCTTCTAACAAATTTTTCTGTTTTCTAGACGGATATTCAAGGTTCTTTCAGATCCCTATTCATCCGGATGATCAGAGTAAGACCACTTTTACCTGTCCACAGAGTGTTTTTGCATATCGTAGAATGCCTTTCGGATTGTGTAATGCCCCTGCCACCTTTCAGAGGTGCATGATGGAGATTTTTTCTGATTATATAGAGAACATTATGGAGGTATTCATGGATGATTTCTCAGTTTATGGTAGTGACTTTGATCGTTGTCTAGCTAATCTTGATAAAGTCATGCAGCGCTGTATAGATGTTAACCTAGTTTTAAACTGGGAAAAGTGTCAGTTCATCGTTAATGAGGGAATTGTGTTAGGACATCTGATTTCTGATAAAGGTATACATGTTGATAAAGCAAAAGTGCAGGTGATTGAGCAATTACCTCCTCCCGTGAATGTTAAAGGAGTGAGGAGTTTCTTTGGTCACGCTGGTTTCTATCGGCGTTTCATTAAGGATTTTTCAAAAATTGCTTTACCACTTACACAATTGCTCCTTAAGGATGCTGTCTTTGAATTTACTCATGAATGCCTTTCAGCTTTTAACAGGTTAAAGGAGGCCCTAATCTCTGCGCCAATCATTCAGCCGCCTGATTGGGACCTCCCATTTGAGATCATGTGTGATGCCAGCGATTATGCGATCGGTGCAGTTCTTGGACAGCGAAAGAATAAAGCTTTGAATGCCATATACTATGCGAGCCGAACTCTGGATGAGGCTCAAGTCAACTATTTTACCACTGAGAAAGAGTTTCTAGCTGTTGTTTTTGCCTTAGACAAATTTCGGTCTTATTTGCTAGGTTCTAAGGTTATTGTTTATACTGACCATGCAGCGTTGAAGACTCTCTTTGTTAAGAAAGATTCGAAGCCGAGGCTTTTGAGATGGATACTCCTTTTGCAGGAGTTTGATTTGGAGATCAAAGATAAGAAAGGAGCAGAGAATGTGGTAGCTGACCACCTATCTCGTCTGCAGCTGACAGAAAGGGAGGATTCGTTACCTATTAATGATTCTTTTCCTGATGAGAGTCTGTTAGCTATTACTACTTCAGGGTCTTATCCACCCCCATGGTTTGCTGATTTTGCTAACTTTGCTGTGACAGGTAAGATACCACCCGAGCTCTCATGGCAGCAGAAGAAGCGGTTTGCTTATGATGCTAGACAATACTTTTGGGATGATCCTTATGTTTTCAAGGAATGCGCAAACGGTCTCATCCGGAGATGCGTCCCTCAGTGGGAGGTGAAGGATATCCTAGAGGCTTGCCACTCTTCTGCTTATGGTGGTCATCACGGTCCGTCTAGGACTGCAGCTAAGGTACTCCAATCTGGTTTCTATTGGCCAACTTTGCATGCAGATAGTCGCAATTTTGTTGCTGAGTGCGATGCTTGTCAAAAATCGGGGAATATTTCCAAGAGACATGAGATGCCACAGGTAGGCATTCTTGAGGTTGAGATTTTCGATGTCTGGGGCATTGATTATCAAGGACCTTTTCCGAGCAGTCAAGGTAATAAATATATCCTCGTAGCTGTAGATTATGTGTCCAAATGGGTGGAAGCTATTGCTACTCCCCATTGCGATGCAAAGGCCGTGATTAAATTGTTTAAAAAGATTATTTTCCCTCGTTTTGGTGTCCCTCGGGTTGTCATTAGCGATGGGGGAATGCATTTCAAAGAGAAACAACTTAGTGCTTTATTGACTAAATTCGGTGTCCAACATCGTAGAGGGTTGGGGTATCATCCCCAAACTAGTGGTCAGGTTGAGATTTCTAACAGAGAGTTGAAAGAGGTCTTAGCTAAAGTTGTTTCTAAATCACGGAAAGATTGGAGTCTTAAGTTAGATGATGTCTTATGGGCTTATAGAACCGCGTTTAAAACGCCAATCGGGATGTCACCATACCGATTGATTTATGGTAAGACATGTCATTTACCTGTTGAGTTAGAGCGTAAGTCTTGGTGGGCTATTTGTGATTTGAATTTGGATCCTAACCTCTCTCGTGAGAAACGCATGACACAGCTGAATGAGCTGGAGGAATTTAGGCTGCTGGCCTATGACAATGCTAGGATCTACAAGGAGAAAACAAAGCGCTGGCACGACAAGAGAATCATCAAGCGCGAGTTTCATATTGGCGATAAGGTACTTCTTTTTAACGCTCGTATCCGATTATTTCCGGGTAAACTGAAATCCAGGTGGAACGGCCCCTATACGGTCACAGCAGTTACAAAATTCGGATCAGTGGAATTGGAGACCTCAGCTGGAGAAAGGTTCAAGGTAAATGGCCAATATGTGAAGCATTATCACGGATCAGATGCATATGTTGGGAAAGTCGAGGTATTGTACTTCGACCCGTTATCGGATGATGCAAATTGAGGTAAAAAAAGGTCGTGCGGGACCTCTTAAACCAGCGCTAACCGGGAGGCAACCCGGGTTGTAATTAATTGTAATTTAGGAATTCTCTTTTGTTTATTCATTCAATTTGCATTTTTGAGTTTTCTTTTTGGTTTTCTTTAATTTCTTTTAATTTGCAATTTCTTGGTTTGGAAAATTGTGCGCCTTTGATAATTTTTGCAAGAATTTATTTTATGCAAAGTGCGTAGGTGGTTTACTGGATGTTGCGTGAGAAAGACAGGAAATTAAGTTGGCAAGAAGAATTTTTGAAGAATTAAAGTCTAATTTCCAGCTCTGGCAGTCGATCGACTGGTTCAATGAGTCGATCGACCAATACACGAGACTCCAGAAGCTGTTAAATGAAAGACCGGTCGATCGACCGAGTAAAGTGGTCGATCGACCACTCCGCGGGATCAGAATGCAACTAAAAAGGGAAGTTTTCACTCATTCATTCATTTACTTTCACAAACTCAGAAAATCAAAAGAAAACCCTAACTCCATCCCCCTTTTTGGCGATTTTAACCTGCAATCCCATCTTAGACTTGATTTTTCTTGCTTTCATCTTCAAGTTTCTTCAAGGTATGTCTATAATCATTCTTCCATGCTCTATTTTCGACTTTTAATGCGGTTTCATGCGAAACTTTCGCGCTTATGGCCATTAAGACGGAAAAATCGATTTGGGGAAATCGATTTTTGGGATTGATTTCTTGTCATTTTTATACTTTAATTGCTTGGTCTACCCTTTCCCCCTTGATTTTCAGAGCAAATAAGCAACTAGGATGTGTTTAAAGCCGTTTTCCCCAAAATCTCGAAACCCTAATTTGCATCTAACATCTGATTTTGTTTCGGGTTTCCGTATATCGACATTGCTAGGGGATTCTTGTTGCTAATGGGCTGTTCTACAGGTAATAAAGATGACAAAAGGAAAAGAGCATATGTACGAGGGACAGTCGAGTCAAGGAGCTCCCAAGCGGCCACGAGGACCGCCACTGCTGATAGAGGCTACCACGGATAGTCTACCTGACTATCCGCAGGTTATCTTTGCTAATTCTACTCAGCGTGCTAAGTTTGCTCTTTTTGTTTCGAAAATGAAAGTTACAGCTACCCGATTTCTTCACAAAGATACTTTTGAGAAATTAGGCTGTTATGAGTCGGTTGTGTCCCTGCTAAATGGGACGGGTATGATGGGTCTTGTGGACATGGCTGAGTTCACATACTACGTTTTGACCCTCGAATTCTTTTCGTCTTATGCTTTTAACTTAGCTGCTTTTGATGAAAATAAGACCAGTGCTTGCATCTCCTTCCGGCTATTCAATGTCAATTACTCCTTGACATTAGCCGATTTCGCTGGATTTTTGGGTCTCTGTTTCGAGGGTCGAACCTCGGATAACTCTGATGTTCACCGAGTCATGTGGTCTTGAATCAGTGACTTCTACGGGCCTAAAAGGACGGGTACTTCCGTCCACTTGCCCCCTCTTCGTTATTTTCTACGGCTAATGGGTAATACCATTTTCGGCCGTAAAGAGTCAAATAATGTGAGAAATATTGAGCTGTCTATCTTGGCGGGCTATCTGAACGTTGAAAGTCGGATAGCCCGTATTTATAACATCGCCTACTTGACTGCCGCTCACTTTCAGACTGTAAGTGAGTGCACTTTGACCACCATTGCTTGTGGCGGGTTGGTGACACGTATCGCCAACCGTCTTGTTTTACTTTTCCCTCGAGAGGAGGCCCCCATTGACCCTGACCTACGCTTCATGGACCTTCCTTACGCGAGGGCTGTCTATTGGGTCGATAGACAGATGCGGTGGAAGATTGATTCTTTCATCTGTGACCGCATCCCTGTTCTAGGCTACCCTCCTATCCTGCCCCTTACCACTGTTCAGGGGGAAGCTCGGCCGCCCTTGCCTAGTTACAGGCTTCCTCTGGTGGCGGCCACTGCTAATGCTAGCACTTCAAGGAGAGCTCGTGCCTCCTCTTCACAGGCACCCTCTACCTCCACTACTGCTCCCACTGGCTACCCGGCCACTTTCCGTCCACCTACCCCTTTAGTTGTCCCTCCGGTCATGGACCAAAGGGCAATGTCACGTGCACTGGGTGATTTGTGCAGGAGTTTCAACCAGCATAGGTTGGACACGGCCCTAGCCATGTACCCAGTCTACGAGGAGTTAGCTCGGGGGGGATGCTCCCACAGGGTGACTGGACTCACCCTTCTTACTTTGTTCCCCCTGTGGGCGGTTACCCTCAGCCTGCCAGGAGACCTCCTCCTCCTACTACTACTACTGGTCCCTCCACTTCCAGGAGAGCCACTCCCGCTGCTGCTGCTGAGGAGGAGGAGGAGGAGAGCGACTTGGGGTCCGGAGAGGATGATGGTTCTGATTACGATGGCGGAGATTAGATGCTTGGTGACCTCCCCGTTTTTGGCTTGTTTGGGGAGGTCGTCTTTTATGAGTTTCCGAACCTTATTCGCTTCCTTTTATTTTGTTTTTTTTTTTCTCCCATATTTCTGCTGGTGATTTGCTGATGAGCACAATGAGGGCATTGTGCGTTTTGGTTTGGGGAGGGTATTGCATATGTCTGTTGCATCTGCATTTGTTTTTTTTATTGCATTTGTGTTATTTCAAAAAAAAAAACAAAGAAAAAATTGAAAAAATTCATAAAAATCAAAAATATCACGTTTACTTTAGCATATAGTTGAGTCGGATTGGAGTTTATTAATGATGAAATTGCACTATTAGTCAAATATGCCATTCCATGCCCTTTCACAGCTGCTTAGCGAGAATTAAAAGTGATTTCTCAAATTTTGTTATGGAATTCATTTCGGGTAATTAGACTTGACTCATTACTTTTGGCAAACTACTTATACTTTCTGAGATATAGAGCCTATAACTGGTGACATTCATGACCGGTTAATTTAGGATTGAGAGTAGTACTCCCTTCATTTCATGTTTTGCACGTGTATGAGTTTTGATTGCTTATTGCCTATAGGCATTGGTTTGTGGTCGGTATTGCATGTTTTGAGAACTATTGCATCCTCCCCTTTTCTCATTCTACCCCATTAACTCCACTATAAGCCATAACTGCCAGTTGCCCTCAACTACATCCCATACTTAGCCTACCATTGTGCCAAGCTAGGAAGTAGTAGAGGAATTTGTTGAATTACAATCTGTTTTTGTTCGCTTTTGTAATGATGGAGGAAGTACTTATGAGAAGTCGAGGGGTTGTTAATGTTCAGCCTCAAGAAAGAAAAAAAGATTCAGAAAAAAAAAATGAAAAAAGAAAGGGATGTTTACCTGGGCAGAGAGCTCTGGATTGCACAGGGTGGTCGATCGACTGCCATCACTGGTCGATCGACCACCAGTTCAGAAGTTGAAAAAAAAAAATTGAAAAATGAAAAAAAAAAAAAACAGAAAGAAGAAAAGAAAAAATAGAGGAATTTGAAAATAATAATGATTTGGTTGAATTGAGAACACGCCTCATGTGCTTATTTCATTAATTGGAGGCGTTTGTTTTGGGATACCGTGCTGCCTAGTCTTTTAAAGGCATGATTTATAATTTGAGTTGGAGGAACGGGATACGGTTTCTAATGGTTCGTTAGGTACTAGCTTGGCTCTTACCTTCACTTTTCCATAATTGTTTTGCCCCTTCTTTCCCACTTAGCCTCACGTATCCAAATCTTGCAATAGTTCGGCATGTAATAGTCCTTGACGGTGGTTATGCGTATGTACGGTAGCTAGAATCATTATTCATGCTAGTCAAGCAAACATGTTTTGTCGGTCGCAGTCTAGGTGAGAGTCTGTAATTTTCTTCCCTCTCTTCTACATATATTCCTACCATTTGCTTTGTTGAGGGAAGAGTGAACCGGGAGAGTCCGAATGTATGAGTCTTGCAAGGTCGAACGCCCGATTTAATTCCATGATATGCATAAATTTGTTCACTTGATTTGAGCTTTGCGGTAGTTAACTGTGTGCATTAAACGGTTTGGCATTGACTTGTAGCTAGCTCTGAGATATACTCATTTCCATTTAGTTTTTTTACGGGTCATAGTGCTTGCTTGGGGACAAGCAAGGTTTGGTTTGGGGAGATTTGATACGTGCATATTCTATACACTTTATCCGCGGTTTTGGCACGTATTTCCATGCATAATTGTTAGCTTAAGGCTGCTATTTCTCCCGAAACGGTTTACTTTGCATTTTCTATGTTTTATTGTAGGAATGAGTGGAAGTAAGCGAAATCAAGCCTAAATCGTCCTCCGGAGGCAACTTCATGGAAGCTTGGAAGAAGGAAGTTCGGATTTACCCACCTTGGGATGCGTGCAAAGGAGTGAAGGGCTGAGTTGAAGAGAGGAAGAGCTACTGCACAGCACCACCAGTCGATCGACCAGTCCTTTCAGTCGATCGACCGTTGAAGTCAAGCAGAAGCTGCTGTTCTGTATTTTTTCAGTCGATCGACCATGCTGACCGGTCGATCGACCAGCTTTCGAACTGGGATTTATTTCTTCGTGTTAGACTTTTAAAAGCCCAACTTGTAATTAGCTTTTGGTATCTTTTTATCAGTAGAACGCAGCAACTTATTAGGTTGCTTTTCATTATTGAAGAACTCAGTTTTTAGATCTAGCTTTGGGAAACAGAAAACCGGGAATTCGTTACTTGGTTAATCAATTCAATTAGTAAGTTTTTATGCAATTTTCTTCTTCTTCAATTCCTTGTTGTTTCAATTACTTTGTTCTCACTTTAATTTCAGCAATTTCAATCATGTCAAATTTATTCTTTGCTATTAATTTTGAAGTTAGTATAGTTTTAATTATGCGTAGGTAATTTCTTTGATTGGGAACTAGGTGAGCCATGGCATAAATTAGGATTGTTTTGTAGTATGAATTCTTCCGTTTTGGTCTTGTTGTCTTTTCATAAATCTTTTACTAGATTGAAAGATTAGTAATTTGAATTATCGTTAGATTTGGAATTTCCTCTGAGCGAAAGCTTCGAGAAATTCTAGGGAATTAATAGACCGTAAGGTTATTTGAGCATCGATCGAAAGATTAGCTTATATCCCCTGAGACCATATTTTTCGACCTCTGCTACCTTACTGACCTAACATTTGCCATGGTGAACCGAAGTTCCCGATCTCCCTTTTATCTTATTGAGAAATCTTTATTTTAGCATTTAGACAATTTAGTCAACCAATTTCAAACCCCCAATTTAATTGTTACTCTTATAGACTGAAAAATAGCAAACAAAATCAACCTTGTCTATCTGTGGTTCGACCCTTACTATCACTAGCTATAGTTTTAGTTTGGAATTATAAATTTTAATTTTGGTACTAAAACGACGGTATCATTAGTCATTTTAAGGTGACCCATATTAAGCTTTTTGCAGATAGAAAAGGGCATGACACTGACGCTGGCTCCTAAATCACAAAAAGCCTTGTCTATTACTTTATTGCCTATAGTACAAGTAATAGAGAAACTACCCGGGTCTTTCATTTTAGGCGGAACTTTATTTAAAAGTAAATTACTAGACTCTTCCATAAATGCAACAGTCTCAAATTCACTTAGCTCTCTCTTGCGCGTCACAATATCTTTCATAAATTTAGCGTAAGTGGGTACCTGGGTAATAAGTTCGGTAAAAGGGACAGTTACCTGGAGGTTCTTGACCACGTCCACAAACTTACCGTACTGTCGCTCAACCTTGGCGTCCTTCAGACGTCCTGGATAGGGTACTCTGGTAGCAATGAGTGGACCCGCGACTTTCTCTTTACCTTTATCAGCACGTGACGCCTTCACAGCAGGGGAAGATGACACGGTAGCGGAATTAGATAGTATATTTGAAGCTCATTGAGTTACGGCATTCGATCGAGCAGTGTCTTCACTCGATCGAATGGTTTTGTCATGAGAATCAATCGATCGAGGCATTTGAACCTCTCGATCGAGTTCTTGAATTTCTGGTTCTGTCGATCGAGTCCCAAAATCACTCGATCGAGTAACATTTTCTGCCAAAGTGTTCGATCGAGAGGAATAAACTCCTCAATCGAAATCTGTTAATTGGGCACCTCTCGATCGAGTTGGAATTATACTCGATCGAGTAATGGGAGAGGCTAGTTCACTCGATCGAACAGGAATTTCATTCGATCGAGTGGCAGGACGGTATTTAGCAGGGATATCGTCAATTAGCTCTTCCAACTTGTCATCCGGGGTATTATCAGTTGTCACAACCCCGTCTTCCGGCATTTTCGGTCCATCATAAGTAAGACCGCTTCGGAGATTAATGGCGTTGATTGAGTCACATGGAGGTGGTTGATTCGCTTGGCTTTGTGCAAGCGTTAGACGCGCAACTTGCTCTCTTAGCTCAGATATGGCGGTATTATCCTTGTCGCATCTCTTCACCAGCTGTTGCGTTAAATTCAATACCAAGGATTTCAGTTCAGCTAGCTCTCCATCGGTAGAGAGCGAATCTGGTTGCGGCACTGAAGTAGGAGGGCTAGAGACACTTTTTGTTGTCAAATCCTCATAAAGCTTGGAGAATGGTACCCCTTGCTTGTATTTTAGATAAGCAATAGCACGCTCCACATCCGCCATACAATCGATAGAGTCATGCCCCTCCATACCACATCTACCACACACTATCACATGCTCAGTAATAGCAAAAACTTGTTCGTGCTCACCCATAGTTTGTATAATCTCCGGACTACCTAGCCTTCCGCTAGGACTCTCCACCTCAGCTATTACCAACTCGTTCACATGCCTACCTCCTCGGGGATTTCCGTATTCGGCAACATGAATGGCCATTTCTTCAATAAGATGCCATCCTTTATTGTCCTCCACATTCTTCTGAAACCTCCCCTTGGCTGCACTATCAAGAATAGTCCTCTGGTCCGGATATAACCCATTGTAGAATTGGGTGCATAGGAACCATCGCTTGAAACCATGATGAGGCACAGAACGGACGAGCTTCTTGAACCTGATCCAAGCCCCGTTCAAGTCTTTAGTAGGTAGTTGCTCAAATGCAGTAATTTGAGCTCTCAACGCATTAGTGCGCTGTGGTGGGAAATATCGCCTGTAAAAGGCTAAGGCAAGGGTATTCCAGTCAGTTACACCGGCAGCTTCCCTGTCTAAGTCTCTCAACCATTCCCGGGCATCATCAGTCAAGGAAAAAGGGAAAAGAACTCCCTTTACTTTGTCTTGCGTTACCCCAGCAGCTAGTTGCATGGATCTTCTCCAGGTACCCCCTTGAAGAGATTTCTCTCAACCAGCTGTATATATGAGGGGTGGATTCCAAAGGTCCCTGAATCAGTTGTGGGTAGCATGAAACCTTTAGGGAGGGAATCCACTGTAGGCTCTGAATGACTGGCTATATTCGGCATCCTAACAGATAGAATTTACAGTGGAGCAGGTACGACAATGTTCTCTTCTAGAACAGATATCCTGCAAAACTAATCAAGAACTTGCAAAAATATGAGATCAGTCTCAAGGAATAAATTTCCTGAGACGAGAAACAAACTTAATAGAAGCAACAAAATTGCGCCACCTCCCCGGCAACAGCGCCAAAATTTGATACCGTCGTCAGGTACCAAAAATAAATACCTAGATACAACTAACATAAGTTAGCAACAAGTAGGGTCGATCTCCACAGGGAGATGGGAAAATGTCAGCCTTAATTAAGTCCATCTAGGTAACCAATTCTGGGGGTTTGAAAGGGTTGTTCTAATCTAATGAGATCAAGAAAGAGAGAAAAGGCAAAAGAGTAGAGATTAAGCAAACAGAGAGAAAACAGCTAAGACAGTCGGTTCACCATGATTCTTCAGTCATGCAATCTAGGTCTCAGGTCAATGCAAGTACGGTCTATGGGGGAATGAATATCTCCTTCCGGTCTCAATTCGCCATAAAGCACAAATAGCTTAGCTTCCGCCCTCACTAGGTGCCCTAATGTTCAGTACAAGTCTCACCCTTCCCAATCTTCCAATCTAGGTCAAGATGTACCGAGGTTAATTATCTAATTGCGTCGACTCAAGTAGACAAGAACAGTTATATGCAGCGATTAACAACATAGATTTAATTTGCATCAAGTTCTAATTACCTATTCATAATTCCTTTAAAATCATGGCTCCCCTATGTCTTAGCAAAAGGAATTAGTTATGCATAATTATTAGGTAAACAACAACAATACATAAACAATAGAAATTAAGCGTAATTGATGATCTAAGAGGAGAATAGAAACAATAGAGATTGAGAGAACAAAAGCAATAAAACAAGAACAATTAATTAATTAAGAATAGAGAGTACCGATTACAAGGAAAAGTAAAGGAGAAATAAGTTCCAAATTTCCGATCCTAAGGGAGAGTAAGGGCAGAGAAGTCGAAGAAGAGAGGAAGAGAAGAAGGAAGAAGGAGTCGAAGGAGAGAGAGAGGAGAAGAGAGATGAAGAAGAAGTCGTATCTCGTACTCCTTGACCTAGTTTAAATCTTAATTACAAAGCCCAACTCGAAATAAGGCAAAAACACGTATACAAGGTAAAACCTCTCGATCGTTTGGAATGAAACCACTCGATCGAGGACATATTCAGCAATTCCTCTCGATCGAACAGAAATGGTGTTCGATCGAGAACTTCTTGTATCAGCCCTATCGATCGAGCATCAGAATAGCTCGATCGAGTGAATCTTCAATGGGTAAAGCATTCGATCGACTAACAAGTGGTCGATCGAGCTATATTAGCACGTAGGACTTCTTGACACCTTCCGAGGTCAGCTCACGCGTCTTTTAAGTGATAGATTCCACAACTCCAATTCCTTATTCTCCAAAATGCATGCGGATAGGACAAGTTTAGGCCCGGTTTTTCTCCTTTCTGGTCTATACCTGCAATTTACACAAGACAAACCAAAGTAGACTATTCAGGGGTGTTTGTATCTAGATGCCACATAAATAGTACAGAAATGCGTGTAAAAATGAGGTGAAAACCCTATATAAAATACACGCATCAATTACATAACTTGATAAATCTTGAAATGAACCATGCTTTGACGTAACTTCTCAATCGTTGAATAAAATCCATCGTAGTTGATAAACTTGATATCTTAAAATCCTTGATAATTTCAATCTTCATATTTCTTTAATTCTCACAATCTGGGTGTAGTCATTTGTGATGACTCTTGGATCATCATTTCAAATAATATTTCCACAATAGTGATAGGGAACTTCTTAATAGATGACATAACATTATATGTTAAGAATAACTCATCTTAATAATCATAGCGTATCAATGCGCTTACTGTGCTACCTCGTTAAAAACCTTGCTAGGAAAAACCCATTAGGGCAAAAAACCTAGTCAAAGGGAAAAAGAGTGTAGTCATCATTCCTTAACTCCTTATCTTAAGAAGAATCAATCCGATAATTATTGAATAAATAATCCAATACCTTTGAGCGCTTTTCTTTGCTAAACCACATATGTATGAATTGGCATTCTCATTGTAGACTTTGACTACATTATTTTTCAATCGTTATGGTACTTCTGGACCATAAACTAATTTCACATGTTTAGCATGAAGCTCATTTAAATCATTATTCTCATATGCTCAAACTTCAGGTTGAGACAATAATAATTTCCTTCAAGTAAACTCTACATGAATTTAAATATTCCATTTTGAAAATAATCACGATAACATTTCAATCGTGTCGTAGAGATTCATATATAATCATGAGTTCCCAAAACTCAAGAGGCTCCTATAGGGAGTTATCCTCGTTGGAGTATCTCGTAAGATAACATTTCTCCTTTTCTAAACATTTATCCATTTAAAACAATATTATAAAACATGTTCATACATATGATATAAAACTAATTCTAAACAACAGTTATATAACAATGCAATAATTTATATAAAATAAAACTAATTAACATGCAAAGGATGAACTTAATCTCTAAATGCACAAGATGATGACTCGATAATGCAAACTATACAGTTTCATTTTCCAATATTCATAACTTCAATTGACTTCAGGTCAATAGTTGGACATTTAGTCCATGAGCTTATTTATAATCATAGATTATATGTCGACAATCAAAATTGGACTTACTTATGAGATCCCCATTATCTAGTCCATTATATTCCGCGCTCAAATGCATATCGTTTCCTTAAACATATCGATATAATGTCAATATCTCGTGATATTGTCAGTACTGATCAATGATATCTGAATATATTTGGTATCATTCCTTTTCTATATAGGCCATCTATTATCAATCAGATATTTATGTCACTTTCAGGACATCCAAATTTCTTTACTCCATAGGAGTACCAACTGCCCAAACTTGCCATTTTCTTATTACTAGAAATATGTGAACCGATATGAATCTCACACTATATTTCACGTGTGCTTTATTGTTCAATTTGGCAAGAATCTAATTTTTCATTACATATATTTTCTATGACTAATGTATAGCTCGCTATACCACATATAGGGCTAAACTGTCTATAATTAAATCATAGATTTTAATGTAACATATCACATTTTGATAAGGTGATAAAAGTGGTATCATAATACATCTTCATAACCAAATGAATGCCATCATTTCTAATTTCATGAACCTCTACTTGATGTATTTCATATTGAAAACAAACCACTGAACTTCAGGTCCAGTTGGGGATAATATACTTGTTTGTTTTTACCATCTTTTCCTTATCATTCTCCCCATAAGGTGGTAAAAACCATAACCACCTTAGACCTTAATTTCTCATATCACCGATAAGAATTTATATGGGCATTGTTGTACATTAACAAAATCTTTTGTGGAGTAACATATAATGCAGTTGGATTTTAAATGTGCTGAATTACAATGCCATTTTCGGAGACTAACGATTCCATATACTAATCAAACTGTGATCTCCAATATTAAATATACTCAGTCTTCGTGTAATGTCTTGCCTTTAATAAATTTACACGAGAGAGTTTCAGCACTTATATTTTCCTTGGGATAAACTTCAAGTTTATCGAAACGGGTTTAATAAAAACCCGGATGGCCTTACTATGTCACATCTGAATTATTTCATGTCAACTTTCTAAGAATCCGGCCAGATAAATGATGTGACATTGGACACAACAGGTGTCTCATATATGTAGGCAAGACTCATCAATGTTACTATAGAAAACATAAATATATCATAAGATCAATAATTATAAATCCACGTTTCGCAAGATTCAATATAGTTTTAATAACTATACAAGATAGTATTACACGAGTACTATAACTTTAGTGAGCATATAAGTTTTTCCGAAAGTATTTGGGGATTTGGATATTAAAATTAATATAGACTCAGATTTATTTCATGATTACAGTGGTTGACCCACAAAAGTATCTATAGTCATTAAGTTTGTAATATGAAAACATGATAATCGTCACTCATAATTCAAAAATAAAAATTAAGGTAAGACAAATTAAATTTATGCATTCAAAACTTAAAACTAACCAAAACATAACCATGAAAACATAAACAAATGAATTAATTAAAAGATTGGCACTCCGACTTAAACCACAAAACAATAAACGTTGAAATACGTACATCCACAAAACTATTAATAGCTAATTAATACAAAGGCGTATGAATGTAGATCTTAGATTTGTTTATAAGAGAAGATGATGCCTACTCGAAACATGGTTATTTGTAAACAAAAAAATCAACATTGGTACGTGTAATAGTTAAATCATTCATCAACGTGCAATAGTCAAGAATTAATATAATATACTACTTTGTACATAGTTTCGAATTCTTAATAACAGATTAAGAAATTATTTCCGTTTGCTCAGTCGGTTAAATCGGTCATAATTTCAGTATTTGTAAACTCTATGAACTTTGGGTCATTGTTTCATTATCTCGCAAACACTATGAACTTCAGGCCATAGTGTGAATGTCAAATTTTTAACCGTAAATATTTTTCCCTTCTTTCTCATATCGAAATTTCGAGCATATATGAGTCTCACATGACTTTCAAGAGAAATTTCTTTGGATGAACTAATATGGCTCAATAAGGCCACACCATTAAGCTCAATTAAGGCTTTTTTATTTGGCTCATCAAATGCCATATTATTAGGCTCAATTAAGGCCGCAATATTAGGCTTGTCATAACGCCATATTCTCGATATCTGCTACAGACAGAGTCTTTATGAGATGTTACATTCACTTTAAGGAATGGATCAAGTTTCATATCTCATTAATTATACTGTTCAACTTCAGGTGAACAAGAATCAATTCGCAAATAAATTTGCCTTTAAAAAAACCGCTTTAAAATCAATAGCTGTTCATATTCTCAAAGACGTGGACTTATGGCCACTAGCATTTACACGTGAACTTCTAACCACTTACACTTATACAATATGAATATTTTATGAATATATTGTATTGATGAGACGGTGTTAAATTATTACACACCTTTAAAACTTTGAACTTCAGGCCAAAGTTGGACATATTGCTCATCTTTATAATAAATCTTTTTAGAACTTCAGGTCCAAAAATTATATGATATGTCCTTTTTCAAAACGTGTTTCCCACGTGAATGGAACTTTTCAATAATTAATAGATAATCTATAAGATTGATGTAATAATAATTATATACACTGTTACAAAATACTTCCGAATGAACTATATGATCAAAATATATTAATTCCCTTAATACACAATATCAAACTAATTCAATTCTATTTACCAAATATCGTCGTTAACTAAAATAATGATGCAAATTCATAAACTCAATTTCGTCGGTGGAAGTTTAGCCTATATGTAGCTCTGAATTACAATCACAAAATTTAATTACTCAACAATTACATGATACGTCAATGTTTGTAATATAAGAAACATTCATAAATAGGTGTATCGATTTATATTTTTTCTTTTACGTAGTTAAAAGGTTAGTAAACATACCTGCGCAATACGAGTATCTTAGTTATTGAAAAATAAAATTAGGGTTAGATGTAACACCCCCATACTCCAAGTGCCTTACCAGGACCACCTAAGGCATGGAAGTGCTACCATCTCGGTTATCCGAGGCAATGATAATCATCAGACAATAACGAAACGTACTTTATTAGATAAGTTTAAGTGATTACATAACAAAACCAACTGTAAAGTAAAATTACAACTGTTCTCAAACTATAAACCAACTAAACAAAACTGTCTTAACAAACACAGCGGAAGACTAAAGACTCTGACATGTGATGACTCCATCCCTAGCCAGATCCCTCGCGTATCCAAGATATACCTGTCAAACAACTGCTCACCACCCCCGAATGGATCACCACAGTTTGTAAAACATTTAAACGGGGTCAGTACTAATCACACAATTTATATAATCCAACAACACAACAAACAACACAGCTCAAACGGTCACACACACACAATCACACCCACTCCAATCAATCTCCGTCACCGACTGTCCACTGGACCAGCCTTACCAGTGGGGGACCGCAGCCGTTCCCACCTAAGCCCCGCTCATCATACCGAGCGATAACCCTGTCCCATTAATGTGCACATCCCCTCCCGTGGCGGGTTCCACGGAGGGCGAAACTAGGGCGTGAAGCCACTCCCGCAAGTGACTCCACTCAGCCGAGAACGCATCTCCAGAACCAGAGAGAAACAATCACAACCATTAACAGCAATCAACACCAACAACCGTCACAATACGAATACGATAATATTCAACAATCACAAACACCAACAATTATATACTTAATCGCATTATTAACAAAACCCGACAAATCATTACCCCGTAAACCGGCTACTCGATCGAGTAGCTGAGTTACTCGATCGAGTGCCCCCTTACTCGATCGAGTATCAAGGTTACTCGATCGAGTACCCAACAGGTCAGAAACTATTTTAAAACGCAACACACCCTTACTCGACAGAGTAAGGCTCACTCGATAGAGTACCCAGAGACTCATAAAACCGTAGTATTACAGTCTTCCCTCCTTAAAAGAACTTCGTCCCCGAAGTTCAACCCATACTAAAAAACAAACATACTAACTCGATCAAGATACAACAACGTAACTAAGAACTCAAAACAAAACTCCAACCAAACATGAACTCGTAACACCAATTCCACTAACTATTCCTACCTCCACAACATGTCTCACGATATCGTATCAACTCCATTATATCTCTCTCGACACTAAATCCATACACTATCAACTACCGTCCACAAACGCTGCTAGCTCCGTAATATATCATCCACTAGCAAATCCAATATCAAAACACTCATAGACCTCCAACGGAATGTTACATTCTACCACCCTTAAAAGGAACTCCGTCCTCGAAGTTTACTCACACTCATAAACATCATCATCCAACTGCCAAGACTATCGAACTCATAATCATCATCATCCAACTGTCAACACTATCGAAATATTCTCACATTCCTAAACATCGAACTACTACAAGCACGGTCATGACCTTTAATAAAATCAAAACAAATATCCGTCCTTTATGCTACACCAACACTCTACTTCCAATTATACTACCATATGCACAACCATCAAAATCTCTTTTATCGAATCCTACTGTTGGGAAATGTGTCCTCAACAATAGTGCGATCAAATGATTTAAATATCATTATTAAATCTCATTTTAAGAATACATATGGGATGTAATATTTTACAGTCAACTGGTCCACACATATCGGTAATGATTGGTCGACTAGAGTTTGACATTTCTTGTCGTCGTGCGACGGTGGTGATCGATTGATCCCCTTAGGTCATACCTATAGGGAAATACTCTTAATTGATTATTTAATTAATCGTATACCGATACGAGTTAATTAAATTGCTTAAAATTGACGGATGATTTTGTGAGTATAATTTACGTATCTTATTGTAAATATGATTAAATGAGACACGGTCTAAGTAATCGAATTATTTTATTACTTAGATGAAATTATTGTTTACAGAAACAATTGAAACGGAATGAATAAATTATTATAAATAACAGAATGTTGTAATTTATAATTCGGAAAACACTTTTGGTACAAGTAATTATGAATTACAATGATAATTTTTATAAGTGACATATTTTATTAATATGTTGATTTTTAATGGTTAAAAATACATTTTATAAATGAGATGCCATGAAATGTGTCACATGTAACATATTGACAAAATCACAAATAAAATGGACTCATCCATTTTATGTGAGTGTACCGAAATAAATGGAGGGAGTTAGTGGAAATTGTGTTAATTGTTTAAGTATAAACACAATGATAAAAGCTAACAAGTAGGCATGCAAAACCTAAGCTTTTGAGAAGAGCAAAAAGAAAAGGTATTGGGCATCCTACCCAAGCCTAATTTTCGGCCACTCCACAAGAAAAGAGAGAAGAGCTTTTCTCATATATGATTATTCATTCTTCCCATCTAATTTTCTAGAGTAAGAAAATTCATCAAAAACTCTCTACAATTTATGATAATTCTAGAGAAATAAACTCAAAAAAATTACTCCCTCTTGACCGAAATTTTTCAAGAGCCAAAATACAATTTATTTTGTGTCAATTTTATAGTAAAACTAATATTATTACTAGATCTAAATAATATTGGTTATTAAGATGTATTCCTTGTGTATATGCTTTTGGGAGGGATTCTACATTTGAATCCTTGTTCTTCCATCTGGAGAGCTCAAGAACAAAAGAAAATGAGATCTCTTTTGTGCCCATATGAACCGAAATCACATTGTAAGAACATGATTTCTTCTCTAATTTGTTTATTTGTTTGCATGCATAAAATCCATATTTAATTTTATGACAAATTAATTTAAACATATATGAGTATGTTAGTATGTATATAGATCTACATTTCCTTCAATCGGTATCATGAGCCACGGTTTTTGCATGCAAATCGGTTAAAAGTTTTTCCGAGTTATAAAGAATAACATATAAAACTTGTATATTTTGTGTTATTATGATATATCACGAAATTAATCCATGCATGTTAATATTTCAGATCCTAAAATGTTTTAGGATATTTTTGGTTAATTTACGGATTTTTATTGTTCATTTTGTACTATAATGGCATTTAAATACGATTTTATGAGTAAAAATGTCATTTTTGGTCTAAAATTTGCTATACTTCGAATTTTCCAGTGATTTTTGGATATGTTGTCACATATATTATTTTGAGATAACCTGTAAATTTTCATAATTTTTGGACTTGTTATGCTCGAAAAATGGATTTTTCATTATTAAATTCGGATTTAGATGAAAAATAGGTTAATATGAGTTAAATTTCGAATCTGGTCATAGAAATTTAATATGTTGTCACATGTAATTTTACAAGATGTGTGTAAAATAATTGGCTATAAATAAGTCTTTTTGCATGATTTATGGATTTTTGAAGAAAAATAGCATGAATAGTGACATTATTAGTGAAAAAATTAATAAAACATAATCTATGACTTAGGAAAAACGTCTAATGTTGCATTTTATTATCTTTTTCAGATCTAAAATTGAAAAGTTTATGAATATAATTTTTCACATATTTTATGATTATTTAGTTTAAATCGATAAACCGCAACATTGTTTTTCCGGGAAAAAAAAAAAAATTCGAAATTTTTAACCTAAGATTTTGAACATTATGAGTGTCATGGTATTTTTTCCAGAATGTTCATGAGTTTAAATTTCAAATTTTGAATTTATTTGAAATTTTGTGATTTATTTGAAGTTTAATAGCTTATTTTTGTAATTTTTGGACTATTTATGAACAATTTTAGAAATATGAGTTAATTATGGTCAAGTAATTAGTGAAGACTAAATTTTGAGTCCTAAGAGGTTAGGGTAATTAACTTATACATAAATATGAATTTATGTAATTTTTGTGATTGTAAAATGTTGAAATCACGCAAATCCGTAAAAATCAAGTAATATACGATATTGGCAAATTAAAGGCGATTTAGCATAAAATTGGGCATGTTCATACATATTATAATGCTGCATTTTCTTTATGATTGTCATAATTTTCATTCATGTTATTTTAAATTATGTAATTTACTTAGTATGGCCTTAGATTTTAATTGGTATTTCCCGATATGTATGGGAATATCGATTCGGTTGTAATTTTATTGTGATCTCGTATCACCGTTTTGTAATTTAATAGATTTATTTTATTTTAGTTACAAATGTATAATAGGAAATTATGTAATTTATTATGTAATTTTATTCATTCCGGAGTTCCCAAAGACGGATTTCTTCAAGAATGGCGATACATAAAGACGGTGTTACCTCGAGATGCGTGTCACAACCGAAGTTCAAGGGACCAATGGAGTTGGTTTCCGAATTTGTAATTGTTAAATAGTTTTTCTATTTTAGGAAGGCCATACTAGGATTTATTTTATGCTTGCATTTTATTTATATGTCACATGCATCGCTAAATCGCCATAACTAAACATGCATTGTCATTTTATCGAGTTTATCGACCATGTCAATTAAAATTATCGTAGTTCACCGCTTTAGTTCACTTAAAACGTGATATATAATAAATTGACATGACCTCTCGCTAAAACAATTAATTGAGACATAGCCTTACCAAATAGTAGAAACCATGAAAACCTATTTCGCGAGGGAGTGCACTCGGCTACCCCGGGGTACAAACCTTGTTACGTAGGGGAAGTGGGTAATAAATGTCTATCCACCGAATTCATGTTGATGAGGGTTTCATCGGCTACCCCGTGCCTAAGTTAATGTGGGTTTGGATAATGGACACATTTATTCGAAATTTGGATTGAACTCAACAAAAGTTATTGATAAGGGTTTCATCGGCTACCCCATGCCCTTGTTGATGTGTTTTGGGCTATAGATAAATATTAGAGTAATTTTATCGACCGAGAGTTCTAAAAGTACAATCGATTAAAGAGTTAGTCCACCGAGTTATATTGATAAGGGTTTCATCGGCTACCCCGTGCCCAAGTTAATATGAATTTGGATCTCGGAATCATTTATCATAGTTGGGTAGAGGTCACTATGTAAATGCTTTACTTGTTATTTACAAGTATTATTATAACGATGAATGTTTTGTTTTCTTTATTCCGTTGACGTATTGTTCTATTTCTTTACCACAATTCATATACGATATCATTTCGATTTTAATTCAAATCTCCATTAAAACTTCGTAACTAAAGACAAATATGATTTTTCTTCTAAAACCTCATATGAACCATTGCTAAGGATCTCTTGTAAAGAGTATAGATATAAGTTATTCATTATCAAACAGGTTTTTGATTCTTGACTAACACATCTACTTACAATGGATTGTTTATCATATACTTAATTGAATTAAGTACCTTGATGCGATAAATTGTTTTGGTAATTAGTTTTGTCAAGAATTCGTAATTGACCAAAATAACGCAACCACTTCAAACAAAAGTTTTAAGACTAAAACGAACAAATGAAGAGTAATCTTCATGAATTCAATTTCGCTTCTCAAAGCAAAGATTCATTGAATTGAGTGGGAGCATTCTCTTAAACCGTTAAGATGAGGACGAGGTTCAAGAAGTAAAGATTATAATGGAATTGATACAAGGTAATGTTAAAAGTAAAGTTATTGAGAAATGACGATACTAAACCTATCAATCCCGACCAATAAAAGTTTCCATTGTCTTAAATGTTGGACACAAGAAAGGAAACTACCCCAAATTATTGAAGAATAAACAAGTTAGTTGTGGGACATCTAATGGGACCTTCTTCTTTAAATGTTTATTTAATTAAACATAAATTTTGCTAGTACCACTTCGTCAATATTAGAAACCAGTGGAGGTTTTCATCATTGTACTAGATACATAGAGTGATTAGAATATGACGACTAGCAACAACAATATCGAGAGATAGAGTAATTGTGTACTCAATCTAGTTTTTGGGTTTGGAGTTGTACTTAATTGTGACTATTAAGTACATAAACTCTAAATAAGAATATAAACTTGTTAAGATACAAAAGAGGTTTTCACTTTTGTGACCCTATACACCACGATTTGATGTATGGCTAGCCCATTATCAAGGTGATTATATTCTAAACCAAACTAGAATGATATATCATGTAGATGATGTAAGATTCAAATTGGTAACCCAAGATTAAATCTTAAATTTTGGAATGATGAACGCAAAGAGTTATCGAGTACTCTTGAAACCATTAGATTGTTAATGGTATATGCGTATCTTGTATTCAAAGCAAGATATCTCGTGCCTTTTGGTTGAAAAGGAAATCGGGGTTGTAAATCATTGATCCAAAATAGGTTGATCATTTTTCTTTTACCAACGACTTAGGTTGACACTAATGTGTTCACTTAATAAGGTAAATAGAGAAATTTTTGAAGAAGTTCAAAACTTCGAAAAGGCACGATTTAGTCGTGATGGGATTATCAAAGTGAAGACTTTGATATAAGCCAAAAGAAATGTGATATAGTATCACAAGTTAATCTCTCTTAGCACGCATTATGAAATAATGTGTGGATGGATAAGAAATCAAACGCTATTCGATATGGTTTGGACTTCAATCAAGTTACTTTGAGTTACTTGATCCTTTTGGGGATTTTATCATTTTGTCTAAATTATTTTTCCACTAAATCGAATCATATGAGATATGACATGGTAAGGGTACCATGGTTGTAAGTTTTCACAAGAAACAAATGCTCATTTTTCCCTTTCAATTATCACGAGTACGACGGGTTTGCGGCTCATGAAGCTGTCTTTCTAAAATACAAGTTTATTTCTAGAAGACAGAGTGGGAGAAATTATTCAAAGAGCCACAAAGATGTTATGTCGCAAGAAACTGGTCTTTCTTGGCTACATGAGATGTTTTGTGTAAAACGTTGTCGCAAGAAACTGGTCTTTCTTGGCTACATGAGATGTTTTGTGTAAAACGTTGTTTCTTTAAAACCTAGGAGGTTAAATTCGTCATTTGTTAAAAATGATGAATTCATGTTACTTTTAAGAAAGTAAAGAGCTTATAACTTACAAAAGAAATTGTTTGATTCAAGTTGATTACTTATGGAAAGTAATGAACATATGACTTACATAAGAGTGTTTAAGTCACAACTCAATACAAGGCTTAGAGCCATGAGAATCCGAAATAAAAGGCTTGATTAGTGACAAAGGGTTTTTGCACTAATAAAGAGATATTTCAATGCAAGATTGGTTGCAAAGGGTTTTGCACTAATTTAAATGCTTAAGTCTATTTGGATCTTCTTAGGGATTGTGTTTTATTATGAGGTTATGAAATACATAGCGAGTGAATCTAAAACCCACTTCTTCAATAGAAGGAATGTATTCATTACATGTCTTGAGTTTAGTAGATTCTTGCAATCCTAAGATAGTGTGAAACTTAAGAGAGGGTCTTAAGTAGGACATCAATGAGTTAGAATCAACATTTTTGATCATGTGATAAAACATTTCTCGATAAGTCGAGAAGTTGTGTTTATACATGGAGTTTAGTGGGAGTTACAGAAATTTTAATTAGTCCGATATGTGGATGACATATTGATCATTGAGAATGATTTAAGACTTTTGAAGTATTATAATACATCTTGAATATCCGGATTTATGAAGATAAATCCACATGATATTAGCGTCAGTAGGAAGTCTTATGTTGATAAGATTCATGACTAGTTCAATTAAATTGAACATATTTGATTGATTCCATTTGCTTCCGCTGCCGGATCAATTAAATGAGTAATGATGTATAACACTTCATATACTTTGAGTATGATGAATTGTTTTCAAAATCGAATTTAAGTAATCTTTACCTAGTATATAAAGATTACCCTTAAGTGCTTGCAGAAGCATTAAGGAAGTAAAGCAAAGTGTTTATGATGCAATTTTGTGTAAGGGTGTTACACAAGTGACAATTGACAATTGAGATTGCGCATGGTTTCCGACAAAACCATAATCAAAACACATTAAGATGGTTAAGATACCATTGCGGCTATGTTAATTAAGAAGTAGATTTTCTAGAATCGTTCTAGGCAATAAAGAACAATGAGAGATATTTATAACGGAAATTGAGTACACTTGCAATCATGAGATGTGCAAGAGGATGAGTCCCGCACAATCGTGAAAACAAAGTGGGAGCTATTCTTAGGCTAGAGGACCTATGTCTTGATTGGATCTCGACACGTACTCAGAAAGTTTTGTGATGCAAATGTATACATTACAAAGGAAAACGAGTATGTAGTAAGGTTGAGTAAGGTACAAGAAATTGATAAAACCTACTAACCAAAGCCTTCTCAAAGGCTAAACATGATGAGTCATGTCATTTCAATTGAATTGAAATTAACAACTACATGCAAGATCAAATTAGATTATAGAATATGAAATAGTAATCAGGCATTGACTATTCATATGTGATAATCGCATTTGTCGTTCGAGTTTTTCTTTAAAAACTCCTTTTATACTTTGTTACATCCAAACGGGTTGTAGTGACAATTGAACCCCGTTAAAGTGAACACGGATTAACATTGTATTCGCCCATAGTCACTTGTATGAGGTGACGTCTCGAAGTGACTAGAGTGTGATGCGATTGATGGCAAGTTCAAATGCCATAGAGTCATGTGAGATGACTAGTCGATCACATAGGCAGATTGTTAGGAACTTTTTGTCGGGCCTAATGACCGCTTATAGAGTTCTGGCAAATTTATATAGCCTGGTCGTGGCGAGAGCTGCTATAGTATTCAAATGAGTCGATTCTTTTGACTAAAGACTATTCACCTAAGATGGCTCAGTTTCAGATTAACTTTGATTTGTGTTACTACGACCTTCGTAAATGGGGTCAAATGGGCATATTTTGGGTTATGATGGCTGTGGCTAGTCGAAGGGAATGAGTGCGATAGGAATTGTCCATCCCCTTGTCAGGGTTAAAACAATATCTCAGGGCCACTCGAGGAGTAATGAACTGGAAATGCGTGGCCACGCTCGGAAGGTATCCAGAGTGGATAAATCCGGTCAAACAGTTATTCTCCAGATCGAGGAAACCACTCTCGATATGATCACTTTCAAGTACGACCTGAAAGACACCTTGCATTGAGTGGGAGATAGTAATAGGACAAGAGAATTGGTGACGCACACTTGTCGAGGACAAGTGGGAGATTGTTGGGAAATGTGTCCTCAACAATAGTGCGATCAAATGATTTAAATATCATTATTAAATCTCATTTTAGGAATACATATGGGATGTAATATTTTACAGTCAACTGGTCCACACATATCGGTAATGATTGGCTGACTAGAGTTTGACATTGTCGTGCGACGGTGGTGATCAGTTGATCCCCTTAGGTCATACCTATAGGGAAATACTCTTAATTGATTATTTAATTAATCGTATACCGATACGAGTTAATTAAATTGCTTAAAATTGACGGATGATTTTGTGAGTATAATTTACGTATCTTATTGTAAATATGATTAAATGAGACACGGTCTAAGTAATCGAATTATTTTATTACTTAGATGAAATTATTGTTTACAGAAACAATTGAAACGGAATGAATAAATTATTATAAATAACAGAATGTTGTAATTTATAATTCGGAAAACACTTTTGGTACAAGTAATTATGAATTACAATGATAATTTTTATAAGTGACATATTTTATTAATATGTTGATTTTCAATGGTTAAAAATACATTTTATAAATGAGATGCCATGAAATGTGTCACATGTGACATATTGACAAAATCACAAATAAAATGGACTCATCCATTTTATATGAGTGTACCGAAATAAATGGAGGGAGTTAGTGGAAATTGTGTTAATTGTTTAAGTATAAACACAATGATAAAAGCTAACAAGTAGGCATGCAAAACCTAAGCTTTTGAGAAGAGCAAAAAGAAAAGGTATTGGGCATCCTACCCAAGCCTAATTTTCGGCCACTCCACAAGAAAAGAGAGAAGAGCTTTTCTCATATATGATTATTCATTCTTCCCATCTAATTTTCTAGAGTAAGAAAATTCATCAAAAACTCTCTACAATTTATGATAATTCTAGAGAAATAAACTCAAAAAAAATTACTCCCTCTTGACCGAAATTTTTCAAGAGCCAAAATACAATTTATTTTGTGTCAATTTTATAGTAAAACTAATATTATTACTAGATCTAAATAATATTGGTTATTAAGATGTATTCCTTGGGTATATGCTTTTGGGAGGGATTCTACATTTGAATCCTTGTTCTTCCATTTGGAGAGCTCAAGAACAAAAGAGAAGGAGATCTCTTTTGTGCCCATATGAACCGAAATCACATTGTAAGAACATGATTTCTTCTCTATTTTGTTTATTTGTTTGCATGCATAAAATCCATATTTAATTTTATGACAAATTAATTTAAACATATATGAGTATGTTAGTATGTATATAGATCTACATTTCCTTCACCTACTCCTCTTAAGATAAATGTTACGTCCTCGTAACTCACTAATACTAAATCCTAGCTATATCTTCTCATTATCCCCATCACCACCGCATGTCAAAGATAACCACCTATAATCTGAACACTCGCCATGCATAAATATAAGGTTCTCTTACTTAAACAATTCTCATACTTCAATTCACTCGTCACACCACCTAACCTATACCTCAAAATCCTTAGCTTAACCCAAAACTTCAACTCTTCCACATTACCGCAACATGACACACCTCTCTATATAAACTATATAAAACTCTTATCGCCAAAAGCATAACTCACGATCCACACTTGTTACGTACACTCACACTAGATCCTCAAGTTCCTTTCTTTCATTACCGCAAGACTCATACATAACTTAACACGACACTAATTACCCAACACCCTACACTCACTGTCTCAACAAAGGATTATGAACCACCTGCATATATCAGATCATTACCACACATGTTCTACGAATCACTTGCCATGACTATGACTACCGATGCCTCATCTTAAAACAAGATCAAAATTACTGTAACAACTTCTCACAACTGTGTCTCATCAACAGAATGTCACTATACCATGACAACAACGAAAACATGTACAACTCTCTTTCATATCATACTCTACCCTCATTCCAAAACTTAACTAGTAAGAAACATCAATAAACAAGACAACTGTCTATCTGCACAAACTGAAACTCGCAGGGAGCAACATTAAACAAAACAACAATCTATGTATAACTGGTATGTACTTTCGAAACTCGAATCATAATCATCCCGCCTACTCCACTACAACCGGTGACGGCATCGCAACACCGCCACCAACAGCCACACCGCAGTGCGAAAATACCCGCATCACAACATGAAGTACCATGCCCGGATCACCACCTGAGACACAACAACCACATCGATAAACATCACAACCACATATCATTCCCATAAAAACTGACTTAGTATGACATTTCAAACAAGAAAACTCACTCAAAACCGTTTTACTAGATTATAACACAACATATTATACGGAATAAACTAACAAGAATCTCATGAACATCATCCTTACCATTTCACGGAATGAACATGTATCAACAATACACATACAATTTTAACTATCCATGCCAGATCAATCAAATTGTTGCCTTTTTTAAACCTCATTCCATAGTATACCGTACCCAACATAAATTACAAAACATTCATATAACATCTTTATAATTATCACACCATACCACTTCTTGTGAGGTCAGAACCTCACACAAACATTTACACATATCATAGACCCATAATCACAACCAACTAGTCAATCCTGATCACGTAAGTTACCACTCAATAAAGGTTACCTGTCGCCCGAGCTTAACTAATATGCCCCTCATAACATATTCCCCCATTCGCACAACCATCACTTCCTGCCAAGTATAACCATACCATTACTATTCAACTATTAGCATCCGCCTCATCTAACCACATCTTATACCCTCTCACAATCATACACAACAATCAGGTTCCTACCAAATCAACCTCTTTAGAATTGCTACCTTTCTAATATACCATCACTCTTAACCACTAGTCACAAACCATAATACTACCACTGTCCGGACATCAAACCTCTTACACTCATCTCTAAACATCACGATTTCTTTCCTATCTGTGGTTAGCATCCCAAATAACGAACATCAAATCCATCAGCAACATTACCTCAACATTCTTCCCAATACTATCCTTAATTGTGTTGTCATCCAACTCTCCACCAAATATCTCGTATCGTGCAAAAATTCTACCAACTTCTTACTCCCTTAATTCCTCGAAACTCATGATTAATCATGTTGTCCTGAAACTTCCGTGTAACCATTAACTTACTTACTCTTGATAGTATCATACATCTCGACGATTCCTTACTTTTATGTCACATAACTCCGGTCAACATTTTCCTAGTTTTACTCTCCTCATTCTTTTCTTTTACACTCGACAAAATCAATTAACCATTCAACTCCTTATCCCTTCTACCTAACTCTTTAGTGTTCCGGTTACTTTCTCATTGCTCCAACACTCACATCTCATTATTTCATATCGATATCATCTCACTCTTTCTTACCATAAATATTCTCTTATTATTCCATCAATCACCCTTGCCACTAATCCATCCATAGAATCAACGTTTACTGTTTGACAATTGCATCTCCTTTGTACATCTCTAGAAATCAAAATTCCTTTCATACCGTTAATTGCCCAAGGAAATCCCACAGTAGTTTCACCTCTTAATAAACAAAATCTCCCCAAACTCACTCACTGTCTACAAATCCACCTCGCGACATGTCTCCACAAAGTTCACTATATACCACTCTTCTCAACCCCTTTAAAACGAACTTTCACTATGTATATTCTTAACCCACACGACTCCTAACCATCCCCCTCCATGATTCTTTACACATCTCAAGCTGCCACCATTTGCGTCCCTCATTTCAATCTTTTCATTCTCACGTTCCATAAACTCACATCATCCCTTGCCCACATTCATTTACTTTTACATTACTCAACATACAAACATATCACTCATCTCATCTCACAAAACATGCTCTATGTCTCAATAAACCATACCAATCTTCCTTTTCTTTTTCCACTATCTATCGCAACACATATAACTCATGTCCTCTCACCGAACTCCTACTCACCACAGGTGCCACTCACTACACCATAAGATTGGGTAACTTACGTATCAAGACCAACATACATGTAAAACAATGCATAAAGAAGCAAAATAACACCTATGAATTAAACATAATATGCAACGAAGTCAAAGGGTAAGCATATGACCCAAAACAGGGGTCACTAGATCGAGTACAGGCCACTCGATCGAGTAAGGGACTTACTCGATCGAGTAGGTGAAGGTCAGAAGCATGTAAAATAAATCACCAGGGCTACTCGATCGAGTAACTAACGTACTCGATCGAGTGCCGTCTACTCGATCGAGTACCAAGGCTACTCGATCGAGTACCCACGCATTTCTCAGCACTGTCCAGTTTTCGTAAAACAGCCATAACTCACTCATTTCTTGGTCGTTTTGGGCGTGTGACATATCGTTAGAATTGTAAAAGAACAAGCTATCACCTCCAATTGGAGTCACATCAAAATCATATATAAATCTCAAGTTACAACAGTTTAAAGACAACCTCTCTATAATCGAAAAACATAACTATTTGATTTTACTTCCAAACAACTTAAACGACAACAAGGTAAAGAAAAACAACCCAATACTCATGAAACCAGTAGTCCCAATCACATGTTACTATTTTCGAAAGCAAAGCAACAACATTCATCATGCACTACCCACATGCTTTTATTCTATAGCCTTTCGTAAGACAAAACATACTCATACATTACAAATCCTATTTCCATGTTACTAATACAACAATATTACAAATACACTTCGTCACCTAAACATATTCATAATCACAAAATTCATATTCTCATGCGATTGCCACTCCATCTTTTCCAATCAATTCATCCATTTCAACCACATTCTTCTTACAACATGTACATATGAACAATAGTAGCCATGCATATGAAATCATTATATAAAATTACACAAACAAAATTATGTATAATCATATTACATATGAACTACTTCCTTTTTCCACCACATTACTCATCATTCTCATACACTTTTCTAACAATTCCAACTAACATTGTAAACCAACTATCATGCAACATGTTTTCAATCAACAACATACGAAATCACATCATCACCATCTTTTCTACACATTCCCCATTCTCCACATACATACATCCACAATTCACAAGATAAATACATAGCGATCCCGACTCATATCCCATGGTGACCGGTTCGAAATTGTAGGGCGAGTTCGCGACTTCAGGACGTCTCCCAAGTCTTTGCATTAGCTCCTACAACTTCTACCCCGGGTTCATTTTATTTGACTCCCTATATTCATTGGATTCATTGGTTACAGGTTTCAGGATCGTCGCTCTGATACCATTTTGTAACACCCCCATACTCCAAGTGCCTTACCAGGACCACCTAAGGCATGGAAGTGCTACCATCTCGGTTATCTGAGGCAATGATAATCATCAGACAATAACGAAACGTACTTTATTAGATAAGTTTAAGTGATTACATAACAAAACCAACTGTAAAGTAAAATTACAACTGTTCTCAAACTATAAACCAACTAAACAAAATTGTCTTAACAAACACAACGAAAGACTAAAGACTGTGACATGTGATGACTCCATCCCCAGCCAGATCCCTCGCGTATCCAAGATATAACTGTCAAACAACTGCTCACCACCCCCGAATGGATCACCACAGTTTTTAAAACATTTAAACGGGGTCAGTACTAATCACACAATTTATATAATCCAATAACACAACAAACAACACACCTCAAACGGTCACACAATCACAATCACACCCACTCCAATCAATCTCCGTCGCCGACTGTCCACTGGACCAGCCCTGCCAGTGGGGGACCGCAGCCGTTCCCACCTAAGCCCCGCTCATCATACCGAGCGATAACCCTGTCCCATTAATGTGCACATCCCCTCCCGTGGCGGGTTCCACGGAGGGCGAAACTAGGGCGTGAAGCCACTCCCGCAAGTGACTCCACTCAGCCGAGAACGCATCTCGAGAACCAGAGAGAAACAATCACAACCATTAACAGCAATCAACACCAACAACCGTCACAATACGAATACGATAATATTCAACAATCACAAACACCAACAATGCATCATGGGACTAATACTGAGTAGGGAAACCCTACCTGGAAAGCAACACAATCAGACGGTCTCAACAGCTGATATCAAAAGGCTTCTTCTACGAATCCTCCTCCTAACATACAAACATATAATCACTACCAATCACTAAATACAACAAAACCCCCAAATCCCAATATTAGGGTTTAACCAACTTTAACGAAATACTATAAAAACAGTACGTAGATCTTACCCTCGACGCAAGGATCACAACGGTATAAAGAAAGGTAAAATCCGACCTTCCACGCTCCGGGATTTGCCAACAATGCGATTGATGCGAAGAACGTACTTTGTTTTCTCTTTTTGAAAGCAATTAGGTTTTAAAAGTGTTTAAAGAAAAGTGACGGAAGTAATTATATACTTAATCGCATTATTAACAAAACTCGACAAATCATTACCCCGTAAACCGGCTACTCGATCGAGTAGCTGAGTTACTCGATCGAGTGCCCCCTTACTCGATCGAGTATCAAGGTTACTCGATCGAGTACCCAACAGGTCAGAAACTATTTTAAAACGCAACACACCCTTACTTGACAGAGTAAGGCCCACTCGATAGAGTACCCAGAGACTCATAAAACCGTAGTATTACAATAGAGACTCGTGCTGATAACATGTTATAAAATAAAGGGAAGAGAGAATTGTAGGGAGGAGTTAGAGAGAATATGGAGAGAGACAGAACTGTATATTATTCCATTATGAAGGGGTATATATACACATACAATGAGGGCAGAGTTTCAATAAGATAATACATTTTAGAATATTCTAAGATATGGATCATATAATATTATACTATAATATTTCATAACAGAAAGAAGAATTTTGGCATGTACAAGAGACTTTTAACTTACTTAAAACGGTCTTATTTAGACATTACTCATTCTAAACATTAAATACCATTGTTAAGAGTTGAGTCGTTCAAAGCGAATTTGGAGATAGACATCCGTAACACAGTTGGTTGTCCGCTTCGTAAAGATAATATTGACAACAGGTGAGACTTTTAATTTTTCTCTACACTCCAAAACAATGTTATTAGTCCGTGTAAGGCCCCCGGATGGCTTCGAGTTACCCAAAAATGGCTCCGAGTTACCCAAAATAGCTTTGACGGCAAGAGCACGATACACCTCCATCTTTCCCGGCCAAGGCAATGGGAGGATGTAACCATCTCGGTTTCCGGCGACGGTAAAATCGGAGTTGCAATTAAGAAACAACTTCAGTAAATGACAAGTTTAGTCATTACAAATTAATGAATAAAAGAATAATAAATATGAACTAGACATTATACAACTTGTCAGTACAACCTGGAGGAGATAAGTTGTACAAGGACTTGAAAAAGACGCTTTGGTGGCCGAATATGAAGCGCGAGGTAGTCGAATTTGGGTCAAGATGTTTGACTTGTCGAAAATTTAACATAGAACACAGAAGACCGTATGGATTACTACAACCCTTAGACATTCCTCAGTGGAAATGGAAATTGATTTCGGTGGATTTTATTACTGGTTTGCAAAGAACAAAGAAAGGGAATAATATGTTATGGGTAATTGTGGATCGATTGACTAAATATGAACATTTCATACCAATGAAGGATACTTGGAATAATTGTGTCCTTTAATTGTTGTTTCCGTCATGGAAGCAGATAACATACAATAGGTGCTTGATTAGTTGGGCAGGAAGTGGGCGTGAGACCTTGGATGAACATAGGCGTCTAGCTCATTCAGTGTAGACTTTATCATTCCGCTTACAAGTGTTTTAATTTTCATAGTAAGTTAGATGTATAGTACAGTTGTAATAAAACCCAGCCACCACCATGGTCGCCCCTGACCACGGCCGACACCAGTAGCAACCCAACACGAGTCCACGACACCCACACCTGACACAACTAATTATTAAACAATGCACCATCCCGTACACCCCCTTTTACAACCCGTTTTACACCTCTTACCGCCACCCAATCCACCACCCATGACCACCACCGTACTCTCCTCACAACCCACAACAACAACCACCCTAGGCCAGTCACGAATGGAGGGTAAAAACGCAGCTCAAAGACGGTATAACAACACTAATAAATACTCCCTCCAATTCGCTATAATGTTCCCTCTTTCCCGAAACGGATTATTCAAGTAATGTTCCCCTTTACTTTTTTGGTAACTGTTACTCTTATTTTATTCATCCCTCTCTCCTATTACCAAACCCCACACAACTCTTTTACTCTTATTTTATTACTTTCCTTAATGTTTTGGCCCCACAACTCCTTATTTAACTCCTAATAATTCATCTCTCTCTCCTATCAACAAACCCCACATTTGTCCTTTATTCATTTTTATTCATTTTTCTTAAGTATTGTGCCCATCTCAAATGGGATCATTATGATAAATTGGAGGGAGTATATAATAACTCGGTCAAACCCGAGTTATGGTAGTAAATGACAGTTAATGAGGTGGTCAACGACGGCCCAAGGTGGGTCAAGATCAAGGCGAGTCAACCGTATAAATTAATTAACATACGGGCTAGCATATGACGGTCTTACCTTAAGATCTCGAGGCGGAGGGACAAAATCTCCCTTCATTTTCTCTCTCTTCCTCTCTCTATAATTTTGGTGTGTTGATGATGTTGTGAATTGTGATAAGGTGAGTGTGGATGAGATAAGGGTTGGTGGGATATGTATATGTAACACCCCGGCCCAAACCTAGGGTCGGGAGCGGTCACTCACGGTAGCTCGCCAGGCTGTGTACATGGCCCACAGATCAACACGAGTCCTTTCTAGAGCATTTTATCCTCACTCATGCATATCCTGGGAACCTTCCCAGAGGGTCACCCATCCTAAGACTACTCTTAACCAAGCACGCTTAACTATGGAGTTCTTTCGCATGGATAACCAGAAAAGAAAGTGCACTTTGTTGATCTGAGTAGTACTTTCAATCCTTTTAAGCACTAGTCATATTTTAAGCCAATCAATGGACCTCTTAAAGGGGTTACCCCACCCGAATAACGCCTTCGGTTCAATAGAGTATTACATATATATAGGTGGAAGTATATTATTATCCTTATTATTTTATATATTATCCGTCTGATACATAACTTATAGAATAAAATATAATTTATATAATTATAAAATACGGGGTATTACAGGTACAATAATCCATAATCTGTATATATTCCATATATATAATCAACTGACTTAAAAATTAAATTTGATAAAATAACTGTAATAACCTTGGATATGTAGCAAATATGACAGTAATCACTCACATGAGTAATAAAAGTAACAATAATAACATCGTGAGTAGTAAAAGTAATAGTAACAACAATGAGAGTAGTGAAATTAATATTATTAAATGCGGGAGTAGTGAAAGAAACGATAATGACGGTGGGAGTAGTGATAGTAACAGTAGGCGTAACAAGTGTACTAAAAGTTAACAATAGGAACAACGAAGAAAGTACAAAATTTAGCTAAGAATTCGATTTAAGAAATATATTTTATAAAATTAACGGGAATGAATATTTTTCCTATTTTTCCATAAAAATAGCGTAAGTAGTCATAGAAACAACAATAACCGGGGAAGTAATGAATGTAATACAGTAGTATTAACAATTAACATGAGTTGTCGTGAAAGTAATATTAACCACAAGAGTAGTGAAAGTGTCTCATAATTTGTTGATAAATTTTACATTTCATTATAAATGGTAAACATATGAGTTAAGCAAATCTAACGTAGTTTTATTTCCTAGAAAATAAAATTTGACGATAAATAAAGGTAACCCGAACGGGGTCAGGCAACAAACCTAGTGAAATTAAATTCGGATTGTTATGAGAATACCACCAATAGTTAGTTAAATTAAATTCCAACAGCGAGCCTATCCATCTTAACCATGCTAGATTTTGGGTAGCACCTGCTTTAATTTCCAGGCTGAGGCGGCTACAATAACTCTCAAATTTGCTATTTCTGATGCTCTCAACAGGGGTTATATACACTACTTGAGGCAAGTACGGACTGTTTAAATTTGGTATACCAGATTATTGGTGGCTTATAAGACCTGGTGCAGGAAGCGGAGCTTATTTTAAGATGTATTTATAGTTTTTTTTTTTTGAAAAAGAAGTGCATTAAATGAAAGAAAGGACAGAGTCCAAGGTTCAGTACATCACGGGGGCGGGTCGGGGGAGAGCGGCGTAAAAGCCAAAAGTAAATCCGAGTTACATAGTTCACTAGCTTATTTTTCGCTATTTCTCCATTAGTCAGTGTCCTAGGACTCTTAATAAACGCAAAATCTCATTTGTGACGGCACGTATCCGTCACTTTGGAGTGACGGATACTATTTTCTCTCACAAATGACCCAAATAGAGGAGAGAGGAAAGCACATGGGGGTGCCCCCACCTTGTTCCCCCTATCCGTTTTGTGAGTGGCATTATCCGTCACTTGCTCCGACCCGTCTTCAGCAAGACTAATTGTTTAATAAAAATGCACATTTCATGGCTAAATCAGTTATGATTTAGGTAAACTTACTTTTTCACTCCGACCAAAAATAAAAAAAAAATTACGATGGAGGATGTGATTATATATATATATATATATATATATATATATATATATGGGAACCATTAACATGGAGGAACCTTATCTTACACATTCCCTAGAGGTAACTAGAGTTACCATCTAGATTAAGATTACTCTTTAACCACACACCTAAGGTAACAAGAGTTACCGTTCTCCATCCAAACCCAAGTACGTTACATAATTAACAAACATTTTATTGGAATGGAAATGCATACAAGAAGTGCTAAATCAGATTAGCATCTTCTATGATAATAATAATAATATAATATTAGACAAAGCTGCAGAGCTTAGTTGTTGGGCTTGCCTTCAACTTTCTCGTTAAGAGCACAGCACCTTGAGCATCCGTTATATCCATGATGTCCACAGCATCCATAATTACAGCCTCCATGTCCACCACCACCGCCGTACTGTCCACCACCACCACCATGGTGTCCACCACCGCCGTACTGTCCTCCACCACCGTACTGTCCGCCGCCGCCACCGTACTGTCTGCCGCCGCCACCGTACTGTCCGCCGCCACCACCGTACTGTCCACCATATTTGGCATCTTCAACGCCTTTTACTTCTTTGTCAGCTGCAAGTGTGATTAAGTGCAAAAATTTAACGTTACTCCCTTGACCTAAATCTCCAATTTGCTTTTACGTAATACCTAACTAATATGTTAGTAGTATTATTTAATTGTTGAAAATGTTAATTCCCACAGTATATTTTATACTCGCAATTTTTAACATATGTACAGTTAAAGTTAGAAATTTGACCTTTAGAAAATAAATGAGACACTTGGAGCTAGGAGATGAATAGAGACTAGTATTTTGTAAGACCATTATGTATACATAAAATTGAAATGAGTATACATAATGATCGATTTTGCATGCATGCATACATACATTTTGTTGTAAGCTAGCAGTTATCCTCGATTTTTACTACAGACACGAAATGTCTAGATATGAGAAACTCAATGATGGTGAACTACATAAACATAGTTTTATAATAGAGGGTGAAGTAATGTGCTCGTGTTTCGACACAATTTAGCACTAGTATTCCATGATAACCAATAATATCGAGTAATAATATACAGTATCAAACTTGTTAATTAACTATCGATTTGTTTACTAAATGTATGTATGCATGCATGCAAAATAATGATCGATGAACGTAAAAAAGCTCACCATCAGTGCTGGTTTCAGCTAAGTCACGAGCTGTAACTTTAGAAGAGACGAGGAAAGCAACGACTAGAAAACCGAACAAAAGAAAAGACTTAGAAACCATTTTCAGCATATAAGAAGAAGATGTATAAAAGAGTGTGGTGTTATGACTTATGAATTTGGAGTAAGATTAACAGCTTCCTTTTATAGGCAAATTGCACGGTATCAAGTTGCTCCTTCACACTCTTTTGGATTATGTGTCGGGGGGATAGATTATAGGAAGGAGACGTAACTCATATCTCTATACTTGATAGCGTACTGGGGTTGTACTGTACGTGTTACTTGTGTGGTTGGTTGTTACAGATTTCGTCAATAATATCACTGCAAGTGGCAGGTTATGAGGGACCTAAGTCATTAAATTCTCATTTAGACGGGTTAAGAGCCTCCACAATGGTAAGCAACAATCCTACTCGCTTAACTCTCCACATCACATTTTTGAGTTAGAACACTTTTAAGCTACAAACTTTCCCAATGGTTAAGCTATAAGAGTTGTTGCTTAAATTGACTTATATACATTTATTTAATTCCAAGACATATCTCTTTCATGGGTCCATTTGAAATTTCTACTACTACACATGGAGCTATTCTTCAAAAAGCTAAGTTAGTTCATGTGAAGTTTCTACAATGGTTGAAGAACTAAACTTTAAACTTTTAAATTTTGCAAAGTCTTTTGTTCAATGGTGGGATCTTTCTAAGTATCCTCTTGTAAAATAAATAAGGCACTGTTCTTTTGGACTGAAACAAATTTGATCTGAACTGAACTGAACTGAACTTATAGGATCTGAATTGAACTGAACTAAGCTTATAGGATCTGAACTGAACTTATAGGATCTCAATCAATCAATTTATTGGATCTGAATCAACTTATAAGATCGAATCGAATCAACGTATAGGATCGAACTAAATCGAACTTATAGTATTGATCGATCTCGAATCAACTTATAAGATCTAAAGTGAACTTAAATTAAGTGACTTTAAGTCCAAAAGAACATGGCTTAAGACAATAATAGAATACATAGAAAAAAGTAAATGATTTGTCGTAACTGCCCATATGAGATGAAATATGACCCGCCTTTTGCTGGCTCATTAATACTCCATTTTTGAAGACTATTCTTGCGATGATTTGGATATATGCGATAATGTCCTGTGTGAATTTTTCTTGTGCGGGCCGGGATAATTTATTACTCATGTCGGCTAACAAAACGAGTATAGATCATGTAATTTTCCACAAAACGTCCTGCTTGTGACGGGCTAATTCCGTCACAAGCTGAATACCTCTCACAAAAAGGGAGAGGGACAAGGTGGGGCACCCCCCATGTGCTTCCCCACTCACCTCTCATGGGTATTTTGTGAGAGAAAATGGTATCCGTCACAAGCTTGTGACGGATATCAACGACGAAATTTTGTGAATTTTCCAAGTCTACAAAGTTCCGACTTATAAATCCGTCCAAAATCTTTTGGTCCTTATCCCGGGGAAAAAATATCAAGTTAGCTTGGCTCGTGGTCAAGCTAAATCCGCCACCAATCACCTCTAAAATATTTATATAAGACAATTTTGATCTTACTTATTTCAAAAATTCTACCGTTCTCCCGGAGGACGGTGTGTGAGGAGTACCGTCCTCCGGGAGGACGGTAGAATTACTCTACTTATTTATACAATGGTTTTAATACACCTAAGACATTATTTATTATCTTGTCATATACTCCCGCCGTCCCGGTCAATAGTTATTTATTTCCTTTTGTGGGTCATTTTTCATGTACATGTGAGGTTAAGTGATTTGTGTGATCCAAATTCACTCATATTTATTTTCTTAATCTTTTTGCTAAAAGCAAAAAATAACTATTAATCGAGACGGATAATCTTTTGCTAAAAGCAGGTATTAATTATGGTATAATTTACGCATAATTATGGTATAGTTTACTCCTAGGCGTGATATTCTATTGTATATCGGCCCAAACCCAGGGGGCCTAGCACCGGCCCGGCTATACTGTAATCCGCCGTTGTGTATATGGCCCACAGATCAACACGGGTCTTTTTAGCGTATTTTATCCTCACTCATGCGAATCCCGGGAATCTTCCCAGAAGGTCATTTATCCTAAGATTACTCTCAGCCAGGCACGCTTAACTGTGGTCTATGGAACTCTTTCGCATGGATAACCAGAAAAAAAAGTGCACTTTGTTGATATGAGTAGTAATTTCAATCCCTTTAAGCACTAGTCAGATTTTAAGCCTATCACTGAACCTCTTTAAGTCGGATATCCCACCCAAATAACGTCTTCAATTCAGTAGAGTATTACAGTTACGAGAATGTGATTCTATATAAGCATAGTTGGTTAACGATTAGTAGGAAGAAAACCAGCGGCTTAATATATCATTCTATTTCAGTATCTTAAAGTATCACTTCAACAAATTCCTTGCTTTCTCGACGCTTTTTTAGCCTATTCTCGACGTTTAAAAGCGTCGCCATTTTATTTCTCGACGCTTTTAAAAGCGTGGTTTTTTGGGGCGTCAGGATTTTTTGACGCTTTTTAGCGTCAACCTTGTCGTCGCTTTTTGGTGTCACAAGTAGCGACGCTTTTTAGCGTCAGAGTTTCTCTACACTTATTTGCGTCAAAAATTAGAAATTTCTCGACGCTTTTTCTATCACTAGACAAATCCACTATGACTACTATTTTCGTCACTATGACTACTATTTTCGTCTCTACAATTGAATAAAATTATATAGACTACTAGATGACAGCATAAAGTGTATAGAATACAATAATTTAGACGGAACTCCGATATGTCGGTGCAAGGAATAGAGATATTTCATAAAAATATCCCATATACAACTATAAAACAATGTTTGTAGAAAAAAAATTCCATAAAAAGGAACTCATCCAGAGTTGAAATATTTCTATAATAAAACACTAAAATCAAATATACATCCATCTACAACGGAAATACATTTTGTTGACCAATCTGGAAACTATGTCCATCCGGTGTTCAATTCTAATCCAACCCTCCCACTGCATCCATCTCATCCTTCCTGCCAAATCATCAATACTTCCATTATTAGTAACCATTTCTTATTCACTCTACATATCATACATAATCAAATAGATAGAGAAGTATATTTTCGTTGACAAACCAACATTAATCTTAAAAAAAGGATGAGATAGGATGTATACCATAACTACAGGGACCAAATACAATAAACTTGGAGAATAAATGTAACAATCTCAATATGAGTATTCATACTCATATGCAGCATCATTAGCAGCCCTGTCCAATTTATATTTTCTGCAATAACCGTCAACGGGTCAGCTTTCAAACATCGAAGCAAATGACACCAAAAAAGAGTTGTTTCAATAGGTATAAGGTAAATTAAAATGACGGCAGAACATCCAAGCAAAATCATTTAGTAATTAACTTAGGATTATTTAAATCTTCGTACAACTGAAAGGCTGACCTGGTAAAACATAAGACAGATGTTAATGAATAAGATGTAGAGCAATGCACTAGAAATGATACGTTGGTGAGCGGACTAGAAACTCACATCTACTTCCAGTAGAGATCTTAGGATATCTCGCATGGGTTCAGCAATGTTCTCTTTTGTTAAGACCTCTAAAGAAACTACAAACACATCCTTCATAAATCATTTAAAAATTAAATTAGTCTCATTCAAACCACATGTCCTTTATGCTATTAAGTTCTCCATCAATTAGAATGCAACTCAATCGAAAAGTTCCCACTCATGAATTTAGTCCATACAAAAAAAATTGATAATAACAGGCCAGTAAAGACTAAAATTCTTATATACACAGCTTCTGCTTCAATTTCGTCAATAATCACATGACCATTTCTTTCCAAGCAAATATAACTAAATGAAGCTAAAACCCGAAAGTCATTTCCTTCCTACATAGCATACATTGAAATTCTAGCAAGAATATGAAAAAATACTTGTTTAAAAAACATTGAAAACATATACTCCCTCCTATTCATTTTAACTCTCCCCTTTCAAAAGGGCACACAAATTAAGGGGAGGTGTAACACCCCCTCATACCAAGGTACCTTACCAAGGACTACCCTAGCATGAAAGGCTGTTACCATCTCGGTTTCCCGAGGTTAGTATATCAAAGTTACAATTTCCAAACAACATTTATCAAAGTATAAAGAGTTAACGAATACATTATCTCAAACCAACTCAAACTAAAAGTGTAAGAACTTCAATACAACTGAAATCATTGACGGCTAAACTCGTACGGCGGAAACTAGACTCGAAGCGATATCTCCCCATGTCTGTCCCATAACTAAACATCTGCATTACCTGTCATATCTGCTCACCATCCCCGAATGGATCACCGCAGTTTTACAAAACAACAACACGGGTCGATTATCGCATAATTCAAATAAGACAAACAAGTAATGTAACCCGATCATCCTCCATCACCGGTCTCCGATTTCACACACTAACCGACTACACACCGAAGTGTGTAGCCCCGCGATTACCCATCGCACAGGTAATCCTCGCCGCCGATGGGTGACCGCAGCCCATCCCCACCTAGTCCGGCTCATCAACGAGCGACTAACAATCCCCGTCCCTTAATGTGCACATCCCCTCCCGTGACGGGTTCCACGGAGGGCGAACTAGGGTGTGAAGCCACCCCCGCAAGTGACTCCACCACAATCACACATACCACAAAGATCACGGTGTCCACAACACCACTTCCGTCACAACACAAGCACATCACCACCGTCACCACAACACCAACACTCCGATGATCAGCAGACAACAATCATACACAACACAACAAATATCTCAAATCAATTACACAAGAACTGAGTAGGGAAACCCTACCTTTTCGCAATCCGCTTATCCGCAATCAACCATACAAATGCATAACGAATATCACATTGTCACCTACAACAATAATCACATAATACAATTACACTTTGCACAATCCCATTTTCCCCAATTCCATATATACATTAACCCCAAAAGAATACAAATGACAAGGGAATGAAACTTACCAACAGTAGAATAAGAAACTACACGCAAGGATCACGACGATTTGCACACACAACGAGATTAGAGGATGATTAGGGAGTGATTAGGGAGAGATCGTAGAAATGATAAAGCTTTCAAATGATATTAGAAACTGACGCGGAAATATAAAATACCCTAAACATTCTCTAATCAAACCGTCGAAATAACACTCCGCCAAACCGGACACTCGGTCGAGTAAGTGTATACTCGGCCGAGTGTCCCATACTCGGTCGAGTGTTCACTTTACTCGGCCGAGTGTTCCTCGGCAGAACCAAAACAACACACAACCTCAGCACTACTCGGCCGAGTAGGCTCTACTCGGTCGAGTAGTCACCAAGGAAAATCCGTAGTGTTACAATCTTCCCCCCTTAAAAAGAACTTCGTCCCGAAGTTCACACTCTACTATAAACAAAGCACAACACTACGCCACAAGACTATACCAACCACATATAACAACACCAAGGAACTATACAAGTCACCACAAAAATCATTACCTCGACTCAAAGCAAACATCGGACAAAACAAAACACGACCGCGAAGTTCCAACCCAACCTATAAAACATGGACACTTAACACCAACTCCACAAACAACATGGCTCACGATATCGTCTCAACTATAGCATAGGCTCCCAATACTGACTCCATAACCTTACCCCAATAACCACGATATAATGTTGCCAACCTTGTCTCACGTCCATAACACTCAATAGCACTCAATACCAAGACAATCCACAACAGAAGATTAACCATCAAAACGGAATGTTACATTCTACCACTCTAAAAAGGAACTTCGTCCTCGAAGTTTACTCACACTCATCAACATCATCATCCCGCTGCCAAAACTCTCGAACTCATAAATATCATCATCCACTTTTATCAACACTATCGAAAAATTCTAACACTCCTAAACATCGAACTACTACAAGCACAGCCATGGCCTTTTAACACTATCAAACACTATATGTACCCATCCATTCTTATGCTACACCAACACTCTACGTCCAATAATATTACGACATAAACAACCCTCAAATGCTCTTTGCCGCATCCTACTCCTCTTAAGACACATGTTACGTCCTCGTAACTCACTAATACTAGATCCTTAGCTATACCTCTCATTATCTTCATCACCACCACATGTGAAAGATACCCGCATATAATCTAAACACTTACTATTCCTATATCCAAGGCTCTCTTACTTAAACAGTTCTCATACCTCAACTCATTCTGCACTCCATCTAACCAATACTACACAATACTGATCATAACAAACACTCTAACTCTTCCACATTGCCGCAACACGACATACCTCTCTATATAAACTATATAAAACTCTTATTACAAAAAGCATAACTCACGATTCACACTTGTTACGTACACTCACACTAGATCCTCAAGTTCTTTCCTTCATTACCGTAAAACTCATACATAACTTAACATGACACTAATTCCCCAACACCCTACACTCACTGTCTCAACAAAGGATTATGAACCAACTGCATCTTTCAGGTCATTACCACACATGTTTTACGAATCACTTGCCATTACCATGTCTACTAAAGCCTTATCTGGAACAAGATCAAAATTAATGTAACAACCTCTCACCACCGTGTCCCATCAACCGAATATCACTATACCATGACAACAACGAAAACATATACAACTCCATTTCATATCATACTCTACCCTTATTCCCAAACTTAACCTGGTAAAGAAAACATCAATAAACAAGACAATTGTCTATCGGCACAAACTGAAACTCGCAGGAAGCAACATCAAACAAAACAACAATCTATGTATAACCGGTATATACTGTCGAAACTCGAATCATAACCATCCCGCCTACTCCACCACAACCGGTAACGGCATCGCAACACCGCCACCAACAGCCGCACCGCAGTGCGAAGATGCACGCATCACAACATGAAGTACCATGCTCGGATCACCACTCGAGGCACAACAACCACATCGATAAACATCACAATCACATATAATTCCCATAAACACCGACTCAAGATGACATTTCGAACAGAAAACTCATTCAAAACCGTTTTACTAGATTATAACACAACATATTATACGGAATAAACCGACAAGAATCTCATGAACATCATTCTTACCATTTCACGGAATAAACGTGTATCATCAATACACACACAATTTTAACTATCCAAGCCAGGTCAATCAAACTATTACCTTTTGAACCTCATTCCATTAGTATACCGTACCCAACATAAATTACAAAACATTCATATAACAACTTTATAATTATCACACCATACCACTTCTTGTGAGGTCAGAACTTCACACAAACATTTACACATATCATAGACCCGTAATCACATCCAACTAGTCAATCCTGATCACGTAAGTTACCACTTGACAATGAATATCTCTTATCCAGGACTTAACCCAGGTGCCCTCCCTAACATATCTTCTCTTACACACAATTATCACCCCTCCCAAGCAAATGTAGCCATAACATCGCACCCAACTTCCAAATAACACCTCGTATATCCACATCTTATAGTTCCTCACAACCAAACATACTAACTACCTCCACAAAATCAACCTCATTAGAACAACTAACTTCCCCAAAGTAATATCATCCTCAGCCACTAGTGACACTACTATGACACCAACATCCTTCATGTGACTACTCTCTTACTATCACTTCTTAATATAACAATCGGTTTCCTCTCTTTGGTTATCATCCCAAATACGAACATCTAATCCATCAACAAGATTTACCTCAACACTATTCCCAATTCTATCCTTTATCATATCGTTACCTAACTCTCCACCAAAATCTCAGATCGTGCAAACACTCTACAAGCTCCTTATTCCCTTAATACCTCGAAACTCACGGCTAACATGTCGTCCTACTCTCTTATATAATCATTAACTCACACCCTCTAGTGAGACTATCGTACATCTCCATAATTTCTTACCTTCATGCTCCTTAACTCCGGTCAACATTCTCTCAACTTACTTCCATCCTTATTTCCCCCTTTTTACTCAATAATACCAATTAATAATTCATCTCCTTTCTCTTCCTACCTAACTCTTTACTAATTTATTTATTTTTCCATAGCTCCACAACTCTAATTCCCTTAATTCATATCAATATCTTATCATTCTTCTTATCATTTATCCTCTCTTATCTTGCTTCACACTCACCCTTGTCACCATCAAGTCCACGCACTAACAGTTACTCTTCAATTAGTCGTATCTCCCTTTCGCATCTCTAGAAACCAAAATTCACTTCATACCGTTTGTCCAAAGAATTACACACTAGGCTCACCCCTTGATATTCCAACTTCCCAAACTTAGCCACTATCTACAAATCCACATCGCGATATAACTTCCTTTAAGTTCATTACACACCCCTCTTCTCTATCCCTCTACAACATCCTTTCATTTCATATATCCTTACGCAACACAATGCTAACCGTCTCCCTCCATAAGTCCTTACACATCCCAATATGCCACTAATCGTATCCCTAATATCAATCTTTCATTCTCACGTTTCTTTAAACTTACATCACTTTTGCCCATATATATACTTACTTTTATATTACACAACACACAACTATATCACTCGTCATATCTCACAAAACATGCTATTTACCTCGACTAGCTCATCATCCTTCCCTTTTCTTTTTCCACTATTTCTCACAACCACATTAACACATGTCTTCCTTATCCAACACTTATCTCTCATAACCCGGCCTTCTCCCTATCATAACATTTGGTAACTTACGTATCATGACCGTCGCATATAAAAGAATACTTTAAGACCCAAAACATACATGTATACATACCTTACGACTCAAAACAATGTAAAAACATAGCCACCGACTCAAAACAAAAGTAAGAACATAGCCACCGACTCAAAGTGGCCGCCCAACGAGGTACTCGGTCGAGTACATAACCTACTAGGTCGAGTACAAGGTACTCGGTCGAGTAACTATATTACTCGGTCGAGTTTTCGACTCCAGAAGCAAACTCAATGGTCGCAGAAGGATTACTCGGTCGAGTATTGGGAACACTCGGCCGAGTAGACCTTACTCGGTCGAGTATGAGACTACTCGGCCGAGTTCACGACTCAGACGCGAAACAGTATTATCACAGAGAGATTACTCGGCCGAATATGGAATACTCGGTCGAGTATAAAAGACACTCGGCCTACTCGGTCGAGTATAGGCGCAGTTCTCAGCACCGTCCAGTTTTCGTAAAACAGTCATATCTCACTCGTTACTTGGTCATTCTGGGCGTGTGACCTATCGTTAGAATCGTAAGAGGACAAGCTATCACCTCAACTTGGAATCACAGCAATATCATTTCTCGAACTTGACTTATAACAGTTTTAAGACAACCCTTCCGTAACGGTATTCAGATAAATCAAGTTTTCTAATGCCAAAACAACTTGAACATGCATACGGCAACAAAAATAACTTAATACTTCTAAATACCAGTACATGGATAAACTTTTATCATTCTCACATGAAAATTAAACACGACATTTAGGTATATAGACGCTTGACCTTAATCACATGCTTATACCAACAAATAAAACACTATCATTATCATGATCATATACACATGTACCACTACCCTTTTGAAAGCCACGTATTAAACAGGTAACATGCTCAACATATTTCATGTTCAAGATATATCGTATACGAATTCACAATTCATCCTTTCATAATTTACCATGTTCCAACACTTAACATGCCAACATATTACATGCTCAAAGTTTCAACATCAACAAATCGTCGATACATCTTTCAACAACTATCACATTCCACTTCTTTCATCATTTAATCCAACCATGCACAAGATTCAAACTATAGATATGAAACACACATAACTCAAACATATAACAGTTTCCCCCCATGTGACCGGCTTGAGATCGTAAGGGCCTTAGTGCGACTCCGGGACGTCTCCCAAGTCTTTGCGGTAGCTCCAAACAACTCTCCCCGGGTTCATTTTATTTAGACTCCCTAAGTTCATTGAGTTCATTAGTTTTAGGTGCCGGAATCGTCGGCTCTGATACCACTTTGTAACACCCCCTCATACCAAGGTACCTTACCAAGGACTACCCTAGCATGAAAGGCTGTTACCATCTCGGTTTCCCGAGGTTAGTATATCAAAGTTACAATTTCCAAACAACATTTATCAAAGTATAAAGAGTTAACGAATACATTATCTCAAACCAACTCAAACTAAAAGTGTAAGAACTTCAATACAACTGAAATCATTGACGGCTAAACTCGTACGGCGGAAACTAGACTCGAAGCGATATCTCCCCATGTCTGTCCCATAACTAAACATCTGCATTACCTGTCATATCTGCTCACCATCCCCGAATGGATCACCGCAGGTTTTACAAAACAACAACACGGGTCGATTTATCGCATAATTCAAATAAGACAAACAAGTAATGTAACCGGGCCGATCATCCTCCATCACCAGTCTCCCGATTTCACACACTAACCGACTACACACCGAAGTGTGTAGCCTGCCAGATTACCCATCGCAACAGGTAATCCTCGCCGCCGATGGGGTGACCGCAGCCCATCCCCACCTAGTCCAGCTCATCAACGAGCGACTAACAATCCCTGTCCCTTAATGTGCACATCCCCTCCCGTGACGGGTTCCACGGAGGGCGAACTAGGGTGTGAAGCCACTCCCGCAAGTGACTCCACCACAATCACACATACCACAGCATCACAGCTGTCACAACACCACTTCCGTCACAACACAAGCACATCACCACCGTCACCACAACACCAACACTCCGATGATCAGCAGACAACAATCATACACAACACAACAAATATCTCAAATCAATTACACAAGAACTGAGTAGGGAAACCCTACCTTTTCGCAATCCGCTTATGCTGCAATCAACCATACAAATGCATAACGAATATCACATTGTCACCTACAACAATAATCACATAATACAATTACACTTTGCACAATCCCATTTTCCCCAATTCCATATATACATTAACCCCAAAAGAATACAAATGACAAGGGAATGAAACTTACCAACAGTAGAATAAGAAACTACACGCAAGGATCACGACGATTTGCACACACAACGAGATTAGAGGATGATTAGGGAGTGATTAGGGAGAGATCGTAGAAATGATAAAGCTTTCAAATGATATTAGAAACTGACGCGGAAATATAAAATACCCTAAACATTCTCTAATCAAACCGTCGAAATAACACTCCGCCAAACCGGACACTCGGTCGAGTAAGTGTATACTCGGCCGAGTGTCCCATACTCGGTCGAGTGTTCACTTTACTCGGCCGAGTGTTCCTCGGCAGAACCAAAACAACACACAACCTCAGCACTACTCGGCCGAGTAGGCTCTACTCGGTCGAGTAGTCACCAAGGAAAATCCGTAGTGTTACAGGAGGGTTATTTTATTGTAAAGTATTGTGGTGGTGTAAGGTAATTGGAGAGAGGGAAGGTATTATTGTGGGGTAAGATGATTAAAATAAGTATTGTTGTGGGGTAAGGTGATTAAAATAAGATAAAGTATGAGTATTGTGTGGTATTGTTGTGGGGTAAGGTGATTAAAATAAGTATAAAACTTTACTAAATAAGGAAAGGGGGAGAGTTATATGAATATATGAAAAAGGAAAGGAGGAGAGTTAAAATGAATAGGAGGGAGTATGTGATAGGGAATATAAGAAAAACACCTTTCCTTCCTCTTTGACATGTTAAAAATACAATCAAAATGGAGAATAATGAATGATAAATATCTTGAGAGTCACTTCAGCACCAAACCATACATTTCCGAACACCCTCAAGCTATATAGATCAATGATACTAAGAATAGACTTGAGACAGCTCGAGAATTTGCACCTGTTCATGAAATCAATTGATTAGAAATAGCTAAATGAAGGTATTAACTACTGTTATGAAAAAGAGGTGACTTGCATCACCAAGTTGGACAAAGCGTTTTTGAATTCTGGACCTAATAGCTCATTATGCGCGCCTACTCATAGCCAAAATATGGTTCTCTCTTGGGATTTTATGGTTCTTACCTTATAAATTGCAGCACCAGCAGTAGTTTCTACTTTATAGCTGAAGCTAACTATAAGTAAGCTAGAAGTTGATAGTTAAAACAAACTATAGGTAAGTTGGAAGTGTACGCAAATATTACCTATAATCATGACCTCATTTTCGTCAAATTCTACATCATTCTACCAAAAACTAGCATTGCATTGTAAAAGGGTGCACAAGAGAACCCGCTTGCTTCGCAAGGGCTGTTTTAGCCAATTCTTCGACAAATGCGTGCCACTAGAACCATACTTCTTACGAGTGCCCACAAAAACATCCTGAACATTTCTCGTTACACCACTTTACCGATAGAACCAAGTACATCAATTTGAGTATCAGTAGTTATGAACATAGAGACTAAAATTCACACATTTCTTCAGTTATAGAACTGATATGAGAGACCAGAAAATACCGACGACTGACTACACTAATGACTAACAAAAAGTGTCAAAACTACTCTCTTCATTCCGGTCATTTGTTAACCTTTGTTTTTGGCACAAAGAGCAAGGAAAGAGGAGGGGGTCAATTATGGATGACTAGTGGACCAAACTGAGTGTGGAGAATCAATTTGCCCATCAAAAGCATTCCCAAAATAGAAAGGTAAATAATTGACCGAGACACCCCAAAATGGAATAGGTAAATAAATGATCGGAACAGAGTATCTGTTTTCTTAGCTTTCAGCCTACGCTTACAACTCTCATCAGGGAAATTGGCTATGGAAAAAGAAGATAATACATAAGGCAAGAAGCTAAAAAAAATAAAAAAGAACTCAGAATCCAACAACATAATACGTACAAAGTAGTGATATTAAAACTTCACACTGACAATCCAACATATTTTGCACCAAGTCCAACTACTTAAAAGCATAAAGTTTGTGCAGAAATAGAACACGAACATAAGCTAAATATGACCACACCATAACAAGCAATCTTGCCTAAAGATACCAAACTGAAATAGTTTCTTACAAGATGACATTAGACAGCCCAAGAATTATTGAAATGTCGCCTCCAGTAGCTTCAAGTTTGAAATTCAAGTTTTTCTGAATCGAAGAAAAATGGTCAGTTCGCTACAGAGTTGGACTAGAAATGATCAAATTGACTTAAGCTAAGTATAAAGATGTGTTATTCATATACTCCGTACTATTCATAGTATACCATATTTTGGAGGATATGATCTGTCTGCCTTATTTCCAAGACAATAGACTATAAGTTCAATTCACATAAATTATAAGAGGAAAAAAAATACAATTAGCAAGCATATTTTTTCTGGTGGTAAAACTGTATGAGGAAATCCAGCAGAAGTAGGCAAGGCTTTCAATGTTTTTTCGGATAATAATTAATAATGGCAAATACATTGAAACTATCAAGAGTACTAAATGGGAACAACACCCGCTAACATTAAAAATTAACCTGCTGATGCTATTCCCTTACCAAGCAATTAATGAATTACTCATTCCCCCAGAGCATGCAGGTTATGTATAAGACAGAAGACATGCAAAAGTGAATAAACTTAGTCATAGATCTCCCTCTCACAATCACCAATATCTCACAAATAATAATGCCAAGCTTGACCATCATATACCCAATAGCAAAACTAGAAGTTTCTGCAATCTAAAATCTCAATTCATTTACTATAATAATCAAAATTTATCACTTTATGCCTAATATTCAAGAAGTAGCTATCCGACACCAAAAAATCCACAGCAAAAAATGAAGGAGAAGAAATCTATGACTGGAGTAGACTAAATGCATCCAACTTAATACCAATTTGAGTTGTTAACCAATATAATATACAAATCAAAAATTGAAGAAATTATTGATTACGGATGACGATGAAACAACGAAAACAATGAACTAAAGAATGAAGAAATTTACCTATTTAGTTGATAATGATGATGATCAATGAGAGGTGCGATTAAGGATGAGAAATTGAGAGTTGAACACAGTAAGGAAATGGATGGAAATCAGATGTACTAAAGAGTTTATAAATTACATTTTAGTTTTATGATGTCAAAAATCAAATTTTTTCGAGCTTATATGTAATTTTTTTGAGTTATAATGTAATTTTTTTGAGATTAAAGTCTAAGTAAACAAACTCAAAAACTAAAATGTTATTTATAAACTCTTTAGTTGTAACGCCCCGTAATTTTGGACCGTTAATATATTTCGAAAATAATTTAGTAATCAAATAAAATTTGATAATAATATATTTAAAGTAAAAATAATTCAAAGAAATATAATTTTATTATATTTTGAGGAAAAGTATTTATTTTGATAGTTTTGAAATGTTTAAAAATAGTTTAAACCGTGTAAAATCTTTTATTTCGAAATAAGGGCGTATCGGGGGGAAATGACAATTCTTTTGAACGTTGGGTAAACGAATTTGGAAATGGGTAGTATGAATACTCAATTTTATTGTAATCTCGTGTTTAAAAACTTTGGTCTTGACGGAATTTGCATTTGACTTACGGATTTAATTATTATTGAAACGAGTCAAAACCGACTCGTAAAAATCCCGACTAAAAATCCCGCACCTCCTTTCCTCCTTTCCTTTCTCCCTTACACGGCTCCCCTCCCCTTCCTTTTCTTTTTTTTCTGAATTTTGCCTTCCTTCATCTTCATCCTTGTTCCAAAACACCATTTTCACAAATTCCAAGCTAAAATCGACACAACTCCTTCGTTTCTACTCGGTTTTTCGCATAATTTACCTTTCCGGAATCCCCTCGTCGCGATCTACAACTTGGTATAATTTAATTTCAGTTTTCTTGAAGTTGTTTTAAGATGAAATTTCGGTATTTTCGGTTTTATGTGCTTATTATCGTGTTTTAATTGTTTATTTAGGTGAAGGATTGGAAGACGAGTTTGGGGACTCGTATATTATCGAAGATAGCGGATAGTTGCTAGTTAGGGTTTGGGTATGAGGTGCTAATTGCTCTTTTTTCTAGCTTAAGGTAACATATTTCGAGTTACTCGACGAATTATCGTCACAATCTTTGTTGTTTTTGTATGTTGGGTGATTTTTGTTTGAATAGTAGTTTTCACATGTAAAATTTGTTGCATGCATGTTTAATTTATGCCTTTTGCTAGTTTAAATTAACAAAGTTGAATTGGGAACGATTAATTAATGTTCAGACGGTCTTTTACTAAACAAAAATGGAAAAAAATGGTGGTGTAGGGGACGGGAAAGCGGGCGGGCAGCCCGTGGCGAGCCCACGGCTAGCCCACGGTTGGCCCGGTCGGTTCGTTGCTTGTTTCGCGGTTTTCCATGCAAAATTTGTCATTTAAGGTTTATTAATGACATAGTTAGTATGAGTACACTTTGGGAATTGAATCATATAAGAAATAAAAATTATGTTAATGGTAAAACTAGGCTTATATTAATAGTTATCACATGTTAGGATAGTTTACAAAATGAATTTGTAAATAATAGGCTCAGAATGAATTGTATAGGGATAATTGTAATGTTTTGTTGATTGTCCGAAATCGAGCCTTAGTCCCTTTAAGCGATGCGATGTCGATTAATTGAGTGATTGGTCACCGCAATTTGACCGCACTGTCGCAGGGCTGGGGTTGCGGGTAAAAATTCGGTTGAATGAATTAGATAATCGGCCTTTTTATTGTTTTAGGCCATTTATTATATCTCTATTTCACATGTGTAGTTAGTTGAATTTAAATAGCTTCTTATTTAGTTAGTTGAATTTAAATAGCTTTTTATTTTGTAGTAATGGCCCTAGATTCCCCTAAAGCCTTTAATATTGTTAAAATTGCTAGAATTGGAAGTTAGTATTGAATTCTTATTGAGGACACCGTTGGATTTGTATGCTGAATAGACAATTATATAGCCTTTCACATGATAGAATGTTAGAATTCATGTTGGTAAGTGGGACTTTTTGCCCTCTTATGGTTAAGTGGGTGTCTTAATTGACTTGTGTGGTGAGTCGTGTGTGGTGTGGGCTAAGGTATTCAAGCTGGGACTAGCTGGGACTAGGTCCTAGGTGAGTACTTCGGCCTTCATCATAGATAGGTCTTTATAGTCTTTGACGAGTATATGTTCACTGCTTGATAGCCTTTGTGTTCCTGACTAGTGGATGTTTATCCAAGTTGGGGCATGACCTCAGTTACTTATTTTGATAGTAAGTGGTCAGCTTAAGTACTAGCCAACCCTTCGGTGGTGTCCTTAGGGTACTCACTTCACTTTGTTTTAAAAAACGTTGTGGGTCTTGGGTGCGGTGGTGTGTATCCGCATGTCTAGGTCTCGAGTGATTTTAGGCTAGGGTTGTGTTGTCTCTTGGCCATGTTTTATTAATATTAACCGCTGAGCCAAGATACCGGTTCGATTACCTTCCCTACCTCGTGGTATAGACTCGAGTTACAAAGTGACTATTGACGGTGCTAAGAACTTATGCCTGTCTTTGATATATTGCCCTTTCTTGTTTGATGATTCTATGAATCATAGAAGGTGAGATGCAAGCCGACTATGGTTGATAGAGTTTGGATTACAATTTGTTAAATGTTTCACATGTTAGTTTAGTTTGGTCAGTTTAGGGCTCTTATGTTAGAATGATTGATAATTGAATTCATTATCACATAGTTTACATGTTTTACTACATGTTACATTAATTTTGACGATTCGTGGCTGGGAGGACTCGAAGTTACTCCCCACTGAATTGTGGCTTTCGTGTTTGTATAAAATGCGATTGACAGGTTGTTGATGCTTAGTTGGGGTCACAGACGAGCTAGTGAGCAAGGAACCTTGGACCTAGTTTGGCTTTCTTTTGTAGAAACCTTTTATCTTTTGGTTATGTATATAACCTTTCAACTTTTGGTTTTGTATATAATTTGAAGGGACATATGTCTCCCTTTTCTAATTTGGGTTGTATCATTATGTATTTTATTACCTTTAGCGGTGTAAGTAAGTTAGATTGTTAGCATTGCAGGTTTTGGCACCCGCTTCTGGGAATGTTTTGACACTCTTCTTGAGTTGGATTGGTTGTGAATGGTTTAGGAAGAAATTTTTTTGAAATTGCAGGTTTTATCTAGTTGAACCATTTACAAACATATCCTACCAGTTTTTCTGTAGGATTTACGTAATTTAATTAAGGCTAGATTTAAGGGTGTCACAGTTGGTATCAGAGCTTATTTGCTCCCGACGCACGTTTGTGCACCCCACCAAAAATCACTTGACCTTTTAATAATAAACTTGAGAGATGGGTAGGATGGGTAGAGTTAGGATTTTATGTGGTAGTCTGTTTGTGATTGCTAATTGTTAGGTACTAATTGATTTTCTCTTTTGTAAGATGGCTCTCCAATAGATGTAGATAATGCAATCTTACCTTAGTTTTCCAATCTCGTTGTTTATTCGTCTTTCCAATTCCTCTTCTCTCGCCTTGGTAACTACCTTTCAATTCTTTCTCCCGATTTATCTTAGGTTCGTTTTCTTCTTATAATAAAGTCCATGTGGACACTTTCCTTTTATTCCGCAGGATAGTCCCCTTGTTCAAGAGAACCCGGTTTTGAGAGAATGTAACTTTGGAGGGCGTGAACGAGTTGAGAAATTGATTGGTTAAGGTTTGAGTGGTATAGGAGAATATAACTTGGGATCCTTTGGTTAGACTTGTTAGTTGTGCATGATATGAGAGCCTAGTGAGTTTAGGAACACCTTTGGATTTATGTCTATTGAGAGCTTGTTTGTTATAGATGATTGAGCATGAGGTACTACCTTAGCACATAAGATGGAATTAGTTAGTTTGTTAAACCTTTTAAGTTGACCAAATCTAGTATAGAGTAGCCCTTGGTGACCTTTCGAAATTTGAGAACACGTGGTTGACCTTAGTAATCATATCTGGATTTGGGAATTATGGTGGAATGTTGTTCGATGTAGTTCGTGAGTTCAAGGATGTGATTCCAATTTATGGTATCGGAGACTAGAAGTATTAAGTGTTGAGATGATATACTTGGGGATGACATAGTAAGTGAAGTTCAAGGACGAGAATTGTAAAGAAGATACTTTGGGACATGGGTGGTAACAAATGAATTTGTGTGGTGAATTGATTTTGGCTCTTAGAACCAATTGAGTTGAGGAATACCTACCATTGTGGAATCCTTGTTAGTCTTATAATTTGGTAGACTTTTGGGGCTTTGTTGAGCACCTTAGTGATGTAACCTTATCATATCGATCATAAGCTTTGATGAGTGTTCGGTAAGCGGGAACCCTTTCATCGTGCCGCTTCTATTCTCCTTTCCTTCTCTTTAACGTTTGTTGAACCCTGTTTCTATGCCATAGTTTACGTATCTTCTTCTTGCCCTAGATATCTTCTTAATTCGTATACCTCTTGTTTTTGTCAACCGTTATCTTTACGGTCTGACTCCTTAGTTTCCTAACTTGTCAGGTTCATGCACCCTTTGAAAATATTTTACCGTTTCTCTATTCCGTTATCACTCCTTATCTCCTTAGTATAGTTGGTACCCTGTTGACCATATTTACAGAGTTAGTGAAATGTGATTTGAGGATATAGGATTGACTAAGTAGCCGAGTTTGGGGTTTGGCTTCCATAATCACTTGGGATATGAGGGTTTGATAATGTATATGTTATCATGTGGGAAATGTTAATTAAATTGTGGGATTATTTGTTGGTTTTAGTGAGTGATATTGATTACTACTTGAAGTATGTTATGAGAGTGAGAGTAAGCTACATTGTTGGGAAGTCTTAGCACTTGTTTTGATAACTAGAAAGGGTAATGGTTTGGTTGACACCAATTGTTAGGTTAAAGAACATAGTTTAAATTTATGGTTTTAGGAACTCTGAGGTGATAAAGTGTTGTTACAAGTATGACCTTGTTCCTTGAGAATTTGATGGTAAGTAAGTTTAGGATATCAAATTTGAAAGAATACTCCTTGGGGATGTTGATGACCAGAATGGATTGGTGATGTAATTTGGTATTAGTTGGCTCTTGTGAGGTCTTGAGTTGAGAGAGACTTAGTCTTGAGAAGAATTTGTTAATCCTATAGTTTTATAGACCTTGAGGTCGCATTGAGTACTTGAGATGATGGGATGATGTTGTAGCTGAGTGTAGATCCGCTTTTGGCAATCCTTAATAAGCAAAAGGATAGAAAACTTGAGATCCTATTGATTTTTTAGAGTTTGGGGTTGGTATGTTACTACCTTATTTTGAAATGAGAATCTTGTGGAATATTTGAGGAACTTTCTCTTGGAGTTTATAGCTTGGTATTGGGATTCTTGATTGAAGGTTTACTTTTTGAGGAAACCATAGATTGACACTAGTTGGATACGAATATAGCTTTGTTGGAAGCCTTGACCTGAGGCTTGTGGAAGTTGTTTCTGGATGTTTGAGGATTTGGAACGATGAGATCACACTTATAGTGGAATACCTTGTTTCAGGGAATAGATTTGGATGAGGTAACATAAGCAATTGAGGAAACCCTTGGGAGTGATGTGGTTATGAGTTTTGTTGTTAGGAAGTTTTTGGAACCGTTTTGGGTGTTGTTGTAGTTTGTGATAAAAGTGTCTGACATTTTCTTGTTGTCTGATTTTCCTTCTTCCTTGATCATGAGCGTTACCGCTCATACTTTTTTTTCCTTACTTCATCATACTCCTCTCATAAGTTTGATGTTGGTAACCTATGAAACTCCATCTTTGACACCCATTTAGGTTCGACTTCAATTCTTACCTCATGAAACTCATACAGCTCTTTTGATTATTATTCTTATTATAGAACTTTAAGCTAAAATTTTGAAAATGCTATTATGATTTTCAATGGTTTTTAACATTAGTGAATGTTAAATCTCGTTGTTGGAGACGTCCCAATAATGGGTTTTCTCATTTATTGGTGTAGAAATATTTTTATGTTTTGATATGAATGTGGATGTTCTTGTCTGATCAACAAGAGTATCACCGTTTCATTGAAAAGTTACCTATATTTTCTAATAACTATAATTTCTCCTTCTAAGTTTCGAGGACGAAACTTTTTAAAAGGAGGGGTGATTGTAACGCCCCGTAATTTTGGACCGTTAATATATTTCGAAAATAATTTAGTAATCAAATAAAATTTGATAATAATATATTTAAAGTAAAAATAATTCAAAGAAATATAATTTTATTATATTTTGAGGAAAAGTATTTATTTTGATAGTTTTGAAATGTTTAAAAATAGTTTAAACCGTGTAAAATCTTTTATTTCGAAATAAGGGCGTATCGGGGGGAAATGACAATTCTTTTGAACGTTGGGTAAACGAATTTGGAAATGGGTAGTATGAATACTCAATTTTATTGTAATCTCGTGTTTAAAAACTTTGGTCTTGACGGAATTTGCATTTGACTTACGGATTTAATTATTATTGAAACGAGTCAAAACCGACTCGTAAAAATCCCGACTAAAAATCCCGCACCTCCTTTCCTCCTTTCCTTTCTCCCTTACACGGCTCCCCTCCCCTTCCTTTTTTTTTTTTTTCTGAATTTTTCCTTCCTTCATCTTCATCCTTGTTCCAAAACACCATTTTCACAAATTCCAAGCTAAAATCGACACAACTTCTTCGTTTCTACTCGGTTTTTCGCATAATTTACCTTTCCGGAATCCCCTCGTCGCGATCTACAACTTGGTATAATTTAATTTCAGTTTTCTTAAAGTTGTTTTAAGATGAAATTTCGGTATTTTCGGTTTTATGTGCTTATTATCGTGTTTTAATTGTTTATTTAGGTGAAGGATTGGAAGACGAGTTTGGGGACTCGTATATTATCGAAGATAGCGGATAGTTGCTAGTTAGGGTTTGGGTATGAGGTGCTAATTGCTCTTTTTCCTAGCTTAAGGTAACATATTTCGAGTTACTCGACGAATTATCGTCACAATCTTTGTTGTTTTTGTATGTTGGGTGATTTTTGTTTGAATAGTAGTTTTCACATGTAAAATTTGTTGCATGCATGTTTAATTTATGCCTTTTGCTAGTTTAAATTAACAAAGTTGAATTGGGAACGATTAATTAATGTTCAAACGGTCTTTTACTAAACAAAAATGGAAAAAAATGGTGGTGTAGAGGACGGGTAGCAAAGAGCGTAGGCAGCCCGTGGCAGCCCACGGCTAGCCCACGGTTGGCCCGGGTCGGTTCGTTGCTTGTTTCGCGGTTTTCCATGCAAAATTTGTCATTTAAGGTTTATTAATGACATAGTTAGTATGAGTACACTTTGGGAATTGAATCATATAAGAAATAAAAATTATGTTAATGGTAAAACTAGGCTTATATTAATAGTTATCACATGTTAGGATAGTTTACAAAATGAATTTGTAAATAATAGGCTCAGAATGAATTGTATAGGGATAATTGTAATGTTTTGTTGATTGTCGAAAATCGAGCCTTAGTCCCTTTAAGCGATGCGATGTCGATTAATTGAGTGATTGGTCACCGCAATTTGACCCGCACTGCCGCAGTGGGGGTTGCGGGTAAAAATTCGGTTGAATGAATTAGATAATCGGCCTTTTTATTGTTTTAGGCCATTTATTATATCTCTATTTCACATGTGTAGTTAGTTGAATTTAAATAGCTTCTTATTTAGTTAGTTGAATTTAAATAGCTTTTTATTTTGTAGTAATGGCCCTAGATTCCCCTAAAGCCTTTAATATTGTTAAAATTGCTAGAATTGGAAGTTAGTATTGAATTCTTATTGAGGACACCGTTGGATTTGTATGCTGAATAGACAATTATATAGCCTTTCACATGATAGAATGTTAGAATTCATGTTGGTAAGTGGGACTTTTTGCCCTCTTATGGTTAAGTGGGTGTCTTAATTGACTTGTGTGGTGAGTCGTGTGTGGTGTGGGCTAAGGTATTCAAGCTGGGACTAGCTGGGACTAGGTCCTAGGTGAGTACTTCGGCCTTCATCATAGATAGGTCTTTATAGTCTTTGACGAGTATATGTTCACTGCTTGATAGCCTTTGTGTTCCTGACTAGTGGATGTTTATCCAAGTTGGGGCATGACCTCAGTTACTTATTTTGATAGTAAGTGGTCAGCTTAAGTACTAGCCAACCCTTCGGTGGTGTCCTTAGGGTACTCACTTCACTTTGTTTTAAAAAAAGTTGTGGGTCTTGGGTGCGGTGGTGTGTATCCGCATGTCTAGGTCTGCGCAGATTTTAGGCTAGGGTTGTGTTGTCTCTTGGCCATGTTTTATTAATATTAACCGCTGAGCCAAGATACCGGTTCGATTACCTTCCCTACCTCGTGGTATAGACTCGAGTTACAAAGTGACTATTGACGGTGCTAAGAACTTATGCCTATCTTTGATATATTGCCCTTTCTTGTTTGATGATTCTATGAATCATAGAAGGTGAGATGCAAGCCGACTATGGTTGATAGAGTTTGGATTACAATTTGTTAAATGTTTCACATGTTAGTTTAGTTTGGTCAGTTTAGGGCTCTTATGTTAGAATGATTGATAATTGAATTCATTATCACATAGTTTACATGTTTTACTACATGTTACATTAATTTTGACGATTCGTGGCTGGGAGGACTCGAAGTTACTCCCCACTGAATTGTGGCTTTCGTGTTTGTATAAAATGCGATTGACAGGTTGTTGATGCTTAGTTGGGGTCACAGACGAGCTAGTGAGCAAGGAACCTTGGACCTAGTTTGGCTTTCTTTTGTAGAAACCTTTTATCTTTTGGTTATGTATATAACCTTTCAACTTTTGGTTTTGTATATAATTTGAAGGGACATATGTCTCCCTTTTCTAATTTGGGTTGTATCATTATGTATTTTATTACCTTTAGCGGTGTAAGTAAGTTAGATTGTTAGCATTGCAGGTTTTGGCACCCGCTTCTGGGAATGTTTTGACACTCTTCTTGAGTTGGATTGGTTGTGAATGGTTTAGGAAGAAATTTTTTTGAAATTGCAGGTTTTATCTAGTTGAACCATTTACAAACATATCCTACCAGTTTTTCGTAGGATTTACGTAATTTAATTAAGGCTAGATTTAAGGGTGTCACGGTTGGTATCAGAGCTTATTTGCTCCCGACGCACGTTTGTGCACCCCACCAAAAATCACTTGACCTTTTAATAATAAACTTGAGAGATGGGTAGGATGGGTAGAGTTAGGATTTTATGTGGTAGTCTGTTTGTGATTGCTAATTGTTAGGTACTAATTGATTTTCTCTTTTGTAAGATGGCTCTCCAATAGATGTAGATAATGCAATCTTACCTTAGTTTTCCAATCTCGTTGTTTATTCGTCTTTCCAATTCCTCTTCTCTCGCCTTGGTAACTACCTTTCAATTCTTTCTCCCGATTTATCTTAGGTTCGTTTTCTTCTTATAATAAAGTCCATGTGGACACTTTCCTTTTATTCCGCAGGATAGTCCCCTTGTTCAAGAGAACCCGGTTTTGAGAGAATGTAACTTTGGAGGGCGTGAACGAGTTGAGAAATTGATTGGTTAAGGTTTGAGTGGTATAGGAGAATATAACTTGGGATCCTTTGGTTAGACTTGTTAGTTGTGCATGATATGAGAGCCTAGTGAGTTTAGGAACACCTTTGGATTTATGTCTATTGAGAGCTTGTTTGTTATAGATGATTGAGCATGAGGTACTACCTTAGCACATAAGATGGAATTAGTTAGTTTGTTAAACCTTTTAAGTTGACCAAATCTAGTATAGAGTAGCCCTTGGTGACCTTTCGAAATTTGAGAACACGTGGTTGACCTTAGTAATCATATCTGGATTTGGGAATTATGGTGGAATGTTGTTCGATGTAGTTCGTGAGTTCAAGGATGTGATTCCAATTTATGGTATCGGAGACTAGAAGTATTAAGTGTTGAGATGATATACTTGGGGATGACATAGTAAGTGAAGTTCAAGGACGAGAATTGTAAAGAAGATACTTTGGGACATGGGTGGTAACAAATGAATTTGTGTGGTGAATTGATTTTGGCTCTTAGAACCAATTGAGTTGAGGAATACCTACCATTGTGGAATCCTTGTTAGTCTTATAATTTGGTAGACTTTTGGGGCTTTGTTGAGCACCTTAGTGATGTAACCTTATCATATCGATCATAAGCTTTGATGAGTGTTCGGTAAGCGGGAACCCTTTCATCGTGCCGCTTCTATTCTCCTTTCCTTCTCTTTAACGTTTGTTGAACCCTGTTTCTATGCCATAGTTTACGTATCTTCTTCTTGCCCTAGATATCTTCTTAATTCGTATACCTCTTGTTTTTGTCAACCGTTATCTTTACGGTCTGACTCCTTAGTTTCCTAACTTTTCAGGTTCATGCACCCTTTGAAAATATTTTACCGTTTCTCTATTCCGTTATCACTCCTTATCTCCTTAGTATAGTTGGTACCCTGTTGACCATATTTACAGAGTTAGTGAAATGTGATTTGAGGATATAGGATTGACTAAGTAGCCGAGTTTGGGGTTTGGCTTCCATAATCACTTGGGATATGAGGGTTTGATAATGTATATGTTATCATGTGGGAAATGTTAATTAAATTGTGGGATTATTTGTTGGTTTTAGTGAGTGATATTGATTACTACTTGAAGTATGTTATGAGAGTGAGAGTAAGCTACATTGTTGGGAAGTCTTAGCACTTGTTTTGATAACTAGAAAGGGTAATGGTTTGGTTGACACCAATTGTTAGGTTAAAGAACATAGTTTCAATTTATGGTTTTAGGAACTCTGAGGTGATAAAGTGTTGTTACAAGTATGACCTTGTTCCTTGAGAATTTGATGGTAAGTAAGTTTAGGATATCAAATTTGAAAGAATACTCCTTGGGGATGTTGATGACCAGAATGGATTGGTGATGTAATTTGGTATTAGTTGGCTCTTGTGAGGTCTTGAGTTGAGAGAGACTTAGTCTTGAGAAGAATTTGTTAATCCTATAGTTTTATAGACCTTGAGGTCGCATTGAGTACTTGAGATGATGGGATGATGTTGTAGCTGAGTGTAGATCCGCTTTTGGCAATCCTTAATAAGCAAAAGGATAGAAAACTTGAGATCCTATTGATTTTTTAGAGTTTGGGGTTGGTATGTTACTACCTTATTTTGAAATGAGAATCTTGTGGAATATTTGAGGAACTTTCTCTTGGAGTTTATAGCTTGGTATTGGGATTCTTGATTGAAGGTTTACTTTTGAGGAAACCATAGTTGACACTAGTTGGATACGAATATAGCTTTGTTGGAAGCCTTGACCTTAGGCTTGTGGAAGTTGTTTCTGGATGTTTGAGGATTTGGAACGATGAGATCACACTTATAGTGGAATACCTTGTTTGGGGAATAGATTTGGATGAGGTAACATAAGCAATTGAGGAAACCCTTGGGAGTGATGTGGTTATGAGTTTTGTTGTTAGGAAGTTTTTGGAACCGTTTTGGGTGTTGTTGTAGTTTGTGATAAAAGTGTCTGACATTTTCTTGTTGTCTGATTTTCCTTCTTCCTTGATCATGAGCGTTACCGCTCATACTTTTTTTTCCTTACTTCATCATACTCCTCTCATAAGTTTGATGTTGGTAACCTATGAAACTCCATCTTTGACACCCATTTAGGTTCGACTTCAATTCTTACCTCATGAAACTCATACAGCTCTTTTGATTATTATTCTTATTATAGAACTTTAAGCTAAAATTTTGAAAATGCTATTATGATTTTCAATGGTTTTTAACATTAGTGAATGTTAAATCTCGTTGTTGGAGACGTCCCAATAATGGGTTTTCTCATTTATTGGTGTAGAAATATTTTTATGTTTTGATATGAATGTGGATGTTCTTGTCTGATCAACAAGAGTATCACCGTTTCATTGAAAAGTTACCTATATTTTCTAATAACTATAATTTCTCCTTCTAAGTTTCGAGGACGGAACTTTTTAAAAGGAGGGGTGATTGTAACGCCCCGTAATTTTGGACCGTTAATATATTTCGAAAATAATTTAGTAATCAAATAAAATTTGATAATAATATATTTAAAGTAAAAATAATTCAAAGAAATATAATTTTATTATATTTTGAGGAAAAGTATTTATTTTGATAGTTTTGAAATGTTTAAAAATAGTTTAAACCGTGTAAAATCTTTTATTTCGAAATAAGGGCGTATCGGGGGGAAATGACAATTCTTTTGAACGTTGGGTAAACGAATTTGGAAATGGGTAGTATGAATACTCAATTTTATTGTAATCTCGTGTTTAAAAACTTTGGTCTTGACGGAATTTGCATTTGACTTACGGATTTAATTATTATTGAAACGAGTCAAAACCGACTCGTAAAAATCCCGACTAAAAATCCCGCACCTCCTTTCCTCCTTTCCTTTCTCCCTTACACGGCTCCCCTCCCCTTCCTTTTCTTTTTTTTCTGAATTTTTCCTTCCTTCATCTTCATCCTTGTTCCAAAACACCATTTTCACAAATTCCAAGCTAAAATCGACACAACTCCTTCGTTTCTACTCGGTTTTTCGCATAATTTACCTTTCCGGAATCCCCTCGTCGCGATCTACAACTTGGTATAATTTAATTTCAGTTTTCTTGAAGTTGTTTTAAGATGAAATTTCGGTATTTTCGGTTTTATGTGCTTATTATCGTGTTTTAATTGTTTATTTAGGTGAAGGATTGGAAGACGAGTTTGGGGACTCGTATATTATCGAAGATAGCGGATAGTTGCTAGTTAGGGTTTGGGTATGAGGTGCTAATTGCTCTTTTTCCTAGCTTAAGGTAACATATTTCGAGTTACTCGACGAATTATCGTCACAATCTTTGTTGTTTTTGTATGTTGGGTGATTTTTGTTTGAATAGTAGTTTTCACATGTAAAATTTGTTGCATGCATGTTTAATTTATGCCTTTTGCTAGTTTAAATTAACAAAGTTGAATTGGGAACGATTAATTAATGTTCAAACGGTCTTTTACTAAACAAAAATGGAAAAAAATGGTGGTGTAGAGGACGGGCAAGGCCGGTAGGCCCGTGGCAGGCCCACGGCTAGCCCACGGTTGGCCCGGGTCGGTTCGTTGCTTGTTTCGCGGTTTTCCATGCAAAATTTGTCATTTAAGGTTTATTAATGACATAGTTAGTATGAGTACACTTTGGGAATTGAATCATATAAGAAATAAAAATTATGTTAATGGTAAAACTAGGCTTATATTAATAGTTATCACATGTTAGGATAGTGTACAAAATGAATTTGTAAATAATAGGCTCGTAATGAATTGTATAGGGATAATTGTAATGTTTTGTTGATTGTGCAAAATCGAGCCTTAGTCCCTTTAATCGATGCGATGTCGATTAATTGAGTGATTGGTCACCGCAATTTGACCCGCACCGTCGCAGGTGGGGTTGCGGGTAAAAATTCGGTTGAATGAATTAGATAATCGGCCTTTTTATTGTTTTAGGCCATTTATTATATCTCTATTTCACATGTGTAGTTAGTTGAATTTAAATAGCTTCTTATTTAGTTAGTTGAATTTAAATAGCTTTTTATTTTGTAGTAATGGCCCTAGATTCCCTAAAGCCTTTAATATTGTTAAAATTGCTAGAATTGGAAGTTAGTATTGAATTCTTATTGAGGACACCGTTGGATTTGTATGCTGAATAGACAATTATATAGCCTTTCACATGATAGAATGTTAGAATTCATGTTGGTAAGTGGGACTTTTTGCCCTCTTATGGTTAAGTGGGTGTCTTAATTGACTTGTGTGGTGAGTCGTGTGTGGTGTGGGCTAAGGTATTCAAGCTGGGACTAGCTGGGACTAGGTCCTAGGTGAGTACTTCGGCCTTCATCATAGATAGGTCTTTATAGTCTTTGACGAGTATATGTTCACTGCTTGATAGCCTTTGTGTTCCTGACTAGTGGATGTTTATCCAAGTTGGGGCATGACCTCAGTTACTTATTTTGATAGTAAGTGGTCAGCTTAAGTACTAGCCAACCCTTCGGTGGTGTCCTTAGGGTACTCACTTCACTTTGTTTTAAAAAACGTTGTGGGTCTTGGGTGCGGTGGTGTGTATCCGCATGTCTAGGTCTGAGCAGATTTTAGGCTAGGGTTGTGTTGTCTCTTGGCCATGTTTTATTAATATTAACCGCTGAGCCAAGATACCGGTTCGATTACCTTCCCTACCTCGTGGTATAGACTCGAGTTACAAAGTGACTATTGACGGTGCTAAGAACTTATGCCTGTCTTTGATATATTGCCCTTTCTTGTTTGATGATTCTATGAATCATAGAAGGTGAGATGCAAGCCGACTATGGTTGATAGAGTTTGGATTACAATTTGTTAAATGTTTCACATGTTAGTTTAGTTTGGTCAGTTTAGGGCTCTTATGTTAGAATGATTGATAATTGAATTCATTATCACATAGTTTACATGTTTTACTACATGTTACATTAATTTTGACGATTCGTGGCTGGGAGGACTCGAAGTTACTCCCCACTGAATTGTGGCTTTCGTGTTTGTATAAAATGCGATTTGGGTTGTTGATGCTTAGTTGGGGTCACAGACGAGCTAGTGAGCAAGGAACCTTGGACCTAGTTTGGCTTTCTTTTGTAGAAACCTTTTATCTTTTGGTTATGTATATAACCTTTCAACTTTTGGTTTTGTATATAATTTGAAGGGACATATGTCTCCCTTTTCTAATTTGGGTTGTATCATTATGTATTTTATTACCTTTAGCGGTGTAAGTAAGTTAGATTGTTAGCATTGCAGGTTTTGGCACCCGCTTCTGGGAATGTTTTGACACTCTTCTTGAGTTGGATTGGTTGTGAATGGTTTAGGAAGAAATTTTTTTGAAATTGCAGGTTTTATCTAGTTGAACCATTTACAAACATATCCTACCAGTTTTTCTGTAGGATTTACGTAATTTAATTAAGGCTAGATTTAAGGGTGTCACAGTTGGTATCAGAGCTTATTTGCTCCCGACGCACGTTTGTGCACCCCACCAAAAATCACTTGACCTTTTAATAATAAACTTGAGAGATGGGTAGGATGGGTAGAGTTAGGATTTTATGTGGTAGTCTGTTTGTGATTGCTAATTGTTAGGTACTAATTGATTTTCTCTTTTGTAAGATGGCTCTCCAATAGATGTAGATAATGCAATCTTACCTTAGTTTTCCAATCTCGTTGTTTATTCGTCTTTCCAATTCCTCTTCTCTCGCCTTGGTAACTACCTTTCAATTCTTTCTCCCGATTTATCTTAGGTTCGTTTTCTTCTTATAATAAAGTCCATGTGGACACTTTCCTTTTATTCCGCAGGATAGTCCCCTTGTTCAAGAGAACCCGGTTTTGAGAGAATGTAACTTTGGAGGGCGTGAACGAGTTGAGAAATTGATTGGTTAAGGTTTGAGTGGTATAGGAGAATATAACTTGGGATCCCTTGGTTAGACTTGTTAGTTGTGCATGATATGAGAGCCTAGTGAGTTTAGGAACACCTTTGGATTTATGTCTATTGAGAGCTTGTTTGTTATAGATGATTGAGCATGAGGTACTACCTTAGCACATAAGATGGAATTAGTTAGTTTGTTAAACCTTTTAAGTTGACCAAATCTAGTATAGAGTAGCCCTTGGTGACCTTTCGAAATTTGAGAACACGTGGTTGACCTTAGTAATCATATCTGGATTTGGGAATTATGGTGGAATGTTGTTCGATGTAGTTCGTGAGTTCAAGGATGTGATTCCAATTTATGGTATCGGAGACTAGAAGTATTAAGTGGTGAGATGATATACTTGGGGATGACATAGTAAGTGAAGTTCAAGGACGAGAATTGTAAAGAAGATACTTTGGGACATGGGTGGTAACAAATGAATTTGTGTGGTGAATTGATTTTGGCTCTTAGAACCAATTGAGTTGAGGAATACCTACCATTGTGGAATCCTTGTTAGTCTTATAATTTGGTAGACTTTTGGGGATTTGTTGAGCACCTTAGTGATGTAACCTTATCATATCGATCATAAGCTTTGATGAGTGTTCGGTAAGCGGGAACCCTTTCATCGTGCCGCTTCTATTCTCCTTTCCTTCTCTTTAACGTTTGTTGAACCCTGTTTCTATGCCATAGTTTACGTATCTTCTTCTTGCCCTAGATATCTTCTTAATTCGTATACCTCTTGTTTTTGTCAACCGTTATCTTTACGGTCTGACTCCTTAGTTTCCTAACTTGTCAGGTTCATGCACCCTTTGAAAATATTTTACCGTTTCTCTATTCCGTTATCACTCCTTATCTCCTTAGTATAGTTGGTACCCTGTTGACCATATTTACAGAGTTAGTGAAATGTGATTTGAGGATATAGGATTGACTAAGTAGCCGAGTTTGGGGTTTGGCTTCCATAATCACTTGGGATATGAGGGTTTGATAATGTATATGTTATCATGTGGGAAATGTTAATTAAATTGTGGGATTATTTGTTGGTTTTAGTGAGTGATATTGATTACTACTTGAAGTATGTTATGAGAGTGAGAGTAAGCTACATTGTTGGGAAGTCTTAGCACTTGTTTTGATAACTAGAAAGGGTAATGGTTTGGTTGACACCAATTGTTAGGTTAAAGAACATAGTTTTAATTTATGGTTTTAGGAACTCTGAGGTGATAAAGTGTTGTTACAAGTATGACCTTGTTCCTTGAGAATTTGATGGTAAGTAAGTTTAGGATATCAAATTTGAAAGAATACTCCTTGGGGATGTTGATGACCAGAATGGATTGGTGATGTAATTTGGTATTAGTTGGCTCTTGTGAGTTCTTGAGTTGAGAGAGACTTAGTCTTGAGAAGAATTTGTTAATCCTATAGTTTTATAGACCTTGAGGTCGCATTGAGTACTTGAGATGATGGGATGATGTTGTAGCTGAGTGTAGATCCGCTTTTGGCAATCCTTAATAAGCAAAAGGATAGAAAACTTGAGATCCTATTGATTTTTTAGAGTTTGGGGTTGGTATGTTACTACCTTATTTTGAAATGAGAATCTTGTGGAATATTTGAGGAACTTTCTCTTGGAGTTTATAGCTTGGTATTGGGATTCTTGATTGAAGGTTTACTTTTTGAGGAAACCATAGATTGACACTAGTTGGATACGAATATAGCTTTGTTGGAAGCCTTGACCTGAGGCTTGTGGAAGTTGTTTCTGGATGTTTGAGGATTTGGAACGATGAGATATCACTTATAGTGGAATACCTTGTTTCAGGGAATAGATTTGGATGAGGTAACATAAGCAATTGAGGAAACCCTTGGGAGTGATGTGGTTATGAGATTTGTTGTTAGGAAGTTTTTGGAACCGTTTTGGGTGTTGTTGTAGTTTGTGATAAAAGTGTCTGACATTTCCTTGTTGTCTGATTTTCCTTCTTCCTTGATCATGAGCGTTACCGCTCATACTTTTTTTTCCTTACTTCATCATACTCCTCTCATAAGTTTGATGTTGGTAACCTATGAAACTCCATCTTTGACACCCATTTAGGTTCGACTTCAATTCTTACCTCATGAAACTCATACAGCTCTTTTGATTATTATTCTTATTATAGAACTTTAAGCTAAAATTTTGAAAATGCTATTATGATTTTCAATGGTTTTTAACATTAGTGAATGTTAAATCTCGTTGTTGGAGACGTCCCAATAATGGGTTTTCTGATTTATTGGTGTAGAAATATTTTTATGTTTTGATATGAATGTGGATGTTCTTGTCTGATCAACAAGAGTATCACCGTTTCATTGAAAAGTTACCTATATTTTCTAATAACTATAATTTCTCCTTCTAAGTTTCGAGGACGAAACTTTTTAAAAGGAGGGGTGATTGTAACGCCCCGTAATTTTGGACCGTTAATATATTTCGAAAATAATTTAGTAATCAAATAAAATTTGATAATAATATATTTAAAGTAAAAATAATTCAAAGAAATATAATTTTATTATATTTTGAGGAAAAGTATTTATTTTGATAGTTTTGAAATGTTTAAAAATAGTTTAAACCGTGTAAAATCTTTTATTTCGAAATAAGGGCGTATCGGGGGAAATGACAATTCTTTTGAACGTTGGGTAAACGAATTTGGAAATGGGTAGTATGAATACTCAATTTTATTGTAATCTCGTGTTTAAAAACTTTGGTCTTGACGGAATTTGCATTTGACTTACGGATTTAATTATTATTGAAACGAGTCAAAACCGACTCGTAAAAATCCCGACTAAAAATCCCGCACCTCCTTTCCTCCTTTCCTTTCTCCCTTACACGGCTCCCCTCCCCTTCCTTTTCTTTTTTTTCTGAATTTTTCCTTCCTTCATCTTCATCCTTGTTCCAAAACACCATTTTCACAAATTCCAAGCTAAAATCGACACAACTCCTTTGTTTCTACTCGGTTTTTCGCATAATTTACCTTTCCGGAATCCCCTCGTCGCGATCTACAACTTGGTATAATTTAATTTCAGTTTTCTTGAAGTTGTTTTAAGATGAAATTTCGGTATTTTCGGTTTTATGTGCTTATTATCGTGTTTTAATTGTTTATTTAGGTGAAGGATTGGAAGACGAGTTTGGGGACTCGTATATTATCGAAGATAGCGGATAGTTGCTAGTTAGGGTTTGGGTATGAGGTGCTAATTGCTCTTTTTCCTAGCTTAAGGTAACATATTTCGAGTTACTCGACGAATTATCGTCACAATCTTTGTTGTTTTTGTATGTTGGGTGATTTTTGTTTGAATAGTAGTTTTCACATGTAAAATTTGTTGCATGCATGTTTAATTTATGCCTTTTGCTAGTTTAAATTAACAAAGTTGAATTGGGAACGATTAATTAATGTTCAAACGGTCTTTTACTAAACAAAAATGGAAAAAAATGGTGGTGTAGAGGGACGGGCAGCAGGCCGGTAGGCCCGTGGCAGGCCCACGGCTAGCCCACGGTTGGCCCGGGTCGGTTCGTTGCTTGTTTCGCGGTTTTCCATGCAAAATTTGTCATTTAAGGTTTATTAATGACATAGTTAGTATGAGTACACTTTGGGAATTGAATCATATAAGAAATAAAAATTATGTTAATGGTAAAACTAGGCTTATATTAATAGTTATCACATGTTAGGATAGTTTACAAAATGAATTTGTAAATAATAGGCTCAGAATGAATTGTATAGGGATAATTGTAATGTTTTGTTGATTGTGCCGAAAACTGAGCCTTAGTCCCTTTAACTGATGCGATGTCAGTTAATTGAGTGATTGGTCAGCCGCAATTTGACCCGCACTGCCGCAGTGGGGGGTTGCGGGTAAAAATTCGGTTGAATGAATTAGATAATCGGCCTTTTTATTGCTTTAGGCCATTTATTATATTTCTATTTCACATGTGTAGTTAGTTGAATTTAAATAGCTTCTTATTTAGTTAGTTGAATTTAAATAGCTTTTTATTTTGTAGTAATGGCCCTAGATTCCCCTAAAGCCTTTAATATTGTTAAAATTGCTAGAATTGGAAGTTAGTATTGAATTCTTATTGAGGACACCGTTGGATTTGTATGCTGAATAGACAATTATATAGCCTTTCACATGATAGAATGTTAGAATTCATGTTGGTAAGTGGGACTTTTTGCCCTCTTATGGTTAAGTGGGTGTCTTAATTGACTTGTGTGGTGAGTCGTGTGTGGTGTGGGCTAAGGTATTCAAGCTGGGACTAGCTGGGACTAGGTGAGTACTTCGGCCTTCATCATAGATAGGTCTTTATAGTCTTTGACGAGTATATGTTCACTGCTTGATAGCTTTTTGTGTTCCCGACTAGTGGATGTTTATCCAAGTTGGGGCATGACCTCGATTACTTATTTTGATAGTAAGTGGTCACTTAAGTACTAGCCAACCCTTCGGTGGTGTCCTTAGGGTACTCACTTCACTTTGTTTTAAAAAAGTTGTGGGTCTTGGGTGCGGTGGTGTGTATCCGCATGTCTAGGTCTCAAGGCAGATTTTAGGCTAGGGTTGTGTTGTCTCTTGGCCATGTTTTATTAATATTAACCGCTGAGCCAAGATAACGGTTCGATTACCTTCCCTACCTCGTGGTATAGACTCGAGTTACAAAGTGACTATTGACGGTGCTAAGAACTTATGCCTGTCTTTGATATATTGCCTTTTCTTGTTTGATGATTCTATGAATCATAGAAGGTGAGATGCAAGCCGGCTATGGTTGATAGAGTTTGGATTACAATTTGTTAAATGTTTCACATGTTAGTTTAGTTTGGTCAGTTTAGGGCTCTTATGTTAGAATGATTGATAATTGAATTCATTATCACATAGTTTACATGTTTTACTACATGTTACATTAATTTTGACGATTCGTGGTATCGGGAGGACTCGAAGTTACTCCCACTGAATTGTGGCTTTCGTGTTTGTATAAAATGCGATTGTGAGTTGTTGATGCTTAGTTGGGGTCACGAGGACGAGCTAGTGAGCAAGGAACCTTGGACCTAGTTTGGCTTTCTTTTGTAGAAACCTTTTATCTTTTGGTTATGTATATAACCTTTCAACTTTTGGTTTTGTATATAATTTGAAGGGACATATGTCTCCCTTTTCTAATTTGGGTTGTATCATTATGTATTTTATTACCTTTAGCGGTGTAAGTAAGTTAGATTGTTAGCATTGCAGGTTTTGGCACCCGCTTCTGGGAATGTTTTGACACTCTTCTTGAGTTGGATTGGTTGTGAATGGTTTAGGAAGAAAATTTTTTGAAATTGCAGGTTTTATCTAGTTGAACCATTTACAAACATATCCTACCAGTTTTTCTGTAGGATTTACGTAATTTAATTAAGGCTAGATTTAAGGGTGTCACATTAGTACTCGAAAAAAATACACAAAAACTCAAAAAGTCATTAAGTATGATGTAATACATCTGATGTACAATCTTTTTCTCTGTAGCAAACAAATAAAATTGGAAAGATTTAATAAAAGTCCAAATAATGATTAAAATTAACATACTAGTATAAAAGTGTTGAGTTTGTAATTAAGTCTTAAATTGGGTCTTGTAAATTAAGACCCAACTTAAGACCCAATAATAGTATTTTGTGTGTGTAACAAGTAGGTTAAATGAGTCTCCTATATTATCATTGAGAATTTTGATGAGTCTGAAAAATAGTGTCGAATAAACAAAAGTCTGATTTCAGTTTTAAAGATATAGAATAATATTTTACTCTTGTGAAGAATTATATTGATTATGTGGATAGACATACTTTAAGATACTGAAATAGAATGATATATTAAGCCGCTGGTTTTCTTCCTACTAATCGTTAACCAACTATGCTTATATAGAATCACATTCTCGTAACTGTAATACTCTACTTAATTGAAGACGTTATTTGGGTGGGATATCCGCCTTAAAGAGGTTCAGTGATAGGCTTAAAATCTGACTAGTGCTTAAAGGGATTGAAATTACTACTCGTATCAGCAAAGTGCACTTTTTTTTCTGGTTATCCATGCGAAAGAGTTCCATAGACCACAGTTAAGCGTGCCTGGCTGAGAGTAATTTTAGGATAAATGACCTTCTGGGAAGATTCCCGGGATTCGCATGAGTGAGGATAAAATACGCTAAAAAGACCCGTGTTGATCTGTGGGCCATATACACAACGGTGGATTACAGTATAGCCGGGCCGGTGCTAGGCCCCCTGGGTTTGGGCCGATATATAATAGAATATCATGCCTAGGAGTAAACTATACCATAACTAGATTTTGTGCCCGTGCGTTGCACGGGTTTCAAATTTGATTCTCCTTTAATTGTTGTGGAACTTTTTTACCATTTTAAGCGGTGTTCACAATTATAAATATTAATTAACATCCATATAATATTTTACCGATAATAGTTGTTGCCCGAGATAGCTGATTGTCTTGTTGGTTAATATTAATGATTTTACACTCTAGGTTTAAAAAAAAATGCAAATACTTCGTATGAGTTTTAATGGGTAAAAAACTCAAAATAAATATAAATAATGTATAATTGAAACCAACCCAAACACTATAACATTATTTTATTATATATACACCTTATATATATAGGCTCCATCTACTATATATAAGAGAGCAAGTTATATTCGGCCTGTTTTTGATAGTAATATGTAGAGTTCCTCCAATCTATAAACCGTTATATCATCAACTCGTTAACCCGCATACATGTATATAAGATAATTTAACCGGTAAAGTTACGGAAAAATGTTACTTATGTACAACAATATCTTTGGTGCGTATGCGTATCCCGGTGCAAAATTCCTGTTTGACGATGTTCAATTTTGTGCATATCTAAAGATTACAATGCATACAGCCTCGGATGGTGAATAATAAAGTTGACCCGATAAAGTCGTAAGCATGTCATTTTAAATGACTAACTATGGAGTAGTCGAGTAGATACGTATGAAATTCCATTAATTTAAAGCTTATGCTCCGTACAACGTAAAATCGCCTAAAGAAATTGATGCTTCATATCAAGCTGGACAATTGGATAGTTAGATTACTTGGATGCCTCATGTCACACTCTCAAGTATACATTGAACCGTTTGGCTTGACTTTGGCAAGTCCAATTACGATATGACAATACGTTTCCTTCTTACAACAATTCAGTTTAGAAAAATTTAGATTCTTTAAATTCATTTCATGAAATTCAGATCTTATATGTTCAATTCAAATACAATATATAAGTTTAGTTCTGAAAATTCAGTCGATGCATATCCATTTTATGTAGGTTCAGTTCAGAAGTTTAATTCATACCTATTTTCTATAAATTTAGTTTAGAGCTTACTGTATAAGTTCAGCTCCTATAACTTTATTTTGGAAAAATTAAAACCTTATAAATTTAGTTTAAAAATATTAGTTTAAAAATATTAATTTACATCTAATAATTAACATGCAACACAGTACCCCTTATATAATTGGGTTCCGATCCACAACGTTATAGTGGATTAACGATGGATCTTAAAACATGAAGCTAAGTAATCCATTGAGCTTCAACGAACGGAAAACATGAATGTGGAAGATGCTCCAATGGGGAAAGGCGGTCGCATCGACTACCATGCCCTTTAGCTTTTTTGTTGCAATACCCTGTATATTTCCATTAGTTTCTGAGAAATGGAAGTATTCATATCAAATCTGCCTAAAAATATAAAAAATTTGTTCCCCCGTCTTATAATATGAGACCGCCTCACACAATAATAAATGTTTGATGAGAGGTTTAAGACCCAATTTATGTATAATAATCAAACTTTGAATACTTGTTACATCAAGTTCATTACATCTGAATACAAAAAAAGCTTGTTAGTTCAACCGGGAAATAGATAAGAAATAATAATAGGGAACATACAAACTAACAACACAAATAATAGAAAACGAATACCTCTCGTATTTTCTTAAAATTGACAACTATATAAATCCTTGTGTTCTTCAATGATTAATTTTCTACAGATATAACATGAAAGTAAATTAATTAGAAATCATAAATTCAAATGAATGTCCAATGATGAACGCATGCAAGATGGTTTAATTTTGGCACAACATGCAGAGACGGGTGAGGATTTGACAAATCTTCAATCTACCCCTACTTGAATCTCTACTCCTACATAAGAGTAGATAATCAATTTTAGAATCTACGACACATTATTAACATAGAAATTAATTAATGGCAATATATATTATACATGTAAATATTATTAAAAAAAAAAGAGTAAATCTGGCATATAAGAAAAAGCAGCCAGGCAAAAAAGCCATTAAAGAAATAACATGAAATTAAATGGAATTCAACTCCATTGGACGTTGAATATTGTCTCTTTTATAGGCCTAAACACAATTCAAGTTTGAACTAAATTCCTCTTGTTCTATTATTTAACTAATATAATACTCCGTATATAATACTATTGTTATATAGGATAGACTTTAGTAGCTGTAAAATTCTATAACTAAAATATTTTTATATTATCTATTTTAGATAGCCAATTTAAGTTAATGTAGAATTTTAACTCACTAAAATATGACATCTTATCAAATTCTCTATCTTTTAAGATTTATTTTTAATTTTTAAAATAATTTTAAGATTTAGTTTTAATAATATTAATTTATTAATTTAATTTAAAATTATTTAGGTGTTTTAGAATAGTTGGAGACTCTAGAATTGCCTGAAAAAAGCCTCTTTTATATATATACTAGATTTAATGCCCGTGCGATGCACGGGCCGTTAAGTAGAGTCTTTAAAAAAATTATTCTCCTTTTTTTATCTTACCACAAAAAAATAACTTTTCTAATAGATTTACAGTTAGACTCTTATATTCTCCCTAACATGCTCTTTTTATAGAAACTTAAACGTATAAAAGAGTAAATTAAAACCGTAAGTTCTATATATATATATTGTATGATGTGTTTGTAAATGAGAATATAGATACCTTTATTGACTTAGTTATAATTTTTTAAATATTAAACTTAGCAATTTATAAAACTTTTGACTCTATTAATGTTTAAAAGCCATTTATAAAGTTAGACTATGTATAATTGTTCAAAAATAATCTACATTTATATATGCTCGGACTAAGAATTACATCTTTATAGTATTGTTTCTTTAAACTGGACTTGATTCAGATGTAAATCGGCTAAAACTTAATATCTAGGTAGTATATATACATACACAAAATCTTATTATTGTAACGTCTTGGCTCATAGTCAAAATTTCCTTCACTCCATGCACATGCACTCTTATTCGTTCTTATTCCCCAAAACCACTTAATTTAAAGCTTGAACTATATATGCATGAAAATCCATAGGTATTCACATAATTGACTATATATTACTCCCCCCATTATGGTTATTTATTTACCTATTTTTATTTTGGAGTGTCTCCGTCAATTGTTTACTTTCTATTTGCGGAATGCATTCATTAGTAATTTAATCATCCGCTCAATTTAGTCTTACTTGCCATCTAATAATTGGTCCCCTACTCTTTTCTTGATCTTTTGCCAAATTAAAGGTAAACAAATTTCCTATTCTTTCCTTAATCTTTTTGCCAAATCAAAGGTAAACAAATAACCGAGACAGAGGGTACACTTTTGGCGATCTACTAACTCTCCTTGGAGACTGAACGAGAATTTAACTACTTGCACGAACTCATGACGTCACTATGAAGTATTTTTATCAAGGGGCCATGGGAGGGGCCGTGTCCTCATTGGTGCGTGACTATTCCATTAAATAGAATGACAAAATAAATCGAATATGAGCATAAGATTAAAATAATGGCTATTCTTTTTTCATTTAAGGCGAAATTAGATTGTTATAGAAAATATCTACGGTATGTATTTACCCGGTAAGTTTCTATATGGAGTAATAACTAAAATAATTTTAGAATAAGTAGTATTTATTACTAATAATGTATGTTTGCATGAGCATATAGTCTTATGAAACTCGGATATTTTAGTTTTTGATGACTCGAGAACTTGTATCAATAAGATTTCAAATAAAATCAAAACTCTAAAAAGATCTTTTCGCCAAAAAAAAAGGGATACCAAGTACAATATTAATAGATAGACTACATATTAGTCATTGTTTGATAAAAATAAGGACTCTCTTATAGAATTACACTCGTATTTATCACGTTGCATAATATATGTTAAAAAAAGATTAGAATAGCTATGCGTTCCGTCATTCAAGGAGAGATTACCTTGCCTCTTAATTGAATGGGATTAACTGATTATGCTCCTAATAGGGCTGGGTAGCCTATATCTTAGTTTTCTTTTTATAGATAAAAAAGAATGAATTGACTCATTGAGGTTATTCACTTGCTAGTGTACTTGCCATAAGGCCCATAAAGAGCTTGTTAGCTAGCGTGGTTAGCCTGTTAAATTGCTAGTCGTGTTCCATACAATACAATCTATACTGACCAATTTGACCGTATTAATAGAAAATAGTCATAGTCCTAAGTATTATCAGAAAACAAAGATATACTCCGTATAAATATATTAAGGAGATTTTGGGGAGAAAGTGAAACAAACTGGAGTTGTGAGTATTCGGATGCTAACTGTCTTCATAGAAGCTATTTCTATGATAGACTCTGAACGATTATAGATCTCGGATATCAGTTCATTGGATCCTCCACCCAATACTCAATAGCGTTCTGTGCGTTAATTAAGTACGATCATCAAAGACCCATTCCCACGCTTCTTATATGATTTACCTTGAGCTTAGAATTAGTGCTGTGTATATGTACAAACAATAGCAAGTTAGTTCCGAATTCATATCAACTATACTACGAAGACGTAGGTCAATATCCTAACAATATGATATACATACGTAGCAATTCAATGCGTAGTAGTATGATAAATGTAACAAAATAATGATATGTTACCTGGTGCCAACTTACGACGAACTTGTCTAACAACCTGAAAGAAGAGGTAATAAGATAATATATTTCATTATTAGACCATATATACAAAACTATTCGTTTTGATCATTGAATACAAAATAAAATAAAAAGTTGTAGATAAACGTTTTCTTTGTCATTGATTGATTGTTGATATTGGCAGTCATGGCAGATAAGAAGACAATAATGATACTAAATTATAAATTTCAAGGGCGTTTAACAGGAAAGAAATACCTTAACAAATCTTGATTATATACATATGGTTTTATGATTATCCTTCCATCTTGATCACATGCTTTGCAATTCCTGCAAATCATAAGCCAATTTATAACAAAGCTCCACAAAAAGTCGGATGGTGTATGTAAATCAACAATCAACAAAAAAAAATTAAATCATATAGACCACAATAAGAAATTATAGCAATATAATGTACGTGCAAATTTTGATGCCAAATAGATGATGAAGCATGTATATATATATATATAGTATAAGGTTATACAGTTTAGTTTGATTTTAATTATTCATAATTTAATCTTTTTTGAGTTTGCATCCAACTAAAACGCATATATATTAAATATATCTTCGGTGAGTTGTTGAGCAAGCTATGTTCTTTATTTTAAAATTGATATTTATTTATTTATGTAATATGCAAAACTTGGACTCTCTGTAATCGCTCGAAAAAAGCTTCCTTTATTAATATAGATAGATATATATTGATTATGCGTAAATTATACCATAATTAATACCTGCTTTTAGCAAAAGATTATCCGTCTCGATTAATAGTTATTTTTTGCTTTTAGCAAAAAGATTAAGAAAATAAATATGAGTGAATTTGGATCACACAAATCACTTAACCTTACATGTACATGAAAAATGACCCACAAAAGGAAATAAATAACTATTGACCGGGACGGCGGGAGTATATGACAAGATAATAAATAATGTCTTAGGTGTATTAAAACCATTGTATAAATAAGTAGAGTAATTCTACCGTCCTCCCGGAGGACGGTACTCCTCACACACCGTCCTCCGGGAGAACGGTAGAATTTTTGAAATAAGTAAGATCAAAATTGTCTTATATAAATATTTTAGAGGTGATTGGTGGCGGATTTAGCTTGACCACGAGCCAAGCTAACTTGATATTTTTTCCCCGGGATAAGGACCAAAAGATTTTGGACGGATTTATAAGTCGGAACTTTGTAGACTTGGAAAATTCACAAAATTTCGTCGTTGATATCCGTCGAGCTTTCGACGGATACCATTTTCTCTCACAAAATACCCATGAGAGGTGAGTGGGGAAGACACGTGGAAGTTCACCTTGTCCTCTCCTTTTGTGAGGGTATTCAGCTTGTGACGGAATTAACCCGTCACAAGCAGGACGTTTTGTGGAAAATTACATGATCTATACTCGTTTTGTTAGCCGACATGAGTAATAAATTATCCCGGCCCGCACAAGAAAAATTCACACAGGACATTATCGCATATATCCAAATCATCGCAAGAATAGTCTTCAAAAATGGAGTATTAATGAGCCAGCAAAAGGCGGGTCATATTTCATCTCATATGGGCAGTTACGACAAATCATTTACTTTTTTCTATGTATTCTATTATTGTCTTAAGCCATGTTCTTTTGGACTTAAAGTCACTTAATTTAAGTTCACTTTAGATCTTATAAGTTCAGTTCAGATCAGATCAATACTATAAGTTCAGTTTAGTTCAGATCCTATACGTTGATTGATTCGAGATCTTATAAGTTGATTCGAGATCCAATAAATTGATTGATTCGAGATCCTATAAGTTGATTCGAGATCCTATAAGCTTAGTTGATTCAATTGAGATCTATAAGTTGATTGATTGATTGAGATCAAATTTGTTTCAGTCCAAAAGAACAGTGCCTTATTTATTTTACAAGAGGATACTTAGAGCATCTCCAATGGTTGAACAAAAGGAGAACAACTAAATTTAAAAGTTTGTTTAGTTCTTTCAACCATTTAGAAGCTTCACATGAAACCATTTTAGTTTGAGCAACTAGCTCCATGTAGTAGTAGCTCAAATGGACCCACAAAAGAGATATGTCCAATTAAATAAATGTATATAAGTCAATTTAAGAACAACTCTTATACTTAACCATTGGGAAAGTTTGTAGCTTAAAAGTGTTTAACTCAAAAATGTGATGTGGAGAGTTAAGCGAGTAGGATTGTTGCTTACCATTGTGGAGGCTCTTAACCCGTCTAAATGAGAATTTAATGACTTAGGTCCCTCATAACCTGCCACTTGCAGTGATATTATTGACGAAATCTGTAACAACCAACCACACAAGTAACACGTACAGTACAACCCCAGTACGCTATCAAGTATAGAGATATGAGTTACGTCTCCTTCCTATAATCTATCCCCCCGACACATAATCCAAAAGAGTGTGAAGGAGCAACTTGATACCGTGCAATTTGCCTATAAAAGGAAGCTGTTAATCTTACTCCAAATTCATAAGTCATAACACCACACTCTTTTATACATCTTCTTCTTATATGCTGAAAATGGTTTCTAAGTCTTTTCTTTTGTTCGGTTTTCTAGTCGTTGCTTTCCTCGTCTCTTCTAAAGTTACAGCTCGTGACTTAGCTGAAACCAGCACTGATGGTGAGCTTTTTTACGTTCATCGATCATTATTTTGCATGCATGCATACATACATTTAGTAAACAAATCGATAGTTAATTAACAAGTTTGATACTGTATATTATTACTCGATATTATTGGTTATCATGGAATACTAGTGCTAAATTGTGTCGAAACACGAGCACATTACTTCACCCTCTATTATAAAACTATGTTTATGTAGTTCACCATCATTGAGTTTCTCATATCTAGACATTTCGTGTCTGTAGTAAAAATCGAGGATAACTGCTAGCTTACAACAAAATGTATGTATGCATGCATGCAAAATCGATCATTATGTATACTCATTTCAATTTTATGTATACATAATGGTCTTACAAAATACTAGTCTCTATTCATCTCCTAGCTCCAAGTGTCTCATTTATTTTCTAAAGGTCAAATTTCTAACTTTAACTGTACATATGTTAAAAATTGCGAGTATAAAATATACTGTGGGAATTAACAACATTTTCAACAATTAAATAATACTACTAACATATTAGTTAAGTATTACGTAAAAGCAAATTGGAGATTTAGGTCAAGGGAGTAACGTTAAATTTTTGCACTTAATCACACTTGCAGCTGACAAAGAAGTAAAAGGCGTTGAAGATGCCAAATATGGTGGACAGTACGGTGGTGGCGGCGGACAGTACGGTGGCGGCGGCAGACAGTACGGTGGCGGCGGCGGACAGTACGGTGGTGGAGGACAGTACGGCGGTGGTGGACACCATGGTGGTGGTGGTGGACAGTACGGCGGTGGTGGTGGACATGGAGGCTGTAATTATGGATGCTGTGGACATCATGGATATAACGGATGCTCAAGGTGCTGTGCTCTTAACGAGAAAGTTGAAGGCAAGCCCAACAACTAAGCTCTGCAGCTTTGTCTAATATTATATTATTATTATTATCATAGAAGATGCTAATCTGATTTAGCACTTCTTGTATGCATTTCCATTCCAATAAAATGTTTGTTAATTATGTAACGTACTTGGGTTTGGATGGAGAACGGTAACTCTTGTTACCTTAGGTGTGTGGTTAAAGAGTAATCTTAATCTAGATGGTAACTCTAGTTACCTCTAGGGAATGTGTAAGATAAGGTTCCTCCATGTTAATGGTTCCCATATATATATATATATATATATATATATATAATCACATCCTCCATCGTAATTTTTTTTTTATTTTTGGTCGGAGTGAAAAAGTAAGTTTACCTAAATCATAACTGATTTAGCCATGAAATGTGCATTTTTATTAAACAATTAGTCTTGCTGAAGACGGGTCGGAGCAAGTGACGGATAATGCCACTCACAAAACGGATAGGGGGAACAAGGTGGGGGCACCCCCATGTGCTTTCCTCTCTCCTCTATTTGGGTCATTTGTGAGAGAAAATAGTATCCGTCACTCCAAAGTGACGGATACGTGCCGTCACAAATGAGATTTTGCGTTTATTAAGAGTCCTAGGACACTGACTAATGGAGAAATAGCGAAAAATAAGCTAGTGAACTATGTAACTCGGATTTACTTTTGGCTTTTACGCCGCTCTCCCCCGACCCGCCCCCGTGATGTACTGAACCTTGGACTCTGTCCTTTCTTTCATTTAATGCACTTCTTTTCCAAAAAAAAAAAAAACTATAAATACATCTTAAAATAAGCTCCGCTTCCTGCACCAGGTCTTATAAGCCACCAATAATCTGGTATACCAAATTTAAACAGTCCGTACTTGCCTCAAGTAGTGTATATAACCCCTGTTGAGAGCATCAGAAATAGCAAATTTGAGAGTTATTGTAGCCGCCTGACACGCCTAAAATGTCGCACTTAAAGACGGCCAAATTAACAATTTATATACCACTAAACACACTAATTAGCACTAATTATAAACTAGTATAATAGCAAGCTAGGGATCGAACCCAAGAGAAGATGGGTTTTGCAATAGTGAATTTAAAAGAGTACTTAGAACAATTGTGACAACAATAACAACAAGTAAATAAAAAGGGGGGTTTTGAGTTGAGTTTTCAATTGTAACCAAAGCAAGGAAATTCAAACAAGAGTGTAGAACAAGCAAACAACCAAGAATTTAAGATGGAAATTAATCAATATTAGGGAAGACTTAACCCGACTCAAAGCTAGGCACTTTAGTTGACAAAATCCTTCAATTAGTCCTTCAATTATATATTATCACCCTATTGTGAAGATAAATCTTCCAAATCTCCTAAATAATGGCCAAATGACAAGGAAATCACACTTAATCAAATAACCCAACTTATCAATTCTACCAAGTAGAAGTCACATACATTGGACAAATTAATAAGAAGATATGAGCACAAGAGATTCAATAGGGGTAATTAGACACAATGAAATCACAATTAATGCCCAATTACAAGTTAATCCTTTACTTGCTAATTAAGCCAAGAAGAAATCACATTCATTAACTTAATAACAAGGTGTTGCAAATATGAGATTACAAGGAAATCACACTTTAATAATCTCAACAACAATAAATTAAGGAACTTGATTAATTAAGCAACAAGGAAATCACACTTAATTACTCAACATAAACAAGGATTCCAAAATTCAATCAATAAACACAAAAGGATTAACAATGATAATTAAAAATTAAAGAAGGATTAAAGAATCTTACAACCAAAGTTTAAGCCTTGAGCCGGATTAAGATTGGAGATTAGTTCTCCATAATTAAATCTAATACCCAAATTAAAGATGAAATTCCCAAATTACAAACTTGATTAAGAAAAGTGACAAGATGATGGAAACCTAATTGCCAAACATTGTATTTATAACATCCCGTAACCTAAAACTTATGGGCTTAACAAAAGACAGGCCCGTAATACAAACGCTAATCAAAACCGTCAAAACCCGAAAACTCGCAGACCGCGTGCGAGTTCGGGCTTGGGAAACTCGCACGGTGCGAGTTTGCTCCTGAAGTCCGCCTTTCTTTCTTGATTCCTTTGCTCCTTTGGAAGGCCTCTTTGGTGCGTTTCTTCAAGCCTATCCTTGGCTCTTCCTTGGACATTCCTCTTCTATCTATTGGCTTCTTGATCTCCACTTTGAACCGTGCTAAATGGCAAAGCACTCGGAATTGGTCAAACAATGTAAAAATCGTCACAAACCACCCCTAAATGTTACCAAATGAGCTCAAATTAGTGCCAATATGTAGTAGAAATGGGAGCTCATCAAACACCCCACACTTAGCCCTTTGCTCGTCCCGAGCAAACTAGAATAAGACTACTCACCACCTAGGCCAAGTAGTATGGGCATTCCTCATTTACCACTCTTCATCTCACTTCTCCCTTCTTATATCATCCCTCTACTAAGCATATGGTCACTCTTCTTCATAGCTTCCACAAGTGAGTAAGTGACCCAAAAACCACCAACAAGAACTCTCTTCACTCACGCGCCCTCCTTATGACTTCCCTCATCTAAGATGATCCTAATTCCACCAATTTCACCAATACATCAATCCCAAAACTCAACACCTCCTCCTTATTACTCCCCCTTATCACTCCACTTGGTAATACAAGGCTACCATGGTCAATAAAGCTTCTCCTTCCAATCAATTTGGCAACCTCAAACACCTCCACTCTTCAACAATTCTCAACAACTCATCAATCAAAACACAACTTTCCAACAAAGATCATACAAGTCACCACAATCCCATACTTCAAGTATGCCAAGCACTAGTAACAAAGTAAGCTTCCACATCCCCCTCCTAGCCTTAGCACACTTCTAACCTACCCTTCCAACCTTCTTTGACACCTCCACTTATGTCACCAACGCCATGTAGGAAGTAGTAAAAATATGTGATACGACTTGAGAGTTTCAATCATTTTTCATTTTGCCTAAATCTCTCATTTTGCCTAAACCGCCCGCCCTTGCGGGTTTTCGGTTTAGCATTTTCCTCACTTCTACTCTCGTGGCTCGCACTCTTTTCTTCATTTTGCCCGGAGCGCCCTTTCGGGTTTTTCACTCCGCCTCGGCCACTTTCCCATTTTTGCCTAGGATGCCCTTTCGGGTTTTCGTCCTAGCCGGGTTTTCTTTTCTTTCTTTTTCTTTTCGTTTTTTTTTTTTTTTTTTTTTTTTTTTTTTTTTTTGAGAACAATGCATGGAATTGAAATATATTACAAAATTTACATGATATCAACTCATGTCCACCCCACACTTAAATCTTCACTTTGTCCCCAAAGTGTGAGGTAAACACTACACCTAAACTCACTCAAGAGTGTGAGCTTGAGGCACCTCCAAAGTCGGGAGGTCCTCCTCTTCTTCTTGCTTCTCTTCTACTTCTCATTCTCGCCCTTTCGGCGTTTGTCTCCGCAACCCGAGTCTCACTATACCCTTGGTATTGGGTGGGGAATTGTTGCATGAATTGAGCATTCATTGCGGCCACCATATCAAAAGTTGCATTTGAAGTATAACGCAACTCATCCAAATCTTCTTGATAATGGTGGTAGCGGTTTTCGGTGATTCCCCACCGCGCATTCTCCGTGAGTTGTATTTGGGAGAGGGTAGATTCAATGCTTGAAACTCGGTTGGTAATGTTGGTTTGCCATGATTGAAAAGCCGGGTAGTCGAATTGATGGCCCGGAAAAGGATATTGTGGTTGTTGTTGTTGTTGTTGCATATGGGGAGGAGTGAAGTGTGGCTCATCATAGGGGGCATTAGGCATGGGTTCATCAAATGGTGCATCATGAGGCATGTCACCAAAAGTCAAGGCCTCCCCCACTTGTGGTTGCTCTTCTCCCTCATCCTCGTCCGGCTCAACTACTTGGGCTCTATTAACCCAAAGGTACACAAAATCATCATCGGGGGGCATGTAGAAATCTTTCGCACTCCCCCAACCCAAGGGTGGTAAGTCGGAGGAACGGGGTAAATACATATATTGCTTGGAATATTGCCCACCCATGCACCAAATGACTAGGGGGGCTACTTTGTCAACCACCTCAATCACTTTTGAGTGCTTCAAGTAGTGATAGTCTATGAGACCACTACCATCAAGAGGGTAAGCATTGGGTGGAAATGACACACCCGTCTTTTGCACGATCAAATCGATCATGCCCCCGATGTAAATGGTTCCCTTGGGGTTCTTTTGAAGTTCAAGGCACCCACTTATAAACAATTCCACCCAATCCAAGCACTCCCCTCCCTTAGGGGTCATTGACCAAAGAATTTGTATTTGATTGTATTGCATTTTGGTGGGCTCGGTCATGACAAAGAAATTTGTGTTGATGTGACGGCTAAGGAGGCGTAGGACCGGGTTGGGTAGGGTGGTGTTCTTTGAATTCCCATGACGTATATCACCCGTGATATCGTTCCAAAAAGTGCTCATCAATGCTTTATCAAGTTTTTCCTTCACGGGGGCCTTGGTGATATGTAAGGCCTCACGAACATCATCATATGTCATTGTATGGGTGAGGCGGCATGCCCGGAATTTGATTCCCGGGACCTTGTCCCTCCCCAATTTTACTTTTTCCAACGATGACAAAAACTCAAAGGTGACACCCCTTCGGGTGGGTGCGGCAACATGAATGTAGGCTTCAAGCCCAACTTTTTCTAGTAGCATACGAGTTATGGGAAGCATTCCCAACTCGATAAGAAGGTTCTCATCAAGAAATTTGGTTTGTGCCACGGTAGACACCGAGGCAAACTTTTTCCAACTTGAGAGGGCCGTGTCTCGGAGGCCCTCCTTTCCCGAATACTCATTAGCATAAGAATCCGAGGCTCCCTTGGATCCTTTGGAGGAGGAAGCCGCGGTTTCTTTTCCTTTTCCCATTATAGAACAAGTAGAATCTCAGAAAACACAATTTTTGAACAAAATTTTTGGGTGAGGCAATTGATCAAACACCTAATATGCACTACAAAATTTGTTGTGCTAATTAGTTATTTGCTAGAAAAGAACACCTCACTAGTTAAAAGGGATTGTTTTAAGGACGAATCAAACACAAAAACACAACTAATATTCGAATTGATGGAGCACAAATTTGAATTTTAGTAGCTAGAATTGACAAGGAGAAGAATAAGGTGTTTATACCTCCCTTTGATCCTTGCTTGGGTTGTTTGGTGAAGAATGCTAACCCAAATTGCTCAAAATCGTCCCTTAAAACCAATTTGCAAACCCAAATCTTCCACTTCTTCAATTTTTCCAAACCCTAGCTCGAAAATGATGGGGATTCCACGAATTTTTGCAATTTACCTTGCCCAAATCGATGTTGGGAGATGAAAGTTGATGAAACTTGAAGGTAAATTGATTGATTTGGGTGATTTGAGAAGGATTTTGATGGTGGATTTTGGGTGTTTAGGGTTAGTGTGATGAGAGAGGTTGAATGTTGAATGAATTGGGGAAGAACAAGTGAAGAACTCGTGCGAAATTTGGGATAAACAAGCAGAATTCCAGAAACTCGCACGGTGCGAGTTTGGGCTTCAAGAAAGTCGCACCGTGCGACTTTGCTGCTGTAAGTTGATTTTTTGTTGCTTAATTCTTCACTTTAGCAAATTCTTTTACCCATCATTCTTCCTTTCTTTTTTCACATATGCCCTTGAGTTGATATCCTAACACTAAAACACACATTAAACCATTCTAATTTGCCAAAAACATTAATGAAAATGCAAATGATTTAATTTATTATGCAAAAAGTAAAGGATGCAATAAATTTAAACATGCAAAATGCAATATAAACAATGCAATATGACAAATGCAATATAGACAATGCAATATGACAAATGCAATATAAATAATGCAATGCGGAATTTAAATATGCAAGGGGAAGAAATATTTACAAATTTTTGCCGTTTATTTAACGTCGATGGCTCGACAAAGTTGCACTTTCATCAATTCGAGTAAATTGGATCAACAAGATGGAGTGTTTCCACTTCACCCACTTCAATTCCTTCATAATAATGCTTTAACCTTTGCCCATTCACTTTCAAAACTTTCCCGGTCTTCAAACATTTGATTTCAATTGCTCCATGTGGGAAGACACGAACCACTTCATATGGTCCCATCCACCTAGACCTCAATTTACCGGAGAAAAGTCTAAGTCGATTTTGGAAAAGTAAGACTTTCTCTCCCACTTGAAACACTCTTCTTGAAATCATATTGTCATGCCATGCTCTTGTTCTTGCCTTGTAAATGGAAGCATTCTCATAAGCATCATTCCGGATTTCTTCCAATTCTTGTAATTGAAGTTTCCTATGAAGACCCGCTTCATCCAATTGCAAATTGAACGACTTGACCGCCCAATAAGCTCGATGCTCAACCTCCACGGGTAGATGACATGATTTCCCAAAAAGTAAGCGGTAAGGTGACATCCCGATTGGGGTTTTGTAGGCCGTGCGATAGGCCCACAAGGCATCATCTAACCTCAAGCTCCAATCTTTGCGGTCGGGATTCACCGTCTTCTCAAGGATGGCCTTAATCTCCCTATTAGAAACCTCGGCTTGACCGTTGGTTTGAGGGTGATAGGCGGTTGAGACCTTATGAAGTACCCCATACTTTTTGAGAAGAGCACCAATGGCTTTGTTGCAAAAGTGAGTGCCCCGGTCACTTATCAAAGCTTTTGGAAAACCAAACCGAGAAAAGATGTTGGTTTTGATGAATTCTCCAACCACCTTTGCATCATCGGTCTTGGTGGCCTTAGCCTCCACCCACTTGGAGACATAATCCACCGCCAAAAGTATATAAACATTACCACAAGAAGCGGGAAATGGTCCCATGAAGTCAATACCCCACACATCAAATATTTCGCAATAGATCATGGGTGTTTGGGGCATTTCTCCTCTTTTTGAAATATTACCAACTCTTTGGCATCTATCACAAGTCTTCACTATGGCATGAGCGTCTCGGAATAGTGTGGGCCAAAAGAAACCGCTATCCAACACCTTTCTAGCCGTTTTCTTGGCTCCAAAATGCCCGCCACAAGCATATTCGTGACTAAACCGGAGAATTGACATGATTTCGGTGTCCGGCACACACCTCCTTATCACTTGATCGGCACAAAATTTCCACAAATAAGGATCATCCCACACATAGTACTTGGAATCACTCTTGATTTTGTCTTTTTGATGTCGAGTCAAACCCGGTGGAAATTTTCCCAAGACCAAGTAATTCACGATATGTGCATACCAAGGTTCGGTAGACATCAAGGCAAGAAGGGCTTCATCCGGGAAGGTCTCCTTTATTGAGCTTGGTGGTACCAAGGAGTCTTCTTGGATGATTCTACTAAGATGATCCGCCACCGTGTTGGTGGAGCCTTTCTTGTCCTTGAGTTCAACGTCAAACTCACTCAAGAGTAGTACCCATCTCATCAAACGGGGCTTGGATTCTTTCTTTGAGACAAGATGCCTCAAAGCGGCATGATCCGTGAAGATGATGACCTTGGCTCCAAGAATATAAGAGCGGAATTTCTCTAAGGCAAACACCACCGCAAGAAATTCTTTCTCGGTAGTTGTATAGTTCCTTTGAGCTTCATTCATCATTGTCGATGCATATTGAATAACATGAGGTGCTCTTCCCACCCTTTGGCCAAGTACCGCGCCAAGGGCATAATTGCTTGCATCCGACATGATCTCAAACGGTTCATTCCAATTGGGAGGTTGAATTATAGGTGCCGAAATAAGCTTCTCCTTGAGCATATCAAAAGCTCCCTTGCATTCTTCACTCATGACAAATTCACAATCCTTTTGAAGTAGCTTGCATAGAGGAGCGGCGATCTTTGAGAAATCCTTAATGAAACGCCGGTAGAACCCGGCATGACCTAGGAAAGACCTCACTTCACGCACATTAGTAGGATAAGGCAAGGTGCGAATGGTATCGACCTTTGCCTTATCAACCTCAATTCCCCTAGAGGAAACAACATGTCCCAAGACTATTCCTTCATCAACCATGAAATGACATTTCTCATGGTTGAGAACGAGATTGGTATCAATACACCTCTTTAAGACCCAAGTAAGATGACTCAAACAATCCTCAAAAGATTGACCATGGACGGTGAAATCATCCATGAATACCTCAATAAAGTCCTCAACATGGTCCGAAAAGATACTCATCATACACCTTTGGAACGTCCCCGGGGCATTGCAAAGGCCAAAGGGCATCTTTCTATAGGCAAACGTTCCAAAGGGGCATGTGAAGGTTGTTTTTGTTTGGTCCTCGGGTGCGATTGGGATTTGAAAATACCCCGAGTAGCCATCCAAAAAGCAATAAAAGGCCTTTCCCGCTAACCTCTCCAACATTTGATCCATGAAGGGAAGCGGGAAATGATCTTTTCAGGTCACGGCATTGAGCCTACGGTAGTCGATACATACCCTCCACCCATTTTGAACTCGAGTGGGGGTCAAAACACCTTCATCATTCTCGACTACCGTTAGCCCGGATTTCTTTGGGACAACTTGGGTTGGACTAACCCATTGACTATCGGATATAGGATAGATCATACCTACATGAAGGAGCTTGAGTACCTCCTTCTTCACAACATCCATCATTGGAGGATTCAAACGTCTTTGTGGTTGTCTAACGGGCTTTGCTTCATCTTCAAGAAGAATTCGGTGCATGCATAAGGTGGGACTAATGCCTTTGATGTCGGCCATTGTCCACCCAATTGCTTCCTTGTGTTGCTTAAGAACTCGGATGAGAGCCTCTTCTTGCTCCTTAGTAAGCTTGCTTGAAATAATCACCGGTAAAGTTTCTTCATTTCCTAGAAATGCATACTTCAAATGACTTGGTAAGGGCTTCAATTCAACAGTAGGAGGCTTGACAATAGAGGGAACGGGTTTCTCCTTTGGAAGTTCTTCTAACAAATCGGAAGAAAGGAAGAAAATCTCGGACAGGCATAACTCGCACGGTGCGAGTTTCCCATCCCTTAACTCGCACGGTGCGAGTTCTCTGCTGTAGTCCGCATTTCTTCCTTTTCTTCCCATTCTTCCATTGGGGGATTTTCCTCTAAGTCCTTGATTGTTTCCTGCACATCACAAGACAAAGCATACCCCGTATCTTCTCCAACCAATCCATTAGTCAAAACAACATTTAATGGATCAACTTTGCACAATTCATACACGGTTTGCACAATCGGCTCAAAAATTTCAAGAAAACACAAAGATGAAGTCTCGGATGGATATTTCATGGCTTCATGTATGCTATACTCAATCTTTTCCCCCTCAAATTCCATTGTGAGGCGACCACTAGATACATCAATCTTGGTGTTAGAAGTTCTCATGAAAGGCCTTCCCAATAGAATGGGAGTGGAGCCTTTCTCGGGTTCCATTTCAATCACATAGAAGTCGGCGGGGAAAAGCATTCCCCCCACCTTCACCAAGACATCCTCCACAACCCCTTTAGGATAGATATTGGACCTATCGGCCAAAGAAATGACCGTACGAGTCGGTTTCAAAGGTCCTAGCTTAAGTGACTCATAAAGGTAGTTGGGCAAGACATTAATGGATGCACCTAAATCAAGCATAGCATGTTGACAATCCAAATCACCAATTTTACAAGGGATGGTGAACATGCCCGGGTCACTACATTTTTGGGGCAACCGTTTTTGAAACATTGCCGACACATGTTCACTAGCTCTTACCTTTTTCATGCTCTTAGCCTTGTTGGTCCTCTTAGTAGTGCACAACTCTTTCAAAAATTTTGCATGCTTGGGTACACTACTAAGAAGATCAAGAAGAGGAATGTTTACCTCCACTTTACGAAAGATATCATAAAGGCTTGAAGTCTTCTTGTCAACTATCCTTGTATCATTCAAAGCACTTGGAAATGGAGCTTGTGGCTCATATTCCGGAAGAGGTTCATGTACCCTTACTTGTTGGGGTGAAGATGCTTCCCCTTGTTCCACTACCACTTCAATTTCATCTTCAACCACATCTTCCACTTCATGAACAATAGGAAGTGGTCTTGTCTTCTTAGGAGCTTTGGGTGCCTCTTCCAACTCTCTACCATTCCTCAAAGAGACCGCTTTTGCTTGTTCCTTGTTCGGTGGAGGAATGGTGTGAGATGGGAGACTCCCTCCTTGGTTGGGTTGGGAATTGAGTGTAGTGAGGATTTGACCAACTTGGGTCTCAAGGTTAACAAACCTAGAGTCGGTGAGTCGGTTTTGTTGAAGCACGGCATTTTGAAATTCCTTGGTATTTTGTAGCAAGACTTGGCTTTATTTTTGCATTGTCATTTGATTCATAGCAAGTGTTTTCATCATCTCTTCCAAGGAATTTTGGGGTTGGTTTTGATTTTGATTTGGCTTTTGAAATGAAGAGTTTGAAGCCCCTTTTTGATTTTGATTTTGGTTTTGATTTTGGTTTCCACCCCACCCCATGTTTGGATGAGATTTCCAACCTTCATTGTAAGTGTTAGAATAGGGGTCAAACTTCCTAAAACCAATAGCTTTCACCGCTTCAATTGCTTCCTCCGTTTGCAAAGATGGACACCCATCGGTGGGATGAGTTGGGTCATTACAAAGACCACAAAATTTCACATGAGAAGTACTCCCACCACCTTTTGTAAGTTCCTTCACCAAATTAGTGAGAAAGTCAACTTTCTCCTCCATATGGTTTGAACCTTGCCTTGAAGAGGATGTTCCACTTGTCTTCTTAATTCTCCTCCCAAAATTCCTAGAGCTTCCCACCAACCTTTCAATCAACTCATTTGCTTCTTGGACCGACATGTATTCAATTCCACCTTGGGTGGCGGCTTTAATCATTCTAGCGTCATCCTCAAGTAAACCACCACAAAAGTTCAAGAGGAGGTCGTGGTCGGTATACCCATGGTATGGGCAACTAGCAAGAAGTTGTTTAAACCTCTCCCAATACTCATACAAGTTCTCCCCATCCAATTGTTCAACATTACTTATTTCTTTCTTCAATTGAGATGAGAGACTAGCGGGAAAATACTTTTCTAAGAAAGCCCTCTTCATTTGATTCCAAGTGGTGATGCTCCCGGTAGGGAGATAATAAAGCCAATCGTTTGCCGCGTCCTTGAGTGAGAAAGGGAAGGCCCTTAGTTGAAGTTGCTCATCGGTAACCCCATTAGGCTTCATGCTTGAGCAAACAACATGAAATTTGTTGAGATGCTTGTTGGGATCTTCCGTGCTAAGCCCATGGAATTGGGGCAATTGGTGAATTAGCCCGGACTTCAACTCAAAGGTGGCATTTTCCGCCAAGGCCGGAAAGGAGATACACAAGGGCACTTGTGTGAGATCCGGGGCGGTAAGTTCCTTAATGGTTCTAGGCCTCGGTGGCCTCTCTCCATCACCATGTGGTTGATCTTCCATGATGATTTGAATGGGTATGGGTTGTTCAAAAGGGATGTTGTTATCTTCTCCTTGGTCTTGTTGAAAACCGGAATCAATTTCTTCAATAACCGGGTTGTCTCTTCTAATACCTCCTCCTATCCAAGCAAGTGATCTTTGAATCTCCGGGTCGAAAGGAAAAAGTGGTTCTCTTGAATTCCTAGTATTGACCATAAACAATTCTACACAAGAGCACACAATCAAAAAGTTCACAAAAGTAACGAACTAGACACTATCAACAAGAAACAAAGACTAACTAACACAATTATCCTAAAAACACAATTAACAAACACTAGCAAAACCGTTACCTTCCCCGGCAACGGCGCCAAAATTTGACACGCCTAAAATGTCGCACTTAAAGACGGCCAAATTAACAATTTATATACCACTAAACACACTAATTAGCACTAATTATAAACTAGTATAATAGCAAGCTAGGGATCGAACCCAAGAGAAGATGGGTTTTGCAATAGTGAATTTAAAAGAGTACTTAGAACAATTGTGACAACAATAACAACAAGTAAATAAAAAGGGGGGTTTTGAGTTGAGTTTTCAATTGTAACCAAAGCAAGGAAATTCAAACAAGAGTGTAGAACAAGCAAACAACCAAGAATTTAAGATGGAAATTAATCAATATTAGGGAAGACTTAACCCGACTCAAAGCTAGGCACTTTAGTTGACAAAATCCTTCAATTAGTCCTTCAATTATATATTATCACCCTATTGTGAAGATAAATCTTCCAAATCTCCTAAATAATGGCCAAATGACAAGGAAATCACACTTAATCAAATAACCCAACTTATCAATTCTACCAAGTAGAAGTCACATACATTGGACAAATTAATAAGAAGATATGAGCACAAGAGATTCAATAGGGGTAATTAGACACAATGAAATCACAATTAATGCCCAATTACAAGTTAATCCTTTACTTGCTAATTAAGCCAAGAAGAAATCACATTCATTAACTTAATAACAAGGTGTTGCAAATATGAGATTACAAGGAAATCACACTTTAATAATCTCAACAACAATAAATTAAGGAACTTGATTAATTAAGCAACAAGGAAATCACACTTAATTACTCAACATAAACAAGGATTCCAAAATTCAATCAATAAACACAAAAGGATTAACAATGATAATTAAAAATTAAAGAAGGATTAAAGAATCTTACAACCAAAGTTTAAGCCTTGAGCCGGATTAAGATTGGAGATTAGTTCTCCATAATTAAATCTAATACCCAAATTAAAGATGAAATTCCCAAATTACAAACTTGATTAAGAAAAGTGACAAGATGATGGAAACCTAATTGCCAAACATTGTATTTATAACATCCCGTAACCTAAAACTTATGGGCTTAACAAAAGACAGGCCCGTAATACAAACGCTAATCAAAACCGTCAAAACCCAGAAAACTCGCACCGTGCGAGTTCTGGGCTTGGGAAACTCGCACGGTGCGAGTTTGCTCCTGAAGTCCGCCTTTCTTTCTTGATTCCTTTGCTCCTTTGGAAGGCCTCTTTGGTGCGTTTCTTCAAGCCTATCCTTGGCTCTTCCTTGGACATTCCTCTTCTATCTATTGGCTTCTTGATCTCCACTTTGAACCGTGCTAAATGGCAAAGCACTCGGAATTGGTCAAACAATGTAAAAATCGTCACAAACCACCCCTAAATGTTACCAAATGAGCTCAAATTAGTGCCAATATGTAGTAGAAATGGGAGCTCATCACCGCCTCAGCCTGGAAATTAAAGCAGGTGCTACCCAAAATCTAGCATGGTTAAGATGGATAGGCTCGCTGTTGGAATTTAATTTAACTAACTATTGGTGGTATTCTCATAACAATCCGAATTTAATTTCACTAGGTTTGTTGCCTGACCCCGTTCGGGTTACCTTTATTTATCGTCAAATTTTATTTTCTAGGAAATAAAACTACGTTAGATTTGCTTAACTCATATGTTTACCATTTATAATGAAATGTAAAATTTATCAACAAATTATGAGACACTTTCACTACTCTTGTGGTTAATATTACTTTCACGACAACTCATGTTAATTGTTAATACTACTGTATTACATTCATTACTTCCCCGGTTATTGTTGTTTCTATGACTACTTACGCTATTTTTATGGAAAAATAGGAAAAATATTCATTCCCGTTAATTAAATAAAATATATTTCTTAAATCGAATTCTTAGCTAAATTTCGTACTTTCTTCGTTGTTCCTATTGTTAACTTTTAGTACACTTGTTACGCCTACTGTTACTATCACTACTCCCACCGTCATTATCGTTTCTTTCACTACTCCCGCATTTAATAATATTAATTTCACTACTCTCATTGTTGTTACTATTACTTTTACTACTCACGATGTTATTATTGTTACTTTTATTACTCATGTGAGTGATTACTGTCATATTTGCTACATATCCAAGGTTATTACAGTTATTTTATCAAATTTAATTTTTAAGTCAGTATATTATTGTGGACAGCGGGCCGCCCACGGGGGCGCTTGGTGAAGGGCTCGAAAACAAGCGTTTGCATTTTGTATGGAGTCGCCACCAATTTTTATGGGAAATTGGAACCGTTCGAATACCTTGTGTCATGTCAAGACACAAAGTAGTGACATGAACACTAAGCAATCGTTACCCTTAGCATTCTATGTCTAGAATGACTCTCGTGGATGCCAATGAACACGGGTGCTCACGGAGATCTGGAGTAAGGGGTGAGGGTACGTATTAGGAAGCTCTTTTGATCGAACACCTAATCCCGCCCGCCTCGATAGCGGCCTCTACTAATGATTAGGGAAGTTATTCGTACTTGATATATTGTCGGCTATATGCATGCAATGCAACATCCATAGATTAATCCTAACATGTGAGAATTTAATACTAAGTCGGTTGACACGTAATTAGCATACAATTGGGTCGAAGTTGAGATTTAATGCTCATTTACATGTGAAGCATACAAATGATACGAAATAATAATAAAATTACAATAATGAAAATTACATTAATTACAATGGAACAGGCGATTTATGTCGAAAATACCGCTAAAACGGATAATTTGGGAAAAGAATAAAAGAATAAAACAAAGAAATACGAACAAGTCAGAAGGTGATAATACGATTATTAGTTGATTAATACGCTTACTAATTAAACTACGTCAAAGCAGAAAAGGAGTTCAGGGGTGACGAACCCATCTCGAACAAAGCAGCAGTAAATCGCGCCCTTTGGAAGAGGCGCAGCAGTTGCTGCGTCTGTTGCAAGGGTGAACTCTGGCTGTGAAGCCGGAACTGCAAACCGTTAATGTTAATTGGTAAATTAATGGATTGATTACGATTTTAGACTCGGATGAAAGTTATTAGCAGATTATTTACATATGATTGAGGTCATAAAACAGTAAAACATGGTTAAGACGGAAATAAGACGGATTAATTATGTGAAGGGTCGATGTTAATGAATGATTTATTAAACTAACTGAACGAATTATTAACTAAACATGATGAATTGACGATGAATTAATGACTAAACAGATGAAAATATATCAACAATGAATCCCAGAAACTCAATATGAACGAATTGAATTTCTAAAACCCGAATTGAATTTAATGACGAAAAACCCGCAAATATTGATTATTAGGGATTTAAGTCGGTTTTATGATGAATTAAAACATGTTAATGATGATGGATAATATGTACATGTGAATTATCAAACTATCATGATGAAGAATTAACAGACGAACAAACAAAGGAAATAAATTTGATACGAATTACAGAGGACGGAGGAAGAAGAAAAGAAGCAGGAACTGCGGCAGCCTCACGAAGAGGCGCAGCAGGCGCTGCGCTCCTTCGAAGAGGCGCAGCAGTTGCTGCGTCTTTTCTCGACGTCTGTCTACTGGAATTTCGCAAAACAGGTTTTAAAGACGGTTTTAGAAATCGATTTTAATGGTGTTTTCGACATAAACCTTACAATTGTTATACAATAATAAAATACAATAAATAAAAGGAATTATACACCCTCAGACTTACATGTTGACGGAACGAGAAGAACTAAGAAGATCGATTAGTGAATGCTCGACACGAATGCAAGGAAAGAGTGCCCTCGTAAGAGGAAAACGATTAAAACAGATTAATTAATTAGATTGATTGAGTGTAGTGGTCAAATTGGTCGGTCATGCAACGGAGAGGCTGGTACCCGGAAAGATCCGAGCTTACGTGGTCGGAAGTCCAAGCACGTAGGCGCCAATTAGTAAGAACAAAGTCTAGAATGCAAAGGGAGAAGAGAAGGGCGGACACTCGCGTGAGAAATATGAGGAACGAAAGCTCCTATTTATACTAATCACGTGAAGGAATAGGGTTTCGGAGACTCTTTGGAAGTGAATCTCGGAAAGATATAAAAAAGATACGTAAATCATGCAAAGAAGGGCCTGGGAAGAGGCGCAGCCCACACTGCGTCTCTTGGAAGAGGCGCAAAGACTGCGTCTATTCCCGGGAGGTTTCCTCCGCTTAAGAAAGATTTCCGTGTTTAAGTTATGGTAGGACGGAAATAATTCGATTTATCTTTAAATATTTTAGATGAATATTACGGGATATTATTTGCCAAAAGATAAAATTTGAGAAATATGGAATAGAAATATCCGGAACATTCCGAACATTCGACTCGGGATTTAACAAATGCTATCGAAAGTGGAGACGGTTTTTGACCCGGACTCGAATGTACTCTAATTATCGCCAAAACGACCGTATCGGCACGTAGATGACAACTAAGAGGTTGACATTAATATTTGAGCAATCACTTGACGATAATCTTACGAACTGTCACTAATCGTTCCGCGAATCAAACATGCGGCCCAATCATCACCGGGTGGTTTGCGAGGGGTGCAGAAACGAGGTGTCTACAGAGCCCCCACTTTGACCGAGGCTTGGACAAGGCGAAAGTCAAAGTATAGCCATCAGGTCAATCGAAGATTACAACGACGACGACTATGGCGACGCGAGGCGGCTCAAGGGGTCGAGCCAAGGACCTGTCGTCGGGAACATTTTAGAGTCCGTCGACTATCGGGGAGGGTCGTTTAAAGTCCATTAGACTACGTAAGGAAGCTCGCCACCATAAGAAGAGATCATACCCGAGATTTAATCGAACTTCGCGGGGAACAAGAGATATTGAAAACAAGCGGGACGTCGGTAGAAAATCGCTAGGGATCCGCTGCGTCGGTCTCAAGCGAACTCTGGCAAAATTTGGAGGTTGAATGTGCTTGCGTTGGTCTCAAGCGAACTCTGGTTGGGGAACATACCGACGACTAGGAACATCTTGATCGTCGTAGGGGAAACCTTGAGTGAGCAAAGATCGCAAAATACTATCTGCTGGGGGACAGACGACCGGGAACATCTTGATCGTCGTAGAAAGAAAGTCTTGAGTGAGCAAGATCGCAAAATACTATCGTATTTGGATAAAAATTCGAACAATATCATGCGAAATCTGCTGCGCGGGATAAAATGAATTTGGACGATCATCGCAAAATATTGTCGTATTTGGATAAAACGTGGGTGGAACGAAAGAAAACCGTCGAAACGGACCAAAATGATAAAACGTCATCGAGGAAGAGGCGCACCAAAGATGGGCCCACGAATAACGAACTCATAACGGATTTTTGAAAATCCGCAAGGAGGGAACAAAAGGAAGAGGCGCAGCAAGAGCTGCGTCTCTTGGAAGAGGCGCAAAGACTGCTGCGTCTGTTCCCCAATTTGGCAATTCTCGCGTAAAAACGCGAAAGTCGAAGGTTTTATGTTCATTTTATTCGAAACATAAATCACTCCATTATCTCTCAAATCTTCACCATTTTCGTCGAGGTTGGATTCAAAAGCTTGCTTAAAATATGACTAATCGAGGTATGTGCTTTAATCTTGCATTAATCTTTCACATTTGTTGAATTTTGAGCCGCGAACATTAGGGTTTTCGACCCTTTTGATCGAAAATTTGGGGCTTTTCCCCCAAATGGATTTGTCGTGCCAAATTGATACTAGAAATGGATAATAGGTGATGCTAGGAACATAACCATGTATTTACTTCGAATTTTCATCAAGTTTTGAGCCCTTGAGCGTAAATTGAGGCGGTTTCACGACTAGATCGTAAATTGCTTGAAAATGGCCTTAGGATTGCCCATTTGTGATGAAATTTGATATTTGGGACCCTTGGATGATGGGTAAACTTTCTACCATCTTGGAAGTTTGGTTTGTGACAACTTTTTCAGGACACTCTTCTAGGGCATAACCGCCATTATAGCGAAATCTTTGCGAATTTTCGACTCGAACCGGAACTAGGCTTTGACTCGGACTTGACTTGACCCAATTTGTCACATGAGTGATCGGGTTGGTGAGAACATGGCCAAGGATGGCCAGAAATGGGGAATTCTCGGGCCTTGAAGGCTCGAAAATTTCTTAACAAAGGCTTGTCGTCATATGATGCGGCCTGGATTTGCTTTAACGTTGCGGTGGTGACGATGCTTCTACTTACGGGAGGGATCCCATGGATGTAGACGCCGCTGTTGTTGAGGAGGCTTTGGAGCAGGCCTTCACCGCCGCGGTGATGGTCGCTGCAGACGAGGTTCCCGAGGAGGAGGCCGCCGATGAGGAGGAGATTCCGAGACGGGCCCACCTCGGACGAGGGGTCGTCACCGAGAGGAGCTCCGCGTGGCCGAGACACGGGAGAGTAGGCACCTTGTGTGGGCTGCAGAGGGTCACTTGTCCTACAGGACGGTGAAGAGCTTGGTAAATAGGAATTCCCTAACTCATTACCTACCCTTTTCTATCTTTGTTCAAATTTCTTTCAAATTTACTCAAAACTAAAGATAGCTCTATTTCGAATCATAATAGGAGGCTGGGAACATTCGGTCGTTCTCGGGGTATACGACAGCGATGGAGCATTACGAGCGGCTGTCGGCGGAGGAGAGGGCCATGATCGAGCGTGGAGCGTTTGGTCCTCGGTTGGTCCGGAGGGATATCGTGAAGAGGAAGTTGCGGGCCAACCTTAGCCTGGTCCGCGCTTTCTTGGATCGATTTTGGGATACGACTTCCACGTTTCACCCGCCTTTTGGTGAGGTGGGAGTCACCTTGGAGGACTACGGCATGATTTCGGCAGTGCCGTGCGGGGATCGAGGAGATGGTGTGGCCGGAGCGGCATGAGGGCGGACTCGGCGAGGCGAGGAGGTTGATCGGTGGAACTTGTCGCCGAAGGCTATTGCGGTGCCGGGTTTGGTACCCAGTTCCTACGTTCGAGATTACTTTGCGGGGAAGACCCCGGTGCTGGTGACGATCGATGGGAGGGAGACGGCTCCTCCTCCCGTCTGTTGCCCGAGCGAGAGGGCTCGTCCGTGGCTTTGGTGGTTCTTGTCTTCGATCTACCTCGGAGACAAGGGTGAGAGGCTGTCGACGAAGCTTCTTCCCTTTCTTTCGACCGAGTTCCCTAGGGCGTTGGGGACCGGGTCATCTGCTGGTTTTGCGGTCCTCATCCGCTTTATGAGGGCCATGGTTCGTCCGGAGTTGATGGAGAAGGGGACTTCTCCGGTGCCGTCGGACTGGGCTATGTTGGAGGTATGAACTTTCCTTTAGGCCAAAGTCAATTTCTTTCTTTATCGACGACCAACGAGATCGTCATTGATTATTATGCTTTGCGGCGTGGGTCTACTCTTACTTTCCGGGCCTCGCGCCCAAGAGGACGGAGCCGTTGGAGAGGGCCTACCCCGTGGTGAGGGATTGGGTCATGTGCCGGACGAAGAGCAAGCGTTCTTCTCACAATGTCTACCGGCGGGATGTGAACGCTCTTGGTGAAAGCGTGAGTATCCTATTTGTATGCACTTATTCTTCTCATACTTTGTTTTTAATTGATCATAGGAATGACCTTTGCCTTCATATTGTCGTAGTGGGTGCCCGGACCTGGCGGAGTACGCTGGAGCGCCTCCCTTCGTCGCCGAGGTCCTTCGACCTAGGAGCTCGAGTCATTCTTGTTGTGGACGTCGATGGGTCTGTGTGGTATCCGGGCGAGCGGTTAGCTCGTCGGTGCTTTCGGGGGCGCGTTGACGGTTCCCGTCGATCCTCCTAGGACGATGTTTAGGGAGCCTTCTGAGGCTGAGAGGGAGGCGGACTTGGCTGGTGCTAGTGGCGACGACCTTCTTCTCCCTGACGAGGATTACTCGGCGTTCCTTTACGGGAGGTTGGCGTATTGGCCGGTAGTGGTGAGTATCTTTTGTTTCTTGTTGGATCTTGATTTTTGAGAATCGCGACGAAAGATCATCGATTAACGAGAGCCATTTTGCAGGAGGTTGAGGCGGCGGGCATCGAGCCCCCAGAGTACCCCGAGACCTTCGAGTACACTGACGCTACTGGGAGGACGACGATCTCCGAGTTACGTGACTTTGACGTAGCTATGACGGATGCTGGCCTAGATGACTGGCAGCATCTGATTCGGAGGGTGAGTTCTTATTTTGCATAGTTTTCGTGTAAGAACACATTTGATTGAACTTGTTCGGCCATCGAGAATTCTTTTGAAATGCAGGTCGCGCCATCTCGGTTTGTGGCACTATGGAGGGTGGCCAACCGGCTACGAGCTACGGCCATCGAGGCACTCGTCGGCGGTCGAGGTCGTCAGGTATGAACCTCATTTGTTTTTCCTTGATCTTTGGTTTTTCAGTTTTGTTTGAATTTGATTGACATGAGCCAATTTCTTGTTGTCCACAGGCCGATCGTGGGCTGGAGCGAGAGTTGACCCAGTCTCGGGAGGAGACGGCTCGTTTGTCGAGGGAGCTCGAGTTTCGGGACGCCGAGATTGCCGCTCTTATGGCGAGGGTTGCCGAGCCGGGAGGGTGCCAGTGAGAGTCCGCGTGGTTTTGTAGACTTGATTTTGAACATTTTTGGACTTTGTTTGGGCGCAAGCCCCCGATTTTACTAGGACTTTTGGAATTGTTTGGGCGAAGCCCCCGGTTACTTGCACATTTGGACTGTTTGGGCGAAGCCCCGCCATTACTTGTACATTTGCTTTTTTTTGTTGTATATACGACGGCCCGAGTGCCTTTTCTTTCTTTGGGTTGTGTTGCTTGTACCTGCAGTTAGCTTTTGAACAGGTTTGGTAGACAACGGTTTACGCCGTCATCTTTGCCGAAATTTACATAGAAAATCACGCAACACATACATTTTATATTCACATAAGGCCTTAATTAGCGCAAAATGAGACTCAAAAGGAACGCAAAAAATGCAAAAATTTTGCCGGAAATGACCGGACGGTAGGGAGGGTTACCCTCTAAAAAAAGAAAAAAAGAGAAATCTATAAGTTAGAAAATGGAGAAATATAAATATTGAATTTTATTAAAATGAAAACAAAAGAAAATTAAAAAAGAAACGATTTAAAGTGTGCTGAAATGGCGGAGGTGTCGATGTCGCCTCGAAATGCGTGCCCGCGAATTTAGGAAACCTGAAACATGGTAAATTTCTCGGATTTACCAAAATAAAATCCCGCAAGAATAGGAAATTGCGCGTTTATAGAATTAGGAAATATCCAAACGCGGAAATCACAGAAGTGAGGCTGGGGAAGAGGCGCAGCATGAGCTGCGTCCCTTTGAAGAGGCGCAGCTGGTGCTGCGCCTGTTCCCAGGCTTGTCCGTTCTGACGGATTTTTGGAAACAGCAATTTAGTATAAATAGGAGCGTCGACGAAGCTTTAAATCATATAATTCTTCCTTCTCTTCTTCGTCGCCTCACATAAAATTCTCAAAATATATTTTCAAGAGAAAATTATCATCATGAATACTTTGGAGATCCGCTTGAAGGAATGGACCAATGAATTCTCGAACATCGAGAAGCACGATATGGGTGCTTATAACCTTGGGTCTTTGTTGAGTTTGAAACTCATTAAGGTTGTAAAACCGTTCTTGGATGCTTGCCTTGATTATTGGGACCCAAATTATCATGTTTTTGCGTTCCCAGGAGGTGATATTTGTCCTTTTAGGAGGAAATTGCCGCTATTGGCGGTTGGGACCCGAACATTTACCCGCCATCCCTTCTACTCGCTCAAGGGTATAAGAGCAAGTTTAGAGATTTGCTTGGACTTACTAGACTTGAGGTGGATCGCTTAGTTACCCCGAAAGGCGTGAGAATGTTGGACTTTGTAGACCGATTCATCAACAGGGCCGACCCTACTGTCTCTTATGTTGCTAGGAGGAGGGCATTTGGCTTCTGTTTGCTTCATGTATATGTCTTCCAGGGACATGTTGATGAAGAACTGCGAGGTGATCCCCGTCTATTGGGTCTTATTGAGCAAATGGAGCTGCGCAGGAGCCCAGCTTGTCTATGCTTAGGGGAGATTATCTTGGGTTTGGATAATAGGAAATCCAACCGCGATCTTCCATTTTTGGGGAGTCCCGTTATCCTACAGGTAAAAGACACCCTTCTTTCTTTTTTTTTTTTTTTTCGTTTTTTTTTTTTTTTTTTTTTTTTTTTTTTTTTTTTTTGTTTGCGGGTGTCTAATACCTGTTTTTTGGTAGGTTTGGCTTATGGAACGACTCCGATTGCTCGAGCCCCCAGTTCATGCACTTTCCTATCATGCCCGTATGATTTCGATGAGGACTACTGTACATGGTGGACTTCACCCGGTCTGCGACTATTGGAAGAACAAGTCAAGAATGATGATGGCCCGCCGATCGGGTGGGTCGTTCCGTGGTGGCACCTCAAGTCATCACTTTGGAGTGTCTTCTTTGGATCCTACTAGGTCCGTGCGCATTCTGGGATTGGAGTTCATGGTATGCATCTTTCCGGAGAGATTGATGAGGCAAGTCGGGTTGAAGCAGATGATCCCTAGGCTTGACACCGTTCCGCATGATCTGCTATGGCGCTTACTACAGAGAGCCGAAGAGAGCGGGCTATGAAATGGGCCCAAAGAAACATGTGGTTCTTGAGCTTCTCCGCCAATGCCTTGTGGGTGTCGGACTCTTATCCGAGGTGGAGAAAGGCTGCAACTTCGGAAGAGCGCGAAAAATTGAGGAAGCGCGAGCCCGTTGACTACAAGGTGCGCGAGGGAGATAAAGAGAAGGAGAAGCATCGACGAAGGAGAAGAAGAAGCCGGGTTTCAAGTCATTCATCCTTCCAAGAAATCGAAGACTACTCTGTCGCGAGAGATGGTGGTTGGCAAGAATGGAAGAGTCGGGCCTCGAGAAAGACCGTTGGTGATTAGGTCTGAAGTGGTGCAAGAGCGCCGGCTCGAGGTCGTGACAAGAAATATGACAAGAACGACAAGGGCAAGGGAAAGATGGAGGAATAGCCCAAGTCTTATTATTACTATTAGATTATTATTATTATTGTTGTAACAAGAGGAGGGATTTTTAGAATCCTAGCCTATCTATTTTTATTATTTGTCGTACTATTATTATTAGAAATTGAATGAAATAAAAAGGTTAAATGGTTATGAAACCGTTGGTATTTTCTACTTATTACTCTTGTCGAATTTCAAATGCGATGCAAATGTCCTTCTATTTACATTTTAAATATAATGGTGGGTTGAATCCCGTGAAGGATTGCCTACGTATTCACTTAGAGAAAGCGAAATCAAACCCTTGCGCGTAGTTCGAGTAAATGTAAAAGAATAATTGTTCGAAGCAAGAGCTTGTAATGAACATAGAAAATAAGCATGAGCTTTTGCTTACTCGGAAGGTGCGAATTTAAGTTTGTTTGACGATATGAGGATGACAAGCTTGCCAAGATGCAAGAGCATAGTGACATTCAAATGGGCCAGGGGCCGCTTATTTAGTGCCACAAGAGCGACACTTAGGTTTACGCGAGGCGCGTTTTTATTCTATTCTAGGCATAGTATCGTTTCAGTTGGTCGAGATTTGTGGGGTTTGAAAACTCATTCCCATGTAGGTCTGTGATTCTAACCGCGCCTCCTGGGAGTATGGATTTGACTAGATATGGTCCGGCCCAATTAGGTTTGAATTTTCCCCTTGGGTCGATTGTAAAAGAGCTCTAACCGATTTGAGTACTAAGTCTCCTTCTTTGATGTTTCTTGGCCTAACCCTTTTGTTGAAAGCTCGTTTGATACGTGCTTGATATGTTTGGACATTATGTAAGGCACGTAGCCTACGTTCATCCAGGAGGATGAGTTCTTCGTATCTATCTTTCTTCCAATCGGCCTCCGGAATTTGACTCTCTAGTAGGATGCGCAGGATGGTATTTCTAGCTCAATCTGGTTGTACGGCTTCCATGCCGTAGGTCAAATAGAAAGGAGTAGCCCCAGTGGGCGTCCTAACTGATGTACGATACCCACACAAAGCGAAGGGTATTTTGCTTGGCCAATCTCTGTAATTGTCAGTCATTTTCTTGAGGATTGTGACGACATTCTTGTTAGCCGCCTCTACCGCGCCGTTAGTCTGTGGTCGATAGGGCGAGGAGTGATGATGCTTGATCTTGTACTTGGCTAGCAATTGTTCGGTTTCGGCTTGGAAGTGGGACCCATTATCGCTAATGACCTCATGTGGGCAACCATATCGGCAGATGATGTTATTTTGTATGAATTTGGCTACATTTTTGGCCGTAAGAGCGGTGTAGGAAGCCGCTTCTACCCACTTGGTGAAGTAGTCAATTGCTACTAGGATGAAACAGTGACCTCTGTTCCTACCGGGATTATTTTCCCAATTATGTCAATTCCCCATGCGGAGAATGGCCAAGGAGATGTCATCGTATAGAGCAACGAAGGAGGGACATGTTGTACGTTCGAAGATTTGTGATTGTGGCAATGTCTCACATATTTGATGCAATCAGATTCCATTGTGGTCCAATAGTACCCTAGACGTGTGATTTTCTTTGCCATCATAGGTCCACTCATGTGAGGACCGCATTCTCCGTCGTGGACTTCTTCCATTACTTTTCGTGCCTGTGAATGATCAAGGCAACGTAGGACTACACCAAGGGGTGTTCTTTTGTACAATTCTCCTTGCATTAGGATGTATTGGGAAGCTAGTAGGCGTATAGCGCGTTGTCCCCTTTTGTCCATATCTGGTGGATAGGTACCATTGAGCTTGAAATTCAGGATTGCTTGGAACCAGGGTTCTTGTGCGATTTCTTCTTCATCGGTAATTTGATGGACATAAGCCGGCTCCGACCGTCGTTCGATACACAAAGGCATTTCCATCATGTAATCTGGCATGTTTATCAAAGATGCAAGTTTCGCAAGAGCGTCTGCAAATTGATTTTCTTCTCGAGGTAGGTGTAAGTAGGTTACGTGATCAAAGAATTGAGCGACTTGGTCTATCCTAGCCTGATAGGGTGCTAGGCTTTCACTTCGGATTTTCCAGGATCCCGTAACTTGGTTGATGATCAGTGACGAATCCCCGTGCACTCGGAGGTTTTTGATGCCTAAGCTTACTGCCGCTTGTAGTCCAATTAGACAAGCCTCATACTCTGCGGCGTTGTTCGTCACCTCGAAGTCGAGTTTGACAAAGAATCGGTGTATGCTCACCTTCGGGAGAAATGAGCAACACTCCTATCCCAAATCCTCTTAGGTTTGATGCTCCATCAAAGTATAGGTCCCAGGAGTCTACATCTGTTTGAAGTATATCGTCGTCGGGAAATGACCAAGTATCTATGGTTTGTGCGTCGTTGATGGGATTTTCTGCGAAGAATTCGGCGACGGCGCGACCCTTTATTACTTTCAGTGGCACATATTTGAGGTCAAATTCCGAGAGCATCATGGTCCATCTTGCCAGGCGTCCGTTGAGGACGGGTTTCTCGAAGAGGTATTTGACTGGATCCATTTTGGAGAATATCTTGACGGAGTAGCTAAGCATGTAGTGACGTAGCTTCTTTGTTGCCCACACAAGAGCGAGGCATGTCTTTTCGAGTTGTGAGTATTTGCACTCGTATTCCAAGAACTTCTTACTTAGGTAGTAAATAGCTCTTTCTTCACTTCCTACGGTTTGAGCTAACATGGCACCCATGGCGGTTTCGATTTACCGTGAGATATAAACCAAGAGGTTGATCTTGTTGTGGTGGCATGAGCACCGGTGGTTTAGCCAATATCTCCTTGATTCTGTCGAACGCCTTTTGACAATCATCGTCCCACATGGTGTGGTCTGTTTTCTTGAGTTTCTTGAAGATTGGCTCGCAAATCATCGTAAGTTTCGATATGAATCGACTTATGTATTGCACTTTTCCCAAGAATCCCCTGACTTCCTTTTCTGTTTGAGGTTGTGGCATTTCGATCAGAGCTTTGATTTTGGAAGGATCTATTTCTATGCCTCGTTGGCTAACGACGTATCCTAGGAGTTTGCCAGATGTCACCCCAAATGTGCACTTTTGAGGGTTGAGTCTCATGTTGTACTTCCGTAGCCTTGCGAAGAACTTGCGAAGGTTCGCAATATGTCCTTCTCTTTCCTTGGATTTGACGATCATGTCATCTACATATACCTCGACTTCTTTATGCATCATGTCATGTAGGAGTGTAGTCGCGGTGCGTTGGTATGTAGCTCCGGCGTTGATCAATCCGAACGGCATTACTGTATAGCAATAGGTTCCCCATTGGGTGACGAACGCGGTCTTATGCATGTCTTCCATGGCCATTTTGATTTGGTTATAACCAGCATATCCATCCATGAAGGATAGTAATGCGTGGTCGCAGATTGTCCACTAATATGTCGATGTGAGGTAGAGGGAAGTCATCTTTTGGGCTTGCTTTGTTCAAGTCCCTAAAGTCAACACAAACTCGGATTCTCCCATCCTTTTTGGGTACGGGTACTATGTTAGCTACCCAGTCAGAATACTCGGAAACTTTGATGAACCCGGCTTTGAATTGTTTGTCAACTTCTTCCTTAATCTTTAGAGCCCACTCTGTTCTCATTCGTCGAAGCTTCTATTTCACGGGTTTGAAGCCTGGCTTAATCGGAATCCTATGTTCGGCGATATCCCTGTCGATCCCTGGCATGTCTTTGTAGGACCAAGCGAAAACGTCTTTGAATTCATTTAGGAGGTCTATGAGGTCGGCCCGTTCGGTAGAGCTCAAGGTAGTTCCTATCCTAAGTTCTTTGGGTTCTAGTTCAGTTCCTACATTGATGGGTTCGGTGTCCTCAATTACAGGTCCCCCTTCCCCTTCCTGTAGTATTTCTTTGGCTACGTAGGGAGGTATTTCGGTCAAGTCTGGGTCTTGGTCATCCTCAGTATCATCATAAACAGAATTGCACTCAAGATAACGCAAAGAGTAAGCAGAACCTGATTTATTCATATTAAGATTCGAGTAAAGTTGAAACAAAGAAGCCAACTGATCCATGGTCAGTGGCGGTAAAGGGACGATAATTGGGGCATTTCCCGAACTACTCGTGGCTACTTGAAAATAAGCTAGGAGAAACGAAGGGAGTGGGGATGACGACGGGAGTAGACTCTCTAATGACTTCTCTAGACTCCGACTCTGACTCCGACTCGATTCCGATTCGAACTCGTCGTCTTCCGGTTCTTCTTCGAACATCTCTCCTTCTCCGGTGGTGAGCTTGAAGAGTCTTCCCGATTGTTGGTCCATTTGATTGATTTTCTCCATCCTTTCGCTTTGCTTTGTGTCGATTTCGTGATCAATGCGGTGGGGTTGAAGCGATCGTCTTGAAGTATCGTAGTAATGATCTCATCCTGCGCGGCCTTAACAAATCGGTCCTCTCCAAACAGGAGGCTCACAGCTTGCTTGTCTAAGCAAGGTGCTTGACGGGTTTTGACGGTAGGAACCGTTTCTGGAGGGATGAAGTAGCAATCGTGAAAGATCTCGATTCCGGCTAACTTCCTCTCGAGGTAATGCCAAGGTTCGGGAAATCCATGAAAGAGTTCTGAACTTCCTTCTTGAACGAAGTATCCATTCAAGGTAGGGAGATATGGCCTCATTTGGACTCCTACATACTTGCGATTTTGGACTTGGGCAAGCATTTCGAGAACTTCTTTTGTTGTGGGTTGTACCTAGTCCAAGTGGTATTCTCGATGAGTTGCCTTTCTTGTATGGCGCGAAGGTGTTCTTCCGAATCGGGTTCAAAGGCATTCCAGGGAAGTATCCCTGATTTTTGAGTATGTGGTTGACCACCAAGTTAGAGTAGGGATTATAGTATAAGGGTGCCAACTCACTTTCTATGACATTTACACTTTGGAAGCCCCCAAGTTCGTATATGGGATCCGCAAGGACTTGATTATTTGATTGCTTCTCGATTATGGCCTTGATGGGTGACGAAGTGATCGTCACAACTTTGCCATTTAGTGGGATCTTGATCTTTTGATGAAGGGTGGATGTTACTGCTTTGGAAGCATGAATCCAAGGCCTTCCCAGAAGTATGTTGAATGAAGCTTCGATGTCCACTATTTGGAAGTTAACCTTTCGTTCGATTGGTCCCGTTGCTATGGTTAGGTTAGCAAGTCCTACCACTTTTCGTCGTGTACCGTCATATGCGCGTACACCTTGATTTGTAGGGGTCCAGTCCGACTCTTTCATGCCCAGTTTGTATGCCGTTTTGAGGGGTATGACGTTGACCGCGGAGCCATCATCTACCAAGGTCATTGGCACATTTTTCTTTAGACAGATGACAGTGATGTATAGAGCAAGGTTGTGACTGGCGCCGAAAGGTGGCAAGTCTTCGTCTGAGAAAGTAATAGGATTACTTAGCTTGGGTGATTCTTGGAAGACCAAGTTGACTACATCTTCAGGAGTAGAGTTATGTGCTACATTTAATTTGGCCAAAGCTTGCAGTAAAGCTTGGCGGTGTGGAAAGGAGCTTGCCACTAGTTGCCAGACTGAAAGATCAGCCTTGGTTCTTTGTAATTGCTTGAGCAAATGATCAGTGGGGTCATCTTCGTTGTCATTTGGTGTGATGACGTTGGTTGGACCGTTTTGAGTAGTGCTTTGGTATGGACGACCCGAGCGAGTTAGGTGATCTACATCTTGGTCTTCACCATTTTGGACTATTTCCTTAACTAAGGAGTTTTCGATGAGATACTCGTCTTCATCATCATCGGCCCAAACCCCATTAACTGCGGCTAGTTCCCTCATTCTCATGATATCACTTTCTAGTCGTATGATTTGATTGACTAGTTTATCGACCACGGCGACTACTTCTTGCATAGTGGCATTTTGAGAGAAGGTCAATGGTACGCGCTCTTTAGGTGTTGCATTGGGATTGCGCAAGATCATTACCATGTTTTCTAGTTCCCATACTTGCCTATCTACACTCCTTGCCCATGTGATGAAGTCGGAGATTGTAGGGGAGATAGTGGAGTAGAGCTTTTCTTTCTCAATTGCATGAATGTCGTTTTCGGTGGGAGAGATGAGGTGTGAGCAATCTAAGGTAGATTCGTCACTTGTAATCACTAGAACTCCAAGAGGATTCTCAGTGTTGTTAGGCTTACCTCCTGGTGGGATTGGAAGTCGACCATCTTCAATCATATCTTGTAGCACATGTTTCAATTTGTAGCATTTTTCTGTGTCGTGCCCTTTGCCCCTATGGTATTCACAGTAGGAATTTTCATCCCAAAACTTGGACTTCCTTTCGGGTTCGGGAGTAGGTCCAATGGGTTGGAGTTTGCCTTGCTTCATTAGCCTTTTTAGAGCATTGGAGTATGTATCCCCAAGGTTTGTGAACTTCCTTGGTGGGCTAGTTTTCTTGGAAGGCTCGAGAAGGTTAACTTCGTCGGCCTTGTTAGTAGAGCCGTATGAACGACTTGTGGACCCTTGATATCCTCGACCTACCGTTTTGGACAAGATTCCTTTGCGGATGTCATCTTCAATTCGTGTCCCTAGTACGGTTAAGTCTTTAAAAGTCTTGATGTTTTGATATCTCAAATGGTTGGCATATATGGGCTTGAGATTGTCCACAAACTTTTCCACAAGAGTAGCCTCATCTGGGCGTTCTACTAATTGAGTACTAGTCTTCCTCCACCTACTTAGGAAGTCGGTGAATCCTTCTTTGTCATTTTGGGTAAGAACCTCTAGAGTACGCATATTGACTTGGATTTCAGCATTATCCGCATATTGTTTAGAGAACTCGATTGCGGCATCTTCCCAAGTAGCGACTTTCTTGTTATCCAAGGTGTAGAACCATTGCTTCGGGATGGTGTCGAGAGATGAAGGAAAGATCCTTAAGAACATCTCGGGTTTGATGCCTTTGATAGACATGTAATCCTTGAAAGCTCGGATGTGGTTTAAAGGGTTCTCGTGCCCCTTGAACTTAGGGATATCCGTCATGCTAAAGTTAGTTGGCAACTTGGAATTGACGGCTTCATACTTGCGATTGTTTTCCCTATAAATGTCATCCCCCTTAAGGTACATCAATTGTTCCTCTAGGTATTGGAGTCTTTTCTCGGCAATCGTCCCTATGATAGGATTCTCGTCTCTAGACTCGTCATCGGAAAAACGTAGTACTTCACTTTTGAGGGGAGGCAACCTTCCCTCTACATCAAAGATACGGCCTTCGATGAGCTCAAGGCGGTCATAGGTTTGGTTTTGGGTAATTTGCATTTGGGCTATCGCGGCTAGGATTCGATCATTACTCTATTGAATTTGTTGGAGGTTTGTATCATCACTTGATCCGGGCATCTTGGAAACTGGATAAGAGATCGGCGACGAATCAAAACACGATCGACCATTCTATCACACTTGCTAAAAGAGGAAAAGTTTTGACTCGTGAAGTGGGTGTGTGCCACTTGTGTTGAGTGAGTTTTGAAGAAAGAAAGGTCTTTGAAAATGTGTGTCCTAGTCAACTGTAGTGTAGTTGTAGGAGTGGACTCGAAGTGAGGTTTGAAATGGGCTTGTGGCCCGAATTTTGACACGACAAATGGACAGAGTTTTGACCGGATTTTGTACTAATTAAAGGCCCTATTTCGAAATTCTTGTTTTGAAATTGGGTTTTGATTTTTTGAAAATTCGTCAAGATTTGTTTTGAAATGGTGATCATGTAAGGTTTACACATTTATACAAGCATTATAACGGGATCTTTGAGTGCTTTTAGAAGGGTTTTGGTTTAAAGGGTGGGTTGCCATACCGAACCATCAAACCCGAAGTCTGTGGAGAGGCTCGTGCCAAACAAGAGTAAGGCCGATTCCTAGTCCATTTCCTCAAGTAGTGAAGGCCCTTGATACAAACAAGAGTAAGCGTCATGGTATGGATGACGTCAATCGCTATCCATCCTTAGGCCCAAATAAGAATTAGGACCGTTTAGACGGGACGATTGGTCGAATGGGTTGGGGTGGGCCTAGGAAGGCCGATTTAAACGGTCTAGGAAGACCGAGTTATGAAAACCGACAATTGTCTTGTACAAACTTATTCCCTAACCTTGTTCAAGTTTCACCCTTAGCTACACGTAAGTGTATTTCCCATGAGTCGCCAAACCGTGGACGACGGGCCGCCCACGGGGGCGCTTGGTGAAGGGCTCGAAAACAAGCGTTTGCATTTTGTATGGAGTCGCCACCAATTTTTATGGGAAATTGGAACCGTTCGAATACCTCGTGTCATGTCAAGACACAAAGTAGTGACATGAACACTAAGCAATCGTTACCCTTAGCATTCTATGTCTAGAATGACTCTCGTGGATGCCAATGAACACGGGTGCTCACGGAGATCTGGAGTAAGGGGTGAGGGTACGTATTAGGAAGCTCTTTTGATCGAACACCTAATCCCGCCCGCCTCGATAGCGGCCTCTACTAATGATTAGGGAAGTTATTCGTACTTGATATATTGTCGGCTATATGCATGCAATGCAACATCCATAGATTAATCCTAACATGTGAGAATTTAATACTAAGTCGGTTGACACGTAATTAGCATACAATTAGGTCGAAGTTGAGATTTAATGCTCATTTACATGTGAAGCATACAAATGATACGAAATAATAATAAAATTACAATAATGAAAATTACATTAATTACAATGGAACAGGCGATTTATGTCGAAAATACCGCTAAAACGGATAATTTGGGAAAAGAATAAAAGAATAAAACAAAGAAATACGAACAAGTCAGAAGGTGATAATACGATTATTAGTTGATTAATACGCTTACTAATTAAACTACGTCAAAGCAGAAAAGGAGTTCGGGACGAACCCATCTCGAACAGCGCAATAGAAATCGCGCCCTTTGGAAGAGCGCGCAGCGATTCTTGCGTCATTCCAAGGGTGAACTCTCGTGAAGCCGGAATCGCAAAACCGTTAATGTTAATTGGTAAATTAATGGATTGATTACGATTTTAGACTCGGATGAAAGTTATTAGCAGATTATTTACATATGATTGAGGTCATAAAACAATAAAACATGGTTAAGACGAAAATAAGACGGATTAATTATGTGAAGGGTCGATGTTAATGAATGATTTATTAAACTAACTGAACGAATTATTAACTAAACATGATGAATTGACGATGAATTAATGACTAAACAGATGAAAATATATCAACAATGAATCCCAGAAACTCAATATGAACGAATTGAATTTCTAAAACCCGAATTGAATGTAATGACGAAAAACCCGCAAATATTGATTATTAGGGATTTAAGTCGGTTTTATGATGAATTAAAACATGTTAATGATGATGGATAATATGTACATGTGAATTATCAAACTATCATGATGAAGAATTAATGATTTAACAAACAAAGGAAATAAATTTGATACGAATTACGAGAGGACGGAGGAAGAAGAAAAGAAGCAGAATGCGGCAGCCTCACGAAGAGGCGCAGCGCTGCGCTCCTTCGAAGAGAGGCGCAGCAGTTGCTGCGTCTTTTCTCGACGTCTGTCTACTGGAATTTCGCAAAACAGGTTTTAAAGACGGTTTTAGAAATCGATTTTTAATGGTGTTTTCGACATAAACCTTACAATTGTTATACAATAATAAAATACAATAAATAAAAGGAATTATACACCCTCAGACTTACATGTTGACGGAACGAGAAGAACTAAGAAGATCGATTAGTGAATGCTCAACACGAATGCAAGGAAAGAGTGCCCTCGTAAGAGGAAAACGATTAAAACAGATTAATTAATTAGATTGATTGAGTGTAGTGGTCAAATTGGTCGGTCATGCAACGGAGAGGCTGGTACCCGGAAAGATCCGAGCTTACGTGGTCGGAAGTCCAAGCACGTAGGCGCCAATTAGTAAGAACAAAGTCTAGAATGCAAAGGGAGAAGAGAAGGGCGGACACTCGCGTGAGAAATATGAGGAACGAAAGCTCCTATTTATACTAATCACGTGAAGGAATAGGGTTTCGGAGACTCTTTGGAAGTGAATCTCGGAAAGATATAAAAAAGATACGTAAATCATGCAAAGAAGGGCCTGGGAAGAGGCGCAACAGCCACTGCGTCTCTTGGAAGAGGCGCAAAGACAGCCGTTGCGTCTATTCCCGGGAGGTTTCCTCCTGCTTAAGAAAGATTTCCGTGTTTAAGTTATGGTAGGACGGAAATAATTCGATTTATCTTTAAATATTTTAGATGAATATTACGGGATATTATTTGCCAAAAGATAAAATTTGAGAAATATGGAATAGAAATATCCGGAACATTCCAGAACATTCTGACTCGGGATTTAACAAACTATCGAGAAAGTGGAGACGGTTTTTGACCCGGACTCCGAATGTACTCTAATTACTGCCAAAACGACCGTATCGGCACGTAGATGACAACTAAGAGGTTGACATTAATATTTGAGCAATCACTTGACGATAATCTTATGAACTGTCACTAATCGTTCCGCGAATCAAACATGCGGCCCAATCATCACCGGGTGGTTTGCGAGGGGTGCAGAAACGAGGTGTCTACAATTATATATATGGAATATATACAGATTATGGATTATTGTACCTGTAATACCCCGTATTTTATAATTATATAAATTATATTGTATTCTATAAGTTATGTATCAGACGGATTATAATATATAAAATAATAAGGATAATAATATACTTCCACCTATATATATGTAATACTCTATTGAACCGAAGGCGTTATTCGGGTGGGGTAACTCCTTTAAGAGGTCTAGGGATGTCAATTTCACCCGCATCCATCAAAACCCGATCCACCCGATCCTAAAAGATGGATGAAAACCCGATTTAAATGGATGATGGATGGCTGACGGATGAAACGGATGATGGATGACGGATGGGTTGGATGAAGAAATTCCACCCGCCATCCATCCATTACCCGATTTTATTATTTTTTATTTAATTTTTTTACATATAACACATTATTAAGATATAAAATATTTAAATTTTCATATTTTTCTACTCTCAATATAAATATTTTGTGAACCTACCCACTAGAAAGTTAAACTAAAATAATTATCTAACTTTATTTTTGTAGAGAAAAAAAAATCATCATTTTTTTAACTTAAAATATATAAATACATAACACCCGTTTATCACCCGATCCACCCGTTTCATCCATGGATGATGGATGGATGGATGACGGATGGTATGTTTCACGGATGACGGACGGGTTGGATGAGATTTTAGAAGGACGGATGGATGACGGATGAGGCTTCACCCGACCCGAACCCGATCCATTGACATCCCTAAAAAGGTCCATTGATTGGCTTAAAATATGACTAGTGCTTAAAAGGATTGAAAGTACTATTCAGATCAACAAAGTGCACTTTCTTTTCTGGTTATCCATGCGAAAGAACTCCACAGTTAAACGTGCTTGGTTGAGAGTAGTCTTAGGATGGGTGACCCTCTGGGAAGGTTCCCAGGATACGCATGAGTGAGGATAAAATGCTCTAGAAAGGACTCGTGTTGATCTGTGGGCCATGTACACAGCCTAGCGAGCTACCGTGAGTGACCGCTCCCGACCCTAGGTTTGGGCCGGGGTGTTTAGCTTCGTTGAAAGCATTTTTCCATTTTCGCAACAAAAAGAACCGGGTGTTGTTCATGACCCTATTACTGAAACGGTCGACGACGGTATAGACAACTCTGTTTTTAATGACGACTCTATTTCTGATACGGTCGGTCGACCTGACACAACCAGTGGGGGTACAAATGATACTATTGTTGCCGACGATGGGGCCACACATCACGGGCCTGCTACGGTCACCAGTGGTGCTGGGCATGCTACGGCCGACACCAGTTCTGGACCTTACAATGCCGAGTTGGGTAATGGGTCTCCTACTAGCACATAATCAGTTGGGGACATTCCAAGTGAGGAAGTTCTTGGGCGTGGGAAGCGAGATAAAATTCCGAATAAGAATCATAAAGATTTCATTAGCTGGGATTGCATTAACACTGTCGATCATGATGATCACATGTTTAAATCTCGTTTTTAAGAATACATGTGGGATGTAATATTTTACAGTCAACTGGTCCACACATATCTGTAATGGTTGGCTGACTAGAGTTTGACATTACTGTCGTGCGACGGTGGTGATCAGTTGATCCCCTTAGGTTATACCTAAAGGGTAACACTCTTAATTGATTATTTAATTGATCGTATGTCGATACGGGTTAATTAAATTACTTAAAATTGACGGACGATTTTGGAAGTAATATTTACGTGTCTCATTGTAATTTGATTAAATAAGATACGGTCTAAGTGATCGAATTGTTTTATTGCTTAGATGAAATTATTGTTTACGGAAACAATTGAAACTGAATGAATTATTAGAGAGAAAAACTCTCTAATTATGGCCTTAGAAAACCGGTTATGGGGAAGTGGCAAGGGCCAATGCATGACCAAGATGCTCTTCACAAAAGCAACTAGGTGTGCATGGCTATGTATTAGGTCTTATGATTATGCTTTCCACTAAACATAATTAACATAATTTAAACCTAATACTCCCTCCTTATTTTCGGTAGTTTCATAAAATGGGTGGTCCATTTTATATTTTGTCATTTGCCAATTTGTCATATGTTACATGTTACATGACATTTCACAATGTAATGTATTTTTAACATATTAAAAATCAACGTATTAATAAAAAAACGTCATGTACAAAATCGACTTAGTAATTCATAATTACTTGCACCAAAACGATTTACCAATTATAAATCACAACGTCTTGTATTTATAATAAATTATTCATTCAGTTTCAATTGTTTCCGTAAACAATAATTTCATCTAAGCAATAAAACAATTCGATCACTTAGACCGTATCTTATTTAATCAAATTACAATGAGACACGTAAATATTACTTCCAAAATCGTCCGTCAATTTTAAGTAATTTAATTAACCCGTATCGAAATACGATCAATTAAATAATCAATTAAGAGTGTTACCCTTTAGGTATGACCTAAGGGGATCAACTGATCACCACCGTCGCACGACAGTAATGTCAAACTCTAATCAGCCAACCATTACCGATATGTGTGGACCAGTTGACTGTAAAATATTACATCCCACATGTATTCTTAAAAACGAGATTTAAACATGTGATCATCATGATCGACAGTTGTGATCGCATTATTGTCGGAGGACACATATTCCAACAATCTCCCACTTGTCCTCGACAAGTGTGCGTCACCTATTCTCTTGTCCTATTACTATCTCCCACTCAATGCAAGGTGTCTTTCAGGTAGTACTTGCAAATGATCATATCGAGAGTGGTTTCCTCGATCTGGAGAATAACTGATTGACCGGAATTATCTAACATAGATACCTTCCGAGCGTGGCCACGCATTTCCAGTTCATTACTCCTCGAGTGGCCCTGAGATATTGTTATAACCCTGACAAAGGGGTGGACAATTCCAATCGCACTTATTCCCTTCGGCTAGCCACAACCATCATAACCCAAAATATGCCCATTTGACCCCATTTACGAAGGTCGTAGTAACACAAATCAAAGTTAATCTGAAAATGTGCCACCTTAGGCGAACAGTCTTTAGTCAAAAGAATCGACTCATTAGAATACTATAGTAGCTCTTGCCACGACCAGGCTATATAAATTTGCCAGAACTCTATAAACGGTCATAAGGCCCGACAAGGTTTTCCTAACAGTCTGCCTATGTGATCGACTAGTCATCTCACATGACTCTATGGCACTTGAACTTGCCATCAATCGCATCACACTCTAGTCACTTCGAGACGTCACCTCATATAAGTGACTATGGGCAAATACCATGTTAATCCGGGTTCACTTTAACGGGGTTCAATATTGTCTCTACAACCCGTTTGGATGTAACAAGGTATAAAAGGAGTTTTTAAATTTAAAAAACTCGAACGACAAATGTGATTATCACATATGAATAGTCAATACCTGATTACTACTTCATATTTTTATAATCAATTTTCATCTTATATGTAGTTGTTCATCTCAATGCAATTTAAATGACATATGACATGACTCGTCATGTTAAGCCTATGAGAAGGCTTTATTTAGTAGGTTTTATCAACTTCTTGTACCTTACTCAACCTTACTACATATTTGTTTTCCTTTCGTAATGTATACATTTGTATTACAAAACTTTCTGAGTACGTGTCTAGATCCAATCTAGACATAGACTTTCTTGCCTTAAAATAGCTCCCACTGTTTTCACAGTGTGCGGGACTCATACTTCTTGCACATCTCATGATTGCAAGTGTACTCAATTTCCGTTGTAAATATCTCTCATCGTTCTTTATTGCCTAGAACGATTCTAGAAAATCAATTTCTTAAATAACATAGCCACAATGGTATCTTAACCATCCTAATGTGTTTTGATTATGGTTTTGTCTGAAACCATGCGCAATCTCAATTGTCAATTGTCATTTGTGTAACACCCTTACACAAAATTGCATCAAAAACATTTTGCATTACTTCCTTAATGCTTCTTCAAGCACTTAAGATTAATCTATATGGCTACTTGGTAACTATTACTTGAATTCGATTTTGAAACAATTCATTATACTCAAAGTATATGAAGTGTTATACATCATTTCCTATTTAATTGATTCGGCAGCGGAAGCAAATGGAATCAATCAAATATGTTCAATTCGATTGAACTAGTCATGAATCTTATCAACATAAGACTCCTTATTTGACATTAATATCTTGTAGATTTATCTCCATAAATCCGGATATTAAAGATGTACTATATTTCTCCAAAAGTCTAAAATCATTCGCAATGATCAATATGTCATCCACATATAAGACTACTTAAAAATTCCGTAACTCCCACTAAACTCCATGTATAAACACAACTTCTCGACTTATCGAGAAAAGTTTTATAACATTATCAAAACATTGATTCCAACTCATTGATGTCCTACTTAAGACCCTCTCTTAAGTTTCACATTATCAAGAATCTACAAAGCTCAAGACATGTATTGAATACATTCCTTCTAATTGAAGAAGTGGGTTTTTGGATTCACTTGCTATGTATCTCATCATAATGAAATACAATCCTTAGACTTAAGCTCCTCAACTAGTGCAAAACCCTTTGCTACCAATCAAGCTTTGAAATCTCTCTTTATTAGTGCAAAACCCTTTGTCACTAATCAAGCCTTTTATTTCGGATTTTCATGGCTCTAAGCCTTGTATTGAGTTGTGACTTAAACACTCTCATTTAAGTCGTATGTTCATTACCTTCTAGAAGTAATCAACTTGAATCAAACGATTTCTTTGCAAGTTACAAGCTATTTACTTTATAAAAGTAACACTAATTCATCATCTTCAACAAGTGATGACATTAACCTCCTAGGTTTTGAAGAAACAACGTTTTACACAAAACGTCTCATGTAGCCAAGAAGGACCAGTTTCTTGCGACATAACATTCTTTGACACAATACAATTTGTGGCTCTTGAATATTTTCTCCCACTCTGTCTTCTAGAAATAAACTTGTATTTTAGGAAGACAGCTTCACGATCCACAAACCTGTTGTACTCGTGATAATTGAAAGGGAAAAATGAGCATTTGTTTCTTGTGTAAGCTACCATTTCATATGATTCGTTTTAGATTTAGTGGAAAAATAATTTAGACAAAATGATAAAATCCCCAAAAGAATCAAGTAACTCAAAGTAACTTGATTGAAGTCTAAACCATATCGAATAGCGTTTGAATTCTTTATTTAACCACACATTATCCCATAATGCGTGCTAAGAGAGATTAATATGTGATACTATATCACATTTCCTTTGGCTTATATCAAAGTCTTCACTTTGATAACCCCATTACGACTAGATCGTGATTCTTTGAACTCTTTGAACTTCTTCAAAGATTTCTCTATTTACCTTATTAAGTGAACACATTAGCGTCAACTTAAATCGTTGGTAAAAGAAAATGATTAACCTATTTTGGATCAATGATTTACAACCTCGATCTCCTTTTCAACCAAAAGGCACGAGACATCTTGCTTTGAATACAAGATACGCATATACCATAAGATTGACAATCTAATGGTTTCAAGAGTACTCGATAACTCTTTGCGTTCATCATTCCAGAATTTAAGGTTCAATCTTGGGTTACCAATTTGAGTCTTGTATCATCTACACGATATATCATTCTAGTTTGGTTTAGAATATAATTACCTTGATAATGGGCTAGCCATACATCAAACCATGGTGTGTAGGGTCACAAAAGTGAAACCTCTTTTGTATCTTAACAAGTTTATATTCTTATTTAGAGTTTATTCACTTAATAGTCATAATTAAGGTATAAATATAAACCCAAAACTAGATTGAGTACACAATGACTCTATCTCTCGACATTATTTGATGCTAGTCGTCATATTCTAATCATCCTATGTATCACATACAATGATGAAAACCACCACCGGTTTCTAATATTGACGAAGTAGTACTAGCAAAATTTATGTCAATCAAATAAACATTTAAAGAAGAAGGTCCCATTAGATGTCCCACAACTAACTTGTTGATTCTTCAATAATTTAGGGTAGTTTCCTTTCTAGCGTCCAACAATTAAGACAATGGAAACTTTATCGGTCGGGATTGATAGGTTTAGTATTGTTATTCTCAATAACGTTACTTTTAACATTACCTTGTATCAATTACATTCTAATTTTACTTCTTAGAACCTTATCCTTTTTCTTAACGGTTTAAGAGAATGCTCCCACTCATTTCAATGAGTCTTTGCTTAGAGAAGCAAAATTTAATTTCATGAAGACTACTCTTCATTCGTTCATTTAGTCTTAAAACTTTCATTGAAGTGGTTGCGGTATTTTGGTCAATTTTGATTTCCAACAAATCTATTTACCAAAATGATTTAACGTTTCAAAGTACTTAACTTAATTAAGCATATGAGAAACAATTGTAAGTAGATATGTTAGTCAAGAATCAAAAACCCTTTTGATCACAAATAACTTCCATCTATACCCTTCACAAGAGATCCTTACAATGGATAATTCGAGGTTTTAGAAGAAAATTCATATTTGTCTTTAGTTACGATGTTTCAATGGAGATTTGAATCAAAAAACGAAATGATATCGTATATGAATTGCGGTAAATAAATAGAACAATATGATAACAGAATAGTGGAAAACTCAACATCTATCGTTTTATTAATACTTGTAAATAACAAGTAAAGCATTTACATAGTGACCTCTACCCAACTATAATAAATGATTCCAAGATCCAAATTCATATTAACTTGGGCACGGTGTGGCCGGTGAAACCCTTATCAATATAACTCGGTGGATTAACTCTTTAATCGATTCTACTTTTAGAACTCTTGGTCGATAAAATTACATTAATATTTATCTTTAGCCCGGAACACATGCGACTACGGTCACGAATACTTCCGTTGAGCTCAATCCAAATTTCGAATAAATGTGTCCATGATCCAAATCCACATTAACTTGGGCACGGTGTGGCCGATGAAACCCTCAACAACATGAATTCGGTGGATAGACATTTATCACCCACTTCCCCTACGTAACAAGGTTTGTACCCCGGTGTGGCCGAGTGCACTCCCTCACGAAATAGGTTTTCATGGTTTCTACTTTTTGGTAAGGCTAAGTCTCAATTGTTTATTTTTAGCGAGAGGTAATGTCAACTTATTATCTATCACGTTTTAAGTGAACTAAAGCGGTGAACTACGATAATTGTAATTGACACGGTCGATAAACTCGATTAAAAATAAGATAATGCATGTTTTAGTTATGGCGATTTAGCGATACATGCAACATATAAATAAAATGTAAAGCATAAATAAATTCCTAGTATGACCTTCCTAAATAGTAAATCTTATAAACTATTACAAATTCGGAAACCAACTCCTTTGGTCCCTTGAACTTCGGTCTTGGCACGCACTTCAAGGCAACACTTTCTTTAATGGATCGCCTTCTCGAGTGGCATCGTCTTTAAGAAACTCCGGGAAATTAAATTACAAAATGAATTACATAATTTCCTATTATACATTTGTAATTAAAAATAAAAACAAATCTATTAAATTACAAAACGGTGATACGAGATCACAATAAATTACAACCGAATCGATATTCCCATACATTTCGGGTAATATCAATTAAAACTAAGGTCATACTAAGTAAAATTACATAATTCCAAAATTACATAAAATTAAAATATGACAATCATAATTAAAATGCAGCATTATAATATGTATGAACATGCCCAATTTTATGCTAAATCGCCTTTAAGGAGCCAATATCGTATATTAATCGGTTTTCACGGATTTGCGTGATTTAACATTTTAAAAATCACAATAATTACATAAATTCATATTTATGTACAAGTTAATTACCCTAACCAACTTAGGACTCAAAATTAGTCTCCACTAACATATTGACAATAATTAACTTTGATTTCTTAATATTGTTCATAAATGGACCTAAAATTACAAAAATAAGCTATAAACTTCAAATTAAATCATAAAAATTTTAAATAATTTCAAAATTTGAAATTTAAACTCATGAACATTCTGGAAAAATACCATGACACTCATAATGTTAAAAACTTAGGTTAAAAATTTCGAAAATTTATCGAGAAAAACAATGTTGCGGTTTATCGATTTTAACAATTATTGTTAGAAATCTATATCTCATTACTTTACATATTCACATATGTTACAAATTAATTTAGTCATAAAATTAATTTAGATCTTATGCATGCAAACTTAAATTAAAAGAGAAGAAATCATCAACCCTTACTATGATAATTTCGGTCTTATGGGCACCAACAAGATCTCTTTCTTGTTAGTTCTTGAGCTTTCCAATAATGGATGAACATTCATGACTTCAAAATAGAAGCCCTCCAATAAGTAGCACCCAAGACTATCCCTAAATCCCACAAACTAACATGTACTAGATGTTTGTAATGTAGTTTACCTTAAAATCGGTTACTAATACTCATATACTACTACTAGTATTATTAGTGTTTGATTTGTACAAATTAGATTCATAAAATGAATTTTATGAAGAACAAGAGAGAGAAGGTATTGTTTTTCATAAAACATAAGAAGAATGAAAATTTGAGAAAACCTCTCAATCCTCACACACAAAACCGGTGGCTTCTATGGTCTTATGACCATATTTCTTTTTCCTTTTTGTCTTCACAAGACAAATTGTGTAAGCCTTTGTCCATAGTCATGTCATTATCAAGCATATTAGACAAATGAATAAGACAAATGGAAAAAGACAAAACTTCTAACAATGCCCACCAAATTTCGGTTTATATGTAGTAATATGGAGTCCATTTTATTTTTGTCAATTGTACAATTGTTTGTCATGTGACATGTGACATGTCTTATGTCATGTTTTAATTTAAAATGCATATTTAACAAATTAAATATCATTTACAAATTAAATAAATCACATTTAACAAATTGACTAGTAATTCAAAATTACTTTCACATAAAATGGTCATTTAATTACTAGTTAGTATAATTCACAACATCTTGTACTTTTAACTAACTTATCATTCTCATCTCGCGTGTTTCGCAAATACCGATTAATTTTAGTAATATAACTTCTTAAATTACTAAATAAAATCTTATTTAATCACATTATAATAAGATGTCATTTTCTCTCTTATGATAATAATTTGATCAATTTTAAGGAATTAATTAATCTGTATCGTCATACAATTAATTAACCTTTTTCAATTAAGAGAATCGTCCTTTAGGTGTGACCTCAAGGGATCAACTGATCACCACCGTCGCACGACAGTAATGTCAAACTCTAGCCAGCCAATCATTACCGATATGTGTGGACCAGTTGACTATATATGTAATGTATCATCCCGTTCGTATTCTTGATATGAGATTTAAATATGTGATCAATATGATCGACAATTGTGATCGCATTATTGTCGGGGACACTTACTCCAACAATCTCCCACTTGTCCTCGACAAGTGTGCATCACCAATTCTCTTGTCCTATTACTATCTCCCACTCAATGCAAGGTGTCTTTCGGGTCGTACTTGCAAGTGATCATATCGAGAGTGGTTTCCTCGATCTGGAGAATAACTGATTGACCGGAATTTTCTACCATAGAAACCTTCCGAGCGTGGCCACGCATTTCCAGTTCATTACTCCTCGAGTGGCCCTGAGATATTGTTTTAACCCTGACAAGGGGTTGGACAATTCCTATCGCACTCATTCCCTTCGACTAGCCGCATCCATCATAACCCAAAATATGCCCATTTGACCCCATTTACGAAGGTCGTAGTAACACAAATCAAAGTTAATCTGAAACTGTGCCATCTTAGGTGAACAGTCTTTAGTCAAAAGAATCGACTCATTAGAATACTATAGTAGCTCTCGCCACGACCAGGCTATATAAATTTGCCATAACTCTATAAGCGGTCCACGCCCGACAAAGTGTTCCTACAGTCTGCCTATGTGATCGACTAGTCATCTCACATGACTGTATGGCACTGAACTTGCCATCAATCGCATCACACTCTAGTCACTTCGAGACGTCACCTCATACAAGTGACTATGGGCGAATACTATGTTAATCCGGGTTCACTTTAACGGGGTTCAATATTGTCTTTACAACCCGTTTGGATGTAACAAAGTATAAAAAGAGTTTTTAGATTTTTAAACACTCGAACGACAAATGTGATTATCATATGAGTAGTCAATACTTGATTACTACTTCATATTCTATAATTGATACCGTCGTTTTAGTATCAAAAATAATATTTATAATTCCGAGCTAAACTAACAGAAGCTAGTGGTAGCACGAGTCGAACCACAGGGAGGAAGGGAATTTGATTGTCTAAATCTGGTCTAAGGTAACTTGATTGTGGGGGTTTAATTGATTTGGTCTATAGCTAAGAGTAATAAAAGACAATAAAATAAATAACGGATTAAACAGATAAAGAAAGGTACTAGGAGGGTCGGTTCACTATAGTTTTGGCAATGACAGATACTAAACAGTCTAAATCAAAACACATGAGGCGGGAAATAAAGAGGTCCTCTCGGTCCACTCTTAACAAATAGCATCTTTCGATCTCGCTATAAGTCCCTAATATCACTAATACGACTCTCGTCCTGAAAAGTGACTAATCATCTAAACTTTACCTATCTTTCGATCTCAAAGATAGTTTAGTCATTTTAATTGGTGATCTAACAACTGTCCCTATCTCTCGATCTAATGGGTCAGTCATATCCTAAACATTCAACTGGTCGTGTGCACTCGATTCGTCGAATTAAGAATTAAAACAATTAAAACGAAAGGAAAACCTCACGTGGTCAGTCGATCGACCAAGTATGTCAGTCGATCGACTGACATGCGAATCAGGTCGTGTTCATTATTTTGCCGCCTACACTATAACTCCCCTACATCCTAGCACGAATAAATTAGCTACTCATACTGAAATTAAAGGCAACAATAATATTAAGGATTAAAACTACGGAATTCATGCTTAATACGATAAAATAAACAATTAACAAAAGATGGCAAATCGGCTTGGGAACTGATCTAGCAATTCGATAACTATGAACGAAAGTAAAGTAACAGAATAAAATCAGAGAGTACCGTGTGAATTGCGAAGGAAAAGAACAAAGCCGAATGACAAAGCGAATTATATTCAATACCGAAAGTAATCTCGAACCCTAATTATTTCTAAAGAACTGTATGTAAAACTTAATGTAAAAACTTCCTAAAAACTGGATGTTCATGCTGCGTTATATAGGAAAAGTACGCAGCTATTATTCCTAAACCTAATAACTCATGGGCTTGATAAATCTCGATCTTTTAATTCTCGTATCAGCTCGTGGAGTGGTCGATCGACCATGTTGCTCAGTCGATCGACCAAGGTATACTGAACAGTAGCTTCCGATCTCGTGCTCTGGTCGATCGACCATAAGCATCGATCGATCGACCAAGGGTTGTCGGACAAGAGTGCATTCTGACGAATTCTGCAGCGCGCACCGATCTTAAAACAGCTGCCATTTCTTCGTTCCTTGGTCAAATCAGGCGTTCTACGCGGCGTTGGAAAGCTAAAAGGATAATATTTCACCTCCAATTGGAATCACTCGGTTATAAGCTCTAGAACTCGAGATATTGCCATCTGAAGCAGGCTGAAATATTGTGAAGTGCTTCTTCGCTTGTTAAACTCGTACGCACCCATGCTTTTGCTATCTTTAGGCCTTGAAACGCGCACCAAGCTCATTCCTCGAGTCAGTACTTCATGTCAAATGCAATGTTAATTACTTAAGGACGGATTTGGCTCGATTTCCGCTCAATTCTTCATATTTCTGCAATAATAGACAAAAACACGAAAGTAGAGGAAAATAGGGAAATAATGGCATATATTGCACATTTGAGCTCTGAAATGCGTGTAGAATAAAGTGTTAAACATCATATTTTAACAACACGCATCAATAATCCAGTTTGATCTTGAATGTAGTTGTTCATCTCAATTTAATTGAAATGACATGACTCATTATGTTAAGCCTATGAGAAGGCTTTGGTTAGTAGGTTTTATCAACTTCTTGTACCTTACTCAACCTTACTACATACCCGTTTTCCTATGTAATGTATACATTTGCATTACAAAACTTTCTGAGTACGTGTCGAGATCCAATCAAGACATAGGCCCTCTAGCCTTAGAATAGCTCCCATTTTTTCACGATTAATGCGGGACACATCCTTCTTTCACATCTCATGATTGCAAGTGTACTCAATTTCCGTTGTAAATATTTCTCATTGTTCTTTATTGCCTAGAACGATTCTAGAAAATCTATTTCTTAAATAACATAGCCACAATGGTATCTTAACCATCCTAATGTGTTTCGATTATGGCTTTGTCGGAAGCCATGCGCAATCTCAATTGTCAATTGTCATTTGTGTAACACTCTTACACAAAATTGCATCAAAAACACTTTGCTTTACACCCTTAATGCTTCCTCAAGCACTTAAGAATAATCTATATGGCTACTTGGTAAATATTACTTAAATTCGATTTTGAAACAATTCATCATACTCAAAGTATATGAAGTGTTGTACATCCTTACTCATTTAATTGATCCAAAGAAAGCGGAAGCAAATGGAATCAATCAAATATGTTCAACTCGATTGAACTAATCATGAATCTTATCAACATAAGACTTCTTCTTTGACGCTAAAGTCATGTAGATTTATCTCCATAAATCCGGATATTAAAGATGTATTATAGTACTCCAAAAGTCTTAAATCATTCCCAATGATCAATATGTCATCCACATATAAGACTAATTAAAATTTCCGTAACTCCCACTAAACTCCATGTATAAACACAACTTCTCGACTTATCGAGAAAAGTTTTATAACATGATCAAAACATTGATTCCAACTCATTTATGTCCTACTTAAGACTCTCTCTTAAGTTTCACATTATCTTATGATTGCAAGAATCTACAAAACTCAAGACATGTATTGAATACATTCCTTCTAATTGAAGAAGTGAGTTTTTGATTCACTCGTTATATGTATATCATCATAATGAAACACAATCCCTAAGAAGATCCAAATAGACTTAAGCATTTCAACTAGTGCAAAACCCTTTGCAACCAATCAAGCTTTGATATCTAATAATTCACTTGGAATTTATTTCGGATTTTTATGGCTCTAAGCCTTGTATTGAGTTGTGACTTAAACACTCTCATGTAAGTCATATGTTCATTACTTTCCAGAAGTAACCAACTTGAATCAAACAATTTCTTTGTAAGTTGTAAGCTCTTTACTTTCTTAAAAGTAACATGAATTCATCATCTTCAACAAGTGATGACTTTAACCTCCTAGGTTTTGAAGAAACACGTCTCATGTAGCCAAGAAAGACCAGTTTCTTGCGACATAACATTCTTTGTGGCTCTTTGCGACATAACATTCTTTGTGGCTCTTGAATAATTTCTCCCACTCTATCTTCTAGAAATAAACTTGTATTCTAGGAAGACAGCTTCACGAGCCACAATCCCGTTGTACTCGTGATTATAGTAAGGAAAGATGAACATTTGTTTCTTTTGAAAACTTACATACATGGTACCCTACCATTTCATATCTCATATGATTCGTTTTAGATTTAGTGGAAAAATAATTTAGACAAAATGATAATATCCCCAAAAGGATCAAGTAACTCAAAGTAACTTGATTGAAGTCCAAACCATATCGAATAGCGTTTGATTTCTTTATTCAACCACACATTATTCCATAATGCGTGCTAAGAGAGATTAACCTGTGATACTATATCACATTTCATTTGGCTTATATTAAAGTCTTCACTTTGATAATCCCATCACGACTAAATCGTGATTCCTTGAACTCTTTGAACTTTTTCAAAGATTTTTCTATTTACCTTATTAAGTGAACACATTAGTGTCAACTTAAATCGTTGGTAAAAGAAAATGATCAACCTATTATGGATCAATGATTTACAACCTCGATCTCCTTTTCAACCAAAAGGCACGAGACATCTTGCTTTGAATACAAGATACGCATATACCTTAAACAATCTAATGGTTTCAAGAGTACTCGATAACTCTTTGCGTTCATCATTCCAGAATCTAAGGTTTAATCTTGGGTTACCAATTTGAGTCTTGCATCATCTTCATGATATATCATTCTAGTTTGGTTTAGAATATAATCACATTGATAATGGGCTAGCCATACATCAAATCATGGTGTATAGGGTCACAAAAGTGAAACCTCTTTTGTATCTTAACAAGTTTATATTCTTATTTGGAGTTTATGCACTTAATAGTCACAATTAAGTACAACTTTAAACTCAAAAACTAGATTGAGTATATAATGACTCTATCTCTCAACATCATGGTTGCTAGTCGTCATATTCTAATAATCCTATGTATCAAGTACAATGATGAAAACCTCCACTGGTTTCTAATTTTGACGAAGTAGTACTAGCAAAAATTATGTTAATCAAATAAACATTTAAAGAAGAAGATCTCATTAGATGTCCCACACCTAACTTGCTGATTCTTCAATAATTGGGGTTAGTTTCCTTTCTAGTGTCCAACATTTAAGACAATGGAAACTTTTATCGGTCGGGATTGATAGGTTTAGTATCGTTATTCTCAATAACTTTACTTTTAACATTACCTTGTATCAATTCCATTTTAATTTTACTCCTTTGAACCTTATCCTTTTCTTAACGGTTTAAGAGAATGCTCCCACTCATTTCAATGAGTCTTTGCTTAGAGAAGCAAAATTTAATTTCATGAAGACTACTCTTCATTTGTTCGTTTAGTCTTAAAACTTTCATTGAAGTGGTTGCGGTAATTTGGTCAATTTTGATTTCCAACAAATCTAGTTACCAAAATGATTTAACGTTTCAAAGTACTTAACTCAATTAAGCATATGAGAAACAATTCATTGTAAGTAGATATGTTAGTCAAGAATCAAAAACCCGTTTGCTCATAAATAACTTTTATCTATACTCTTCACAAGAGATCCTTCCAATGGATAATACGAGGTTTTAGGAGAAAAATTCATATTTTGTCTGTAGTTACGATGTTTTAATGGAGATTTGAATCAAAAACCGAAATGATATCGTATATGAATTGAGGTAAAGAAATAGAACAATACGACAACGGAATGATGAAAACAAAAACATTTGTCGTTATAATAATACTTGTAAATAAATTAACAATATATGAGCATTTATATAGTGACCTCTACCCAACTAATATAAATGATTCCAAGACCCAAATTCATATTAACTTGGGCACGGTGTGGCCGATGAAACCCTTATCAATATAACTCGGTGGATTAACGCTTTAATCGATTCTACTTTTAGAACTCTTGGTCGATAAAATTACATTAACATTTATCTTTAGCCCAAAACATATCCGACAAGGTCACGGTGTGGCCGATGAAACCCTTATCAAAAACTTTTGTTGAGTTCAATCCAAATTTCGAATAAATGTGTCCATGATCCAAACCCACATTAACTTGGGCACGGTGTGGCCGATGAAACCCTCATCAACATGAATTCGGTGGATAGAAATTTATCACCCACTTCCCCTACGTAACAAGGTTTGTACCCCGGTGTGGCCGAGTGCACTCCCTCACGAAATAGGTTTTCATGGTTTCTACTTTTTGGTAAGGCTAAGTCTCAATTGTTTATTTTAGCGAGAGGTCATGTCAATTTATTATCTATCACGTTTTAAGTGAACTAAAGCGGTGAACTACGATAATTGTAATTGACAAGGTCGAAATACTCGATTAAATGATAATGCATGTTTTAGTTATGGCGATTTAGCGATGCATGCGGCATATAAATAAAATGCAAAGCATAAATTAAATCCTAGTATGGCCTTCCTAAAATAGAAAATCTAATTAACTATTACATATTCGGAAACCAACTCCATTGGTCCCTTGAACTTCGGTTTTGGCACGCATCTCGAGGTAACACCGTCTCTATGTATCACCTTCATGATAGGCACCGTCTTCAAGGATCTCCGGAATTAACAAATTACATAACAAATTACATAATTTCCTATCATACATTTGTAATTAAAATAAAATAAATCTATTAAATTACAAAACGGTGAGACGACATCACAATAAATTACAACCGAATCGATATTCCCATACATTTCGGGTAATACCAATTAAAACTAAGGCCATACTAAGTAAAATTACATAATTCAAAAATTACATAAAATAAATTAATGACAATCATAAATAAAATGCAGCATTATAATATGTATGAACATGCCCAATTTTATGCTAAATCGCCTTTAAGGAGCCAATATCGTATATTAAACGGTTTTTACGGATTTGCGTGATTCAACCTTTTAAAATCACAATAAATTACATAAAATCATATTTATGCACAAGTTAATTACCCTAACCAACTTAGGACTCAAAATTAGTCTCCACTAACATTTTGACAATAATTAACTTATATTTCTTAAAATTGTTCATTAATGGACTCAAAATTACAATAAAAGTCATAAACTTCAAATAAATCACAAAAATTTCAAATAAATTCAAAATTTGAAATTTAAACCCATGAACATTATGGGAAAATACCATGACACTCATAATGTTCAAAAACTTAGGTTAAAAAGTTTCGAAAATTATCGGGAAAAACAATGTTGCGGATTATCGGATTTATCAAATATAATCATAAAAAACATGAGAAAAATTATATTTATCAACTTTTCAATTTTAGATCTGAAATAGGTAATAAAATGCAACATGTGACGTTTTTCCTTAGTCATGAAGTATGTTTTAGCAATTTTCACTAATTAAAGTCACTATTTATGTTATTTTTCATCAAAAATTCATAAATCATGCATAAAGACTTCATTATAGCCAATTATTTTACACACATCTTTTAAAACTGCATGTGACAACATACTAAATTTCTATGACCAGATTCGAAATATTACTCATATTAACCTATTTTTCCATTTAAATTCGAGTTTATCATGAAAAATCCATATTTCGAGCATAAAAACTCCAAATATTATGAAAATTTACAGGTCATCTAAAAATAATATATGTGAAAACATATCCAAAAACCACTGAAAAATTCAAAGTTTAGCTATTTTTCGTCCAAAAAATGATATTTTTATCATAAAAATCGCATTTTAATGCCATTATTATATAAAATGAACAATAAAAATCCATAAATTAACCAAAATATCCTAAATACATTTTAGGATCAGAAACTTTAACATGCATAATAAATTTCGTGATATATCATAATAAACACAAATTTATAAGTTTTGTTTGTTAATCGTATAACTCGGAAAAACAATAACCGATTTGCATGCAAACAACCTAAGGCTCTTGATACCGCTTGTTAGAAATCTATATCTCATTACTTTAAATATTCACATATGTTACAAATTAATTTAGTCATAAAATTAATTTAGATCTTATGCATGCAAACTTAAATTAAAAGAGAAGAAATCATCAACCCTTACTATGATAATTTCGGTCTTATGGGCACCAACAAGATCTCCTTCTTGTTAGTTCTTGAGCTTTCCAATAATGGATGAACATTCATGACTTCAAAATAGAAGCCCTCTAATAAGTAGCACCCAAGACTATCCCTAAATCCCACAAACTAACATGTACTAGATGTTTGTAATGTAGTTTACCTTAAAATCGGTTATTAATACTCATATACTACTACTAGTATTATTAGTGTTTGATTTGTACAAATTAGATTCATAAAATGAATTTTATGAAGAACAAGAGAGAGAAGGTATTGTTTTTCATAAAACATAAGAAGAATGAAAATTTGAGAAAACCTCTCAATCCTCACACACAAAACCGGTGGCCTCTATGGTCTTATGACCATATTTGTTTTTCCTTTTTGTCTCCACAAGACAAATTGTGTAAGCATTTGTCCATAGTCATGTCATTATCAAGCATATTAGACAAATGAATAAGACAAATGGAAAAAGACAAAACTTCTAACAATGGCCACCAAATTTCGGTTTATATGTAGTAATAAGGAGTCCATTTTATTTTTGTCAATTGTACAATTGTATGTCATGTGACATGTGACATGTCTTATGTCATGTTTTAATTTAAAATGCATATTTAACAAATTAAATATCATTTACAAATTAAATAAATCACATTTAACAAATTGACTAGTAATTCAAAATTACTTTCACATAAAATGGTCATTTAATTACTAGTTAGTATAATTCACAACATCTTGTAATTTTAACTAACTTATCATTCTCATCTCGCGTGTTTCGCAAACACCGATTAATTTTAGTAATATAACTTCTTAAATTACTAAATAAAATCTTATTTAATCACATTATAATAAGATGTCATTTTCTCTCTTATGATAATAATTTGTTCAATTTTAAGGAATTAATTAATCTGTATCGTCATACAATTAATTAACCTTTTTCAATTAAGGGAATCGTCCTTTAGGTGTGACCTCAAGGGATCAACTGATCACCAACGTCGCGCGACAGTAATGTCAAACTCTAGCCAGCCAATCATTACCGATATGTGTGGACCAGTTGACTATATATGTAATGTATCATCCCTTTCGTATTCTTGATATGAGATTTAAATATGTGATCAATATGATCGACAATTGTGATCGCATTATTGTCGGGGACACTTACTCCAACAATTATCAACATAAAAATGAGACAAATTATTTATATCAACTTTTCACTTTTAGATCTGAAATATATGATAGAATACAACATGTGACGTTTTTCCTTAGTCATAAAGTATGTTTTAGCATTTTTACTAATTAAAGTCACTATTTATGTGATTTTTCATCAAAAATTCATAAATCATGCATAAAGACTTCATTATAGCCAAATATTTTACACATATCTTGTAAAATTTCATGTGACAACATACTAAATTTCCATGACCAGATTCGAAATATAACTCATATTAACCCATTTAACCATTTAAATATAATTTTAACTTGAAAAAGCCATATTTCGAGCATAACAACTCATATTATTATGAAAATTTTAAGGTCATCAGTATATAATATATGTGAAAACATATCCAAAAATCACTGGAAAAATCGAAGTTTAGCTATTTTTCGTCCAAAACTGACATTTTAATGCCATTATTATATAAAATGAACAATAAAATCCATAAATTAACCAAAATATCCTAAATACATTTTAGGACTAGAAACTTTAACATGCAAATAAATTTCGTGATATTTCATAATAAACACAAATTTATTAGTTTTGTTCGTTAATCTTATAACTCGGAAAAACAATAACCGATTTGCATGCAAACAACCTAAGGCTCATGATACCGCTTGTTAGAAATCTATATCTCATTAATTTACATATTCATATATGTGAGAAATTATTTAGTAATAAAATAATTACAAATCTTATGCATGCAAACATAAATAAGTATAGAGAAGAAATCGTCTTTTTTACTATGGGTATTTCGGATTAAAGGGCACAAGTAAGATCTCCTTCTTACTTGTTCTTGAGCTTTCCTTATATGGATGAACAAGGATTCAAGTTTAGAATCACTCCCAAAGATGAATACCCAAGATAACCTCTTAAAAATTAATATTATTTGAACTAGAACAATATTAATCTTATTAAAAATTGACCCAAAATATTAATCTTGGTCTCTATTATTTCGGTGTAGAGAAAGGAATTTTGGGAGTTATTATCTCTCTAATTTATCATAAGATGTAGAGAGGAAATTATATTTCTTACACTAGAAATATTGTGTGAAGTTGTTTCTAGTGTAAGAAATATAATTTCCTCTCTACATCTTATGATAAATTAGAGAGACAATAACTCCCAAAATTCCTTTCTCTACACCGAAATAATAGAGACCAAGATTTATATTTTGGGTCAATTTTTAATAAGATTAATATTGTTCTAGTTCAAATAATATTAATTTTTAAGAGGTTATCTTGGGTATTCATCTTTGGGAGGGATTCTAAACTTGAATCCTTGTTCATCCATATAAGGAAAACTTAAGAACAAGTAAGACTGTGCCCTTTAATCCGAAATACCCATAGTAAGAAAGACGATTTCTTCTCTATACTTATTTATGTTTGCATGCATAAGATTTGTAATTATTTTATGACTAAATAATTTCTCACATATATGAATATGTAAATTAATGAGATGTAGATTTCTAACAAACACGTCCTTGGACGAGTCACCCACCACCAATTCCGTCTCAGGTAGTGTGTATACTTTAACTCATTTTGTGAATTACGATAATTTTTCGCGTCCACATCGTCATTTTCTTGCAGCCTTATCTCAAGACGTTGAGCCCAAATCCTTTAAGGATGCCATGGGCGATTCTCGTTGGCGCCAAGCAATGACCGAGGATATTAATGCACTCGAGAAAAACAATACCTGGACCGTGTGTGATTTACCATCCGGGAAAGTAGCCATTGGGTGTATGTGGGTGTTTAAAATTAAATAAAAATCAGACGGTACTGTGGAACGCTATAAAGCTCGGCTCGTTGTCCTTGGTAATCATCAAGAAGCGGGTGTTGATTTTACTGAGACATTTGCTCCGACGGTTAAGATAGTCACCGTGCACACTTTTTTAGCCGTCGCTGTCATTAAGAAGTGGGAACTTCATCAAATGGATGTGCATAATGCTTTTCTTCACGAGGACTTGTCGGAAGAAGTATATATGCGCATGCCGCCTGGTTTTAGTAAAGGGTTCACGGGTAAAGTTTGTCGTCTCCGCAAGTCGCTATACGGCCTCCGTCAAGCTCCGAGGTGTTGGTACGCTAAACTTGCTACAACTTTATCCTCTTATGGTTTTATTATGAACGCTTCCGATAATTCATTGTTTACTTTTCACAAAAATGGAGTCGACATGCATATTCTTGTTTATGTCGATGATTTGGTGATTGCTGGAAATGATGCAAATGCTATTTCTACATTTAAATTATACTTAAACAAATGCTTTCATATGAAAGATTTGGGAAAGTTGAAGTATTTTTTAGGACTCGAGGTTGCACAAAGCTCGAAGGGCCTATTTGTTTGTCAACGAAAATATACTCTCGATTTGTTATCTGAAACGGGTCTTCTTGGATGTAAACCCGTTAGTGTACCTATGGACGAAAAACATCAATTGGCTCTCGCTACGGATGCTCCCCTCGAAGATGGCGCGAAGTATAGACGGTTGGTCGGTAAACTTATTTACTTGACTCTTACTCGACCCGATATCTCATACTCGGTACATATTCTGTCACAATTCATGCAAAAACCGACTTCTACTCAATGGGAAGCGGCATTGCGAGTTGTCCGTTATTTGAAAGGTCATCCGGGTCAAGGTATTGTTTTTCGTGCTAATTCGGTTTTACAGCTTGAAGCCTATTGTGATGCGGCATACGGTAGTTGTCCGATTACTCGTCGATCGATTACAACTTATTTTGTTTGTTTGGGCGGCTCTCCTATCTCCTGGAAAACGAAAAAACAAGCCACGGTTTCTTTGTCTTCTACTGAAGCGGAATATCGCGCCATGGCCGCTGCTACTTGTGAAATACTTTGGTTGAAGGGTTTGCTTACCGGGATTGGTATCCGGATTCATGAGCCTGTTCGGCTTCATTGCGACAATCAGAGTGCCATGCATATTGCGAACAATCCCGTCTATCACGAACGCACCAAGCACATAGAGATTGATTGCCACTTTATTCGTACTCATATTCGAAATGGTGTTGTTTTACCATGCTATGTTCACACTCAATCTCAACTGGCTGATATACTCACCAAAGCCTTGGGCCGTCCTCAGTTCCAAACTTTGCTCGACAAGTTGGGCATTTCCGACTCCCATGCTCCAACTTGAGGGGGGGTGTTGGAGGCAATATTCCCTCGGAATATTGCGATTTTGTTAATTGGCATATACTTATTTTGTTAGCACATATTTAGGTGGAAAATCCTGTAATTTAGGAATAGCAATCGGTTTTGATATTCTAGCAATTATCTCGTAGGTTGTATATATTGACATGGCTTTGAGCAATACACACAACACAAAATTACTTCATTATATCGTTCAATATTTTCTATACTTACCCTAAAAGATCAACCTAGTTTTCTTACCTAATTATAAAAAAACAAGATCCAATATGATGCTCGTTTCATACGCGCTGATATAATTGCCACTGTTTAACAGTTCAATCTGCATATTATTAGAATATGAAAAAGCATGTTGAGGAAATAAATGTAGAACCAATTGAGAGTTTTTTATACAATGAAATGATGAATGATGTGAATTAAAAGAGGAGTGATTATAAAATGGAGGACATAAAGAAAACCCCTGTTGAAGCAAACTTTTCTAAAAGCTCACTCTATGCACTAAGGCCTAAGCTTGTCATGTGATGATGTGCACTAAAGCAATGCCAATTATATTTTAATCACAGAAATAATAATATGTTATTTTAAAAAAAGAAAAAAAATTCAAAGCTACCCGATTTGTTTACAGGTGTGGAACTCAATACAGTGTCGGAATGATGAACAAAACTTATTTACCAGTAGAACATTCTGTTTTTTAACAACCCGTAAAACATTCTGATTCTTATCAATGTTTTCATAATTCATATAATATAGACTTATAGACTACTTTACTGTACTTTGCTTTCTTCCACCCTTAAGGCTTAAATAATGGGACAATATATAAACTTTGAAGCTCACTAAATGTAGTATTATCAATCAACTGTAATTAAGAGCACTTTGTTTTCTCATCACCTGAAATGGGCATCACAGGAGAGCTAGTTCGAAGCGTCTTTTCCAAAAGCCGGTCCATTAGTACACATGACACTTATGTAAGTCTTCCAAAACCAGAATTTACTTACAACTTTTGCAATTTTAACTATGATTTCTAAAAACAGACAATTCTTGATTGTTTGAAGCTGAAGAGGAATAATAACGTGTGGGAGAAGAAAAGATGGAAAACAACGGTAAGGGCATACCTGTGTGGGGATAAGATGCTGTTTAGTTCAGTGCTTGCAGAAGAAGATACAGCATCTGTAAAAAGTTCAGAGGCCACTGTCACTCAACCAGTGCTAGGAGAAGTCAGGTCGACCGATGAAAATGAAAAAAGTCATACTATCAACTCTGACTTACTTGATGAAGATGTTGCAGCAACTATCATCCAGTCAACATTTCGAGGCTTTTTGGTTAGTTCTCTCTAAGCATTAGAATTAATTGACATCACAAGAACCTAATGTTGGGGTTTTGTATTTGCAGGTGAGGCGTCTAAGAATGAAGGAAACTGAAGATCTCAAGAATGAGTTTTTCGAGGGGTTAGAAAGTCCAAATAGGGAATCCCTGGCAACATCGATTGATGTTCAAACTGGGAATTCTATCAGTGTTATCTCAACCGCGGAAGAATGCCCTTCAGTTTGTACCAAAGTTCAGCAAAAAACCAAGCTCCCTTCTCTTTTCATCCAAAAGGTAACAACAACAACATACCTTAATACTGAAATGTTTTATTCATCGAAGCAGATCTATAAATTTATGTAGGATTGTTACATGTACCCAACAGGAAGATTGGGATGATAGCACAGTTGACAGCAATGTATCGAAAATGAGGATTCAAAACAGACTTGAAGCAATGACAAGGCGTGAGAGGGCTCTCGCATATGCTTTCTCCCAACAGGTTGATTACATTATTTTTGATATTTGACTGATGATATTTTATCACAAAATGCAATGAATTACAATTTTGAGAAATGGTATGTCAAAACTCAAAACCAGTTAAGAATGTGTCCAAAGAAGAAACAAACAATATTTGACAGCACAGAATCAAGCATGGGTTGGACCTGGCTTGAACGATGGATGGCTACTCGACAACCCAAAGGTTTATCAATGGAAGATCGCATCAGCCAGCAGTTGAATGAACTGACGAGTAGCATGAAAACAAAACAGTTTGTTCAGAAGAAGTTCCTAGACTTGTCATTTGAAGGAAAGGAGAGTTGTGGGTCCAATGAGGTCCTAGTGAACCCAAAGCCGGATGATAAAGATGCGTACAAGTCATCTGGGAACAGGCTTAAGGCACCAAGAAACATCTCAAAAAGAAAAACTGTCCCTACTGGTTATTATCAGAAGGAGCATGCTATGGTATTATTCTTAATCTTCTTCACCAATTTCGGATTTTTTCTTCACCATAAATATGATTCAGATACCCGTTCAGCCGTCTCCTCTACTTTTGGTCTGATGTTAGGAAAAGTGTCAACATAGCATTCCTTGACTGTATCTTTTAAGTACGGGTATGGGCGTAAAATTGACGAGTCAATGTAACACGGATTGTGAGTTGTGACCCATTTTTTTCACTTGTAATTTGAAACAGGTTAAGAAAAGAGAAGGACTAAGAGCAGGTGAAATGGATAGAAGACAGAAGATCAAGCAATCAGAAATCAGTGATGATGTATGTCACTCGTCAGCTGATCATCCTGCAACTTTTCAGACTTAATAACTGAGACTGAAAATTTAAGCAAAAGCATCCATAGTTCCACGACTTCCAAGCTCATGTTTATATGTAAAACTAGTACTCCGTTTGTTTGAGAGAATTGATAATTGCTTGAAACCGTAACACTAATTTCTAATTCTAAGTTGTATATTGCTAATTCGCTATTATGAATCACAAATTCCATCTTAGCACAGTGAATTTAAGGCTTAGAACTTATTATTTATACTTCATCAATCCATCCTATTAATATCGTCTCTATTTGTCAGAGAAAATGGGACCAGCATAAGCCTCCACACATACGGTTGATAGACCTGTCAAAACTCGACCCGACCTGAAAACCCGACCCGCCCAACCCGTTTTTAGGGTTACAGACCCGGTTTTTTCGACCCGCAGCCCGTTTGACCCGAACCTGAAATGACCCGTTATTTTAGGGTCGAGACCCGACTCGTTGGGTCAAAGGTAAATCAAGAATTTTATTAAAATATTAATATTTATATATTATATTTGAAAAAATAGTTAAAAAAAATATTTTTTTATCACTTAAAATTACGAAAACAACTAAAAAGTTAATTTTATATAACTTTTATAATATTTAATAATAAAATAATTATTATAAAAAGTTTATTTTAATAATTATGTCAATATAATTAATTTAAACGTTGAATATGATTAAAATATTAATTTTAAATATGATTTACATTTTTAAAAAATATTTTTTAAATTAAAAAAATCGTTTAAAAAAGACGTTAGAAATTATTTCTTGACCCGTATTCTGACCCTAACCCGACCCGTGACCCGTATAACCCGACCCGTATTCGACCCGACCCGGGACCCGACCCGCCCGACCCGTTTGACAGGTCTAGTTGATACTATCTCCAAATACACAAATTCTTATTTCTTATTTCAGACCAACACTATCCGTCTTACACATTAAGACGGGTCAAATTGACCCATATCCACCCAACTTTATCCGACTTGCTAATACGGGTCTCTGTCATGCATTAATTACACTGCACACTTTCTATTATTTTATTATTTACAATCCCCAATGCATTTATTGTCACAATGAACATCATTATCCCTTTGTATTCTTTAATCATCCTTGCCTCTCCTTTTTCTTCATCTATGCTTTTCAATATTTATTCTCAACTTCAACATCACACCTTCTACATTTATAAACTATCAATTATCATTCATAATCTACGTAACCAAAAAAAAAAAACATGAACATTCATACTCTATGATCTCTAGACAAGCTAATCATATTTCAAAAAAATTTCAACTAAACCAAAAAACATTCATACATAAACACGAATTATGAACATTCATACTTTATGATCTTCATTATTTCTCCCTCCTTTATTTTATTTAAATTTAAAATGAAATCATACTCTAACAATGGCATATGAGAACAAAATCGTGTATGAGATCATGAAAGCGGAGGTTGAAGTTGATAATGTTTAATGTTTGTTTAGAAAAGAAGGTGTTTGTCAGGTTTAAGTTTAGTTTTATGGATGGTGAATTCGACATGGTAATTTTTTTGGATATAGCTTGTAAAACTGAGTTTCTTATTCATTGTCAATAAAATACTTATTTAATTCATCTTTGTAGATAGATGTAGTCAAAATTTTCACTTATAGGTCATTAATAATTACTCATTTGTACAAATTACAAAATGGTAACATTATACAACAAAGTGATACCACTTTAAAATCGTCCTACTTCGGCCCTGTTTGGTAAAACTGACTGAAAAGGTATCTGAAACCTGAAAAGGTACCTGAAACCTGATAAGGGGACTGAAATTAAAAAGGTACCTGAAAAGCTAGCTGAAAATTGGAAACTGATAAGGTAGCTGATTAATTATAAACTGTTTGGTAAAACTAACTGAAAAGGTAACTGATTTTTTGTAAAATGACATAAAAGGACATTAATAATTATAATAAATTAATTTAAATAAAGGATAAATATGTAAAGTAGAACATTTCAGCTACCTAAAACTTTAAAAAGCTACATGGAGTAGCTTTTCATTTCAGGTACCTGAAATGATTTTACCAAACAACACTAGTTAAAACAACTACCTGAAATATTAGTCAAATCAGGTTGCTTGGTCAAATAAGATACCTGAAATGTTTTGCCAAATATATCCTTCATATGTAAATCCCAAAACAAAAATGCCCTCTCTTTTTAAAAACAAATGCTAAATTAAAGCACTACATATTATTCCCACAAAAAAAGATACGTTCAAACATTGACAACAAAATTCAACAATTGGCATCACTTTAAATAATTTATGCCATCCTCTGCACTCTGATGCATGCCTTTCTTCTCCTTCCCTTTCGTTCCTGCCAGTATCGTACGTACCTTTTTCCAAACTTGACATAAGTATTTTGAACAATTTGGATATTTCCCCCTTTCTATTCTCCTACCACCTTTGAATCTTGCCTTCCCCTGATAACATTTTAGTATATTAGCGGTACATTTTATATATCACTACTGATGCTGCAAAATGTCACCATTGTTACTGAGAAAATAATATATCCAATAAATCAATATATAGACATTTATGTAAAATAATTTGGTTGTGCAATATGTTACCATTATTATTGTAAAATGTTACCATTCTTACATAGGAAACAATACTCAATAAATCGACAAATTCATCCAACATGTTAACTATTCAACTATAATTCTGTCAAAAAATATAGTAATGCAACATTCTGTCCATAAATGGTCACATATTACCCAAATAACTTACCATTGACACACACACACACACACACACACACATATATATATATATATATATATATATATATATATATATATATATATATATATATATTGCACAAATTAATTAATATATATATTCATTTGACATTCAATATTAATAGACGAAAATCATATGACATGCAATAGTAAGAGAAAAAATTCAAACTCGTACCCAAAATTAAACTACCCTTCAACACTTAAATAAAATTACAAGAAATAAAATACAAAATTAAAGTAACCTTCAATACTTAATCAAATTACTACAAATAAAACTCAATATTTAAGTAATCTTCAACACCTTCAATGTTCCATGTGCTAATTAAACTGCTTTCTTCTTTGATGAACTTTTGTTTGCCAGGATGAAGATATGTTTACTAGTTTTTTTGTGATGTGGTATTTTTCTGGGTTTTTTTGGATGAAGATGAAGAGGGAGTTTTTTTTTTATGAAGATGAAGAGAGAGAAAGGGTTTTAGAACTGAGAGAAGATGAAAGTACAAAACAAATGAATTGTTTGTTCAAATTGTATGGGAACTGTAAACAAATATAATTTTTTAATCCCTAATGTCAAGTCTGTATGTCCACCTCTTCACTTCAACAGTGCCCTACTCTCTTTTGCAGCTAGCCTACTTTTTTTTATTACTAGTTGTTGTACGAGGCGCGAAGCCGTACCCCAAGATAGTGTAACTCGCGTATTAGAATTAATATCGTTTCATGCATGTCATATTGTTGTTTGTTGTACCGTCAAAGATGGTTATTATCTTTGCTGTTTTAGTGACCTATATCGATATCGCTAATTATGATTGTTCCATAGAAGTTCTTCACCTGCAGTCACTTTACACAATTGACATCTTTTACTATTCAATATGTTGAAATTAGTTATCGATCTTAGCAATGCTAAGTTATCATCTCAGTTCCTCTTACCCCGTCTTTTGCGCCTCTTCCTCTCTCCGCTTCCATTTTCCTTCCCTTCTTGCTCCCCCTTTCCTTTATCTTTCCTTTTCCTTCTTTTCCACCTTAACTTCTCCACGAGATTCCAGGTCTAAGAAGACAACAATTATGCATATATAATCTAGACTGATACTGAGTTGAAATCATCCCTGTCCTCCCCCTTCTCATTCCCCGCCGCTCTCCAAAATTTGGTTCCAAAAACAATAAGATTGAGTTGAAATCATCCTCGAACGTCCACTTTCTTTTCTCTTACATTGTCCATTGTCCTCCTTCCCCTCCCCTTCTCTCCTCTATGTTTCCTTCTCCTTCCCTTGCCTATGCGGTCTTCTTCTCTTTGTCATTTTGAACAAATTCAAGCAAATCATATCGCTTCCTCCCTCCATTGTCTATCCTTTCCTTTCCCATTTCCTTTATGCCTCCTTCTTCGTCAATACTTCTTCACTTGAGCCTCTTCCTCCACCACTTCCATTTTTCGTCTCCCCCTCGTTTTCATCCCCTTTCACATTTCCTTCTCTTCCTCCTTACTTAAAATCATGCGAAGGTCAATGAGGTACTCTTTCTTCTTCCCTTTCCCTTGCGCCTTCTCCTCCGACCCGTCCCCCCTCTTACCCCTTCTTTGAACCTCTTCCTCACTCCAATTCCATTTTCCTTCCCCTCATGCTTCTCCTTCCCTTATCTTTCCTCTCCTTTACCTTCCTTCCTAACTTTTTCTACGAGATGCCATGTCGAAGAAGAGAACAATTATGCATATATAATACTTCTAAATTGTTATTAAGCTGAAATCACCCTCGTCCTTCCCCTTCTTATTCTCGCCGCTCTCTAAAATTTGGTCAAAAAACAATAAGATTATGTAGTCATCTCTTTTTTATGTTAAAAAAATACGTAAATTTTATAGAACTTTCTGAAACGTTATGAAGAACTCACTTTAAATCATGCTGAAGTTAATGGGTTTCCGAACATTATCTTTTCCTCGTGCTTCCATTTCCTTTTCTCTTACTCTGTTCATTGTCCTCATTCCCCACATCTCCCTTTGCTTCCTCCTCCTTCCATTGCCTATATAGTCTCTTACTCCTTCTCGTTTTCCTTTGTCTCTTCCTCTTCCTCATCCCTCTCCTTTATATGTATCCAACACCCTCATTCACTCTCATTCTGAACCAAACCACGCACACACAGTCTCATTCCCTTTATCCCACCAACCGCCTCTCTCCATCTCAATATGCCTAAAATCAAGCAGAATGAATGAAATACTAAGTTATATTAACGTGGTTTTATTTGAGAATAGCGAGATTAGAAAAGTCACTACAAAGAAACAGTCACAATTAAACCCGTTATTTTGTGACCGAGTCTTAAAAAAGGTCAAAACGCAACTTCCGGATCACAATAAGTCCAAGAAATTTGTGAAAGGTTGGATATACATTTATCAAGAGTGTAATCGATTCACTATGGTTCTATTGTTTGTGTCATGACGTGATGTAACTGAGAAAAACAAAACAATCGTGGACTGAAAGCTAAACTGAACCGGCTAAAATCTTGGCATTCAATATTTAACTGGTTGTGCCCATGGCCGAATTCCAATCGAAGATTAAAAATTAATACATCAAAAAGTCGTAGTTCAAATGCTATATAGCTACACAAACCAATTTGGACATCCAACTAAATGATGTGAGATTTGTTAACCGCAATTTTACTGCCTACATCTTTAAATCTCTTTCTCCTATTTCCTTCATGACTTCAACATTAACTTCATCATCTTCATCTCTCTTAGTAGTATCATCAATATTGTTAATAAGTTGAATAGAAGTCCAAATGTGTATATTTGTTGTAGGATAGGAGAATGACTGGAGTTAGAATTTTGCTCACATGTATTTTCTCATTTGTTAGCATCACTTGATATTCCTCATTTAGCTCATGTAGTCAACCAACTCAAATTCAAACCAAACTTTAGTCTTGGTGGTTATGGTGTGGCCACAGACCCAACATATTTTTCAACAAATGGCGTGATGATAAGTAAAACTAAAACGACCGCATACTCTAAGAATTCCAACTCCGCCACTGATACTTTGGGTGGTGCGTCAATAACCTTCATGATTGATGCTCAAGCATTGAGCAAATGTTCCCCTCTTTAAACCACCGTCTAGATCACAACGTAGCAAAAAGCATCAATAAAATTTACATTCCTAATAGTTTAAAACGAAATTTATAGTCCTAAGTTATAATCTTTTAACTAAGATATGACCATGTTCGATACATAAAAACACATTGATTAGTAATCACTACTTTAATGCTAATAATTCCCTTTTCTCGTATACAAATTCTCTAAACAAACATTATATCCTCATTTTTTCTTGTAATGAAACTCTAATGCACGTTCTGACCAAAACCTTAACCCTGGTGGATCCTTCACTGTTTTGTATACATTTCACAACAGGTCCCTACAAAAACAAACCATTTATGGACATTTATACATTTCACAACCCATCATATTATCTGATCGTGTTGTTCAGCAATACCCCCAAACAGTAAACGCATGAACATGCAGTGACTGTACTAAAAACACAACCCAGTAAAAACAACTAAAAACACTTGAACCAGTAAAATCAAGGCCTCAAGAAACATTAACTGATTAGTACCTGCCATTTTACAATACCAAGAGCAGCTTGCAGCTCTTGACCTTTAAAATCGCTCGATGATATCGCGTTCCTCTTTGCACTACGCCATCTTTGATAAGTTGATTCCAAACTAAGGAGGAAAGTAAAAAAAAAAAAAAAAAAACATGAAATCAAGATGCATACAAAAATCTTACTTACATATAGTATATGCAAGTATATTGCAGAAACTATTCATTATACTGGACAAACCTATAGCTGCCCGCCATCACCAACCAACATGCCATTACCAACCAACAGTAACTGAGGATGTTAATACTTGGCAAGATGTTAAAATACCCTTTGATCTAACTGAGGCACATACCTCATTTGCCCTAAGAAACAATAATGGGCCATTGAAATATTCAACTACTATGACTAAATAGGCTTAAACTTTGGTTTTAAACATGTACATATAGATTTTGTTGACATATGTGGAACATATCCTAATAACTGTAAACCAAATATTGGGCTTATAGAATCAATAGGGCTTATGATGCATCACCTGTAAAAATTCCTAGAGGTATCTAGCTTCTTTTCAAATTGTTAATAATGAGGATATTTTTAACACATACTATACTAATGTGTCCTGACATGTACAAAATAAAACTATATGAATAGTCAAACAGCTGACAAGATTGGGCAAAAAGCACGGCAAAATATATCATTATAGATACAAAATTTATAATAGCATCAAACTATGCTTGGAAAAGGTTAAACAAGCTCACATGAAGTTCAGGCAACACTACACGCTCAAAAGACGTTACATCGACACGATACCTTCCAACCTGAAGCCACTTTGGCGATTGAAGATTGTCAAAGTTGAGCACTTCAGCCATGTTTATATGAAAAAAAATTACTTTCTTGAAAGATGGTCTTCTTTTAATATAAAGTCAAACTAACTCATTTAACTATATACCCACTGATCTACCTCGTTCTATTTCTCAAATGGGTTAGTGTCTCATATGAGATTCTAGGTATGGAAAAAATATTATTATAGTTTAGATGAGTATATCAGACTAAGGCTGAATAAGAATGTTTGGTTGATATAACCCAACTTCAAAGTTACATGTTCATTTTCACGGATCTATGCACCCAAAAATATATGTTCAATGACTCAAATGCACACATGCCACCACTAAATCAAATTCATTAGATTATGAGCTTCTGTTAACATACCTTAAAAGGTGTAAGTGTTAATGACACAAAATTTGCTGCTGCTAAGGGAAATACGCATATCCCCTTGCAGAATGTCAAAAGTGTTGAATTTTTAGTTAAAAATAAGGGAATTTATGAGCAAAATCTAAATGGTGCTAAAGAATGTAAACGAATCCAACAATGATGCAGAAATGGAATTAATTTAATTAGTTAAACAACCTTTGAGCAAGTGAAAAGGCCAATACTTCAGTATATTTCATTGCTACTGAACCCATGTCTCTCGGTTCGGGCTAATTAATGGAACAAAGGCTAGGTTAGGGAATTCTATTATATTAGAAGTGTTGATACTCAAGCAAGAAAGGAACAGTGCGAATGACAAGGTGAAAGAGATTTTTGCCAATTGGGCAACACGATTTGTAGACGCTAATACTAAGCATTGAGATGATTGATGTTGATGAATGGGTACTACGTAGTAGTCTAAAACACATATAACCATCCAATGGTACATACCTAAGAAGGAACAAACATAACTTTCCTCGTATTCCGTGTTGACCCTCTTAGTGCATATTATTTCTCATTTCCTACCACATCCAACCAAACATTCAACCACAAACATCATCCGGAACCCATTGTCACTTAGCACACTCAATTTGACACAAAACTCTTGATAACTCGACAAAGTTTCTAGGAATCTAGTAAATAGTTTGTGTATGCAGGCTTACTAATTAATAAGCAATTATCTTTAATAAAATGGATTAAAGTTTATTAAACAGTGACTAACAGCTGATCCTTCCAATACATACGACAGCTTCATGCAACGCTACAGGACCTAAACTCAAACATGGCAGACAACCACCAATATCAGAAATCCACCAATACCAGAAATGTACGAGGAAACGCAATTTCTTTGCATTTGGACTAAGCAGGTGGGCGCTAGAATTGTCACTAATATCCTCAGCATAATTTATTATTATTAAAAGCAAGAATCGAAGAATACGCTCTCGCATGACCTCATCTAAACGCTCGTTACTCGTTCATTAATGAAACCTAAGAGGGCAGAATATGGTACCTTTCATAAATCTGCCAAGAAAATAAAATATATCTTTTATAGGTCGAAGTTGTGGCTCAACAGAATTGCAAAAACAAGATATAAAGGTATTACGTTAGCAAAAAAATCATTTGCAAGTAAAAACATTAGTGGTCTTACGAAAAATTCTCACGAGTCTTCATTAATTGTAGTATGACTTAGTAGCTACCAACACATGAACATGAATCTAATATTTCATCCATCTCTTATAATGAACAATTAGAGTCTCAAAGGCCAACTATTGTTTTACTCTTATCGGTAAGTTCTCTCTCCCTCTCTTTCCCTTCCCTCTATCCCCCTCCCCCATCTCCTTCCTCCATCTACCCACCAGTGAGCTCCCCTCACACCCTCGCCTTAAAGGCTAACTATCGTTTTACTCTTATCGTGCTCGTGCTTCTCTTCTCCGATCATGTCGAGCACGATCTCTAACCCCCATTAGCCCTCAAAACCCCTCTATCACATTAATTCCACTTCCATTGAAAAACTCACAACCTCCAAATACTCTCAATAGAGACTCCAAATCGAGTCACTCCTCGCTTCATTATTGTAAAAAGATAAGTCCCGGAGCATGGGAAGGAAGTTTTTCAAGACCGATTGTCGCTGTTCAGCAGACAGGTTTGAAGCAACCGCATATGTTTTGCCATTAACCATAAGATATCATAGTGAAGGAATTTCTTGTGGAAACACTTGGGCCAATGTAATAACCAACTCCGAAATGAAATATTAATGATCATAAGTCACACTGAAAAAAGTTAAATAATCCTCGAACTCCTCTAAACAGCTAATAACCAAGCAAAAATCATATGAAAGACACTACTATGACAATAGAAACCTAACCATAAGGATCCTAATAAAAAAAATCACCCTAAAAACCAACTTAATCGTCTAAATTTGAATACATAAAGTCAAACTATAAATCGTAGTCACCTTGTTCTTGGATAAATCGACAAAACCAGAAGCAACAACCTGTATACAACAAACAAAAGATTAAAACTTTAGAAATGGGTTATCACAATAATCACATAATATAATGTTCAAATAGAAGTCACCAGTTAATAAAATCCATGTTAAATAAACCCGAAAATTATAAAATTAACATCAAGTTTACCTGGGTTTATGAAGATCGCAATCGCTATTTGCCTCGCCACCAACCTAACCCTCATGCACTGTTGCCGCTGAAACACACCGTGTCATAGAGATGGCTCCCATTGAATTGAAGAACAACAAAACCCTAAAAAGCAATAATGTCCCCATCAAGTGAAACACCAAAAAAAAAAAAAAACTAACTGAATCAGACCAGAAGCACTTGAGATTTCAACCAATACGATCTTGTTAATGGCATGAGGTGGAGTTAATTACAATATATGGAGAAAAATAAAGGTAAAAGGTGTAAAAAAATAAGTACAAGGCAAAAGGTGAGAGATCTAAACTCTTCATCGGAAACCATTGGAGTGATCTTGATGGAGGTGAGAGCTTGAGGGGATGATCCTGTTCGAGTTGATGCCAGGAGTTTTAGAGAGTAGACGATAACTGAGGTGGATGATCATGTTCAAGTTGATTGATTAAATTATAAACTGAGAATAAATGATGAAGGATGGGGATGGGGATGGGGATGGAGATGGGGATGAGAGTGAGCTTGAGGGACGATGATGAAGGATGGACATGTAGAAGGTGAAAAATAATTGAGGTGAGAGGCAGAGGAAAGAAAAATAGCGGGTGTTGGTTAATCACTTAATGGAGCCTCAAACACAGCGTTTGTAGGATAAAAGAAGCAAAGTGATGTTCTTGACTATTGTTCATAATGAACAGTAACTTGTGTTGCTCAAATTTTAGTAAGGGGTATATATATATATATGAGTCATGCTTTACCAGATTCCTCCAATATGGCACTAATTCGACACGTCTTATGCTTAAGACGGATACCATCCGCCTTAAGCAAGGCTAATTGCTCGAAATACACAAACATAATAGCCTCCACAAATATGATCTATACTATCTCAAAATACACTCATAATAGCCACTATAACGTTGCCAACAACCCATATTACGAGGTAAATCTCTAGCTATCGTAAACTATTTTTCTGTTATATTTACACCAATTAGTTAACGCTTTCGAAACCTCGAGGATTATATGTCACAGGATAATATGAATCGTAATAAAAGGCATAATCTTTTTCTTAAAGAGTAAATTCCACAAATAATTTATAGAGAGATCTGATAGCCCACTTGTTGCTCCTCTACTCGGTCCACAAGCAAAACCCGGAAACCCACGTCACTTAGAACGAAAGAGATGGATCACTATCGCTCTCTTACTTTTATGTGTACTTGAGGCGGGCGGTATATAGGAAGAACCATATGTTTTCTCCCCTGTAGATTCTTACGGAAAAGCTTCATCATCTTTTACCATCACCTAACACGCTATATATATATAGTATCACGTAGCATAACGAAGTCTAGGTAGGCCGTAGGATAAGGAAATAATTCTTATTCCTTTTCTAAAACTGTACCTTGTTAAGATTATAAAGGGGGAGAGAATTCATAAATCGTTTGTATTATTCAGTTATGATTCTAACGATTACAATAACACATTTATATAATACTAGCTAGGATATTGTAATTTTGGTAAGACAATATTTCATATACCAAATAGCAATATATTATTGTATATGGTATATGCACATATACCATATTCCCTAATTAGTTGACCAATTAGTTTTAGGATGGAACCTCCCTTGTGTTGTTTAGTAGTATGTCTCTCCTCCGTACGGGTGCGGCCCATGCCCATTTACATGATTTAACATGGTATCAAAGCTCATGGCTAAAAGACCTGGGTATGATGATTAACTAGGTCATTGTGTGCCAGCTAGAGCCGAGGCTTTGTGTACCACTTATTTGGCCTAGTCTGAGCTTGTTTGCAGTCGGAGAAAATTCCATCCGTTGATGGCTCCAATCTGATTTAAAAGTGGGTCTCACATGTGTAGGGGGAGTGTGAAAAATCTCATATTAACCCATATATCAGTGTTCTACATTGAAGAAGAAAGAGAGATTGTACCACTATATAACTAAGGGGGCTACTAGCTCCTCCTATTGCCAAACGTTTTTAGGATGGAACCTCCCTTGTGTTGTTAAGTAGTCCGTCTCTCCTCCGTTCGGGTGTGGCCCATGCCCATTTGCATGATTTAACATACCTCATATCGGAATCCTTGTAAGACTGATATTATTTGTAACACCCCCACTTACCAAGGAGCTTTGACAAGACCTTACCCAGTAAGTAAGAGCATTACCATCACTGTTGCCCGAGTTAAGTATATCAAATAAACAATAACATAACGTTTATTAAATGTTTTTACAGTTTATACAAACATAACAAAGGAAAACAACTCTGATACAACCGAAGGAACTACTAAACATAAGTGACAGCGGCAACTAGCTAGACAGTGTGATGAATCGATCTCCTCCGTATCCCGCAGACAACATATCAACCAACACCTGCTAAACCAACTGCTCACCATCCCCAAATGGATCACCATAATTTTGAAAATAATAACGGGGTCAGTCAACTCTCTAGCCAAGATAAAGAATACAGTGATATAAACAGTACATAGACACAGCCAAACCGATAGCAATATTATTCTCCGACTCCATTACTAGCCAATAACCGACTACACACTTCATGTGTAGCCCTGCCAGATTACCTATCGCAATAGGTAATCTTCACCGCCAGTGGGGGACCGCGGCCATGCCCACCTAAGCCCCGTTCATCGCAACGAGCGCACCCCGATTATTAATGTGCACATCCCTCTTGTGACGAGAGCCACAAGAGGCGAACATGAGGTTATAACCATCTCCCGAAAATGGTCCCATCTCAACAATACAAATCTCAATATCAATCAACCAATATCAACATGTTAATCAATCAATCAATTACAACAATCTTAAATTCATTATACAATCGACTGAGTAGGAAAACCCTACCTTTTTTTATATTCCATGAAAGTGCGTCCGTCATACAAGGCCAAGCAAGACTCCACATCGAATCCTACAAGTAGAAATCGTATCCTATCACTAAGCTATTCAAGATCTATTAAAAGATAACAATTATTCACAAACTCACCTTGAGACGCAGACCGATGCCAACGACGGCGACAACCAGACTCGATGACTCCATGCATAGCCCGTCTCCCTTCCGGGATTAGTGTTCAAGGCCACCAAAGATGTATAGAGTGAGATGAGAGGTTTGGGAGAGAGAGAGAGAGAGAGAGAGAGAGATTAGGTTTAGGAATGATAAAAGGAACCGTCTAAAATGATTTACGTTTAAGTCTCCGCATTTTATAATAACGCGCTGTCCAAAAAGGTACTCGGTCAAGTATAGACATACTCGGCCGAGTATGCCCCACTCAGTTGAGTACCTCAACTACTGGGCTGAGTGGTCTCTGCTAGGTCGCGTATCGAGTTACATTGGTCAACTAATCTCTCTCGACTCCTTTGCTAAGGCTCTCCCTTGGTCAATAGGTCAGTCAAGGGGTCCCTAACAGCACGGGTATTATATTATTTCCTTATTGTACTTATATATGTGATCTTATAAGATTGTATTATTTTAGTCATTACTCCAATCTTATTTTTAGATGAAATGTAAGCATTTCCATTAAAACCATAACAAAGTGTTACAGCTCTACCATTTTAGCTACAAACAGTTTTCATAAACCCAAAATGGGTTTTTACACGTACAATTTAACACTCCTTAACCATTCCCTATCTTTTCTATCTAGACCCGGTTTTAGGCGTGTATACACTCTAAGTTGTATCTCCTTCTTGATCATTTCCCTTAGCAGCTCAGGTCTTAGCAGACTGCCTTCAACTTGAGCCCTGTTTCTCTGCATTCAGATATGGTAGTATGTTGCCATAACAGCACACAACAACATCCCCTTCTTTAGTTGTGAGAACTATCCAGCTCCAACCCACAAGAGCAAATTAAAGTTAGGAATAACACTACCAGCCAGACTGGCAATCACCTCAACTATCCTCCTTTTATATGGACATGACTGGAACAGATGAGGATGACTCTCAATACCTGTACCACATAACAAGCAATTATTATCAGTAGCTATGCCCAGGCAGAATAATTTTTCTTTAAGCATCAACGCCTCTCTAGCAATTAGCCACCCTACAAATTGGTGTTTAGGAACTCACCAATTATTCCATACCAGCTTGTGCCATTTCACAGTCTGAAACTTTTCCCTCAACAGTTCATAACCACTTTCTATAGTATACCCTTTAGTATCCAGAAGCCATTGTCCATTTTGATAACCAGGTGCCAGTTTCTCTTTCACTTTGCAAATAGATTTCTACCCCCAGCTCAGATCTTCATTAGGGGTGTAATCATCCCAATTTCCTCTTTTTATATACACATAGTTTACCCACTTTACCCATAATCTGTCAGGACTACAATAAATCCACCATACCAATTTACCTATTGCAGCATGGTTCCAGGTCAAACTATCTTTTATACCCAATCCACCTTCAGCTTTTGGGGAAAACACCTTATCCCAACTTACTCTGGACACTCTAATAAAATCAGCACTCCCATCCCAAAGATAATTTCTGCAGATTGAATTGACTTTATTCAAAACTCCTTTTGGATAACAAAAATGTTGATCTAGTAGCTATAAATTGCAGTGAGCAATGAGTTTACCAATACCAATCTACCAGAATATGATAACCTCTTTGTCCAAAAACTTCTTATCCTGTTCACTAATTTCTCCACAAGCACATTACAATCAGCTTTAGACATCCTACTGTTGGAGTAGTGTCCTCCTCAATAGTGCGTCTACATAATAAATCTCGTAAAAGGAATATCAGGGAAATAATATTTTATTTGTCAACTGATTAACGTAAATCGGTAACGCTCGGCTGACTAGAGTTTGACGTTACTGTCGTATGACATCGGTGATCAGTTGATCTCTCGAGGTCACACCTATAGGATGGAGCCCAAATGAAAATCTAAATATTTGGATAATTAGTTCCTTGAAATATATATATTGACTAATGGTTAGTCAAGTGAGTTTTAAAGTATATTTATTATCATATTATGCGATAATTGGATAATAAATATTATATCTTGTTAATGTGATTAAATGAGATAAAAATTTTAGTAATTAATAGTCAATTGACTAAATTAGTATTATTTACTGATAAAGTATTAGTTTTAATACGATGAGTTTATTAAGTTTGAGGCAGAGGTAATTAGCTAATTAAATTTACAAGATGTTGTAAAATTAGCTCATTGAGTTTTATGGAACACATTTTATATTAATAAAATGGTCTAATTATACTTAAACGTTGGGTGAACATTATTTGTTAATTTATATTATTTAAGTGTTGAATAATTAAATTAATATTTAATTATATAAGATAATTAAATATACGACTTATAAGCATTTGTGGGACAAATATCGGAAGTTGAAATGGACCCGATAATTACACATCTGCCGCCACTTTTGATGATGATAGTCGTCACATGTGGTTTGGCAAGTCCCACTAACAAATGTTCTTCATTTGTTTATATTTCACCTTCTATATCCCCCCCCCCCCCCCCCCCCCCAACTTAATCATTTAAGGGTTAGAAAATTTAGAAGGAAAAATTGGCCTATCACACTTGTAGTGGCCGGTTTTTGCTCTTGATGAACAATAGTTGTTCTTCAATTTTTCCTTCTTATCTTCTTACAAAACTCATCCAAAACCTCACATAAATAATAAGACATCAATTATTATTATAGTAATAATAATTTATAATATTATTTCAAGGTAATATTCTACATAATATCTAGTTAATATTAGTAGAACGTTTGGGTGATATCTTGGATGCAACCAAGAGGGGGTTTTCTACCATGGAAACTAGAAGATGAAGGATCATCCACGATGTTCTTAGCTCAAGAACAACACAAGGAAGGAGTCCTTGTGTTGTGCCCAATATTTCCAAATGCAATGTAAGGAAAATTCCATCTTTTATCATTTAAGACAATCTTATAATTGCATGCATGTAACTAGATCATGCATAAACTAAACTAACATGTAATTTATTTACTAATTAGAGAGTCTAATTAGGGATCAAGAACCTTCAAGTGTTATCAGAGCTCAGTCGTTGCATGCATGTCGATTTTTGACCATTTTATCGAGTTATAAGATGACTTTATAAAATCGTAATTTTTGTGTAAAAATTTGTTTGGCACGAAAATTTTTGTTGCATATATAAATTCTGACCTAAAAATGGCTTTGGTTAAATTTGGTTAATTATGGAATTTTGTTGCTAATTAATAGATTTTTTCATCTTAAGACCGTCTTAATATGCATAAAATTGGTTAATAATTAACTAAAAACCTTTTAATGTTAATTCTGGCCTTGAAATTTTAATATATTTTCACATTAATGGATTACTTAGAGTAAGTAAACATTAGAAAATTAATTTGATTAATTTTACATGATTATTGTTTTTTAATAGTTAAATATCAATAAAATGTGATTATATTGGTTAAAAATCATAAAAATATAATTTATGGCATGAGAAATTTATATAAGGTTAGTTGCATATAGTATACATTGGATGTAAACTTAGAAAATTAATTTGATTAATTTTTGCATGTTTATTGGTTTTTATACGATAAAATCGATAAAATGTAACCATAATTTTCTCAAATTTTAATCCGGAGAATTTTGTTCCGAGACCCTGAAATCTCGAAAAACCGTGTATTATACACTTCAATTTAAGTCGTTCGGGAGGTCGTACCAGACCCTGTTTCTTTTTCTCCCGGATTTTCAATCACGCGTCCGAGGTCATTTCAGGAGTTAACCTATTCGATTCAGCCTCAAATAATGAGCATTAAACGAGCATTAATCCATTTTTCACGATTATCCGAGGTTCGACAAATGCTGGTTTATGGCATACCGGCACCCCCAAATGTCTTCCGTTGCTACTCAAATTTTGCGTGGCCGCTTTATCTGACCATTTTTTTGGTAATTTTTTTTTATATTTTCAGGTTCCGGAAAATGTTCCAGAATATTAAAAATTTTCATTTGATGGTTTTTTCCGATTTTTATGTTTTATTTATAATTATATCGTAAAAGTTGCGAAAACCGTGTTTAAAATTGTGTATTTTATACAAAATAAGTTTTTAGACAAAAGTTTTGAAATTTTGAGTTTCTGGAAATGTTCCAGTATAAACAATTTTTTTATTTTTACAATTTCATAATTTTGTTTATTTATTTGGATTTATTTCATAAATAAGTTTTAATTAGCAATTTTTCATAAAAGGTTATGAAATCGTCAAGAAATTAGTGAAGAATAATTTTTGAGTCTTAAAACAGGTTGGGATATTATCTTGTGCATAAATTTGATTGAAGTACTAATTTGTGATTTTTAATGGTTAAAAATCGCTTAATTAACCAAAACTACGAGCTTAATATCAAAACGATGGTTCATAGGGCGATTTGGCATTTTAGGGCATGTTTAAATATAATTTTTATACTGCATTTTATTTAAATTAATGTCATTTAATTTTATGTAATTTATTAATGCAATTTGTCTAGTATGGCCTTAGTTAGAAATCGGTATTTCCCGTAATGTAAGGGAATACCGATTTGGTTTGTAATTATTTGCGATCTCGTATCGCTGTTTTGTAATATTAATATATTTATTTTATTTTTATTTTTCAAATGTATAATATAAATTGTTATGTAATTCTTTTTATGCTTATATTTAATTGTTACGAAGACCGGCGGGGTCCTAAAGACGGAGCCTTTCGAAAAGAGTTCCGATGAAGACCGGAGTTTTTAAAAGACCAAGCTATATTGGAAGGCGTTCCAATGAAGTTCAAGGGACAAAGGAGTTGGTTTCCGAAGCTGTAATAGTTAATTAGATTAACTAGTTTAGGAGGCCATACTAGAAATTGTCTTTTATTTTAGGATTAATTAATGGGAATAATCCATACTATGTGTGGTCTTCCTATATTACTCCAAACTATGTATTAACTTGCTATAATCCTAACTATCTTACAAACTTCCCTGATTACACTTGGTCATTTTTTTACCTTTTAATACCGCTAATTTGTTATTGCCTTCTTCTTCATTGTGTTAGGTCCTCTCTCTCTTTTTCTTCCTGTCCTTTCTCCATTAACGAGTTCTTCGCATCATAATTTTTTTCCCCAAATTTATCATACTCCCTCATCAGTACTCCTTTCAAATTATCATCCTCCCTCCCCATCATAATTATCTTTCGGGGACTATCATTTGATGAAGGCGTCTTACAAGCATACTCCCTCAAGCTTACCATAATGTCCCATTTTTGTTATAAATTCAACTGTCATGCTAAATTCAATCACTTTTCATAATTTTATACTCCATATCTTTCTTTCATTGTTTTTCTGTAAACATTCTTTGTTCAAGATAATTATTATTCATTATTTCATTTAGATTTGTTTGGGTAACTATGGTGTAAGACTGTCTTACAATACCAAATCTCCCATTCCAATAGTCTTAATCTAAAATAATCATCTCCAATCAAGCTTACCGATTTGCTATGCAACATCAATACACCCAATCCCTTTTAGTCATCCTCAAATTAAACATGTTACATTCTTATAATCATCATTTGTTCCACTTCCTTCTCTTTTCTTCTTATTATTCATCTTTTAGAATATTCATTGAACACTCCAATCAAATTAATTAAATTAACAGTCAAACCTAGAAAACTAATCAAACTCTAATGTTAAAAGTGATTTTTGTTTCATAGTAGATGATCAAGAACGAACCTGTGAATCGACTAATTTAAAAAGGGGATGTAATTAGGGTTTGTGTCGAGAAAAACTAAAATTATTCAGAAGGATTTTGGCATAAATTGGGGAAAGATAGCTTGAAATTAACGGAGAAAGGAAAAGAATGAGAAATCGAGATTTGTTGTGAAGATGGAAAGATGAAGAAATGTTTGGGGAAAGCCGAAATTTTTGGATTAATTTGATGAAGGCTCTTGTTGATGGTGTTCAGTAGTGTTCTGAATTTGATGAATCAATGGCGAATTAAAAGGACAGATGACATTAGGTGAGGAAAGAGATGAAGGATAACCTGTTCTTCAAGTAGGCAGTCATCTAGGTGTAATTTGGGAAGGGTGTAAGATAGTTAGGATTATAGCCAATTAATACATAGCTTGGAGTAATATAGGAAGACAGCCCATAGTATGGATTATTTCCATTAATTAATCCTTTATTTTATATGCATTCATGTCAAATCGCCATTACATGCATTTATTCGTTTTTACGACTGTTGTCAATTAAAGTTATCAAGAATTCGCCTATTTAGTTCACTTAAAGGGAATTGATAATAAATTGACAAGATCTCTCACATTGTTTATATATTGAGGCTAGCTCTTCCAATTAGTAACACCTTTCTGTCAGTGTTTTAGTATTCCTGACGGAAAATCCATCAGTATTGTGGTATTACTGACGGAATATCCGTCAGAGGCTCTAAATAATTCACCACTTGTTATGCACCACAGTAAAAGGAGCATCTGACGAAAATTCCGTCAGTACTAGCCTATTTTTGACGGAATTTCCGTCAGAGACTCACTTATTGTTGACAGCTGGTTGCACATAGAGTATGAAATATCTTAAACATGTGACGGAAATTCCGCCAGTAATAGGCTAATACTGACGGATATTCCGTCAGATGCCATATTATTTTAACAGCTGGAGTGCACCTATGTGTGTGAGAAATATCTGACGGAATTTCCGTCAAAAGTAAGAGTTTTCTAACGGATTTTCCGTCACATACTATTTAACGCCATTGACTTTGTCAACGCGCCAATATTATCTGACGGAATTTCCGTCAGGAATCTGTACTGTGACGGAAACTCCGTCATAAAACCGTCAGTTTCCCGTGTAGTGTAGTTTGCATTTAGAAAAATCTGAAAATTTTGAGAAAACTGTGTTGTTTTCGCTTGCTTATAGCCTACTTTTGTCATAAAAATGTGTTTTATGCCCTCTTGCTTATCCTAATGATAGCTTATAGCTAATGATTTATTCTTATTTGCTGGATAATTTCTACATGAGGATGTCTTGACATAATAGGTGGGAGATGGAAAATAAACCGAATAGGCTTGATCTTGACTATTGGCAAGCTACAAAATGATAAGGTAGAACCTACTTGGACCAGTACATCTATACCCGGTTTCACTTAGGTGAGAGTAGGTCTCTTTATGGTGTGTGTTATATCAATAACGCACAAGTATGGTCTTGATTTCATCTCTTTATAAGCATGCATTCATTTGTTGTTAGCATTTTGGAGCCATTCACATGATTAAAATTGCCTTTTTGAATCCCTTCACAAAATTTATCCTTAGCTACATATAAAAATTGCCTACCTTGTTGAGCTAGTAGCTTTGATTAGTTGTGTTTAGGTGCTCATTTGGGATTTGTTCTATTTTTAAATATCATTGTGAGCTTGGTCTTAATGCTCTTGGAGAAAAGAAGTGACAAAAGAAAAAGAATTGAAAAAAAAAATGAAAGAAAAGAAAAATGAAAAAAATGATGAAAAATGATGAAAATGAATTGAAAAAGAAAAAATGAGAAAGAAAAAAAAAAGTAAAAGAGAAGCATGGTTTGTATTTTGAAAGAGAAGAAGAAGTTTGTGTAAGAAGCTCTCATGTCTTATTCATATATTTTGGAGAGCATTCTTACGATTTGTATCGAAATTTTTGGGATTAGTTTTGAGATTGAACATCCTTGCATATGGTTGTTGCTAACTTGACTTAGTTCCGCATGCCATAAATCATTTGTTCCCCTTTCTTACCCATTGCTTATTTGCCTTCTTTTTACCCTTGACTTTCTTTACATGCTTGCATTTGGATGTTTTTGGCTTATAGTTTTGAAATGATTACCATATTAGATTGTTGACACATTCTCATGAGTCGAGGATAGGTGAGTATTTTCACACAAAATGTCCTTTCACATACAAATGAGTTTGAGTGCATAGTGAGAGTCCATTAGTAAAAAAATCATGCAAGAGCTTAAAGGTTCGTTCAAAGTCTTCCATGCTATGTCGTCATGTAAATCTCATCCATGTTTTTGCATTATTCCTTATGCCCATGTTGTCTCGGGTTTTGAATCATTATGCTTAGCTTGTTTTAGGATATTGCAATTGACGGGATGTGGTTTCTTGCTTAGGGATAAGCAAGAGTTTAGCTTGGGGGAGTTTGATGTGTTATATATACTTTTACCTCCTATTTTAGCTCAAGTTTATCTGATTATTGCACTAATATTAGTGATTATGTGAGCTAATTCCATGTTCTAGTTGTATTTGTTCGTTTCATCATGTTTTGTAGGAAATTAAGCTTTTAGTAGCTTTTCCCGTCAAATAGCAAGCATACTAGTTCACAAGGCTAACAAAGACCAAGCATGACCAAGGAAGAGTGTGTATTCAAGCCCAAGAAAGAAAGTATAGAGAATCGATTGATAAATGCAAATGATCATACAAAGAGCCCAATGAGAAGCCCAAATTCATGTGGAAAATATCAAGCTTAGGATGCTCTTTGGATGCTCTTAAGTTGTGATATTAAGCATTTACCCGGGTGCATTAAGGGACATTAATCGCAAACTTTGGATCCCTTTGAGCATTTAATCAACAATTGATGAAGAATAGCCGGATTTCCACGGCCCCGATCGGGGTGGCATGTCCCCGATCGGGGTTTGTTCCCTCTTGGCTTTTTACGTTATGCCCCTATTTTACTATAAATAGGGGCCTTAATCCGTCATTGGAGGATACCTTTTCTTACACAATTTTACTCTTCCTTAGCTTAAGCACACAAAATTCTCTCATAGTTTTCATATTAGTTTTAATATTGTTAAGCATTTGGTTATTGTTAAACATTTGGTTCTTATTTATTCAAGCTTTTGGTTCTCATTTGTTCTTCCTTTACAAAGTTCTTAATACAAGTTCTACATCTTTGTAATTCTAATTCTACATTTCGTTATTGCTTTTGTTATTTATTTTACTAGTTATTTAGTTAACCATTTCATTATTTGCTTTATTATTAGTTATTAGTTTCATATTAATATTAATTAATTTCTTAGTTCATGATCAACATGTTTACTACATCATACATCATTATTATTTTTATTTCTAATATGAGTGAATAGTACCCTTTTGTCTTTTTTTTTTTTGGTGAGTAGTACCCTTTTGTCTTTGGGATAATGTAAGTCATGCATAATTAAAATATATAAATGTTAAATTAGGTTGATGTAATATTGTCTATTTGTTTCTATCACATGTTTGCATCGTCACGATTAATCTTTGTTTAGTGGCCATAATCATCGCTTAAGTTTGTTAATTCGTTCTATAAGTCGACATGCATGGAATCGAATTAGACTAATAAGCATGTGCTAGTAGGACGACCTAGTCATAACGCGAGTTCTCTAGGACCCGGTCTATGGTTGACACTAATATCGAGAGGTTGGTGTATTTAGCCTAAACAATAGACAATGAATTTTTTTCTGAAATTAACATGAACATATATATACAATTGCATGCGTGACCCGACTCCCTTAGACTCTTTTAATCAATTATTTTTACATCGTTATATTTGCTAATTACCAACCCAACCAATCAAACCAATCATAATCGACCTTGATAGAAATCTTTCCATAGCTTTTCATAACGCAATTCCCGTCTCTTGGTAATTTTCAGTTGATCAATATGAAATATGTTAATTACATGAATGGGATAGAACATAAAGATATAGTAATACTATATGATTTGCCTCAAACTCTCTTATCATGAGATATTCATATAGCATGCAAGTTGTTGGATACATGTACAAAAAGGAAAAACACTTATGATTTTAGTTTGCTTATTGTTGAAGCAATTCATGCATGCAAATTTTTTGTACTCCGTATTAGTTATTACTGTATTGATGATTGATAATCTTAGCCTCATCTCATCTAATGCCATAATTATAAATAATCAATAATAACTAATACGGAGTACAAAAAAACTTGCATGCATGAATTGCTTCAACAATAAGCAAACTAAAATCAGAAGTGTTTTTTCTTTTTTGTACATGTACCCAACAACTTGCATGCTATATGAATATCTCATGATAAGAGAGTTTGAGGCAAACTCTATAGTATTACTATATCTTTATGTTCTATCCCATTCATGTAATTAACATATTTCATATTGATCAACTGAAAATTGCCAAGTCTATTGTTCTTTATATATGTTCAAGTAGAATCATAATTCTTTGTCAATTGTCCATATAGTACTTGCAAAAACATAATCAAATGGTTAAAATTAGAGAACCGGACAAATAAATAAAAAGGTAATTTTGTTTAGATAAAAAGTAAGTGGTTGTAAAAATAGAATAATTATAAATAATACTCCATCTATTTCACTTCTATTGTATTAATTTGTCCAAAATTTATTTTAAATTAATTGTACCTTTCAAAATTTAGTATAATAAATAAATAGGTGAACTCCCCAATATTAACCCTAATATTATAACTACTCCTCCCTCTATCAATTTTTTTTCCGATTCTCTTTAATTAAAGAGGTAAGACAACAAAAATAGAATGACGTGAGTAATGTTTATTAAAAACTTTTGAATCAAGTTTGACCATAAATATAAATTGATAATCATATGCCATAAGCCCATAAGCATGCCATAATGGTAGATAGTTGACATAATATGCCATAATTGATTATCAGAGAGATTGGGGATTGCGACCGGTAATTTGGGCTGAGCTAATGGCTTTGCGTAGGGGTTTGATGATGGGTATGGAGCTTCAAGTTACCCGACTAATTATTCAAATGGATTCACGTGTTATAATGGCGCTCATGGATAAGGATTTTTCGGTCCCGACGGCTCATTGCCACATGGTTCAAATTTGGCAGGATTTTATACGTGATGTACCTTGGAGGGTTGAAATCCTTCATGTGTATCGAGAAGCGAATTCGTGTGCGGATTGGTTGGCAAATGTGGGTGTATTGCAAACACAGCAATTGTTGTCCTATGACCTTTCTAATGTCCCAAGCCATATATTCCGTCTAATGGGGCAAGATGTTGGAGGAGTTTCATGGCCTCGTGTGGTGCCGGTCTCTATTTTCTAGTTTCGTGGTTTTCGCTTTTTTATTATTGCAGTTTTGTTTCGCTTTTGCTTTCGGTTTTCTTCTTTGGGTTTTAACCTGCTTCTCTTTACCAAAAAAAAGAACAATAAGCATGCCATGTACTTACTTACACAATAAAAGATGAGAATGTTAGAACAAAATTCGACGAAATATTAAACAAAAATATACAGTATATTCACATATGCTATAGAAAATGACTTATATTTTACTCAAAGGAGCCAGATCCATTTTAACACCCCCATCTACCAAGGAGCTTTAAAAAGACCTTCACTAGTAGATAAAGGGGTCGCCATCTCGGTTGCCTGAGGTCAGTAATATGTAAATGTCGATAAAAGAACGATTATATTAAATTACAAGTGATTCAAGACAAACAACAGATATACAAGATACAACTCGTGATAACTATTAACTAGATGAAACTCTCTCTGCCATGACTCGTGGTAGACTCGTCCCTCCAAGCACCCAGCTATAGTCCACACAGCAACCTACTAAGACTGACTGCTCACCATAGTGGATCACGGCAGACACAACACAAGAAGACAACACAACAACACCACACAAGATCAGTAACTGAGGTAACAAATACAAAAGCAGACATAAGGAAATACAGTAACACACATACGTCGCCTCCTCCAACCAACCACACATCTCTGACTGCCTGAAGGTCTAGTCCTGCCATTGGGGGACCGCAGCCGTTCCCACCTAAGCCCCGCTCATCAATCTGAGCGATAACCCATGTTCCTTAATATGCACATCCCTTCTGTGGCAGGTTCCACAGAAGGCGAATGAAGGGCGTAAACCCATTCCCGCAAGTGACTCCACTCAGCCGAGGACGCACCTCGAGAACCACAGACAAACAATCACAACCAACTATACAATCAACAATCACCAATTCCTATTCCAATACAATATTAGTCAATAGACCACAACCAACCATCAACAATGACACTAAACCAACTGTACAACAACAATGGACACTCTAGACAACCAACAGTACTGAGTAGGAGAACTTACCTTTAGCAAACCGCAGCAATTCCGCGCACGATCACAAGATAACAACCAACCACCAAAACCACCTATAACAACCATCATAAATATCTATTACTACTACTATAACCATACTGAAATCAAGGGAGACGATGATGATGATGACAACATACCTATACAAAGCCATCCGACGTCAAGACCGCTACCCGACTCAAGCATCCCATCCCTATGGTATAACCACTCTCAAAAGCTTCAAGGAGATGACCCATGGTGGAGGAGAAGTGAAATGACGGTATCTAGGTTTAGGAAGAAAGGTAGAGAAATGATTTTGGTTTCACGATTTATAATTTTCCGCTAAACTCACGTTACTCGATCGAGTAACCCACTTACTCGATCGAGTGGCTTCTACTCGATCGAGTGCCCAGACTACTCGATCGAGTAGCCTCCACTAGATCGAGTAACACAAACTCAAAGGCTCACAACGTCACAAGGTTTAACTCGTAAGGTTTCCGAAGGTTAAGATAGGTGTCTAAGGTCAGTCAACGTCGGTCAACGAGTCTCTAAAAGGATGGGTATTACAGTCTTCCCCCCTTAAAAAGAACTTCGTCCCCGAAGTTCAACTCATTCTCCCTCACGACACAAGGCCAAAAAAACCCAGGCGACCTACCACTATCCATCCCGATGATAACTAACACAACCGTTCATGAATACCACCCCGATATGAATGTTCATCCACCATCATCATCATCTACCTTAGCACACATCACTCAACACGACTTTATACCAAACCGTTAAACATGCATTATACACAAGAACAACCAACTCAACTATCACTTACACTTATCTCATGACATTACTCAAATATAGACCAACACGACTATCTGTTTATTCTTCCATCAATTACTTGTCAACAAACATTAGTTATCAAACACCCAAAATCAGTAGATTATCGATTACTTACACACAACTACATATCATTTACTTACATTAATTCCTTTAGGTCATTTCTATTACTTAACCATGCAGCAACAATTCAATTATATAACAACTTGTGAACAATTATTTGGAAACAAGATACAACAACATGATAAATTCAATCAACAATTGCCAACAATTATACAACAATCACCACCAATTACTTAAACAGCTATCCAAAATACCGTAATATTGTCATAGTTTTGTCATTTTCCCATGCGACATTACTCTTCCCCTCTTAAAAAGGAACTTTATCCCCGAAGTTCACCATCAAAACAACTGTAACTATTCCACAAGGCAATAAATTTTTATTCCACATTGACATTATGAACAATTCATATTATACATTGAGACTCACAACGACCATGATATTTCCTTGACATTACCTAGATATGATTCGTTTATATGAAAACCATCGGAATAGTGAAATACACAATTACACATTCTGCCATCCATTATCCTAAATGACATCAAATAATTTCTGAGACGACCATACAAATTAAGCAACAATAATTATAACCACCATACGACATGTTACTTGAAGTAATTCGATTTGGTATGCAAAATGTATAAACCATACTTAAATTGTATAAATCACATATGTATGTACAACCTCATAAACCACACTTTAGACATGACGATGCTGTCACTCACCCAACACAAGGCACATTTATCACAAGAACCACAAGCCTGAAGATACCAACAAATGTTGGAATGAAATAAACATCGTACAGAGGTACTCGATCGAGTTTACAAGCTGCTCGATCGAGTTGACGTTACTTGATCGAGTTCATCAGTTACTCGATCGAGTACGTCGAATCCAGAGGGCATTTTCAAATCCCTTCTGCAGTTACTCGATCGAGTGAGGGTCACTCGATCGAGTAGCCACAGGTTCAGTTTCTTCCAAGTTTGCTACGTGCCACACCAAAGGAGTATAATGGAGTCGAAATTTCATTTCCGACTCTAGTAACCTGCATAACAATTCTAAAAGCACCCCAAAATACGGCCTTATGGCCAAATACAAACCAAATGTAACAAAAGTACTAACAAACCAAGTGCCAACAAACCAACGAATCAACAACCAAGTACTAACTATGACAAATCCAAGGGAACCAGTATATATAAAACAAGACCAAAGACACAAGCATCACTCAACGACCTGCTCCTCCATCTCCTCATCACCACCTCCTCCTCCGGATGTGTCCGCTCCAGCTGTACCCTCACCCGCGACATCACCACATCCAAAATCTGCTCCCACTCGCCAAGGTGTCACGCAACCGTAGAGGTAACTCTGAGGCTCTCCCCAAGTAGTTCGATCCACGCCGAAAGAATGGAAGACCCCGCTGTCATCTGCAACACCTATTTACCACACCGGCTGGGCCACCTCGCTCCCAATGCCCTGAACATAAGCCATCTCATGTAGGTTCCAGAGTATCAAAGTGGCAGACACTATCTCCGTGAGCTCACTCACCCTCATATCTGGACTAAAGAACGAAGGGTAGCTGGAAAACTGATGATGTGGAGGCACGTGCTGCTCTGTCTAGGTCTCAGCAACCCTCTCCCTTACCCGTCTCGGTCCCCTCCCCACTCTAGGCTGCCTATCCTCGGATCTAGCCTGCTCCTTCTTAGTCGGCTCTTGCATTACCTCCATAAGGTCATCATCAATGAGGTAATACTGCCGCGCAGAAGCTTCCTCCTCATCATCGGAGTCCGCTGCCACTACCGCCGTTGTCAAGGGCTCAGTCACGGGAAGGTGCTCGGGGTCAGGTAACTTCATCCAGCTCATACCCCAAACTCTCCAAGCCAAACCACCGCCCTCCAAAGTTATCAACCATTTCTGGTCGAGAAAGTACTCACGGTCCAAGGTAGGCACAGATGTGGCCAAAGGTGTAAGGGCCGAGGAAGCCTCAAAAGTGGTCAGACGCTCCACCAACCGTGTGGCAATGGCACCACAACTCAAGTATCGAGTCCCAGAGGTGGCCACCAAAGCTAGGCTAGCACAAACTATGGTCGGGGCACTATAAGAAACTCCCGGGGCTCGGGTGGGGTTAAGGTAGGCAACAAGCAACATTACCTCATGTGAGTTATGCTTACTCACATCCTTTCGGTCATAGAGTAGGCAAGTCAAGGCACAAAGAAAGATCTTCAAGGTGATATGTTGCACATCATTTATCAACATGTTGCTAGAGGTAGGGGCGTTCTTACCGGTAAAGCAAGGCATGTAACTACTAGCTCCACACTCAGTCGGGATATCCCTAAGGGCTCCCTTCTCCGGTCGGGCAAGGCCAAGGTGGGTAGAAAACAAGTCCATGGTCAAGATGAAACTAGTGTTCATGAGGCGAAATTGGACGGTCTTAGCCGCCGCATCATAGAGAAAAGAATTCATGAACTCCAAAGTCAAGAAGGCGTAGGAATGCTTCCTAAGACGGTATAAACCGGTCAAACCTAAGGTCTCAAATATATTCCTCACATCCGTCTCTACCTTAAGGTCCTCTAAGATAGTGGTGTCAATACAATGGGTTGGTTTCATATGATGTTTTTGTAACTCGACCAAGGCCTCTCTTTGCTTGAAGTTAGCAAAGACAACGGTGGGGTACTCAGGCACGGGTGGGACAATGGGTCCCTGACTCTCTAGCCAACCACAGGTTAAGAAGCCCTCCCCCTCTTACTCTGACGGGTACCAACTGCAGGTCTCGGCATCTGTTCCAACACACATTTTAGGCATACAAACGGACACTTACTTCAAGAAAATAAACTTTTCTTGCATAGCTATGAAAGAAGGAACGACTATATACACACTTTCACCAAAACAATCCAAAGGTTTAAACATGCTTCTTCCAAAATTCAATAACAGACGGTCTTTACAGCTACCAAAATATGAAAATTGTAACATCAATTAACAAATCAACTAGCACATTAAGGTATTAATCTTTTCAAAATAACTTCATAAATAGGCAACCATCATAAAGAATTGGGGCGAATTTCAGTTTGGGGCACTTTTAAGACGGAGTTTTAAGACAAAATTTTTGAGCAAAACTAGTCAACATCAACACTAAACATGATACCCACAACATACATTACTCAATTTTTCCCCTTCCATACCCAAAAGATAAACAAAAATTCAATTTACAACCCAAACCCTAGAAATTCGGTCCACATATGCCCCCATATTGATTCGATTTTTATATTTCTAGCATCAAGAAACAACAATCTAAGGCAATTATACCATGTTACAACAATTGTAAGCAATAATACATGTGTATAAATCGATTTTTCAGAAAAATCCAACACTTTATATGGTTCTAATTGATTAAAAACAAAGAAAAGGATGAATATTCTTGCCTTGAATGATTAGCAAGTGGAAAGGACGAAATAAGAAAGAAGAAAACCAAGGAAATAAACACAAAAATCACCAAGTATTTGAGAGAAAGAGAGAGATTGAAAGAAATTAGGGTTTAGTGTATGAAAGAACAAAGAAGAAAAGAGGAAGGAAAGGTATAAGAATCCCGTCATCTACCGGGTACTGTAGCACTTACTCGATCGAGTAAGTAAGGTACTCGATCGAGTGGCCTCTACTCGATCGAGTTGGAGCTACTCGATCGAGTTTTTGCTGGCAGTTCCAACTTTTCCAATCTTATAACTCCTCAACTAGATCGAGTAAGGTCTACTCGGCCGAGTAGGCACTTGTACTCGGTCAAGTAAGGTTAGGTACACGGTCAAAACTTACGAGTTTAGTTAATGATCCCTGCAAAACAACAACTAGTGTCGATTCCAAAGTATATTTGGAAATCGTCACAGATTATTTCATCCAATCACGACACATTATTACTACTCAAATGTACACAACTACTTCATCCGAACATTACATATATCATTCCATCCTATAACAAACATTATGCAAGACAATTCGCTATGATATCAGCTCATATATATAAACAATCAACACATTACCTCTCATTTGCTTACGCATCTGCAAATTCAACTATCCAACTTATGTATACACTACACTAAGCATCCACCTATCAATTAACCATCAAATATTACTCAAGTTCGCTACAAATTTCAAACATGTCATGAAAATTCATCAACCAAATATCCAACTTAATTATGTCATATCACAAAAGTACTCAACAAATTCATCCATTGCATTCCCAAACATTACTTGCCAACGTATACTAATTAGAACGCATATAAAGACTCGACTCGTAACTTGTTACTATCATCACATTATCCAACATTATCATGCAACTATCAGTACTTTCACCATCTTTATCACACCCACACACACTTCCAACAATCCACAAACCTTCACAGTTTGTTGTCACTATTTGTACGCACTAAACATTATCATAGACTCTATCAATCACAACTATTTCTAACTTATTGATCATACACATCCATGCACACAACTCCCGACTCGATATCCCCGTACTCAGTGGCTAGCTTAAGCACATTGGGGCCATGATTTTGAAATGAGGGCGCCTGCGCCTACTCACCTAAAATCAAGCATCAGCTGGGGCTCCCAACATACATACACCAGGTTCATTTAATTAGACTCACTACTTTCATTGGGCTCATTAGTTACTGGTTCCAAAATCGTCTCTCTTATACCACTTTGTAATACCTCCATCTACCAATGAGCCTTAACAAGACCTTCCCTAGCAGATAAGGGCGTTACCATCTCGGTTGCCCGAGGTCAGTAATAATCAAATGTCGATAAAAGAACGGTTATATTAAATTACAAGTGATTCAAGACAAACAACAGATATACATGATACAACTCGTGATAACTATTAACTAGATGAAACTATCTCTGCCATGACTCGTGGTAGACTCGTCCCTCCAAGCACCCAACTATAGTCCATACATCAACCTGCTAAGACTGACTGCTCACCATAGTGGATCACGGCAGACACAACACATGAAGACAACACCACACAAGGTCAGTAACTGAGGTAACAAATACAAAAGCAGAGACAAGGAAATACAGTAACACACATACGTCGCCTCCTCCAACAAACCACACATCTATGACTACCCGAAGGTCCAGTTCTGCCAGTGGGGGACCGCAGCCGTTCCCACCTAAGCCCCGCTCATCCATCTGAGCGATAACCCATGTTCCTTAATGTGCACATCCCTTCTGTGGCGGGTTCCACAGAAGGCGAATCAAGGGCGTGAAGCACAGACAAACAATCACAAACAACTGTACAATCAACAATCACCAATTCCTATTCCAATACAATGTTAATCAATCGACCACAACCAACCATTAACAATGACACTAAACCAACTGTACAACAACAATGGACACTCTAGACAACCAACAGTACTGAGTAGGAGAACCTACCTTTAGCAAACCACAGCGATTCCGCGCACGATCACAAGATAACAACCAACCACCAAAACCACCTATAACAACCATCATAAACATCTATTACTACTACTATAACCATACTGAAATCAAGGGAGACGATAATGATGATGACAACATACCTATACAAAGTCATCCGGCGTCAAGACCGCTACCCGACTCAAGCATCCCATCCCTATGGTGTAACCACTCTCAAAAGCTTCAAGGAGATGACCCATGGTGGAGGAGAAGTGAAATGAGGGCATCTAGGTTTAGGAAGAAAGGTAGAGAAATGATTTGGGTTTCACGATTTACGATTTATAATTTCCCGTTGAACTCACGTTACTCGATCGAGTAACCCACTTACTCGATTGAGTGGCCTCAACTCGATCGAGTGCCCAGACTACTCGATCGAGTAGCCTCTGCTAGATCGAGTAACACAAACTCAAAGGCTCACAACGTCACAAGTTTTAACTCGTAAGGTTTCTGAAGGTTAAGATAGGTGTCTAAGGTCAGTCACCGTCGGTCAACGGGTCTCTAAAAGTACGGGTATTACATCCATAAAGCAATCTAACGATATTTAAACATGGGAACGAATTTGAGTTTGTGCTTTGTTATATAAATAACGAATTGGTCGTGTATGGGTATGTTGGGTTCATAGTACTCGAGTAGTATTGAGATGATAATAATAATAATAATAATAATAATAATAATAATAATAGTAATAATAATAATAATAATAGTAATAGTAATAATAGTAATAATAATAATAATAATAATAATAATAATAATAATAATAATAATAATAATAATAATAATAATAATAATAATAATAATAATAATAATAATAATAATAATAATAATAATAATAATAATAATAATAAGGGTAGAGTTCCGGTGAGAATGGGGCTTATCGTGAGAACCGTGAGAACAGCTCTCAACCGTACATCAAATTATCTGACGGCTGAGATTAGACGCGCGCTTCTTTTATAGTTTCGCGGAAAACAAAAAATAAGACTGTACATGTGAGCAATATCAAGCCTACGTAACAAAATCAAACCACACGAAACAAAATCAATCGATTTCATCATTAATGCTTCCTTTATTTGTAAATTTTTGTTTTTCGACATCAAATTTAGTGATCTAAAATCGGTTATTCATCATCAATTGCTGTGTTCGAAGCGCAAATCACAGTCAATTTGTTCAAACTTTTGCATTCATCAGCTATTCAGTTATTTCAAGATCAAAACTTTGTAAGGAAAATCCGAATTGATTTCGTCATTCATCTGGAATTATTGTTTTCTACAGTAAATATTGAGGTATGTTCATTCAATGTTATTTAATTCCTTTCTGAATCGTTGTTGAATTGATTTTATGATGGTGTTAAAGTTGAATTTAATCAAATTCAACTTAATTTCGGATTTGATTAAATTTCGTTAACTAGATTTAATGTCCAAAACCACAAAAACATTAATTTTATAATGAAAAGTGTTAAATTAGGGTTTATAGTTTGTTTGTTTGATTTTAAGAGGATGATAAATGCAAATGTACTTTGTGGTGAGAAAAAATGTAAAAATAATGAGAAAGGAAAAGTGTGCAATTTGAAGTAACTGAAAAGTAATTTTGCATGTAAAAATAATGTGTTGTGTTGTACTGTACACGTTTCATAACACTACTACAGATACAGGCTATAACAACGGTCAAAAACCGTTGTTATATAAAAAAGCGGACGTTGTTAAAGCGTCCGTTGTAAAAGGTTTTAACAACGGTTGGTTTTCTTAAGGAAACCGTTGTTAAAAATATTAACAACGGTTTTAAGTATAAAAACCCGTTGTGGAAAGTGTGACTCAATTTTGGGGGGAAAGTTATAACAACGGGTTTTAATATACAAAACCGTTGTTATAACTAAAGACAACGGGTTGTTTGTAAATAACCGTTGTTGTTTGTTCTTAAAAAATAAAAATAAAATTAAATTAAATATTACTAGATGCATGCATAATTACGGCCCGTTAGAATTCCGATGCATGCATTATTACCGACATCCTTTGTACATATGAACGGATAATATGGAATGAGAAGGGTTAGTAATAAGATTTGAAGCAGCATTATTGAGAGATATGATGATGATTATGGCACAACTTCCTAACATATATATTAATTAAAAAGCAACTCAACCCACACATTGCTTAGTATAAATACATTGCATTATCTCAACTAACATTTCCATTATCTCAATATATTCATCTCCAAACCCTAACTGCTAAAACAAACTCTACTTAATCTTTCAAAACAAACTCCAAAAACTCCAACAAAATGAATGATTTCATCCTTAAGACTCTTACCATGATCGAGAACAACAACAACTTCATCCGCCGGTTCCTCCATATTAAAGAAAGTTTCAGGAGCTACCTTGCGGATGCTCGATCCGCACTGAAGCACGCCAAAGAAGATGGCTTGACGGAGCAAAAGCGAGCGATTGCGGCTATATGACGATATAGCAACTGCTGAACGGAACCTCCAAATAGCCAAGGAGGAGAGGATGGATACGATAGAGCAGAATAAGATCCTCTATGAAAATATAAGAATTGCATTTTTATATATGTAATTTTTTTTTTTAATTTATGTATTTATAAATATATATATATATATATATATATATATATATATATATATATATATATATATATATATATATATATTATGTTTATCTTGCTTCTTCATCTTGCTTCTTCATTGTTTTACTAACTAATTATGCGAACAATACTTAAACAAATAACATAATGGTCGATAAAAACACATACATGCAAAAGAAATAAATAGAAAAAGAAAATAATGACGATGAAACTAACAGTGACGGCGAGATTTACCTGATAAATACAGAACGTAATAGACGATGAAATCAACAGTGACGGCGAGAAGATAAAGCGACGATGAGAAAGTGAGAAAGAGAGAAAGAGAGAAAGAGAGTGTGTGTTTTGTGTTTGTTTGTCTGCTGTGTTTGTGTTTGTGTATTAAGGGTTGTGTTTTGTGGCTGCAGCAGACTTCTGTTTGTGTGGTTTATAGTATGGAAGGTATTGACAACGGTTATTAAACAACAACCGTTGTGAAATATGTTTTAACAACGGTTGTAAAAAACACCCGTTGTTAAATAAGTTTTAACAACGGGTTTCAAAAATAACCGTTGTGATTACTTTTCACTAACTTTGCGCCAATTTTGCGCCAAATTATTAACAACGGTTGTGCATGTGTGACCCGTTGTTAAAACTAATAACAACGGTTTTTATAACCATACCCGTTGTAATTGATTTTAGTAAAATTCGCGCCATACATTCTACAACGTGTATTGTGATTTTCGTGAATAATCGTTGTTAAAGGGGCGTTGTAGTTGCCTGGATTTGTAGTAGTGTAAGGAAATGTCCAATCAGTCTTAGTGAAATGTGCATTATATATAATAAGGATGTACAAGTAATTATTACCTTTTGCAACTGGTCTTGCAACTGTTCACAATAAGTCACAATAAGTCAAATGACGGTTTGTAACTTGCTTATGTGGTGAAAAGACACAACTATTCACATGAATTTGAATATTACTTCTAAATGTACATTATATTAATTATAAAAAAACACGTTCCATCAAATAAATTGTCCACTATCTATATTCATAATTTGCATTTTCTGATAATTACGTGCAACTAAAATATCATTAAGCACTGTTTGGAAAATGTACATTATATTATATTTAAAGGTACATTAAATTATTTAAAAAAGAACATGGAACATTATTTGGAAAATAAATGTGCTTTCAGTTTAATTCAATTATCCATTACGTATTTTCATAATGTGCATATACTGTTTTATGCAAGAGATTTAAGTAACATAGATAACTTCACCCAATTTATTAATTACCATGATTATGTTTGTGGCAGTTGAAAAGACACAACTGTTCACAAAATTTAATCTCTTATACTCAATTAATCCACTATATAAACCCAAGAGTACACAACCACTTTTCCATCCTACCTTCATTTCTAAAACCTTTTCCAATAACCAAAACTTTTAATCTCTTCAGAAAACTACTTAATTTTCTTAAAAAAAAAACAATGTCTTACTCAAAGTGCACAATAGTCCACTACAAGAATGATGCTTACAAACAAAATTTCATGGATAATTATTTGCAATGGAAAGTAAGCCAGTTTTCTTCAAACTGGTTTGATGGAGAAGAGATTCCTGTGGAGATGGATGTACCATCAGACAGTCGTCCTTTACATCCTTTCCTTACTACTCAGGCATTCCTCCGGATTTTTTTTGAGCGACTTGGGAGGGAAGAAAAGAAAAGAATGGCCGAGGTGTGCAAGGTCCGGTCAAGGTGGTTCCTTATAGGGCTTGAGCCAAGGGTAATTGATAGGGATTATTACCGAAATGCGGTTCGGGGAAATGAAAATGTAATAATCACTGTCACAAAGAATAATTGGCTCCTTGAAAGATTCTGCTTTTGCACGACTATGTCTAGTCGTGAAGAAATAATTAGACATCATAAACAACAAGCACGACAATATGAAAGATACAGACAAGAATATGAAATTGAGGAGCAGTCTGGTGATGAGGGTTATTATGACTCCGACTGTTAGATTAGTTTAGAAATATATTAAGTTAGTTTTCTAGTTTATTGTGTTTTTGTATTATCTTATATTTTTTTTTCCAGTATAAGCCTTAGTAGGCTTTATGCTTTTGAAAGCCTTAAATGGCTTTTGTAAATATTTTTCTAATATTAATGAAATAGTATTATGTCTATTTGTTTGTTTATTGTCATTACCATTCAATACATTTTATATATGCTATATCAAAATGGACAACAATATTTCCTATAACATTACCAGTAAAATAAATGTTCCTTTAAAGGCATGATAATGGACATTGGCAGGAATACATTATATATGAACCTTTATTTGTACGAAATAAATTACCAATCTTTGTAGAGCATAGTAGAATTAGATTACTGCATTATTGATGCAATAATATTCAATATACTTACTTACTTAACTACTGTTGAAGTAGACAATGAGTACAAGTGATGCAACTACGTCTTCTTCTACAAATAACAGCTTTAAAACACCAAGAACAAGAATTGCAACATTAAATGCACTCCAGTACATTCCATTCTGTCCAAAGGAAAAGAAACCTAAAGTAGGGCAAGTGTTCGAAACACTGGAATCAGCAGAGTTATTCTATAAAGAATATTGTACAATCTGTGGGTTTACGCCAAGACTTGCAACAACAAAAAGGATTAAAGGCAATGAGTTACCAAACAGTTTTGCATTAAGGAATGTTGTCTGCAATAGGAAGGTGTAAAAGAAAGTAGGAAAAGGAAGAGGACTGATACTGCTGACAATGATGCACAATCTGATGTGACAGACATAAGCCGTGTGAGGCCGATTACAAGAATTGGTTGTCGTGCATTAGTGCAGTTCAAATACCAAGAAAATGGAACTTATATTGTTACCAGATTCGATGAAGCCCATAAACACCCACTTTCTTCGCCTGAATCTACAATATTCTTGAAAGGAAACTGAAAAATGACAGAGGTACAGAGGTACAGAAACAATTTGTCACAAAGGTAAAGGTGCTAAAACTAGGTGGTCTGAAAGCCTATAGAGGTTGGAAGGAGCTGTGTGGGGGTTACAACAACATTGGTGCTACTGAGGTTGATTTCAAAAACTTTGTCAAGGACATAAAAACCTACATTGGTAATTTTGATGCGCAAATGTTTGTTTAGAATCTTATTGGGAAAAAAGACACATGCAGTTCATTTTACTTTGATTTTATAGTAGATGAAAACAAGTGCCTGGCTGGAGTGTTTTGGGCAGATCTGATCTGCATACAGAACTACATGCTATTCGGTGAGGTGTTATCAGCAGATGCTACATATGGAACAAACAAGTACGATATGGTGTTTGTGCCTTTCACAGGAGTTGATCGCCACAAAAGGTGCATAACCTTGTGAGCTGGGTTGATAGGTGATGAAAGTATTGAGTGTTACACATGGCTGTTCAAGACATTTTTGGAAGCAATAGGCGGGTGACAGCCAAGAATTATAATCACTGATCAGGACAAATCAATGAAGTCGATAGTCCCGAAAGTGTTTAAGAAGTCAACACACAGACTGTGCATGTGGCACATAATGAAGAAACTAAGAGAAAAAGTCAGTTATCAACTATTTCAAGATGAAGATTTTAAGATCAGGCTCAATAGGTGTGTTTGGACCAACCAACTTGGGCCTGATGAATTCGAAGAACAATGGGGGAAGATAATGACTGATTATCAACTTGTAGAACACGAGTGGTTTTCAATTTTGTACGATCTCAGGGAACAGTGGATCCCTGCCTATTTTAAAGATGTTTCAATGTCTGGCTTGATGAGGGTTACTTCTAGGTCTGAGAGTGAAAACAGTTTCTTTGACAGGTTCCTCACACCTCATTTGACCCTTGTTAAGTTTTGGGTGTTCTATGAGAGTGCCTTGGAAGCACAAAGACACAAGCAGTCCAAGTTGAACAGTGACAACAAACACTCTGAAATCCAACGGAAAACAAAGTCAAACCTTGAAGTCCATGCTTCTGAAATATACTCACACAACATTTTCAAAGACTTCCAAACAGAATTGGTTGCAGCTTTGTCTGATTGCCGTTTTAAAGATGTGGAGAAGATTGATGAGACAAAAATATATATTCTAACAGACTTGCAGATGCCAAATAAGTCATGGAACGTAGCATATTCACCAGATAACATGGAGATTACTTGTTCCTGTTCTATGTTTCAGAGAATGGGCTTGTTGTGCAGGCACTGCCTTTGGATTTTACACAACCAAGATTTTGAGAAAATACCGAACAAAGTACATAATGCAAAGATGGACAAAAGTCTGCAATGAGTAAGCCTGTCTTTGATAAAGATGGCAAACTGATAGATGTCTCTCAAACGTTTTTCGAGGAAAAGTTTGAGTATTGCCGTGGCAAGAGGTTTATTCTTGTGTCGGCGTAGTTTGAGTGTGATGATAACGACATGAAGCTTTTGATTGAAAAACCGAGAGATATTAGATTGGATATGATTAGTAATGAAGTGTTCCAAAGAAAGAAGAAAGACAAGATGAAAGAAGTAGAAAAGTACGTGGGCTGCAAAATACCTCAGAAGTTGGTGATTCATGTTCCTAAAAAATCTAAAAACAAGGGTAGGACCAAGGACAAGAGAATTAAATCACAAATGTTAAAAGCCCTAAAGAAGAGAGGAAAATAGAAGAGGTACTGCAAAACATGTGGCCGCCAAGGACACAACTCTAGGACTTGCAAATAAACAAACCATCTGACATGTATGTATAATTTGGTTTCTTGTTAAAGCATATTACATTAATGTTAAATAATTATTAAATTATACAAGTATAGCGCATAATGTTTACCTTCCAAAATCATGACTCTTATATGGAGGCACATAAGCTCTTTGTGCAATGAACATTATGATTGTTCTGAAGGCACAGATGAGAATTTCAGCAATGTATATTTGGTTAACATTGAATGTATATCAATTTAGTTGATCATTTTGGCCATTTTCTCCTTATAAAATCTAATATTTAATTTACATTCTGTTGCATATTCACCAAATACCACCATGAAGATGACGACGATGAAGGAGATGAATCTGATGATGTGGAGGACGACGATGAAGAAGATGAATCTGATAACGAAGTGGAAGGTGCAAATTTTTGATTCAAGGATAGACATCCATAATATGCACTACGAGAACATTCTTAAAGGCTTGTATGTACAATTCGATTTTACTGCCAAAGTACATTACTCTTATAGGCAAAGTATATTACATTTGTATTAAAGGATCATTATTGTTGTTCTGCAAGGAACATTCTTAAAGGCTTGTATGTACAATTCGATTTTACTGCCAAAGTACATTACTCTTAAAGCCAAAGTATATTACATTTGTATTAAAGGATCATTATTGTTGTTCTGCAAGGAACATTCTTAAAGGCTTGTATGTACAATTCGATTTCACTGTCAAAGTACATTACTCTTATAGCCAAAGTATATTACATTTGTATTAAAAGATCATTATTGTTGTTCTGGAGGGACATCATCAACTTGATTGGAATTGTTTTCCCAGAGAACAATAATTTTAAGGCGTTTTTCACAATAAACATTATTGTTGTTATACAAGAACATAATAAACTTTATTGAAATTTGTTTCCGGAATATAACACTCTCTTGAATTAAATTTTTTTCAAACTTCAGGTTGTTCGACTCGTAGCTTCCTCAATATATGTTACATTACTCACACATATGTCACAAAGGACTCACTTTTATGCTTCATTAAGTAAACATAGCCATATCTACTTAAATCGTCCGTGAAAGTGATGAAATACCTATAGCCTTCTCGTGCGGTGATTGACATAGGGCCACATACATCCGTGTGTATGAGTCCTAATAGGTCAGCAGCGCGCATTCCAACACCTTTGAAGGAAATCCGAGTCATCTTACCGATGAGACATGATTCACACGTGCCAAATGATTGAAAATCAAAGGCCGAGATAGCTCCATTCTGTATGAGCTGTTTAACGCGTTTCTCATTAATGTGTCCCATACGGCAGTGCCATAGATACGTTTGATCTTTGTCACCAACCTTTAACTTCTTATTCATTACGTGTAATATTTCGGTGGTCTGATCTAAAACATAAATTCCATTCATGGAGACTGCCTTGCCAAAAATCATATCGTGTAATGAGAAAATGCAATTATTATTCTCTATTACAAATGAAAAACCAAGTTTGTCAAGTGCAGAAACTGAAATAATGTTTTAGAAAGACTGGGTACATAATAGCAGTTATATAAAAATAACTCAAATCCGCTAGGAAGCTGGATCACGCATGTTCCCCTCGAGACGGCAGCCAATCGTGCTCCATTCCCGATACGCAGGTCCACCTCACCCTTTACGAGGGGTTCGATGTTCCGGAGCCTCTGCACATGATTACACAGATGAGAACCACAACCAGTATCTAGTACCCAAGTTCCGTAACTTGCGTGGTTAATCTCAATCATATGAATAAAAGTAGAAAAGGATGAAGACATACCAACAGGTTTAACGCGACCTGCTTTTATGTCCTCATGGTAAACAGGACATGTACGCCTCCAATGCCCAGTCTTGTGGCAATGATGGCATTCCATGTTATCGTTCTTGCTCTTTGTCGTGCCTGATGAGGTGCTCGACTCACCAGGTCCACTCTTACCTGATCCCGACTTCTTAAACTTCGGACACCTCCGCTAGGTCCGGGTGAACTTTGCCCTTACCCTTGCCCTTGTTTGACACAATGAGAACATCCTGTTTCATGCTCCCACTAAACTTCATGTCCTTCTCGGTCTGTACAAGAAGGGAGTGTAGTGCATGAGGACTTTTCTTCAAATCATTCATATAGTAATTGGCTCTGAAGAGCGCAAAACCATCGTGGAGTGAATGAAGCATGCGGTCAATCACGATGTTCTCACTGATCTTACAATCAAGTGCCTCCAGTTTTTCGACATTCTCAATCATGCTGAGAATGTGTGGGCTAACCGGTTGGCCCTTCTGGAGTCTCGCCTCAAAGAAGCGACTGGTAAGCTCATAGGTCACGATTCTCGGTGCTTTCGAGAATTCCTTAGTGAGCGTGGTGAAAATCTTGTTTGCACCTTGGGCTATGAAGCGTTTCTGCAAATTGGATTCCATTGCAAAAATGAGTACGTTCTTTACCGCACCCGCTTCCATGGCGAAATCGTTATACTTGTCGATCTCGTTAATTCCAGCCGTGGGGCCTGGGTTTGGTGGGATGGGCTCATGTCAGATATTTGAGCTTCCCATCAGCAATGACAGCATTCCGTAATGCCGCCTCCCAGTCCGCGAAGTTAGATCCATCATTTTTCAGTCGGGTAGACTGATTCATCTGATCCATGAAGATCCGAAGCCAGGACTCACGGTCCAATGTGACACTTGGCATTGGGTCGTTAGTAGGACCAGCCATTTTGTTATTAGCAGTTTAAATGTTCGTGTTCTACACTGAAAAAGGAAGAAAAATAAAAACGAAATAAGCAACTCATCGAGGTGATTTAAGTCTATTTAAAATTCATTTTAACGTGTAGACTCATAGCACTTGCATAATTGATCTCCCTCGAGAATAATACAAGTGATCCCAAGACTCAATTTCCGTAAATTGATAAGCCAACTGTTTAGCTAGTTCTTCCGTAAGAACTCTTGGTCGATAGATTTCCGTAAATCCTATCTATAGTCCACCATAATCACAGGATCGTACGAGTGACCATAGTGTTGAGATAAAATAGGTCAATCAGTTCCAACTTACCCGACGTAGAAGGGGTCATATTATGCCTACCGACGAAGAAGGGATTCATTGGAGTTTGACCTATAAAGACTATTCTCAATTTTTGGCTATACGAGGAAGATCCCATCAACTTAGTTTTAATTCATTTTAAGTGAACGAATAACTAGCATTACGTGAATGAATTAATTTAGGTGATGGCTTATAAAAACGAGTGATATCTGTATATCAAAGAAAACTAACGCGTGACCTCTATATGAGTCAGTTTTCATGCAATAAATTAGGTGGTTTGGTTTTAGGCGGAATATGATGCATATTATCGTTACGAAAAATAAATAAAAGAATGCAATACGTAAATAAAATTCCTAGTGTGGCCTATCCTAATAAAAAGAACATAAAACAACTTTGGAATCCACCGTTGGACCCGGGAAGCTAGTCTTGATGTTCCATCTTGATCCATGTAGCGGGAGTGAGCATCCGATTCTCCATCTTTGGTCTTCTCAAAAATTACAATTTAAAATTTACAAAATATAAACCTATTTACATTCTAAATAAAAACTGTAATTACAATTGAAAAATCCAAAATGGAGATACGAGATCTCAAAATACAACCAAGACCGTGTTCCATCATTACGGTAACACGTTCTACTAAGGCCACTCTAAGTTACAACCGATTGTAAAATAAATAAATACGTAATTATAAACATTCAAGGCATTCAACAATAACGATAAATAAAATGAATCAACTAAAACAAATTTATTCGTGACATAATTCCGTAATTATGTTAAATTTATCCAAACCACCCTTTAATGATTAAAATTATGTGACAAAACCGCTTTAATCAACTTAATTTTAATCTATTACAATCCGTTATTTTAAATATGCTTTAAAATAACTATATGGTACGTGAGTGAACCGTTTCACTATCAAGCGAGTGTACAATATCCGTATAAAGTACATTTTATGGCCAAAAATAAAATTTAAAACAAAAGAAATAAATTTTACACGCTGCCAGATAAAAATTCCTCGATCGAGACACTAAAGTCCTCGATCGAAGAACAATGTGCTCGATCGATCGAATCGCTAGTCGATCGAGAGGAATGCCAAACAGGAAGTGCTCGATCGACAAACCGGAGGTCGATCGAGAACTTTATTAGCAAAGCTGTTCGATCGAGTACGAGGACTTCTCGATCGAACAGATGGGGTTTTAAAAAGGTCGATTGAGTGCAGCGATTACTCGATCGAGTAAAAACAAGTCAGAATAGCACTCGATCGAGTAGAAATACGCTCGATCGAATGCAAACATGGCTGAAAACTGTAAAACCCTCGTGAAAACGATTTGATATAACAAAACAATTTCAATTTTGATCAAAACCGCATCAAAACAATTCTACAATTGTCAAAACTTAACATATTGCTATAATCTCCGTATAAAATAACAATATGCAAAAGAACAAATCGAAAACAAGATAAAACATCCGTGTAAATTCATGCCACGGTTTCAAAAACGCAACAGCCGAAAAAAAAAATTTCTGCCGAGAGGAAAAATGCTGCTGCCGCACGATTTTGTAGACAAAACAAGATCGTCTCAAATCGTTTTTATGAAAAATCACAATGAAAATTTACGTGGCCTCGCTCTGATACCACTTTTAGGGAAATATCCGTAAAATTCCCTTAAATTTTAAGGATTATAACGCAAATTTACATGTGAATTATAGTCATAAAACAAAATACAAGAGAAACAACAAAAGGTAGAGAATCAACCTCGGGTCCTTGTGAATGCGGCCTAAGAACAGAAATCAAAGTAGATTTCCTCCTAATCGTTGCACCCAAGACCGTCTGAGACTATGCCCCTTGTGCTAGAAAGTGCTCTCTAATTGACTTGCAATATTGAGAGAGTTTATGTGAGTTTTCTGATGAGAGATCTAGGTTTCAGAGAGAATTCTTCTCCAAAACCCTAATTTTCTAGCAAAATGATGCTTAGGTCAAAAAGAGAGGGACTCCCCTTTTTTGTTCCATTCGGTCGACCAAACCGTGGGTTAGGGAGGAAGTGGGCTTTCCACTTTCTCCTTATTTTAACTCGTGGTTTGACTCGATTTTCGCTAAATGTATATGACGGGATTTTATCATAAATCGTCATCGGTTATCGGTTATTAAAATATCAACTAATAACATGACTCAGTCGATATATTAATACTTGTCCGACAAAGACGATATTGTATAATAAATTAATTCAGTATACATTAATTAAATATAAATCGTTTATATTCAATTTACGAATTAACCGCTTAATTCGCCTTAGCCCGTATTATTTAATCCGTATTAAATAATTATCTCAACATCGCGTTTGACTAATTACTAGTCAATAACTCCGACTAACTGCTTAGTCATTTTAGGCATCAACATGACTGTATTTTCATACCGTCACATCTCTCAAACGTATCCTATAGGTGTGACTTTTAGGGACCAGTTGATCACCGCCATCTGTATGACAATAACGTCAAACTTATCTAGCAAGCCAACCGTTATTGATAAACGTGGACCAACTGATAATAATACAAAAGTATGCCCTTTGATCCTTTTAGAGATTTAAATGTTGTTACACTAACTGTAGAGGACACCAGCCCCAACATATTCTTCCCGCTTGAACGGAAATCCATTGCCTTCTTTAGTACAGCATCAAAACATACATTGCCTTCTGTTGAAATCATATATGAAATGTATTTTTTCCGCAGAATCAGTAGGGGAGCATCCTAGGAAAGTAAAGAAAACAAGGGGTTAGAACATGTACAAATGTGTACTGAATTATGTATTAAAAATAATTGTATTACTTCTGAAACTCACATCGCCTTTTTTAAGCCCACAGGTCCAATTTAGATTACCCTTAAATGTCTCCATATGTTTCATAACGTAAACACCACAATCAGTCTTGTTAGTGTTGTTCCTCCACTTCATCTTTGCAAGAATAAGCTGCAGTTTTTTGATGCGATCAACTTTTACCTTTGAAACACCGATGTCTTTCAAGTATTCTGCTAGAACATTACGCTGGCGGAGAAGGGGCGAAAAAAACATTAGGACACTAATAATTATGAGCTACAATATCACAAAAATAAGAAAATTAAGACAGACCATATTTTTGGGGAAGGTACACTCAATATAAAATCATTGTACATTCACAATAATGAATAGAACAGCATGTAGTGCTGTTAAGCAAAAGAGAGAATAAAATCTTACAAAAGACAGTGGTCTATCGTGGAAAAATTCTTCTGGTTTTCCGTCACGATGCACATTATCAATGATGATGAACTTATACTTGTTGCTGTCAATGACTAGTAAATGGTAATGCCTTTTATATATAACTGGGAAGAAGAACTGTAGATTTTAAAAGATTTAATTAGCCAACAAATAAATTAAATATAACATGCAGAAAGAGTGTATATTGTTGATGCTAACCAATTCAATTCTATCTGGGTTAACCGAGAATTGGGTAAACTCTTCTTTCATTATATCCTTAATCACCATAAAATTTTCAACAGTGTCCAGTTCTCCTTGAAGCATCATCTGTATGCAAGACAAGTAAAGTTTCTGATGTTAATCAAGGGAAAAAACATTACAAAATTACTTGTTGAAATAAGTTTATATAAATATTTGACTTACACACACAGCTGTGGTGAAAAAAAATTGATATGGCTCTGAAGAGTTTCTTCTAGATTCCTTGGCATTCAAAAGTTTTGCCCAACAATCTGTAACACCCCGATTTAAAAAGGAGCCTTTAGCAAGACATTCCCTAATAAACCGGACTGTTACCATCTCGGTTTCCCGAGGTAGTGAATATAAGACATAACAATCCAAAGTACTTTAATTATACTTTAAGTGAATACTGTTTACAAAACCGTACAAACTAAAACTGTAGCAAAACAATTTACAAACTTTTAGCGGAAATAAAACTTGTAAAACAAGGTGGATAACTAAACATGATTAAACGAGGTGGACTAGACACTAAGTCAGGCAATCCAAGCTCTCTTCCCATCCAGCTCCTATCAGTCTCTGAGGTACCTGTCAATCTGCTCCCCATTAAAAGGTTCACCGCAGGTGTTCACGAATACACAGGGTCAACCACGAGGTTGAGTAGGGTAATACAATGCAACAAGTATGTATGATATGCATGCTCCTCCATCACCACCACAATCTCGTCGCAACTCATAACCCGGAACACCCAGCCATACCGATCCCCGGTAGACTATATATCGACCGTAGCCGATCTGCCAGCTCGCAGCTGAGGACACCATGGCAAGTCCTGTAGAACCCGCCTGAGCCTTATCACAACATCATCTTCACCACACCACATCACCACAACATCCTCCATCTCCAATGCATATGAATGCTCAAAAGAAATTAATGCAACACAATATATATCATTGATCTGATCAATCATAAAATCATGCCGGTTACCAAATGTTGTGATAACATACTCAATACGATCAATTCAGTCAATCACCTTCCAGTATATGAATCATAACATAAATCAACAACCACGAATCAAGTCAACGTTCACAGTTTGGTCATATGAAACACAAACAAGTCAACACAATTCAACAATAACGATAATAAGTCAAGTGTATTTCCCTACCTCAAAGTGCCAGCAAATCCAATTAAGCAGTTCAAGCAGTCCAGAAAATAAAGCAACGAATCTGATTATCGATCCTTCACAAATCCGTCACCTAAAACCATTATAATATTTATAATTACTAATTACTAAATATAGAAATCTCCCAATATAGAAGCTACTAAAAAAATAGATAGGTTACCCAATATAGAAAGTTTCTAAAAATGGAAAGTTTCCCAAAATAGAAACTCGGAAATAAAAACGAAACGTAAACATTTTAATTACGCAAAACCCGACACAACCCTTCAAACACTCCCCCTTCTCACTGCTCGCCCAACCACCACGCTGACTCAAACCACCTCTGGCCACCACCGTCATCACCTCTGACCCACGGTGGTTCCAGGGGTGGTCATCACTCGCCTCGACTCCCTCTGAACCGCCACAGAAACCACCCCGAAAGCGCCTGACCGCTCGACTTCCCTTTCCCCTGTTTTCACGCATTCAGGCCACCGCCACTACGAACCGCCACCTAAGACCACCAACACGCCTCCAATGTGGTTGCCCCAACCACCAAGAGTTAACCCAACAATACCCGTGTCAATTCGGGTCTGAAAAAGGGTCCCAATTACCCGAATTAACCACAAAACGCCACGAAGCCCCTGTACACGAAATGTTCCGGCAACCACCGCGCAAACCACCACCAATAACCACCCAAATGCCACCTTGCCCTTCGACCCTTCACCCTTAGTCTCACCAGCCCAGGTCCGCGTCAAATCGAGTCACAATAAAGGGTTAAACCCGTGTTTTTATCCGCCATCAGAAACCCATAACCACCCCACCAAAAGCCGCCTGAAACACCTTCTCCCGCCGGTCACTGGTGGTCAAAAGGGGGTCTAAACACTCCCTGGTCTCCCACGGTCACAACGGTACCCTAGGTTCGTCCTATAGCGGTCTAATTAACAAGTTATATTCGTCATAAGGCGAGTAGTTATGAGACGGTCTTACCTTGCTTGAATGCCGATGACGATATTCGAATCCTACGACCAATGCTCTTCCTCTCTTCCACGGCAATCCTAGGTCAATGTATGTGAGTGTAGGGTTTCTAGGTCCCTTTATATAGTCTAGGTTTAATTAGTATCCGACTCATATTAAGAAACCCGCTCCTATTCTAATTAGAAGATACCTTGCTTAATTAATTCCCAACTCACACTTATAAACCCGTCTTTACTTAATTACCAACTGGCCTTAAGCCATTGCACACAACCCCATGTACTTCCTTCATAATATATCATTTACCTTTCTCGTCTTACTTGCAATTACTATAATAAAATACGATTAATTAATTATTCGAATTACGTAAATTATTTATATAAATTATTATCAAATTACGGGGTATTACACAATCGATCACATCACTCGTTAAATACTTAGATTGTTGTAGCGTTGCCATTTCAATACGCCGAAGAGAAATGTCATCCACATGCACAAGAAGTTCCCTGGTTCAGGACTACCAGTGTTAACTCAAAACAGGATACATAACATTTTAAATTTAAATATTGTACATTAGTATATATATATATATATATATATATATATATATATATATATATATATATATATACCTGGCTAAATCGGTATGGTTTCCTCTACTGTACGACACATAATCAACAATGCAATTCTGAAAGTCAGTTAGAGGAGTAATAATGCATGTATCTGTGCTTAGTAAATTATGATTTGCAAGGATGCTCAGAGACTCTGGTTGACTTGTTTCATGTTCATGAACATTTTCATTGTTGATGACTTTGCCCTTGCTAGTGTCAGCACTGTCAAGCAGATTATGCTCATTTGTACTCTTGTCTTTTATCCTAACTATGTCGTTTGTATTACTCACATCTGTCATGCTGTCATTGTTCTCACAAGCATCATTACCATCTGGTATATTCTCTTCTGTACAACCTACCTCCATTGTTCTCTTCTTAACCCTAACAGTCTCATTGTTGTCAGGGACACCAATATCATCGGTACTCTTCTCGTTCTTTCCAACTACCTCCTATCCTATCTTCTCATCCCCAACAGTCTCATCACCCTCGTAGAATTCTTCATCAGACGAATCAAGTTTCTTTGGGAAGGGCTTCTCTTGATACTGCTTCACCTTTGTTAAAACATCATCACAAACAATGTTGCACTTGGATGAAACCAAAGTGCAAAGATATTTGATTCTCAATATATGAAGTCCATCCATCTACAAAAGTTAGAATATCTTGAGGATAGGTAACTTATAAACAAGAATGTGCTTTTAATACTTTAAGAAAGATCATTTAATTAAACCAAAAGTACATTTACAATTATTGGATATAAATTTTTTAGAAACTTACATTGTTTTTTGTCAACCCACAAGTCCAATACTGACCCCCCTTGTACGTTTCCATGTGTTTCATTGTGTAAATACCACAGTCAACAACATTTTGATGGTTTTTCCAAGGCATTTTCAATACAACAGGCTCCATTGCTCTTACTCTTTCCTTCAAATCACCAATGTCATTGAAATATTCTGCCAAAGCATTACGCTGCATGGAAAAATTCAGATCAAACTGTCTAGAGAGACCGTGCAAAAAATATGACATTGTAAAAGAAAAAATAACCAATGAAAGGCAACTGAACAATTACCATATTCCAAGGTTTGTTTCCATAACGAGTTTTTGGGGTTTCATCATGCTGTTGATTATCAAGAATGACAAACTTGTTCTTCTCCATATTGAATACGAACACGTAAAACTGCTTGTCGGATATTATTGGGAAACAAACTGTTTTATATAAGAAAAGATTAGAAGATACAACAGACAAAAAATTTGTTACGAGAGTAAATTAGAAGCAGAAAACACTATGTATTGACTATATATATTGTTTGAGCTAACCATATCAACTTTTATCACATCAATAATCCCAGCATGATTTAACTCATTTCTAAGATACTTCTTGAATACTTCCAATTGTATTTCAAATTTGAATTCTTTCCTTTGCCCTTCAAACGCTTGCTGCACACACAGAACATAATATTCTTCTATTAATATACACTTGTATAACATAAAATTATTGTAATATAGAATGAAATAAAATTCTACTTACAAATATGAGGGTTGAAGCAAAGAATCGACGTGGTGCTGAAGATTTTCTTTCAAGTTCATTGAAATTCAAGTAAGCTGACCAACAACCAACCACAACATCTGCTATATACCGAGGTGGTTTTAGAGATGCAAAAAGATATCGGGTACTCACGACATTCTTAAACTCAAAGAGCTTTTCACTGGTTCAGACGTTACACAAAACAAGTCAGTTAATTACACATATGTACATTATCTTTATTAATAATGCACATAATACCCAAACGAAATGTACAGAATGATTAAATAAAAAAAAATAATGAGTAGAATAAAATATACTTAGCAAGAACAGTGCCTTTTCCCTTGGTGTAGTAGACGTAGTCAGCAATACAGTGCTGAAACTCAGATGGTCTGTACATGGGTCAGTGTCTCCTCTTAGTAAATCAAGTTCAGTACTAATATCTAAGCTTGGATTGGGATTGGTTGACTTGTGTTCTTCACTATAATCTTCAGATAACATGCTACATACAAGGGTATTTATAAGATTATGCGTATTGACTTCTTCCTCATTCTCCCCGTCACTATCAACATAAAGATGGTTCGAATCATTTTGTACATTCTTATCATCATTAGACGTTTTGTTTTTGTCACACTCCCCTTATGACACCTCTTTCTTGTTGTCTTCATTCCCATTTTCAACATTTTCAACTTTGTTTTCCTGAAACTCCCCTTCCGACACGTCTTCCTTGTTATCTTCATTCTCATTTTCAACTGATTCAACTTTGTCTTCCTCTGACTGCGCTTTTGACATCTCTTCCTTATTATGTTCATTTCCATTTTCAACTACTTCAACTTTGTTTTCCTCTGACTCTCCTTTTGACACCTCTTCCTTGTTATGTTTATTCACATTGTAAACTAATTCACCTTCTTTTCTCAATGCACAAGGCTTCTGGAGTAGTTTAAATGTATCAAATTTAAGAACAATACACTTAAGCACCAAGTTAACATAATATAACAAAAAATATGATCAACATATTTACCTTTTTGTATGTATAAAAAAATGGCCTCTTCAATGACATGCTTTCAACCTGAATACTATTTTTTAAAGTTATGTTTATATTATTCAAAGCTTCAAGAACCAAATGATGATTACTAACATCATTCTCAGCAGCAGGAACAACATCTGGAATATCAGCAACATTAGTACCAAAAGAACTTTCACTATCAGCGGAGCTGTGCTCATTTGACAAATTGAGTAGACTAAATGCATGATCACAGAGCTTCTTAGCAGTCTTGTTCTCCTTAATTATTGATGCTCCTTTTTCTAACTTAGCCTTAACAGATGATATGTTCTGAGCTAAACTAGTTATACATTTAGCAAGATCAAGAATATACTCCTCGGTGTAGTCCTTTGTTTGATAGACAGATTCAACACTTATATTGTCAACCACCTCCTCCATTGGTGCTTCCAACTTACCATTTCCAAACATACCGCTTTTCATCTCATCCTTCTCTCTCGATGATAACAAACTACTAGTCCAACCTACCAACGTATAATAATCTCTTTCAACTTTTCGTTCCACATGAACAATGCGATCAACATAGATGAGCTGCAAAATAAAAATAAAAATTAATTAGAAGAGAATGAAAACGTACCTTGCAATGTTAAATTAATTTATGAACTTCAAATATATTTTTTGAGACTTCTTACTTCCAAAAACAACAGTGGCCCGCCGAAGTGAGTCTCCTTTTCCACCCACTCAATCTTGCTTTCTTGGAGACTTTTTAACAAAAAGGAACACCAATTGTAATCTTTGATTTCATCAACATTCATCAACGATTTCAAAACAAGATGATTAACCAAAGACTTTTGGGTGTTACTCATTAGCAAAGAAACATCAAACACAACAAAGTTAACCTTGAATTCATCACCACCATGATCATGATTTATCAACCAATTCTCAAGCGTTTTGAGTGGAACTTGTCCATCTTTTATACCAAATTGTTGTTTCCATTTGCCATAAAACTCTTGAAACTCTTCTGATTCAGTATGAGTTTTGGATAATTCAACTGTTTTAGGGCCAATTGGAAATCCAAATGTTGATCTTACATCAGAAACCTTCAAGAACAACTTCTCACCATCAAGAAGATCAATACAACTTTGGTATGGGTTATACTGCTTAATTAACCAGTGCCCAAGCTTGAAAGGAATGGAACGAACTCTTAACCAAAACAGCCCACTAAATCCAATCTCTTCTAGCGCGCACCACTGTTCGTATGACAAACGTTCAACTACCTCAACTACTCCTGTAGGAGACATTCTCGTATATGCATTTTTAAACGAAGAGAAATCAAACTTCTGCTTACATTTGGAACCCAATACCATCTTATTACTTACTTTACCCTTTTGAGGACTTTCTTTCTTTGCAGTAACAATTTGTTTATTAACAGAAACAATTTGTTTCTTAAGTGCAAGATCATCGTCACTTTCTTCATTTAACTTCTTTGCGAAAGATTATATAGACTTAGATTTACTGTTAAAAGTAGCTGATTTACGCTTTCTTGTAAATGGAGTACACTCATTTTTACCATCAGTGCAACTTTCAGTTGGTGGAAAAATAAAAGTAACTTTTCTCCGCTTTTGAGAGTTTTTATCTTCCTGCTCTATAGTCTGTAATAATAAAATGAAATTACAAAACAAGTAGAGATAATAAGCAATTATCTAATTTTAGGAAATGTACATTAATGACAAATATAATGTTCTTTTAGATGATTCAGAACAATTTCTATATTAATAACAAACGGCACATTAATTTAAGCTGAAAGTACATTATATTATTACCTTCAATTAAAAATCCAAAAATTAACAAGTAGAGATAATCAGCAGTTACCTAATTTTAGGAAATGTACATTAATTACAAATATAATGTTCTTTACATATTTCAGAACAGTTCCTATATTAAAAACAAACGACACATTAATTTAAGCTGAATGTATTATATTATTACGTTCAATTGAAAATACAAAATTGACAAGTAAAGATAATCACCAATTACCTAATTTTAGGAAATGTACATTAGTCACAAAGATAATGTACTTTTAGATAATTCAGAACAATTTCTATATTAAAAACAATACGCACATTAATTTAAAGCTGTATGAACAATATATATTATTACCTTCAATTAAAAATTCAAAATTAACAGAAACTAGAAAGTAAATGTTGAAAGAATACTTCAGAGATATAAAATTGGGGAAGAACAATGCGAATGTATTTCTAAATGTAGAAAAAATAATTCATGCACATTAATCCGAATGAATTTTTAACAGTAAAGCAGTATAAATATCTGGAATCAAAACATCAAAATTATACTGCTGTTGAACAATTAAGTGATCTAAATTAAATATTATATTAGAGTTATGATAGAGAAGAAACGAAATTGAAAAGAAAATACCTTATTATAACGGAGGAAATTGGGCGTAACGTCAAAATTATACTGTTGTTGAACAATTCTCCTATGACAACGTCTATACTGGTAATGTAAAACGACTGAGCTAAAAACTGGTTACTACTTTTTATTTTTTTACTCCGTTTCTTTTTTCTTGTAGGTAGTTAGTTACTAGTGTATTGTAACTGTTAAAAAATAAGGGAAATGATAAATACATTTAATACCCTAAAATAGTTAGTTAGTTACCTTGAAGCTTGGCCACTGCAGTTCCCGAAAGTGATGGCTTACATGGTCCATGTGTTGGTGCGGGAGTGCATGGGCCTGGGGGGGATTCAAACCCCTCGGCATCAAAAAAAAAAAAAAATGACACCCGACGGACCGAGTAAACCCTTTTTTTTGGGGGAGGGGGGGGGGGGGTTGGGTTTCCTAAACGGGACGGGAAAGGGTTTAAGGCTTGATTAGGCGGACCACTACCGCGGATCCCCCTAATCAAACCCTAAACCCTTTCCCTTGCTTCTCATTTGAAGGCGGCAAGACAAAAAGACACCCTAGAGGGGCCGAGTGAACCCTTTTTGAGGGGACCAGGTATCCTAAAACGGGACGGAAAAGGGTTTAGGGTTTGATTAGGGGGACCGCTATCACGGATCCCCCTAATCAAACCCTAAACCCTTTCCCTTGCTTCTCATTCGAAGGCGGCAAGACAAAAAGACACCCTAGAGGGGCCGAGTGAACCCTTTTTTGGGGGGCCGGATATCCTAAAACGGGACGGGAAAGGGTTTAGGGTTGGATTAGGCGGACCGCTACCGCGGATCCCCTAATCAAACCCTAAACCCTTTCCCTTGCTTCTCATTTGAAGGCGGAAAGACAAAAAGACACCCTAGAGGGGCCGAGTGAACCCTTTTTTGGGGGGGGCGGGTATCCTAAAACGGGACGGGAAAGGGTTTAGGGTTGGATTAGGGGGACCGCTACCGCGGATCCGCCTAATCCAACCCTAAACCCTTTCCCTTGCTTCTCATTCGAAGGCGGTAAGACAAAAAGACACCCTAGAGGGGCCGAGTGAACCCTTTTGGGGGACGGGATTAAAACTAGGGGGCTGAGTATCCTAAAACGGGACGGGGAAGGATTTATGGTTGGATTAGGCAGACCGCGGTCTACCTAATCCAACCTTAAACCCATTCCCTTATTTTAAGAGGATAATCTTTGAAAGAAATGCGGGTTTAAAGCTTTGGTACATCGTTACATAATAATATGGACATTTGTAAAATTTTGAAGGTACATTATAGTTCATCACTCTTGTAACTGGCTTTAAATTAGAAAGGGTCAATTCTAAACAGTTAAAGCTTAGGTAGATGATAATAATTTAGATTCAAATAAACATTCATAATAAACTGCAAATATGTTCTGACAATAATACTTAATGAAAACGCATATGTTTCTAAACTTAACCGCAGATTATAATTATACATAAATTAACATCAAAGTTCTTAACCCTTTCTGGGTTTACTGCAAACAGAAGCATGAACACTACTCTCACCCTCCAGCAAGTCCTCCCTCAGATGTTTCTTATAACCGTCTATTAATTCCATAGCCTTCACGACTGCTGGCCAAGGTATAGTATTTTCACCATCAAGAAGAGCATATGATTCTCATACAGCTGTGACACCGGTGAGAAACTGACGGTCCATGTCACCCTCGTGTCTTTGTTTTTGTCTATTAGCTTCAAGTTGTCGGGCTATGCTGTCTCTTTCAACCGTGATAAACCTCATCTGCGCTTCAGCAATGTCCAGCCTCTGTTGTAGTGACTTTGCATTCACTCAGCTATGTCCAGTTTCTCGTACAGCCCTTCCTGATGTTCTTCTAATACTTCGTTTTTACCAAGCACCTCAATAAGATATTGATCCAGTGAATCTCTTTCGCATTTCATTTCAGCGAGATCATACTCAATGTCAGCGAGTTTTTGCTCGATATCCGACATTATTTCCACATTGGTAACAGAACTCATATTCTGGTTCAGGCAAAAAATAAACGTATTTTAAAAAGAGTGACAATAAACTTAAGGCATTATGGGAAGTACCAACTTCAACCATATTTAAGGTCATACTATAGGATAATACAAATTAACGTGGGCTTTGACATTGTATAATCATGCAAAGAGCAAACAATGTTATTGTGAAAACAGATTACAGCAAAAGGTAAAATAATCTTCTCCTGCAAATATTAAGCACATTGCTAGATTGAAATATCTACTATACTTAATTTTGGCAAAACGTTCCAGCCACAAATGCAGTTTGATTTTCAGACCTGAAACAACTTTTAATTCGTCTGGGGACTAAATTATATATTTCTTTTCACAAGATAAAAAAACATACTGATTAATCAAATAATTTGAATGTTATATAGGCTACTATTTACATAAAGATATGCATTTATTTTGCAAGGATAAAATAATAAGAACAAAAAAAACCAGAAACCAGAGCACCTTTTCAAGGGAGTGAAGACGTTTTCTATATGATTATTCCATAGATTTTGTAATTAGCACACTAGTTTAGACAAGTATTTATAGTGAGTTTTATATTTAAACTGATTATGAAACGGTCTTGAATGGCTTTTGTAAGTATTTCTAATATTAATTAAATAGTATTATGTCGTTTACTGTCATTAACATTCAATACATTTTTTATATATGCTATATCAAAATGCACAACAATATTTCCTATGAACATTATCAATAAAATAAATGTTCTTTTAAAGGCATGATAAGAATAGGAGAAGTTACAATTTATGAGTGTAGTATTATTTGTCTTTTCACATGCATTAGTTTACAACTGTCATTTGACACATGTTTTATTTAATCAAATAATCATGAATAGTGGTGTTTTTTCACCTGAATTATTTTACAACTTGCATCTGAGAGTGTAATTATTAGATGCATTAATTTATATTATTTAATTTAAATGGTACATTGTTAATGCACGTAATGGACATTGTAACTACAGTGATGGGACAATTCTTTTTATGATGTATCGAAAATCCAAAAATTACAAAAGATACTACGTCAATATAATGAAATATCATTAACAAATAAGAGAATGTACTTATATTCTGAATGGACATTGAAAATCAACAGTAGGTACAAGGAGTATGAGGTAAATATAAAACTTATACTCAAATGTACCTCAGCTGTTTATATATAGTATTACTCGGTTTGATTTAATAGAATAAAAGCAAGTTCGACCGCTGGTCGGGAAATTGATGTTGGGATAGAGTCAAAATCTTCTTCTTCACTGTCTACAACAACAAGATTTCCTAACTCGGGTGCCAAATGATATTGAAACAAGTGCAATGTCCTCCTTGTTAAGAGATTGTCTGTCAAGTAACAAAGACACCTTCGGAAAACTACTACATTATCCCTGGTAGTCGTTCTAACCCCAAATGAAATGCTTGTCTGTAATCTCCTTTCATATTCCTCTCTTAAACGGGCTTCCTCATTGTGTAAGATAAACATCTTAGCCTAACACTTGCATACTGCTTCCATGTTATGTTTGTCAGCTTGATTAACTTTTTGAAAGATTTTTAGCATGTAAGTTTCATCTTGTAGTACTGTGTTTTTTGCATAGTTGTCCTCCACCCCTGCAATTATGACGTCATTCCCATTAAATAGCCATCCTAGCATTGTCTTCTTTGCGTCAAGATGATGTTCAATGAATTGTTTTCTGTCTTCCTCTTCAGAATTTGTTACCAATCCCAAGCAAAATAATGACATGATTTCCTCTGTAGACAGATTAAGAATGGTTATTCCAAAATGTTCATTGAACGATAGCATTTAGAACATCATACTGTAAACTTTAAAAATACTATTAATTGAACAATGAACACTGTGAGCAATATTCGAAATTGAGTAAATTGTACAATTAGTATTTTAATTTACCTATTACTCCTATTTCATATGTTGTACACAATTTTCCTACTTGCCCCAATTACCCCAACACACGTAAATCTCACACAATTGTAATCAATAAATAACATCCCATTAAACTTGACATGAACATCCAATTAAACTGAAAACGACGAAAATGTAACCAACAAAAGAGGCGGGATTTTCAGGTGATTTTGTCAATGATTTAAATCAACCAAGTATAATTACCTAAGAAATACACCAAAAGAATGGACGAAATTCAGGACGAGTTAGTAAATGAACGTGATTACCTGGCAATGAAGAAGTATTAAAAACGAAGGTGGAGTATAACCAAAATTTATGGAGAAGTTGCCTAATACTCCGTAGTTGAAAGAAGTATTTTCTTTGGAAAGATTGTTTGAAAGAAGTATTCCTTTTATCTATTTTAGATTTACACCTAATTGTGTGTTTTATAATTGAACATAAATTGGCTATACTTCCATAATAGATATTATTAGGTCCACCCTAGATTTACGTATGTTGGGGTTATTTGGGGGAGTAGGAAAATTGTGTGCAACATATGATATAGAAGTAATAATTAACTTAAAATACTAATTGTACATATTTACTCAATTTCGAATATTGCTATTTCCCTTCTGTTTTCTGCCCTCTTCTCATATGATTTGTTTAAATATTAGTGTATACAGAGTATATTTTTTTTGTTTTCCTTAAAATGAACATTCTCGTATTAAAATGACCACGCACAATATAAATTAATTGTATCAATTGTGAGATCCTAAAGCAAGAAAGTTACACAGGATATAAATTTGTTTTCCTTAATATGAACATTCTCGTATTAAAGTAAGAACATCATTGATTTTGGTGAACATTTGTTATCCTTAAAATGGACAATTGATCATTATAGAATGTACATTATAACAAGTAGCTTGGGATGAATGCACATCCAGTACAACTTTGGTGTACATACGCCAAAGATCAAAAGTACATTATCAATACAGCAAACCCAATAGACATCAACTAACGCCAGATATGTCGACAGCATAAAAGAAAACTAATAAATCATATTCAGGAACTATTTGTGAATGTCGTGACACGCTAATGCATGTCTAATAATGATGTTACGATGTTTGTTATGCTCAAATGTTAGTAGCGTGCATAGGTACTTGAATCTCAGCACTGTTAACGATCTCATCTGCAAAAAAAAAAAAAAAAACAAAAAAAAAAACATGAAATTAGAATTTAATAACCAACAAGATAACATTGATTTGGTCTAAATAAGTTACAATTAAAATGTAAAACTCACATCAATTTTTGACAGTCCACAATCCCAAGTGGCTATTCCCATAAATGTTTCTATGTGCCTCATGGTGTAAATACCACAGTCAAAAATATTTCTGTTATTTCTCCATGGAAGCATTGCTATTGTAGGATCCATGCCCATTACTATATTACTTTTCTCCATAGTTGATTGATTTTCACCCAAAAACCGTGCAAAAGCATCACCCTGTAACACAATAATAAAAATTAGACGAGATGAACCATAATGTACATGAATTTACCAATGCAAGTGAACGATAATAATTCATAGTTGAGGAGAATGTAAATTTACTAGTTCAAGTACACTATCACCATACTCTTCTAAGACACTCCCCCTTCTAATGCGATTGTCAAGAATCATGAGACATTTCCTTGGCAGGTCGAAAACGTACAACACAAAATGATTCTCAAGTGCAATAGGGAAGAAGAACTAGCATCAGGGAAAGAAACAATTGTAAGGTCACTGACAGGTAAAGGTTAATTTCATGTTAAGTAATAGCACGTTTTGAAAACTTTGACAGTACATTCACTGACTTCTATTCAAATAGACTACTACAGTAATACTGAATTTAATTTCAATTACTAAATGAAGTGAGGGACTGACTAGTTCAATGGATGGTAGATCAATCCACACAAACTCATTTAATTCTACTTCGATGCGACGCTTGAAAGGTTTGTAACAATGATCATCAATAGAAGCACCTGTGTTCTTCATTAATAACAACTGCACAATGAAGATAAAATTTTAGTAATATGAAAATGTTGGAAATAGTAAACTGAAATACATGAAAACAATGACCAAACTTACATATGTAAGTGTACTAAAAAAGAATCGCGTGGGATTGGTTGGATTCCCATCCTTTTCTTCGTAGTTTAGATATGCCGACCAAAAATCTATGACAAAGCTTGAGATATAGTGATACGGTTTTATTGACAACGGTTGATCCCAACCAAGGACATTATTTTTGAACTCAAATAACGTGTTACTGCACAAAAAACAGTAATAGCATTATGATTAGCAGCAGATATGTAAAGATGAACTATGTAAATGAATATAAAATATTAAATCTTCTGTATGTAATTACCAACTGTTATCCACAGGGCCCTGACCAGTGAACACATAATTTGAAATCTGATATTGCATTGATGTCAAAGGTATGAAGGGATTCGTGTCGTCAATAGCACCAAGGAGAGGTCCACAGGAAGGACTCCTACTAAAATGATATTGATTCCCTGTTTTCGGATATAAAGGTGGACGATCAGCAGACGGTTTCTTTCTTTTTTTACCCCGCTCTGGTGCTGCATAAACAGAAGAGTCCTCATCTTCCGGGAACACACCTAAACTGAATGACACAGCAGCGTTTGTAGGCGCATCCTTATTCCTCTCAGCAATCAATTTTCTCACTTTACGAAGAGCCGCTATGTGTTTGGTAGCAGAAGTGGGTTTTTTGTTGAAAACCCGGTCTGTTTGATATGACGTTTGAATAGGTGTTTCAGTTAAATGAGCAAGAATTTCTATCGGTGGCACTTCTGCGCAGTTTGTTCCTAAGGTGGCCCTAACAATGTCATGTTTGTCCCTCACAATCTGTATAATGCGTGGCCAGTTACAAGATGGATCAACAATCCCATCTTCAATGGGGCTGTCAGGAACATCAATCAACAAAGGATAAGAGGAGTTTTTTAAGATGCTACACGAAGTGCGGCGAACTCTAGGACGATTAACAATCTCTTCTATTGTAGGGTTGTCGGGAACATCAATTATCGCAACAGAAGAAGAGTTTTTGTCAACTGTTTGTAAAGTATGACAAATGCTAGGATGATGTACTACTCCTATTGTAGGACTGTCAGAAACTTCAATTATCACAGCAGAAGAAGAGTCTTTGGTGAATCTCGATGGAGGTTGACAAACAGTAGGTGAATCAGGACTGATTTGCACAACCATAGTGACATCTGTGTTCTTCAGTTTTAAATGTTGTTTTTTTTTTAAAAAAAAAACATATAAGACAGAAACATAAAGCCATTAAAAATACAGATATCCAGAAAGGACATGCTAAACATTAAGAAAGTACATGAAGAAAATACATCCTAAATATTAAGCCATGGCAAAGAACATCAAAAGTATTAGGAAATAATGCGTACAAATTCCGACATATTGATATGAAGCACAGGTATCCAGAAAGTAAATGCTAAACATTAACAAACTACATCAAAATCATTAGCAAACAATGCGTATAAATTCCGACATATTGATATGAAGGACACGTATCCAGAGAGTAAATGCTAAACATTAAAAAAGTACATGAAGAAAATACATCCTAAACATTTAAAAATATTAAGCCATAGCAAAGTACATCAAAATCATTAGGAAACAATGCGTATAAATTTCGACATATTGATGCACCTGAGAAGTAATATTAGGACTGATTTATAATGAACATCTTCGAACATTAATAGCTAAGGAAACTATGTAAAATTCGAAGCAGATGAAAAGTAAACACAGTTGTTTTTAGCAAATAATTAAAGGCAAAGAGTATAACCTTCATTCCGATAGAGAGCGATAAAGAGTAAGTGAACGATCTGAAAATGAGAAAACGTACAAGTACAATTTAATTGACAGGTTTATCAAAAAGTAGTAAGATGTTAAAGAGAAGAAGTTTAAAGTGACTGTATTTTTTTAAAAAATTGGGTCATACTATAATGCCATAAGTCCATTCTTTTTTTTTTCCTCTTTTTGTTTATTCCAACTGCTAGAACCGTTTGAACTTCTACTTTTATATACCCATTTTATACTTAAAAACTTCAGATTAGGTCAAATTAAGATATATGGCCATTTAACACAATGGTAATGTTATAATTTGTCAATGTATTTTCTAAAAGTTCTAAATGTACTTTTTCGACATTCATAATGAACAAATTAGCTCAAGTTGTTGGATTACAAACGGCCACAAGATCGAAAGACACCATAGAGGGGACGAGTGAATGCTTTTTGGGGACAGGATTAAAACTAGGGGGCCAAGTATCCTAAAACGGCATGGGAAAGGGTTTAGGGTTGGATTATGAAAGGCCGCAAGACCAAAAGACACCCTAGAAGGGGCGAGTGAACCCTTTTTGGGGACGGAATTAAAACTAGGGGGTCGGGTATCCTAAAACGGGACGGGAAAGCGTTTAGGGTTGGATTAGGCAGACCGCTACCGCGAATCCGCCTAATCCAACTCTAAACCCTTTCCCTTATGTGTGGTTTGTATAGCCGCAAGACCAAAAGACACCCAACAAGGGGCGAGTGAACCCATTTTTTGGGAAGGGATTAAAAATAGATCTTTGACAGCCTATTAAACAGGTTTTCCTGTTTACACTGTATATATTATGTAATTTATATAAACAGTTTAATTAAAATGTCCATTATCTATATTCATAATGTGCATGTTCTGATAATTAGGTGCAACTAAAATATCATTAAGTACTGTTTGGAAAATGTACATTATATTATATTTAAAGGTACATTAAATTATTTGAAAAAGAACACGAAACATTAATTAAATTGTAATGCATGTGATCGTTTAATAAGATAGAAAACTTCAAAACTTTATTCATATACTTAGATTATGATGTCACTATAGATAGATCTTTGACGTGATTTTAGACCTATTTTCCTGTTTTCAATGTATAATAGAAATAAATGTGCTTTCCATTTAATTCAAATGTCCATTATGTATGTTTATAATGTGCATGTACTGTTTTATAAAAGAGATTTAAAAGCAAACCTGAAATGTACATTATATTATTTTGCTAATTCAGTACATCATAAGTCGCTATTCAAGGAGATAATAACGTTCAAGTAAATAGCACGCTAAAAATAGACAAAGAAGTACTTTAATTAAGTGCCACTAAACATTGGTTCACAAATTCAACATTTTGCTTATGCAATTGCAAATCATTACACATACTAACGTACATTAGAATGTTAAACATCATACTACATGAACAGGGATGTCATCAGACAAATTCTAACGTACTGCGTAGATAATATTTGAACATTAAATGTAATCACTGGCTTTAGAGAAATGACCCTTTTTCGCATGATCAGCGATAGTTTCACGGCAATCGTTGTGGTCGAACATAAGTAATGTGCATAGATATTTGTATCGTAACACTTTAACCACGCTCCGCTGCAAAACAGGAGTCAACAATTAACAAGATAGGCAAAACACAATGAACATGAATTTCTTTAAAATAAGAACCAACACTCACATCAAATTTCATCAGGCCACATTTCCAAGAGATTAATCCCATAAATGTTTCCATGTGTCTCATTGTGTATATACCACAGTCATCAACATTGTAGTTATTTCTCCAACTAAGCTTTGCAACAATGGGATCCATAGCCAACACAACGTTGCTAGAGTCAGAAGTTTTTGGGTTCTCACCCAAAAACCTTCCAAGAGCATCAATCTATGACAAAACATTTTAAACCAGTGTTAAGCACGACTAATAGTCCCAATTCAATAGAACAACAAGAATGTGTCAAATTCAAAAATACTGTTAACAGTGGAGATACACCATATTTCTTTATGGCGTCTTCATCTAAGAGTGAGTTGTCAAGAATGACGAACCGCTTCCTCACCAGGTCAACCACGTATAAGAAGAAGTGTTTCTCGTGTACAATTGGGAAAAAAAACTGAAATTACAAAACAAATGACGTACAACCATAAGTACAGTCAAACTCTTGGAAGGGTACATTTTAACTAATCGTGAGGCACATGTAAAAAATAATAACGGTACATTGCAATATAAAGTGACCTCATTTAATACAAACACAAAGAAAATTCCCTTTGACTCAAGCAGTTGCAATAAAACAAAAGCAGAATGCAGACATGGAATGATAATATGACTCATGGTCTATGTTCCCAACGTGTGCATATAGTTGCAACTGCTCTTATGCATATTCCCCACATTGAGAAATTACAGCATTAACATTGTAAATGTTTAAAAAGTACATTTAGTACGTTTAGAAAGTACATTGAGAATTTATAACATTAACATTGTGTTAAATGGCCATTTATCCTAATTTGACCTAATCTAAACTTTTTTAATATAAAATGCGTATATACAAGTTGAGGTTCAAATGGGTTTAGTAGTTGGAATTAAACAAAAAAAGAAAGGACTTATGCGATAATAATATGTCTCAATTTTTTAAAAATGCAATACAACAATGGCAAAGAAAATTGCAAAGTATTTCAAGCAAACAATAACAACTTACGAGTGCGATTGAAGTTATGTCTATTCCCGGGAAAAGCTGCAACTCCTTTTTTACACGAGCCTCGAATAATTCATAAATATTTTCATCACTTTAACCTGGGTTGAGTTTCGCTAATACAGACTGCATAGGAAAGTAACGAAAGAGGGAAGTACAATATCTCAAAATACATATTACACACAGCATTTAAGAGTGTATGTAAATGTACTTACATGCACAAACGTGGTAAAAAAGAACCGCTTCGGAGTACCAAGATTATTTTCTTCCTCTTTACAATTCAAATATGATGACCAACAATCAATTACAACACTCAAAACATGTTTAGACGGCTTTAATGACCACAAATGCATTCGCGTTGCAAAATAAGTCTTGTACGAATATAAGTGCTCACTAGAGCAAAAAATATATCAAATTACTTGTCAGGTGTGAAACAGTGAAAATGTCATTCACAGAATGGTAATTTAGCAAGTACACATTTTAGATTACCTGGAACAACGATTGTTAGTGCCCCGGTCACTGAAAACATATTCAGCCACTTGAAGGTGCACCGCAGTAAGAGGTGTTAACACATTGGTGTCATCTTGAATAGCAGAAAACAGCGGATCAAAACGAGATGACTGTTGCTTGTTGTTGGATAGAGGTATATAAGAAGGACTTGCCATGAAATGAACCCTTTTGGTAGCTGAAGAAGATTCACCGGATGGGCGATCCGTTTAACCCCTTTAGCTGCGGCTAACCTTGCCTCACTCTCAGCAAAGTCTTTCTCCAACCCTAAATCGAACGAAAATTCACCAGTGACAGGTATGGATGAATTTCTCCACTTAGCACATTGTTCTCTGTGTTTAGCACGAGCAAGTTTTAATTTGTACGCTTTCTTGGCTGTATTTGCTACAGCAATAAACTGTTCATCCTCATCCAGTGTGCTGGATTCCCACGGCAGTGCACACGACACATCTTCGGTACCACCACCATATGTCAAATATACAAATTCAGTTGTTGAATGGGCCTGTTTGACACAATCTTCACCTGGGAAACATTGCAAACCAACCGCGTATTTCTCATCTAACACAACCATATCTTCCATGACTCTCTTTGCTGAAGCAGTGTAGTCATCTGCAAACTCCTGGACAAGGGACAGTATGAAGGTACATCTTTAGTTCTATGAAGGTACATCTTTAGTACTATGAAGGTACAAAGAAAATATTTCAAAGTGAATCTTGAAAAGGAATAGTGAATACTTCGAGAATCAATGGATATACCTCCGGAGACGAGTACGAAATTGGAGATTTTGTATCAGTACTAACATCCGTCGACGCTCTCCGCACTTTTTCAACCACTTGTCTACATGGATTAGAAAATCTAATTCTTTCCATCGGTCGACCTTTTACACGACCAAGACCAAACTGACCAGCTTCCATCTCCTGCTTTTCCCTTGAGAAAAGTGCAGCAGATGTCCAATTCAAAAGAGTATAGTAATCTCTTTCTACGAATCGTTTTTCATGGACAAAACGGTCAACATAAACAAGCTGCAAGTAAAAACAGGATTATGACTGGAAAATGGCAGGTTTTAAAACCATAATAACTAACAATAGATGTAACCTAGAAGATTTGTACCATTAGAAACAGGAGAGGTCCACCAAAGTGATTCTTCTTCCCCTTCTTGACCCAATCCTTTGTGTTATACCGCAAACTCTCTATGATAAATTGACACCAATCAAGCTGACCAATGGAAGACACATTCCTCAGAGATTTTAGTACATGGTGATTGACGAACGGCTTCTGATTGTTGCGCATTAACAAAGAGACAGCAAGCACCACAAAATTAATCTTAAATTGATCACTGTAATCATCATGACAAATAATATGTTCTGTAAGGGTCTTGATATCCACTTGACCATCAACATAAAATTGAGCTTTCCCATGAGCGTAAAACGCATCACATTCTGCATCTTCGTCACTACAGCATGAAAGTAAAATAGGTTTTCTTCCAATTGGGAGGCCAACAACATCATGAATACAAGAAGCAGAAACACGAAAGCGCTGTTTATCAGGTAGAATGATGAAATCCGAATACGGGTTGTAGTTCTCAATTAACCAATAACCAAGGCGTAAAGGAAGCCTTGTAACCCTTAGCTAGAACAATGAAGAAAAACCAATCTCTTCCAGAGCACACCATTGATTGTAATCAAGGTGTCGAAGGACATCAACAAAACTTTTAGGTGACATCCGGGTGGTAATATGGGAGAACGTTGGAGTAGGATCATCAACAGTAGGAATGAGGTTGTTCAACCTCGGAGAAATACGCCCTGTAACAGTTCAAGGATCGCCTTTGCGCTTCAATAACTGAAAGTAGTTTTGCATGTAATATTAATGAGTTGTGTTGTGTTGTACACGTTTCACGAAGAAATGTCCTATCAGTTTTATTGAAATGTGCATGATCTACAACAATAATGTGCACGCAATTATGACCTTTTGCATGTGGTCTTAAATTGATGCTACTTACGTTAAAAGTACTTAAAATTCAACAAAAATCCAAAAAAGCACAAATTAGATCAAACTAAAAAACAACAAACAAATCGAAATGTATAAGCAAGTTACGAAATCAACAAACAATGCGACAAATACAAATTCCGATAGCATGCAAATGAAAACGCAAATTTCGATTTTAACAAGAATACTGAACTCAAAATTCATCAATAAATGAATAATCCGGCAAAATGAACATAAGAAACATTAATTTAGGTTACAATAGAGTTACATAAAACGGACTAAATAAATTAAGGACGAAATCGAAAAAAGCTTGAAGCTAAATAGTATATACCTTCATGACGAAATAGGTAAGAGAAAATCCAACAGAAAGATGAAAATGCAACTCTACAGAGAATAAGGAGAGAGAAATAGTTGAAAGCTTAACAAAGAAGGTCGGAATCCATGGTTGAAAGCTTAACGAAGAAGCGCGAGGTAAATTTCAGGGAAAAAGAAAGACAAAGCCCTCAACTTTTGGTAAAGGAGCGCGCGTTATAGGCCCTTAGATTAGCCGCGTCAGACAAGATCCAACGACTGACGCGCGTTCTCACCGTTCTCACGCTTGTGCCATTCTCATATGATCCAAAATCTAATAATAATAATAATAATAATAATAATAATAATAATAATAATAATAATAATAATAATAATAATAATAATAATAATAATAATAATAATAATAACAATAATAATAACAATAATAATAACAATAATAATAACAATAATAATAACAATAATAATAACAATAATAATAACAATAATAATAACAATAATAATAATATTAATAATAATATTAATAATAGTAGTAATAATAGTAATAATAATAATAATAATAATAATAATAATAATAATAATAATAATAATAATAATAATAATAATAATAATAATAATAATAATAATAATAATAATAATGTGGGAGGGAAGATTTTACGGTGCGGAGGCCCAATGACAATAATAAGTTGGGTGAGCATAACCTCCGTCAATGTCGGCGGAAGATTTTTGATGGTCACTATACTGCTGCTGTTCGGGTGCTTTCTTCCTCTGGGGTCGCCCCCTACTCCGGTGCCACTCTTGTGGCCTTGCGTGAGAAGCATCCTGTCGCCCCACCTCCTTCATTGCCTCCTTTGTCTGGGGATCATCATCCTCTTGTTGCCTCTGAGTCAGTGGTTTTGGATATGATTCGGAGTTTCCCACGTGGTACTTCTTGTGGGAGGGATGGTTTTCGTGCCCAGCACCATATGGATTGTTTGAGTGGCGCTGCTGTGGCTATCTCTGATGATTTGATCACTTCTATTACTAGGGTGTGTGGACATGGGCCACGGGGGTGCTTGAGAACAAGCGTTTGCATTTGTGGAGTCGCCACCAATTTATTGTGGAAAATTGGAAACTGTTCGAATACCTCGTGTCATGTCAAGACACAAAGTAGTGACATAGACACCAATAACTCGTTACCCTTAGCATTCTATGTCTAGAATGACTCTCGTGGATGCCAATGAACACAGATGTTCACAGAGATCTGGAGTAAGGGGTGAGGGTACGTATTAGGAAGTTCTTTTGATCGAACACCTAATCCCGCCCGTCTCGATAGCGGCCTCTACTAATGATTAGGGAAAATCGTCTATACTCGATATATTGTCAATTTATATGTATGCAATGCAACATCCAACGTTTTAATCCTAGCATGTGAAGAATTAACTAAGTCGGTTAACACGTAATTTAGTATACAATTGGGTCAAAGTAGGAATTTAAGTTCAATTACATGTGAAGGCATGCAAGTGATACAATAAAAGGAATACAATAATAATAATAATGAAAATTACAATAATTACAACGGGTTTAATGATTTATGTCGAAAATACCTTTAAAACGGATAATTTGAGAAAAGAAAGAATAAACAAATAAACGAACAGGAATTAGGCGATAATACGATTAATAGTTAATTAAATACGTAATCAAATAAAATAAGTCAAGGCAACACGGGAGTTCAGAGACAGAAATCAACCAGGAACAGGTGCAGCAGAGCTGCGTCCCTTGAAAGAGGTGCAGCAGTTGCTGCGTCCGTTCCTTGGCTCAGTTCTGGCTGTGAAGCCAGAATTGCAAGTCGTTATTATTCGTTGGTGATTTAAATGATCCATTATATTATTTACTCGAATGGAAGTGATTAATAGGTTATTTACATATGATTGATGGTCATGAAAGCGATAAACATGGAACAAACGAAATAGGACGAATTATTTACAAGATTAATGAGATTAATAATTAACAAATTAAGGAACTAACTAATTAATTAGGTTAAATATGACGAATTAATGATGGACTAATGATGAATATGATAATAAACAGGTTGGAATATATCAAAGGCCGAATTCCTGAAACCCAATATGAATGAATCGAATTTCTACAACCCGGTTTGACTGTAATGACGAAAACCCTCAAATATTGGTTATAAGGGATTTAAGTCGGGAATTTAATGACGAATTATATGTTAACGATGATGAACAATATGTTAAATTATTACGTGAATGAAATGGGAACAAACAAAGACGAAAGAAAACAAAATAGACGAAATCAACAGAAGACGAAGGAAGAAGAAGAGAAGCAGGAACGGCGACAACCTCAGGAAGAGGCGCAGCAACTGCTGCGTCCTTTCCAAGAGGCACAGCAGTTGCTGCGTCCCTTCTCGACGTCTGTCTCCTGCTAATCCGTAAAAAAGGATTTAAACAAAGGGTTTTAGAAATCGGTTTTAATTGTATTTTCGACATTAACCTTACAATATGATTACAACAATAAAGAACAATAAATAAAAGAGAGATTTACACTCTCATACTTACATGTTTGACGAAACGAGATGAACTAAGTTAACATTTAGTGATGCTCGACTCGAATGTAGACGAAAGTGCCCTCGTAAGAGGAAATTAAACAGATTGATTAAGTTGATTATGGTGGAGTTGGTCAAATTGGTCAGTCATGCAAAATGAGGTTGGTACTCAGAAGGATCCGAGCTTACGGGGTCGAAAGTTCAAGCACGTATACGCCAAAAAGTAAGAACGTGGTCTAGAATGCAAAGGGAGAAGAGAAGGGCGGACACTCGCGTGAAAAATATGTGAGACCAAAGGTCTCTATTTATACTAATCACACGGATGAAGTAGGGTTTTCGGAGAAACTTTGGAAGTGAATCTCGAAAAGATATGAAAAAGATACGAAAAATACGCAGGAAAGGACTTGGGAAGAGACGCAGCAAGCACTGCGTCTCTTGGAAGAGGCGCAGCACTTGCTGCGTCCTTTCCCAGGTGGTTTCCTCCTGCGGAAGAAAGATTTCCGTGTTTAGCTTATGAAATAACGAAATAATTTGGTTTTCCCTAATATTTTGTGTGAATATTACGGGAAATTGTTTGCCAAAGATTAAAATATTTATAAAATATGGAATATAAATATCCGGAACATTCTAGAACATTCCGACTCAGTTTCAGAAAATGAAGACGATTTTAGGCCCGGACTCCAAATATACTCTAACTACTGCCAAAACGACCGTATCGGCACGTAGATGACAATCAAGAGGTAGACACAGGTGTTTGAGCGATCACTTGATGATAAACTTACGAACTGTCACAAATCGTTCCGCGTACCAAACATGCGGCCCAATCATCACCGGGTGGTTTGCGGGAGGTGTAGAAATGAGGTATCTACAGGGCCCTCACTTTGACTGAGGCTTGGACAAGGCGAAAGTCAAAGTATAGCCATCAGGTCAATCGAAGATTACAACCTGACGACTATGGCGACGCGAGGCGGCTCAAGGGGTCTGAGCCAAGGACCTGTCGTCGGGAACATTTTAGAGTCTGTCGACTATCGGGGAGGGTCGTTTAAAGTCCATTAGACTACGTGAGGAGGCTCGCCAGCCATAAGAAGAGACCATACCTGAAATTCTTTGAAACTCCAGGGGAAAACAAAACGCGATATTGGGAGAAGACGGCAGGACACAGTCTGGAACCGCTGGGAGAAATCTGCTTGTGTTCAGCTTCAAACAAACTTCGGAAGGATTTGGGGTCGATGTTGATCTCCATGTCTCGAGAGGGAATGACTGTCGGTCGTGAACTCTCGCTGGGGGAACATAATCGGGAACTGATCTCCATGTCTCGAGAGGGAATGTCTATCCGTGTACTCTCGCTGGGGGAACATAATCGGGAAATGATCTCCATGTCTCGAGAGGGAATGTCTATCCGTGTACTCTCACTGGGGGAACATAATCGGGAACTGATCTTCATGTCTCGAGAGGGAATGTCTATCCGTGTACTCTTGCTGGGGAAACAGAATAAAGGTGTGTCGAAACACCTGTCAAAGAAGGAATGCTTGTTGGGACAACCTAGGTCCTGGATAAAAATAAGGCGATAATTTACTGTTGGCTTGGAAGATGTGGATCCGGGCGAAGAATATACGTCAAACGGACCAAATATGCGATGTAGCATCAAGAAAGAGGCGCACCAAAGATTGGCCCACAAAATAACGAACTCATAACGAATTTTTGAAAATTCGTATGAAGGGAAGCTGAGCAAGAGGCGCAGCAAGAGCCGCGTCTCCCGGAAGAGGCGCAGACCCGCTGCGTCTATTCCTGGGTGTGTCTTTTCTGCGTAAAAACCCGATGAAACAGGGGTTTCATTTCATTATTTCGAAACATAAAATGTCAATTTCTCTCTCAAATTCCAACCATTTCCGTCAAAATTTGATCCAAAAGCTGGCATTTGGCATGACTAATCGAGGTATGTGTATTAATCTTGCATTTATCTTCCGTATTTGATCAAATGGGATCGACAGAATTAGGGTTTTCGACCCTAATTAGTCGAAAATTTGGGGCTTTTCCTCCAAATGATTTTGCCTTGCGAAATTGACTTTGCAAATGGCTAATTGGTAATATAAGGATCATAACCATGTATTTGTTTCGAATTTTCGTTGAGTTTTGACCATTTGAGTGAAATTGAGACGGTTTCACAGCTAAACCGTAAATTGCTTCGAAAATAGCCTTAGGATTGCCCATTTGTGACGAAACTTGACATCTGGAATCCTTGTATGATGGTTAAACTTCCTACCATCTAGGAATTTTGGTTTGTGACGGCTTTTTCAGGACACTTTTCTAGGGCATAATCGCCGTTACAACGAAATGCTGTCGAAATTCCGACTCGAACCCATGACTAGGCTTCAACTTAGGCTTGACTTGACCCAAATTACAACAAGAGCGGACGGATTTATGGGAAAATTGCCAATGATGGCGAGAAAAGAGCGATTTCAGGGCTCCGAAAACTCGAAAATCCCCTAATCAAGGCTTGTCGTCACTCGACGCGGCCTAAATTTACCTTAATTCTGCAGGTGACGAGGCTTCTACATCTGGGAGAGATCCCATGGATGTGGACACTGTTGTTGACCCTTCTCTGGTGCTTGAGGAGGCATTGGAGGAGGCTTTCACTGCCGCGGTGACGGCTGCTGAGGACGAGGTCCTAGAGGAGGAGGCTGCTGAGGAGGAGGAGGCCCCGAGACGGGCCAACGTTGGACGAGGTGGTCGCCAACTGAGGGGATCACCTGCGTGGGCTGAGACTTGGGACAGTAGGCACCTGCTCTGGGCTGCGGAGGGTCACCTGTCCTACAGGACGGTGAAGAGCTTGGTAAATGGGATTCAACACTCTTCATTCATCTTCTTTTATTCCTGTTTGTCACTCCTTTTCTTCTTCATTTGAGTTAAAGATAGCTTTTGTTTCAAATCAACATAGGAGGCCGGGAACATCAGGTCGTTCTCGAGCTACACGACGGCGATGGGGTGCTACGAGAGGCTGTGGCTGAGGAGCGAGCTACGATCGATCGGGGAGCGTTCGACGCCTTGGTGCAAGCTTGGAGGGATATTGCGAGGAGGAAGCTTCGGGCCAACCTCAGTCTCGTCCGAGCTTTCTTGGACCGGTTTTGGGACACGACCTCCACGTTTCACATGCCTTTTGGTGAGGTGGGGGTCACGTTGGAGGATTACGGCATGATCTTTGGTCTACCGTGTGGGACTGAGGTGGTGGAGTGGTCGGAGACAGCCATGAGGGTTTACTCGGCAGAGGCTAGGAGGTTGATCGGTTGGAACTTGGCGCCGAAGGCGGCTGCGGTACCTGGCTTGGTGCCTAGTTCTTACGTGCGGGACTACTTCACGGGGAAGACCCCGGCGTCGGTGGTGATCGAGGGGAGGGAGATGGCTCCTCCTCCCTGCACCGCAGAGCAGAGAGTCCGCTTGTGGCTCTGGTGGTTTCTGTCTTCGATCTACCTCGGAGACAAGGGGGAGAGGCTTTCGACGAAGCTTATTCCTTTTCTTTCTGACCTGAGCGACCTAGGCCGTTGGGACTGGGTCACTGCTGGTTTTGCGGTCCTCATCCGCTTCATGAGGGCCATGGTTCATCCGGAGTTGATGGAAAATGGGACTTCTCCTGCTGCTGTCGGCCCTGGACTGCTGTTGGAGGTATGAACCTTCACTTCATTACACGAAAGATCATTCCATTTTCTTACCAAATCACGAAAGATCGTAGTTGATTATCTTGATTTATAGGCGTGGGTGTACTTCTACTTTTCGGGCCTTGCGCCCAAGAGGACGGAACCGGTGGAGTAGGCCTATCCCGTTGTGAGGGATTGGGTGATGTGTCGCACGAGGAGTCGGCGTTCCTTCCACGACGTCTGTCGGCAGGAGGTGAACGCTCTTTAGCTAGACGGCGTGAGTATTTAACCTTACATTCGTCTGTGTTTCTTTCTCTTTCTTTTAGAACTGATCATAAGAATGACCCTTCGTTTGTTTTCTAGTGGGTGCCCAGGCCTTGGGAGGAGTACGCTGGCGCTCCACCTTTCGTGGCTGAGGTCCTTCGACCTAGGAGCTCGAGCCGGCTGCTGTTGAGGACGTCGATGGGTCCTATGTGGTACTTGGGTGAGCGCTTGGCTCGTCAGTGCTCTCGGGACGTCTTGACGGTCCCCATCGATCCTCCTCGGACGATGTTTAGGGAGACTTATGAGGCTCAGAGGGAGGTTGACCTGGCTAGCGTTAGTGGCGACGCCCTCCTTCTTCCTGGTGAGGACTACTCGGTGTTCCTCTACGGGAGGTTGGTGTACTGGTCGGTTGTGGTAAGTGCTTTACCCTCTTCTATTTTTGATTGTTTGAGCATCTGATGAAAGATCATCGGTTAACGGAATTCATCTGATCTTACAGGAGGTCGAGGCGGCGGGCATCGAGCCCCCAGAGTACCCCGAGACCCTTGAGTACACCGACACAACGGGGATGACGACGATCTCCGAGCTACGTGACTTTGACGTGGCGGTGAGAGATGCTGGCTTGGACGATTGACATCATCTGATTCAGAGGGTGAGTCTTTTAACACGTGTAGTTTTCGTGTAAGAACACATTTGCTCGAGTTTGCTCAATTGCTAAACATTTTCCTTTTGAAATGCAGGTCGCGCCATCCCGGTTCATGGCTTTATGGAGGGTAGCCAACCGGCTACGGGCCACTACCATTGAGGCACTTGCTGGTGGCCGAGGACGTCAGGTATGAACCTTCCGTTTACTTTATTTTTGAATTTTCTAATCTTCCTTTATACTTGAAATGATTGACATGAGCCAGTTCTTGTTTTTTGCAGAGGGAGCGCGAGCTTGCCCAGTCCCGAGAGGAGACAACTCGTCTGCTGAGGGAGCTCGAGGTCCGTGACGCCAAGGTTGCTGCTCTCGAGGTGAGAGTTGCTGAGCTAGACGGCGACCAGCAGTAGCTTCCGTGTTGCTTCTTGTTTTTTTTTGGTTGTATTTTTGTAAATTTATAAATTTTGGACCTACTTTTGGACATTTGGATCTTGTTTTGGGGCTCGAGCCCCCAGTTTGGTGTACATATCCCTTTTTGGTTGTATATATGATGGCCTGCTGTGGACAGCGGGGGGCCCACGGGGGCGCTTGGGAGAGAGGAGAAACAAGCGTTTGCATTTTGTTGGAGTCGCCACCAATTTTTATGGGAAATTGGAACCGTTCGAATACCTTGCGTCATGTCAAGACACAAAGTAGACACATGAACACTAAGCAATCGTTACCCTTAGCATTCTATGTCTAGAATGACTCTCGTGGATGCCAATGAACACGGGTGTTCACGGAGATCTAGAGTAAGGGGTGAGGGTACGTATTAGGAAGCTCTTTTGATCGAACACCTAATCCCGCCCGCCTCGATAGCGGCCTCTACTAATGATTAGGGACATCATTTTAACTTGATATATCGTCGGCCATATGCATGCAATGCAACATCCAATAAATTAATCCTAACATGTGAGAATTAATACTAAGTCGGTGAACAATCAATTTAGCATACAATTAAGGTCGAAGTAGGATTTAATGCTCAATTACATGTGAGAACATTCAAATGATACAAGAAATAATGATAAATACAATAAAAGAAAATTATGATAAAAGAATTACAATAATTACATTGGATTAGGCGATTTATGTCGAAAATACCTTTAACACGGATGTTTTGAGAAAAAAAAAGAATAAAAGAATAAAATTACGAACAGATCAGAAGGTGATAATACGATTAATAGTTAATTATACGTGAGCTAATTAAACTATGTCAAGGCAGAAAACGGAGTTCAGGGACATAATTCAACCCGGAACAGGCGCAGCAGAGCTGCGTCCTTTGGAATAGGCGCAGCAGACGCTGCGTCTGTTCCTGACCTGAATTCTGGCTGTGAAGCCGGAATTGCGTGTTGTTAATACTCGTTGGTGAATTTAATGATTGATTAATTTATTTACTCGGATGGAAGTGATTAGTAGGTTAATTACATACGATTAATGGGTCATGAAAACGATAAAACATGGATGAGACGGAGATAAGACGGATTAATTACATGAATGAACGATTAATTAGTGAAATAAACTAACTAAACAAATTAATTAGACTAAACTAAACATGATGAATTAATGACGAACATATGACGAATATGACGATAAACATATGAAAATATATGTCAATGATGAATTCCAGAAACTCAATATGAACAAATCGAATTTCTACAACCCGGATTGAGTTTAATGACGAAAAACCCGCAAATATGAGATTATAAGGGATTTAAATCGGATTTAATGACGAATTAAACGTGTTAAAGATGATAAATAATATACATGTGGAATATTAGACTATTATGATGTTATGTCAAAGAATTAACGAAAACAAAATAAAACAAGACGAATTGCAGAGGACGAAGGAAGAAGAAAGGAAGCAGGAACTGCGGCAGCCTCACGAAGAGGTGCGGCGAAGTCTGCGCTCCTTCAAGAGGCGCAACGATTCTTTGCGTCCTTTCTCGACGGTTAGTCTTCTGGAAATCCGTAAAAAGAGGTTTTAAAGCACGGTTTAGAAATCGGTTTTAAGAGGTATTTTCGACATAAACCTTACAATTGTGATACAATAATTAAAAATACAATAAATAAAAGAGAGATTTACACCCTCAGACTTACATGTTGACGAAACGAGAAGGACTAAGATATCGATTAGTGATGCTCGACGCGAATGCAAAGAAAGTGCCTTCGTAAGAGGAAAACGATTAGATTAATTAAGTTGATTGATTGTGTAGTTGGTCAAATTGGTCGGTCATGCAAACGAGGCTGGTACTCAGAAGGATCCGAGCTTACGTGGTTGAAAGATCAAGCACGTAGACGCCAAAAAGTAAGAACAAAAGTCTAGAATGCAAAGGGAGAAGAGAAGGGCGGACACTCGCGTGAGGAATATGAGGAGCGAAGGCTCCTATTTATACTAATCACGTGGAGGAAATAGGGTTTCGGAGACTCTTTGGAAGTGAATCTCGGAAAGATATGAAAAAGATACGAAAATTACGCAGAAACGGACCTGGGAAGAGGCGCAGCACCTGCTGCGTCTGTTCCCAAGTGGTTTCCTCCTGCGGAAGAAAGATTTCCGTGTTTGAGTTATGGAAGGACGGAATAATTTGGTTTTCCTTAATACTCTATATGAATATTACGAGAAAATTGTTTGCCAAAAGATTAAGATTGTGAAATATTTATAAAATATGGAATAGAAATATCCGAAACATTTCAGAACATTCCGACTCGGGATTGTACGATCATCAGAAAATGGAGACGGTTTTAGGCTCGGACTCCAAATGTACTCTAATTACTGTCAAAACGACCGTATCGGCACGTAGATGACAACTAAGAGGTAGACATTAATATTTGAGCAATCACTTGACGATAAACTTATGAATTGTCACAAATCGTTCCGCGTACCAAACATGCGGCCCAATCATCACCGGGTGGTTTGCGAGAGGTGCAGAAATGAGGTATCTACAGAGCCCCCACTCTGACTGAGGCTTGGACAAGGCGAAAGTCAAAGTATAGCCATCAGGTCAATCGAAGATTACAACCTGACGACTATGGCGACGCGAGGCGGCACAAAGGGTCTGAGCCAAGCACCTGTCGTCGGGAACATTTTAGAGTCTGTCGACTATCGGGGAGGGTCGTTTAAAGTCCATTAGACTACGTAAGGAGGCTCGCCAGCCATAAGAAGAGACCATACCTGAGACTTTTTCTCGAAATGCTTCCGGGGGTGCATAGGAGCTAAGGAGCGAAGATCAGGTGTGAAGGTTAAAATAAAGTGAGTAGCAGGACACAGACGGGAACTGCTGAGAGAAAACTGCTTGGGTAGTCTTCGAGAAGAAGGGTAAAGAGCAGGACACAGGCGGGAACTGCTGAGGAGAAATCTGCTTGGGTAGACGTTAATCTCCATACCGTGAGAGGGAAAGTTTATCCGCTTACTCTCGTGAAGGTGTGTCGAAACACCCGTGAAGGAATAAATGCTTATTGTGGCGAGCAAAGGTCTTGGAAGCAATAAATGACGTGTAACAGTCTGTTGCTGGCTTGGTAAATGCGGGCCGGAATGAAAGATAATCGTCAAACGGACCAAAAGGATAAAATAGCATCGACGAAGAGGCGCTCCAAAGATGGGCCCACAAATAACGAACTCATAACGAATTTTTGAAAATTCGTATGGAGGGAACACAAGGAAGAGGCGCAGCAAGAGCTGCGTCTCTTGGAAGAGGCGCAGTGCCTGCTGCGTCTGTTCCCCAAAGTGTCTATTCTGCGTAAAAACGCGATAATCAGAAGGTTCATTTCATTATTTCGAAACATAATTCACACATTTCTCTCTCAAATCATCACCATTTCCGCCAAGGTTTGATCCAAAAGCTTGCATTAATCATGACTAATCGAGGTATGTGTCTCATTCTTGCATTAATCTTCTGTATTTGTCGAATTTTGGGTCGAAAAAATTAGGGTTTTAAACCCAATTGATCGAAAATTTGGGGCTTTTCCCCCAAATGCATTTGCTTTGTCAAATTGACATTAGAAATGGATAATTGGTAGTATAAGGAACACAACCATGTATTTGTTTCAAATTTTCGTTGAGTTTTGAGCCTTTGAGTGAAATTTGAGACGGTTTCACAGCTGAACCGTAAATTGCTTCGAAAATAGTCTTAGGATTACCCATTTGCGATGAAATTTGATATTTGGGACCCTTGGATGATGGGTAAACTTTCTATCATCTCAGAATTTTGGTTTGTGACAGCTTTTTCAGGACACTTTCTAAGGCATAACCGCCATTATAACGAAATGCTGCCGAAATTTCGACTCGAACCCAGAACTAGGCTTCAAATTAGGCTTGACTTGACCCATATTACCACATGAGTGATCGGGTTGGTGAGAGTCTGGCCAAAGATGGCGAGAAAAGAGCGGTTTCAGGGCTTCCAAAGGCTCGAAAATCCCTTAACCAAGGCTTGTCGTCATGCGACGCGGCCTAAATTTGCTTTAACGTCACAGGTGATATGGCTTCTACTTCTGGGAGAGCTCCCATAGAGATAGACACTGCTGCTGTCGAGGAGGCTCTAGAGCAGGCCTTCACCGCCGCGGTGATGGCTGCTGGAGACGAGGTCCACGAGGAGGAGGCTGCTGAGGAGGAGGAGGCCCCGAGACGGGCCAACATTGGACGAGGAAGTCGTCAGCTGAGAGGAGCTCCTGCGTGGGCTGAGACTTGGGAGAGTAGGCACCTGTTGTGGGCTGCCGAGGGTCACCTGTCCTACAGGACGGTGAAGAGTTTGGTAAATAGGAATTCACTACTCATCACTCATCTTCTTTCGTTTCATTTGCTCATATCTTTTCCAATTTTCATTCAAAAACTAAAGATAGCTTTTGTTTCAAATCACAATAGGAGGCCGGGAACATCAGGTCGTTCTCGGGCTACACGACAGCGATGGAGTGCTACGAGCGGCTGTCGGCAGAGGAGCGCGCCATGATCGAGCGCGGAGCGTTCGGTTCTTTGGTGCAGGCCTGGAGGGATATCGCGAATAGGAAGCTGCGGGCTAACCTTAGCCTGGTCCGCGCTTTCTTGGACCGATTTTGGGATACGACTTCCACGTTTCACATGCCTTTTGGTGAGGTGGGAGTCACTCTGGAGGACTGCGGCATGATTTATGGTCTGCCGTGTGGGACCGAGGAGGGGGAGTGGCCAGAGACTGCCATGAGGGCGGACTCGGCCGAGGCGAGGAGACTGATCGGCTGGAACTTGTCGCCGAAGGCTGTCACAGTGCCGGGCTTGGTGCCCAGCTCCTACGTTCGAGACTACTTTGTGGGAAAGATCTTGGCGCTGGTGACGATTGAAGGGAGGGAGACGGCTCCTCCTCCCTGTACAGCTGAGCAGAGGGCTCGTTTGTGGCTCTGGTGGTTTTTGTCTTCGATTTACCTCGGGGACAAGGGAGAGAGGCTGTCGACGAAGCTTCTTCCCTTCCTTTCTGACCTGAGCTTCCTAGGGCGTTGGGGACCGGGTCCTTTGCTGGCTTTGCGGTCCTCATTCGCTTCATGAGGGCCATGGTTCGTCCGGAGTTGATGGAGAAGGGGACTTCTCTGGTCTTTGTCGGACACGGACTCTCTTTGGAGGTATGGACCTTCATTGAGGCTTGAAATGAATTCCTGTCTTTATCAAATCACGAATGATCGTTATTGACTATCTTGTTTCACAGGCGTGGGTGTATTCCTACTTCCCGGGCATCGCGCCCAAGAGGACGGAGCCGCTAGAGAGGGCATATCCCGTTGTGAGGGATTGGGTGATGTGTAGGACAAGGAGCAAGCGTTCCTCTCACGGCGTTTACCGGTGGGACGTGAACGCTCTTCAGCTGGACAGCGTAAGCATCTCACTTATATTCACTTGCTCCTTCATTGTTTTTAATCGATCATAGGAATGATCCTTGTTTGTCTTATCACAGTGGGTGCCCAGACCTTGGGCGGAGTACGCCGGAGCGCCTCCTTTTGTGGCTGAGGCCCTTCGACCCAGGAGCTCGAGCCGGCTGCTGCTGAGGATGTCGATGGGTCCTGTGTGGTACTTGGGCGAGCGCTGGGCTCGTCAGTGCTCTCGGGACGTGTTGACGGTTCCCATCGATCCTCCTAGGACGATGTTCAGGGAGCCTTCTGAGGCAGAGAGGGAGGCTGACTTGGCTGGCGTCGGTGGTGATGCCCTCCTTCTTCCTGGCGAGGACTACTCGGCGTTCCTCTATGGGAGGTTGGCGTACTGGCCGGTAGTGGTGAGCATCTTTACTCTTTTTCTTTACTTGATTTTTTGAGAACTTATGATGAAAGATCATCGATTAATGAGAAATATGTGGCTTCACAGGAGGTTAAGGCGGCGGGCATCGAGCCCCCAGAGTACCCCGAGACCCTCGAGTTTACTGACGCGACCGGGAGGACGACGATCTCCGAGCTCCGTGACTTTGACGTGGCTGTGACGGATCTTGCCGGCCCGGACGATCGGCAAAGATCATCGATTTCGAGAGGGTGAGCCTCTGACTTGTACAATTTTTTTTTTTTGTGTAAGAACACGTTTGACTGAACTTTAATTTAAATTTATTGAGAACTTCCTTTTGAAAATGCAGGTTGCGCCGTCTCGGTTCGTGGCGCTATGGAGGGTGGCCAACCGGCTGCGAGCTACTGCCGTCGAGGCACTTATCGGCGGTCGAGGTCGTCAGGTATGAACCTTATGCTTACTTCATTTTTGATTTTTAATTCCTTTGTAATTGCTTGGACTGATTTGACACGATTGACAAGAGCCAATTTTGTTGTCGTTTACAGGGGGGACCGCGAGCTGGAGCGAAAGTTGACCCAGTCTCGGGAGGAGACAGCTCGCTTGTTGAGGGAGCTCGAGGTTCGGGACGCCGAGATTGCCGCTCTTGCGGCAAGAGTTGCGGAGCTGGAGGGCGACCAGCAGTAGCTTTTGCTTTGTTTTTGTTGTAGACTTGCACACTTGTACATTTTGGACCTTGATTTTGGACATTTTTGGACTTTTGTTTGGGGCGAGAGGCCCCAGTTTGCTGTACATTTCCTTGTTTGGTGTATATAAGGTGGCCTGAGAGCCTTTGCTGCTGGGTTGTGTTGCTTGTATCTGCAGGTTAGCTTTGAACAGGTTTGGTAGATGACGGTTTACGCCGTCATGCTGCCGAAATTTACATAGAAATTACGCAAAACATTCATTTGTATATACATATGGCCTTAATTAGCGCGAAGTGAAAGACTCGAAAGAAATGCAAAAATGCAAAAATTTTGCTGGAAATGATCGGATGGTAGGGAGGGTTACCCCTAAAAAAAGAAAAAAATTGAAATCTATTAGTTAGAAATGTAGAAATGGAATTAAGAAATTGAAATTAATTTGAAATTCGGTAAATCGAAAATCATTTTGTAAAATAAGTGAATTAAATGAGAAATGTAAATGAATTAAAATGAAATAAAACAAAAAAAAATTATTTTCTAAAATGAAAATAAAATTATTTCCTAAAATGAAAATGTGCACGTGTGGTAAAATGGCGAAAATGTCGATGTCGCTTAGAAATTTGTGCCTGCGGAATTAGGAAACCTGAAACATGGTAATTTTCACGTATTTACCAAAATAATAACCCGTAGGAATAGGAAATTATTCGTCATGGAATAGGAAAGATCCAACGCGGAAAATCACAGAAGTGAAGCTGAGGAAGAGGCGCAGCATGAGCTGCGTCCCTTTGAAGAAGCGCAGCAGGTGCTGCACCTGTTCCCAAGCTGTCCTGTTCTGACGGATTTTTGGAAACAGAAATTAGTATAAATAGAAACGCGGATGGAGCTTTTATTCACATAATTCTTCCGTCTCGTTTTCATCTTATTACATAAAATTCTCAAAAGAAACTCTTCATCATGAATACTTTGGAGATTCGCTTGAAGGAATAGACTAACGAATTTTCGAACACGGAAAAATATGATATGGGTGCCTATAACCTTGGATCATTGTTGAGTTTGAGGCTAATCAAGGTTGTTAAACCGTTCTTGGATGCTTGCCTTGATTATTGGGATCCGAATTATCATGTTTTTGCGTTCCCTGGAGGTGACATTTGCCCGTTTCCTGAAGAAATTGCTGCGGTTGGTAGGTGGGATCCCGAGCATTTGCCTGCCATTCCTTCTACTTCGCAAGGGTACAAGAGCAAATTTAGAGATTTGCTTGGGTTGACTAAACTTGAGGTAGACCGACTAGTTACCTCGAAAGGAGTGAGAATGCTGGACTTCATAGACCGATTCATAAATAGGGCCGACCCCACCGTTTCTCATGTTGCTAGGCGGAGGGCATTTAGGTTTTGCCTTTTCCATGCGTATGTCTTCGAAGGGCATGTTGATGAAGACTTGAGAGGTGATCCCCGTCTTCTGGTCCTTGTTGAGCAAATGGAGCTGCGCAGGAGCCCAGCTTGTTTATGCTTAGGAGAGATCTTGTTGGGCTTGGATAATAGGAAATCCAACCGCGACCTACCGTATTTGGGGAGTCCCGTCATCTTGCAGGTAAAACAACACTTTCTTTTTGTTCTCCTTTTTTTCGTTTTTTTTTTTTTTTTTTTCGTGTTATGTCTAATACCTGCTTTTGGTAGGTTTGGCTTATGGAACGGCTTCGATTGATCGAGCCCCCAGTCCATGTTCCTTCTTACCATGCCCGCTCGATTGCGATGAGGATGAGGTTGTACATGGTGGACTTCACTCGGGTCTGTGATTACTGGAAGAATAAGCTGAAAAGCGAGGATGGTCCTTTGATTAGGTGGGTCGTACCGTGGTGGCACCTCAAATCCGTCACTGGAATGTCTTCTTTGGATCCTACGAGGTCCGTGCGCATTCCTTGTCTAGAATTCATGTTGTGTATCTTCCCGGAAAGATTGATGAGACAAATCGGAATGAAGCAGATGATCCCGAAGCTGGATACCGTAGCGCAGACCGCTGTGGCACTTACCACTGATAGCCGGAGGGAATGGGCCATTAAATGGGCCCAAAGAAACATGTGGTTCTTGAATTTCTCCGCTAATGCCTTATGGGTGTCGGATTCTTATCTGCGATGGAGGAGGGCTACGACTCCTGAAGAACGCGAGAGATCGAGGAAGCGCGAGCCTGTGGACTACAAGGTGCGCGAGGTAGAGAAAGAGAAAGAGAAGTATATGACAGAAGGAGAAGAAGAAGTCGGGCTTCGAGTTATTCATCCTTCGAAGAAACCGAAGATCTCTCCTGTCGCGGAAATGGTGGTTGGCAAGAATGGGAAGTCGAGGCCTCGAGAAAGACCATTGGTGATTAGGTCTGAAGTGGCGCAAGAGCGTCCGGCTCGAGGTCGTGACAAGAAGTGTGACAAGAATGACAAGGGCAAGGGAAAGATGGAAGAATAGCCCAAGTCCTTTTATTATTTATTATTATTATTATTATTATTATTGTTGTAATAAAAAAGGTGGGGTTTTTAGAATCCTAGCCTCTTCTATTTTTATTATGTAGCGTACTATTATTATTAGAAAATGAATGAAATAAAAAAGGTTAAATGGTTATGAAACCGTTGTGATTTTCTATTTATTATTCTTGTCGAATTCCAAATGCAATGCAGATGTCCTTCTATTTACATTTTTGAAAATGATGGGTTGTATCCTGTGAAGGATTGCCTACGTATTCACTTAGAAAATGAAATCAAACCCTTGCGCGTAGTTCGAGTAAATGTAAAAGAATAATTGTTCTAAGCAAGAGCTTGTAATGAACTTAGAAAATTAGCATGAGCTTTTGCTTACTCTGAAGGTGCAAATTTAGTTTATTTGATGACATGAGGATGACAAATTTGTCAAAATGCAAGAGCACAGTGACATTTAGCTTATTTCAGCTTGGCCAGGGGCCGGTTTATTTAGTGTCACAAGAACCACACATGGGTTACGCGAGGCGCGTTTTTGTTCCTATTCTAGGCATAGTACCGTTTCAATTGGTCAAGGTTCGTCGGGTTGGAGAACGCATTCCCATCTAGGTCTGTGATTCTAACTGTACCCCCTGGAAGTATGGATTTGACTAGAAAAGGTCCGGCCATATTAGGTTTGAATTTTCTCCGTGGATCGACAGGTAAAAGAGCTCTAACCGATTTGAGCACTAAGTCTCCTTCCTTGATGTTTCTGGGCTTAACCCTTTTGTTGAAAGCTCGTTTGATACGGGCTTGGTATGTTTGGACATTATGCAAGGCGCGTAGCCTGCGTTCATCCAGGAGGATGAGTTCTTCATATCTATCCCTTTTCCAATCAGCTTATGGGATTTGAGTCTCGAGTAAGATACGCAAGGATGGTATCTCTAGCTCAACTGGTTGTACAGCCTCCATGCCGTAGGTCAAATAGAAAGGAGTAGCCCCAGTGGGCGTCCTAACAGATGTACGATATCCCCACAGAGCAAAGGGTATCTTGCATGGCCAATCTCGATAGTTGTCAATCATTTTCTTGAGAATTGTGACAACGTTCTTATTTGCTGCCTCTACCGTACCATTAGTCTGTGGTCTATAGGGCGAAGAGTGGTGATGCCTAATTTTGTACTTGGCTAGCAGTTGTTCAGTCTCAGCTTGGAAATGAAATCCATTATCACTAATGATCTCATGCGGGCAACCGTATCGACAGATGATGTTGTATTGTATGAACTTTGCCACATTTTTGGCCTTGAGACTGGTGTAGGAAGCCGCTTCCACCCACTTGGTAAAATAGTCAATTGCCACTAAGATGAAACAGTGACCTCCTATTCCGGTTGAGGTTATCTTCCCGATTATGTCAATTCCCCAGGCAGAAAATGGCCAAGGAGATGTCATCGTATAGAGCAATGAAGGAGGGACATGTTGTACATTCCCGAAGATTTGGCAATTGTGGCAATGTCTTACATATTTGATGCAATCGGATTCCATTATGGTCCAATAATATCCCAAACGTGTGATTTTCTTTGCCATCATGGGCCCGCTCATGTGAGGACCGCATTCTCCGTCGTGGACTTCTTCCATCACCTTTCGCGCCTGTGAATGATCAAGGCAACATAAGATTACACCAAGAGGTGTTCTTTTGTATAACTCTCCTTGCATGAGAACGTATTGGGAAGCGAGTAGGCGTATAGCACGTTGTCCCCTCTTGTCCATATCCGGTGGATAGGTACCATTGAGTTTGAAATTCTGGATTGCTTGGAACCAGGGTTCCTGCGCGATCTCCTCTTCATCGGTGATTTGATGCACATAAGCCGGTTCCGACCGTCGTGCGATGTATAAAGGCATTTCCATCATGTTGTCTGGCATATTAATCAAAGAAGCGAGTTTTGCAAGAGCATCTGCGAATTGATTTTCCTCTCGAGGTAGGTGTAGATAGGTTACGTGATCAAAGAATTGAGCAACTTGGTCTATTCTAGACTGATAAGGTGCGAGGCTTTCGCTTCGGATTTTCCAAGATCCTGTAATTTGGTTGATGATTAGGAATGAATCCCCATGCACGCGAAGATTTTTAACGCCTAAGCTCACTGCCGCTTGCAGTCCAATGAGACAAGCTCCGTATTCTGCGGCGTTATTTGTCACCTCGAAGTCGAGTTTGACAGAGATTGGTGTATGCTCGCCTTCAGGAGAAATGAGCAACACTCCTATTCCAAATCCTCTCAAGTTTGACACTCTATCAAAGTAAAGGTCCCAGGAGTCTACATTAGTTTGGAGTATGTCCTCGTCTGGAAATGACCAAGTATCTATTGTTTGTGCATCATCGATGGGATTCTCTGCAAAGAATTCGGCAACGGCGCGACCTTTTATTACTTTCAGGGGCACGTATTTGAGATCGAATTCTGAGAGCATCAAAGTCCATCTCGCTAGGCGTCCGTTGAGGACGGGTTTTTCGAAGAGGTATTTGACTTGATCCATTTTGGAGTATATTTTGATGGAGTAGCTAAGCATGTAATGGCGTAGCTTCTTCGTTGCCCACACAAGAGCGAGGCATGTCTTTTCGAGTTGTGAATATTTACACTCTTACTCCAAGAACTTCTTGCTAGGGTAGTAGTTAGCCCTTTCTTCATTTCCTACAGTTTGAGCTAGCATGGCACCCATGGCGGTTTCGGTTACCGTGAGATATAAACCAAGAGGTTGATCTTGTTGAGGTGGCATGAGCACTGGTGGTTTGGCCAATATCTCCTTTATTTTGTCAAATGCCTTTTGACAATCATCATCCCACATGGTGTGGTCTGTCTTCTTGAGCTTCTTGAAGATAGGCTCACAAATCATTGTAAGTTTTGATATGAATCGACTTATATATTGCACTTTTCCTAGGAATCCTCTGACTTCTTTTTCTGTTTGTGGTTGCGGCATTTCGATCAGAGCCTTGATCTTGGAAGGGTCTATTTCTATACCTCTTTGACTAATGACGTATCCTAGGAGTTTGCCAGACGTTACCCCGAATGTGCACTTCTGAGGATTGAGCCTCATGTTGTACTTTCGTAGTCTTGCGAAAAATTTGCGAAGGTTCGCAATATGCCCCTCTCTATCCTTGGACTTGACGATCATGTCGTCTACGTATACCTCAACTTCTTTGTGCATCATATCATGTAAGAGTGTAGTTGCGGTGCGTTGATATGTAGCTCCGGCGTTGATTAATCCAAACGGCATCACTGTATAGCAGTAGGTTCCCCATTGAGTGACAAAGGCGGTCTTATGCATATCTTCCATGGCCATTTTGATTTGATTATAACCCGCGTATCCATCCATGAAGGACAGTAATGCGTGGTCTGCAGATTGTCCACCAAAGATGTCGATGTGTGGTAGAGGGAAATCATCTTTAGGACTTGCTTTGTTTAGATCCCTAAAATCAACACAAACACGGATTCTCCCATCCTTTTTGGGTACAGGTACTATGTTGGCTACCCAGTCAGAATATTCGGAAACTTTGATGAACCCGGCCTTGAATTGCTTATCAACTTCTTCCTTAATCTTGAGAGCCCATTCCGTTCTCATTCGGCGAAGCTTTTGTTTCACAGGTTTGAAACCTGGCTTTATCGGAATCCTATGCTCGGCGATATCCCTGTCGATTCCTGGCATGTCTTTGTAGGACCAAGCGAAAACATCTTTGAACTCGTTTAGAAGGTCTATGAAGTCGGCCCTTTCGGTAGAGCTCAAGGTAGTCCCTATCCTAAGTTCTTGGGGTTCTAGTTCGGTTCCTACATTGATGGGTTCGGTGTCCTCTATTACTGGTCCCCCTTCCCCTTCCTGTAGTATTTATTTGGCTACGTAGGGAGGTATTTCGATTGAGTCTGGGTCTTGGTCATCCTCAGTATCATCGTGAACAGAATTGCACTCAAGATAACACAAAGAGTAAGCAGAACCTGATTTATTCATATTAAAGTTTGAGTAAAGTTGAAACAAAGAAGCCAACTGATCCATGGTCAGTGGCGGCAAAGGGACAGTGGTTGGGGCATTTCCCGAACTACTGTGACTACTCGAGGCTAAGCTAGGAGAAACGAAGGGGACGGGGATGACGACAGGAGTAGATTTCCTAGTGACTTTTCTAGACTCCGACTCTGACTCCGACTCCGACTCGAACTCATCGTCTTCTGGTTCTCCTTTGAACATCTCTCCTTCTCAAGTGGTGAGCTTGAAGAGTCTTCCTTGATTGTTGGTCCACTTGATCGATTTTCTCCATCCTTTCTGCTGATTTGCGTTTGTTTCTGTGATTAACGCGGTAGGGTTGAAGTGGTCGTCTTGAAGTATCATGGTAATGATCTCATCCTGCGCGGCTTTAACAAATCGATCTTCTCCGAACAACAAGGTAACAGCTTGTTCGTCTAAGCAAGGTGCTTGACGGGTTTTGACGGTATGAACCGTTTCTGGAGGAATGAAGTAGCAATCGTGAAAGATCTCGATTCCGGCTAGCTTCCTCTCGAGGTAATGCCAAGGCTCGGGAAATCCCTGAAAGAGTTCCAGGCTTCCTTCCTTAACAAAGTACCCATTTAAGGTGGGGAGATAGGGTCGCATTTGGACTCCTGTGTACTTATGGTTCTGAACTTGAGCAAGCATCTTGAGAACCTTCTCTTTAGTGGGTTTGTACCCTAGTCTAAGTGGTATCCTTTTTGAGTTGCCTTCCTTATATGGTGCGAAGGTATTTCTTCGGATAGGGTTCAAAGGCATTTCAGGGAAGTATCCCTGGGTTTTGAGTATGTGGTTGACCACCAAGTTCGAGTAGGGATCGTAGTACAAGGGTGCCAATTCACTTTCTATGACGCTTATGCTTTGGAAGCCCCCAAGCTCATATACTGGATCTGCGAGGACTTGATTATTTGACTTCTTTTCGATTATTGCTTTGATGGGTGACGAAGTGATTGTCACTACTTTGCCATTTAGTGGAATCTTGATCTTTTGATGAAGGGTGGATGTCACTGCTTTGGAAGCGTGAATCCAAGGTCTTCCTAGAAGTATGTTGAAGGAAGCTTCGATGTCCACTATTTGGAAATTAACCTTTCGCTCAATTGGTCTTGTGGCTATGGTTAGGTTAATGAGTCCTGCAACCTTTCGTCGTGTACCATCATATGCGCGAACACCTTGATTGGTAGGGGTCCAATCCGACTCTTTCATGCCTAGTTTGTATGCCGTTTTGAGGGGTATGACGTTGACCGCAAAGCCATCATCTACCAAGGTCATTGGCACATTTTTCTTTAGACAAATGACAGTGATGTAGAGAGCCAAGTTGTGACTAGCGCCGAAAGGCGGTAAATCTTCATCTGAGAAAGTAATAGGATTACTTAGCTTTGGTGATTCTTGGAAGACCAAGTTGACTACATCTTCGGGTGTCGAGTTATGTGCTACATTTAGCTTGGCCAAGGCTTGCAGTAAAGCTTGGGGATGTGGGAACGAGCTTGCTACTAATTGCCAGACTGAAAGATCAGCCTTTGTCTTCTGTAATTGCTTGAGCAAATGATTAGTGGAGTCATATTCGTTATCATTTGGTGTGACAACGTTGGTTGGACCATTTTGAGTAGCGCTTTGATATGGGCGACCCGAACGAGTTAGGTGGTCCACATCTTGATCTTCGCCATTTTGGACTATTTCTTTGACTAGGGAGTTTTCAATGAGATACTCTTCCTCGTCATCGTCGGCTCAAACTCCATTGATTGTAGCTAGTCTTCTCATTCTCATGATTTCATTTTCTAGTCGTATGATTTGGTCGACTAATTTATCTACCACAGCGACTATTTCTTGCATAGTAGCATTTTGAGAGAAGACTAGTGGCACATGCTCTTTAGGTGTCGCGTTGGGATCACGAGCAGTTGTCACCACATTTTATAATTCCCAAACTTGCCTATCCACACTCCTTGCCCATGTGATGAAGTCGGAAATAGTAGGGGAGATGGTAGAGTAGAAACCTTCATTTTCGATTGCATAGATTTCATTTTCGATTGGAGAAATGAGGTGTGAACAATCTAAGGTAGATTCATCACTTGTGATCACTAGAACTCCAAGAGGATTCTGAGTGTTGTTGGGTTTACCTCCCGGCGGTATTGGCAATCGACCATCTTCAATCATGTCTTGAAGCACATTTTTCAACTTCTAGCACTTTTTCGTGTCATGTCCCTTGCCCCTATGGTATTCACAAGACGAGTTCTCATCCTGAACTTGGATTTCCCTTCGGGTTCGGGAGTAGGTCCAATGGGTTGGAGTTTGCCTTGCTTCATTAGCCTTTTTAGAGCGTTGGCGTAAGTGTCCCCAAGATTTGTGAATTTCCTTGGTGGGGTAGTTTTCTTGGATGGCTCGAGAAGGTTAACTTCATCTGTCTTGCTAGTAGAGCCGTATGAACGGCTTGTTGAGCCTTGATATCTTCGACCTATTGTTTTGGACAAGAGTCCTTTACGGATGTCATCTTCGATCCTTGTCCCTAGTACGGTTAAGTCCTTGAAACTTTTGATGTTTTGATATCTCAAATGGTTGGCATAAATGGGTTTGAGATTATCCACGAACTTTTCCATAAGGGTAGCCTCATCCGGACGTTCAACTAGTTGGGTACTAGTCTTCCTCCACCTACTTAGGAAGTCGGTGAATCCTTCTTTGTCATTTTGTGTAAGAACCTCTAGAGTGCGCATGTTAACTTGGATCTCGGCATTATCCGCATATTGTTTAGAAAACTCGATTGCAGCATCTTCCCAAGTAGCGACCTTCTTATGATCTAGAGAGTAGAACCATTGCTTTGGGATAGTGTCAAGAGATGAAGGAAAGATCCTTAAGAACATCTCGGGTTTGATGCCTTTGATAGACATGTAATCCTTGAAAGCACGGATGTGGTTCAAAGGGTTCTCATGACCCTTGAATTTAGGGATATCCGTCATATTGAAGTTGGTTGGTAATTTGGCATCGACGGCCTCATACTTGCGGTTATTATCTCTATAAATGTCATCCCCCTTAAGGTACATCAATTGCTCCTCTAAGTATTGGAGTCTTTTCTCGCCTCTGACCATCCCCATGAGAGGATTTTCATCCCTGGATTCATTCTCGGAGTCACCTATTACTTCACTTTCATGGGGAGGCAACCTTCCCTCTACGGCATAGATCCGGCCCTCGATGATCTCAAGGCGATCATAGACTTGGTCTTGGGTATCTTGGATACGGGCTAGCGCGGCTAGGATTCGATCATTACCATCTTGAAGTTGGTTGAGGTTTGTTTATTTGGATCCAGGCATCTTGAAAATGGATAAAAGATCGATGACGAATCAAAACACGATCGACCATTCTAACACGCTTGCTAAAAGAAGAAATGTTTTGACTCGTGAAGTGGGTGTGTGCCACTTGTGTTGAGTGAGTTTTGAAGAAAGACAAAGATTTTGAAAATGTGTATCCTAGTCAACTATAGTGTAGTTGTAGGAGTGGACTCGAAGTGAGGTTTTGAAACGGGCTTGTGGCCCGAATTTTGACTTGACAAATGGACAGAGTTTCGACTGGATTTTGCGCTAATCAAATGGCCTATTTCGAAATTTTGATTAAGAAAAAAGGGGTTTTGATTTTTGAAAAATCGTCATGGTTTTGTTTAGAAAATGGTGATCATGTAATGTACAAGCATTTATACAAGCATTATAACGGGATGCTGAGTGCATTTAAGAGGGTTTTGGTTTAAAGGGTGGGTTGCCATACCGAACTATCAAACCCGAAGTCTGTGGAGAGGCTCTTACCAAACAAGAGTAAGGCCGATTCCTAGTCCATTTCCTCAAGTAGTGAAGGCCCTTGATACAAACAAGAGTAAGCATCATGGTATGTATGACGTCAATCGCTATCCATCCTTAGGCCCAAATAGGAATTAGGACCGTTTAGACGGGACGATTTGTCGAATGGGTTGGGTTGGGCCTAGGAAGGCCGAATAAAACGGTCTAGGAAGACCGAGTTATGAAAACCGACAATTGTCATGTACAAACTATTCCCTAACCTTGTTCAAGTTTCACCCTTAGCTACACGTAAGTGTATTAACCCCAGCGAAGTCGCCAAACTGTGGACAGCGGGGGGGCCACGGGGGCGCTTGGGAGAGAGGAGAAATAAGCGTTTGCATTTTGTTGGAGTCGCCACCAATGTTTATGGGAAATTGGAACTGTTCGAATACCTTGCCTCATGTTGTACTTTCGTAGTCTTGCGAAAAATTTGCGAAGGTTCGCAATATGCCCCTCTCTATCCTTGGACTTTACGATCATGTCGTCTACGTATACCTCAACTTCTTTGTGCATCATATCATGTAAGAGTGTAGTTGCGGTGCGTTGATATGTAGCTCCGGCGTTGATTAATCCAAACGGCATCACTGTATAGCAGTAGGTTCCCCATTGAGTGACAAAGGCGGTCTTATGCATATCTTCCATGGCCATTTTGATTTGATTATAACCCGCGTATCCATCCATGAAGGGATGAATGCGTGGTCCGCAGATTGTCCACCAAAGTATGTCGATGTGTGGTAGAGGGAAATCATCTTTAGGACTTGCTTTGTTTAGATCCCTAAAATCAACACAAACACGGATTCTCCCATCCTTTTTGGGTACAGGTACTATGTTGGCTACCCAGTCAGAATATTCGGAAACTTTGATGAACCCGGCCTTGAATTGCTTATCAACTTCTTCCTTAATCTTGAGAGCCCATTCCGTTCTCATTCGGCGAAGCTTTTGTTTCTGAGTTTGAAACCTGGCTTTATCGGAATCCTATGCTCGGCGATATCCCTGTCGATTCCTGGCATGTCTTTGTAGGACCAAGCGAAAACATCTTTGAACTCGTTTAGAAGGTCTATGAAGTCGGCCCTTTCGGTAGAGCTCAAGGTAGTCCCTATCCTAAGTTCTTGGGGTTCTAGTTCGGTTCCTACATTGATGGGTTCGGTGTCCTCTATTACTGGTCCCCCTTCCCCTTCCTGTAGTATTTATTTGGCTACGTAGGGAGGTATTTCGATTGAGTCCGGGTCTTGGTCATCCTCGTATCATCGTGAATGAATTGCACTCAAGATAACACAAAGAGTAAGCGTAACCCGATTTATTCATATTAAAGTTTGAGTAAAGTTGAAACAAAGAAGCAACCGATCCATTGTCGGTGGCGGCAAAGGGGGACGATGGTTGGGGCATTTCCGAACTATCGTGACTACTCGAGGCTAAGCTAGGAGAAACGAAGGGGACGGGGATGACGACAGGAGTAGATTTCCTAGTGACTTTTCTAGACTCCGACTCGACTCGACTCCGACTCGAACTCATCGTCTTCGGTTCTCCTTTGAACATCTCTCCTTCTCCAGTGGTGAGCTTGAAGAGTCTTCCTTGATTGTTGGTCCACTTGATCGATTTTCTCCATCCTTTCGCCGATTTGCGTTTGTTTCGTGATTAACGCGGTAGGGTTGAAGTGGTCGTCTTGAAGTATCATGGTAATGATCTCATCCTGCGCGGCTTTAACAAATCGATCTTCTCCGAACAACAAGGTAACAGCTTGTTCGTCTAAGCAAGGTGCTTGACGGGTTTTGACGGTATGAACCGTTTCTGGAGGAATGAAGTAGCAATCGTGAAAGATCTCGATTCCGGCTAGCTTCCTCTCGAGATAATGCCAAGGCTCGGGAAATCCCTGAAAGAGTTCCAGGCTTCCTTCCTTAACAAAGTACCCATTTAAGGTGGGGAGATAGGGTCGCATTTGGACTCCTGTGTACTTACGGTTCTGAACTTGAGCAAGCATCTTGAGAACCTTCTCTTTAGTGGGTTTGTACCCTAGTCCAAGTGGTATCCTTTTTGAGTTGCCTTCCTTATATGGTGCGAAGGTATTTCTTCGGATAGGGTTCAAAGGCATTCCAGGGAAGTATCCCTGGGTTTTGAGTATGTGGTTGACCACCAAGTTCGAGTAGGGATCGTAGTACAAGGGTGCCAATTCACTTTCTATGACGCTTATGCTTTGGAAGCCCCCAAGCTCATATACTGGATCTGCGAGGACTTGATTATTTGACTTCTTTTCGATTATTGCTTTGATGGGTGACGAAGTGATTGTCACTACTTTGCCATTTAGTGGAATCTTGATCTTTTGATGAAGGGTGGATGTCACTGCTTTGGAAGCGTGAATCCAAGGTCTTCCTAGAAGTATGTTGAAGGAAGCTTCGATGTCCACTATTTGGAAATTAACCTTTCGCTCAATTGGTCTTGTGGCTATGGTTAGGTTAATGAGTCCTGCAACCTTTCGTCGTGTACCATCATATGCGCGAACACCTTGATTGGTAGGGGTCCAATCCGACTCTTTCATGCCTAGTTTGTATGCCGTTTTGAGGGGTATGACGTTGACCGCAAAGCCATCATCTACCAAGGTCATTGGCACATTTTTCTTTAGACAAATGACAGTGATGTAGAGAGCCAAGTTGTGACTAGCGCCGAAAGGCGGTAAATCTTCATCTGAGAAAGTAATAGGATTACTTAGCTTTGGTGATTCTTGGAAGACCAAGTTGACTACATCTTCGGGTGTCGAGTTATGTGCTACATTTAGCTTGGCCAAGGCTTGCAGTAAAGCTTGGCGATGTGGGAACGAGCTTGCTACTAATTGCCGATCGAAAGATCGGCCTTTGTCTTCTGTAATTGCTTGAGCAAATGATTAGTGGAGTCATCTTCGTTATCATTTGGTGTGACAACGTTGGTTGGACCATTTTGAGTAGCGCTTTGATATGGGCGACCCGAACGAGTTAGGTGGTCCACATCTTGATCTTCGCCATTTTGAACTATTTCTTTGACTAGGGAGTTTTCAATGAGATACTCGTCCTCGTCATCGTCGGCTCAAACTCCATTGATTGTAGCTAGTCTTCTCATTCTCATGATTTCATTTTCTAGTCGTATGATTTGGTCGACTAATTTATCTACCACAGCGACTATTTCTTGCATAGTAGCATTTTGAGAGAAGACTAGTGGCACATGCTCTTTAGGTGTCGCGTTGGGATCACGAGCAGTTGTCACCACATTTTATAATTCCCAAACTTGCCTATCCACACTTCTTGCCCATGTGATGAAGTCGGAAATAGTAGGGGAGATGGTAGAGTAGAAACCTTCATTTTCGATTGCATAGATTTCATTTTCGATTGGAGAAATGAGGTGTGAACAATCTAAGGTAGATTCATCACTTGTGATCACTAGAACTCCAAGAGGATTCTGAGTGTTGTTGGGTTTACCTCCCGGCGGTATTGGCAATCGACCATCTTCAATCATGTCTTGAAGCACATTTTTCAACTTCTAGCACTTTTCTGTGTCATGTCCCTTGCCCCTATGGTATTCACAGTACGAGTTCTCATCCCAGAACTTGGATTTCCCTTCGGGTTCGGGAGTAGGTCCAATGGGTTGGAGTTTGCCTTGCTTCATTAGCCTTTTTAGAGCGTTGGCGTAAGTGTCCCCAAGATTTGTGAATTTCCTTGGTGGGGTAGTTTTCTTGGATGTCTCGAGAAGGTTAACTTCATCTGTCTTGCTAGTAGAGCCGTATGAACGGCTTGTTGAGCCTTGATATCTTCGACCTATTGTTTTGGACAAGAGTCCTTTACGGATGTCATCTTCGATCCTTGTCCCTAGTACGGTTAAGTCCTTGAAACTTTTGATGTTTTGATATCTCAAATGGTTGGCATAAATGGGTTTGAGATTATCCACGAACTTCTCCATAAGGGTAGCCTCATCCGGACGTTCAACTAGTTGGGTACTAGTCTTCCTCCACCTACTTAGGAAGTCGGTGAATCCTTCTTTGTCATTTTGTGTAAGAACCTCTAGAGTGCGCATGTTAACTTGGATCTCGGCATTATCCGCATATTGTTTAGAAAACTCGATTGCAGCATCTTCCCAAGTAGCGACCTTCTTATGATCTAGAGAGTAGAACCATTGCTTTGGGATAGTGTCAAGAGATGAAGGAAAGATCCTTAAGAACATCTCGGGTTTGATGCCTTTGATAGACATGTAATCCTTGAAAGCACGGATGTGGTTCAAAGGGTTCTCATGACCCTTGAATTTAGGAATATCCGTCATATTGAAGTTGGTTGGTAATTTGGCATCGACGGCCTCATACTTGCGGTTATTATCTCTATAAATGTCATCCCCCTTAAGGTACATCAATTGCTCCTCTAAGTATTGGAGTCTTTTCTCAGCTACAGCCATCCCCATGAGAGGATTTTCATCCCTGGATTCATTCTCGGAGTCACCTATTACTTCACTTTCATGGGGAGGCAACCTTCCCTCTACGGCATAGATCCGGCCCTCGATGATCTCAAGGCGATCATAGACTTGGTCTTGGGTATCTTGGATACGGGCTAGCGCGGCTAGGATTCGATCATTACCATCTTGAAGTTGGTTGAGGTTTGTTTCGCTGGATCCAGGCATCTTGAAAACTGGATAAAAGATCGATGACGAATCAAAACACGATCGACCATTCTAACACGCTTGCTAAAAGAAGAAATGTTTTGACTCGTGAAGTGGGTGTGTGCCACTTGTGTTGAGTGAGTTTTGAAGAAAGACAAAGATTTTGAAAATGTGTATCCTAGTCAACTATAGTGTAGTTGTAGGAGTGGACTCGAAGTGAGGTTTTGAAACGGGCTTGTGGCCCGAATTTTGACTTGACAAATGGACAGAATTTCGACTGGATTTTGCGCTAATCAAATGGCCTATTTCGAAATTTTGATTAAGAAAAAAGGGGTTTTGATTTTTGAAAAATCGTCATGGTTTTGTTTATAAAATGGTGATCATGTAATGTACAAGCATTTATACAAGCATTATAACGGGATGCTGAGTGCATTTAAGAGGGTTTTGGTTTAAAGGGTGGGTTGCCATACCGAACTATCAAACCCGAAGTCTGTGGAGAGGCTCGTACCAAACAAGAGTAAGGCCGATTCCTAGTCCATTTCCTCAAGTAGTGAAGGCCCTTGATACAAACAAGAGTAAGCATCATGGTATGTATGACGTCAATCGCTATCCATCCTTAGGCCCAAATAGGAATTAGGACCGTTTAGACAGGACGATTTGTCGAATGGGTTGGGTTGGGCCTAGGAAGGCCGAATAAAACGGTCTAGGAAGACCGAGTTATGAAAACCGACAATTGTCATGTAGAAACTATTCCCTAACCTTGTTCAAGTTTCACCCTTAGCTACACGTAAGTGTATTAACCCCAGCGAAGTCGCCAAACTGTGGACAGCGGGGGGGCCACGGGGGCGCTTGGGAGAGAGGAGAAATAAGCGTTTGCATTTTGTTGGAGTCGCCACCAATGTTTATGGGAAATTGGAACTGTTCGAATACCTTGCGTCATGTCAAGATACAAAGTAGAGACATGAACACTAAGCAATCGTTACCCTTAGCATTCTATGTCTAGAATGACTCTCGTGGATGCCAATGAACACGGGTGTTCACGGAGATCTGGAGTAAGGGGTGAGGGTACGTATTAGGAAGCTCTTTTGATCGAACACCTAATCCCGCCTGCCTCGATAGCGGCCTCTACTAATGATTAGGGATATCATTTATACTTGATATATCGTCGGCTATATGCATGCAATGCAACATCCAATAAATTAATCCTAACATGTGAGAATTAATACTAAGTCGGTGAACAATCAATTTAGCATACAATTAAGGTCGAAGTAGGATTTAATGCTCAATTACATGTGAGAATATTCAAATGATACAAGAAATAATGATAAATACAATAAAAGAAAATTATGATAAAAGAATTACAATAATTACATTGGATTAGGCGATTTATGTCGAAAATACCTTTAAAACGGATGTTTTGAGAAAAAAAAGAATAAAAGAATAAAATTACGAACAGATCAGGAGGTGATAATACGATTAATAGTTAATTATACGTGAGCTAATTAAACTAAGTCAAGGCAGAAAACGGAGTTCAGGGACATAATTCAACCCGGAACAGGCGCAGCAGAACTGCGTCCTTTGGAATAGGCGCAGCAGACGCTGCGTCTGTTCCTGACCTGAATTCTGGCTGTGAAGCCGGAATTGCGTGTTGTTAATACTCGTTGGTGAATTTAATGATTGATTAATTTATTTACTCGGATGAAAGTGATTAGTAGGTTAATTACATACGATTAATGGGTCATGAAAACGATAAAACATGGATGAGACGGAGATAAGACGGATTAATTACATGAATGAACGATTAATTAGTGAAATAAACTAACTAAACAAATTAATTAGACTAAAATAAACATGATGAATTAATGACGAACATATGACGAATATGACGATAAACAGATGAAAATATATGTCAATGATGAATTCCAGAAACTCAATATGAACAAATCGAATTTCTACAACCCGGATTGAGTTTAATGACGAAAAACCCGCAAATATGAGATTATAAGGGATTTAAATCGGATTTAATGACAAATTAAACGTGTTAAAGATGATAAATAATATACATGTGGAATATTAGACTATTATGATGTTATGTCAAAGAATTAACGAAAACAAACGAAAACAAAATAAAACAAGACGAATTGCAGAGGACGAAGGAAGAAGAAAGGAAGCAGGAACTGCGGCAGCCTCACGAAGAGGCGCATCAGGTACTGCGCTCCTTCGAAGAGGCGCAGCAGTTGCTGCGTCCTTTCTCGACGGTTAGTCTTCTGGAAATCCGTAAAAAGAGGTTTTAAAGCACGGTTTAGAAATCGGTTTTAAGAGGTATTTTCGACATAAACCTTACAATTGTGATACAATAATTAAAAATACAATAAATAAAAGAGAGATTTACACCCTCAGACTTACATGTTGACGAAACGAGAAGGACTAATATATCGATTAGTGATGCTCGACGCGAATGCAAAGAAAGTGCCCTCGTAAGAGGAAAACGATTAGATTAATTAAGTTGATTGATTGTGTAGTTGGTCAAATTGGTCGGTCATGCAAACGAGGCTGGTACTCAGAAGGATCCGAGCTTACGTGGTTGAAAGATCAAGCACGTAGACGCCAAAAAGTAAGAACAAAAGTCTAGAATGCAAAGGGAGAAGAGAAGGGCGGACACTCGCGTGAGGAATATGAGGAGCGAAGGCTCCTATTTATACTAATCACGTGGAGGAAATAGGGTTTCGGAGATTCTTTGGAAGTGAATCTCTGAAAGATATGAAAAAGATACGAAAATTACGCAGAAAAGGACCTGGGAAGAGGCGCAGCAAGCACTGCGTCTCTTGGAAGAGGCGCAGCACCTGCTGCGTCTGTTCCCAAGTGGTTTCCTCCTGCGGAAGAAAGATTTCCGTGTTTGAGTTATGGAAGGACGGAATAATTTGGTTTTCCTTAATACTCTATATGAATATTACGGGAAATTGTTTGCCAAAAGATTAAGATTGTGAAATATATATAAAATATGGAATAGAAATATCTGGAACATTCCAGAACATTCCGACTCGGGATTGAACGATCATCAGAAAATGGAGACGGTTTTAGGCTCGGACTCCAAATGTACTCTAATTACTGTCAAAACGACCGTATCGGCACGTAGATGACAACTAAGAGGTAGACATTAATATTTGAGCAATCACTTGACGATAAACTTATGAATTGTCACAAATCGTTCCGCGTACCAAACATGCGGCCCAATCATCACCGGGTGGTTTGCGAGAGGTGCAGAAATGAGGTATCTACACCTGCGTGCCTTTGCTGCTGGGTTGCTTTGTTTGTACCTGCAGGTTAGCTTTGGACAGGTTTGGTAGATGACGGTTTACACCGTCATGCTGCCGGAATTTACACAGAAACCTCATAAAACATATACTTGTACACATGGCCTAAATTAGTGCAGAACAATGACTCGAAAATGCAAAAATATGACCAGCAATGCAAAAATGCAAAAATTTGGTCGGAAATGGCAAAATGTTGGTCGGAAATGACCGGACGGTAGGGAGGGTTACCCCCTAAAAAAAAAAAAAAAAAAAAAAACATATAAGTTTGAAATGGAGAGTGAAATGATTCCCCAAAAGGAAAAAAGAATGGAAAGAGAAATGTAAAGTTCGAAAAAATGATATAATTTAATTAGATACGAAAAAGTAGAAAAATGAATAAAATAAATTAAATGGGTGAAATGATTCCTCAAAAAGAAAATTAAAAAAGAAATGTACAAGTGTTCTAAAATGACGAAAATGTCGATATCGTCTCGAGATGCGTGCCTGCGAAATTAGGAAACACGAAATATGGCAACCTGACGCATTTACCAAAATAATAACCCGTATGAATAGGAAATTATTCGTTGAGGAATTTAGTAAAGATCCAACGCGGAAAATCACAGAAAAAGTGCTGAGGAAGAGGCGCAGCAAGAGCTGCGTCCCTTCGAAGAGGCGCAGTAAGAGCTGCGTCCCTTCGAAGAGGCACAGCACCTGCTGCGCCTGTTCCCCAGTGCGTCCGTTCTGACGAATTTTAGGAAACGACTTTTAGTATAAATAGAGACGTCGAGGGAGGTTTTATTCACACAATTCTTCCCTCTTTCTTCGTCTTATTACACAAAACTCCCAAAATAAGCCTACATCATGAATACTCTTGAAATTCGTCTAAAAGAATGGACAAATGAGTTCTCCAGTGTGGAGAAACACTACATGGGTGCTTATAATTTTGGAGCACGTTTGAGCTTGAAATTGATCAAGGTAATCAAACCGTTCCTGGATGCTTGTCTTGACTATTGGGACCCTAATTATCACGTATTTGCCTTTCCTGGAGGCGACATTTGCCCATTTCCCGAGGAGATTGCTGCGATTGGTGGTTGGGATCTGGAACATTTGCCTGTTATTCCCTCCATTGCTCAAGGGTATAAGAATAAGTTTAGAGACTTGCTCGGATTGGCTAGAGTTGATGTTGACTGTCTTGTGACTTCTAAAGGAGTGTGAATGTTGGATTTCATTTATCGCTTCATCAATAGGGCTGATCCCAATGTCTCTTATGTTGCAAGGCGAAGGGCATTCGGATTTCGCCTATTGCATGTGTATGTCCTTCAAGGGCATGTCGATGAGGACATGAGGGGCGACCCTCGTCTCTTGAGCCTAATTGAGCAAACGGAGCTGTGCTGGAGCCCAGCTTGTCTGTGTTTAGGAGAGATCTTATTGGGCTTGGATAACAGGAAAGCCAATCGCGACCTACCTTACTTGGGAAGTCCCATTATATTGCAGGTAAAAGAAACTTTTTCTTTCTTCTTCTTTCTTTTTTTGTTCTTTTTTTTTGTTCGTTTTTTCCTTTTTTTGTTCTTTTTTTTTTGTTCTTTTTTTTTTCGTTTTTTTTTTTCGTTTTTTTAATACCCGCTTTTGGTAGGTCTGGCTTATGGAGCGTCTTCGATTGATCGAGCCTCCAGCTAATGTTCCTGCTTATCATGCTCGCTCAATTGCAATGAGGACCAGGCTTTATATGGTGGACTTCACTCGAGTGTGCAATTACTGGGAAAACAAATTGAAAAGTGAAAATGGCCTCTTAATTAGATGGATCGTACCATGGTGGTACCTCAAATCTGTCACTGGAGTATCTTCCCTGGATCCTACCCGATCTGTTCGTATTCCCGGCTTGGAGTTTATGATATCCATTTTTCCGAAGAGGTTGATGAGGCAGGTTGGATTGAAGCAGAGGATCCCGAGGCTTGACACTGTTCCGCAGACTGCCGTGGCGCTTACTACTGAGAGTCGAAGAGAATGGGCCATCAAATGGGCTCAGAGGGACATTTGGTTCTTGAATTCTTCTGTCAGTTCTCTATGGGAGTCAGATTCCTATATGCAGTGGAGGAAAGCTACCACTCTGAAGGAGCGCGAGAGACTGAGGAAGCGTGAACCTGTTGACTACAAGGTTCGCGAGGTGGAAAAGGAGAAGGAGAAGTATCTGACTGAGGGAGAGGAAGAAGCCGGGTTTCGAGTTGTTCATCCTTCGAAGAAACCGAAGACTTCTCTTGCCGTCGAGATGGTGGTTGACAAGAATGGCAAGGCAAGACCACGAGAGAGACCATTGGTGATTAGGTCGGAAGTGTCGCAAGAGCGTCCGGCTCGAGGTCGTGACAAGAAGTATGACAAAAATGACAAAGGCAAAGGGAAAATGGAAGAGTAGCCTAAGTCTTTATTATTATTTATTATTATTATTATTATTGTAATAAGAAGGTGGGGTTTTTAGAATCCTAGCCTATTATTTTTATTATGATTTTATTATGTAAAGTATTATTATTAGGAATGAAATAAAAGAGGTTGATTGGTTATGAAACCGTTGTGGTTTTCTTTTCATTATTCTTGTCGAATTTCAAATGCATTTGCAAATGTCCTTCTATTTACATTTAAAATAATTAAATGGGTTGTATCCCATGAAGGATTGCATACGTATTCATTAAAAAATGAAATCAAACCCTTGCGCGTAGTTCGAGTAAATGTAAAAGAATAATTGTTCTAAGCAAGAGCTTGTAATGAACTTTAGAAAATAAGCATGTGCTTTACTTACTCCGAAAATGCAATTTAGTTTATTTGATGATATGAGAATGACAAATTGTCAAAGTGCAAGAGCAAGATGACATTAGCTTGATTCAGCTTGGCCAGGGGCCGTTTATTTCGTGCCATAAGAGCGACACGTGAGGTTACGCGAGGCGCGTTTTTTCTCCTATTCTAGGCATAGTAACATTTTAATTGGTCAAGGTTTGTTGGGTTGGCAAATTTGTTCCCGTCTAGGTCTGTGATCCTAACCGCACCCCCTGGAAGTATGGACTTGACTAGGAATGGCCCGGCCCAATTGGGTTTGAATTTTCCTCGTGGATCGACAGGTAAAAGAGCCCTAATTGATTTGAGGACCAAGTCTCATTCTTTGATGTTCCTTGGCTTAACCCTTTTGTTGAAGGCTCATTTGATACACGCCTGAAATGTTTGCACATTATGTAATGCACGTAACCTTCGTTCATCCAGGAGGATGAGTTCTTCATATCTATCCCTCTTCCACTCGGCTTCGGGTATTTGACTTTCGAGTAAAATACGCAAGGATGGTATTTCTAGCTCGACTGGTTGTACGGCTTCAATGCCGTAGGTCAAATAGAAAGGAGTAGCCCCAGTGGGCGTCCTAACGGATGTACGGTATCCCCATAAAGCAAAGGGTATCTTGCTTGGTCAATCTCTATAGTTGTCAATCATTTTCTTGAGAATCGTGACAACGTTTTTGTTTGCTGCCTCTACCGCGCCATTGGTTTGTGGTCTATATGGCGAGGAGTGGTGATGCTTGATTTTGTACTTGGCTAGCAATTGTTCAGTCTCAGCTTGGAAATGTGACCCATGGTCACTGATGATCTCATGTGGGCAACCATATTGACAGATGATATTGGTTTGTATGAATTTTGCCACGTTCTTGGCCGTGAGACTGGTGTAGGAAGCCGCTTCTTCCCATTTGGTGAAATAATCGATTGCTACTAGGATGAAACAGTGACCTCCTATTCCGGCTGGAGTGATCTTGCCGATGATGTCAATTCCCCAAGCAGAAAATGGCCAGGGAGATGTCATGGTGTAAAGCAATGAAGGAGGAACATTTTGTACGTTCCCAAAGATTTGGCAATTATGGCAATGTCTCACATATTTGATGCAATCAGATTCCATCATGGTCCAATAATATCCTAAACGTGTGATTTTCTTTGCCATCATGGGTCCACTCATTTGAGGGCCACATTCTCCATCATGGACTTATTCCATCACTTTACGTGCCTGTGAATGATCAAGATAACGTAGGATGACACCAAGAGGTGTTCTTTTGTATAATTCTCCTTGCATGAAGACGTATTGGGAAGCTAGCAAACGGATAGCGCGTTGTCCCCTTTTGTCCATATATGGTGGATAGGTGCCGTTGAGTTTGAAGTTTAGGATTGCTTGGAACCAAGGCTCCTCTGTAATTTCCTCTTCATCGGTGATTTGGTGCACATAAGCTGCCTCTGATCGTCGTTCGATGCATAATGGCATTTCTACCATACTATTCGGCATGTTAATCAAAGATGCGAGTTTTGCAAGAGCATCCGCAAATTGATTTTCTTCTTGAGGTAGATGTGAGTAGGTCACTTGATCGAAGAATTGGGCTACTTGGTCTATTCTGGCTTGATAAGGTGCTAGGCTTTCGCTTCGGATTTTCCAGGATCCCGTAATTTGATTGATGATCAAAGAGGAATCCCCATGTACTCGAAAATTCTTGATGCCTAAACTTACTGCCGCTTGCAATCCAATGAGATAGGCTTCGTATTCTGCAGCGTTATTTGTCACCTCGAAATCGAGTTTGACAGAGATTGGTGTATGCTCGCCTTCAGGAGAAATGAGCAACACTCCTATTCCAAATCCTCTTAAGTTCGATGCTCCATCAAAATAGAGGTCCCAGGAGTCTACATCTGTTTGGAGTATATCCTCATCTGGAAATGACCAGGTGTCTATCGTTTGTGTATCATTGATGGGATTTTCTGCGAAGAATTCGGCAACGGCGCGCCCTTTTATGACTTTTAAAGGTACATACTTGAGATCGAACTCTGAGAGCATCAAGGTCCATCTCGCTAGACGTCCGTTGAGAACGGGTTTCTCGAAGAGGTATTTGACAGGATCCATTTTGGAGAATATTTTGACGGAGTAGCTAAGCATGTAGTGGCGTAGCTTCTTCGTTGCCTACACAAGAGCGAGGCATGTCTTCTCGAGTTACCGTGAGATATAAACCAAGAGGTTGATCTCGTTGGGGTGTCATGAGCACTGGCGGTTTGGCTAGTATTTCCTTGATTCGGTCGAAAGCCTTATGACAGTCATCATCCCACATGGTGTGATCTGTTTTCTTTAACTTCTTGAATATGGGTTCGCAGATCATGGTGAGTTTCGATATGAATCGACTTATGTATTGTACCTTGCCTAGGAATCCCCTAACTTCTTTCTCTGTTTGAGGTTGCGGCATTTCGATTAAAGATTTGATCTTTGAAGGGTCTATTTCTATACTTCGTTGGCTAACGACGTATCCCAGGAGTTTGCCAGATGTCACTCCGAATGCGCATTTCTAAGGATTGAGCCTCATGTTGTACTTCCGTAGCCTCGAGAAGAATTTGCGAAGGTTTGCAATATGTCCCTCTCTTTCCTTGGACTTGACAATCATGTCATCTACGTATACCTCAACTTATTTATGCATCATGTCATGTAAGAGTGTAGTTGCGGTGTGTTGGTATGTAGCTCTGGCGTTGATTAACCCAAATGGCATAACCGTGTAGCAGTAGGTTCCCCATTGAGTGACAAAGGCAGTCTTATGCATGTCCTCTAAGGCCATCTTGATCTGTTTATATCCTGCGTATCCGTCCATGAAGGATAGTAACGCGTGATCTGCCGTATTATCCACTAATATGTCGATATGTGGTAGAGGAAAGTCATCTTTAGGACTTGCTTTGTTTAAATCTCTAAAGTCAACACAAACACGGATTCTCCCATCCTTTTTGGGTACGGGTACTATGTTTGCTACCCAGTCTGAGTACTCGGAAACTTTGATGAACTTGGCTTTGAATTGTTTATCGACCTCTTCTTTGATCTTGAGGGCCCATTTTGTCCTCATTCGACGAAGCTTCTGTTTCACGGGTTTGAAACCTGGTTTGATTGGGATTCTATGCTCTGCAATATCCATGTCGATCCCTGGCATATCTTTGTAGGACCAAGCAAAAATGTCTTTGAACTCGTGTAGGAGGTCTATGAAATTGGCCCTTTCGGTGGGACTCAGGGTTGTCCCTATCCTAAGTTCTTGGGGTTCTAGTTCAGTTCCTACGTTGATGGGTTCAGTATTTTCTATCACTGGTTCCCCTTCCCCTTCCCCTTCTTGTAGTATTTCTTTGGCTATGTAGGGAGGTATTTAGATTGAGTCAGGGTCTGGGTCATTCTCATTATCATCGTAAACAGAATTGCATTCAAGATAACACGAAGAGTAAGCAGAACCTGATTTATTCATATTAAGATTTGAGAAAAGTTGGAACAAAGAAGCCATCTGATCTGTGGTCAGTGGCGGTAAAGGGACAGCGGTTGGGACATTTCCCGAACTACTGTTGCTATTAGACACTAGGCTAGGAAAAACGAGGGGAGTGGGAATGACGACAGGAAGAGACTCTCTAGGAACTTCTCTAGACTCTGACTCTGACTCCGACTCCGATTCTGACTCGAATTCATCGTCTTCTGGTTCTCCTTTAAACATCTCTCCTTCTCCAGTAGTGAGCTTGAAGAGCCTTCCTTAATTGTTTGTCCACTTGATCGATTTTCTCCATCCTTTCTGCTGATTGGTGTTGATTTCTGTGATTAACGCGGTAGGGTTGAAGTGATCATCTTGAAGTATCATGGTAATGATATCATCCTGCGCGGCTCTAATGAATCGATCTTCTCCAAATAGTAGACTCACAGCTTGGTCGTCTAGGCAAGGTGTTTGACGAGTCTTGACAGTAGGAACCGTTTCTGGAGGAATGAAGTAGCAATCGTGAAAGATCTCGATTCCGGCTAGCTTCCTTTGGAGATAGTGCCAAGGTTCGGGAAATTCATGAAAGAGTTCTTGATTTCCTTCCCTAACGAAGTATCCATTTAGGGTAGGGAGATAGGGTCGCATTTGGATTCCCACATTCTTACGGTTTTGAAATTGAGCGAGCATTTCGAGGACTTCCTCTTTTGGTGGGTTTGTATCCTAATCCAAGGGGTATTCATTGTGAATTACCCTCTTTGTAGGGTGCAAAGGTGTTTCTTAGGACAGGAGTCAAAGGCATTCCCGGGAAGTATCCCTGGGTTTTGAGTATGTGGTTGACCACTAAGTTAGAGTAGGGATTGAAGTATAATGGTGCCAATTCACTCTCTATGACGTTTATGATATGGAAGCCCCCAAGTTCATGTACTGGATCTGTAAGGACTTGATTGCTTGACTTATTTTTGATGATTGCCTTGATGGGCGACGAAGTGATCGTCACCACTTTACCATTTAACGGGATTTTGATTTTCTGGTGGAGTGTGGATGTTATCGCTTTGGAAGCATGAATCCAGGGTCTTCCCAGAAGTATGTTGAAGGATGCCTCAATGTCCACTATTTGGAAATTGACCTTTCGCTCAATCGGCCTTGTGGCTATGGTTAGGTCAACAAGTCCCACCACCTTCCGTCGTGTACCATCATATGCGCGAACACCTTGGTTGGTAGGGGTTCAATCTGATTCTTTCATGCCCAATTTGTATGACGTTTTCAAGGGTATAACATTGACTGCGGAGCCATCATCTACCAAGGTCATTGGCACATTCTTCTTTAAGAAAATGACGGTGATATAAAGAGCCAAGTTATGACTAGCACCGAAGGGTGGCAAATCCTCATCCGAGAAAGTAATAGGATTACTTAGCTTTGGTGATTCTTGGAAGACCAAGTTGACCACGTCGTCGGGTGTGGAGTTATGTGCCACATTTAGTTTGGCCAAAGCTTGCAGTAGGGCTTGGCGATGTGGGAATAAGCTTGACACTAGTTGCCAGACTGAAAGATCAACCTTTGTCTTTTGTAGTTGCTTTAGTAGATGGTTGGTAGAGCCTTCTTCATTATCATTTGGTGTGACCACATTGGTTGGACCGTTTGCTATGGGACCATTTTGAGAAGTATTTTGGTATGGGCGCCCTGGACGAGTGAGGTGATCTACATCTTGATTTTCACAATTCTGGACTATTTTCTCACTGACTTTGACTAAATAGTGTTCAGTGAGATACTCATCTTCATCATCATCGGCCCATATTCCATTGATGGTAACAAATTCCCTCATTCTCATGATTTCAGCTTCTAATTGGATAATTTGGTCGACTAGTTCATCAACCATGGCTACTACTTCTTGCATTGTAGTGTTTTGAGAGAAAACTAGTGGTGCACGTTCTTTAGGTGTGGCGTTGGGGCCACGTAAGGTTGCCACTGCACTCTCTAGTTCCATGACTTGCCTATCCACACTTTTTGCCCATGCGATGAAATCAGTGATGGTTGGAGAAATGGTGGAGTAATTCCCTTCATTTTCTATTGCGTGAACTTCGTTTTCGACTGGAGAAATGAGATGTGAACAATCTATGGTAGATTCTTCATTTGTAATCACTAGAACTCCAAGAGGATTCTGAGTGTTGTTAGGCTTACCTCCAGGCGGTATTGGTAGGCGACCGTCTTCAACCATATCTTGAAGTATATTTTTCAATTTGTAGCATTTCTCTGTATCATGTCCCTTACCTCTATGGTATTCGCAGTACGAATTCTCATCCCAGAACTTGGATTTCTTTTCTGGTTCGGGTGTAGGGCCTATGGGTTGAAGTTTCCCAAGTTTCATCAATCTTTTCAGAGCGTTGGAATACGTGTCCCCTAGATTTGTGAATTTTCTTGGAGGGGTACTCTTTTTAGATGGCTCAAGGAGGTTAACTTCATCAGTCTTGCTAGTAGAGCCGTAAGAACGACTTGTTGAGCCTTGATATCCACGACCTATCGTTTTGGACAAGAGCCCTTTACGAATGTCATCTTCGATCCTTGTCCCTAGTACGGTCAAATCTTTGAAAGTCTTGATGTTTTGATACCTCAAATGATTTGCGTAGATGGGCTTTAGGTTGTCCACAAATTTCTCCACAAGGGTAGCCTCATCTGAACGTTCAACAAGTTGAGTACTAGTCTTCCTCCACCGACTTAGGAAATCGGTGAAACCTTCTTTGTCATTTTGGGTAAGAACCTCTAAAGTGCGCATGTTGACTTGGATTTCAGCATTATCCGCATATTGTTTAGCAAACTCGATTGCGGCATCGTCCCAAGTAGCAATTTTCCTATGTTCCAGCGAATAGAACCATTGTTTTGGGATGGTGTCAAGAGATGAAGGAAAGATCCTTAAGAACATCTCGTGTTTAATGCCTTTGATAGACATGTAATCCTTGAAGGCACGGATATGGTTCAAAGGGTTTTCATGCCCCTTGAATTTCGGGATATCCGTCATGTTGAAGTTGGTTGAAAACTTGGAACTCACAGCCTCATATTTGCGATTATTCTCCCTGTAAATGTCATCCTCTTTGAGATACATCAATTGCTCCTCTAAGTATTGGAGTCGTTTCTCAGCTGCAGTTATACCCATGGGGGGGTTTTCGTCCCCGAAGTCGTTCACGAAGTCATCGGCGATCTCACTTTCTCGAGGAGGCATCCTTATTTCCATGGCATATATTCGGCCCTCAATTATGTCAAGACGATCATACACTTGGTCTTGAGTAACTTGGATACGAGCTAGCGCGGCTAGGATTTGATCATTACCATTCTGGAGTTGGTTGAAGTTCACGTCACTTGTTTCAGGCATCTTGGAAACTGAATAAGAGATCGACGACGAATCAAAGCACGATCGACCACTCTAACACACTTACTCGAAAAGAAATGTTTTTACTCGTGAAGTGGGAGTGTGCCACTTGTGTCAAGTGAGTTTTGAGGAAATGACAAAGTTCGAAAAATGTTGGTCCTAGTCAACTTTAGTGTAGTTGTAGGAGTGGACTCAAAGTGAGGCTTTGAAATGAGTTTTGAGGCCCGAATTTTTGACTCGATAATTGGACAGAGTTTAGACTTGTTTTGCGCTAATATTAGGCCCAAGTTTTCGAAATTTTACATTTTAAAGAAGGATTTTGAATTTACAAAAATCGTCATGGTTTTGTTTAGAAAAGCGTGATCACGTATGGTACAAACAATATACAAGCATTATAACGGGATGCTGAGTGCATTTAAATGGGTTTTGGTTTAAAGGGTGGGTTGCCATACCGAACAATCAAACCCGAAGTCTGTGGAGAGGCTCGTACCAAACAAGAGTAAGGCCGATTCCTAGTCCATTTCCTCAAGTAGTGAAAGTCCTTGATACAAATAAGAGTAAGTACCATGGTATGGATGACGTCAATCGCTATCTATCCTTAGGCCCAAATAAGAATTAGGACCGTTTAGACGGGACGATTGGTCGAATGGGTTGGGTTGGGCCTAGGAAGGCCGAATGAAACGATCTAGGAAGACCGAGTTATGAAAACCGACAATTGTCTTGTACAAACTATTCCCTAACCTTGTTCAGGTTTCACCCTTTTGGCTTCACGTAAGTGTATTATCCCCAGCGGAGTCGCCAAACTGTGGACATGGGCCAAGCGGGTGCTTGGGAACAAGCGTTTGCATTTGTGGAGTCACCACCAATTTATTGTGGAAAATTGGAAACCGTTCGAATACCTCGTGTCATGTCAAGACACAAAGTAGTGACATAGACACCAAGAACTCATTACCCTTAGCATTCTATGTCTAGAATGACTCTCGTGGATGCCAATGAACACGGATGTTCACAGAGATCTGGAGTAAGGGGTGAGGGTACGTATTATGAAGTTCTTTTGATCGAACACCTAATCCCACCCGCCTCGATAGCGGCCTCTGCTAATGATTAGGGGAAATCGTCTATACTCGATATATTGTCAATTTATATGCATGCAATGCAACATCCAACGTTTTAATCCTAGCATGTGAAGAATTAACTAAGTCGGTTAACACGTAATTTAGTATACAATTGGGTCAAAGTAGGAATTTAAGTTCAATTACATGTGAAGGCATGCAAGTGATACAATAAAAGGAATACAATAATAATAATATTGAAAATTACAATAATTACAACGGGTTTAATGATTTATGTCGAAAATACCTTTAAAACGGATAATTTGAGAAAAGAAAGAATAAACAAATAAACGAACAGGAATTAGGCGATAATACGATTAATAGTTAATTAAATACGTAATCAAATAAACTAAGTCAAGGCAACACAGGAGTTCAGAGACAGAAATCAACCAGGAACAGGTGCAGCAGAGCTGCGTCCCTTGGAAGAGGCGCAACAGTTGCTGCGTCCGTTCCTTGGCTCAGTTTTGGCTGTGAAGCCGGAATTGCAAGTCGTTAATATTCGTTGGTGATTTAAATGATCGATTATATTATTTACTCGGATGGAAGTGATTAATAGGTTATTTACATATGATTGATGGTCATGAAAGCGATAAACATGGAACAAACGAAATAGGACGAATTATTTACAAGATTAATGAGATTAATAATTAACAAATTAAGGAACTAACTAATTAATTAGGTTAAATATGACGAACTAATGATGGACTAATGATGAATATGATAATAAACAGGTAGGAATATATCAAAGGTCGAATTCCAGAAACCCAATATGAATGAATCGAATTTCTACAACCCGGTTTGACTTTAATGACGAAAACCCGCAAATATTGGTTATAAGGGATTTAAGTCGGGAATTTAATGACGAATTATATGTTAACGATGATGAACAATATGTTAAATTATCACGTGAACGAAATGGGAACAAACAAAGACGAAGAGAACAAAATAGACGAAATCAACAGAAGACGAAGGAAGAAGAAGACAAGCAGGAACGGCGGCAACCTCAGGAAGAGGCGCAGCAGTTGCTGCGTCCCATCTCGACGTCTGTCTCCTGTTAATCCGTAAAAAGGGATTTAAACAAAGGGTTTTAGAAATCGGTTTTAATTGTATTTTCGACATTAACCTTACAATATGATTACAAAAATAAAGAACAATAAATAAAAGAGAGATTTACACCCTCAGACTTACATGTTTGACGAAACGAGATGAACTAAGTTAACGTTTAGTGATGCTCGAGTCGAATGTAGACGAAAGTGCCCTCGTAAGAGGAAATTAAACAGATTGATTAAGTTGATTATGGTGGAGTTGGTCAAATTGGTCAGTCATGCAAAACGAGGCTGCTACTCAGAAGGATCCGAGCTTACGTGGTTGAAAGTTCAAGCACGTAGACGCCAAAAAGTAAGAACGTGGTCTAGAATGCAAAGGGAGAAGAGAAGGGCGGACACTCGCGTGAGAAATATGTGAGACCGAAGGTCTCTATTTATACTAATCACACGGAGGAAGTAGGGTTTTCGGAGAAACTTTAGAAGTGAATCTCGAAAAGATATGAAAAAGATACGAAAAATACGCATGAAAGGACTTGGGAAGAGGCACAGCAAGCACTGCGTCTCTTGGAAGAGGCGCAGCACCTGCTGCGTCCTTTCCCAGGTGGTTTCCTCCTGCGGAAGAAAGATTTCCGTGTTTAGCTTATGGAATAACGAAATAATTTGGTTTTCCTTAATATTTTGTGTGAATATTACGGGAAATTGTTTGCCAAAGATTAAAAGATTTATAAAATATGGAATATAAATATCCGGAACATTCCAGAACATTCCGACTCCGTTTCAGAAAATGAAGACGATTTTAGGCCCGGACTCCAAATGTACTCTAACTACTGCCAAAACGACCGTATCGGCACGTAGATGACAATCAAGAGGTAGACACAGGTGTTTGAGCGATTACTTGACGATAAACTTACGAACTGTCATAAATCATTCCGCGTACCAAACATGCGGCCCAATCATCACCGGGTGGTTTGCTGGAGGTGCATAAATGAGGTATCTACAGGGTGGTTAATCTTTTTCTTGAGGGTCGGTGCCCTCTTGCTTTGGGTGAGTACATTGCCAGCGCCCCTCTCACGCCGCTTGTTAAACCAGGTGGTGGGGTCCATCCTATTGCTGTTGGCACTGTCTAGAGATGTCTTGTCTCTAAGGTTGGTGCTTTTATGGTGAGTCCTTCTTTGTCGTCTTATTTTGCTGGTTTACAGTTTGGGGTAGGTGTGTCCGGTGGAGTAGAGGCTATCTTACATGCCTTGAATCGGCTCATTGAGGCTCGGGGTGCTAAGGTGGGACTTTCCATGTTGGTGGTTGATTTCCAGAATGCTTTCAACCTTGTTGATCGTACGACCATGCTTCAGGAAGTCCGCCGTTGTTGCCCGGTTCTTTCCCGTTGTGAGGAGTTTTTTTATTCCAGCCATGCCCATCTTTTTTATGGGGAGCATTGCTTGTGGTCTTCTCAGGGTGTCAAGCAGGGCGATCCTTTGGGTCCGTTGCTTTTCGCTTTGGTTTTGCGTCCCTTAGTATGCAAAATCCGGGACACTTTTGACCTCACTATGCAGGCGTGGTACTTGGATGATGGCACCATTGTGGGGGATACTTTGGAGGTGGGGAAGGTCTTGGATTTTATTATGGCGGATGGCCCCCGTTTTGGAATGCACCTTAATGTCTCCAAGACGGAGGTCTTTTGGCCTGTTGAGGATCCTCGGAGTTGGCTCCCGGGGGTTTTTGCCCCTTCTATTGCTCGGCCCGTGCGTGGTGTTACAGTTTTGGGTGGACTTGTCAGTACTTGTCCTGGGTTTGGCAGTGAGATTGTGGCGAGGAGAGTAACTAAGACCATTGAGCTAATGGACTTGGTTGCGAGGATTGAGGACGCGCAATGTGAGTTGCTTCTACTTCGAGCTTGTACTGGTATTTCTAAGCTCTATTTCTCCCTTCGTACTTGCTCCCCTAGTGGTTTTGGGTCCGTCCATCTTCCTTTTGATGCTGCTCTTCGTTCCAGCTTGGAACGTATCGTCATCACGTCTGGCCCGGGTTTTGGGATTGGCAGTGGCGCCTTGATACTTTCCCTTTTCATCTTGGCGGTCTTGGTGTCTATGCGGCGGGGGATGTTTTACATTATGCTTTTATTGCGTCCCGTTTGCAGTTTGCTGATTTGCAGCCTAAGCTCCTCGGACCTTCTGGTATTGTAGCTGCTGACCCTGCTTTTGATGATGCCGCGCGGGGTTTTACTGCGACTACAAGCTCTGGTATCTTAGGTAACCCTAGTGAAATTGCTGCCCCCAAACTTATGAAGATATTGGCAGACATTTATTTCGCGACGGTTGCTGCTGCCTCAGAATCTGTTTTCTCTTTGACACCACGCCAGCTTGCTTTGTGGCTGTCTCAGCAGGGTTCCCACTCCTCTGATTGGTTGCATGCGGTTCCTATCTTGGGGTTGGGTCAGACTATGAACGGGAGGACTTACCGTAGTGTGCTTGGGTATCGTCTGGGTGTTCCAATATTCACGGTCTCTAGGCCCTGTCCTGCTTGCTCTCGGGTTTTTGCTGATAATGTTTTTGGGGACCATGATGTTTCTTGTACTGGTACTGTGGGCGTTAAACATCAGCATAACCTCGTCCGTGACACTCTTTTCGACATCTGCTATAGATCTGGTATTTCTGCGGGAAAGGAAGTTGATATCGGTTTGGTTGACGGGCATGGTGGTTCTCTTCGTCCTGCGGATTTGCTGCTTTATTCTTGGGACAGACGACGTGATGCGTGCGTTGACTTGACAGGGTCTTCTCCTTTGACTCAGACTGGGATGACGGATTTTGTGCCTGGCCGGGTTGTTGTTGATGCTGCTCAGCGTAAGTGTGCTAAGTACGGGGATTTGTGCGTGGCACCGGGTTATGGTTTCCTTCCCTTCTCTTTCTCATCACTTAGAGAGCTGGGTTCGGATGTTGTTGTCTTGCTCAAGCGGATCCATAAATTCTCGGTATCTCAGGATGCGGGGGCTCGGGTGGCCGCTTACATTTTTACTAGACTTAGCTTTTCTGTTGCTAAGGGTGTGGGAGCCCAGCTTGTTTCTCGGCTCCCCACCAATTTCATGTAAACTTTTATTTTTCTTTTAATGAAAGTTACGCGCATCCTTATAATAATAAAAAAAATAATAAAAATAATAATAATAATATAATTACATGTTTCCTAATTGCTTCCTTATAGCTATGACCTACCTTTATAAATAGACCTCATTAATCATAAAACACAAATAATTCATCACATAAGAGAAAAGAGGAGGAAATAATTAACATAAGAGAAAAGAGAAAGAAAAACTAGCTAGAAGATCGTCACAAGGTAATTTTCTAATCGTATCTTCACATACTCACCTTAAGACTAATATAACGTAACTCATTAAATAGACAACCATTGACTGACCCGAGACCATGACCTTGACCGTGGAACACCAGGGATTTACCTGGTTCCACTGTTGACCACCAGGGACACGGGAAAGGGGTGTTTAAGGCGGGTTTATGGTGGCTGTTGGGGTTCGTTGTTAGGGTTGTCGAAAGGGGTTTATCGGGATTCGACCCACAAAACTCGACCAAATGAACCTGGTTTAGGGTGGGTTGAGCCAGGGGTGAGAGTCGACCCCAGTGGTGGTGTCTTTGTGGTCGGAGGTAGAGGTTTGCGGCGGTGGTGGCTGGAAACACGTGAAAACAGGGGAGGGAGTTCTTGTGTTGTTGCTGCCGGTGTTGGGTCGTTTATGGGGTGTTGTTGTTGGGTCGTGAGAGTGAGGGACCACCACTGGAACCACCAAGGAGCATTAGTGGGGCTGTTGGCGGCCAGAGGTGGTAAGGGACAAGGATGGTGAGTGTCGGGCTAGGGCATGTGACGGGTTGAAGAGGATTTGCTGATGGGTTCAGCTAGGGCGTGAGTTAAAGGCCGCGTGTGGTGGTGGTTGTCGGTATTTGGGTCGTACATGGGTTGTGTTCAGAGGGGGATCGTGGTGGAGCTGAGAATCGGTGGTTGTGGTTGGCGGGATTGAAAAGTGCGCGTGTTGTGATGCTTGGCGGTATACCTATCATATGATGATGATGATGATTATGGTTATAAAATAGTAGTCCTATGTATTAAATCATATAATGTTATGGGCTGTTTTTAATGGGTGCTTGTCAGGTTAATAAACTGGTTGGGATGGTTCATGGGGTTTGGTTTTAGTTTGAGACGGGTTTTTAATTAATAATGCAATTTATAATTAATAAAATAATTAGTTTGGGTGGTTTTAAATCGGGATTTAACTAATGGATTGAAACGGGTTTTTGAATTATATTATATGATATTATAATTAACGTAATTAGTTAATTAATTATAATTAATGGAATTATTTGAATAAAGTATATAATTAGTAATTATAATAATTACTTGTCTAGGTGACGGAGTTGTGAGAAGCTGTGTTAATTGGATTCCTATTTACCCGGATTGCTTTTATGGGATTTACTGCCAGGTAGGAATTTCCTACTCAACTCGGGTTTTATGGTTAAGTGAATGAATATTTAATTGTGACGGTTGATGAGATTAATGTTAATATTGTGATTTATTATTGGAGACGGAGTATATGTGTAGTTGTTGACGGAGCTGTATGACGGGATTGTTATTGAGTTTTTGTTGTTGGTTATATTTGGTATGGAGAGTTGATTATTCAGTTGAGCATAACACGTAGGGTGTTACTGTCAGTTGTGCATAGCGAGTAATCGTTGCTGCCAGATGAGCATAGTAAGTAATTACTACTGCCAGTTGTGCATAGTACGTAGGGTACTACTGCCAGTTGAGCATGGTATGAGAGTACCACTGCCAGTTGAGTTGAGCATAGCACGGTGTTCAGGGGGTTGTGCTACTGTCAGTGATGTAAGTGAGTTGTATGGATGAAGTGATGAGAACTTGATGAATATCTATTTTGGTTTGATTATTATTGTTGTTTAGTTTATTCCTACTCAACCTCGTGGTTGACCGTGTATTCGTGAATACCTGTGATGAACCATAATGGGGAGCATATTTGACAGGTACTAAAGATTAGCTGACTTGAGAGCTTATGGGAATGCGTGAGGACTTGGCCAGTCTACCTAGAAGTCTAGACCACATAGATTGTTTAATCACTTATTTATTTCCGCTGCGGGTTGTACTTTAATTTATATTAAGTTTTATTTTGGTTAAGTTTTAATAAACATGTAATCGCTAAATTTTTATTTAAAGTACTTTGGTTTGTTGCACTTTGTTATTCACTACCTCGGGAAACCGAGTTTGGTAACGCTCTCATTTACTTGGGATGTCTAGTTAAAGGCTCCTGAATAAATGGGGGTATTACAAAGTGGTATCAGAGCAAAACGACCATTAGGCCTAACTAATGAACAATAATGAATTTAGGATGTGTCTAATAAAATGATCCCTGGGTAGAAACTGTTAGGTGCCCCTCGTAGTGCGGTTAGTAAGGCGCCCTTAATTCGTACCATGGCCCTCTCAATTTTGAACCGTGTACCCTGAGAGAAAATTTGAGGAGTGGGGTAGTTAGAAGAAGGTACAGAGTATATTTGAATGTTTTGATATAAATTTTACTAATATTGTTGTAGGGTGAATTATGGTAAGTATTATGAATGAAATGATGGCTTGACCATGTGACATTTATGATAGAATTTGATATCGTTGTTGGATAAGATGAGAATTGGATGGGGAATGAGATGTCGAATTGTTTGATCATGGTCATGAACTTAATTGTGTCATTGATATCGATTATGTGGTTGGATGTTTTAGTAGTATCATGTCTAGCGATACTCGGTTACGTGAATCCCCAAACCATGTTATCTACAATGTTATGAAGTGATTAAATTTGTGATAGAGATGAATTAGACTAGATGCTAGTTGTGTGAGATGTATGATGACCAAGTTGTGTTGATATATGTATAGAAGGGTGTTAATAAGGGCTCATGACCTAGTAAAAAGGAACCTAGAACTGAACTTTATTTCGTCAGATTTTTACCCCTATTTGATCTAGTTGCCGTTTGATCTCTGTTTATTGTATAAGGTCGAAATGTTTATGAGTGATAACCCAGTTATTTAGCTTTCCAATGTCGTTGGTTTCATGTTTAAAAGTTTTACGGTTTGAGAGAAATAAATATTTTAGTGGACAGTGGTCAGAATGTTCCTGTACAGTTATGTTTTCGACAAACGATTTTGTAAAATTTCTCATTTAATTTTTACTTAATAGTTTTGCCTCATTACAACTCCACTGTTTAAAATATTCAAATATGTTTTCAGATTGATAAGCCATGTTGCAAGATAAATTTTTGACATTTAATATTGATTTTTACAAGTTGACCCAAGTTTTTGACAAATTGCTGATCAATTTCTGTTTGGACCCATTGAATTATAAAAATCTTTATAAAATGGTTATTTAAGTTTTGGACTTGATTCTTTTTCTCATGTTTTGAAAACTCCCTATATTTTCTGAAAAGTATTAAAACTCAAAGAGGAATGTCACGGTTATTTAATGGTGATTTTTGAAAGTTACAGCTTGACTTTTTAAATTTCTGAAAATGCGAGTTTTACCAAAAGTTCAATATAAATGCTTTATCAATTCTTAAACTATGATAGTTGAGATGTCGGAATGACGATAGGGGGACCAAAGGAGAGGTAAGCTAGGATACAGTTGGCTACACCATGTGTTTATTATAGGGTCAATTTTATACGCGTAACTCGAAGTTGGTACATGTGGAGTTGAGAAGTGTGCCACGATTTATGTCAAATGATTAACTATTGTTCTATCATAGTGTTAGTAGAGGCTTGTGATAAATTCTGTTATAATAATAATAATAATAATAATAATAATAATAATAATAATAATAATAATAATAATAATAATAATAATAATAATAATAATAATAATAATAATAATAATAATAATAATAATAATAATAATAATAATAATAATAATAATAATAATAATAATAATAATAATAATAATAATAATAATAATAATAATAATCATGTAAACCTTTTATTTTTATTTTAATGAAAGCTGCGCGCATCTTATAATAAAAAAAATATATATAATAATAATAATAATAATAATAATAATAATAATAATAATAATAATAATAATAATAATAATAATAATAATAATAATAATAATAATAAATTAAAGTTGCGCGCATCCCTTTTAACGCCTTCTCTCTCTTGTTCTAGTTAGAGAAAGTTTTCTCTCAATTTCTGACGATATTCATCGCCATTAATTGATCTATGGTTCGCGGGAGAGGTCGTCTCCCAAAGGTGAGGCCACCATTGCTTTGCCCAGGAGATTACGATGCTACTGGTACCATTTTCTTGGATTCTCCTGCAGTATTGAGTGAGAATTTGGAAACCCAGCTATCGTCGCCTTCTCCAGCTCCCACCATTAATGAACTAATTGTGCAAGCTCTGGATACTTCAGCTTCTAAAGCTTCTCCGAAGTCCTTTGCTTCACAGCAACTTCCAATTACTAAAGGTATACCTTCTCCTGGAAACATAGATAATTCCTCTGTTTTTCCTGAGTTTTCTGCCATTGTTAGACCAGAGATTGCTCCTTCCCGGGTTTCTTTGTTTGATATGGAAATTGATGCACATGATGCAAACAAAGTTCTTGTGTCTAAACTTGTTGCTCCTGTTCAAAAACCTCGGGGAAAATGGTCTAGTGTTGTTAATGGTTCAAAGCAGTTAGGCATGAGTCTTTTTCATAGCTTGAATCAATCAAAAGATGATCCTATTGTGGTTGAAATGGAGGAAATGCAATCTGAACTGAACTTTTGGGAACATACTTTTATGGGTAACGTCTGGGTGCAAAACCTTCGTTGAAAACTATGCAGAACTTTGCCAAGAAACAATGGAGTCATGTCTCTATGCCCACTGTTCAATATTTCAAAAAGTGTTGGTTTAGTTTTCGCTTTCCTACTGCAGAAGCAATGCAAACTGTTCTAAGGGATGGTCGTTTGACTTTGGGTCAAAATTCTTTGATCTTTAAACAATGGCCTCCTACTTTCTCCCAGGAAATAGAAAAGGTCTCTTGTGTTCCTATCTGGGTCCTCTTCCCGGATCTTGATCCTTTCCTATGGACAGAGGATACTCTCAGTAAGATGGCTAGTTTGATTGGTAAACCCCTCTTTGCTGACTATCCCGCCACCATGAAAACCAGGCTATCCTTTGCCGGAGTTCTGGTGGAGGTCGATATTGCCTCTGAGTTATCTAAAACTGTTACTATTAAGACTCCCTTTATTGATCATTCTGTGCAAAGGATTCATTATGAATGGCTTCCATATCACTGTAAGGGATGTGGGAAGTTGGGTCATGTTGTTCAGAATTGCAAATGACAGAAGGATGCTGCTGCTAAGGCTCCTATTGTTCCTAATGCTAGGACTGCTCCTAAAAAACGACAAATGAAGGCTTTCAGGCCTGTTATTTCTTCTTCTACAAAAGGTTCTAGTCTTGTTCCTGGTAGGATGGACTCACAATGCAAAGGGAGAGGTGGTATCTCAGATGGGGGGAAAGGGTCTCCTTCTGGCCAGCATACTAACGTAAGTCCTAGTAACTCACATATTAACTTGGCTTCCTATGCTGAACAGTTGGTCACTGCTATTCCTATATCTGTAAGGCATTGTGGACCCCTTGTGCTAGGTCTAATCCCACAGGCTCAAGGCAAGTTCCCTCCTTTGCAGCAGAGTTCCTTGAGCCCTTTGGTTAGTTCAGGAAGCCATGAGCGAGGTGGTACCTCAGGTCCTATAGGAAACTTGACTGCTTTTTCTCTGAGTAGAACTGGCTTAGGATGCTCTAAGCTAGGCCATATCTCTATTCACAGGACTAGTAGTCAGTTTCCCAAGGGTTCTGTAATGCACTCTAGACCCCATGGATTAGGGCAGCACAAATCTTCTTTCCAGCTCCATCAGTCCATTACTCATACTGCGCTAACTAATAGATATGAAGTCTTATCTGGTGTTCTGCTGGAGACTTCCCAGGATTCTGTGGAAATAGAGGAAGGTCCTATTCCCCCTGACAAGTATTAATGAAGATTGCTACTTGGAATATTAGAGGGCTCAATGATACCCTCAAGCAAGATGAGGTTAAAACCTTTCTTAGAACTAATAAAATTGATCTTATGGGTATTCTTGAAACTAGGGTTAAAGAACAAAAATCTAAAAAGATTCTCAGACAACAGTTTAACAATTATGCTGTTCTTACAAATTACAACTCCCATTACAATGGGAGAATATGGTGTCTCTGGAACCCTGCAACTGTTTTAGTGGATCAGATTAAGGTGGATGCTCAGTTTATTTACTGTAGAGTTAAGCACCTTGCTACAGGTAACATTCTTTGGGTTTCCTTAGTCTATGGTTTTAACTATGTTGTTCAAAGGAAAGTTCTTTGGTCTCATATGATTGCTGCTTCTCTTGGAAACAAGAATCATCTTCTCTTGGGAGATTTCAATGTGGTTAGGGACATTAGTGAGAGAGTCAGTCCTCATCCTCCTGACTCTGATGGCATCCTGGAATTTAATAGGACTATCATGGAAGTTGGTTTCGTTGATGTCAATGGCACTGGTTGTCATTTCACTTGGACAAACTATCAAGAGAGTGGCACCAGGGTTTGGTCCAAGCTTGATAGAGCTCTTGCAAATCCTGACTGGCTTCAGCAATATCCTAACACTGCAGCACATTTCCCTCCTGCAGGATGTTCTGATCACTCTGCAGTCCTTGTTACTGTGTTTCAGAGTCCTCATATTCATAAGCAGTTTAGTTTCCTTAATTGCTGGACATCCTCCCCCCCTTTATGAAGGTATCATTGACAAAAGATGGTATGAACCTCACTATGGTAACCCCATCCATGTTATTTTCAGTAACCTCAAAGCCATTAAAAAGGATCTCACTGTACTCCAAAAAAATATTTTCTCCTCTATTAGCAATAGGGTTAAGGAGGTGAGAACTCAATTATCTTGCTGCTAGGAAGCCCTACAATACGATCCTTTGTCTAATGATCTTTTGGCTGCTGAGAAGACTTGGTTGGAGAAATTTAATGTGCTTAAAAGAGCTGAGCTTAGTATCCTCAGGCAAAGAGCTAAGGAACATTCAATAAAATATGATGACTGTTGTTCTGAATTCTTCTTTGCAAAAATAGCTGAGAGAAGATCTCAGCAAATTATTGGTTCCATTAATGACATTAAGGGGACAACTCATTCTGGTCTGGAGAATGTAGCTGAGGCTTTTGTTGATTACTATAAGGGCTTATTGGGTGCTGCTACTGATGTTGAACCTTTGGACACCTCTTTCTTAGGCAGAGGGGCCACTGTACAGCAAGAGGATTGGGGCATGCTGGAGGCCCTTGTCAGCAGACAAGAGATAAAAAATGCTTTGTTCAGCATTGGATCTACAAAAAGCCCTGGCCCTGATGAGTTTTCTTCAGGGTTTTTTAAACATTCCTGGCCTAAAATTGAAGATGATTTTTGTGATGCTATAACCACTTTTTTTAAAACTGGTAAATTAGTCAAGCAAGCTAACACAACTCTTATCTCCCTAATACCTAAGAAAAAGGTGCCAACTTCTGTCCAAGATTTTAGGCCCATCTCATGTTGCTCCACAATCTACAAGGTCATAAGCAAAGTGTTGGCTAATAGGCTGCAGCCTCTCCTTCCTTCTCTCATTGGTGGAGAGCAGGCTGCTTTTGTCACTGGCAGAAATATCTTTGAAAATGCTATGCTCTCACAAGCTTTAGTTAAAGGCTACACCAGGAAATATCTTACTCCTCGCTGCTTAATTAAGGCGGACATTCGCAAAGCTTTTGATACTTTACAGTGGAAGTTCATTGAGAATATGTTGACCTCTTTCAAGTTTCCTGCTGCTTTCATTAAACTAATCATGGCTTGTCTCACTGGCTCCTGGTTCTCCATTAAGGTTAATGGTTCTAGTCATGGTTTTTTCAAAGGACAAAGTGGTATTCGGCAAGGTGATCCTTTGTCTCCTTACATTTTTGTGCTAAGTATGGAGGTTTTATCTAGGTATCTAAGGACTCTCAACTCTAAACCTCTAGTTTCCCTGCATCCTAAATGTGCACAGTTGAAATTAAGCCATCTCATTTTTGCTGACGATCTCATGATATTCACCAGAGGAGATCTCCCTTCTGTTAGAGCTATTTTTGACACTCTTGATCAATTTGGGAGGTATTCTGGACTTAGAGCTAATGTGGATAAGACTTCTATTTTTTTTGGAGGTGTTAGAAATCAGATAAAGGCTACTATCCTTGAAAACACTGGTTTTAAGGAGGAAGCTTTCCCATTTCGATATCTAGGGATCCCACTTAATGCCTTAAGACTATGTTTTGATAACTTTGGAATGCTTATGAACAAGATCCAACAAGCCATTCACCACTGGACTACAAAGTTCTTGAGTTATGCTGGAAAGTTACAACTAATTCAATCTGTCCTCTTTGGCATTCAGAATTATTAGTGTTCTAGCATCATTTTACCAAAGGGGGTTGTCAAGCAAATTAACTCAATGATTAAAAATTTCTTTTGGCAAATCCATGCTGGTGAACGAAGACTAACCTTTAAAAGTTGGAAAGCAATCTGTACTCCTTGGCTTAAGGGTGGCTTTGGGGTGAAGGAACTTCTTTCCTGGAATAGAGCAATGCTGCTTAGATGGCTTTGGGTGTTAGATAATAATTGTTCTAGCCTGTGGAAGAGTTGGATTCATAAGTATTGTCTGCAAGGCACTGATATTTGGCAGGTTCAGTTGCAGGGACGGTTCCCTGACTGTTTCAAAGGTATTCTTAAGGTTCGTGATGAATATATAGCTCTTGCAGGGGATAGACAAAGAGCAAAAATGCTGTTATAGGACTGTGTGCACAAAGGGAAGTTTGATTATACAAAGGCTTATGATATTTTCAGAACAAAACTACCTATACTGCCCTGGACTAAGGCTCTTAGAAACACTGTTGTTGTCCCTTCCCATAGAGTCACAACTACTTTGGCTTATGCTAATCAACTTCCTACTGTTGATAATATTATATGTAAAGGCCTGATTTTGCCCAATAGGTGAAGTTTATGCAAAGCAGCGGCTGAATATACCTCTCATCTTTTCTTTCAATGCCATTATACTCGAGCAATCTGGAAAAGTATGCTTTATTGGATGGGAATCAGAAGACCTGGTATGAATCTCAAGAAAGAGTTGGGTTGGATCAGAAGTAGAAAGCACAGGAAACATGGGAATTCGAGCTGGTTTATTTGTGCTTTGGCTGCAGCTATCCATCTGATATGGCAGGAACGGAACTTCAGAATTTTTAGTGGACAGGAAAGGAATGCTACTATTATCCTCAACCAAATTAAGTACCTTGTGGGTGTTAGGCTTTTGGCTACTAGTAATGTTGTAGTTTATAATGCTCTTGTAGATGGCTTAACTACTTAGTTTTCTTTTTCTCATGGCTTTTCCAAAGCCAAGTAGAGGATAGTTTTTGTAAGACTACTCCTTTTTTTTGTTCCCTTAATGGATAAATAAAATGGGAGGTAAATTTCTTGCAAAAAAATGGGAGTGTGATTCTTTGTGCGATATCACGATCCTGCCTGCCGCTGCCACTGCCGCTCCTTTCTCCGTCACCACTGTCGCCATCTCACGCCGGCCATCGATTCGTCGGCGTTTCTGGTGTTGGCGGCTGTTTAGGGTTGCAGTCTTGGGTTTAGGGCATCGTGTTTATTGCCGTTTTTGAGTTAGGGCTTCATTTTTCTGGGTTACTCTTCCGCCGTTGGCTGCCAACAATCACCCCACGTCGACCTTTAAACCTCACGTCGTCGGTCAGGGGCAGTTGTTGTGGGTTGTTCATACGGTGGTTCTGGGGGTTGTGAAGGAATTGCGTGTGGTGAATCGTCTTTCAGGGATAATTGTCGTCGGCTTTGCGACCTTTGTCGACCTTGCGCTATCACCAGTTGGCCATCAAACCTCAAGTCGCCGGTCATTTTGGTGGTGGCTGACGGCACTGCTTTCCTTCCACCGGTGAGTGCTCAGTTTCTTCTCGTGTTTTTTTCCTGTTTTTATTCAAGCTGTTTGTTGCTTTGCTGTGGTGGTCCGGTGCTTCTACCTGTGACCGGCCACTGCCGCCTCTGCCACTGCCTTGTGTGGGTGGGTTCAGGTTGTAGTGGGTGTTGCAGTTTGCGTGGTGTGGAGTTTCGGGTTGTGTGGGTGTTGGGTCGTTTGTCAACAGCTACGGTGTGGTTTGTTGGTGGTGGTCCACGGTTGTTCAACGTCGTTATGTGCGAGGAAGGGTGTTGGGTTTTGTTGTCCTTTCATGCCTGAGCTAGTACGGTACCATTGTCCTTTTTCGGGTATTCATGCGTGTCGAGATGGTTTCGGTAAGGGCCTGACTAAGGCGGCTTGGCAGAAACATTAACAGGACCGACATTGTCATGATGGTGTGTTGGACCTTACGCGTCAGACTCTTACTAACTGTTTGACTGTTTATTCAAATGCCGAGAGTTATTTGAGACGGATGGGGCTCTGGTTGTGTGGGGTGTGTTTTAAAACCCGTACTATTAGAGCTAGATGTCGGCATAGTCGGGGTGATATTGTGATGCATCCAGAGTGTGTTGATGGCCTCTACACCTTCCATATTCATGGTATTCCGAGACCTTTGGCTCCTTCTACTTCGGTTTCTTCTGATGATAGAGTAGAGCTCGTTCAGTGGTCTATATCTTCGCTGGATCGTTTATTGTCTTTAGGCCTTCGCACCGTGAAATCCATTCCTCATAAGTGCCGTCTTGGGTTTGCTCGGGCTTTGAAAGGGGCCTTGGATGAGGTGTTTGATTCCCCTAGTGATCTCTCCCGCTGGGTTCGTTTGCTTGTTCTACCACTTTGTTTGCTTAGGACTTTCGCTCCTCGGAGTAATCATGAGTGTCGGACTGCTATTCGGCATCAGCATCAGGAGGAGAGTATTGCTAGGGCTATCCTTGCTTGGGGGGCACCTGGGGGGGGGAGGTTTGCAGTTGTTGCAGGAGTGTTTTGATGAGGGTCCTTCTGAAGCAAAAGGAGCCACGCCTAAACCATGCTTCCACTCGATTTTGATCCTTCACGCAAAACGAGGTCCAAACTCCAAAATCCGTCTAAGAAGGCATGGTAATTTTTATCATGTCTCAATTATTTAATGAATTTGGAGACTTTTTGGCTAGGGACTTTCATTTAAATAAGGATCTGAACTAAGATAAAGTCACGAGACAAAACTGAGTAACAAGTTTATCGGTTTTCAACAATCGACCTTAGTTCGCTTCCAAATGGTCCTATTCTTTCTAGTTAAATAAATCAAGACAATCCTAGGCTAAATAAGGGTTGGTTGGTCGTCCAAGAGAGTCCAAGAGGGCTGTTTTATAATTTTCAAATGAAGATCAAATGTCGCTTTCAAGGAAGGTCCAAATGTCGCTTTCACTCTTATATTTGTGTAAGGCTTGTGTAAGGGCTTTTGTTCGACTCTATAATGGCTACTCCAAGGCTCTTTTTCTGCTGGTATGAGGACCATTTGAAGCTTCCAAGGAGTCCAAATAATCATTGTCCTTATTAGTTTACTTTTCTTGTTTTTAGCATTTGTTTTTCAACTTGTGTAAGGCCTTGGGCCACTTTTGTACCGGTTTTCCTAGGTGCTTTTGAGCCGTTAGATGCTAGGATTAGATGGATGGTTAGGATTGTTTAGCTTGGCCTATAAAAGCAAGGCATTCCTTAGTGTAAAAATCAGATTCAGTGAATTAAAGAATGAGTAAGAAACCAAGAGTTTTCTTCATCAAAACCTATTCTTTGCTGAGTGCTTGAATAGTCCTCTTTGCTTAGTGCTTGAGGTTTGGGTAATTTCTTTGCTTAGTGCTTGAAATTTCCCTTAGGCTTAATCTAGTGGCTTAGTGCTTGGATTAAGTCATATCCCAATCACACTTGTTACTCTATTCGATTGTAGAGTTCAGGATTCCGTGGTGCCAAACAGTTCTGTCGACTGTTCGATTGCAGTCTTCAGAGTTCCTGTTCGGTTTTTAGTCATTTTTATCACGTTTAGACAGTTCAAATCACTGTCCAAATCGAGTCATATTTAGTCATATTCCGAGTCTTGAGAGTTTTAATTCAAATTGGTTATCAAAGCAAAGGTTTAACACAATTCCATTGTTGTGTTAGTCTTGGGTTGGATAATCCTTTTTGTGAGTTCATTATATCCTAACCACATCATAAACCACAAAATAGTCATGAGTAAAATGAGTGAAGAGAGATTGAGTGGTCTTGAACAAAAGTTTAATCGGCTAACAACAAATGTCGATTTGATTTTGCAATCCATGACTACATTGATGGCAAACGTCCTTACATTACCAAGAGGAGGAGAAAGACCACCACCACAACCACCACCGGGCAGAGGTAGATGCCGTGGGTTCATAGGGAGAAGAAGAGAACACAAGGTTGCTCAAGGTGTCAATGAAGGTGAGCCCAACTCGGATTCGGAGGATTCTATGGCCAAAGCCTTCCAACAAGAGCACACCAAGGATTTAAAGGTAATAATTCCTGATTTTTATGGTAGTTCAAACCCCGATGATTGGTTAGATTGGTTTGAGACCATGGGAAGAATCTTTGAGTTTAAAGATTATTCGGATAGCAAATCTTTCAAAGTTGCAATCTTGAAACTCAAAGGCCATGCTTTTCTTTGTTATGAGAACTTAAAATTTCAAAGGAGAAGAGATGGTAAGGAACCTATTTAATCTTGGTCTAAGTTGAAGCAGAAGCTTATGAGAAAGTTTGTGCCTAGAAACTACACCCGAAACATGTCTACCACCACAAAATGGTCGTCCAAAATAGTCCCTCATAAACCCCGACCCAAAACCGAAATGAATGAGCCTATCACCACAAAATTGTCCCCCAAAATAGTTCCCCACAAGGTTCAAACCGTGACCAAGGTTGTTAAACCAAACCCTCTAAACGAAACCACAACTCTTGACAAGGGTAAGGCAAACGAAACCTCACAAAAAAAGGTCACCACCCTAAAAAAATGTTGTTAATGTCAAGGCTTTGGTCACTTTGTTAAAGAATGCCCAACAAAGAAAGCCCTTAACACATTTGAGTTAGTGCATTGGGGTGATGATGAGATCCTTGTGTGTAATAAGGATATGGAAGAAATGGGTCATGAGGAAATGGGTGATGATTTGGCGGAAACGTGTGGGTCTTGACTTGGTTACTTGGAAAGCATCTACTAATCACATTGAGGTGCTAAATCAAGAGGTGAGTGGTATGGAGAATGTCCATGTTTTCCCTACCAAAGATAAGTCCAAAGAGCAAGAGGAACCATTCCCTACCAAAGTTCAAAGATTCATCAAACTCTATGAAGATGTTTCACCAAGTACCACCATGGAGTTGATGACCGAGGTCCCTAAACCTCATTTGGGCAGCCGTGATATATGCAACTCCGATGGCAAGGTAGGAGAAGGCCCACTTAAACAAAGCAAGCTCAAGTGGAAAGATTCCAAGGGTCGAGTTAAAAGGAAGCCGTTCACCAATGATCAAACCGAGGGAACTTTCAATGGTTTGCAATGTGATTATCCTACTTTCTCTATTCCAAATTTCACTAATTCGTTTGAGATTGAAAGTGAAGCTATTAGCATTCACAAGGTGGCTGTCCTAATGCAAGAAATCATGCTAAATGTTTGCTCTAGCAAAGGATGCCGTGTTGGTAAAGAGCAAGTCAAGGAGAGGTTCTCAATCCATGATCAAACCGAGAAGGACAATGGGACTTGGGAGGAAAAGTCCAAGACTCCTATGCAAACCAAAGTATTTGATTCCGGAGACCCCGTGTGGATACATTTCAGCAAAGGAAGGGTTGTCAAGCAAAGAAAAGAATGGTCCATCGCAAGTGGAAGAGGTCCTTTCAAGCTCACCGAAATTGTTTTCATGTTAGAGTTCTCTGCAAGAATTAAACAGCCCTGTCGACCGTTTAATTCTCCCATGTCCGTCCAAAGTTTCAGTCCTTATTTCACAAACAGACAGACCATTGCGCTGTTCAGTTTCGAGTCCTTGTCCGAAAACCCGAGTCCTAGTTCAATTGGGTTGGTTCTTTTGGGCATCCGTGTCATATTTAATGTTGAGGACTTAAGTCAATACTATGAGAAGGTCAAGGATGGTGATGTCGAGGACTTGAGGACAAGTCCTTTTCAAGAGGGAGAGTTTGAAGCAAAAGGAGCCACGCCTAAACCATGCTTCCACCCGATTTTGATCCTTCACGCAAAACGAGGTCCAAACTCAAAAATCCGTCTAAGAAGGCACGGTAATTTTTATCATGTCTCAATTATTTAATGAATTTGGAGACTTTTTGGCTAGGGACTTTCATTTAAATAAGGATCCGAACTAAGATAAAGTCACGAGACAAAACCGAGTAACAAGTTTATCGGTTTTCAACAATCGAACTTAGTTCGCTTCCAAATGGTCCTATTCTTTCTAGTTAAATAAATCAAGACAATCCTAGGCTAAATAAGGGTTGGTTGGTCATCCAAGAGGGCTGTTTTATAATTTTCAAATGAAGATCAAATGTCGCTTTCAAGGAAGGTCCAAATGTCGCTTTCACTCTTACATTTGTGTAAGGCTTGTGTAAGGGCTTTTGTTTGACTCTATGATGGCTACTCCAAGGCTCTTTTTCGGCTGGTATAAGGACCATTTGAAGCTTCCAAGGAGTCCAAATAATCATTGTCTTTATTAGTTTACTTTTCTTGTTTTTAGCATTTGTTTTTCAACTTGTGTAAGAACTTTGTGTAAGGCTTTGGGCCACTTTTGTACCGGTTTTCCTAGGTGCTTTTGAGCCGTTAGATGCTAGGATTAGATGGATGGTTAGGATTGCTTAGCTTGGCCTATAAAAGCAAGGCATTCCTTAGTGTAAAAATCAGATTGAGTGAATTAAAGAATGAGTAAGAAACCAAGAGTTTTCTTCATCAAAACCTATTCTTTGCTGAGTGCTTGAATAGTCCTCTTTGCTTAGTGCTTGAGGTTTGGGTAATTTCTTTGCTTAGTGCTTGAAATTTCCCTTAGGCTTAATCGAGTGGCTTAGTGCTTGGATTAAGTCATATCCCAATCACGCTTGTTACTCTATTCGATTGTAGAGTTCAGGATTCCGTGGTGCCAAACAGTTCTGTCGACTGTTCGATTGTAGTCTTCAGAGTTCCTGTTCGGTTTTTAGTCATTTTTGTCACGTTTAAACAGTTCAAATCAATGTCCAAATCGAGTCATATTTAGTCATATTCCGAGTCTTGAGAGTTTTACTTCACCTTCTTCATTTACTGTGGATGAGGATCTGGATTTGAGTGAGCTTAACCTCCGCCAATGTCGGCGGAAGATTTGTGATGGCCATTATACTGCTGCTGTCCGGGTGCTTTCTTCATCTGGGGTTGCCCCCTACTCCGATGCCACTCTTGTGGCCCTGCGTGAGAAGCATCATGTCGCCCCGCCTCCTTCATTGCCTCCTTTGTCTAGGGATCATCATCCTCTGGTTTCCTCTTCGGCTGTGGTCCTGGATATGATTCGGAGCTTCCCACGTGGTACTTCCTGTGGGAGGGATAGTTTTCGTGCCCAACACCTTATGGACAGTTTGAGTGGCGCTGCTGTGGCTATCTCTGATGATTTGATCACTTATATTACTAGGGTGGTTAATATTTTTCTTGAGGGCCGGTGTCCTCTTCCTCTGGGTGAGTACATTACCAGCGCCCCTCTCACGCCACTCGTTAAACCGGGTGGTGGGGTTCGTCCTATTGCTGTTGGTATGGTCTGGAGATGGCTTGTCTCTAAGGTTGGTGCTTCTATGGTTGGTCCGTCTTTATCTTCTTATTTTGATGGGATTCAGTTCGGGGTGGGTGTGTCCGGTGGAGGAGAGGCTATCTTGCATGCCTTGAACCGGCTCATTGAGGCTCGGGGGGCTCAGGTGGGGCTTTCTATGTTGCTGGTTGATTTCCAAAATGCGTTCAACCTTGTTGATCATTCGACCATTCTTCAGGAGGTCCGCCGTCGTTGCCCGGCTCTCTCCCGTTGGGTGGAGTTTTGTTATTCCAACCTTGCCCGTCTTTTTTATGGGGAGCACTGCCTGTGGTCTTGTCAGGGTGTTCAACAGGGTGATCCGTTGGGCCCTTTGCTTTTCGCTTTGGTTTTGCATCCTTTAGTTTGCAAGATCCGGGACACTTTTGACCTCACTTTGCAGGCGTGGTACTTAGATGATGGCACCATTGTGGGTGATACTTTGGAGGTGGGGAAGATTTTGGACTTGATTATGGTGGATGGCCCTCGTTTTGGACTACATCTTAATGTCTCCAAGACGGAGGTCTTTTGGCCTGTTGAGGATCCTCAGAGTCGGCTTCCTGGGGTTTTCCCCCCTTCTATTTCTCGGCCATTGCGTGGTGTTACAGTTTTGGGTGGACCTGTCAGTACTTGTCCTGATTTTAGTAGTGAGATTGTGGCGAAGAGAGTAACTAAGACCATTGAGCTAATGGACTTGGTTGCGAGGATTGAGGACTCGCAGTGTGAGTTGCTTCTTCTTCGAGCTTGTACTGGTATTTCTAAGCTCTATTTCTCACTTCGTACTTGCTTCCCTAGTGTTTTTGGGTCAGTCCATCTTCCTTTTGATGTCCCTCTTCGTTTCAGCTTGGAACGTATTGTCACCGCGTCTGGGCCGGGTTTTGGGGATTGGCAGTGGCGCCTTGCTACTTTCCCTTTTCACCTTGGTGGTCTTGGTGTCTATGCGGCGGGAGAAGTTTTATTCTATGCTTTTATTGTGTCCCGTTTGCAGTCTCCTTGTTTGCAGGCTAAGCTCCTCGGCCCTTCTAGTATTGTAGCTGCTGGCCCTGCTTTTGATGATGCCGCGCGGGTGTTTACTGTGACTACAGGTTCTGGTATCTTAGGTAACCCTAGTGAAGTTGCTGGCCCCAAACTTATGAAGAAATTGGCAGACATTTATTTCACGACGGTTGCGGCTGCCTCAGAGTCTGTTTTATCTTTGACACCACGCCAGCTTGCTTTATGGCAGTCTCAGCAGGGGTCTCACTCCTCTGATTGGTTATGTGCGGTTCCTATCTCGGGGTTGGGTCAGACTATGAACGGGAGGACTTAACGTTGTGTGCTTGGGTATCTTCTGGGTGTTCCGTTATTCACGGTATCTAGGCCCTGTCCTGCTTGCTCTCTGGTTTTTTCTGAGGATATTTTTGGGGACCACGCTGTTTCTTGTGCTGGTACTGTGGGCGTTAAACATCGGCATAACCTTGTCCGGGACACTCTTTTCGACATCTATTATAGATCTGGTATTACTGTGGGAAAGGAGGTTGATATCGGTTTGGTTGATGGGCATGGTGGCTCACTTCGTCCTGCGGATTTGCTGCTTTATTCTTGGGACTTAGGGCGGGATGTGTGCGTTGACTTGATTGGGTCTTCTCCTTTGACTCAGACTAGGATCACGGATTTTGTGCCTGGCCGGGTTGTCGTTGATGCTGCTCAGCGTAAGTGTGCTAAGTACGGGGACTTGTGTACGGCAGCGGGTTATGGTTTCCTTCCTTTCTCTTTCTCTTCACTTGGGGAGCTGGGTTCGGATGCTGTCGCCTTGTTCAAGCGGATCCAAAAATTCTCGATATCTCAGGATGCGGGGGCTCGGGTGGCTGCTTACATTTTTACTAGACTTAGCTTTGTTGTTGCTAAGGGTGTGGGAGCCCAGATTGTCTCTCGGCTCCCCACCAATTTCATGTAAATTTTCATTTTCATTTTAATGAAAGTCTGCACGCGCATCCTTTATAATAATAATAATAATAATAATAATAATAATAATAATAATAATAATAATAATAATAATAATAATAATAATAATAATAATAATAATAATAATAATAATAATAATAATAATAATAATAATAATAATAATAATAATAATAATAATATTAATAATAATATTAATATTAATATTAATATTAATAATAATAATAATAATAATAATAATAATATTATTATTAATAATAATAATAATAATAATAATAATAATAATAATAATAATAATAATAATAATAATAATAATAATAATAATAATAATAATAATAATAATAATAATAATAATAATAATAATAATAATAATAATAATAATAATAATAATAATAATAATAATAATAATAATAATAATAATAATAATAATAATAATAATAATAATAATAATAATAATAATAATAATAATAATAATAATAATAATAATAATAATAATAATAATAATAATAATTGAGAGGAGAGGGAGAGGGAGAACGTGCGACTCATCAGCGATTCAACATCGACGCACCTACGCTGACCCTAGACCACCACCGTCACCACTGTCACCGTCATCTCACGCCGGCAATCTCGTCATCGGCAACGGCTGTGGTTATAGGCGGTTGTGGGGTTAGTTTTTGCGCTGATTAGGGTTGTGTTGTGGGTTTGTTCAGATTAGGGCATCGTTTTCCGGTTTGTTTTTCTTCCGCTGTTGGCTGCAAACAACCACCCCACGTCGACCTTTAGACCTCACGTCGCCGGTCAGGGGAAGTTGTTATCGGTGGTTCCTGCGGTGGTTGTCGCTGTTGTGAGGGGAATTTCGTGCAGCGTTTTGCCATTTCAGGTGACATTGTCGCCTGTTCTGCGACGGTTGTCGACCTGCGCCACCACCCATTAGCATTCCGACCTCAAGTCACCGGCCATTGCTGTGGTGGTTGACAGCGCTGCCATTGCCCTTCCTCCGGTGAGTTTCTTTTCTTTTCCTGTTTTTTTATTCTGTTACTTTCTTCACGTTTTGAGCCTTGTTACGGTGGTCTGGTGCTCCTGTCTGGTGCTCGGCCGCTGCCACCTCTGCCTCTGTGTGTGTGGGGTCAGGTTGTGGTGCGGGTTGCTGTTGGGAGTTCGGGTTATACGGTTTTTAGGGCTGTTTTTGTCAACCATTATCGTTTTGGTTGGTGTGTTGGTCGTCCTTGGCCGTTCAACGCCGCTGTGTGCGAGGAGGGTGTTGGGTTTTTTGTCCTTTCATGCCTGAGCTTGTGCGGTACCATTATCCTTTTCGAGTCTTCATGCTTGTTGGGATGGTTTTGGTAAGGGCCTTACTAAGGCAACTTGGCAGAAACATTTTCAGGACCGACATTGCCAGAATGGTGCGTTGGAACTTACGCGTCAGACTCTTACTGATAGTTTGACTGTTTATTCCAATGCCGAGAGTGTTTTGAGACGGATGGGGCTCTGGTTGTGTGGGGTGTGTTTTATGACCCGTACCACTCGTGCTAGATGTCGACATAGTCGGGGTGATATTGTGCTGTCTCCGGAGCGTGTTGATGGCCTCTACAGTTTTCATATTTATGGTATTCCGAGACCTTTGGCTCCCTCTACGTCGGTTTCTTCTGATGATGATGTTGAGCTTGTTTAGTGGTCTATATCTTCCCTTGATCGTTTATTGTCTTTGGGCCTCCGCACCGTTAAATCTATTCCTCCTAAGTGTCGTCTTGGGTTTGCTCGGGCTTTGAAAGGAGCTCTGGATAATGTGGCTGATTCCCCTAGTGATCTCTCCCGCTGGATTCGGTTGCTTGTTTTACCGTTGTGTCTGCTTAAGACTTTCGCTCCTCGGAGTAATGTTGAGTGTAGAACGGCTATTCGGCGCCAGCATCAGGAGGAGAGTATTGCCAGGGCAATCCTTGCTTGGGGGGTACCTGGGGGGGTTTGCAGCTGTTGCAGGAGTATTTTGATGAGGGTCCTTCTTTGTTTAATGTGGAGGAGGATCTGGATTTGGGTGAGCATAACCTCCGTCAATGTCGGCGGAAGATTTCTGATGGTCACTATACTGTTGTTGTTCGGGTGCTTTCTTCCTCTAGGGTCGCCCCCTACTCCGATGCCACTCTTGTGGCCCTGCGTGAGAAGCATCATGTCGCCCCAAATCCTTCATTGCCTCCTTTGTCTGGGGATCATCATCCTCTGGTTGCCTCTGAGTCAGTGGTTTTGGATATGATTCGGAGTTTCCCTCGTCGTACTTCTTGTGGGAGGGATGGTTTCTGTGCCCAGCACCTTATAGATTGTTTGAGTGGCGCTGATGTGGCTATTTCTGATGAGTTGATCACTTCTATTACTAGGGTGGTTAATCTTTTTCTTGAGGGTCGGTGCCCTCTTGCTTTGGGAGAATACATTGCCAGCGCCCCTCTCACGCCGCTTGTGAAACCAGGTGGTGAGGTCCGTCCTATTGCTGTTGGCACAGTCTGGAGACGGCTTGTCTCTAAGGTTGGTGCTTTTATGGTGGGTCCATCTTTGTCGTCTTATTTTGCTGGTTTACAGTTTGGGGTGGGTGTGTCCGGTGGAGGAGAGTGTAACACCCCCATACTCCGAGTGCCTTACCAGGACCACTCAGGTATGGAGACATCACCATCTCGGTTGCCCGAGGTATGATAATCAAACAACAGCGATAAAGAAACAACATTATTATTAATCGTTTAATGAATGAATACAATCCTTGAAACCCAAACTGATAGTACGATACATTATTCCAAACTGTCTACTCAAACTGAAATGTAAATAAAAGCTAAACTACAGCGGAAGACTCTATCGTCACGTCGTGGCCATCCCAGCTATCCCGTATCATCTCTATACCTGCTCGATATCTGCTCACCATCCCCGAATGGATCACCGCAGGTTTACAAAACAACACCGGGGTCAGTACTAATCACACAATCAAAACAGATAACAATAATAAGACAAACAGACAGCCGAACTGCCACACACACACACATCCAACCAACCGTCTCAATCATCGATCGTCCCTTTGGACCAGCCCGCGCCAGTGGGGGACCGCAGCCGTTCCCACCTAAGCCCCGCTCATCGTACGAGCGATAACCCTGTCCATTAATGTGCACATCCCCTTTCGTGTCGGGTTCCACTAAGGGCGAAACTAGGGCGTGAGATCACTCCCGCAAGTGACCCCACTCAGCCGAGAACGCATCTCGAGAACCATCAACAACACAACCACAATCACAAACACAATTACAATCAACAAATCAATTAACTAACTACAGCACATCACCAATATCCCATTATGGGACTAATACTGAGTAGGAAATCCTACCTGGAAAGCACACAAGCAGACGGTATCTACAGCTGTCTCAAAACGCCTCTTCTATGAACTCTCCTCCTAACATATACACATGAATACTACTATTCAATCACTTATTCATAAAAACCCCCAATTACTAAATTAGGGTTTCACTAATCTCAACAAAACGTTATAAAAATTATGCTAGAAGCTTACCCTTGACGCAAGGAATCCAACGACACAAACTACGATGCAAACCGACCGTCTGATCCCCGGGAATTGTCAAGAACGCGATTAGGAAGAAGGACCAACTGCTTTCTCTCTTAAACAGGTTTTAGGTTTTGGCAAAAGTGTTTTAGAATAAAGACGAATATGTTTATATACCTTAATCGCGTAATTAACAAAACCCGAGAAAAACCCCCGATAAACCGGACACTCGATCGAGTACCCAAGGTACTCGATCGAGTACCCCCCTACTCGATCGAGTGCCCCAGCTACTCGATCGAGTGCCCAACAGGTCAGAAACTATTTTATTCTGCGACACACCCTTACTCGACAGAGTAAGGGCTACTCGATAGAGTACCCCCAAGACCATAAATACGGAGTATTACAGTCTTCCCTCCTTAAAAGGAACTTCGTCCCCGAAGTTCAAACCACTACCAAAACAAAGGTACTCCCATAAGCTTCCCGACTCGAAGGTCAAAATAAACACAACGTAAAACATGCTACCTAACCCAACTTATCCCGACAACATACCGACACAACATATACAAGGGGTGTAAAAACCCTCAAAAACTCTCGCGATCATCTCCTACCCCCCTAAAAGAAACAAGGTTACGTCCCCGTAACCATACATACCTGATCAAAAAGGAAAGGGTAACGCTCTTTCATGATATCCTCCGCCTCCCATGTAGCTTCCTCAGTCTCGTGGTTAGACCAAAGGATCTTAAGCAACACTGTCTCACCACTCCTGGTCTTTCTAACTTTTCGGTCTAGGATCTGCTTAGGCACCTCAAGGTACGATAAAGACTCATCCAGCTCTAAGCTCTCTGCCTCCAACACATGTGACGGGTCACTCACATACTTCCGCAGTTGCGATACATGAAACACATTATGTACTCTCTCCAAAGCGGTGGTAACGCCAAACGATAAGCCACTTCCCCAACTCGCTCTAAGATCTCATAAGGCCCTATAAACTTCTGACTTAGCTTGCCTTTCTTCCCAAATCTCATAACTCCGCGCATAGGAGACACTTTCAGAAGAACCTTGTCCCCAACCCGAAACTCTATGTCTCGACGATGTAGATCCGCATAACTCTTTCTGTCGATCCCGAGCGCTCTCATCCGTTCCCCGATCATCTTAACTGTTCCACCATCTCATGTACCATCTCTGGTCCTAAAACCCTTTGCCTCAAAGACTGTCGTCCCAACAGATTGGACTTCTACATCTCCTCCCATACAAAGCCTCAAACGGTGCCATACCAATACTAGTGTGATAGCTGTTATTGTAAGAAAACTCTATCAAGTCTAACCTCTGCTCCCAGCTACCACCGAAATCCATCACACACGCTCTCAACATATCCTCCAAGGTCTTGATTGTTCTCTCGGTCTGCCCATCTGTCGCAGGATGAAATGCTGTACTCCTCTTCAAAGCTGTTCCCAACGATTCCTGCAACTCCTTCCAAAACCTCGATATAAACCTCGCATCTCTGTCAGACACTATGTCCTTAGGGACTCCATGTAACTTAAGCACGTTCTTTCGATAGGCCATAGCCAATTGTGCCTTAGTCCATGTATCTTTCATTGGAACAAAGTGAGCTGACTTGGTCAGACGATCTACTATCACCCAAATCATATTGTTACCTTGTTGACTCTTAGGTAAACCCACAATGAAATCCATGGAAATGGATTCCCACTTCCACTCAGGCACCTCCAAGGATTGAACCTTACCTTGTGGTCTTCTCTGTTCCCCTTTTACTCTCTGGCATGTCAAACAACGGGACAGAAACTCAGCTGTCTCTTTCTTCATCCCAGGCCACCAAAACGTTTTCTTCAAATCTTTGTAAAGCTTGTCACCACCCGGATGAACTGAATATGGTGTGCAATGCGCTTCTGTCATGATTGTCTTTTTCAACTCCTCGTCATTAGGCACACACCACCTACCATCAAACCTCAAACTACCATCTGTATGGATGGAAAACAAGGACACCGTCCCTTTCTCTACTCGACTCTCCACTCCACTATCTTAGGATCCAAAGCTTGCTTACCTCGAATATCATCATAAAACTCCATGTGTCTTTGTCATATCACCCATAGCCTCTCCTTTCGCAACATGTGAATCCCAAAGCTCGCTACCTCATCCCTCGGTCTCATCAAAGATAGAGCTGTACACAAGGAATGTACACTCTTCCTACTCAAGGCATCGCCTACAACGTTGGCCTTTCCTTCATGGTAGATGATTTCCATGTCGTAATCACCAATCAACTCCATCCACCTCCTCTGTCTCATGTTCAACTCCTTCTGCGTGAAGATGTACTTGAGACTCTTGTGATCGGAAAATACCTTAAAGATTGCTCCATAAAGGTAGTGCCTCCAAATCTTGAGAGCAAACACCACCGCACCCAACTCCAGGTCATGAGTAGGGTAATTCTCCTCATAAGGCTTCAATTGCCTAGAAGCATAGGCAATCACTTTACCATTCTCGCATCAACACACACCCCAACCCATTCTTCGAGGCATCCGTATAAACCTCGAAATTCTCGCTTCCTTCAGCAATGCTAGGACGGGAGCGTGGTCAAACGCTCCTTTAATGTTTGGAACGCCTTCTCACAACTCTCATCCCAACGAAACTTGTTCTCTTTCCTCATCAACGCCGTCATCGGTCTAGCTATCTTGGAGAAATCTTTCACGAACCGCCTATAGTATCCAGCTAAACCCAAGAAACTCCTCACCTCAAGAACATTCTTGGTGCTTCCCACCTTGTCACGCCTCAATCTTCGCAGGATCCACAGCTACCCCATCTTTAGAGATTACATGCCCCTTTAAAAGCAACTTTCTCCAACCAAAACTCACACTTGGACAACTTAGCATACAACTCATGATCTCTCAACGTCTGCAACACGATCCTCAGATGCTCCTCATGCTCCTCCTTAGTCTTTGAGTAGACTAAGATATCATCGATAAACACCACCACGAACTGGTCCAAGAACTGTCTAAAGATCCTATTCATCAAATCCATAAACACTGCCGGCGCATTGGACAACCCAAACGGCATCACCACATACTCATAATGGCCATACCTCGACGTGAAGGCTGTCTTCGGTATGTCCACATCTCTAATCTTCACCTGATGGTACCCTGACCTCAAATCGATCTTAGAAAAGACCGTTGCACCACTCAACTGATCAAACAGGTCATCTATCCTTGGCAAAGGATACTTGTTCTTTATCGTCACACGGTTCAGCTCCCGGTAATCTATGCATAACCTCAAAGTTCCATCCTTCTTCTTCACGAAAAGAACTGGTGCTCCCAAGGCGATACACTTGGTCTAATGTATCCCTTCTCTATCAACTCATCCAATCGCTTCCTAAGCTCCTCCATCTCCTTAGGACCCATACGGTACGGTGCCTTAGAGATTGGCCCCGTCCCTGGCTTCAACTCAACGGTGAAATCTATCTCCCTCTTCGGTGGCAACCCCGGAATCTCCTCTGGAAAGACATCTGCATACTCTCCCACCACTGGTATCTCCTCAATTGCCGGGCTCTCTATCCGGTCATCTCTCACATGGCACAAAAGCAGAGGACATCCCTTCCTCAGATACGACTTCAAAGCGACAGCTGCAATCAACTTAACTTTGGGTTTGACTAGAAACCCACGGTAAGACACACTAACTCTAGCAAGTCTATAGGGAAATCAACTTGTCCAACTATCAAGGACACATCCCTAAACAACCTCCCACACGATACAGACTCACCTGAAGGTATGAAAACTTGCTCCCTAACAGACTCATATACCCTCAAACCCAATCGCTTTACATGACTCAAGACACGAACGATCGAGAAGCCCCGAATCAAACAAAACAAACGTAGGAACGCCATTAACAAGAAATGTACCGGTGATAACGTGCTCGTCCTCCTCAGCTGCTTTCTTGTCCATCATGAACAGCTTGCCACTTGACTTCTGCCCACCTCCCTGGACAGTACTGGCTGATGCGGTCGGCTTAGCACCCGACCCTTGATTGTTGTTGTTGTTCATCGGTGTCTTCTGATAAGAATTACCGCCGTTGCGGTTGCCTCCACACGGTAGCTCGACCTCCACGGTTTGGCCATGATCCCGCCGGTCTGTTGCTCGCGAAGCTCTGCGCCGGTCTCTGGAAAGATCCCGGTGCACTTGTGCACTCATGTCTCTTGTGGCCTACGCCACCACATCCAAAGCAGGTCACTCCCCAGCTGTTGCTCACACTCCCACGACCTCTCCCAAAGGATGCTCCAAAGACTAAACCCGGACCTTAAGAAAACCCCTTAGATTGATTGTGGTTGCCTTTCTTGAAATTAGATTGGCCACCACCCTCGCTCTCCGACTTCCTCTTCTCTCCACCTAACCTCTCCTTAGCCATCTCCACTAGCCTCTCGGCTCTCCAGCCCTCTCATATGCTTCCTTCACATCGTAAGGACTCCCATGGGTAACTTATCCATGATTGTCGTGGTTAGCCCTCTCTCAAACCTCAAAGCAAGATTCTCCTCACTCAAACCCATGTCCTCCGCATATCTGGATTTCTCATTGAAGCGCTCTGTAGTACTCACCCACAGACATCTCGGCCGTCATCTTAAACTTGTCGAACTCCTCTCTCAACTTACTCCTCACATGTTCGCACGAACTCCTTCCTCACAGACCCTACGAAACTCCTCCCAAGGTATAGCGGGTAACCCCTGGTTGGTATATAACTCCTTGGCACTCACTTTCACCGAGTCCCACCACTTGCCCGGCCTCCTCGAGATAAAATGCAGCTTGATCCACCCTCATCTCATCGGGACAACGAACTAAATCTAGTATGTTCTCCATCTCCTCACCCAACTATCAAGGTGGTTAGGCTCCTCAACCCCCTTGTACTCCTTCGGGTTAAACCTCGCGATATAGAGGCCGACTTTAGCATGGTCAACCTCCTTCTCCTTGCTCTTATCCTTGTCTTCATTCACTCTCTTGGGGTCTCCGTAAGAGCGTCTTGGTGTTCCAACATCTTAACGATGTCATCCGTAGTCATAAGCTCGGCTCTCGCGTACAAGGCATTTCTCTTGGGCGGCATCTTGAAGCTATAGAAGAAAGGGATAAACATAAACACGCGTACTAAACTTCAAAACACGAACACGCGTTGCCCAACACCTACTCGATCGAGTATCCAAACCCACTCGATCGAGTAACCGGCTACTCGATCGAGTGCCACTATGTACTCGATCGAGTACCCAAACTCCGAACTAAATGGACCTTCGATCTCTAACCCACTCGATCGAGTATCTAGGCTACTCGATCGAGTGATTTTCTACTCGATCGAGTACCCTAGTTACTCGATCGAGTGCTCCCAAAACTCGTTTCGGACTCAAAATCGCTAAAAACCTACCCGATCGAGTCGGTCTCACTCGATCAAGTACCCCAATACGTATAAGCTACCCGCATGTTATTCGTATACTAACATGCCAACTTTATCAAACCTCATTATATTCTAACAAATAGGCTACGCATCTATTCTACTAATCAACAAAATCAATTCATCATGCTATTAAAGCCACATTATAAACATCCAACATGTTATCATTTCATTAACATGTTCACATATCATTTTCTTTCACATGCTCAACTTCCTATTTCAACACCAAACATTCAACACACTTCATCACTTTATTGCACAAGTTACTAAGCACATACATGACTCAAACACATTTTCCCCACGTGACCGGTTCAAAGTTGTAGGGCGACCCCTTGCGACTTTAGGACGTCTCCCAAGCCTTTGCACTAGCTCCTACAACTTTTACCCCGGGTTCATTTTAATTGACTCTCTACGTTCATTAAGTTCATTGGTTACAGGTTTCAGGATCGTCGCTCTGATACCATTTGTAACACCCCATACTCCGAGTGCCTTACCAGGACCACTCAGGTATGGAGACATCACCATCTCGGTTGCCCGAGGTATGATAATCAAACAACAGCGATAAAGAAACAACATTATTATTAATCGTTTAATGAATGAATACAATCCTTGAAACCCAAACTGATAGTACGATACATTATTCCAAACTGTCTACTCAAACTGAAATGTAAATAAAAGCTAAACTACAGCGGAAGACTCTATCGTCACGTCGTGGCCATCCCAGCTATCCCGTATCATCTCTATACCGCCGATATCTCCGCTCACCATCCCCGAATGGATCACCGCAGTTTACAAAACAACACCGGGTCGTACTAATCACACAATCAAAACAGATAACAATAATAAGACAAACAGACAGCCGAACTGCCACACACACACACATCCAACCAACCGTCTCAATCATCGATCGTCCCCTTTGGACCGACCCGCTGCGATGGGGGACCGCAGCCGTTCCCACCTAAGCCCCGCTCATCGTACGAGCGATAACCCCGTCCATTAATGTGCACATCCCCTTTCGTGGCGGGTTCCACTAAGGGCGAAACTAGGGCGTGAGATCACTCCCGCAAGTGACCCCACTCAACCGAGAACGCATCTCGAGAACCATCAACAACACAACCACAATCACAAACACAATTACAATCAACAAATCAATTAACTAACTACAGCACATCACCAATATCCCATTATGGGACTAATACTGAGTAGGAAATCCTACCCGGAAAGCACACAAGACGGTATCTACAAATTTTGTCTCAAAACGCCTCTTCTATGAACTCTCCTCCTAACATATACACATGAATACTACTATTCAATCACTTATTCATAAAAACCCCTAATTACTAAATTAGGGTTTCACTAATCTCAACAAAACGTTATAAAAATTATGCTAGAAGCTTACCCTTGACGCAAGGAATCCAACGACACAAACTACGATGCAAACCGACCGTCGATCCCCGGAATTGTCAAGAACGCGATTAGGAAGAAGGACCAATCGCTTTCTCTCTTAAACAGGTTTTAGGTTTTGGCAAAAGTGTTTTAGAATAAAGACGAATATGTTTATATACCTTAATCGCGTAATTAACAAAACCCGAGAAAAACCCCGATAAACCTGGGACACTCGATCGAGTACCCAAGGTACTCGATCGAGTTCCTTTCTACTCGATCGAGTGCCCCTGACTACTCGATCGAGTGCCCAACAGGTCAGAAACTATTTTATTCTGCGACACACCCTTACTCGACAGAGTAAGGGCTACTCGATAGAGTACCCCCAAGACCATAAATACGGAGTATTACAGAGAGGCTATCTTACATGCCTTGAACCGGCTCATTGAGGCTCGGGGTGCTGAGGTGGGACTTTCCATGTTACTGGTTGATTTCCAGAATGCTTTCACACTTGTTGATCATACGACCATGCTTCAGGAAGTCCGCCTACGTTGCCCGGTTCTCTCCCGTTGGGTGGATTTTTTTTATTCCAGCTCTACCCGTCTTTTTTATGGGGAGCATTGCTTGTGGTCTTGTCAGGGAGTCCAGCAGGGTGATCCTTTGGGTCCGTTGCTTTTCGCTTTGGTTTTGCGTCCCTTAGTATGCAAAATCCGGGACACTTTTGACCTCACTATGCAGGCATGGTACTTGAATGATGGCACCATTGTGGGGGATACTTTGGAGGTGGGGAAGGTCTTGGATTTGATTATGGTGGATGGCCCCTGTTTTGGACTACACCTTAATGACTCCAAGACGGAGGTCTTTTGGCCTGTTGAGGATCCTCAGTGTCGGCTCACTGGGGTTCCCCCTCCCCCCCCCCCCCCCTCTATTGCTCGGCCCGCGAGGGGTGTTACAGTTTTGGGTGGACCTCTCAGTACTTGCCCTGGTTTTGGCAGTGAGATTGTGGCGAGGAGAGTAACTAGGACCATTGAGTTAATGGACTTGGTTGCGAGGATTGAGGACCCGCAATGTGAGTTGCTTCTACTTCGAGCTTGTACTGGTATTTCTAAGATCTATTTCTCCTTTCGTACTTGCTCCCCTAGTGTTTTTGGGTCCGTCCATCTTCCTTTTGATGTTGCTCTTTGTTCCAGCTTGGAACGTATCGTCACCGCGTCTGGCCCGGGTTTTGGGGATTGGCAGTGGCGCCTTGCTACTTTCCATTTTCATATTGGTGGTCTTGGTGTCTATGCGGCGGGGGATGTTTTAAATTATGCTTTTATTACGTCTCGTTTGCAGTCGGCTGATTTGCAGGCTAAGCTCCTCGGACCCTCTGGTATTGTAGCTGCTGGCCCTACTTTTGATGATGCCGCGAGAGGTTTTACTGCGACTACAGGCTCTGGTATCTTAGGTAACCCTAGTGAAATTGTTGCCCCCAAACTTATGAAAAATTGGCAGACATTTATTTCGCGGCGGTTGCTGCTGCCTCAGGGTCTGTTTTCTCTTTGACCCCTCGCCAGCTTGTTTTGTGGCAGTCTCAGCAGGGTTCCCACTCCTCTGATTGGTTGCGTGCGGTTCCTATCTCGAGGTTGGGTCAGACTATGAACGGGAGGACTTACCGTAGTGTGCTTGGGTATCATCTGGGTGTTCCGTTATTCGCGGTCTCTAGGCCCTGTCCAGCTTGCTCTTGGGTTTTTGATGATGATGTTTTTGGGGACGACGCTGTTTCTTGTACTGGTACTGTGGGCATTAAACATCGGCATAACCTCGTTCGCGACACTCTTTTTGACATCTATTATAGATCTGGTATTTCTGCGGGAAAGGAGGTTGATATTGGTTTGGTTTACTGGCATGGGGGTTTTCTTCGTCCTGCGGATTTGCTGCTTTATTCTTGGGACAGGGGGCGTGATGTGTGCGTTGACTTGACCGGGTCTTCTCCTTTGTTTCAGACTGGGATGACGAAATTTTTGTGCCTGGCCGGGTTGTTGCTGATGCTGCTCGGCGTAAGTGTGCTAAGTACGGGGATTTGTGCGCGGCTGCGGGTTATGGTTTCCTTCCCTTCTCTTTCTCATCACTTGGGGAGTTGGGTTCTGATGCTGTTGCCTTGCTCAAGTGGATCCAGAAATTCTCGGTATCTCAGGATGCGGGAGCTCGGGTGGCCGCTTACATTTTTACTAGACTTAGCTTTGCTGTTGTTAAGGGTATGGGAGCCCAGCTTGTTTCTCGGCTCCCCACCAATTTCATGTAAACTTTTGTTTTTTCTAATAATAATAATAATAATAATAATAATAATAATAATAATAATAATAATAATAATAATAATAATAATAATAATAATAATAATAATAATAATATAATTACATGTTTCCTAATTGCTTCCTTATACCTATGACCAACCTATATAAATAGACCTCATTAATCATATAACACAAATAATTCATCACATAAGAGAAAAGAGGAGGAAATAATTCACATAAGAGAAAAGAGAAAGAAGAACTAGGTAGGAGATCGTCACAAGGTAATTTTCTAATCGTCTCTTCACATACTCACCTTAAGACTAATATAACTCATTAAATAGGCAACCATTGACTGACCCGAGACCATGACCTTGATCGTGGGACACCAGGGATTTACCAGGACCCACCGTTGACCACCAGGGACACGGGAATGGGGTATTTAAGGCGGGTTTTTGAATTGGTGGCTGTTGGGGTTCGTTGTTAGGGTTGTCGAAAGGGGTTTATGGGGATTCGACCCACGAAACTCGACCAATTGAACCTGGGTTAGGGTGGGTTGAGACCAGGGGTGAGAGTCGACCCCAGTGGTGGTGTCTTTGTCGTCGGAGGTGGAGGTTTGCGGCGGTGGTGGCTGGAAACACGTGAAAACAGGGGAGGGAGTGCTTATGTTGTTGCTGCCGGTATTGGGTCGTTGATGGGGTGTTGTTGCTGGGTCGTGAGAGTGAGGGACCACCAATGGAACCACCAAAGAGCATTAGTAGGGCTGTTGGCGGCCAGAGGTGGTAAGGGACAAGGATGGTGAGTGTCGGGCTAGGGCATGTAACGGGTTGAAAGGGATTTGCTGATGGGTTCAGCTAGGGCATGAGTTAAAGGCCGCGTGTGGTGGTGGTTGTTAGTATTTGGGCCGTACATGGGTTGTGTTCAGAGGGGGATCGTGGTGGAGCTGAGGATCGGTGGTTGTAGTTGGCGGGATTGAATAGTGCGCGTGTGGTGGTGCTTGGCGGTATACCTATCATATGATGATGATGATTATGGTTATACAATAGTAGTCCTATGTATTAAATCATATAATGTTGTGGGCTGTTTTTAATGGGTGCTTGTCGGGTTAATACACGGGTTGGGATGGTTCATGGCGTTTGGTTTTAGTTTGAGACGAGTTTTTAATTAATAATGCAATTTATAATTAATAAAATAATTAGTTTGGGTGGTTTTAAAACGGGATTTAACTAATGGATTGAAACGGATTTTTGAATTATATTATACGATATTATAATTAACGTAATTAATTAATCGGAAATTTCCCATGGTACCCCTGAATTTTGTCAGATTTCCCATGGTACCCCTGCTTTTAAGAATATGTCCATGGTACCCCTAAGGTTTCATTTTTGTGCCCATGGTACCCCTTAATGTAACGACCGTTAACTAGATGTTAAATTTTGATGACGTGGCAATAATTAATAAATTAATAATTAATAATAAATTTGAAATAAAAATAAAAAATTGAACATTTCCCATGGTACCCCTACGTTTTATACATTTTCCCCAGATATCCCTAAGGTGTAAAATTTTTCCCATGATACCCTTCAGTCATTAATATATGGTTTTAATGTCCATGTCTTCCCTAAGATCAATTTGATTTACATTACTCTTCACATATATAGACCCCATGAAATCATTAAAGTACCTCATGACATTATTTAAGAGTGAATGATGGCCAGATGAAAGCCAATAATAAATTTGATACGCAAACACCGTAGTCAAATATTCACAATAACATTCTTGCATTAATCTTCGCTTGAAACTATATCATAACTCACTCATCTCTTAAAATTAACATGCCCAACATATAATTTTAAAGCTTCATATGTTAGCTTTCACCTCCAATAAGAACTCTACATATTAAAGTATAGCAGGTCATGTGTGAAACGTTCAGCATTCAGCCATGTAGCAGCAACATTGAGGCTACGTATCTTTTTGCTCGAGTGAACCATTTTTTTCTACCATGCACCAAATGAAAGCTAATTGAGTTATCTTTCATTTTTTAATTTGAATCACATATTATAGGCCTCTAGATTGTGAGATATATATACTTGTTTCTTTGCTAACAGGTCAAAGGGAAATGCAGAAATTCATTTTGCCTACTCAACTTATAATGCATATATTTGGAGTTGTAGAGCAGCTACGAACGTGATTCAGAAACTCGTGTTTGGCTAACATCTCAAGCTTGATAGTCACGTAAATATCATGAAAAATTAGTTAGTAAAACTTGAAATATGAAGCTTGAAAAACAGGCTTGTTGTATTCAACATTCTAAATGCTCAAAAGTTTATATTAATGACTTAAGGGTACAGTGGGAAAATTTTTACACCTTAGGGATATCTAGGGAAAAATGTATAAAGCATAGGGGTACCATGGGAAATGTTCAAATTTTTATTTTTATTTCAAATTTATTTTTAATTTTTAATTTATTAATTATTGCCACGTCATCAAAATTTAACTTCTAGTTAACGGTCGTTACATTAATGGGTACCATGGGCACAGAAATGAAACCTCAGGGGTACCATGGACATATTCTTAAAAGCAGGGGTACTAGGGGAAATCTGACAAAATTCAGGGGTACCATGGGAAATTTCCGTTAATTAATTATAATTAATGGAATTAATGGAATTATTTGAATAAAATATATAATTAGTAATTATAATAATTACTTGTCTATGTGACGGAGTTGTGAGAAGCTGTGTTAGTTGGATTCCTATTTACCCGGATTGCTTTTATGGGATTTACTGCCAGGTAGGAATTTCCTACTCAACTCGGGTTTTATTGTTAAGTGAATGAATATTTAATTGTGACGGTTGATGAGATTAATGTTAATATTGTGATTTATTAATGGAGACGGAGTATATGTGTAGTTGTTGACGGAGTTGTATGATGGGATTGTTATTGAGTTTTTTTTGTTGGTTATATTTGGTATGGAGAGTTGATTATTCAGTTGAGCATAACACGGAGGGTGTTACTACCAGTTGTGCATAGCGAGTAATTGTTACTGCGAGATGAGCATAGTAAGTAATTACTACTGCCAGTTGTGCATAGTACGTAGGGTACTACTGCCATTTGAGCATGGTATGAGAGTACCACTGCCAGTTGAGTTGAGCATAGCACGGTGTTCAGGGGGTTGTGATACTGCCAGTGATGTAAGTGAGTTGTACGGATGAAGTGATGAGAACTTGATGAATATCTATTTTGGTTGGATTATTATTGTTGTTTAGTTTATTCATACTCAACCTCGTGGTTGACCGTGTATTCGTGAACACCTGTGATGAACCATAATGGGAAGCAGATTTGACAGGTACTAAAGATTAGATGACTTGGGAGCTTATGGGAATGCGTGAGGACTTGGCCAATCTACCTAGAAGTCTAGACCACATAGATTGTTTAATCACTTATTTATTTCCGCTGAGGGTTGTACTTTAATTTATATTAAGTTTTATTTTGGTTAAGTTGTAATAAACATGTAATCGCTAAATTTTTATTTAAAGTACTTTGGTTTGTTGTACTTTGTTATTCACTACCTCGGGAAACCGAGATGGTAACGCTCTCATTTACTTGGGATGTCTAGCTAAAGGCTCCTGAATAAATGGGGGTGTTACATTTAATTTATAATTCTATGATGATATTAATTAATTCCATAAGTGGGGCATGTTAATTTTAAGGAAAATCACTATATTCTTGTGTTTTCTAAATTTAATTACTTTAATTTAATGTAATTTCCATAAATATTCTTCATCAAGGCATCTTTATATTATACTTTTAACCAAAACTATATAATATTTACATTGAGATCCCTTTATCATGTCCATCACACGGTGCTATCGATTTAAAACTATATAATATAATTAATTTGTATAGATTTCTTTAATTACATTAAAGTCCATTGGTTTCTGGAATTAATATATTGTATTGATGTACTTCCTCCATTTTTATATGATGTACCCATTTGTTGAATATATAAGTGAAGTATTTTAATAAAATGGGTACATCATATGAGAGTGGAGGAAGTAGTTAAATAATGAAGGATTAGATAGGCTTTAATAAGAATTGTTGAGCGCAGAGATTTCAGCCTATTAGAAGTCTGGTTGAACAGTTGACTCCATAACAATAACAATTCATCCTAAAGATCAAAATTGTCAGACATTTTAATCATCTTTAATTTTATATACCAATTAAATAGCGTATTTATTATAATATCACTCGAAAGTCTTTTAAAAAAGGTGGACCCTCTATAATCGCTCGAAAAAAACTTCCTTTAATAATATAAACCAGATTTAATGCTCGTGCGATGCACGGGCCGCTTGTTAGAGTCTTTCATAATTTTTTAATTATATTGAAAACGTTATTTATGTACTTGATATGATCTTCTGTTATACCTTTAAGTTAATGGCGTAGATAAAAAGAGTAAAATGCGTATCTGAAAAGGCACAATCCTAAAATAATAGTCGCATCCCTTAAGTACCATTTTTCTAATTTTGTTCGTTTGTATGATGACCTGTCCAACCGGGTTTGTTGGTAAGAAATAGAGATTCAAATTAATGGTCACTTGACAAAGGGCTACAAAGATACTATATATATATATATATATATATATATATATATATATATATATATATATATATATATATATATATATATATATATATATATATATATATATATATATGCACAAGTTAGATAGGAGTAATTATTATGCCAGTTATAAAATATACAAATTTTACAACTAAAATATTTTTTTCTAGTTTGAGTGTGATAATATGGATGGATATTTATAGTTGGTAGAGGAAACTCAGTCATCTTGATCTAGCCTGTAGGTAAACAATATTTAGGACTTTTGTATAACCGTTTATTATCCTTACACATGATCATCATTACTATAACTATTATTATTTCAAAAACTAATTACGGAGTATATCTTTTCATTTATTTATTTAATTTGTTAAAATCACTTTAAATAGTATTGGACATTTCTACGTAAAATACTACATATCGAGAAACTTATCCCAACTCAAAGTCTCCCACCATCAGTTCACCACGGTGTACATATAACTATATAATACGTGTATTTGTAATGTTAGTGTAATATCTAAACATACTTATTGAAAACTCTTTGTATAACCGTTTTTTTAAGTAAATTCATTCTCCCTTCTATTTATTTATATTATATTGTTACATATGTGTTAACAATGTAAGTTTGTTATTATACGTAAAGTTAAACTTTCAAATTAACCAACACAAATTCTTTGTATGGTTTAATTTGTCCATGAACTTATATATAGACGGAAATTATACAGGTGAAACTTGCCATCCTATAAAAAAACCTTATGAATACTTAATCGTCTATTCGTCTACACAATATTTGTACTCAAATACTCGAAGAATTCTTTTTTGCAAGTCCTTTCGGGAGCCAACACCAACATTAAGTTTTGCCGCTTATAAGAATATGTCAAATTTAACCGGATATAAATTTATGAAAATTAAATAAAATAAGTTCTATTCTAAACTATAGAATTGCCGCCGAGATACAGTCCTCATAACAATAAGTCGAGACGTTTCTATAAGATGAACTACGTACTGTAACTAAAAGATAATGGTCACAAGAACAATATACACAAACTCCGTTCTTTATATTACCTTTGATAATGAAAAATTAAATCTATTTATCTTCTTTTTTTTCCATCACCAAGTACGTACATCAGTTGCTTTATGGGCTATGAGTAACATGTTAAACGGGTCGGACAGAATGTAAGACTCCGTAAGATGCATGCCCAGTGCGCGTATATATATACCATTAACTTATACTCTGTAATTTGCTTTTAAAAGGAATTCATCAAGCATGAGACTCTTGCGAAAAAATAAATCAGGAAAAAGAATGTTAATTTGATACACATCCAAATCTTAAAACCAATTAACAATAACATGAATGGGTAAATAAAGGGAAAATAATACCATGATGTTTCACCCTTGACACTTACACTCCGTATGTTTAATATTGGGCATTTGGGCATGCACCTATATAATCCTGCAGAAATACACAACGATACACTCAGGTTAGTGAAACCATACAAAACAACTTAAACTCAACTTGATAGTATAATTCATGTAGATAGTATAACGCAAATTCTTGTTTACAACGGTTGTAAACACGACAATAATGAAACGGACTCGGATACTGGTTATTTAAACCCAAATAACAAGTGATACGGGTTGACTTAATTAGACATATGGTAAAAAAAAAATATCCACAAAAATAGCAACCAAATAATACACATACCTTATTTACAATATTCTCTTTTGACTTTGTATTATCTCACGTTCCAATTAACAGCTTCATCTTCTACCTTTCTTGGCCTCCATTTTTTTTTTCCCGTGAAAGATGACCAACAATGACAATGATGATACAATACCTCCACTCCATAACGACGATATTGTAGATGAAGATGTTAATCCTGGTTCAATTATTTTGAAGGACGGATCAATTGTTTCTCTAAAAGAAGGTAATGCACGATTTTGATGCGTTTAATTTGTCTTCTTGTCAATTGTTTGATGCGTTTAATTAGTCTGCTCGTCAATGATGCTCACATATTTGATGCGTTGATTGTTTATGCATTTAATTGGTCTGCTATTCAATTATTTATGCGGCTGGTTCAATTAAATCCATTCTGATGACACAGTAAAGAGAAAATGTGACCAGTTAAGTATATAATGTGACCAGTAAAGTATATAATGTGACCAGTAAAGTATATAATGTGATTGTGTATGCATTTAATTGGTTTTCTATTCAATTGTTTATGCGGCTGGTTCAATTTATCATCCAAAATTCATGTATGATCAATATTATTTCGTATAATTTCAATCGTTCATCATTTTTCTTTTGTCTGTAATTTTTCAGATTTTGATGCCTCTGGTTCTCTCGTCGGATTGAAGGCTACAAAGTGGGAATACTTACTCACTCTGTACAACAAACATGCCGCAGCAACTGGTTTTGGTACCAGAAAAGGCACTCGTCGTATCGAAAAGAATGTCGAGTATGAGAGATATTTTGTCTGTAACTGTCTGGGTGAGCACGGTAATGGCCGATCATTGAATTCTGATGGGACACCCTCTTCGTCAGGTACCCAAACGAAGAAAGTCAACATCACCAGATCTGTTTGCAAGGCTTTCATTTGGACACAACTCAACGGGAAAGGCCTTTGGGAAATATTAAACCATAACCTTGATCATAACCATAGCTTAACGCCCCCTCAATGGCAACATAACCACAGGTCAGAGAGGAAAATAACCGCTGAAGAGGGTGAGGTGATTGAAATGATGACCGAAGCCTTGGTTCGACCATATGTCCAATATCGTGTTTTAGCTGCTATTTCTGGAGGCGAGGAGTTTGTTGGATATACAAAGAGAGACCATATCAATTATGTTAATATGCTTAAGATGCGTGCTATTGAAGGCGGTGACGCATCAACCTTGGTCGAATTGTTGACCAAATGTCAATCTGAAGACCCAGGTTTCTTTTACCGTTTGAAATTTGGTGCCGACGGAAGATTATGCCATGTTTTCTGGCGGGACTCGGTGATAAAGGAGGATTATTATTGTATAATGATGTGCTTATCTTTGACACCACTTACCGTACAAATAAATATAACTTGATTTGCGGTCCGCTAATTGGGATTAATAACCATTGGTCGAACATTATGTTCGGGTTTGCATTCATATCGAATGAACAAGATGAATCATTTGAGTGGTTGTTTAATGCCTTCAATGAATCAATGGGCGAAGATGTCCGTCCTGTAACTATTTTTACTGATCAAGACCTTGCTATGACAAATGCCATCAAAGAGGTAAATAACACTTAACTGGTCACATATTCTTACGTAAATGGTTACAATTTATTATTTAGCTGTAAACAGGTGCATATTCCCACGCAAAAGTGTTACCCTCATAAGTAAGTTATAAATAGTTACATAATTTTTTGAAAATGGCTACGTATAATTCAACATGTGCATATTTTGTAATCAAATGTTGATACAGGACCGACTTTGTGTTATTTCTGTTGTTTGTGACCCATTCTGATGACATTAGTGGCCACTTTTAGTTATGAATTAAATCCTTTCTTTTGTATCTTATTAAGATCAAAATGTGACCAATTTTAAGCTATGTGTAGGTTTTGAATAACTACTATAGAATTTCCTTATTTTGTGTTGTTTGTGACCATTCAGGCTAAAATAGTGGCTGATGTTTTCATTTCTTTAACCTGTTATAGTACGGTTACTTTATGTACTTACATGGTCACATATTCATAGTAAGATGGAGACATTCTATATTTACGTTATTAATAGTTACCCCCTGAACTGTTATTACTCAATTGCTAGGTTTATCCAACTTCAAGGCATAGGTTATGTCAATGGCATATCCAACAGAATGTTGTTTCACACTATGGTTCACTGAAGCATAATCGATCATTCCAGCCCGTATTCAACAAATGTCTTAATGGTTGTTATAGCGAGGCGGAATTCGAAGATACATGGAGGAAAATGATATCAGATTACGGACTGTAAGATAGTGATTGGTTTGATCGTCTATATACTTTAAGGTAAAAATGGTGCACCGCATTTAATAAGGGATACTTTTCAGCAGGTATATTATCGTCGCAACGGAGTGAAAGCACCAACCATGCTTTGGGGTTTCAAGCAACTAAGACTACTTCACTTACCGAATTCTTTCACGTATTTGAGTCAACAGTTAGAAGATGGAGGTCGGAAAAGGAACGAAATGAATTTAATAATATTCGTGCCAAGCCCACATCTGTGTTTCCTATGGTGGACTTATTAGATCATGCATCCCAAGTTTATACACTGAAATTGTTCAGGGCATTTGAGAAGGAATTCGGTATCGCAATCGGTACAAGGGCTATAGAATGTACGACTGAAGATCATATTAAGTCATACCTTGTGTATCCATCGGGTACTGATGAAAATCCACACCATGTCACCTTTGATTCTTCTAACTTGCTTATTGACTGCACGTGTCGTAAATTTCAGGAATGTGGAATGCTATGCTTCCACTCCATCCGCATCTTACACCTCCGGTCTGTTTCCGAAATTCCCGACCGATACATTTTAAGGAGGTGGACTAAGTTTGCCAAGAAGGAAGTGTGGGACAGACTTCTTCCTAATGATAGGCGTAGAAGTGGCATTAATGAGGCTGTTAATTGATGGCGTCAATCGCTTACCATGTTCAACAATCTGATAACAAAATGTCAGAGTGTACCCGAAGCGAGGTCGTTATTGGACCATGCTTACTCAGGAGCTCTAGAAGAGGTCCAAACTTTTTTCAACAGTAGAAGAGCGTCAGAGTGTCCAACAAATAGTGCTCCACGCACAGGTCCTACGATACTTGATCCTAAACGAGCAATTACGAAGGGGCGTAAACAAAGGAAGAAAAGAGGGATACAAAAACGAAAGTCAAACCGTCCCGCTAAAACAAATGAGGTCGAACTGCCATACACTCCCATTCCGAGGCTCTTATAAGCAAAATAAGTTTTTACTTTGCGGTAGTTGGTACTATGCATTTTTGTTTTGCTTTATTTTTTGAACGTAGCATTTTTGTTTTAGTCACCGAATATTTATACATTGTTTTTCTAATTAAATTGTCGCAAAATTATTTTTTCTAGTGCATGTTCCGATATTTGGTTACAATTTGTTTCATGATATGTTGCTAGTAATAAGCTAATAAATAGCAGATACATGGCTACAAATAGTAGATATACGGCCACAAAATAAAATAACTAATTCATTTAAAAAATACAAATAGTTTAAAATTGGTCACTAAGTATAAAAGAATGTTCACAAACATTTAAAAAGTACTCTTAAACAAATGTTCCTAAATCTGGTCACAATCTATAAATATTATTAAAAAGCTAGACATTAAACGCCACATAGACATATGTGACTTGGCAACAATTAATTGTGACGTGGCAAAATATAGTCCACGTGGAATTATTAGCATAGTAGTACACATGAAATTTTTTTATCAATTCCACATTTAAAAGTTACTCTCATAATTAATGGTAAAAAACTATATTTAGATAATTTTAATTTCATAGGATAATTTTTAAATCACTCTCATGCAAAGTGGATTTAATAATAATAATAATCTATAAATATAATTAAAAAGTAACCCAAACTATCAGCCATCAACTAAATGTCTTATTTTAATTTCATAAGATAATTTATAAATCACTCTCATGCAAATCTTTTACATTACATTTTTCCTTGCTCCATATTTATGTATGTAAAATCAATAACTCTATAATCTAAATACAAAATCTATATATCTAACATAAAGGCATGCTAAATTACCTAACATAATCTACATGTCATATCTATACAATAATATAAAAAGGCTACCTTGAGCATATGTATAAGACATGCGACAACGTAGAATCACTAAGAAACTTCCATTTGATAATATGTGACTAATTAATAATATTCATTCATAGAATTAAGATAGAATACTTATTATCACGTTTATGACTCCTTATTCATGTCTAACTCTTCATTTTCTCTTTAGCTCTTCCTTTTCCTTTTTGATGATTCCTTTCTTCTCTAAATTTTAACTCCTTATTTGATGCTAAGTTAATATAAGTAAAGTCTTTAAAATAAGCACTTTTATTTTTTATCCTCTTTTTCTAACCTTTTGGCATATTCATATGTTATTGAAACTTTCCATTGCATATAATTTTTATTAATCATTTGTATTTGTGAAAAAAAATAAAGTTATATCATACATAAGATTTGTGTTTTATTTGGTATTGTTTAAATAACTTTTATTGATGTCAATTTGTATTTCTCACCTTGATTTATTTTTGCAGATGGAATGGTACAATTTTCTTATTATTGCAAAGTTGGATTGTGCAGTTAATTACGTTATACATAAGGTATGTTCTATTAGTTTTGTTTGTGTAATTTATATAAGCTTATTGTAAAATGCACAGTTTTTTGCAATTTATCCACTAATATCGCTTTGTGGTAGATTTATTTTATACTATCTTTATGTAAACCCTCTTACAAGATTAATTGAATTATCGTTAAACGTATGTTTGTCTCTTATTCTATTTTTGTAGGTGATGCTTCATTTGTCTTCTCATAATATTAACATAGTATGTTAAAAAACTAAATGAGAAATGTGTAGGCAACATAAAGATTTACTTGAACAAAAACTTGATATCCGTCCTTAAACCATGTTCTAATGATATTAAAACGTATTTGGTGCGTAAGTGTCTCACTTGATATAAAAACAAAATATTTTTAGTTTTTAATTCGAATTTTGAGGATCTTAGTAAATTATTCTTTTTATAACTTTGTTTTTGTAAAAAAAAAATACAATATAGTTAAAAGGCTACTTAAAATATCTAATTTTAATTCACATGTCATTTTTATATTGGTTAATATTAAGGCTACATCAGACTTATTTATTAAAATTCTTCATAAGATTTACTAATATTTTTTTGATGGAAATCATAATACCGATCATGATTTAAATTATAAAAATTAATTAACAAATTACTCTCATCATTTAAATCGTACAATTTGTCCATCTAACTCTTCATTAACCATAGAGATAGTAGTTAAAAAGTCTTATATGTAATAAATAAGAAGTCTAATAATTTGGATTATAAAGCTACTAATAATATTTTTTTAGTGGAAACCATAAGATCATGTACTAAATTACAAAAATAAATTAAGAATTTACTCTCATTATTTAAAATTATAAATCGTAAAATTTATCCATTTAATTCCTCATTAGTAATAAAGATACTAGCTAAAAGGTCTTATATGTGGTAAATGAAAAATCCAATAACTTGGATTATAAAGCTTCACAATTTCTCATATTGTTACTTTTGATTTATTTCAAAACCATCTTAAATATTGTAATTAGCACACTTGCGAAAAAGTGAAATATAAGGTGTATATGTGCATGTGATTCAAATGTTCATAGTCTTCTTAAAAGTACTCCATATTTCTATCTTTTAAGATTTTAAAATTTTAAACGTTTAATAAGTTGTATAGTTAGTTTTGTAATTAAGATGATGCTTATTTAATTTTAATTTTAATTTTAACTATCTCAATTTGCAGATTATTGATTGTGAGGAGGCTATTAAAAAGTGGAGATTACATGTTTGGATCTAAATGTGAAAAACGAAAACATATTCGTTACTTTTTTAGTTGGCTTACAAAGCATCATCAAGATTCTCTATTTTACATGTATATTTTTGATAAAAAGTTAAATTAATAGTATCTATTTAACTTTCTTAAAAAAAAAACCTATCAGATATGTAACTGTGATCTTAGAGTGCTTTGTTTATCGACCTAACGACGCAATCGTTTTTAGCTTAATTATTTATGACGTACATCATAAATACATAAAAATAACAAATTTGTAAAAAATTTAAACAAACATTTATAGTTATAAAATTAGCTACATTAAATTGTTGACTACCAAATATTCATGAATAATATTAACATGTATTAAAATATATGGAATAAAATTCAAATAAAACTTCTGTTCCGGGTGTAATTCCAGAGCAGTTATTCGTTACCACCCGTGCTTGTAGAATGACGTCTTTGATTGAATCCTCCTTTCGGTCTCCTGAAACAATGAACAAACTGAGGGCTCGGCTTTGCACCGAGCGAACTCACTCCGACGCTCAAGTCAGTAAACTTAAGAGGATTAAGTTATGTGTTACTTGGCGAAGTATGTATTGTTGAGAGATAAGGAAGATATTACCAGATGAATAGTGATTCTTAGGTTAAATTGTGGATCCTTTCCTCAATGAGAGTTGAGGAGTATTTATAGACTTTCACCTTTTGTCACGTAGTGGCCAAGTGGCAAGCAGGTGGAAAGACTGATCTACCCTCGGCCGAGGGACCCATGGCAGGCCGGCGGGCCCTGTTGACTCGCCGCCGAGGGGTCTTGGATATGAGTTCGCGGATGTGTGCCCCGGCTGGCTAGTTGCCCCAGCCGGGACCCAAGAGACAGACCGACAGGCTGCGTCGGTTAGGCTGTCTAAGTCGTTGACCTGCTTGTGGATATCTTTGACCTTGCTCAATATGTTGACTCGGTCAGCGGGTGCAGAATATGCCCCATCAATTTGCCCCCAGCGTAGTCTATGCCGTGGTATGGGCTCCGATGTGTGTTGAGCGTATATTCTGCGTAAGACAAAATTTTCTGCCCCGGCTTCTTCTACCTCGGCTTGGTTCTGCTTAGGCCGTACCATATCCCCCCTCCACATGGATGTGTAAAGGGCATCCGATGTGGAAAAGAAAGTGACGCTGGCCGAGACCTGGGTTGAGAGTGCCGGTTGTTTTTGATTGCCCCCGGCCGGTGCTACCTAGCTTGGTTAATCATGTGGCCGGTGGAGAACAGATACTTAGGAATTTGTTGAGGAAGATGAATAGGCAGAGAGGTATGAAGGGGCGTGTTGAAGACGCTTGGTCATTGTTGCATTGATTGACGTTCAACTGTTGCAACGATTGACATTCCGTGGTTGCATGTCCGACACGTGTCGTTACGATTGATTGGTCGACGTTTCATGGTGCGCCCGATTGGTCCTTCTTCATGGGCTTTCCCCTATAAATAGGGCAGTTAGTCCCTGAAATTGGCCACCAATTTCATTTTCTCTAAAATTTTCTTCTCTCTAAACTTTCAAGGGCTTCTTTCTCTTCTAATCTTCAAAGTCGTTACTTCGGCTAGTGCTTTTCTTCAAGGTAAACAAATAAATTTTTCTCAATCTCTTATTTTGTTAAGTAATTGTTGTTACCATGTCTTCTGCTGATACCGGACCTAGTAACCGTGCGCCGGGGGGTTCCCCGTTGCGTCTTGATGAGGAGGAGATACTAGACGCCATCCCGATAAGGTCTGGGGGCCCTAGGTCTCCTTCTCCCGAAGTTGATCCAAAAGCTTTGGAGGGTTGGGAGGATGATGATGATGTTGATGATGACGATGATGATGTTGAAAGGGCTCATCCTAATGAGGGGAGGCAGTACATCATGGATCACGGCGACCCTTGTAAGGTCTGCCCTAACCGTGCTTGGACCCATAAGTTCGCCAGCTGTTCCGGCGAAACACTTTTCGAGGGTCATTTCTACTTCGGCAGGGGGTACAAAATTGTTATCCCTGAGGAGGGTCATGCCGTCTGTTGCCCTCCCCCGGGTTGCACCGGCGTATACATCCGGCACCTGGAGTACGGGCTCGGTTTCATTTGAATGATTACGTTATGGCCATCATTAGAGCCATGAACGTCGCCGTGGCCCAGCTGCACCCGTTGGCTATTAGAACAATAGTCGGCTTTGTCTGGCTCTGTCTCTTCAAGGGGGAGGTCCCAACGGTTAATTTATTCTGTCGGCTTCACCACCTTCGGCCGTCATTTCCTGGCCGCGTCGGATGGTACAGCGTGCAAATGGAGCCGGGTTACGTCTCTGTTGATAAGATTTCCTCCTGCAAGGACTGGAAAGATCGGTGGGTGTATGTTGAGGTGCCGGATGACTATCCGCCGCCCGGTCCTTCCAAAGACCAAGTTAATTTGCGGTGCGAGACTAAGGCGGAGCATGACAAATGGGTCACCCGGAGTAAGCTTAAGATGGACTTGAGCAAGGTCCCTCTTAATGCGGATGAGAAGTCGACGATGAGGCTTTTGAGGCGGACAAGAGTGGGGTGCCGAAAAGATGGATTCCCCCAACGCAGATCATTCTTCAGGATGAGCTGCTCTGCCATGTCGGCCTCATACCGGCCCTAGCACAGGGTGAGTGGGGTCAGTGTGAGGCCCATCTCTGCTCTCAATGTTTCTGGTTTTTGAATTTTGATTTATTTCTTCTACTTAACTCTTGCTTTGTTTCCTTTGCAGACCAGTTTGGACCGGACCTGTCTGAGGATATCCTCCGGAGAATGGGGCTTGCCAAGGACAAGACCGTTCTTTGATTTTCATCCTAAGGCTCTAGCCCGTGATCGCGAACGTTGCCGAATGATCTCATGGATCAAGCGGTGAAAGGCTTGAATGTGGAGGCGGCCCAGGCGAAGGTTGCTTGTAACATGCCGCGCCGAACGCGGAAAACAAAGTCTTCGGCAGCGACGGCGTCGACATCAGTTCCACCTCCCATCCCTTCAGTCCAGAAGGAGACGGTGGTGATCGTTGATATCACCAATGGGGGGACTCCGATGTGGAGGAATCTCCCCTTGTCCGTAAGAGGAAAGAGCCGCCCCGCCGCCATCGCTTCTCTATCGCGCCGGCAAGGAAATGCGTCCTCCGACCAAGAAGGCCAAGCATGGTACAGATCTATCCCGTGGCTCGGACTTAGCGGTTCATTAGGCGTTCTCGATGACAGCTCTCCGGTATGTCCATGTATGTTGACACGGATGCTTTAATTGAATTTTTGTAGATCAACCGCTGCCGTCTACCGGTCACACTATTGAACGGCGTGCCGAGAAGAAAAATGCGCAGGCAAGTGGTCAAGATGCCACCGTTGTCACCTCCTACCCTCGCCCTACCCCTTACAGATTAAGTCGGAGGGCCTAAGTTTGGCCAAAGGTTCTTTGTCGAAGTGGGTTGATACGGCCGGTGCTCTTATTGTGGAGCAAGAGAAGGCCATTCGAAGCCGCCCCACGCTCGAGCGGCTCAGCTCGAACTCGACGCCGCGAGCAAGGAAACCGAGAGGGCCAAGGCTGAGGCTGAGGAGGCAGTCCATGCTGAGAGAAAACTCAGGGAGGACGCCGAAAAGGAGGTCCTTGCTGAGAGAGCCAAGGCCGAGGCTGCGGCGGCTGAAGCCGCTAAGTCGCCGGAGGGGCGTGACCTCGTTCGAAGCACGCCGACCTTTATGCTAAGCGAGAGGGACGAATGGAGGGCATGTTTCGGCCCGGGGGAAGGTGGTTCGGAACAAGGATGCTATCATCGCCCAAAGGGAGGAGGACATTGAGACGCTCCAAACCGTTATCCTCCCTAACATGTGCGCCCAACACGGGACTGGCCGAAGAAGTCGCCCGGGGAAGTGATTGGGGAGCTCTTCCCTCTTGATGGCTCCTTTCCGTGGGACAAATTTGACGAACTGTTTGATGACAAGCTCGAAGCTAAGGAGAAAGCCGCGGAGGAGAAGGCCAAGGAGGAGGTAAGGGTGAAGAAGGAGGAAGAGGTGGCCGCGGAGAAGGCGACCCTTCCGAGAAGACTAAGGCGCCAAGGAGGAAGCCGAGAGGATGAAGGCACCGAGGCCGCCGAGGCCGAGGCCGCCAAGAAAGCCGAGGCTAAGGTCGCCGAGAAAGCCGAGATTGCCAAGACAGCTTTCGGGTCGCCCATCAAAGATGATCGCTAACGCCGCGATGGCAAGCAAAGAACAGGCATAGGGAGACGGGCGGTCGTCACCATGCTCACCCGGCGTCTCGGGATAGCTTCAGCTGTTCGGGAGCCAATTATTAAGCCTTTCCTCCCTGCCATCTTTTGGCGCTTCAAATGATATGTCTGTAACCTTTTGCTCTTCTTTTCCTTGTTTTTGTAAAACTTTGGTAGGTTGCGTTTTGGCTTATCCCTATGGGGACGGCCGTCGTCTGTATTCTCCTCACTTGTAACCTGTTATCATTTTTAACAAGAGTTTGCTTATTTTGCCTCTGGCTTGGCCGAGGTCTTTTCTTGTCTTCGTCTGAGTTGTCTTCTTACGTTATTAATTGAGCGCTTCTTTTGTTTCTGCCTCGGCCTGGCCGAGGCAGTTTAGAATGCGTATCTCAACTGTTTAACGTTCCTAAGGCATGTTGATCGCTTTTGCGAGTATCAACTGCGTTGGTAGTGACTGCCGTGATGTCTGCTTCCTGATCGTGACTGCCGTGGCGTCTACCTCTTGGGGGACAAAATAACTTTTTCTTGGTTAACTTTTTCTTTTCTGACAAAATAAACCAAGCTTAAGCGGTCACGACAACATCCAAAGTTAACCTTTGGATTCTTAAGTTAAGTCCGGAATTTCTACCCAAGATTTCCCTCTCATTAATGGATGTATTTCGTAGGACTCTACTAATAAGTTTAAGATCAGGTGAACATATAGCTGCTGTAGGTTTTAAGAATAGCATTTCTGGAGATACTACCCACCAAATAACTAACCCTAGAATTAAGGAATAAAGAAAAACAAAACGAAGATCATTTATATATGAGTAAGATATCATATCTCTTATATTTAAATATTGAATTCTTTTCTTTCTTTTTAAACTCTTAAAATTCTCAGATAAGAGATCTTTAAACCCTAACGTTTTCTCACGATAGATTCTCAATAATCGACTATAAATACCATAAATTCCTAAGTTAGGTGCTTTTAAAGCTATATAAGGTAATAAAGCATATTGAAGATAATATTCATATTTATGATTAGACTGAGCTAAGACTCCTAAAGCTTTCCATAAACAGTTTTGATCTGCTGATAATCTAACTAATGTAGAACGAAGTTCTTCTTGTTCTTTCTTATTTAAATAATCATTTAGATCTGGAACCTTAGATAGAATTATTTTAGTCTTTGGATTAGACACCAATCTTTTCTTTGTTATAGACACCCATATTGTTTTATCTAAATTATTTTCAGGTATACTTGGTGGTAGAATACTTTTCTTTCTTGTTATATAACTCTGTGAAGTTAGATTATTAAAGAAATTGATCATATTTTTATTCTTAATTATTATAAGTTATCAGACATATTTTAATATTATAATTCATATTTTATATTCTATAATTTCTTAAATATAATATTCTTTATTTCTATATCAGCATTTTATTTTAAAAATCTTTTTATAAAAGAAATTTTTAAAGAACCCCGTTATTTTGAGACATGAATTCCCCGAAAGTGACATTATTAAGGCAAATTCATCTCTAATACCTAAATCCCTAAAGAAGTGGCTGGCAGTGGACCATGTCTCCTACTAAAAGGCACCCTCCCGGGTCAGGACCAAGAGGAATGCTGCAGATGCAATTCAATGAATAATGGAATGAGAAGCTCTTTTTGTGCCTCGCCAAAGGATCTGGACCTTCAAAGGCAACCCTGTTTTCCCTTTCTGGCGCGTAAAAGGCAAATGCCGCTGTTTCGGGTAGAAAGATAGGAATCCTATTTTATTTTTATGTGGTTACGTTGGAAAAGAAGGGCCCAAGCCCAGCTCCTTACTAAAAAAATAAGGCATTCAGTGCCCAAGTACTTTCCTATCGAATGTCAACACGGGATGACTTAAGAAAAACAGGCGTTAGAGTCGGTTCAAGGGGTATCCGCCAAAGGCGCAAAAGTCGTTCTAGGAACCTTAATGACGTTCTTTCTTTTTCCCTTGAAAAGAGGGGGATGATTGGTGCGTCAACAGCCTCTTCTTTGTTTGCAAAAAAATCCCCAGGAATAGGTGCCTCTTCGTGCCCCGAAACAAGCAGCGAGAGAGTTGGTGAGCCGGACTTTGTCCGCAGTAGCCGTTAAAGGGTCCATTGTTTCCAGGTAAGCTTGAGGTTAATCTTCCAAGGTAAGATACATAAGGACCTGTCCGACCTTCAACCAACTTCATCAGAGCCCCAACAGCCTCATCTGAATCTGGCACCACCTCCTCTTGTTTATCTGATTGTTCCTCTTCACCGTATGCTTCATCCGTACCGGTAGACTAAAGATAATGAATCTCAGCTCTGTCCCCGACCAAGTTCACACCTATGCCCACATCTATACCTTACCTATCGCGGGTCCACAGGAATTGTAAGTTGTTCTTTTGATTTATAGATTTATTATTTATAGAATTCTTCTCCAGGGAGGCGCGAAGCCCTCTTTCTTTTTCCTAAAATGTAGCTGCTTCGGAAGTAGCTTAAAGGTCTCCGATTGTCCAAGTATTTCTTCCTATTTTATCTCTAGATACAGTGTGGGACCAACCGACCAAATTCCCTTACTCGGAAGAAAGGGAAGATTGACCCAACCCTGGTGTCGCAGGGAGATTTTTGCAAATAAGATATCGGAAGTGAGCCGCGTTTTAGTCTGGTTGAGAAATCATATCCTATAGAATAGCAGGAAAAGCAGCATTTACAGAAGAAGAACAAGTTGAGGCATTTGCTGGGGATATAGCAGTACTGGAAGTAGAACGTGTGTGCCTTTTCCTTTACCCAGGTACCGGGTAAGAAAGATCTTTCTTACCTTTCCATCAACAACAGCTTTCTTTGGTTCATTTGCTCGCTTCCAAGCAAGGGAATTGAAACCCAAGCCTGCTTCTCAAATTCAAACACGAACACGCGGAACAAAAGCAAGCTGTTCCAGATCCACATTCGATTCCGGATAGAGCACTAGAATTTCAAACACTAATAAAAGATGAAGCAAGGTTCGAGATAGATTAAGATTCTAAAGACATTAGTGACTACTTAAATCACAGAATGAAGATCGGAAAGAGTTATCCCTCGGATTCTCTTTTACACCGAGAAAGACCCCTGTCCTTCCTATCCTGCATGGAGACTGTCAGGTAGCCTACCAAAAAGGACTCCCTACTTACTTAAATATGCGATCCGGGGCTTCCCGTTTGTAATTATATGCGATCTCTTTCAGATCCTCTTTTCCCTCTCAAATATGGGTTAAGCTTGCGAATTTCCCTTGATAGGCTACTAACTAAGGACTCGATAGGCTACTAAGGAAGTTCATTCCCCTCATTGATTTAACATGATAGGACGGGCCTTGAGTGCTTTTATGATATGATATAATTAAGCCGCGTCTAAGGAGTGGGGTCCTTTTCTCCTTAATTGATTGGACATTTTCGTTGATATTGAACTTGAGCACAGAATTAAGAAAAGTATCGGCCTCTGTCTGATAGGCTAAGCAAGTCAACTTCTCTCCTGCCCGAGAAGTGAACTAATCCCTAGATTTAAATTTATGCTAGGGCTTCGCGCCTTATCATATTAAGGGGATACTAACCCAACCCCGGATCCGCAACCCGAAGCTAAGCAACGAGAGTGACTCTACTGGGGATTGGCTTTGTTTGGGCTATTGGTGAAGTTGCATTCCCGCGAGCTAGTGGTAAAGTACCAAATTGAAAGACTCTTTCATCAAGCGCGAACTCGAGACCAGGAAGAGCTTCGTCTAGACCTGAATCTGGCTTGCTGGCTTGTTGCAGCCGGAATGAGTACTTTGAGTTTTCATTTCAATCAGGTGTGATAAAGAAAAAGGATTAGATTAAAAGGGACTTCCCCGTGAGGAGGTGTAGCTCGAAGCAAGTATCTCAACCCTGAGGACTCTTCCGAAAGGGAACCGCAGTTCGCAACAAGAATCTGAATCAGCAGCTTCCTTGGGAGAGGAATAAGACATAACAACTCTTTCTCCTAGCACGCGTGCTAACTCTTCAACAAGGTCGGATGTTAATGTTAGACCAGGTGTAATTGATGCTAACCCGAGGGCTACCCTTTCACCCCGACCGCGCATCCACCTCAGCTTCGCTTCCTCTTCTTACCTGAGGTCTAGAAAGATCCAGCCGAGAGAGGGCAGTCTATAGTATTTCTTCGCAATTACCAATGTGATCTCCGTATCGAATGAAACTATCCGTAGTATTGCTTATATTTCCTACGGTAGTAAAAGCAATACTCTATGTTCCCAGTGAACAAGATGTGACGCCGGTCCCCAAACCCCCAGCGGGTCCCCATGTGACGGGCGTGCCAAGTAAAAAGGTATGCGAAGCAGGAACTTTAGTGGCTCGAACGGTAGTGATGAGGTTGCGCACTTGGGCGAGTCAAGTCTCTCTCTATCTTGGGCACCACTTCCATACTCTATCAATACGGGTACCATACTACTATAACCGTATCTGCAAACAAATGAAATTACTTCAATTAAAAATGAGACTAATGAAATACCGAAGGTATCAGTGACTACTACTACTATAGAATAGAAAAGAAGGTCTCAAATGAGACTACTACTACTATAGTAGATAATGAACAAGAAGTAAAGAAGCCAAGGCTTTTAAGATGGAGTACTTTTACTAAAGATGATAATGAAACTAATGCACTTCCATATGGAGAAAAAAATTCAACACCAGTAGAAGAGGTAGTCCCAATATATTATTATGATAATGACAATGAAACAAATGAAGAAAAGAAGGTCTCAATTGAGAAAGAAGTAAAGCCATTACTACTAGTAAAGCGCTTTCGCAGACCACTACGGAGTTTACTAGGAGATGGAGTACCAAGATACCTTATCGGATGAAGATTATGAATCTATAAATAGAATTGGGGAAGAGCAAAAAGAAAGACTTTAAAGTTTACAAAAACTTAAGCAAGAGTTCAAAGCTCGACTAACAGAAGAGGTGCATTGCCACTCGAACGATAGTGAAGATGTAGTCCCGATGAGACTACAATGAAACAAATGAGACTACTACTATAGTAAATGAAATTTTTCTTGAAAAGAAAAGAAAAATGCAAGATATGAAAAAAAAGAGATAGAGGAGGGAGGATACTGACTCTCCTTATCCTGCATTAAAAAAAGTACTTACGCACCTAAGAGAAGGAAACTCCCACGATCGGGCTGAAAGGCTTGCTTTTGTTTGTTGAGATGGTACGAATGGGATGGATGTCACTTGCTCTAAAATCTTCCTTCTTTTTTTGTTCTTCCTTGACTCTTGATTCAATTCATCCGCACCAGCGATTGATTCGATCACTGACTTATTCTCATACTAAAGCACCGGATAAGATCACACCAGGAAGGGCAAACAAGAGCCCATCCCTATTGCAAGAACGGGGAATCTACTAAGAAAGGATGACAAGACAGTCATTCAGTGCAAGTGGTATCCTATATTAAGATAAGATTCCGGTTTAGTTTAGAAAGGATCTGTCCCGAAATTAAATAAGAGAAGAAAGCAATGCCCAAAACTCCCACGCTTTAGGATCATTGCTTAAGAACCAAGCGGTCATTTCCTTCTTCCTGAATTGGGAGAGCAAGAATCAGTCTTTCTTCATTTATCGAGAGACTTGTAAAAATAAAGCAAAGAATGAAAAAAATGATTGTGATAGTGATAGAATGTCATATATTTCTGGAGCTAGATTAGTTGACGATAAACAAGTAAAAATTGCCTCAACCAAAATTTATGGAATTGGACCTAAAAAAGCCATTCAGGTTTGTTATCGATTAGGTATCAGTGATAACATTAAGATAAAAGAGTTAACTAAATATCAGATCGACCAAATTTCACAAATGATAGGTCAAGATCATGTTGTTCATTGGGAATTGAAGAGGGGAGAACGAGCAGACATCGAACGATTGATTTAAATTTCTTGTTATCGTGGAATTCGTCATCAAGATGGATTGCCCTTACGCGGTCAACGAACTCATACTAATGCTAGGACTTGTCGTAAGAAAATTAGGAAATGAAAGAAGTCTACCGGAAGCCCTTGGTACTTGTCGATCAATCACTGGTAGCTTCAATAGTTCACTTAATTTTATTTCGGGTTTGGTCAGGAGGGATAAAAGAGAGATGCTTTCTATCGTCAAAGCGGATACCGTCCCCCATGCTCTTACGGTCCGCTTACCGAGGTTGTTTACATCCCGCATATAAGTAACATAACCCTTGATCCTAACCCTCGGAAGCTTGGGGTAGGACACGGGGCGAGCAAGTTGGGTTGGGGTATAGAGCCGTAAGCGCGGTGGGGGTGACAGAGGACGTGCTCGTACGGTTCATAGAAGGATATGATCAACTCGTTGATTTTTGGGAACTTTCACTCCTCTATATTCGAAATATGCCTTTCTAGGAGCATTACGATCTGCAGCTCAAATGGTCCCTTATGAAGTCTCTATTGGTCTTATTCTTATTGTGCGCCTTGTGAGCGCGTTTTGATCCGCGAAGGCAATCGCTCGGATGTTCCCCTAACCCAACCCGGGAACGGACCGGAGGGAACCGCAGCATGGAGAATGTCCGCGTCTCGTCGCAAGGCTCATTTTTAGTTTTGGGTCATATCATAATAGGGCGAGCTTCGAGCGGGCAGCTTTATCGATCAAAGGTCGGGCACAAGGGTCTGGTACTATCCAGTGCGAAGAACCCCGGAGGTGACCGCAATGAGCGTAAATCTCACTCACCGGCCTAAACGACGAGCAAACACACGAACGTGAGAGCAAGGGATCACCCAACGAATGGACGAGCTCCAAGGAGGGAGGCAAGAACCATGCTTTCAGAAAAGTGGCGATTCTTATCTGAATTGCGAAAATAACTGGCTAAGCCGTGCGTGCCATAAGAGGTCATTCTCCAAACGGCACAGGGCCAAGCCTTTAGTTTAGGTTCTTTAAGTAGGTTGGGTGACAGATCGGCCATAGGAGTACTCCGGGAAAAACCAGGGCAACAAATGTCGAGCATACGACGATGCCGCCCGTTTTAATTTCGTGGAAGTCCCCAGAGAGGAAAGGGTCAGAGGTGATAGCGCATTCTCGCTTCTTATCTAGAGAGGGGCGCTGAAATCGTTCCTATTGGATCGTGCGTGGCGGTGGTATAGATGAATAAAGGCGGTCTGCTTGAACAGGACACCTATTCTCTTAATAGGCGGCAAAGCGGAATAGGAAAGGGGCCGAGCCGATGATGAGTGATTAGACTTTTTCTAAAGGCTAAACTATCATGTGGAGCTAACATGACTGGCTACATACAAGTATAGCCAAATCAAGATGAAACAGACGCACGGTCGGAGGCCGCAGCGGGACTACCATAGGAAAGCCCGCCCCCGCTAGCTAACATAAAAAGAGATTCCGGATAACAGCGTAGTCTCTATGTGAATCTCTTCTCGACCCCGAATTGGGTGGGAATGGCTCACCCACATGCATCATTTTTAAAGCACTCTGTCGCCTCCGATGATTGCTTTGTCAACCACGCTTTCCTTCCCTCAAAACAATGCTCTTCACGCGACGAGACGCGCCTTGGGTTGGAACAAGACAAAGAATGAGTAGTTCGCTTTAGGACTCCACCCCTTCGAGAGCGGGATGCGGCCGAGATGGATCGGGAGCCAACCTAGACTTTCCTGCTAAAAAACATCTAAACTAAATAAGGCGCTTTAGCCGAAAAGGAACAGCGCAGACCTCTTCAAGAGAGTTTTGTTTGGTAGGCGCCGCCTACTCACTCGGACAATGCTCGAACACGAAAGTGTGCGGTCTTATCCCATCTTTGAGTCACAGGCAGCGTCTCGGAAAGCACGGACGAGCCACATGCAGGGAAACTTGCACGTGTGGTTCTGGCCGGGGACCCCAGATATCTTTGTACTAATATGTGTAGGTCCTCGTAATTCGAGTGAGATTGTCATGGCGCAAAGCGGATATGGTCCGGTATTCCCTTGTTCCCTGTATTGGTTATGTTCTTTATTTCTTGTTTAGCAGAAACTAATCGAGCTCCGTTTGATCTCCCGTGGCGGAAGTGAATTAGTTGCGAGGCTATAATGTAGAATATGCGCGGGATGCGATCCTTAATAGTTCTTTGTTGGCGGAAGCCAATGTCCGGGTCCGGGGACTCATTCGATCGAAACAGGGGGTGGGTCTTTACCAACTTTTTAATTCTCGATTTTAGGAAAGCCAAAAACGTGAGCGCCTAGCGCGAACCTTATTGAAATTGAAAGGTCCCCTTACTATATATAGTATAGAGAGGCTCGAAGCTATTTGACTTTGATTGCGGGGTATCGTCGGATACTCCTTTAATAAGATAGAAAGGGCTTTTCTTGCTTGTTTAGTAAAGTCACGCTTTTCATTTTGATAGGAGTAGGTGCTTCTTTGGGGCAGGGCACTCTTCATTCGAAACTAATGAATGTCGGGTCGAGGGTTTCTTCCTTGTTATTAAAAAGGTAGTTTGGTAAAACTCCCCCCCTTAAACGAGCATGGGGCTTAGTCAAGTAGAACCGGGTTGCGCTGCCTGATGCTCCGATCGAAAAGAAATCAGTGGGGCCATGCCGTACGTTGAATATGCGTTAGAAAGGGCAATCCCTCCCCTACGACACCAAAAAACCGGGCCGAATAAGAGCCCGCCCGCTTCCATAGAACAATATCGTGGCAACGTAGACTTAAGTGGTCATATTGGATCCTTGGGAACCATCACAAGTACGGCCGGCCGGCCTATACTTAAACGAGAATGCCGTGTCGTCCAGCGGAGCCTAGAAGAAGGTGACTCACGCAGACAGTGAGTCCTTTTCAATAGAAAAGAATAACCAAAGCAACCCAAATTGGCTGGTCAATCTCGAGAGATCTTATCGGCCGGCAAACCGGAGACGGACGACCACGGTCCCGACCTTACCAAAGACCGAAGGTGTACTAATCAATTAACTTTCGAAACCTACTTTTTCTTTTCTGACAAAATAAACCAAGCTTAAGCGGTCACGACAACATCCAAAGTTAACCTTTGGATTCTTAAGTTAAGTAGGGGGACAAGGAAGAGCACGTATCTATCTAACTAAAATCACACCCTCCTCAAACCCTCTATCTGAAAGAAAAGGGTCTGAATACCCAGCACCTATAAAACCTATAAAAGGATAAATTTCGGGAAGATCTTGTCCCTTGTCCGAGATCGAAGGACCGCAAGCCGTGTTAATCGAGACATGTGGCCGCTTAAGCGAGCGGTGAGTCCGTGTAAGTACTTTGCAAAAACTTTATGCTCTGTGAAGAAGAAGAAGTGAGACAGAGCGAGTGTACGTAAGGGAGTTTACCCCGACTTACCCTTGGGGACTCGACCAATAGGAAGAGGAAGCGAGCCGGCCGTTAACGAAACGAGTTGGCCGTTAGCGGTTGGAATGTGAGGGGTGGCAATGACGTTTCTTTGGCATAACGTTTGGCTTATCCGTGGGCATGGGCGTATCCTCATGCCACGTTAAGGAGACGAACTCAAGGCTTAAATCTTAATAAGAGAGTGTAGCCTCTACTTAGTGGTTGAGCCATAATAAGAAGTCGTTTTGAATGACCACAGGACATTGGGTGGAGGAACAAGTCTGCTTGATTTAAAAACTAAAGGAAAAGATCGGACAGGACAAGGTCAAGTACAAAGGACAAGGACCAGGACTGGACTAGACAAAAAAAAAAGAAACTAAGGGCCAAGCCCCGTCAAGACATACGGACCGGGAGGAACAAATGATCGCCTAGCTTTTATGCCATCTTGCTTGGAATGCCGTATGTTTGAATAAGCCGTGGAGAGAGATATGCGTTTGCCAAGAGACGCCCCGCCGCATGTCCTTAATCTGATGTTGGCACGTAACGTGCTTGTAACGCTTGCATGCTAAGCCGTGGAGAGGAACTCATAAGAAATGAGCGTAGCATGTCCCTTAATGTTAAATAAGCCGTATTTATGTTAATAATGGGACATACTAACTCGAACAAAAGGGTAAACCCCATCTTCGATCTATAAATAGCCTCTCACTAGCGATCTCCTCGTTAAGCTATAAATAGCCTCTCACTATCGTTCGAGCTCTAAAGAACCATAAAGGGCATCTTCGATCTATAAATAGCCTATATGTATTTAATATTAGTGGAAAGGTCTAATTAAATAGGACATACGACTATCATATATACTTGTTGTTGCCCGTGTGCAGACATATCATTGTTATAGGCATTTTATCTTCCTCATAACAGGGAAAGGAGAGTAAGCTAGGCTCATTCCTAACAACAGCTCTTATAGGTATCGTAGCTAGATCTCAATCTCAACCTTTAAGAGTCAGAGTCAGAGTAGTAGACTTTACATTAAGAATTTAAAAGACTCCATTTTCTTCTTATTCATTTTTTATTCTTAATAAATTTAAAAAGACTCTCTTTTCTTATTATAAATTTTAAATAAAGAATTCATTAGTAGATGACATCTTTAGTAGTATAGCATATCTCGTTGACCACTCTTAAGCAAGGGGATTTGTTGTTACTAGGCCTTCCCTTAAATCTTCTTAAAACAAAGCCTAGGTCGAAGAATAATTTGATGATGAGGATGAGTTTGATGATGGTCCCATTCCCGCTCGTGCATACCTTGTTGCATTCCTACTACTAAATAGAATATATCATGGAAGCCTCGTTTTAAGCTAATTGTATTGGAAATCATAAGGAAACATGAACCTTTAAATTGGTTTTTGTCAACAAATCACATGAATTCCATCCAAATAAGCGTAATTAATTGCGTAAGTAATATAAAGACTCTTTCCTAAGCTAAATGACTTACTTATACACATGACTAAGCTAAGATAAGGAACTAAAGTAAACTAACTACTATATGAAAAGTTCCTCTAATAGAAGCGGAAGCTGCCATTTCACATGACAGAATCTGAGAACCTTATAACCGAAGATAGGAATATGACTTATAACACTATAAGATTTAATCTCCCAGAACTCTAATCAAGTAAGACTTTCTACTCTATTAGGTGGGCTCCCACTACTAGTTCTAATTCTTTCGAAAGTATAAAGCAGGCAAGAGCTTCCTTTACGTGATCACTTGTCAAGAGGCTAAATTGAGCCAATTACCTGTCCACTTCTGCCAATGGATTTTACTTACTACAATATAATAGGCGGCTGTCCAGTTTCAATCGTACGTGGGAATAGCCTCATTCTTTTTCTAATGCCCGGCTACTTTATTACTTAAAAAAAAAAAGGCACCTCAGGGGGCGCAGGAGGCCCCACTACTTCTTCATTCAGGGGGAAGGAAACTAGCTTTCCACTGGGCGAGAGGTACACCTAACTTACCTACCTACTCATCAATCACGGCGTTGGTGACTTGAACCGATAGACCTTTATTGTATTGGAATTAGGCGCTCATCTTTTTACTGTTGTCAACTAATCTTTTCAATGTTAGATTTTGCTCTATGTTAGAACATTTCTGTGAATGCTATTTTGATCTAAGTGGTCTTATTCTGTGTCCCGTGCTAGGAAGCATTACTCTTCTTTTCATTCCAAATTCAAGAATACGATCGATACGATTGATTGGTCTGTGCGCTTCTCTTATTACTTTTTTGTATTCTCCTGTTCTTCGGATACAATTTGATCCTTCTACGGCCAAATCTCAATTTGTCGAAAGCCTTCGATGGCTTCCTTATGAAAACATAAATTTTTATTTGGGTATAGACGGTATCTCTTTATTCTTCGTGATATTGACCACATTTTTGATCCCTATTTGCATTTTAGTGGGTTGGTCTGGTATGAGAAGTTATGGGAAAGAGTATATTACAAACATCTCTAATTCGTGAATTTCTAATGATCGCCGTGTTCTCGCATCTTTGGATCTTCTACTATTCTATGTTCTTTCCGAAAGCGTGCTAATCCCTATGTTGTGCGGGAGTGAGCATCTTCTATTCGCTAGGATAAAGCTTTTCCTCTGCGGGGGCCTTGTGCGATAAACCCCCCTACGGGCGGTCGCTTTGTAAAGATCTTGGCGTCGTAAAGTAGTCTCCGCGAAGCTTTCGGGAAGAGGGGTAGTCTTGTGCGTAAGCATAGCATTTCTGGTCGAACCCGCCCAACTTAACTAAGAAGAACCGAACCTGACAGACACATCTTTTTCCCTTCGTAAATAGGGAGGGTACTGCGAGTAGTGGGTACCTTGTAGGACCTCGACTCGCCTACTCGGGTCTTGTATGAATATGCAGGAAGGGGTGCTCCTAGGTGTGTGTAGGAGTTGTGTTTGTTCGCGAGAATGGATTCCTCGTCAAGTAAGTTTGGAGGGTGTGGACACACTTGCGCGGGTCGGGTAACGGCTACAAGGAAGAAATCGAAAGGAAGCGTACCCAACCAGGGATGGACGTAAACTCGTAAGCTACCGAGGGTAGGGATAATCGTCCAGGTCTTATTGTGAAACAAAAAAGCCGCCCCGCCACAAAGGCGGGTTGGTTCCTCTGTCGTCACCGGGGAGCTCTTGGCGAGGAGACCTTAGGATAAGTTGCTAAAACAAACGGGAGGAGAGGCTCGACCCGTTCGATCAAATTCGAAGAAAGACTGTTGGCGGCAGTGGAGCTCATCAATCACCAATCTGCGACCCCCTAAAAAAAAAAAAAAAAAGGAAATGCGGGCGGGGTAGAGCTCCGCGGAGGGTTCGAGAATAGGGTAAGGTCCTGTCCTTAAGATTCAGAAAAAAAAAGAGTTCTAAACCTTTAACAAGTGCTGCGTACAAGTTCCGGCCAGGATGATTGAGAAAGATCAAACCAATTTGAACCGCTCACATCACAAAGACAAGTAGTAGTAGCGTAAAGGCCGTAAGTCGGGGAGCGGCCATAACATAACATAAGGCTATTACTTTTACATCTCTCTCCTCTCTAGAGATCCATAGATATCTAGAGAGAGAGATCCGCCTGCGTGAGCAACCCGCCTTACTAAGAAAAGGGGCGTTACATGTGCTCTACAGGCCGCACTCCATCTTTCTTCCCAACGAGTCTCTTTCTTTTTTTATTTTGAAGACGGGCCTCATCTCTAAAAGCACGGTTCGAAAGGCATGGTTTTTAGTATGTCTAAAAATGGGGCCCCTCACTAGTCCGGCTAGCTAGTGAGCGGTTCTTTCGGGCGGGTTAGGATCAAGGGCCGGGCCATACGAGCGGGCATCCCCCGCAACGCAAGCAGCATTGTTCGCCCACTACCCGAAAAGCAAAAGATTCGAGAGTCCAGGCTGAAAATACATGCATAGAGAGTGGTCTAATGACAAGGGCCGACGACGAAAGCTCGGGACGGAGCCGTATGATGCGGAAGTCTCACGTACGGTTCCCTGAGAAGGGAGTGGCTACCTACTGGAGCTTCGACCAACCACAGATGGAAACTCTTAGGCCGGTCAATTCCGCTTTGGGGCCACCCCTTACTCTACCATTATTATAGGGGTCTGGGGTTCGAGACAAAGAAAGATCAAGGCAAAGATATCGTTTTTCCTTTATACTTTACTTGGATCTGTTTTTATGCTATTAGCTATTCTGTTGATTCTTCTCCAAACAGGAACCACCGATTTACAAATCTTATTAACCACAGAATTTAGTGAGCGGCGCCAAATCTTTTTATGGATTGCTTTTTTCGCCTCTTTCATTTGTCAAAGTTCCTATGGTACCAGTTCATATTTGGTTACCCGAAGCTCATGTAGAGGCACCCACGGCAGGATCCGTTATCTTGGCAGGAATTCTTTTAAAATTGGGAACTTACGGGTTTTTAAGATTTTCAATACCCATGTTTCCTGAAGCGACACTTTGTTTCACTCCCTTCATTTATACTCTAAGCGCGATTGCTATAATATATACTTCCTTGACCACTTTAAGACAGATCGATCTTAAGAAGATCATTGCTTACTCCTCAGTAGCCCATATGAATTTTGTGACTATTGGTATGTTTAGTCTGAACATACAGGGAATTGGAGGTAGCATTCTACCGATGTTAAGTCATGGACTGGTTTCTTCAGCCCTTTTTCTATGTGTTGGTGTTCTATATGACCGACATAAGACTCGACTTGTTAGATATTATGGGGGTTTAGTGAGCACCATGCCGAATTTCTCTACCATTTTCTTCTTTTTCACTTTAGCCAATATGAGTTTACCTGGTACTAGCAGCTTTATCGGGGAATTTCTCATCTTAGTAGGAGCTTTCCAAAGAAATAGCTTAGTAGCCACATTAGCAGCGCTTGGGATGATTTTAGGCGCGGCCTATTCCCTTTGGCTATATAATCGTGTGGTTTCTGGAAATTTAAAACCCGACTTCCTCCATAAATTCTCCGATCCAAATGGCAGAGAAATTTTCATATTTATACCCTTTCTTGTTGGAGGGGCGACCGTCCGTTAAACTACCAAAGAAAAAAGGGTAAACCAATGTAATCATGACATTGTAGGTGCTTGCGATGGGACGGATGCGACTTCCCTCAGTTGGTTTGGGTGGCATAGCCCGTTGCGGAAGTCCCCCCCTTTTTTGATCCTTTAGTCTTTAGGGAGCCAAAGCTTGACTTTTAAAGTAAGGCTCGCCTTTAAATTAGAACAGGGCGCTCACATTTTTTGGCTGAGCCATATCTTGTTGGGTGAGACCGAGATAAAGAAAGGACGGAGGTTACCCTGGTAATGGCATTTCTCGACCGTGTCTCCGAGGGACAGTTGAACGAGCGACTCATGAATGCTGCCAGATCGAACGAGCCAATAACTCGAACGCCTTCGGTCTGTTTTTTGAGCAAGAATCACAGCGTTACCTTACCTTCACCATGATACAGACTCCAAGTTCTTATGGCAGAGCACGAGGAGATTTATCATCAATATGATGATGAGAATATAAACCAGAAGCACGACCGGAGTCTTCGTGGTCCAAGATAATAAAACCATCAATAAGAGTAACGTAAGCATGAGACTTTTTGGTAGTACCGGTGAACCAGATGGCCGCGGCGATAGAATCTGGGACGGAGGACTCGTAGTATCTCTCTAGATCTGGCAAAAGCGAGAGATCCCCTAACGTAATTTGAATAGAGGCTGCCCAGCAACAAATGAACCCACTCTGGCCTATCTTCTTTCTATAAGCAAGCCCCTGTGGTTGCGAGCTGGAGCTGCCATTGCTTATGGCTAGAGCAATGGGAGGGGGCCCCTGCAGAGAGAACAGTAAGGATAACGAGCGCTCCGCCCCGTGCTTTTAATATAGGAGCGGGCGCCAGGAGCAGCAGGCAAGTGCTTGGTAGGCTAACAGCCCAGTGAACCGGGAAGAGCACTCGACGAAAGGAGGACAGACTAAGCAAGTACGAGAAATTGGCCCTGCTCCGCTTTCTGAAAAGCAAGGTGACCCCTACCCCTGTTAAGGAGGTGAGGTCAAACCAAGGACCTATGGAAGTCGGGGCTCGTCCATTGTCTATGTGCAATATTGGATAAAACAATAGGAGGCCGTAGCGCTGACCTCTTTTTTTATTGATTCAATACAATAGGGGAAAAGATCGCTTACTAGCTCAATGCCACTACCGAGACAACAGAAACTCTCAACGGATCTTCTGCGCGCTGGGCATACTTCTTCCGTGCGTCTTTATCGTGGCGGAAACAGAACAACAGGGAAAGACCCGGCCGACCTGCCCAGGTCGCCTTGGCGAGCTTTATTTAAGAGAGACTGGGGAGTAAAAAGACTTCCGTTTCCGTTCTTGGTTTGCTCTTCGCGCCTCTCGATCTTTTTCGTAGTTGGGAAGAGGGAAGGAGTCTAAATCAATGGACATTAATGAACCATCATTGATGGACGTTGCACATGACACGATCAATTCGACTCAAGGTCCGGCGCTAATAGAAGTTGCTTACTCTCCTAGTAGCGAAGGAAAAGGGCAGGGCTCTTTTTTCGTAGTAATAGTGGGCGGGTCTCATGAGATCTATGCCGGCCGCCGGAATCTATCTACTATCTAATAGCGGTCGAAGGACCATTCGATTGATTAAGGGGCATAGCGGCGCCCTCGCCTGGCGCCATTCCCCGACCTAGCAGCAGACGGGCGGGCCGTGCCTGAATTCAGACCAGACTTTTCTTTGTTTGAGCTGTTCCCACGCACCTAAGTTTAAATAATACGGAAGATCTCAGTTGTCCTGGACTGGACAAGTACGTAGGGATCCTCGTGGGCATGGTAACCTAAGGGGGGGGTTAAAATTCTCTTATAACCTTTTCACGCCACGCGCGGAGAGCTTTCCATTCATAGATTAGAGGGCTCCCCCGTTGAACAGAGTTAGGTTATGCCTCTACGGAAGAAGTGTACTTTGTACCGTCCGGAGGTCATATAGATCGGAACCCGGAGCGATAAGAACGAAAGGGTTGGTGTGGCCACAGCTACAACTACTGGCACTTCAAAAGGCTTAGATTTTAAGGTCATTTCTACTTGCTTACTTGTTAGAGTAAGGGCGCTACTGAAAGCTTTTTTTAGGTCGTGTAAGAGGTGTAAGCCTCGAAAGCCTTTGGTACTTCGGTAGAGCGAGCAGCCCTTAAACCAAACCAAACCAAACCAAAGATATTTTAAATACCTTCCCCTTTTTCTGCATTTCATTCTTTATTTGGCCCGCTTCAAACAAAATAAAAAAAAGGGGGATGGAATGGGCCACCCCACCCAAGAGCGCTTATGTCATATGGGAACTCATGGCTGGAAACAATCCTTATGGTTTTGGTATCCAGTAGGAATAATAAGAATCAAAGTCCAGGTTGGTTGGTGAGCCTAGTGATAGGTTACTATCTTGCTTGGTTCGGAGAGCACTTGTTGGATTAAAGATTTTTTTTTCTAGATGTTATGGCCTAAATCCTGAACTATTGACTCTACTTGTTCGGATGGGTGTTCACCCCAAAGTGTTCCCGGACCGCATGCATACATCCGTAAGTAACTTAGTGCAACATGGAAAATTTCATTGAGAGGAATCAGCAAAGAAAAGAAAAACAGGTAAATTAATGTGTATTTGAAAGTCTTTCTCTTTTGAATTCTTTTTTATTAAGAAAAAGTGCAATCAAAGAAATACAAAATGAACTTAATTTAATATTAAAAATAAAAATATAGAATAATTAGAATAAAAATATAAACATCAGAGATTAAAAAGACAACTTCAAGTACTTAGAATTGAGATATGTTACCAACGATAAATATATATTCTTATTTTCATTAAATACAGCAGTGACTATCGAAATAGAGATATATGATATTAAATTTATATGTTATTTTATTCTTATAATATGATAGTATAGTACTTATTGGAGGTAGTGTGTTGGCGCATATCAGGATTGGGGGAATATATTGGTTGATTGTGTGGAATAGACTTGAACATTTAGTGAAGAGGGCTAGACAACTTCCTCGTCGAAGACTGGACTTGCAAAGCCCCGCACCCATCTTAATATTAAAGGAGAGGCCCTTTCTAGCGCTTAACTTTCTTCAATCGCAGAATTGTCTTTATTAGGGCGAGCTTCTATCTATTTCTACGTCGCCTAACATGCTCTCCACACGCCCTTTATAAGAACGGGCGCTTCGTATCCAACTCTCTCTCTCGCTCCACATTATAGAGGAAGCCAACCATCTTAATGATTAGCATGCCGTCCTTTCGCTCACATCTAACTCGCGTTTGTAATACATAAGGGGATTCCGCTCGCTCCTTAAAGAATAGGGGCAACTCGCATTCTTCTTTTAGGGGCTTTCGCTCGCTCCTTACTTGTCTTGTCGACTTATATGCTTGCTATGCGAGTAGCTAATAAAGTAAAGGCCCTTACTTTCCACCGCATCATCGGAGAACAGGACTTATTTCGCTTGACTTCAATTGCGACTTAACTTCTTTTCTGTGGGTTGTCCTCTTTTGTTTTGGCTTTTCACCCTAAGCTCTGCTTTTGACATAAAAAATTCACTTAATCTTACTCACGTTAATAGTTGACTTTATAATAAATAAAGGGACGTGCTCCCCTATTCTAGTCTAGGATTTTCCTGCGCTAGCCCTTTTGCCAACATCCTACTCGTTTCCTTAACGTACACTCGTCAACACACTCGCCTTATTATTAGAAAGCCCTCCGCTCGTTCCTCTCCTTTACTTGTTACTTAAATATGCGAGTGAGCTTCCTCGTACCTATCCTCTACTTGTTATAACTGAAATGTGAGCTATGTCATAACGTATCTTCTACCTCGCTCCAAAGGAAGAAAAAGACACATGCTCCAACATCGCCCGCCGCTCTTGGCCCGAGCTTGATACTTGAGAATAGGTGGTAAGGCCAGCCATAGGCTACTTGGCTTCCCTTGTTGACTTTCTTGCTTGCTTTCTTTTCCAATGTAGCCGCTAATCTTCCTTCTTCCTTCTTCCGAAGTCGCTTTCCTTAAATAAGGACGAGCCGGTTGTTAGTTGTTATAAGATAGGGGGAGTACGGTTCGTTTGATTCGCTTAGGTAAAATCAGTCACGAGGTTGGTCCACTTCAAATTCAAAAGGTAAAGTCAAGAGGCCCAAGCCCCTGACCCGAAAGAGAAGCACATGAATTGGCATTCGTTCACGGTTTCCTTGCTTTTCTAATGCTAAGGCCTCCACTTGCTCCCGCCCCGCTTCTTCCTCCGGAATAGACGCTTCAACTAAACCCTGAGGGATAGACACTGGTTTTGCATAAACCGGCTATTTTGCTTGTGAAAGGGATTCCCCTTAATAATTTGACTTTTCAAATGAATGTGAAAAGTCCATTTATTAAGAGAAACGGGATCGCAACCAAAGAAAACGCGCTTTTTCGAATGATTGTCCAGGACTAAAGCGATGGGACCAATGTTGGTCGGGTTTATGCAAAACCACCTCTATCTCCCGGACACGAATGAAAAGACCAAAGCGACGGGAACGGGTGGACAACGGCGGGAATCTCAACTTCAAACTCCCATTCTTGCCAAAAATGACTATTCAATTTCCGAATCATCAATTGGAATTACGCGAGCATTCATTCTTTCTGTTTGTGTCGCTTTTCCCAGGGAGCCGAGCCTGGAATTGACCTTGATTGGCCTTTTCACCCCCTTTTTTCCCGGGTTGACATAAAAAGTGACATTTCATTTTTAAATTTCACAAGTAAAACTGCTTTAGTAACCAAAAACACGAGAAAAGGAAGATTTTCCCTGTTTAGAGCGGAATGAATGATATGTAGCGAGAGGTAGAGCAGGTTCGCGAGTTGGATGTTCATGGCATTGTCCCTTTCCCATTATCCCGTGTGGAAAAGAAAACAAAGGCTTGTCCCTGGGCTCGAGGCAGCAAAGTCTTATTCTTAATGCTCTAGCGAAGAAAGCTACTTTCATCAGACAAGAAAGTTCATTCCTCCTCACCGAATAAGTAAAGTATTCTCTTATATAATAGAAAGTTAATTTAAGATTAAATTTAAAATAAAGGTTATAATTATAAATGTATATTCAATCAACTAAAAAATTTTTATATTAAATTAAACAAATGTATTCAATTAACAAAACTATTAGCCCAATGAGAATTCATATTCAAACAGAATGCTGGCTATATGCTTAACACATCAACTACCTTAAGTCTTCTCGTAAGAAAGAATAGTTGCTTTTCTCATTTCTTAATCTCTTCTTTCGCTTTTTGAAGGAGAATTCAAGTTGGTATTCCCAGGGCCAGCCATTAGGCAGGTAGGTTGAGTCAGTCCATGAGGCTCTCTCGCATAGACCGATCCGAGGGCAGAGAACGAGAGTTTGATTGAAAAAAGTGATTCATGAGAATAAGAAAAGAATGAAGACACCGTTTGATGAGCCTGTATTTCATTTCAAATTGAGAAAGAAAGAAGGCGAGAGCTAGCTTATGGGCCCCTCCTAAAGCCATGAGAGTTAGGCAGAAAAACATTATCATAGACTATATGAAGGGGTAAAGAAAGGGCTTCCATGACAATGAGATCCTTCTTGTCTTGCATGGGCTTGTTGAATGGCGGATCGCTTACTTAGAGCATTCCCCTCGCCTAACTTCACTCACTTGAAAGAGGTATTCCCTCTAATTCTAATAAGGCATTCATGAGCTTACCTGTAACCTGTAAGTGGACTAACCTCGCCTTCCCATAACTCTACTCCGGGATGACTTCTTGCGTGCTCTATTTTACTTTAAAAGCGGATTCGCCGACTTTGACTTCTAGGCTTGAAGCCTTCTCTTCTCGCTCTTTCATCAAAGCCCATACATTTTCTTTCTTTATCTCGTGAAAGCACTCATGGATGTCTTTCTGGTACCCTTTTGGTTGGTTTCGATCTGCCTCTTTACTTAGCGCGCTAGAAAGGAAAATGAGAGTCAAGCAAGTAATTTGAATAGGGATTACTTGAACAAGAAACTCTATCCCAAAAGTTCTTCCTTCCCCTTATACGAATTGAGCACATCGAAATAGCTTAATAGTAAGGTATCAAGAGGATGATGTGAGTTAGTCGACCGCAATTGGATCTAGCGATTCTTACAAAGAAGTAGTACTTCCTACGATGAAACTCAATCGTACCTCGGATCCCTCTGCTTCTCTCGTACTCGTAATGGCTACTTGATCTATCAGAGAGAGACGTTCCTAGTCACTCTGGCCGCTCTTTAACCTCTATTCTCTTGGGAAAGCAATTATAATAATCGAGCTCGGTGAGGGCTCGGGTATTATCTCGCCAAAGAAGCGAGAAGAAGACTTGCGGCTAGAAAGTAGTGCGATTGCTTGAGTTCAATCAGTTGAGGTTGATTCAGTTTGGTGGTATCCTTTTTTAAGTCGTTTTGATCCCGGCACTTACTACAATGCAAATGGATTTAGGTTTTTATTTCACGTGACATCCCCAAGTTACTCTTCTGAAAGCCATTCCTTCTTTGTCTCTTTTGTCCAGGAGTGAGTGCATTGATGCCTTTAATTTTAATTAAATTTTAATAAGGGGTTTGCCTTTGCTTAAATTTTTTCTCGCAACTACTTCCTTTCTTTGATGAAATGCCTTAGTAAGTAGCCCCGCTTACGACCGCAAATGGTTCACGTTCACACCCTATAGCGCTAGCCTTGCTAAAGGAATTTGAAAAAAGCCCTCGTTAGGTCTCAAAAGAGATGGAATACCCTCAAAAGGCAAAGGCCGATCTAGGATTGCCGGTAATCCCTTCCCCCTTAATTAATCTGATTTTAGGATTGAAATTCAAGAAAAGAGTGCCGTTTCGCGTGTTACGTTTGCCCGATCTTTGGCCTTGTTTGGGGCGAGACTTACCTCCTTTCACTCGCTGCACCTGTTTCAACCAATGCCGGATATTGAAAACTAGTTTTACATAATTTGTGAAAAATTCAATCGACGAGATTTCTCACGAAAAAAGAGATAAAAGCCGTGATTTTCCGTGTCTTTCACATGGGAGTGCTCTGTCCCAAAAGTTGGTACAAATCCACACAAAAATGAAACTTTGTATCTTACGCAATTAATTTAAAAATGTGAAAAAATCGCTTTTATACCGAAAATCGCGGGTTTATTAAAAATTTTAATTCAAAAGCGCGTTTCAGTACTGAAAATAGGTTAGTAACCGAAATCACCGGCTGGAAGGAAAAATATTTTTCTTTTTGCCATTTCTGAAGGGAAAAGCCATTCGTACCAAAAAACACCGGGTGGAAGGAAAAGTTTACCAGATTTGGGCAAATCCTTACTGAAAATGACTTAGTAAAAAAAATCCCCGTGTTTTACTAAACTTTTTCATAGAAAATAGGGATTGTGTGGGCCAAAATAGCTTGATTTCGGGCTCATCAACCGAGAAATTTGTTGCTTTTTCCCGAGGATTTTCTTACAAAACCTATTTTCCCTAATAAATTTAAAAATCGAAAGCGACTTTTTCATTTTCTCGAGGATTTCGCTGGTGAAAGGCATTTCCACTCATAAAGCCCGTTTTGAAAATGTTCATTTTGCCAAAAGCCGTGTTTTTTGTTGCAATCCAATTTTCACTAATAGAATCACAAAATCAGTTGAACTTTTTGGTTTTCCCGGTGTTTTCGTTGCAAGAGCCATTTTACTAGTGAAAAGTACTTTTCAAACGTGACAGTCGCGTTTTACCGCGTTTTTGGTTGCAACAGGCGTTTTACTAAAAAAATTTTAAAATAAGTATTAAAATGAGATCACAAGCTTTTTTTACGGGGTTTGAAGAATTCTTTCAAATTAAAATGTGAATTTAGAAGGGAAATCGGGACAGGTTAACCACAAAAAATGAAGCAATGCGTACCACTTTCACCAGCAAATGCTGGAACTTCTTCTTCTAATTCCCATGCTCCGGTCTATAATGCGTGCCAAGCATCTCTTTTTTTGTCAAAAGCCAGGCCCTCGCCATATCTTCGTTCACTTCCCTAGTTCGCCTGAAGGGAAGCCCGGGAAAACGATACAAAAGTAGACGTTAAAGCAATACCAATCAAGCAAGTTACGCGAATAAAGTAACGGTATAATATAAGATGGCACTTTCGAGGGAGGAGAAAAGTTGCACGAATCTAATAAAAAAAGTTTATATAATTCTCACCATCATCAGCTTCAACTGAATCTGGTTCTGGTCCAAGGATAGGATAGGTGGTCGGTAACTGCCGATGGTCTGCCTAGGTAGTAAGATGAAGTATCATCTGGTATGATATTAGACCAGTAGACAGGATTTAATATATTAAATATAAAGAGAATACTCCCAATCATGTGAAAAGCGCACCCTGACGGCGAGGACTACACAAGTAGCAAATCCTTATCTGTTTAGGTGAGAAAGGCAGCTGACTCTGACTACGATGGGCAAAGCCCGGGCAAGGGCCCAACCAGCTTCAAATACTACTTCGTCTGCTCTTTCTGTTTTAAGGCTAGAAAGCCTTCCCACCCTTCTACAGAGGGGAATACCTGAAACAAGTGAAGTGCGATTTCTGCCGCCTTCTCAAAGACAGATTGTTATGAAATGCGCGTAGGAACAAGTGTTGCACGAGAAGCGTGGTCTTCCTCGAGCCATTAACGGAGGAGAAATCATTGTTATTGATAGGGCACAGGTAACCACTCGAGTTAGCGCAAACCCTGGAGAAAGGATAGGGTATTTACCTCACATAATACCTAATTATAAGGATAGAATTCCTCTTCACTAGCGATCGAGTCCCATAAGGGCCTCAGCAATACATATAGGAAGCGAGCTCCCTTATAGTACGGAGCATACCAATTGCACTAAAATGATGCCCAAAGAAAGCATACCTACGAATAGAGGGTTAATACCCTTTAAAAGAGGGAAGACTAGCTGCTGGTACGATGTGCATACAGGTACGCAAGAATTCCTTCTTATTAAGTATAGGAGCTCTTACTCCTGTACGCATTAGAGCATGTCCGAGGGTGCGATGCGATGCGATGCGATGCGACCACTACAGAGGTACCTGCGCAAGGTTTTCCCAGGAAGAAACGTCAACTGAGAAAGATTTTACTTTTGATGCATAAAGTGTTGTAGAAGTCCTAGCTGGTCTTGAAGGACACTATACTTATCCTGTATACGATTCAAGGCTAGAAGCCATCTTTCCCCCCTTTAGGTAGAGGGGTACCCGAAATACTCTTAATGTGCTTTATGATATGCATTGTGGATGATAATCCCTCTAGAAATGCACGCTTATGAGATAGAATTTCTTCGATAATAAGGATATGCCGGGCATATTCCTGCTGTTTTCGGGCGAACCGAGGGTATAGAACAGGCTGCTGTGTGCGGATACATACAGGGTAAACCCCCTTTATTTGCAGCTTGAGAACTCAGATTGAAGGCAGAGGCAACTGGTTGCATTAGCATTTGAGCGGGAGAAAGCGGGGCATCCTAAACCTCATTCTTTAAGCTTTAAAGGAGTGCTTCGTCCCTATAGGTGTATCCCGAGTCTGAGAATGCCAGAAAGAGCCCTTCTTTTTATGGTATGGTTATGGTATGGAACGAGTGAAGTGAAGTGAAACGACTAGGTTAGCGAAGGAAGCTACTCGACTGGTCGGTTCGACTGGTCGGTTAAGGAGAGAGGTTTACTCATAAATCTCGCCAGAGCAAAATCCAGAAGCATCTATTCCCACGGGCCCCACTGACTGGTGAAGCATCTATTCCCCGAGCCCGAGAACAATAGCAACCAATACAATAGGCAGGCAGTCGCAGAGGAAGAGTCACTAGCTCCTTCGCTCGCTACGCCCATTTCACCCAAGTAAGTCAGTTTAAAAACAATTTTACAGAAAAAGCATAAAATCTAATTAATGAAATTTCGTGTGAAATTTTTTAATAAACCCGTAAATTTTTGTGTCTTTCACTTTGAGGTTATCCTTTGAATTTTTCATTATTTTTCAGTTAAAAATGGGACAAAATACCTTACGCTAATAGTTGTAAAATTTCCAATCAGCACTTTAGTAACGAAAATCACGGGTTTAGTCAAAAGTGACACTGATTTTGTGATTTTATTAGGGAAAATTACTTAGTAACGAAAATCACGGGGTTTTACTAACTTTTGAATTTTAAAAATCCATTTCACTAGTCAAAAGTGATTTGCAACGAAAATCACGGGGTTTTGTCAAAAGTGAGACTTTGTTTTTTGATTTCACTAGTAAAAAGTGATTTGCAACGAAAATCACGGGGTTTTGTCAAAAGTGAGACTTTGTTTTTTGATTTCACTAGTCAAAAGTGATTTGCAAGAAAATCCTCGAGAAAATGAAAAAGTTCAAATCCTTTTTTTAATTTATTAGTTAAAATCAGATCACAAGCGAAAATAGCGGGTTTATTAAAAATTTCATTTTAAAAGTTCGTTTCACTAATAAAATCACTGGTGCAACCAAAATCATAAGTAAAACGCAAATTGCATGTTTGACAAGCCCGTTTTACTAGTAAAGTCACTCTTGCAAGAAAATCCTCGAGAAAATGAAATTTTTTCTTTATAAAATTGAGATTATTAGTGGAAATAGGTGAACAAGCGAAAAGCACGGGGTTTGACTATTTTGCTTTATTTAATAGGCTTTTATGATCGCACTGGAGGGCATAATCTTTCTCATTAGCCGGCTTCCCCTGCTGGGTTTGAAAAGACGTCACTCACGTTACGCTTGTTTGACTCGAGATTCCTTCACTCTGGTCGAGACTCTCCCTTATGTTTAAATCGGTGCAGTGCAAACAATGTTTTTGTTTTAGAAGTCCTATAAATCCTAGCTACTACCATCTGTAGAGAGTAGAGCTATAGTCTATAGTAGAAGGTAGAGGTGGAGCCTGTCGACTCACCACCAAAAGCTGCTTTCCTCGTTGTTCCAAGAAAAAGGTCAACTTCAGATTAAGATTCAGGGTTGGGGACTTTTCCCATTAACTAAACTAATCCAACGGTGGTAACCCACCAATCGCTTCTTGAACAAGAAAAAGCTACTAATGCAGGCAGATGGTTCGACCTCATCCAGAAACAGTGGACCGACCTTCTTTTGGATTGGAAATGCTTCCTTTCTTTGTTCATCTTTATTTACCTGGTTCACCCGGAACTGTCTGACCGGCAGCTCCAGCAGCAGCCGAATTTGAAGTTGTTACTGTGTTTGATTTAAAGAATCCCTCCGGGGGGAGATCAACTCCCTTTTTCCAATAATGAAGGAAGTAGCAGCTACTTTACCTGAGCTGTCCCTGTTTAAGGAGGTAAGGGTCCATTTTACAGACGTCCATTAGCCGGACTATTACAGATAAATATAATGAATGGAACCCGTCTACCCTGTAAAGGCTTCACCATCAACAACTTTATCATCTACCGCAGCTGTTTCTTCGACTTTGTCTTCGTTGGGGTATGCTCCAGCTAAAGCTAAAGCTACTTCTCTAGCTACGGCTCCTCCAAGCACAACGGATCCTTCTGCGGCTTTAAGACGGGCCCCCACCCATAAGATAGTGCTTTCTGGATGCTGGGGCACGGTAAACAGACATAGTCAAGCAGTTTCATTCCCCCAATCTCCTTAACCGAAACCAAGGCGATGGCAACAAGCCAATGTCTGGTGATTGCATTGGTGAGCGGAAAGAGAGTGTATATATCAAGGGACCCGTGTTTCCATGATCGGCAAGTGCTAAAGTCGTTGATTCCTTCAGTAAGTAGGATCGTGCCGTCATTCCCTTGGTTTCAAGACTTGATTGTCCAAGTAAATCTTTCTTTTGAAACCTCGTTTCCATCACCCGCTAAAGCTCTAATTTCCCCAACTGCGGCGACTGCCTCGTCTTCTTTGTTTGTAGAATAGCTTCGCTTCGCAACATCTAACCCGTGCCTTTGCTCTCGCATCTGCTCTTTTGGTGGCAGCCCTACTACAAGCATGCTTTCTTTCTATATCTATAGCCTGGCTTGAACTTTTAGTCTGAGAAAGCTCCCGAAGAAAGTCAGTACAGTACAAAAAGCACCTTTCGCTTTGAGAATGCCGTTTACGGCGTTGGGATGGGCTCATAAGATTCAATCCAGCCACGGGTTCCCATAGCTAGCCTTTCGTTCCTTCTGAGCCAGGATCACACTCACACTCTGCTTTTGAAAAAGGTTGCAAGCTATCAATTGATGATTGCCACTTGCGTCGAATTAAACCACATGCCTCTTCCTCTCGGGCCAACCTTCTGTCCTTTCTTCCCAACACCCGCTAAAGCTTAACCTGAATCCGGAACTTCCTCAGCAAATGGTTCGACTAGTGGATCTTTTATGCTATGCCGTGACTCGTCTATTGAAAGTGCCTTCTCTTTGTCTTGTTTGAAGGATTTGACAAAGTGGCGATTCCCATCTTAACTATGAAGGCAAAGCCCCATCCCAAGTGCCAGAAAAAGTTAAATCTCATACTAGAAGAACTCCAAGGGCAAGGGTTGGTCGAGATGTAAACTACCTTTACCGTCCTTCTGAGCCAGGATCAAACTCCTCTGCTCGGCCGGTGCCCTTTTTTGTGGGCTTTCACTCGTTCCACACCTTTCCGGCTGGAGGAGCCTTATCCAAGTAAAACCATTAAAAGTAGGAGAACATTCAAGTCGAGGTTTTTATAGAAAGAAACGTCCCCTGAGAACACCCGTGTTTTTGAAGCAGAAAGCATTGGAATGAGATCCCTCCTTTCAGTAAGGGAGAATTTCTTAATTAGGAATAGGCGTATTTTAGCAGTAGGAAGGATAAAGTATGCAGCGTTAATGCCTGCCCGTGTGCGGACATATTCAAGGGTTTAGGCCCTTTGTTTGCAGGATTGGTCCACCAGTCAGGGAGCCCATACTAATATGGCATCCTGTGCTCAAGGCTCAAGTACTACTTTTCTCTCTAATATAATATGATCATCAACACGGGATTAACTTTCTTAATCAAAACAGGCTCGTGAGTCTGTTCACAGGACATTAGAACTAAAGTAAAAGCCGTTATAGCCTACGCAATCTACCGCTCTTTCTCTTTTAAATTCAAAAAGATGGCTTCGCTCCTTGGCTGCGTATAAGCCCTGTTTTCCTGCCCAATTTTTTTTATTCCTATCCCACACAATAAGACAATTTAGCTTGAAACGGCCTCAGCTTCGGTTTACGTCTAAGAAAAGGCTTCGTTCGAGGGTGGAAAGGAGCACACCATTACGGCTTGTTTTCTCTTTTCCTTTTTCCCTGTTTTTGTGAGGAATCCACGTAGTTTACGTTCTGGAAGAGCTCGCCCGTTAGGGGGAGGGAATTACGTGTTGGAACGAGCATGGTTTCCACGGAGTTATTCTCCTTTCCTTGACGAGTAGACTGGGCCAGTGAATGTCTTTCCTTCCCGCAATGGGATTACACGAGCTCCTTCGCTTCGGAACTGCATCTTCCTCCGGAAATGATTCGACTTAGTCTTCGTCTTCTACCGTTTACTCTTATAGGTATTCTACTGTAGATGTTTCGACTGCACCTTCCTCATAAAACTCTGGCTCTGGAAGAGCTACCTGATCAACTACTGGTCATATACTGGTATCATATACTGGTATTGGGGAAGGTACTGACCAAACACATTCTGGAGAGGTACAGTCATATCATCCTATGCTTGCTATGAGTCATATCATCCTATGCCTATGCTTGCTTTGAAGCCTATGCTTGCTTTGAAAGGAGAGGACCTCACTTGCCTAGTCTATACTTTAGTGCCGTGACTTTTGTCTCGTTGTTCTCCTTCTCCGGGATCTGGGAAGACATTATCTTCCTATTTAGATTTTCTTGTGTTTGTTTTCACTTAATCCATATCCAGGTGTCAATGGTATGTTGATCCTATCATCAATGGTATGCGGACCGGGTGAGCCAGCAACTGCTGAAACTTAATCATTTGGATCTGGAACTGCTTCCTTAGATTCATGAATTCTTGGATTCTCCTTTGAATATTCATTCAATAGGGTGTAAACCTATATATCTATCTATGTATAGTTCAAGGCCTATGTCAAGGAAAGTAGACTAATTTCCTTGTTTGTCCAATGCAGCTGATGTATCTGTAGAAGTGGCTTCTGTATGTCAAGGTCCGGGATTAGACAAGGAAAGATATAGATTATAGGGATAATATCTAATTGGACTTTTGTCTGACCATCAACTGGAAATGCTTCTTCGCCCCCCATCATATACAGGGTCTTCCTCAGCAACTGCTTATTCTGAGAATTAATCAGGTTCAGCTTATCCATCTGGATTGGTAAGAAGATTAACATCGGAATTGGAATATAGGAAAGATAGGAAAGAAAGGGCCCAAGCCCGGGTACTCTGCCCAACATCTTACTCTATACTCTCTACACTCTATCTAACAGAACGAGGTGTTCTCAGGGGATTGGCCCCAATTGCTACTGCTGCTACTGCAGCTGGCTTAAGCTTAAAAGTAGGGTATGATTTTACATTTGATTGTTGAAAGGGTGTAAAAGGTAAATGGGAAATGGATTATATTTATTATTATTATTATATTTATCACCGAACAAAAGATCTTCCTGTTGCTCTGCCCTGCTCTTTCCAAGATGAATTTACCTTATCTTATTAGAACGAGTGGCGAAACAGCTTTAGCGAAACCGCTTTAGCGAAACAGGATCCCCGATCCAAGCCATCTAGCAAGGAAGCTACTTCTAATTTAATTCTAATACAGGGTACTCCGACTCAACATGTCTAGACCTTACTTACGTTTCGCTTAAACTACCTGACAACGTTTACCATGAAACTGAGATAGTGTTTGTTCATCCATCCGGCAATGAAAACCCTCTTCCTGGGAATGACCTCACTCCAAAGACCTAGCCCTAGCCCATATTAATCTTCCTATGCTATGAGCTATGAGAGTAGTAAGCCATTTATTTCCACGAAATCGAAAGAGGGAACCACCCTAAGCTCTTACTATCGGTACCGGAACTATTGATTTCATTACATTCATTCTCTCTTTTCTAATAGTACTGACCAAACGAGACTTTTCCTATGGTGGGTGAAATACACCTCCTATTCCGTTCCGATTCTAGAACAAGCAAGTATGATAGTCTAAAGTCCTAGAACAAGCAAGTATGATAGGATAAAGGGTAACATCTCTCCTTCTCGTTGTTCACATATTTCATAATCTATCTATCGTTTTAATTAAAAAAAATATTTAATATTACACTTATTGGTTGATTGACGAATAGATTGATTGAATTGATTGCATGCATAGGTATAGGATAGGAGCATACCCTGGGTACCTAAGAAGACAGGTCTAATTACTTTTAAAAGAGGAAAGGCTAACTGCTGGGACCATTCATACTTGGCCCTTGTTAAAGCGGTTGGAAAGAGACATGTGTCCTTGTTAAAGAAGGGGCAGGTCATAGGATCATGAGGATAAGGCTAGCTTGGTCCGAGCTTCCCTTAAAAGTTACGAGTATTCGGGCGCAAACCATCTTCGTAGCTGCTGTTTCGATAACCCTAGCGGTGAGGACACTGCACGGGCACCAACTCCAGGTTTTGTTAGGCAGGAAAGGCCATTGCGTGATAAACCTCCTTAACTCATTAACCCAAACCAGACTATGTTCGACAACTCAAGGGTTTGTGCTGCCTCAAAAGGGTCGGTTTCATGTCAATTTCGCCGAAGAATACCTTTTTGTATCAAAAAACCCCTATGATTAGTAAAAAGGGTTGGACAAAAAGTGCAATTAATTTCTCACTCTATTAGCGGAATTGGCATTCCTCTCGAAATCACCGATAAACGTAAGAAAAAGACCCTCGATTCGGTGCCATTTCGTACCAATTAATTGCGTATATAATGTTTGTTAATAAGTAATTGAGTTTGAGTCAAACATATGGAAAGTACTCTTATCTTAGAATTAGAAGGCAAAGCAACTCGTCCCTTAAAGACGAAAGGGGGCTGAACTCCTTCTTAGAGTTTTCATGTGAAGAGAGAATCGCGTATCTATGTTATGGATTGTGGGCCTCCTTCTTCGACGAGACGTAAAATTAAGATTGAGAGACTTACGAGCCGGCTTCCTTTCTTCCACTTTCTGGATGGATAATCTCGTTAGATGCACTTGGCGAAGAGGATTCTTCCCTAAGACCCCTAAGACTAAGAAATTGAATAAATTTCAATGAGAATTATAATCATAAGCGGGATTCTCCCTCTATAGCTTCAAATATAGCTTCGAATTGTTTTACGAAAATTGCTGGAAATGGCCTTCTTACCCGGTTGAAATATCAGGGTCTTGCACTAAATGCTTTCAAGGGGTCTTTGGTCTTTTTTCAGGTCTAAAAAGTAAAATGGGAATAAGACGGCATTACTTTCATTAATATAACTTTAATATTAAAATATAATAAAGGGGAGTTTACTTAATACTATCTTAATAAAGATAAAGAATATAATTAGATTTCAACTGTAAGCTTAGCCGGCAAATAGAAAGAAACGGTGTCAGCCGCGGTTCTTAACAAGAAAGCCCGAGCATATCATATAAGCAACATACATCCGGATAGGGCCTAAAGAGAGCTTGTAGAAAGTAGTAACAATCTAAAAGGAGCGAGAAAAGAGGTCTTTTTCGCGTCCAACATACTATACCTCAAGGCCCTCACCAAATTTTAGGCCACGAAAAGCCCAAATGCTGCTGTTTATTAGAAAGTTTGTTTCATTAGCAAGGCACGAGAAGATAAGAAAGGTTGTCCTCAACAGCTAATGAAAAGAAAGCTTTGTCTATTAAAGCTAAAGCAAGTAAGCCTCTCATCCAAATACCCACAAAAAGCATATGCTTTAACGGGTATGTACCTACCAAACATATTAAAGAGCTTTAACAATAAGTAGTTTCATAATCTAACATTAGCCGTATCGCCGATCGTTACAAGACAGGCGTGGGATGATGGGAAAGAATCTCAGGAAGAATAATAATAAGAATCCTAAAATATCATGCGAATCATAAAAGATAATGGTTTCGAAGGGTAAAAAAAAAGGAAAGGATGGCTCCTACTGTTTGTTAAAACATAATTAATTAAAGTATGCGCTTAATATTCTTAGGCTCGGTACGAAATACCCTGGCTCGAAGCACTTAAAACCAAGATAATCTTCTACCCTAATAAAACAAGACTGACTCTTAATATAAGATTTTTAGCTATAGGTACTCCGTAGAGAAGTGTAATGGCTGACCTCTTTGAGGGAGCTTACTTTCTTTTATTATTATATACGTAAATATAAAGAGCGCATTTGGAGTTTAATTATAGAGTTGCCAGCTCTCCTAGTGACATCGTAGACTTATAACTCGTTACTTTCGAAAAGAAGTGCATGTGACATCGTAGACTTAGAATCTCTTTCTTTAAAGGATGAATAAGCCGCATTTAATAGGATTAGAGCATCCCCGGCAACAGGTAAAAGGGGCAGAGGATAGATGCTAGATAAATGATCATAGGGAAGAAGTTTCCACCATCAACTTAATTTTCTTGGGCTTCCCTCGCTTGATTGGCATCATTTGTTGGTCGAACTACTTCCTTTGGAACTGCAGCTTGCTTTTAAAAAGGAACTTCCTTAGGAATAGGCGCTTGTTCGTATTCGACTTCTCGGCCGGGCTCTTCTGGAACAGGGAATGCTTCTTTTTCCCATGCCATGTCAGTGTGAGAGTGTGAGAAAGGGTGGCCACTGGTTGTTTTGCAGAAACCATAAACCCGGATAAAGGATCCGGCCCACTCGCTAGCCTAGTCGTTTCACTTCACTTCATTCGTTAACATCCCACTTGCTTTTTAATTTTAAGGGCATTCCTAATTGTTCCCCTGCTCTGATAGCCGTGGAAACCTTATCCTTTGAAATGAAAGGTCCAACAACCCAGGGCAGAAAGAATGAAAGAATGCATTTGGACCCAACATCTTTCTTTCGAGCAGAGCCCAAGCAGTAGAAATCTTCCTCTCCTTTATTAGTCTTAGTCGAGATAGCAAACTTCCTTGTTCCGATCAAGCTACGCCGTTTCGAGCAGAAAAGGAGTCTTGTGCCAAATCTTTATAAAAGGAGGAAGTCCCTCTTTACTAAGCATCACGCATTGCGAGCCAATCACTGAATTATTCTTTTTCGCACCAATCGTAAGAATTTCGTCTCTTTGATCGATTATGAAGGCTGTTCCACTGGACCCACTGTGTCTGATGACGCTGTTTATCTACTTGCTCGGACAAACATAGTAGTAGTAGTAAGGGGAGCTTTATATGTATTGGAAAGGCCCTTATATGCTTTATCCGCTGTACCCGCTACTTACACCTGTTGGATGCCTCTTTCTCTATGTTGCCTTGAGTTAGCTGCTTTCTTTACTTGAGCTGTTAACTTGAGATATCTTTCTCTAACAGTTGCTTAGTGTCCCGCACTAGACGTTTAGAGCTAGATGCTTACCTTCTGTCTTGCTCTTTGAGAAGGTTGTTATCCGAAAGCCGCTAATTATAATAAGACATTTAAAGATGAGACATCCCAATAACGTTATAGTATTCTGGGTAAAGACGTCGTGGTAGGGCGACTCTTTATTCTAGTGCTCGTTCTAATGCTTGCCTTAGATAGTCTTCCCAATCCTGCTGATGTATGTGAAAGTGTTCGCCTTATGCTTCTATAGTTTTTTCAAACCTTAATTAAATTTAAAATATTATCTTCTTTATTTAATTACTTTCAGATTTAAAATAATTAAGAAAAATAAATTGCAGGAAGCGCCTTAAGGAAGGTTAAGGCCCTCAGTCTTAAGGCTAAGTCCCACATTTATCTGAATCCGAAGTTGCATCGCATCGACGAATTTAAGGCGAAAGTTGCATCGCCCATAAAGACATATGCCATAACCTACAAACCACGACATTTGCTTTTTCATAATCATAAGCATAAGCAATTTTTCATAAGAGGTTCTGTTCTTTAGGCTGGCATCGCTCCTTGCTTGGGCCCTCATTCCCGGGGCTGGCCCGAGACGATTGAATCTCAAGCCTAACATGAGCATGAGACGTATATAAAACAAGAAAATGAATCTCAGGAATCTTGTGCTTGTGACTTATTAAAAGACTTCACTGATTCAAAGTTAAGGGAATGAACTTAAGACTGAAGTGGTAGAATACATCTCAGGATGAGGATGGCTTACCCAGTGGAATCTTTCCCGCGCTATTGTATGTTGGAACAAAGGTAGACATGCTTTCATTTTCATATTCAAAAAGGCAAGCAAATCAATCGTACGATATCACAACTAAACGCGAGGGTTGCACTCGTTGCGGGAGCAGGACTTCACCCTATCAGATAAGTCCGTTCCTCAGCTCGCTATGTTAACAACCGGCTCGTCCTTCGCTCGCTCCTACCAGCTTACGTTATGTCCCTACCAGCTTATAAGGGGGTAGAAAGCCCACTTTTTATAGATTAAGGTACCCGTCCGTGCTAAGAAGGAGAGTGCACTGGCAAAGACGCCCCACAAGCTGCATAAATGGTTTGGGAAAAGCCTACTACTTACCTTGATTCCGGCTTATAGTGAGAGGGGCTTGCTTATAGTGAGAGATAGGGGTTGGGGTGACTTGATGCTCTTTTGTTGCCAGCGCTTTCCCTTAACCCTCAAATGAGAGCCTTTCTCGAACGAACAGAAGATCCGAAGTTAACAACACTTCTTAGAAGAACTTAACGGCCGGGGTAGAGCCAACTTCTCCTGTTATACTTTATTAAACTTTAAAGTTACGCCTCAGTTATAGGATGAGGGGATACTTAGGTGTCACTCAGTGCTACGCACGAGACAAGAGAAGAAGGAATCGAGTAGGCTATTGTAAGAGCTATTAGAGAGTAAAAGGCAAGAGCCAGGCCTTAGTAAAAAGAAAAGAACTTATAATAACAACAGGACTCGGGGTTCTTTGCTTTTAGTTCAAGCTTTAGTTAAATAATATAGGTATTGATTCCCCTGCAACCTGCTTTGTGAAAGCTTAGAATAAAAGAAGTAGAATTAAAACATAAGAATATGCGGGATTGGGGTTGCTGGATTGCTTTGAAAAGGTTACCAATTCGCGGGATAAGCGCCTATAATAACATAACATGCGACACACCTAGAGAAGTCGGATCCTTGTAAAGCGGTGGCTTCTGGAAAATTAAAAGTAAGTAAAAAGACGTTCTACTCCTACTACCCCACTACTACGCTATAGCCCATACCTAGCAAATACCCTATATAACCGGATGACTTCCAGAGAAAGTTCAAACGGAAAGTGCCCCCCCTTACCCGACTAATTCCTATGAGAGCGGTATGATAACAAAAGCCAGGATAAAATTCTTCTATTCTCTTTGTAAGATCGTAAAGTACTTCTTACTCGATTGGAGGCCCTTACGACAATGGTTCACAGACAGACTGCTTAGACAATATAAATCTTGTTATCCCAATAGTCAATGTGTTATATTCGTAGATGCGGCTGCAAGAATCATCATCTTCTTTTCTTCATTCTTTGCCTACTCTCTTCTTACCGCTCTGTGTTAGCATCTTTTTTTCTATTCGTAGCTACACTACATATCATAGTTTCGTTGTAAGAATAGGGTTTTTTCGGAAGAGAATAAGTTGTTAGAATGCCTCCCATATCCGAGAAAGCATCCAAGAATTGATCCCAGCAAGTGCTACGAGTGCTTCGTACTATAGAGAAAGATGGGCATTTCTCCTTCCTTGATATCACAGGCTCATTTTCTTTGTTTACGATTCCGCTAACCCTTAACCCTTATGCTCTAACTAGTCTTAAACGAAAGAGAGATCGATTCCTTTCCCTAGAGTACTATACTATACTGAATTTCCTCTGCAGTCTTAGGCTTTGGCGCTTTTATTCATTCAAAGCGGGATGCTTGCTAGCGATAAGCCGAGAGGTCCTTCGGGCCCACGCCCGCCCAAGAGTTGGCTGGTAAAAGGCGTTCCTCAAGCCTTCTGTTTTGTTTTGTCACGGATCTTACGATCTCTCATAGAAAGGTAAAGTCTGTCTTAAAGACAGGACTAGTTCTTTCAAAGCAGGCGTGTTCTATCCGCTTGCTTAGCCCTAGGTAAATAAGCTTAGGAAAGAAGGGATTACGAGCTAGTATAAATTCACTCTAATGAAATAGCCTGACCTTACTGCTTATCCCCTTAACTCCTAGTTATTAGTAAAGGAATTGAACTAAGAAAAGGCCCCCATGAAAATCATGCCCTTTAGACATATAAATCTATCCGCTTACTATAGAGACGTAACAACAGGTCAGAGGACAGGTTAACGTCAATAACTATAGAACCCTAAAATGTTCATGATCGTACTTAAGGTACTGAATGAATTTAAGTAAGCTTAGGCGGACAAAATCATAAAAAGATTTTGAAATAAAAATGCTGATTTAACATGTCATCATACCTCATAAGACTTGGAACGTTATGGTTATGATTAAAAAACATATATTTCATATGAAGGCAAAAGACCTTCAATATTCTAATCAATTAAACTTCAATATGAAGGGTGGACACCTTCGATCATATAAGATCCTTAAACCAAAGGTTCTACATTGTCGATATAGAAAGAAAGTCTTTCCAAACTATTACTATAATACTCAGTATAAAAGAAGAAGAAATGATAAAAAGAATGATAAATTTCAAGATAATGATAAATTCAAAGAGATAGTAGTGTTATTAAATACACTGGATTCAGTAACAGAATCAGAAAAGAATTCGAACCCATATCCAAAGTTAATCATCCCATCTCGGATCTTTAATGATGATATCCTCATCAACGAGTTTGACCTACTAACCATATCTGTTATGGATCTCTTAGTCAAGTATGTTTACCCTAGCATAAATTCTTATTGTAAAGTGAATATCATCTTATATATGAAAAATGATAATGTTGAAAATATAATCAAACATCTTTCTAAGACAGCTTTTCCACTAACCACAGATGATGGTGAAGTGCTTTCTAAGTTCAATATAACTAATCATGTCAATAGTTTATTTCTACAATTAATAGATTTATATGATGATTTTTTAATTACAGGAATGAGTATTAATGTTTATTTTGAACATAATATAAAACAACCTATACCTATTGTAGATTACAAGTCTAGATTAGAAGGTATCTATGAATGCTATTATGAGAAGATTCATGATGATGATGAAAAGGTTGATGTTAAGAATTTAAAGCCAAAAAGCCTTCGTTCTACTAAGAAAGTCTATTCTACTCATATAACAACCTTGAATAAGTATAAAAAGACAACTTTAAAACCTTTTATGGTGGCCGATACCGAAACTATCCTTATTGATGATATTCATGTGCCATATGCTATAGGTGTGTTGAAGGTTTACCCTGGAGAGGTCCCTCTAGTTTCTAATATCGATTCTTTCTTCAGTGAAGATTACAATAAATCAATGTTCCCTAAGTTTGAAGATAGGAGTGAGAAAATGATGTTTGATTTTATATTTAGGATTAAAACAATTGCTAGACGTAATAAAAAATATAAAATGGATATTATATATTTTCATAACTTAGGACGATTCGATGGTCTTTTTCTTATTAAGCATCTCTCCTTACATCATCAAGATTTAAAAATCAAAGCCCTTATTAGAAATAATACGATCTATGAGATAGCCGTCTATTCGAAAAAGATATTTTTATTCCGCTTCAGAGACTCGCTTCATCTACTCCCCAATGATCTACAATCTCTAGCTAAGAATCTATGCCCTGAGTATGGTTCTAAAGGATCTGTTGACTTTTCAAAAGTAACTCTGGAAACCATATCTTCAATGAAAGAGACCTTGATTTCATATATGAAACAGGATATTCGGTTATTGGGTGGTATTATGTTGAAATTCCAGAATTTGTATTTTATAGCATATCAAGCTGACATATTAGATAAGCTAACCACCCCATCACACGCTCTCTCTCTCTTTCGTTCGTGGTTTTACAACGATAAAAAGCATTATATCCACATACCTGATGAAAATACAGATAATTTTATTCGAGGTGGATACTATGGTGGGCATACCGACGCATACCTTCCATATGGTAAAGACCTTTACTATTATGATGTCAACTCTCTTTATCCTTATATTATGAGGGAATATCCAATGCCTGGGGGTAAGCCTGTTTGGCATTCAGATTTAGAAAAGATGGATTTAGATGAAATCTTTGGTTTCATTGAAGCTTATATAGAATGCCCAGAAAGCATAAAGAAACCCTTTCTACCATATAAAGATCCTAAAAGTGGGACTCTGATCTTTCCAACGGGTACATTTATTGGTGTTTACTATAGTGAGGAGCTCAAGTTTGCAAGACAGATTGGATATAAAATAATACCTCTAAATGGATACATCTTTGAAAAGATGGAAAGCCCTTTCATTGGATACGTTAACGACCTCTTTGAAAGTAGATCCAAAGCTAAGCTTGAAGGTAATGACTCCTTATCCTTTATCTATAAACTCCTAATGAACTCATTATATGGGCGATTTGGCATCAATCCCGAATCCACCAAAACTGAAATTTGTGATGAAGAAAGATCGAATATTATCCTTAAAACGAAGGGTTTAATGAAATTAATAAAGATTAAAGAAGATCTTAATATGATAACATATATAAACAAAAGGGGTCGTGGGGAAGGAGCTTCCGAATATTATATTCCGAAGATGGCTGCTGTTCAAATATCCGCGGCTATCACAGCATCAGCTAGGATCTACATGTATCCATTTATATCAAGAGATGATTGCTACTACACTGACACAGACTCTATAGTTTTAGGTAACCCTCTTCCAGATGAATTCATATCTTCAACAGAATTGGGGAAGTTTAAGTTAGAAGATAAAATAAAAGAAGGTGTCTTTTTAGCGCCAAAATCTTACTACTATAGTAGATATTCCTCAGAGAAAGACGTCCTGAAGTATAAGGGTGCTGGTAAAGAATTTGCAACTAAAGACTGGTTTCTAGAACAGTATCGAGAACCCGACCGAATTCAGACTGTCCCAATAATATCTCATTTTAAAAGAGATTGGGATTCACTAGATATAAGAAAGGAAGAAAGAAAATTCACTCTTAGACTCGTAGATAAAAATAAGAGGGTACGTCAAATAGAAAATGGTCGCTGGGTAGGTTCTGATCCTATTAATATCAATGACTTGCGTTGTATAAATAAAATGGGAAGAGTTATAATAAATAATTTAAAAAGAGAAAAAGAATTAAAAGAAAATCAAATGAAAGAAAAGATGAAGGATAAGGATGATTCAATAAAGAAGACCCATACAATTGATCCTCAGAATGAGAAAAAGAATGAAGTCAATACTGTGAAGAGTCACTTTTATAATGAAAAATATAATTTTAAAGAAAATGAAAAACCATTAGATAATAAGACAAAAACATCAGATAGAGGTAGGAAACCATCTGAGACAGACCCTCCCTAAACATCATTTTTATATAAGAAAGATTTTTTTGTGAGGCCAGTGAGTAGCCGGACTTCCTTCACATGCTGGAATAAAACAATCCAAGGTCAAGGTAATGAATGGTCCAATCCAAGGAAATGGTCCAATCCTAATGTAATGAATGCTCTTTTCTTAAACTGAAAAAAGGAGGTTTCTTCTTCCCCAGGCCATTATATGGATTAAGGGTCGAAAGGTCAACTGCTAATTCAAAAGCTGAGTTTGATCCCGCTCTTATTAAGCTTTAGAATGTTAATAATTTAAATTATAATAAAAGTAGAAATTTAGTAAAATAAGAATCCTTGTTAAAATATCATAGGACTGTTCGTAGAATTGACTTGACTTTCGTAGAATCATATCGACCTCGTAACCAAAATTAACAACAAATTAAGAATACCTACTCAATCTAAGGTGAGCCCTACTTAGAGATAGGCAAGCCCCAGTTATGGGCCTTGTAGAGATGGGTAGCGCTTTCATAGAATTGGAGGAGCCTTGTTAGGATGGGCAAGAGACTTCCAGGATTGAACGAGATTAAGAAGATGAATAAGTCTTTTGTGACCAACCTCCTCCACCATCTCATGAGACTGATGGTTAAGCTCATTCTTCAACGCATTCTGAGTTTTAAGGTAAGGGATGGGATTTGACCGGATGCTCTTTAATGAGAGGGGAATCGGAGGTAGAATCGGTCATTTCGTTAATAATCTCGGACCAATCAATATTGATGCGACCCCCCTACTTTACTAAGGGGTTTTAGACTTTAATCATTATGCTCTCAAACTAGAATCTAATTTTCTTCCCAATCTCTTAGATAAATTTTCTTATTAAACTATGCTCCTAAGAGCGAGCCCTACTTCTTAGTGTGGTGCTGAGAATGAGTGGTCTACTTTCCTCTTCTTAAACCAACTTCCAAAAGAACCTAATGAAGAAGGCCCCATAAAGAGATGCCTTTTATAGTGGACATTCTATCTTACATATAAGAATAAAGGTGAGTAACTGGTCTTAGCTGGTGAGCCCTACTAGGGGGCATGTTTTCCACACTTTTCTAGAAAAACAGTACCATAGGAAAAAAGAATTCCAAGGGTTGGAGCGCATCCTCAATCTTCTTCCTCAAGACGTGTTAACGGATGAAAACACAGGCTTGCCTATAGTCAAAGAATAAGAAACTTATCCTATATAGGACCTGCAAAGGATTATCCCGCTTTCTGTAAACGAAAATAGCTGATGTGCGTGTTTCGTTCGTGAATGCAAACAGGGAAGTCGAACTTATAAGAGAATAGCACAAGTCATTTATGAGGCTAGGATGAGTTCGCTCTATGGCTCGCTTCGGGACTTCGCTCGCTCGTTGAAGTATATTGCATAGAATGCTTATTCTATCCTAGACTGATCGAAGTCGTTGCAGTGGTCTTAGTAAGGTAAGGTTCGCCACTCAAATCAAAGAGTGCGTGTGGTTCGTGATTATCAGCATCCAGAAAATATAGCAAAGTGTTCATAATTTATCCTAATTAACAAGAAAACCAAGGCATAAAAGAACAGAAGGGAAAAGCCCAGCCAGCAGGGCAAGCCGTATTTAGTGTGAACGCTTTGCGCATCTGATTAAAGAAGAGCACGTGCATCAATAGATTCAGAAAAGTGTCATCCATCCTGAGCTTGCCGGGATTACAGTTCAATTCCTGCGTTTTAAGCAGAGGATTTCATTTCTTTGAATGCTGCTCGAGGGAACGAAAACGCTACCTGTGGTTGATTGAAGGCGGGACATTTCGTATAGAATAGGGCTTATCGTGTCTGAAAGGACTGGTTTTGAAGTCCTAAAGGAACGGAAAGACGCCAAACTTGGGGCAAAACATTTGAGAAGTGTGTCGTCTCCGACTGCCTTATAGTCAATTTAATGCCACTTACAGCCTGAACTAGTGTCAAATCCAACGAAGTCCGATCTTATCGTAAGCTATAGAATACTTAAGCTGCTTTCCAGCTTGTCATTTTAGGTCGAAGAAAACGACTACTCATAGTGTGCATGCGCATAGAAGATTTGGAAAGTGTGCACAGAGCGACTAACCATTGGCTTTTCTTAGAAACCCAACTAAAGGGAGTCTATCGTAGATAGAGTTCGTGGTCTCTTGAATAGTAAGGAAAAGAAGCCAGCCGGGTCAAGAAGATAAGCTGTCTTTCGTACTAGTATGCGATCGAGACGCAGCGAATAGCGTAGAAAAGCGACTACCTTCCCTCGCTGCTCAACTATGATCGTAGTAACTATTACTATAGAATAGTTCGAGTCATCATCTATAGTAGATGCGTGGTTCTAGGTTTTCGTGCATAATAATATAATTATAATAAAGACTTATATTCTCTCTCGGAATGCTCAGATTCGGAACATGCCCAAATAGTCTGCGCGTGCGCCTTATAACAAGGTTATAGCACAATTCCCGTGTTTTAAGCGTAGGATTACTTTTCTGTGAACGCTGCTCGAGGGGATGAAAACACCATCCGTGGTTGATTGAAAGAGCACATTTCCTATAGTAAAGGATGCCAAACTCAAGACAAAACACATTAAAAGCGTATGCTATAAAAGTCAAAATGTTCACAGGAATGACAAAACATTCTCCTGTTTTAGAAACCCGGCTCCAAGGACTATCTTAGGTAGAGTTTGTGTAGTAAGAGATAAAAATGCAAGTCAAGAAGACAAGCTGCGTTTTGTTTTAAACTATCGTGCATCTGTATATTGTTGTATAGAATGCTAAGTCTATCCTAGACTGGTCAAATTCGGTACGGTGGTCTCAGTCGTAACCATAAGACAGGGTTCACCACGCAATTCCTGTGCTTTGGGCGGAGGATTTACTTTTTGTGAATGCTTTGCGCGTAAGTTTAGAGAAAAAGAAGAGCGCGTGCCTCTTATATAATGCCTTTTATTTTTTAAGAGTAAAGGTGTCAAAAATATTTTTTTAATTTATTTTAATGATAATTATATAATAAATGAAAAGATCTTTCTTAATATCATTCTCAATAGATAGGATTTCATTTTAGAATTACCTTCTTAGACTTCCAAGAGATTGGTGAATATCCCAATAAGATACAGAAGCATAATCGATGGTTGATCTTCTGGTGTAAGGGCATGATGCCTTGTATTGAGCTGAATGAAGAATAAAAAGATTCTTAATATAGAAATTATAAAGATTATATATTAAAAGAATATAAGAAATTATTAACTTAGATTATATATTAAAAGAATTATTATAAAGTAATTAAATATTAGAATAAATTATAATTAAATAAAGAAAAGAATAGAAAAAAGAAAAGAATTTTAAATTAAAGAAAATACAGGAGCAAAGCAACGAGAAATGATGAAATATATTTAATGTAATAAGTACTATGACGTCTAAGGATGAATCTGTAGATGTACCATAAAAAGAAAGAAGATCATACCTGGCCTGACAACAGAATGCCCCAGCCAGAGTGGAACTAAATGAGTTAGTTAGCGTAGTCCTTGGGCTCTGTAGAACTCCGTCTTTTTCTTGCTCGTAATGCGGTAGATGTAGCATAAGGTAAAGAAGCAAGCGATCGATGAAGACTGTGGTGTATGGTCCCACTAGATTCTAATCTTAACCTGGAATCTTATTAGCAAGATAAATCCTGGCTAATGGGCCGATTAAATGAGCACGTACATTGGACAAGGACCGGATCTCGGCATAACAACCGAACAAGAAGCTGCGGTGGGCATGGCAAGACTCTAAGTTTATGCTTTACCGAGAGAAGGAAGATGAGTCTCATCCATCAATAGCGGTCGGTAGTAGCTTTAGCTACAGAAGAGAGAGATAGATATTAAGTATAAGTAAACACGTAAGTAAACACATTTACAGATCATCCAGACGAAGTTTCAGCAGTTGCTCTGATGAAGACGAGGAATCATTGGCTGCTCTTTCTCGCACCTCTTTCTCGAATCTAATTCGTCTAAGCCAAGCCTGAGTTGTTGACCAAGTGGAACAGGCACTCTTGCAAGTTCTAATATTCCTCGGAATTGCTCTATGGAATTCGTTGCGCGCTTGATTAAAGAAGTCAATCTGAGGGGTATTGATGATAGATCTTATCCTTCTACGAATAAGAAAAGCAATGAAACCACGCATTTGACCTCGTCGGCCTCGTCGTAGCCTTTCCTTTTGCCCTAAGTCAGCCTCGTCGTAGCCTTTCCTTTTGACCTCAGTTTTCATGCCACCTTTCTTCTATGGATAGCCTCGGAAAGCACCTACCTCATTTCTTGCTGCCTTTGAGCGGTTAACTAGACTCGTTCACATTTGGAAGATGGCCTGGAAGGCTTCAAATCTTGGTTGGTATGGCCGCTCTTATAGAGAGCAAAGTCATAGGAAGTGTGCAGAGTGGTCTCCTTTCCTGACTACACCAAGCAAGTGAGCTGAGGGACTTATGGTTGACGGGCCCCTTAACTTATAGATAATGTGCAATCTGTCCCTACATGTCCCTTTTGTTCGAAGGATTAATGGGAGTTACCTTTACTTGACTCGGCAAATGGGCCGCTTGGCGGCTTTCAACTTGATCGTGTCGGGAGATCTCAACTTCGAATTCCAAAGTTGGTCACAGACGGCTATTCAATTTATGCCACTTACTGCCCGGATAAGCACCTTTTAGAGTAGACCTCTTCTTTTTCCTGCTGTTAGTGTGCGAAAGAATGCAGCAAGCAGGGTGTTGCACGTGGACGCATTCGATGCTTGAGGACTCATCTTCCTGCAGTTTGTGTGTAGAATGGGGAAGCCCCCCTTACTTTCAAGTTTTGTACCAATAACGTTAAAAACGGGTCGCATTAAGCCATGTTGGAGTCAGACCACTACAGAGACGTAAACTCCAGGTTTTACCGGGAAGAAACGTAACAGCTGGCTCGCTTCGTATTCTTCACTCGCTCCATAGAAGACGATTGTGGTTTTTGCGAGTAAAGCGTCGATAAAGTCTCAGCTGGGTTCAGAGGACACTGAAACTACTCTGTATACTATTTGAGGCTATAAGCCATCCCAACCTTTTCAGTAGGAGAGAAATCGCTCATTTGAGTTAGCGTATTTGAGGTTTGAGCGTAGAATATTCCAGGGAAGAACTACTTCTTTGTTCTGAAGCTGTATTCAAGAGATTTTCTGACTTTCATGTAGCATGCTAGCCCGTCGCTGTCTTTACGACCAGTCATCATCATCGATCTTTTCTTCTTTCACACGGACTTAAAGAGTCTTTGCAATCAGAGTTACAAGAAAGAAAGAGAAGGGACTAACCTCAGGAAAGAGAAGGCTGAACTCTTCCTTTCGGCATGTGGGTCTGACAATGACAAAACAAAAAGGGAAGGTCATTGACTTTAAAACTTGTATTTTCCTCCTTACCTTAGCCTTCCTTACGTGCAGCCGTCGCTCATGCTACCTCGGATCAATCACTTCAGGCTCGTTGAGACCAGATCTTTACACCAACATGCTACTTTTTAAAAGAAAAAAAAGGGTCAAACAAGAGAATTCTTGGGATTTGGCTTGGCAACTGCAATCTCTCCTGCCACTCAAGAAAGACTTGTGCTTTGGTCACATAACATAGTAGGCTGACTACCTGAAGGTTATGACTTTTGAAGATGTCCTCTTCTTCTTCCAACAACTGGCTTAGTGCCTTCTAGACAGACTCATTAAGGGATTACGGCATAAAAGAAAAGCAGGCTTTCCACTAGGCGAGGGACCCTACTCTAGTCAGAATTCATCCACCATGGCTTTCTGATAGATGGCATCCTGTCTAGTAACTGGTAAAGACCCCCCAAAACAAAGTTTAATGATTGGGCGAAACACCTGAGTGTTAAGTTGAAACGAAGTTAAATGCAAAATAAGCTTCCCCAAACCAAAGTACTACTACAACAGAAAGCACAAACACTAGCACAAGCGCGAGCCCTATAATGTCTCTACCTGGCTTACTATATATAATAACGTTAGGAGAACACGTTGATGGGATACTCCGGGGTATACGAAGACAGAGGCTACACAAAGATAAGGTGCAGATGAGACATTCTTAGAACAGTTTTGTAAGCATCCTATCTATCCAGTCGAATACTTATAGTTAACATTCTATCCGTACCTTTAAGACAATAATGGGACTACTCACTACGCATGTTATGCTCGATTTTCTCGTTACGCCGCCCTTGGTAGAGAACTTCTACTTCCTATCTATACTATAGGGACGAGCATTCCATTACTGCGGCATCCAACTAATGTAAGAAATTTCTATAAAAGAAAATATACTTGAGCTTTAACCTCACAACTAGAATAAGAACTTCTTAATATGAAGCCAGGTTGAAACAATTTAAACAGGGGAATGAAGTCACTTCTTCCCAAAAGCTATTTACTTAGCCTCTATCCCACGCTTCTTTTCATTGTTACCTTCTTTCTTAATCCACCTAAACGCGGCTTCTTAATGCCTTAAAAGGGTCTCAGGCCGAAAGGGGAGTGTAGGGAGTAGATCGATAGAGTGAAGCAACTTCTTCCTTCAGAGGACAGCGCAGTACGAAAGCCACAAGACAAGATAAAAAGAAGTTTAAGAGTGAATTTTCTTTCTATTTTAAATTTCATATATCTATAAATTGAAACTTTCTTATGTAAGATTTATAAATGTCATAACTAGTAGCTTCCAGCACAAGCGTGAGCAGATGACTTAGATCCAGATAAAGACGTTGTCCCATTAGAACAGTTGCCAGGTGCGAAGACCTCGTATCCCCGGTAAATTAGATTAGACTTAGACATGGTAAGTAAATAAAAGCAATTAAATATGGCTTTAAATATGGTAAGTAATAAAGGATCCCTATCTCTGTCTCTGTCCCTAAAATATATGATGAGGCAGTCCTCTGCTTGCCTGGCTGCACAACCCTATAAGCTTATACTCTTGCTACTGTTGCGCTTTCGAACGCATCTATATGAGATTCCTATCGACTCAATCAATAAGGCTATTACTGCCATGGCGTCTACTTCTTGATAGTGACTGCCGTGACGTCTACCTCTTGGGGTGACTGCCGTGGCGTCTACTTCTTGATAGTGACTGATGTGGCGTCTACCTCTTGGGGTGACTGTCGTGGCGTCTACTTCTTGATAGTGACTGCCGTGACGTCTACCTCTTGGGGTGACTGCCGTGGCGTCTACTTCTTGATAGTGACTGCCGTGGCGTCTACCTCTTGGGGTGACTGCCGTGGCGTCTACTTCTTGATAGTGACTGCCGTGACGTCTACCTCTTGGGGTTTGTCGTGGCGTCTACTTCTTGATAGTGACCGCCGTGACGTCTACCTCTTGGGGTGACTGCCGTGGCGTCTACTTCTTGATAGTGACTGCCGTGGCGTCTACCTCTTGGGGTGACTGCCGTGGCGTCTACTTCTTGATAGTGACTATGGGGGGAAATGAACACTTTGATGGAGAACTTGGACGATTCTTCATTAGATATAAACATGTGTCGGGGTGCCCACAGTTGTCTTGGGCACCTCCGCCGCTATACAAAGTATTTCCTGAGATTGTCAGTGTTCTAATGGCTCATCAAAGGCACACCCTCCATGTCTGTCAGCCGGTGTGTACCCAGCCTTATTTCTTCAACCACTTTGTAGGGACCTTCCCAGTTAGCCGTCAGTTGCATCCATGAGGTCGTCCTCCTGTTGTAAGGATGGGCTTTTCCCCTTCTCTGACTTCTTTGCCACTTTGAGGGATTGCATGTTGCACCCTCTGGCAGATATCTGGATGTTGACCACCTCGTCCTTCTCGTCCTTGGAGACGAGCTTATGCGCTTCCCCCCGGTCCGAGACATACATCGTGTCGGGCCGGATGGACATCACGCTGCGTCGGCCTCGCTCGTCGAGTGACTCGGCCTATGAGAACGTTGTAGGCGGACGAGCCGTCAATGACCACGAACTCAGCTAGGACATTCTTAGCCGCATCTCCCTCGCCGAACATCACCGGCAATCCGATCAACCCGGGGTACCAGGCCGGCCCGGAAAAATCGTACAACGGATTGGTGCAGGGGCTCAAGTCTTCAACCTTCAGACCGAGGTTGAGAAAGCACTCCCTGAACATGATGTTCGTGTAGGCGCCTGTGTCAATCAGGCACCTCTTGACCAGGTGGTTGGATATGTCCAAGTGGACTACAAGTGGGTCGCTGTGAGGGGCGATGACTCCCTCGTAGTCCTTCTTCCCAATAGTCATATCGGGGACGTTGGAAGCGGGGATCGCTGTTTTGGGCACAAAGTTGATGGCCTGATACAGCTCGTTCAGGTGCCGTTTGTGCCCATGAGCGGACCCACCGTTCTCGTTGCCCCCGATGACAACATGGATCACTCCTATCCGTTCAAAGACGGATTTCTTATTTGAACCGCCGGCCTCAGTCTTTTGGCAACATACTTGCCGAGGCTCCCCTTCCGAATCAGCTCTTCAATGGCATTCTTCAGATGCCGGCAGTTGTCAGTAAGGTGACCGGTGTGGCCGTGGTACTCACAAAGATCGCTCGTGTCACCGTCCCCCTTCGGCTGGGGGCCTTTCCCACTTCGGCCCTCGTTCTTACTCGGGCGAAGACCTCGGCGGCAGATACGACCGGGGGGGTGTGGCCATTGAACCGTTTTCGGTAGTACGGTCCCGAACTCCCCGGCGCCCGCCGAGTTCTCGCTTCCCGGCAGATCTCGTCGATCGTGACCTATTATTGTCACGGCGTCCTTCGTCCGGGTTGTCCTCCCGGCGGATCTTTCTCTCTGAGTGCCCGGCCTCGCTGGGGCCTACCCAGGTTTTGTGATAGTCCTCCACCTTTATGGCTTGGTCGGCCATCTTCCTGGCGGAGTCTAAGTTAAGGCCGCCGCACTTGATGAGCTCGTTTTTTAAGTCTCCTCTTGGGAGGCCTTTCATCAGTGCGAAGGCCGCCAGTTCGCTGTTCAGCTCACGAATCTGCTGAACCTTGGCATCGAACCTCTTCACATAACTCCGGAGAGGCTCGCCTCCCTCCTGTCTGATAGTCAGGAGGTCCGATGTCTCGACGACCCTCCTCTTATTGCAGGAATACTAGGCTAGGAATGTGTCCCTTAGGTCGGCATAACAGTATATCGACCCATCGGGTAGCCCCTTGTACCAACTTTGTGCCATCCCCTGCAGGGTCGTAGGGAAGACTCGGCACCAAACCTCATCAGGTTGCTCCCACACCGACATGTGAGACTCGAAAGCCTCGGCGTGGTCGGTTGGGTCGCCTTCTCCTTTGTATGATATGGGTGGCAACTTTAGCTTAGTCGGCACCGGGACCTCTAGGACGTAGGCATCGAGGGGCTGTCTGACCACGTGTCGAATGACACGCGGCGATCGGCTCCTCATATCCTTGGTCCGGCTCCTCTCCTCGTGGCGGGAAGGGCTTCTTCTCCGACTCTGGTGAGTCGGGCTTCTTCTCCGACTCTGGTGAGTCGGACTTCTTCTCCGACTCTGGTGAGTCGGACTTCTTTCACTTCTCTGGGGCAGGCCTCGTCGGTGCTGCGGCGACACCGTCCTCCCGCGAGTGCGGGAAGGACTCAGGTCTACCACTAGCACTCTGGGCTCCCCCGGCGTCTTGACAGGGCCAGCTTCTTCCAGTGCTCCGTTCAAGTCTCTTGGAGTCACATTCTGGGCCCTGGTCTCCTGGACGGGTGCCGCCGCTCTTGTCGGAGTGACAGTGTGAGCCGGCGTGCTACCTATTAGGTCCAGGAGTAGTTTCAGTTTAGCTGCGTCGACCACATGTCCCATGATGGTGACTTGGTCGGCGGGCAGCGGCGTATCTGGTATTATTGGCATCCCGTACTCCGGTTGAGTTACTCGGCCGGTGGGGGGCTGCACAACTCCAGAATTGTGGACGGTATCATCTTGGTAGAATTCGGTTTCGTCAGTCACGAATACCTCTTGTTGTTTTGACATCTTAGCTTTTTGGGTGGGTTTTTGTTTTGTGTTTTTTTTTTGTTTGGGAATGAATGTGACTAGCTTCTAGTATCTTTTTCCCCACATACGGCGCCAATTGTTCCGGGTGTAATTCCAGAGCAGTTATTCGTTACCACCCATGCTTGTAGAATGACGTCTTTGATTGAATCCTCCTTTCGGTCTCCTGAAACAATGAACAAACTGAGGGCTCGGCTTTGCACCGAGCGAACTCACTCCGACGCTCAAGTCAGTAAACTTAAGAGGATAAGTTATGTGTTACTTGGCAAAGTATGTATTGTAGAGAGATAAGGAAGATATTACCAGATGAATAGTGATTCTTAGGTTAAATTGTGGATCCTTTCCTCAATGAGAGTTGAGGAGTATTTATAGACTTTCACCTTTTGTCACGTAGTGGCCAAGTGGCCAAGTGGCAAGCAGGTGGAAAGACTGATCTACCCTCGGCCGAGGGACCCATGGCAGGCCGGCGGGCCCTGTTGACTCGCCGCCGAGGGGTATTGGATATGAGTTCGCGGATGTGTGCCCCGGCTGGCTAGTTGCCCCAGCCGGGACCCAAGAGACAGACCGACAGGCTGCGTCGGTTAGGCTGTTTAAGTCGTTGACTTGCTTGTGGATATCTTTGACCTTGGACAATATGTTGACTCGGTCAGCGGGTGCAGAATATGCCCCATCAACTTCTATCTATAATACTATGATCATGAAAAATAATGTAAAAGAAGTAAATATTTACAAATGTTTGGTTTATAGCTTATTCGCGATAAAAAAAATATTTTATATTTTAGTTAAAGATGGACGTCAACAAAAGCAAATAAATGGGACAAATAGAACAAGTCCGCGATTTTCGCGGGTACAAAACTAGTTTAATCTTAATAAGCTACATAAACATAAAAATGTAGACATCGGGTACTAGTAGCCACTAATTTCACAAGAATTATCCCACAAAATAAAAGTCACGATCTGATCTATAAAGGTTACAAATTAGTGTCAAGATTTGTTGTTAGTAACAACGTACAAATAATATATATAGGACTACAAATAGCAGAAATATAGCCACAAAAGTAAATGACTTTTGTAATGTGACCAGTTAAGATTATAATTTGACAAAAATATTATAATGTGACCACAAAAGATATGTAGCCACAAAAGATTATAATGTGACCTGTTAAGATTATAATGTGACCACAAAAGATAACTAGCCACAAAATATTAGAATGTGACAAGTTAAGATTATAATGTGACCGCAAAAGATATATAGCCACAAAAGATTATAATATGACCAGTTAAGAATATAATGTGACCAGTTATGAATTATAGGCACAATGCAACTATGGAACACAGTAAAGAGAAAATGTGTTCAATTCACTTGAAATAAATTACCAAAATAAGATGTGTTCAATTCATAGATGTTTGCAATTTAAAGGAGAATTTCAACTAGAAAGCAACAATAGTTTTTAATCATCTACCAAATCCAAATTAAAATATCAATATTTTTCCAACAACTTCACCAATCTGCTACTTATCCTTTACGCAATCATCCTCTACAACGGCCCCCTCAGCTCCATTCTTCGTTGCCAACCTTGTGCATCTTCTTACATACACGCTTTTGCTTTTGTTTGAATCTCGTGGTCGCGTTGGACAATGCACATTCTTCTTTTGTGAAGGTCCCAGGCAGTTGGTATTAGTAGTACCAATTGAATCATTGATACCAATTGAATCGATCCCAAGGTCAAAGGAGGGCGCCTCAACCAACTTCATTTCCGCTATCTCATCAATCCTCTTACCCATATCTAGAAATTGTGCCAAGAAGTTTGGATCCTTCAACGCTTGTGTAAACTCTCCTTCAATCTCCTCACGAACCTCCTCTTCATCAATCGGGGTGACATTAGCTTGCTTTTCCACTTCTTTAGTTCTAATCTCATGTAACCTTGACACAAGTTCCAAATCCCATTTTGTCATCATCCAATTCACCAAACGGGGCTATAAAAGAGAATAACATGAACAAACAATTACTATACTTCATAAAAAAGAGTTAGTATGCTAAAAACGACTAAGTTCAGAAGAACGGTCACAATCAAAAAATAAATGGCCACTGTAAAATTTAAAGAGGTTACAAAATATGTTAGTCAAATATCAATTACAATGGTCACAAATTATAAAAAAAATGGTCACAAACCAAACTAGAACAGTCACAAATCAGAATGGTCTCATCAATCTTTCTACCAAACCACAGTCACAAACTTAAAAAATGGTTACAAACCAAACCAGAACGGTCACAAACCAGAACGGTCTCATCAATCCTTCTACCAAAAAATGGTTACAAATCAAACCAGAACAGTCACAACATACAAAAAGAAACATAAATCTTGTGCAATTAATCAAAAGCCAAGCAGAATGGTCACAAACCAGAACAGCCACAAGCTATAATTCTAATAAAAAAAATGGTCACGAAACCAAGAAGAATGGTCACCAACAGAATAAAAATACACTTTTAATAATGTAAAGTGTAAAGAGTAAACGAATTACATCGTTATATTTGCTTTCAATTTGTTCATTACTCAATAAATCACTTGGCAGCTCAAACGTGATAGTTCTTTTGATGCGGTCATCAGGTTTAGGATCATCACCCTCAGTTGGAAGCCTATATATTACTTTAGGCATATTTCGGGAGATAGGGTACGTCTTCTCATCCCAACCCCCACAACCATACTCGTTGTTGTTCTTCAATGCACCAGCCCTTTCTTCCTCCACACGCACTTTTATTTTCTCATATGTCCAATGTTTAACTAATGGAATGGTTGTTAACGTGTTTTTGTTATCCCTCCATATAAGGCGATGAAAATAAAGTATTTGAAGCAACATCATGCATCCACCTACATTCTTTGTTCACTTCCCTTTCCATTTGTCCACAGCTTCATTAAGCTTTTCTACCACATAAAGGCACCAATCTTGATTAATGATGTCCTCAACATTTTCCACGGCCTTTATAAGCTTAAGGTCAACGTGATTATGGCATGTCGGTGCAAGGAAAGTACCCAGAGCATACAATACAAAAAGTTGCTTGAAATCGTGGCCTCCTGTAGGCATCTTCAACATATCATCAACCAATGTATCACTAGAAATCTCCTCACCCGCTTTTATACCCAACCTCTTTCTCCAACACTCCATTAGCCCAAGATCAGGATTATCTTTTTTTTTTTACTTGAGGTACGTAATACATCCTTCCCAGTGTCACAAGGCAATATAAATGTGTCATACACATCATCTCTCGACAAAATAAAGTACCGCCCCTCACTAATTGTGAACATTCTGGAGTCTGGGTCATAACAATTCATCAACCAATCTATCATTACGTGATACATACCGCTAGCTCTGATCTCCAACAGCCCTCCGAAACCAATCTCTTCAACACTTCTCTTTTGCTCTAACGTCATCTTCTTAATCAGCTTAAACAAGCCGCCCGGGGACCCATATGCATCAACAACCTTTTTAGAAGACCTATTTAATATTTATACAATATTAGTTGAACAAGTAAAAACTATAACACAATCATAGGTTAAACTATGTAAAATAAAAACTGGCCACTAATTAACCTATAATGGTCAAAACAATAGAAAATAACACAATTCTATGTTAATTCAAAACGTACAAGTAGATAACACATAATTGTCATCTTATAATTCATCTATACTAGTAGATAAAATACATAACCAATAAATACCAACAAACTCAACCAGAATGGTCACAAACAACTCAACATATTGGTAATTAATCAAAAACTATACAAAGCTTAAAATCGATCACATTTTATTCCCATCCAAAAAATGGCTACAAGTTGAATCAGAATGGTCACAACCTTCTCTTAATACCGTACAAATATAAATCCAAACAAATGGCCAAAAATTTAATAATAATGGTCACAAACAATCCAAACAACTACTTTTAAACAAATGTTCAACTATACAAATCAAAAATTTCTTCACTAAGTACAATTGAATGGTCACAAACAGGTAATGTTTATACAAGATTACTTGAACAACCATTCCATTAGTTTATACACAACCAATAAATACCTACAAACTCAACCAAAATGGTCACAAACAACTCAATAATTTCAACATATTGGTAATTAATCAAAAACTATACAAAACATAAAATCGTTCACAATTTATTCCCATCCAAAAAATGGCCACAAGTTGAATCAGAATGGTCACAACCTTCTCTTAATGCCGTACAAATAGAAATCCAAACAAACGGCCAAAAATTTAATAATTATGGTCACAAACAATCCAAACAACTACAAGTGTCGAAAAACACGAAACGTTCTTTGAGATGACCCGTAATAAAAAGCGTCGACAAACTACTACTACACAGTACAAGAAGAGACGGCATTATTAGTCATTATGCTTTAATCCATCGTACTCCATAGTCAAAGTACTAGAGTATCTTTAGCTTTATTAGAAATGTACACAATGCAAAAAACAATGAAAAAATAAACACGGTTAATAGTAGCCATGCTCCTACATTCCGTAATTTTGTATGATTCTACTGGCTGAATTTGTTGCACAACTAAACACAAAACCATGCTATGCAACCAAGGTTGTGATCGGTCAGCAGGCCAAAAGAACAATGAGTTTTACGTACCCACATTTGGCAAACATCAAAATCTGAATCTCTCAGATGATGGTGCTTCCAATAAGAATATTAAAGTCAAAACTATAAGCATGTCATATATACCTTGAAATTTTATTCATCTTAGGCTAATGTCACGAAATGTGTATATTTTCATTCCTATATTGTGAAAAACAATTCAATCCCATGAGCCAGGAAGAAAGACAAGAGGCGTCGGAGTAGAATTGAATGGTCACAAACAGGTAATGTTTATACAAGATTACTTGAACAACCATTCCATTAGTTTATACACAACCAATAAATAACTACAAACTCAAACAGAATGCTCACAAACAACTCAAAATAATTCAACATATTGGTAATAAATCAAAAACTATTCAACATATTGGTAATTAATCACAAACAACTAAGTTTAGAAGAATGGTCCTAAACAAAAAACAAATGGTCACAAATTAATCTAAAGATGTTACAAAACCAGTTGCATTACTCAACCCCACATAGCTACAAAATTAATCAAAATGAAGAGAGAAAAAACACAACATTAAACACAATAAACGCACTAAATAGTCAACTTACTTGATCAGAGCTCCATCCGAAGATACAACCATCTTACCATCCCGTCTCCAATTCACCGGAGCTTGTCTAACTTTTCGAACAGGAACCCCATCTTCAGAAACAACCGCGTCTTTTTCCACTTGTACCATATCTTCTACTACGGCTCCCCCGTCCTCGACTGTCCCGCCTTCTACCGCCTCCACTTCAGTGTCTAAGGTTTTTCCTTTCTTCGAAATAGGACTTCTAAGATTACCTTATTGGGTTAACAAACATTGACATGCATTTCTACAAATTATTCAAAAAGAAATCGAAATGACAAAATTGAACAAAAAACATACCAGACCGTGGTATTTCCACGGCAACATCCCCATCAATAGATCTGCATGTAGTCTTCCTCTTATTGTTATTTATAGATACTTCCGTTGGAATTTCGACTCCTTAAAACACAAGCAAAAACACGACCAACAATGTTAACGATTAAGAAACTACATACAAATCAATTAGTACAATTAAATTACTAAATCATACCTTCAACATCACTAGAAACTGCTTGACCAACGCTCTTTCTTGGTACCTGTTTCACGCGTTTCATCTCTGGAAAGTAGCCCCAATTTTTCGGATCTGTAACAAATTTTTGGGGAAGAAAATCTAGGGTTTATGGGAATAGAGAGAGAGCCGGGAGAAAAGTGAAGAAAGGAGTAGAAAGGTCGTGGGATTTTTTGGGGAAAAATAACGCGATTTTAGGAAACAATATAGAAAAGATTATTTGTTACAATTTGTTACCCTTTTTAAAATTATTTAATTTCTCAAAATTATCCACAACCAAATACTTTCTAAATGATATCAACTTGACCCGTTTCACTATAATAACGGATACATCTGTTATACAAGAGACTAATTCATAGTATAAAAACAAGGGTAAATTGATAAACACTACCAATTTAAATCCTCTTTTTCACAATCACTACCAACATAAAAACACTTCCATAATTACTACCAACATAATGACTCCGACCTACTATCACTACCAAACGGTCGTAAAACCTCATTAAACTCGTGATTTTTAAATTTCCCCCCTAAAATCTTCTTTTTTAACCCCAAACTATCCCTCCCATATTAATTAAAACCAAATCTCCATCTCACCAGTAGGGATGACAGTGGGTCGGGGACCCTACCCAGACCCTGAGGGTCGGACCCTAATGTGTCGGGTATGGGTCTCATTTTTTTAGACCCAATGGGTGGGTCGGGTATGGGTCTTAGGAAAATATTTCGGGTCTGGGTCTAAGTTATAAGACCCATACCCGACCCTTAGATCCTTTATTAAAGAAAAAAATTTCAAAATCACAACTTTTCTGAATTCATACTGGCAGACTGTAGAAACCCAACTAAAGTCTCTTTCTCTTCCCTCATCCCATAAAGTGATAAAACCCAACCAAACTCTTCTCACAATACCACCACTCCACCACTGACACAAGAAAACCACCACCACAACACTGATACGTGAGTGGCAACCACCTCTCTATTAGGCGGCGACCGACAACCACCATTAACAGCAGATTAATAAACTCATAATGTTAAAGTAGTATGAATTTTTTTTTTTAATATTATAGACCCCATAGCTGTTAATTTTGTTACTAAAGTGGCTGAAACTCGAACCCGCGGGTAGACCCAGACTCTACCCTTACCCATAGGGTCCGGGTATGGGTCCTCAAATTTTAGACCCTTGCGGGTCTGGGTCGGGTACGGGTCCAAAGGGAAAATCTCGGGTCCGGGTCCGGGTCTAGGCGGACCCTATCCAGACCCTACCCATTGTCATCCTTACTCACCAGTCACCACACATTTACCTCCGACGGCCACCACATATGCCACAATGGCCACCACTGACCGCCACATATCCACTACTGACGGCCACTACCGATGCCACCACCGTCTCCCCCATTTCCGACACTAGACAACCTAACCTCCTCTACCTCCCACAAACCCAAACTATCATCACACTATGGCCGGAGATCGACTGCCTCGCAGGAGAAACAACAACCGACAACATCGCCTCATCTTCGGCGCCACATTTGTCTTTGGTCACCCCACGCCTGTACACTGCACACTCCTTTTATTTTGTTTTCTTTGTAATTTTAGAAAATTAAAATGTTAGGATCTACAAAAAATTAATAGCGAAATCAAAAGAACGATGCAAATATGCTAGTGTCTCAAATTTATGATAGAAAATCATCTTATTGGTCGGAGTGCGGCGACATGGTTGGTGGAGATGGAGCGGTATTGCGGTGGTGCTGAGATGGCGGAAAAGGGGTGGAGGATGGGTTATATTGAGGTGGTTATGGAGGAAGTGGTTGTGGTGATGTCGCCCTTAATGTGACCGGTCATAGATGCAGGAATCCAAGAGGATTGTAGAGGTTGGGATAAGATGTTTAAGGTGGTAAGGGTATTCTGGTCATATAATTTACAATGTGGACGGAAAGTGGATTTGGTAGTGATAGTAGGTCGGAGTCACTATGTTGGTAGTGATTATGAAAGCTTTTTTTTTTTTTTTTTTTATGTTGGTAGTGATTGTGGGAAAGAGGACTTGAGTTGGTAGTGTTTATCAATTTACCCTAAAAATTATGTTAACATCATAATGCTGAAATCGAAACACGAACAATGTTAACATCATAATGCTGAAATCGAAACACAGTATAAGTTATACGCATAATAATAGACATAGTCCGTATGACCTTCAGCTTTTGATTGAAATAATTGTATATATAGGCTTTCGGTTTTCCATAGTGTTTGTAGACAATCTAGATTCTATCATCTTAATATAAGATAATATTTGTGTATTCTATTATCTTAATCCTCTTAATACTTTATACATTTATTTATTTTTATACTCGAAAGTAGTTTGCAAAAGTTGGATTCTCTATAATCGCTCGAAAAAAGCTTCCTTTATTAATATAGATAGATAGATAGATAGATATTGATTGATTGATTATTTAACATACACAAATATAATGTAAGTAGGTTATATTTTGGAAACTACTAAACGGTAAATAAATCAAGCTAGATTTCCAAAAGATATAATATTCTATAATTATTTTGATCTGATTTAATGCAAAAGATATGTAATATATTAATATAAATATATATAACTTATTAAAATTGTATGGCTAAATAGTAAAAGTAATTATGTTAGTAGTGAAAATAATTGTACTAACATTGGATATAATAATATGTTAGTAATCAGTCATTTGAATAATCGAAGTAACTCTGTATATATATTAGCAAGGGAAATAGTGAAATTATCAATATTCATGGAGCAATAGTAAAAGTAACAATAATTACATCGGTAGTAGTGAAAGTAACCGTAGTAATAACGAATGTAATAAAAGTAACAATACTAACAACAAAAGAAAGCATATATGAACAATTAGCTAACAAATCAATCGATTTAAATAAAATATTAATAGCGGGGGTAGTAAATTTGTGTCATAATTTATTTCATCGTAATTTTAATATATGAGATAGATAAATATATTAAAGATAAATTTATGAGTTATACAATTTTAAAATAGTTTTATTTATACTAGTTAATTTAAATGCCTAAATCTCAACCCTTAATAATTAACTTGAATTCCCGAATAGCTTAAAAATGAAATAAACACTCCGATGAGATGAAATTTCATAACAAAAATAAGATTATGAGCGGAATGAGTTGTGGCCTAGGTAGCACCGACACGGACACGGACACTGACACGACACGGACATGCGATACGGCATCTCATGAAATTTAGGACACGTGACACATCATTTAAATTTAATAAAATATATATTTTATATTTATTTATGTGCGATTTTATTTTTGAAAAAGTATTTGAATATTAAATTTAAATAAGTGAAGGTAAAACTTGACGTTAATTATAACTCATTTTCATTTCCAAAACCAAAAGCTAACTTATAATCAACTATTTCGACATCTCATTACTAGTCTAAAGAACATCATTTACCGCTAATTCAACTTATTTCCTCACCAAATTCAGCCATATAACAATTCACGTCATTTACCTTAAATTCAACTTGATTTCGTTTGAAGGTGTGTCCAAATACCATGGACACGGTTCAAAATACCATGGACACGTGTCGGACACGTGTCCAAATAAAAGATGAAAGTTAGACACGGCTTTACAAGTGCCCGACACGTTTTGACGTGTGTCCAACGAGTGTCGTATCCGATACGGGAACGCCGAATAGGAGGAGTGTCCGTACAACCTGTGGCATATGGCGTCGAAACAAACGTAAAGAAGTAGAATAGCCTAATGTTGTTTTCGGCAATCGTGAAATTGTTTGTGTTAAAAATGTTGTCAGTCGTATGAAATTTATGAAGCAAATCCTGGAAAATCGTGAAATTAATAACAACTCTCTCTCCTTTGACTCGAGCCCCTCATCCACCCATGAAACACACAGCTCATAATAATCTCTTCCCTTTCTTCTTCATCTTCTTCCTCCTCCTTCTCCTCCTTGGTCCAGCAACTACAACCAATAACAACAACAACGAGAACAATTCATCCCACATATCCTTAGTAATTTCAACAAAAGGTCTAAACTTTGTAAAAGAATTACTAATTTCGAAAGCAATAACCAGTCTAACACCATTATACATACCACATATTCAACAATCTAAGAAAATACCCTTTATTGGTAATGTCTTTATTGAATTATCCAATGTCACTCTTCAACATATTCAAGTCTCTAATTCTAGTATCAAACCTTCTGATTCCGCCGGGGTCGCAATTCTTGTTTCTGGAGCAACTGCCAATTTAACATTGGATTGGTATTATTCTTACTTTTCTGGCTTCTTTTTCCCTCTCCAACTCTCTGATCGTGGCCTTGCTTCTATTCAGGTTCATATTATTCTTTTTTATTCTTATTATTTAGCATATTACTCACCCCGTCCCCATCATTTTGCTCGCTATTTATCATATTGACCTATGTGAAGAAACCCAATAGTCCCACCTGTGGAGTTGTCCCACATCAATTAAAGAGGAGAGACCAAGCTAAGAGGCTAATTGCTCTATAGCCAATTGGCTTTAAGCCAAGATACAGACCAGAAAAAAAATGAAACCAACATAATATGCTCTGTAAATCCATGTGGGCAGGTTGATGGAATACAAGTGGGCCTGACTCTTGGCTTGGAGAACCAACAAGGAAAATTGAATATATCCCTTTTAGAATGTGGTTGCTTTGTTGAAGATCTCACAATCAAATTGGACGGAGGAGCTTCATGGCTTTATCAATGGTATTTCCCCTTTTTCTTTTACTGTTAATTTCCTTTTTCGTCTTGTCTTCCCTATGTATGTTCCTCTGCATCTAAACTTGAGCCATTTGGTCCATTTCAACTCTGAACGTGAAATTTATCCCAGTGATCTTTTACATAATTAATTGTTATTTCACTTCTTTGTGAACTTGGTAAAAATGAATGACTATTAGGGCTAAACCTTATAGTCGAATGTATAGAGTATGTACTTCTAGAGACCTAAATGCCTCATGGATATTAGTCCCTGGACCCTCCATTTCATATATATTATCCCTACTTAACTAGAGGTTATATTTAAGAAGTCCAAACGGAAGAGGGAGAGCTAGATTAGAATATGCCTTTTGTTTGCAGGTTTGACATTCTCTAATTAGTGACAAAATACCATAATCACCCCCTTGACTTCAAAAATGTGGCTATTATTTGTCCCATTTATATAGAAGCGTAAAAGTGACATGAAGACGTACTTCAAATTGTATGATTCATGTCATGTGAAAAATTTAAATGCAATGTTTCGCATCTTATGTTATTGAGATTGTCACTCTTGTAAAAGTGCTTATTCATCTGTTCGTACCTCGAAGGTTTGTTGATATTTTCGTCGAACGAATAGAATCTGCAGTGGAGGAAGCCATAACTCAGAAACTTCGAGAAGCAACTTCAACTCTTGATTCTTCTCTTCAGAGCTTACCAAAAGAGATTCCTATCGATGATGTTGCATCCCTTAATGTTTCTTTTGTAGATGAACCCGTCTTGACTAACGCTTCAATTGGACTTCAGATCAGTGGTTTATTTGCCGCAAGTGATCGAACTTGGGAACCAAAGGCTCATGAACAGCATTTAAAGACTTTCTCTTGTGATGATCCATTAAAAATGATTGGAATATCAATAGACGAAGCTGTTTTTCTCTCGGCATCAGATTTGTACTTTGAGGTGTGACCCAAATTTGATTGCCGTTTGCATATTACTTCCTTTTCCATTTCTCTTTAAGCACGGCTTTAAAATCTGCGCTTTGGCTTATAATGTCTAATACTCCCTCCTATTTCATTTGTTGTTCCCCTTACTTTTTCCATCCAATTCCAGTTTTGTTCCCTCTTTCCTTTTTTGGACAACTTTGTGTGGTCCAAAATCAATTTGATGTGGGGTCATATGTATTGTGTGGTCCAAATTGATTCCTTTAATTCCTGTGCTATAGAGAAAGGAGAACAACAAATGAAATAGGAGGGAGTACTATGTAACATGAAAAGCTACTATATTTTCCCAAGTTTAGAGATCCCTAGTAGTCTAGACAACCTACGCAAGTAGGATAGGGTGGGAATACAGGTTCTTTTTGGCTTTCTCATTCTTGTATGTGAGCTAAATATATTGTTACGTTAATACGTTGATTTTGGTACGCTTTAAGCTTTTGTATTCATGCCACTCTTGAAGAATAGAGGAATGAGGGATGGGGGAGGGTAGGAGAATTTAGGCTTATTATACATTGTCATTCTAAAATATTTGGTCATTTTAGTGTCTGGGGTTTCAATATGACTGTCGACTTGTCATAACATAAAGCAATGAATGAGGTATCATGTAGTCATATGTATTTTCCATAGATGTGTTGCATGAATGGAGAATCATGAAAAGTACGGGATTTACATCTACATTTTTATTCGGGGCTTTGCCCCTCTCTCGTACCAAAAAAAAAAAAAAAAAAAACATCTACATTTTTATTTTTGCAGTAACAACAAATCCTTGGTTCGAAAATGATTTTGGGTCATCATCCTTCGAAACACTTATGCATGAATCCAATAAGGCACCTTAGAAAAGAAAATTCAAAGTATTATAGAAATCAAAAAGTAAATGAACTAAAATAATTTAAACGAAGCTAGTATGTTGTAAAGTAAAGAGAATCTAAGAAAATATGAAAAATGTAATTCCAGTGGCAATAGGAAAAAAAAAGGTTTGGCAAAAAGGTTTGAAAAATAAATGAGGGTTTCGATAAGTTTGTGGCAGTCGTATTAAGATAAAAAATAAAAATTATCTTTGTGAAGTAGATAGATCACATGCCCGTTTATTGTTTTTATTTCGGCATAGAATTTGAATGTAAGGAAACAAACTAATACTCGTAGCAAAGAGATTACCTGCTGTCTCTTATGTTCTTCACAGTTTTTTTTTCAGGAGTTTGCGGAATTGAGCCGACGACATGAATTACTTATGGCTTGATTCTATTTACTCTACCACCCACGATAATGAATATAAAAGATTATTTTTAATGTTGAAATCTCTTTTCTGTCATTTCTCAGTCACTTTTTTTAACTTGTCCAGACAGGTTATTTGCAATGGATCGTGGATAAAATACCTGATCAGCATCTCCTGAACACTGGTGGTTGGAGATTAATTATCCCTCAACTGTATAAGAAATACCCAAACGATGATATGAATATGAATGTCTCTCTCACTCGTCCTCCGGCAATTCGAATTTCCCCCAAAAGCATTCAGGTTACCGTCAACGCTCAGTTGACAATAAATGTTCTGGAAGGAGGCGAAGTAATACCAGTTGTATGTATTTCACTGGTAAGAAGTGCAACAGAGAGTTTTAGCTGGCCAGTTGATATGAATTACTCGTACTTCGGATGTCTTTTTGTTTCTTTATTCTCATTTTGTGTCGTGAATGAACTGTCTTTTTTACGTCAGGACACTCATGTATTCATTTTTTTTTTGCTTAATATTTGAACGTTTTGGTTCAGGAAATCCAAGCCTCAGGCTCGATCAGTATGAGAGGTAATACTCTTGGCGGGAAAGTGAAGCTTGATGATTTCCAGATGACATTAGAATGGAGCAAAGTTGGTAATTTGAAGATGTTTCTGATTAAGGTAGATGTATTTATTTTGTTGAATCTATAAGTTTCGATTTTATTTAGGTCTTTCTCCTTAGTCCTTCGTCAATAAATTTGATATTTCACTTTTATATTTTACTAGTCGATCACTATTATGTGCAGTGGTGGAGCTAGGGGGGGGGGCTAGCGAGAGGCGGTCCCCCCCCCCCCGGCGGATGAAATTTTCGAAGTTTTTAGTTAAATTTCCGAATTTTTTTCGAATGTACCTTATAAAATTAGTCGTTCACCCCTCCTAAAATTTTTCGTCCCCCCTAAGTTCAAATCCTGTCTCCGCCACTGATTATGTGTACATACCTCTGACTAACCTAGCTTCCCTAATGGCGGGGTTGATACTAAATCTAGGGGATCTTCTCTGATTATGTGTGTGATTATTGAAAGTAAACCATATCTAAGCCGCCTCCACGTGTAAAACTGGTTCAACAGGTCGTATTAATATTTGGTACTGGTTGGGTCGAAATATGGGTTGTGGGTTTTGTTTCTTAAGTTTGGGACGGACTAGGTGAATGTAAATTGAAAAAGATTCATCTCTGACGTCTTCTTATAAAAATGGTTTCAGAAAACTGTACAACTTTTCTAGTTTTCGGCATTCATAGACCAAAATTGTTCAGTCAATTAACGAGTGACATGGTTCTTCCTTGTGCAGCCTGCGATATGGACAGTGATCGAAACAGTTCTCTTACCATATACCAACATACGTCTTTTGAAAGGATTTCCATTACCCATGATCCGTGGATTCACCCTCATAAATGCCAAGATAAGATACTTAGATTCCGGCCTCGTCATTTGCAGTGATGTTGCATATTCAGATGATAATGCTCATGCTTTGGTCCGTGTATGATGGGCAACAATCCTACAGTTTCTTGGTTAAGCTTCTTCTTATGCTTTCACTAGACCTTAGATACGAGTATACGTTCTTCATATACCAAGCAACTTGTGACTTTCATGCAGAAAGAGCAGACATGTTCCTAAATCTTCATGTGCTTTTTTTTGTTTGAGCTTGTACATCAGCTTGTTCCCTTGTGTCATCATTGTCATGTATTTATCAATACTTCAATTAAGTTGCTTACAAAGATTAATTGTCTAGTGTATAATTGTAACATGTAAATAAACTATTGTTTTAACTTTTAACTATAAAAGATAGCAACATTTTGTCTTCCCTGTCATACCGGTGAGGATTAGGTTAGTCAGAGGTATGTATTTAGGTCTTTCTCCTTAGTCCTCCGTCAATAAATTTGATATTTCACTTTTATATTTTACTAGTCGATCACTTTTATATTTTACTGGTCGATCACTATTATGTGTACATACCTCTGACTAACTTTCGGGCTCGGCACGGTGGGCGACACGGCCAGGCACGGAAGTCGGCACGAGCACGGCCCGGCACGGTGGCAGAATCGAGGTGGCACGAGCATGGCCCGTTCGTGCTAGCACCGGGCTCCGACGTCAGAATTGCGATTTGATCGTGCCCAGGCACGGCACGCACCAGGCACGGCGGGCCTGGCACGGCACGGCCCGGTGGTGGCACGGTGGCAGACAGATTGGAATTATAGTCGTCGGCTCGTTGCTCTGTTTTGGTACTTTTGTACCGTTGCTCTGCTGATGAATATGATGACTGCTGATTGTTGATGCCTGATGCTCTTTCAACGGCTAATTTTTTGTTTTAATTTTTTTTTTTAATTACAAACTCTATAAATACAACCTTAATTCAATTCATTTCTTCACAATTTAATCCATCTCTTATTCTCTTCTACTTATCTTTATTCTTATATACTTCTTATAATTTTACAATATAACTTATAAATATATAAAAATCTTATATAAAACAATTAGTAATATAAAATAATTAGTTATATAAAGTAATTAGTTAATCGGGTTTGTTGAATCGGAAGTTCAAGCAAGGGTTCAATCGGGTTTTATAACATCGGGTTTGTTGAATCGGGTATTCGGTTCAAGCAAGGGTTCAATTCTTCATTTTGATATTCCGATATTCTTAATTATTTGATTAAATCGAATATATTAAAAATACAAGTAATCAAGTACATTATTATTTAATAAAATATATATTTTATTTAAATTATTATATTAATAAACAAAAAGTACTAAAATCATACAATTATTATAAAAAGTTCTCTATTTTTTTTAAAAAAAAGGAAAATAGCACGATGGGCCGGCCCATGAACAAGGCACGACCAGCCCATGAGCCAGGCACAGCCCAGCACGAAAATAACTATGCCATAGGCGGGCCGCGGCTGAGTTAGTCAAGTATGGGCCAAGCACGGCACGACACGGTGGGCCTAATTAGCGTGCCTGGAGGGCCATTTTTGGGAGGTGGCACGGTGGGCTGGCACGCGGGCCGGCCCAGCACGACCCACTGCCATCTCTAGGATTAGGTAGTATACATTTTGTTATGTTTTTTTTTTATTCAAATGAGCGCACTATGTCGCGGGTGAGAATCGAACTCCAACTGCATAGCTGAGGTAAAAGAGCTCTTACCACTTGAGCTTTTCTTGTTCTTTGATTGTTTCAAGTTGAACATAGAAATACGTCATTGCTCTTTCAACTACGCATTTTACTTAATCATGGACATTTGTTCATAAATTTGTGAATTTTCATATACTACCGTTCATCTAAACAAAACAAAATTCTCTCGTTCTCTCCCTCTCAAAACTTAATCAATGTTTTTCCCCAATTTTTCAATCATATAATATAAACCTACAAATCTAAAACATAAAGATTAACAATGAACATTCAATATGTCAATCTTACAAGATGAAATCAATTTCAAAGAGAAAATTCATGTACAACATCCCAGCATGCAGAGGAAACCAAACACTCACCACAATTTATTAAACTAGTTAGTATTAAACATTTAATTAATGTAATTCATTTTCGTAGTACATTTTTTACTCATTTCAATATATTTTTACCAATTAATTTCCATTTCATACCCCTCATGTACTACCTCCCAAAAAAAAGAAAAAAAAAATAAGAAGGCACACAAAACGCCGTACTACATTCACACCGTAACCAATCAACCCACCACCACTACCACCATTGTACATCCCCACCCACAATCGGACCTGCGACGACCGACCACCATGATGTAGTCTTCCTCTCCCCGTTGTACCAGCCTGGCCACCATCCCACTCAACCCTATCTTACACCTCCACCGATGTACCAGCCTGTCCAGTCGACAACTCGCCACCTTCGTCCTTCCCCTTACCTCTCTGTCGAACACGTCACCACCACCATTTCACACTCGGCCTCACGCATATCTATTGCATCGCTGCCATCATGCCGCTGCTAACCACCACCATCAACGCCTGCCGACGGCCACCATCATCCACATCGGTCCCAAGCCACCACCCACCACCATCCATGCCAGAAACTCCACAATTGACTTTAGATTAGAAACAATTGAGAGAGAAAAATGTGGGGGAGAATGTTTGGCGGAAAAAGAGGGGTAGTATGGTCAATATCGTACTCTATTGAGAAAAATGCGTGCTGGAAAATTCAACACCCAATTATTAAACCCGTTTAGTTAATTAAATTACATATATTTTTTATTAAATTAGTTTTATTTTTCGGTTAAGACTTAAGGCTGCCTTTAATTAGGGACTAGTTTTCTTGCCCGTGCGTTGCACGGATAGTAAAATAATGTGTGATAAATTTCACAATAAAATGGAATATAGACATATAGTACATCGTTCATGTCTAAGATTCTATGTATGTCGCATGACCAACAAATAATTCCCGTTAACATAATATTGACATAAGAATAAAGGAGTGTTTGATTAATAAAATACTTTTTTTAGGAAAATAAAACCAATATGAAGTTTATATATATATGATACTTGGATAGAATTTGTTCATTAATACCTGTTTGTTTTTCAATTAGTCAAGGAAAACAATAATATCTACTCTGCATAATCAACTCAACGATGCAACAAATCTCCTTTCAAATAACAACCATAATTAATTTAATCATTGCTGGCTCAAATTGTAATTATGTAAAAACATTTAGAGGTAGTTAGAATGTTATATCTCCCGGTCAAACTATAGAAGTACGTTTGAATGTGAACCAAATTCTGACGCAATACTACATGGCTAGGGCTGCTTGTGACAACCCTCCTCTCTCTATAGCAATAGTCTTGGCCCCCATCTTCTCATTTGAAACAATTTTTTTTACGCAGACCCCTATTTTTCTTCCATATTTACACACATGATCTAAAACAATTTCATCCCTTCAAAGATCGATCCTTGTCTCCGAAACTTATCTCAAATTTATCCAACCAAGTGAAAAACTAAACCCCTAGTTCTAGAAAAATCCACCATCCAATGGAAACTAACCCTTGCGCTAGACAATGTTTTTTTTTTTAGAAAAATAAAACCAATATGAAGTTTATATATATATATATATATATATATATATATAGAAATAGGATCATATGAGTTTGGTTTTTTTGGTGAGTTACCTCTCTGAATCTGGACCATTGATCTAATTTAAGATGAATGGCTGAGATTAAATCTTACATCTTGTATATAAAGATGACATATAGGTGTTTTACTTCTTTTTTTCCCTTTTTTTTCAGCCACTTTCTCTCTCTCTCTCTCTCTCTCTCTCTCTCTCTCTCTCTCTCTCTCTCTCTCTCTCTCTCTCTCTCTCTTCACAATCTCCCTCTATTATTCATCTTTTAATGCATATGTTCGTGCGTGCTCTACTTCGTGCACCTTTTTCATTCTCAGTAACTCTACTTCATCTTCAATTTGACTTAATCCTTCTTCATCTTCTTGTTTTTTACCAGATTCGTTCTCAGTAATCCTCCTTCATCTTTTTTTTTTTTTTTTTCGTTGAATGTCTTTAATTTCGCTTTCATCTTCTTGTTCTTTGTTTGAATTTAATGATTATTGTGGGTGTAATCTTCAATTTATTCCGTTATGTTCTTTATGTTGTTCAATTTCTTGTGTTGTGTTGTTAATTGACATTTTCTATCGTTTTCGCATAATTTTAGGGTTTTGTAATTGTATTTTGTGTTTTTGTGGATTTTTGATTTTGATGTTGTTCTTTTCTGGTTTCTTGGGTGATTTCGTTGTGCTTCACTAGTGAAGATGATTTGTTTTTTTTTTTGTTTGTGGTATCTACGTTGCTAACAAAGCTGCGTCTTAATGTAGTTGCATTTTTTTTGGTACATTATTATTTCTCTGAAATATTCAGTTATTGTATTGTGTTGTTGCGGTTATTTCAATGTATTAGTTGGATTATTGTATTTCATTTTGCTTAGTAACTTCATCCTGACAAAATATGCTTCTATTTATCTAATATATCTGACACGGCTATCGCAACCCTATCAAAGATAAAACCTAACGGTCTCAACTAAAATGTAGTTGAGGCAGTCGAGTATCGAATCCACAGGGAGGTAATGCAATTATAGCTGTCTAATTCTAATCCTATGGTAACAATTAGGGGTTTGTTTGAAATTGGTTCTAAACTACGAAGTTTGAAAGGAAGAGAAATAAAATAAGGAGCAGTAAAGACAATAAAAACGGTTAAACTATCAAGAAGAGAGGAACATGTCGGGAATTCGGTTCACTACGGTAGTCCAATGACTCAGCTGTAAATGATTCAGACGAACTAGATGTGAGACGGATGTTAAAAGGTCCTTTCGGTCCACTTTCTATCCTAAAATACCACTAACTTAACTTTCGTCCTCATTAGGGTAGTCCACTGTTTATAGCAGGCCTATTTAGTCCAATCTTTCGATCCAGGATTAATTTTAGCTAGATTAAAGGGTGACATAGAAGCGTGCACTCAACTAGGTCGGAAATTACAGTTAAATTGCTATAGTGACAGAGTCTCGTAATTAATTCGTCTAATTCATTCACTACATCGTCGTTTTTCTACCGCAGATCCCCTAATCCCAACATGAAGGGGGTTTAGCTACTCATATTCTTAATTAAACTAACAGCAATTAAATTCCCAGCAGAAAACATAATGAATAAACAATAAATTGCAATAAGGAAAATTAGGGCAAAAGAAATAGTAGCACAAACAAGAAATTAAAGCAACCAAATGATTATTATTAATAAAGGAAGAGAAGGAATTACAATCAATGCGAATCCGGCGTAAAGAACAACTGAATCCGAGCAATAATAATCCCAAAATAAAGTAGCAGTGAAGAGGAATAAAAGTAACGTAGTAAAAGTTTTCTACTGTAAAAGATAGAGTAAAAGATGATCCTAATTAACCTAGTAAAGCGTGCTTAAATAGCAAACAAAACAAGTTTATGCGAAATAAAACATCACGCGGGCTAATTAAAGCCCAAACCCATAAAAACCACTCGATCGAGTGGATTAAAACCACTCGATCGACCAACTGGGGGTGTAGAAACCACTCGATCGACTGGTAAACAGCTCGATCGGGCACTTTTTCTTCATTTCAGCTCACGTCTTCACCTAAGTGCCTCGTAATGCGTGCCACGACGCTTCCAAATGCAGTATCTCACTCTGGAACAATCCCGTCTCCTCTAAATGCATGCAAAAAGGACGAAAAAGGGTACGATTCCACTACTCTTGCGTTCATTTCTACAAAATAGACAAAACGAACCAAAGTAGCCAATTCGGGGCAAAATACCATAAAAATAGTATGAAAATGCGTAGAAATACGTGCTGAAATAGGCTAAAAAGACTATACATTAGGCACGTATCAAATCTCCCCAAACCGAACCTTTACTCGCCCTCGAGTAAACTCAAAACTAAACTAATGGAACGGAAATGATAACTCAGAGCTAGCTTAACTTGTCGACTTGAACCAATTTAATGCAACAAAAATTAACGATTAAAGCTAAAAAATCAATACGCAAACGAATTATAAGCTGTTCAGAAATATAGCTGACCTATCGACCTTGCAAGACCAACAAAACTGGACTCTCACGTGGTCACTCTTCTCTCATGAAGCAAAGGGCAAATGTTATATGTAAAAGAGAGAAGGAAAGACAGTCACTCACCTAACTGCGACCTACATAGCATGCATGCAACAAAAATGAAAGACAATTCAAGCACTAATGCACAAATTTCAACCGATAATGTCCGTCACAGCCGAGGGTTTGCAAATAATATGGGAATAGTGAGGTTCAGGTGAGAAAAGGCAAAACAAGTTATGGAAATGTGGAGGTAAAAGCGTCAAGCTAGTTCCTAACAGAACCATAATGAAACCATCCGGATCTCAACGATCAAAGACTAAGTACAAGTGCCCTTCATTTGGCACAAAACTCACTAGACTCAAAACACAATCTCCTCAAAAATATGGGATAGAACGGAGGAGTCAGACGGTCACAAACTTCCCTTTTTAAACACCGTCGAAACAACTAACTGAAACAAAGCAACCCCTTTTCTATTGTACGTCTTCAAACATCTTCTCAACTCAGACAAGAGGGGCACAACTGTTTTCACATTCTTCTTTTTTTTTTTTTTTTCTTTTCCTTTCCTTTTTTTTTTCTTTCTTTCTCACGTTTTTCTCCTTTTTTTTTCTTTCTTCCTCTATACTTACGCCAACTCCAAAACAAGAAACACGGACCAAATTGCAAAGGAAAAATATACCGCAGAAGAACATACTAACTAGCTTGACTAGGCAGGCTTAGTTTGGGATGTAGCTGATGGGTCAAAAGGCAATTTTGGCTTATGTGGAGCTAAATGGGTGTAAAGTAATAAGAAAGGGAAATTTGCAAGACCCTCCCTGCATGTGACACCAACCACAAACCCGAATATGCGCATTTGACAAGAAATTGAATGTCATAAATGTGCAAATGAGATGAACATGCTATGCAAGGAGTACTACTCAAAATTCCTAATGAACTGGTCATGAATGTCACCAGTTGTGGCTCTAAAAACTCAGAATTTTTAAGTAGTTTGCCAATTTATAGGTCAAGTCTAAACAGTCAGCTTATATTTGAACAGAAATTCGTAGATTATGCGTATGACAAAGCTAAAAACTATCAATAAAGTGCAAGGCTCAAGTAAATTGACAAGTTATAGTGCATTGTCATCATGGGAATCTACCGTTCCGACTCAACCTATATGCAGAAATAAACGTGAAATTTTTTGAATTTTTGAAATTTTCTAAATTTTTTTTTTTGATTTTTGATGGAAAATAAAGAACAATGCAAGCTGAAAAGTAAACGTGAATGCAAAACAAATGCAGATGCAGACTCAAAAGGATGCAATACCCTCCCCAAACCAAAACGGACAACGCCCTCGTTGTCCTCCAGCATACACCAGCAGAAATATGGGGGATCGGGAATATACAACCTATAAATAAAATAAAAGCAATAAATAAAGGAGACAAAATAAAAGAGTAAGAAAACATACAAAACACGAACTTCCCCAAACCAGCCAGAAAACTGGGGAAGTGAGTAGACCAGTAGCTACTCGTCGTCGTCGTCGTCGTCGCCATCTCCCTCACCCTGGTACTCCGGGTCTCTCTCCTCCTCTCTCCTCCTCCGCTCCTCAGCGCGAGCTCTCTCCACCGCCACCTCTGGGTCCTCGCTCTCCTCCTCATCCTCGACACCGGGTACCCCTCGGTGGGTACCAGGAAGAAGGAAGAGTGTGGCCAACCCTCGGGGATCGGCCGTGTCTCCGCAAGTTGTACTCGTACGAGAGGGTGTAGGGTCAAATCTAAGTCCCTCTCCATACGAGCCCGACGCTCGCAAGCTCAATAAACAGACCGTAAACTGCGCCCCCTTGGTCCTGGACCGCGGGCGCTACAAAGGGAGGAGGTGGTCTAAAAGTAGCCGGGAAGACCGGCTCAGCCTATGTCTGGTCAGTGGGAGGTGGAGCAGGAGTAGGAGTAGTAGTAATAGTGGGAGTAGGGGTCGGATCGGGAGTAGCCGTGGAAGGCTGGGTACTCCCTGAAGGTGCGGACCCCTCTGCAGTCTCAACTCGCCGCTTCTTGGCAGCTGGTGCATCAGTAGGTGGTCGAGGCTGGAGTGGAAGGTAAAGTAGAGGCAAGGTATGCAGACGGTGGCCCTTTACCACTGTAGGTAAGGGCTCAAGACGGGGGAGACTGTCGCATGGTAAGTCGACAGACAAGGAGCCGTCAATCTTCCAAGTCTTATGGTCTGGGGTCAGCCAATGCTGACAGAGCATGGCATCCAGACTCAGTAACCTCTCTCCCGTGAGGTACTGTAGGTCACGTGGCCAGGTGGGGAAAAGGCGATGGGCAAGAATGGTGGCTATGCCACCGCAGACAATGGTTCCCGTCTCCTTCTTCCCCTGGTCGTGGAGGTACTGGGCGGTGAGGTAGGCAATGTTGAAGGTAAAAGGACCCTCACAGTCGACATTCAGGTAACCGCCCAGGATGGAGAGCTCGTGATTCGTGATGTTGTTCGGCTCCTTTCGGTCGAAAATAGAGCTCCCCATGAGTTTGAGAAAACAACGGACGGGGGGATGGTGGACCTGGTGGAGCTTTCGCTCCTGGAAACGGGTCTGGGCCAAGCACCGCCAAACCTGTTTGTAAACCTTCCTCGAGTCTGATTTCACGCCCGAGGAGGTGAGGTCAAGTAAACTACCAAACTCTGCCAGAGGCATCTGAAAGGTCCGGTTAAATAACCGGAAGGAGACTGAACGACTGTCTGGGCCGGTTTCATGTGCGTCTGGGGACAAGGTAAAAGAGCTGAGAAACTCGAGACTCGGCTCTAAGAAGGTGTGGCCCCTCATGGTAATGAGGCCAGGCATCCCCGTGACCCGTAGCAAGGTACAGACTGACTCGTAAATACCGAGTTTCTCTAATGCCGATTTGTCTAAAAATCGGGAAGGCATATGTTCACACTTCAGAAGGTTATAAAATTTATCGCGGTGTAAAGCATTGACGAATAATACCTGCGGGTAGTCCGGGTGAGAGTCGAGGGAAGTGTCCCCTCGAACTCTGACTGTCTCAGAAGTAGAAGCGGAAGCAGCAGCTGTGGAAGTGACTGGGGCTGGAGTAGAGGCAACTGGAGCTGGCGTAGCTCTAGACCGTCTACGACCCCGACCTCCGTCTCTGGAACGCAAGGCAGCGGCCCGCTCTCGGACTGTGTAAGGGACTAAAGCAGCTCTGAAGGCAGCTGCAACCGCAGGTGAGTCAGTCACAGGTGCAGAAGTGGAGGCTGGTGTACACGTGGTGGCTGCTGAAGTGGAAGTGGCAGCCTGAACTGGGCTTCCAGCTGAGCTAGCTGGAGCAAAAACCGTCCCTGCAGCTGAAACAAGGAAAACTGGAGCTGCAGTGGTGACTAGGGCAGAGGTACTGGCAATAGCAGGGGCCACTGACTCGCTCAAGGACGGGCTAGAAGTGGTACTAGTAGAAGGTAAAGTACTAGACTCCATCCTGTAATCAAAGCAAGGGACATGATAAGAAAAATAGCTGCTAACCGTGGCTAAAACAACGCGTTAACCAGCATGTGACAGCATGTAAGTCCCCTAAAAGTCGAAAAATTCGACTCTACAGCATAGAATTCCCAACAATCCTCAAACAAATTCGAACTACAGTGTGCAAATGGTGATAGGGGACGGGATGACAGTTAATCAACATCAGTGAGTAAGTGATGACTGAGACTAAACAAGGCACGAAAGCTCGTAAACTCGTCTGACAGTCGAAGACTTCGACTGAAATACCCTAATAGCATATATTTGGCGAAAGGGTGGTCAAAACAGGTAATGTTAACAGCAATTAAGCAACCCTAAAGCTACAGACAGACATTAAGAACAAGAACCTTAGTGACAATCGAGATATCGACTGTCCTTGAACCATATCGCATAGTTTCATGTAGAAATCGAATTAAGCATGCAAAACAGCGAGGAAGGGGAATTAAGATCATCAAGCAAGCTAGTTAAGGGCATACAAACACAATCAGGTCGAAAATTTCGACTAGACATGGATTTTCGAAACCCTAGTTCAATATCACCTCATGAAATTCGAATTAATCGAAGATAAAATGCAAAGAGGGTGAATGAAACACTTACTTGATGATGATGAACCTACAGATGTAAATAATCCTCAAGTAAACAAGCAACAATGGCGGATTTCAGTCGAAAAACCCGCAAACCCTAAATCCCTTTTAAAACCGCGAAAATGGACACAAATAGGGGTGAAATTAAGGGGCTTTTGAAGATTAAAATGCAAGAAATGAAATGTAGGTGACGGATTTGGTGATTTGGGCAAGAAAATGGGGATTTGGGGGAGTTTAAATCGCAATTAGGGGAAGGGGTTAGACGGAAATTAGGGTGAAATGAAATGAAAGATGAAATAAAGAGTTTAAGATAGAAAACTCCCGTGTCCATTGCTCATTTCACTCGATCGAGTGGTTTTAAATCACTCGATCGAGGGCTTTTATGGTCTAGCTGATTTGGTCGAGTAAAAATGTTACTCGATCGACCAAGTCCCCTTTTTGCTTTGCTCGGTCGACTGGAAAAACGCTCGCTCGACCGGATTTTCACTCGATCGAGTACAAAAAGTACTCGATCGAGGACTTTTCTCGCATAGGCTCTTGAATTTCGTCTTTTCTTCCTCGGAATGCGTAAGACTTCCCCAAACCTGCATGAAAACACATCCAAGAGTTTCCCAAAATACCAAATACGCAAAAGCACAGTCTATAGTCTTACGTCTATGCTAAAAATTGTCTAAAACTAATTGTCCTAATTAAAACGCAATAAAACAAATTCTAAAGAAAGTCAAATAAAATTATCTATTACAATGTGTTACACGGGGCATTTCCCCGTTCAATTCTCATCAAATTTCAGTAGCCCCTCGGTGGGCTTCTGACTGGAGGACGTCACTTCAGCAACACTGACCGACCTCTTTAATTTCCATGAGCTTGAATTACCATTTACAACAGTAGGAGGAATATAGTTCCAATCCACGTAGGTTCGAACTTTACTCGTCCTTGCTCCTCTGTCATCTTCTTTGGCATCCTTACTTCCAGTTTGATTGATAACAGTTGCACAACGTCCTTTGACAACTCCTTTATTGCTTTCATCCGCACTGCAGCATGGAAAACAGACGAACTTTCCTCCTTTTTGCTCTCAGTCTGAGGCGGAGGGTTAACAATAGCAGCACATTTCTCCAAATTTTCATTTGGAGTGTCAATACTAGGATCAATAGAAGAGAGAGCATTGCAAGGTTGGGCTTGCATGGGAGCCCTCCGGAACTTAGGCGATGAAAAATCGGCTCCTCGTCCCCTACCCGAAAGGTCAAAGTCTTACCCCGACGTCTCTATTACCGCACGGGCGTAGAAAAAAATGGTCTCCCTAAAATAATAGGGGTGTGTGCATCTTCGGGGATGTCTAAGACAACAAAATCAACGGGAATAAAGAATTTCCCGATCCGAACAGCACGTCTTCTACTACACCTAATGGCCGTGATAAACTACGGTCGGCCATCCGGGACGATCATGTTGGTGCAACTCAGCTTTGTCAAACCGAGTCTCTTAGCCAGAGACAAAGGTAAGACACTTACGCTAGCGCCTAAATCGCATAGCGCGTTATCAATCAAATGCATACCGATATGACACGGAATCGAAAAACTACCCGGTCCGATCGCTTAGGGGTAACTTATTTTGAAATAGGGCTGACCCCACCTCGGTCAAAGCTACGGTCTCACTGTCATTAATAGTCCTCTTACGTGCTAAAATCTCTTTCATAAACTTTAAATAAGAGGGTACCTTAGTTAGCAATTCAGTGAACGGCACGGTGACTTCCAAACTCTTCAAAAGTTTGACAAATTTGCCGAACTGTTGATTAGCTTTCGTGTTTTGCAGTCGCCTCGGGAAGGGAACCGTGATTGGTATCTCGAGTCCCTTGTTTCTCTCTTCCAAAGTGTCTTCCGGAGCAAGTTCAGTATCCTTTGGACGCTTCTTACCTCTCGAACGAGGTCTTTCCGGTGATATCTCACTTAAACGAGCACTAGCAGGCTCTCGTATAAGCTTCCCGTCATCACTACTACTCGATCGACCAACTTCTTCAGTCGGTCGAGCAGTTTCTTCTTCAACACCAGTCGATCGAGTAAACTTTCCACTCGATCGACCAACCTCATTATCTGCTTCACTCGATCGAGTAGAAATTCTACTAGATCGACCAGTTTATTCCTCTTGTTCACTCGATCGAGTGGAAAAACCACTCGATCGACCACTATCATCCTCAATTCTGCTCGATCGAACACCAGATTTCAGTCGATCGAGTAATTCATTTGTCGTGAGCCCTTTTTTCTTGACAGAACACTGTTCATCATCAGTTACGACTATCTTCGGGTCTGATTTCGACACTTCCGGTCCCTCATAAGAAAGACCGCTTCTTAATTCTATCAGATTTACCGTCTCATGTGGATTCTTCTCATTTTGAGTCGGTAAATGACCCTGCTTGCTCGAGGATTGATTTGCAGCAAGTTGGGCAACTTGAGTCTCAAGTGCCTTAAATGACGCGTCCTTCTGTTGATTTTGTTGGTCATTTAGCTGCAAGTGCTTTGTAATGGTCTGCAACATGGACTTAAGCTCACCCATTTCACTCACTCCACCGGAAGATGATGCACCATGGTTATGAGGATTAAAAGAAGGGGGCTTCTGATAGCCTTGTTGATTCTTGTGTGGAGGAATATACTACTGGCCGATTCGGAGGGGCGGTGGGATTGAGTACATTCGACAACTCCACCTCAAATTGGGGTGGACATTCGACTCGTAATAACTGTTGTTCTGCCTGTAGTGTTGGAAGGCAGCACATGACTCATAGGAATTGGGACAATGATCTGAGACATGTCCCTCTCCTCCACATCTTCTACAGACGAAAGGACCGTATGTCACAGCATTAACCTGGTATATCTCTCCTTTGGAAGATCCTCCCAACTCATATTTATCAAATCTTGCAGTGAGAGCCTCAAGTGCAGCGACAGAAGAAGATTCAGCAGCTCTTCTTTGATTACCTCTGGAGTTCCCATATTCAGCCTTATGGGTGGCCAAATCATCAATGATCTTCCACCCCTTAGTCTCTCCCATGTTGTCAGCAAATCGGCCATTGGAAGCAGCATCCAAAATAGCTCTCTGATCGTCGTACAACCCGTTATAGAAATGATTGCATAGACTCCACTTTTCGAACCCATGGTGCGGAATGGTTCGCACCATCTTTTTGAAGCGGACCCATGCCTCGTGAAAGTTCTCGTCAGGCCCTTATTTAAAGCTCGTGATCTGAGCTCTAATGGCGATAGTCTTCGATGCAGAAAAGTACTTCTTATAAAATGCTAACGCCAGTGAATTCCAGTCGGTTATACCGTGAGCAGCCCGGTCCAAATCCCTATACCACTCTCTTGCAGCATCGCGGAGTGAGAAGATAAACATGGTTTCTTTTATCTGATCCTGGGTCACGCTAGCAGGTGGAGGTATGGAGCAGCAATAATCGATAAAGGTCTCCATGTGCTTAGCTGCATCTTCATTTGTAGCTCCCCCAAATTGGTTTTTCTCAACCAGATTAATATAAGCTGGCTTTGGCTCGAATTTTCTCGCCTCTCCTGGTAATACAAACCCCTTATAGAGATTTGCGGCTGTCGGTTCAGAGTGACTGGCAATAGTTGCTTCTTCAGCCATTTCTAGAAAGTCTGGAGAAGTGACTGTTTCAGCTGATGAATTGGAAACTGGAGATGAAGGTGGATCTTCCTCGAACAAAGCGTTCTCGTAATAACTAGACAGAGTACTCAGCTCTTCCCCTGTCGGCAATACCCTCTGTGATCGCCTCAACTCGCGCAAGGATTTCTCAAGTTCAGGATTATAAGGCAATAATTCACCGCCCTGTGACCTACGCATAAGAGGAAACTACAAACAGGATATAAGAATAGTCTAAGGAACGACGTTCCTTAAACTGAAAAGGACTAAAAATAAACAACTAAAATTAGAACAATTGCCTCCCCGACAACGGCGCCAAAATTTGACACGGCTATCGCAACCCTATCAAAGATAAAACCTAACGGTCTCAACTAAAATGTAGTAGAGGCAGTCGAGTATCGAATCCACAGGGAGGTAATGTAATTATAGCTGTCTAATTCTAATCCTATGGTAACAATTGGGGGTTTGTTTGAAATTGGTTCTAAACTACGAAGTTTGAAAGGAAGAGAAATAAAATAAGGAGCAGTAAAGACAATAAAAACGGTTAAACTATCAAGAAGAGAGGAACATGTCGGGAATTCGGTTCACTACGGTAGTCCAATGACTCAAATTGTAAATGATTCAGATTTAACTAGATGTGAGACGGATGTTAAAAGGTCCTTTCGGTCCACTTTCTATCCTAAAATACCACTAACTTAACTTTCGTCCTCATTAGGGTAGTCCACTGTTTATAGCAGGCCTATTTAGTCCAATCTTTCGATCCAGGATTAATTTTAGCCAGATTAAAGGGTGACATAGAAGCGTGCACTCAACTAGGTCGGAAATTACAGTTAAATTGCTATAGTGACAGAGTCTCGTAATTAATTCGTCTAATTCATTCACTACATCGTCGTTTTTCTACCACAGATCCCCTAATCCCAACATGAAGGGGGTTTAGCTACTCATATTCTTAATTAAACTAACAGCAATTAAATTCCCAGCAGAAAACATAATGAATAAACAATAAATTGCAATAAGGAAAATTAGGGCAAAAGAAATAGTAGGACAAACAAGAAATTAAAGCAACCAAATGATTATTATTAATAAAGGAAGAGAAGGAATTACAATCAATGTGAATCCGGCGTAAAGAACAACTGAATCCGAGCAATAATAATCCCAAAATAAAGTAGCAGTGAAGAGGAATAAAAGTAACGTAGTAAAAGTTTTCTACTGTAAAAGATAGAGTAAAAGATGATCCTAATTAACCTAGTAAAGCGTGCTTAAATAGCAAACAAAACAAGTTTATGCGAAATAAAACATCACGCGGGCTAATTAAAGCCCAAACCCATAAAAACCACTCGATCGAGTGGATTAAAACCACTCGATCGACCAACTGGGGGTGTAGAAACCGCTCGATCGACTGGTAAACAGCTCGATCGAGCACTTTTTCTTCATTTCAGCTCACGTCTTCACCTAAGTGCCTCGTAATGCGTGCCACGACGCTTCCAAATGCAGTATCTCACTCTGGAACAATCCCGTCTCGTCTAAATGCATGCAAAAAGGACGAAAAAGGGTACGATTCCACTACTCTTGCGTTCATTTCTACAAAATAGACAAAACGAACCAAAGTAGCCAATTCGGGGCAAAATACCATAAAAATAGTATGAAAATGCATAGAAATACGTGCTGAAATAGCCTAAAAAGACTATACATTAGGCACGTATCAATATCCAATTATTTTATAGTGTTTTTATGATTATTTCAATACTTATGGGTGATTATTGTATTTGAGTTGCATAGTTATTTTCAACTTACGCCTTCTTTGTTTTTATTTCTTTCAGCGAGCATCGCTTTATCCTGGTTCAACCCTCATCAATAGGCTAGACATGGTTCTCATTGGGAAGAAAGGTGAAAACACGAGCAAGACAACTTCTTCTTAATGATTAACTCCAAGGATAAAGTCTGAGACAAAGTACACAGTAGTTCAATCACGGTTATTGTAAAGTTCATTCACGGTTATTGTAATAATTTAAGGCAATTATTATATGACTCTAATGTAATTACTCTATTTTTATGTTGTAACAAGTGTTGCTTCTGTCAAATTAAGATTTCAATTCATCTTCATCCTCTTTTTAACATCCAACTCCTTAGCTTATTCATCTTTCTCGCCTTTTTCTTCTAAAGCACGCTCAACAAATCGGAAAAGAGTTATCTTAGCTTGGTTATTGTATGAACCAATCTCAATCATTTCACTGAAGAAAAGCAATTATTCTATTAAAATGGCCTGTTATTCAATTAAATAAGATGGAAACTAACAAAAGATAGGAATTACACAATAGTTCACTCATGATTATTGTAAAGTTGAATCACGGTTATTGTAATAATTTAAGACAATTATTATACGACTCTAATGCAATTACTTTATTTTTATGTTGTAAATTTGTATTGCTTCTGTCAAATTCAGATTCTACTTCATCTTCATCCTCTTTTTATCATCCATCTTCTTATTCATCTTTCTCGCCTTCTTCTAAAGCACGCTCAATAAATCGAGAAGGGGGTTTATTAGCTTGGTTATTGTATTAACCAATCTTAATCTTTTCATTGAAGAAAATCAATTATTCTATTGAAAATGGTCAGTTACTCAATTAAACAAGATGAAAACAAACAAAAGATAGAAAGTTGGCTATATTTGAGTTTCAGCTCAATACAATAACATGAGTTCTTCATTACAATAATTGGCTTTCTACATTACAATAACTATCAATACCAGAGAACATTGTTCTCAGTAAACAATTGACTTAACTATAAAATAACTATGCTTCTATATTACAATAACTAAGTTTCTACATTAAAATAACTATATGTACCAGAGAACATCATTTACACTAAACATGTTATTTTATTACAGTAATGTAATTATTCTATCCTACAACATCAATTATTCTATTACACGTCTTCAATTATTCCATTAAGCATCAACTATCCCTATTCAACGTCATTCCACCTGCAAATCACTTGCAGGTCGCAGCAAAGGGAAACCGTCTCAAGAAAATCAATTATTCTATTGAAAATAACCGGTTTTTCAATTAAACAAGATGAAACAAACAAAAGATAGAAAGTTGGCTATATTTGAGTTACGGCTCAATACAATAACATGAGTTATTCATTACAATATCTAAGTTTATACATTAGAATAACTATCAATACGAGAGACCATTATTCTCAGTAAACAACTGAGTTATTATAAAATAACTACGTTTCTTCATTACAATAACCGAGTTTCTACATTAAAATAACTGTACATACCAGAGAACCTTATTCTCAGTAAACAAGTTATTTTATTACAGTAACGTAATTATTCTATCATACAAAATCAGTTATTCTATTACACGACTTCAATTATTCCATTAAGCATCAATTGTTCCTGTTCAACGTCATTCCACCTCAAATTCACCCAAAAAATATACAATTAATCGAAATACTAATGTTATTAATCACGGAAAAAATACATAAATCATAAGAATTTGTTATTTAATTTAAATACTGCAGTGATTCGAGTATTCAATAAGAAATCGTAAGAAATATTCATACCTTTGTTGTGATTTGAAGAGTTAGGGTTTTCCGAAATTTGAGTATTAAGAAAAAACTGAGAGTTTCAATTGAAGTAATCGAAATTGCTAATGAATTTTGTGTAAAATTTCTGGAATTTACAAAAAAAAGTGATGAAACGATGAATATGTTGATCTATTTTGCAGAAATTTTTGTGTGATTTTTTTTATCATAACAGTGTAGCAACAATTTCGGTAGTAAAGGAGAGAGAGAGAGAGAAGAGAGAAAGAGACAGGAGTTTAGTTTTTTTTTGTGCGTATGATTGTGATTTGTGAGCAATTGCTTTTGTTAGGTCAATTCTATATATACATAGGGGTAACTCACGAAAAGTGGCAAACTCACCGGATCTTGTCTCTCTCTCTCTCTCTCTCTCTATATATATATATATATATATATATATATATATATATATATATATATATATATATATATATATATATATATATATATATATATATATATTTATATATGATACTTGGGACTGAGAGTTTTTAGATTTTGTTCATTAATACCTGTTTGTTTTTCAATTGGTCAAGGAAAACAATATCTACTTTTTATAATCAACTCAATGATGCAACAAATCTCCATCTTTAGAATAACAACCATAATTTAATCATTGTTTGGTCAAATGGTAGTTACGTAAAAACATTTACAGGTAGTTAAATGTTATATCTCCCGGTCAAACTATAGCTGTACCTTTGAATGTGAACCAAATTCTAACGCAATACTACATGGTTGGGGCTGCTTATGACACCCCCTATAACAATAGTCTTGCCCCCATCTTCTCATTTGAAACAAAATCCTTCACGCAGACCCATTTTTTCTTCCCTATTCACACACATGATCTAAAATAAAACAATCTCATCCCTTGAAAGATCGATATTTGTCTTCGAAACTTCTCTCAAATTTATCCAACGAAGTGAAAAACTAAACCCCTACTTCTAGAAAAATCCAGAATTCAATGGAGACTAATCCTTGCTCTCGACAATGTTGTTAGAATTAAGATTTTACTTTAATTTGGATTGATGGGGTTAAGATTAGGTTTATCAGTATGATAATTTGAGGTTTCTTGTTATTATTCATGTTACCTATATGTTTTAATGCAAGCGATATTTTGCTGATAAATAACCTTATTTATTATCACTATCCTCGTTAAACTCAGTCACCCTCCACAAATGCACCCTCCCTCCACCCCACTAATTTACCCGCAAAATAAAACATCGATCACTGTGATTATTTCTTACTACTTGAAACAACCTCCAATCCATTACCACTATAACTACCTTACTGCCACGTTTTACATCTAAAAAGTCATAAATCACATTCACCTCCATGAAACACCAATCTTTACTCCAGATGATATGGATCATCGTCTCTGTTATCGAATACAATTTGTTTCTCCTTCAACAAATAAAAGTTTAAGAAGCAATCTCCCATCTTCTCTCTCTCTCTCTCTCTCTCTCTCTATATATATATATATATATATATATATATATATATATATATATATATATATATATATATATATATAGTCTTTTTCTCATCCCCTCAGATGCCTGTCGTTGTGTGCACCAAAAATAATATTTATAAAACCAAACTACAACTAGCAAGTGGTAGTAAGGGTCGATCCGCAGGGAGGTTGGGAGATGATAGTTGCTTTATATTTCAGTCTATCGGTAACAATGGGGGGGGGGGTTATGTGAATTAATTCTAAAACTAATAGCAAAAACTAAATAAAATAAATAAAAGTTGCAAAAGATGTAAACAATGATGAAAGAAATGCTAAGACGGTCGGTTCACTATAGCTGTAATGGCACAAAATCCTAGGTAAGTCCGAAATACAGTCGTGTAGGATGGGTAAAACAAATCCTCTTGGTCCAAGTTAACTAGTAGCTCCTTTCGGCCTATGCTACTAGTCCCTAAGTCTCACTAATGCTAGCTCTCGCCCTGAAAAGTGATTCCTAAAGCCTAAATTACATTATCTCTCGATCTCAGCAATTTAGTCGTCTCAACTCGTTAATTAATGCCCTTCCCTATCTTTCGATCTATGGGTCGGTCAAAACTAAGCATCTAACAAGTCTCCTCTCGGTCTCATTGTTAAATATTGCACTTAACGAATTATACGGTGCTAATCAGACACGAAGTCAGTCGATCGACCAGCTACCCCAGTCGATCGACCAACCGGCTCAGTCGGTCGACTAGTTAAGCCAGTCGATCGACCAAGCCCTAATGCGGGGTCACACCTATTCTAATTCCATATACGCCATAGATCCCCTACATCTTAGCAACGGGTGTTTAGCTACTCATACTTACGCAAATAACAAGAACTAATTTGATAATAGGCATAAAGAATTGCATAATTGAAATAATTGATGAATAAATTCGCATAAAACTATAACTAGGGCTTTGGGATTCTATCTAGCAAGAATTAAAACTACTGAAACGAAATAACAATATAGGAATTAAAAGATTAGAACTAACGAAGCAAAGGAACAAGATGAATCCGAAAGCAAAGTACGAACTTTATTGAGAATTCTAACTACGAATACCTAATGTATTATAGGAACTGAAATTAACTAAGCTAATGAATGATAGATCCGTCAAGCAGCAGGTAAAATTACGTTATATAGGAAAAATAACGTAACCTATTCCTAAACCTAATTACAATGGGCTTCCTCGTCTTTTAATTTGCGCGTCAGCTCGTGGGGTGGTCGATCGACCAATGAGACCAGTCGATCGACCACATGCGTTGTACAGTAACTTCTGATAAATTCTGCAGCGCGCACCGATCTTAAAACAGCTGCCATTTCTTCGTTACTTGGTCAAATCAGGCGTTGGCGTTCTATGCGGCGTTGGAAAGCTAAGAGGATAAGCTTTCACCTTCAATTGTAATCACTCGATTATCAGATCTAGAACTCGAGATATAGCCATCTGAATAAGGCTTCAATGTCGAGAAGCATTCTGACAGTCTATAGACCATGTAGGTCAGTCTATAGACTGCTGTAGCTGGTAATCCGCTTCTAAAACTCTCGTAAATACATCTTTCAGGCCTTGAAATGTGCACCAAGTTCGCTTCCCGAGTCTTTACTGTAACGCCCCGTAATTTCGGATCATTAATGTATTTCGGAAATAATTTAAATATCAAATAAAATTTGATAATAATATGCTAAATTCTCTAAATGTGAGTTCTGGTTACCTAAAGTGACCTTCCTTGGGCATGTCATTTCAAAAGAGGGTGTTATGGTAGATCCAGCCAAAATTGAAGCCGTTGTTGATTGGAAAAGTCCAACCAATGTTTCTGAAATCCGTAGTTTCCTTGGCTTGGCGGGTTACTATCGACGATTTGTGAAGGATTTTTCAAAGATTGCTAGGCCGATGACTGACTTCGAGTTGTTGAAGAAAGAGTCTAAATTTGTGTGGTCTGAAGAATGTGAAAATGCCTTCCAGGAATTGAAAAAGAGGTTGACTACCGCTCAGGTGTTGACCTTACCTGAAGAAGGAGTGGACTTTGATGTTTACTGTGATGCTTCTAAGCATGGTATAGGTTGTGTCTTGATGCAAAAGAGGAAAGTCATTGCTTATGCCTCTCGACAGCTTAGAGTTCATGAAGTTAACTACCCGACTCATGATCTTGAATTAGCTGCGGTAGTACATGCTTTGAAGATTTGGAGACACTACCTCATTGGAGTCCATTGCAACATCTACACCGACCACAAGAGCCTGAAATATCTCTTTACCCAAAAAGAGCTGAACATGAGACAAAGAAGATGGTTAGAATTGGTGAATGACTATGATGCCAATCTAATTTATCATGAAGGAAAAGCTAATGTGGTGGCTGATGCTCTTAGCAGAAAATCCTGTCATTCTTTGAATTCTTTTCGGGACTTACCTCCAGAACTTGCTTTAGAACTTCAAAAATTGGGAGTAAGCCTTGTAAAAAGGGGCTCTTATCATCTTGATGCCATGTCAGCTGAACCTGACTTCCACCGTGAGATCCGTACTTGCCTTCCTAATGATCCTACTTTCATATCCATTCGAGCTAAAATTCAACTTGGGCAAGCTAAGGATTGTAAGATTGATGATGATGGGTATCTCCGTTATCATGGTAGAATCTATGTTCCGAGTGCATCTGATTTGAGAAAAAGAATTCTTGATGAAGCACACCTTTCTCCTTACTCCATTCATCCGGGAGGTACCAAAATGTACAAAGATTTGAGATTGCAATTCTGGTGGCCTAGGATGAAGATTGAAGTTATGGAGTATGTCATTAAATGCCTCACCTGCCAGAAAGTAAAGATAGAACATCAAAAGCCCCGGGGTTTGCTTCAACCCTTGGATGTTCCTCTTTGGAAATGGGAGTCTATTTCCATGGACTTTGTGATGGCTTTACCCAGGACTTCCACTGGGAAGAATGTTGTATGGGTGGTTGTGGACCGATTGACTAAGTGTGCTCGGTTTATTCCCATTAGAGAGACCTGGGGTTTAGAAGTTCTAGCTGGTGCCTATGTGAATGAAGTAGTACGCTATCATGGGGTTCCTAAAGATATAGTTTCAGATCGAGATCCTCGATTTTGTTCTCGTTTCTGGACTGCATTATAGAAGGCCTTGGGTAGTAAACTTTTAATGAGCACTGCTTTTCACGCCGCCACTGATGGTCAAACTGAGAGAACAATTCAAACCTTAGAGGATCTTCTTCGTGCCTGTGCGTTAGATTTCCAAACCTCTTGGGAGAAATGTTTACCTTTGGTTGAATTCTTTTACAACAACAGCTATCAAGCTTCCATTAAAATGGCACCATATGAAGCTCTGTATGGTAGGAAATGCCGTACTCCTGTATGTTGGGATCAAACCCAAAATGTTCCAATGTTAGGACCTGATTTGGTGACCGAGTCCATTGAACAAGTTAAGATCATTCGGGAGCGGATGAAAGCCGCTCAGGACCGTCAAAAATCATATGCTGATGTCCGTCGTCGACCACTTTCCTTTGAGGTTGATGATCAAGTATTCCTTAAAGTGTCACCTATGAAAGGGGTGAAACGGTTTGGCGTTAAAGGGAAGCTGAGCCCTAAATATATTGGACCTTTTCAGGTGATTGAAAAGATTGGTCCAGCTGCTTACCGTTTAGAATTGCCCCCACAAATCTGAGCAAGGTTCACAATGTCTTCCATGTTTCTCAGTTGAGGAAGTATATTAGTGACCCCAGCCATATCATCCAAGAAGAGATTCTTGAATTGGAGCCTAACTTGGTGGTTGAAGAAAGGCCAATTCGGATTCTTGAAAAAGCCGATAAGCAACTTAGGAGCAAAGTTGTACCTCTAGTCCGAGTTCTTTGGCGTTGTGGAAATGTCTAAGAAGAGACTTGGGAGACTGAAGCTTCTATGTTAGCTAAATATCCTGAATTATTCTCGTAAGGTATTCCTTTTCTTACTCTTTTTCCGAGTTACTAAGCCTGGTATAATCATAATTAGTAAAGATAGTATTCTTACTATAGAATTTTAAACTAAAAGTTTGAAAATGCTTGTATGATTTTCAATGGTTTTAACATTAGTGAATGTTGAATCTCGTTGTTGGTGACGTCCCAATAATGGGTTTTCTCATTTATTGGTGTAGAAATATTTTTATATCTTGATATGAATATGGATGTTCTTGTCTGATCAACAAGAGTATCACCGTTTCATTGAAAAGATACCTATATTTTCTTATAACTATAATTTCTCCTTCTAAGTTTCGAGGGCGAAACTTTTTAAAAGGAGGGGTGATTGTAACGCCCCGTAATTTCGGATCATTAATGTATTTCGGAAATAATTTAAATATCAAATAAAATTTGATAATAATGTATTTAAAGTAAAAATAATTCAAAGAAATATAATTTTATTATATTTTGAGGTAAAGTATTTATTTTGATAGTTTCGAAATGTTTAAAAATAGTTTAAACCGTGTAAAACTTTTTATTTCGAAATAAGGGCGTATCGGGGGGAAAATGACAATTCTTTTGAACGTTGGGTAAACGAAATTGGAAATGGGTCGTATAAATATTCAATTTTCTTGTAATCCCGTGTTTAAGAACTTTGGTCTTGACGGAATTTGCGTTTGACTTACGGATTTAATTATTATTGAAACGTCAAAACCGACTCGAAAAATCCCGACTCAAACCCGCTCTCCCTCCTTTCTTCTCCCTTACACGACTCCCCTTCCCCCTTTTCTTTCTTTTTCTGATTTTTCCTATATTCATCTCCTCCATCTTCAAAAAAATAAGAACAAAACACCATTTTTATAAAAATCAAGCTAAAATCGCCCTAATTTCTTCGTTTCTTATCGGTTTTTCGCATAATTTACCTTTCCGGAATCCCCTCGACGAGATCTACAACTTGGTATAATTTAATTTTAGTTTTCTTGAAGTTGTTTTAAGATGAAATTTCGGTAAATTCGGTTTTTTAGGCTTAATTATTGTGTTTTTATTGTTTAATTAGGTGAAGATTTGGAAGACGAGTTCGGGGACTCGTATATTGTAGAGGATAGTGGCTAGTTGTTGTTAGGGTTTCGGTTTTGAGGTGCTAATTGCTCTTTTTCTAGCTTAAGGTAACATATTTCGAGTTACTCGACGAAAGATCGTCACATGTTTTTGATTTTTGTATGTTTGGTGAATTTTTGTTTGAGTAGTAGTTTTCACATGTTAAAATTTGTTGCATGTATGCTTAAATTATGCCTTTTGTTAGTTTAAATTAACAAAGTTGAATTGGGAACGATTAATTAATGTTCAGACGGTCTTTTACTAAATAAAAATGGAAAAAAATGGTGGTGTAGGGGGACGGGCAAAGCAGGCGGCAGGCCGTGGCAGGCCCACGGCTAGCCACGGTTGGTCGGGTCGGTCCGTTGCTTGTTTCGCGGTTTTCCATGCAAAATTTGTCATTTAAGGTTTATTAATGACATAGTTAGTATGAGTACACTTTAGGAATTGAATCATATAAGTAATAAAAATTATGTTAATGGTAAAACTATGCTTATATTAATAGTTATCACATGTTAGGATAGTTTACAAAATGAAATTGTAATTAATAGGCTCAAAATGAATTTTATAGCGATAATTGTAATGTTTTGTTGATTGTGCCGAAAAATGAGCCTTAGTCCCTTTGTCGATGCGATGTCGATTAATTGAGTGATTGGTCACCACGCAATTTGACCCGCACTGTCCGCAGGTGGGGTTGCGGGTAAAAATTCGGTTGAATGAATTAGATAATCGGCCTTTTCCTTGTTTTAGGCCATTTATTATATCTCTATTTCACATGTGTAGTTAGTTGAATTTAAATAGCTTCTTATTTAGTTAGTTGAATTTAAATAGCTTCTTATTTTGTAGTAATGGCCCTAGATTCCCCTAAAGCCTTTAATATTGTTAAAATTGCTAGAATTGGAAGTTAGTATTGAATTCTTATTGAGGACACTGTCGGATTTGTATGCTGAATAGACAATATTATAGCCTTTCACATGATAGAATGTTAGAGTTTATGTTGGTAAGTAGGACTTTTTGCCCTCTTTTGGTTAAGTGGGTGTCTTACTTCTTTGTGTGGTGAGTCTTGTGTGGTGTGGGCTAAAGTATTCAAGTGGGACTAGCTGGGACTAGGTCCTAGGTGAGTATTTCGGCCTTCATCATAGATAGTTCTTTATAGTCTTTGACGAGTATATGTTCACTGCTTGATAGCCTTTGTGTTCCTGACTAGTGGATGTTTATCCAAGTTGGGGCATGACCTCAGTTACTTATTTTGATAGTAAGTGGTCATCTTAAGTACTAGCCAACCCTTTGGTGGACTCCTTAGGGTACTCACTTCACTTTGTTTTAAAAAAAGTTGTGGGTCTTGGGTGCGGTGGTGTGTATCCGCATGTCTAGGTCTGCGCAGATTTTAGGCTAGGGTTGTGTTGTCTCTTGGCCATGTTTTATTAATATTAACCGCTGAGCCAAGATACCGGTTCGATTACCTTCCCTACCTCGTGGTATAGACTCGAGTTACAAAGTGACTATTGACGGGACTAAGAACTTATGCCTGTCTTTGATATATTGCCCTTTCTTGTTTGATGATTCTATGAATCATAGAAGGTGAGATGCAAGCCGGCTATGGTTGATAGAGTTTGGATTACAATTTGTTAAATTTTTCACATGATAGTTTAAAATAGTCAAATTAGCATTCATATGTTAGGATGCTTGGAAATTAGATGAATTATCATATAGTTTACATGTTTTACTACATGTTACATTAATTATGACGATTCGTGGCTGGGAGGACTCGAAGTTACTCCCCACTGAATTGTGGCTTTCGTGTTTGTATAAAATGCGATTGACAGGTTGTTGATGCTTAGTTGGGGTCACAGACGAGCTAGTGAGCAAGGAACCTTGGACCTAGTTTGGCTTTCTTTTGTAGAAACCTTTTATGTTTTGGTTATGCATATAACCTTTTAACTTTTGGTTTTGTATATAATTTGAAGGGACATATGTCTCCCTTTTCTATTTTGGGTTGTATCATTATGTATTTTCTTACCTTTAGCGGTGTAAGTAAGTTAGATTGTTAGCAATTGCAGGTTTTGGCACCCGTCTATTGGGAATGTTGGAGATGTTGTAATTGGTTTAGAAATTTTTTTGAAATTACAGGTTTTTGGCTAGTTGAACCAATTACAAACATATCCTACCAGTTTTTCTGTAGAATTTACGTAATTAATTAAGGCTAGGTTTAAGGGTGTCACATTTACTCCATGTCAAATGTAATGCTAAGTACTTAGGGACGGATTCGGCTCGATTTCCGCTGGATTCTTCACATTTCTGCAATTTTATACAAAAACACGAAAGTAGACGGAAATAGGAAAAATAGTAGAATAAACTACACAATTGAGCTCTGAAATGCGTGTAAAATAGGGTGTAAAACATCATATAAATGACACGCATCAAACTTCCCCAAACCAAACCCTTGCTTGTCCCCAAGCAAGAATTAGACTCGATCCTAAAACCTAATTGGAACGATTTCATCCTCAGAGCGAAGTGCAAACTGAATAGCCTAAACCAAATTAATGCAACAACTAATAATCAATTAGCAACATGAACCATGCAAACGAGTTATGTAGTCGTCAAAAACTGTTGAACCGTCAACTATAGAGACTTATCATCATGGACTCTCACGGGTCGCTCATATCACACATAAGCATAGGTGAAAATATGTAAAAGATAGAAAAAATTCATTTTGTAGTGACACTCACCTAACTACGACCTATAAGAACATGGCTGCAATCTAATATGAAAATAATCTCTACAACCGTACATATGCATTCCAACCAAACAAATGACCATGACACATGCCGAGGTAAATATGGATATGTGAGGTAATGGGTAAGAAAAGGCAAAACATTTATGGGAATGTGGAGGTATAGGTGATCAAGCTAGTACCTAAACAAAACCATATGACAACATCCAACTTCTTGCTCAAGATTTTCAATAAAACCAGTGCTAATTATCAAGAACCAAACTCACAATCTCCAATAGATGTAACTCCCCAAATGATATAAATACAACATGAGAGTGTAAATCACCAACTCATAACAATTGTAGCATGTGATTTTCGAAGTTCTCTTTCACTACTACAGTCCACAGTCGATCGACCAATGTGGCCGGTTGATAGACTGAATTTTTTTCGAATCTCTTTTTTTCCGTATTCTGTTTTTTTTTTCTTTTTCTTCAATTCTTTTTCCTTCCTTCCCTTTTTCACCATTTCACCAACATCTCAATAAAGAGTAAAATAACCAAACCGCAATAAACATATTCCCAAAAACTAAGACTACTAGCTTGACAAAGGCAGGCTAAATATAGGATGTAGTTAAGGGACAAAAGGCTAAATTTGGCTATGAGGGGTTTATGGGTAAAATGAATAAAGGGAAACCTCTACCACATGTGTCAACAAACCACGAGCCCGAATGCACACAGGTATTAAGCAGATTAAGTTCATATTTATGCAAATTTATGTAACATGTCTCATAAGGAGTACTACTCACAATCCTAGATAAACTGGTCATAGATGTCACCGGTTATAAGCTCTAAACCTCAGAATATAATGTAGTTTGCCAAAAATCTAAGTCAAGTCTAAAGTTCAGCGAATAATTTAACAAAAACTCGTAGACTATGCATATATCATTCTACTAATAACATGTCAATTTAGCACGGCTTAGGCATAAACAGATGAAAATGCAATGTCATCATTGAAATACTACCGTTCCGACTCGACCTACATGCTAAAATAAACGTGAAAATTTTGAATTTTTGAATTTTTGAATTTTTTGAATTTTGTATATATATATATATATATATGAAATGAAAAAAAAAAACAAATGCAAACTGAAGTGCAATAAACGTGAAACAGAAATGCAATAAAACATATGAATGCAATGCAAAACCCTTCCCCAAACCAAATCACACAATGTCCTCATTGTGCAAAATCATGTATAAAGAAGCAAAAGGAAATGGGATTTTGCGATAAATAACTAAATAAGACATGAAAAGGAACTCGGAAACTCACAAGACTTTAAGCGCAAAAGGAAACCTCCCCAAACCAGCGTGAGCTAGGAGGTTTCAGTAGCTAGCGGTGCTACCATAAGTACCTGAAAAGACAGAATATACCGCGCATTATCCGAGAAAACAAAATTGAAGCGGAAATTACGTGCAAAGAATTTAAAATTGGAGAAAGAACAACTCAGCATCGGGCCTTGGTCGATCGACCAATATAGCTAGTCGATCGACCATGGGAATTGAAACGAAGTAGCTTTTGTCTTGAATAAGGCGATCGATCGACCACTATGGGCGATCGATCGATCATACCTGGCGAATAAAGATCTTGTTCTTCGACATAACTCAATAAATTGAGTTAATGTGGTCTTTATACCTGCAATTGCACATAATAACGCGCCCAAAAATTGCGCAGCCCAAAATTATAGTCTATAGTCTTTAAAAACCAAGCACACGACTACGAGTTTTTATTTCTAATCAGCTATGAAGTTTTATTCAAAACAAAAACAAAACACATCCGGGTTGCCTCCCGGCTAGCGCTGGTTTCAGACAGGTCCCGCTCGACCTCTTTTCCTTCAGCCAATTACTCTAATTGAGCCCAATCAAAGCAGCTCAAAGCTCGCAGCAACCTGTCAAATAGCTGCGCATGTGCTACACAAAACTGTAAGTAACACCTTAAGATAGTAATAACATAGGAAATTAAAATGTAAAATCGTTTAAGTTTGACAAATTTCCTGTGACAGCTCCCAAAATTGTCCATAAAGCTATTCTGCCCTCCAGCTAAGGGTGGAATATAAAAGCTCAAGTTAACCACAGGTGGAGAATTAACGAACTCAGGTGCATTCGACTCAATAATAACGCGAGTAGAATTAAAGTACTCTGACGGGTATGAAATGTGAGGTGGAGGAGTCTGGTCAACTAAGGGAGAAGGTGGATAATCGTCCCAAATGCATGAGATAGTAAAGTCAAATTGGTCAATGGGGTCTCCTAAAATAGGCTCATCATCGATATCATCATAAGTATCCCATTTAACCTCTAGACTATCACTCTCCTCATCGCTAGACTCGTCAAGATGGAGGTTCTCAAAGAGAGCCTCCAAATCGTCCTCACTAACATTGCAAGAATCATAAAGGGGTTCTAGACTATCCTCATAAAAAGGGTTGTCAACCACGCTAATGGTCTCCTCTACGTCTCCGTCGGTATTTCCTAGATTAGTTTCTAAGGTCTCACCCACCCCCTCATTTGAGTCAACATGAAGAGAAAAAGTAGGTTTAAGAGATTCAGTAGCAAACCAATTTAAGAATTCTAATACCTCAATTACGGGGATTCCTTCGAAATCCCACTTACCTATAGACTCGAGGTATGCTCGCGTAAGGTCATTCATATGCCGGAAAATAGTGCAGCATATTTGGAGATCAGAAAAGGCATCTCGTCTGGGCTCAATAAACTCCCAAAGTCTGGCTAAATAAGCACCAAAGATTTCTTTTTCTTCATGCCGAAAACTCAGAAGGAATGACATGAGAACGGTCTCAAGGAACCGAAGCTCCTTGAGACAACAAATAAACTAAATAAAAGCAAATAAAACTAGCGCTGCCCCCCCGGCAACGGCGCCAAAATTTGATGCCTGTCGTTGTGTGCACCAAAAATAATATTTACAACTAGCAAGTGGTAGTAAGGGTCGATCCGCAGGGAGGTAGGGAGATGATAGTTGCTTTATATTTCAGTCTATCGGTAACAGTGGGGGGGGGGGGGGGTTGATGTGAATTAATTCTAAAACTAATAACAAAAACTAAATAAATAAATAAAAGTTGCAAAAGATGTAAACAATGATGAAAGAAATGCTAAGACGGTCGGTTCACTATAGCTGCGATGGCACAAAAACCTAGGTAAGTCCGAAATACAGTCGTGTAGGATGGGTAAAACAAATCCTCTCGGTCCAAGTTAACTAGTAGCTCCTTTCGGCCTATGCTACTAGTCCCTAAGTCTCACTAATGCTAGCTCTCGCCCTGAAAAGTGATTCCTAAAGCCTAAATTACATTATCTCTCGATCTCAGCAATTTAGTCGTCTCAACTCGTTAATTAATGCCCTTCCCTATCTTTCGATCAATGGGTTGGTCAAAACTAAGCTTCTAACAAGTCTCCTCTCGGTCTCATTGTTAAATATTGCACTTAACGAATTCTACGGTGCTAATCAGACACGAAGTCAGTCGATCGACCAGCTACCCCAGTCGATCGATCGACCTCGCTCGATCGGTCGACTAGTTAAGCCTTGATCGATCGACCAAGCCCTAATGCGGGGTCACACCTATTCTAATGCCATCTACGCCATAGATCCCCTACATCTTAGCAAGGGGTGTTTAGCTACTCATACTTACGCAAATAACAAGAACTAATTTGATAATAGGCATAAAGAATTGCATAATTGAAATAATTGATAAATAAATTCGCATAAAACTATAACTAGGGCTTTGGGATTCTATCTAGCAAGAATTAAAACTACTGAAACGAAATAACAATATAGGAATTAAAAGATTAGAATTACCGAAGCAAAGGAACAAGATGAATCCGAAAGCAAAGTACGAACTTTATTGAGAATTCTAACTACGAATAACTAATGTATTATAGGAACTGAAATTAACTAAGCTAATGAATGATAGATCCGTCAAGCAGCAGGTAAAGTTACGTTATATAGGAAAAATAACGTAACCTATTTCTAAAACTAATTACAATGAGCTTCCTCATCTTTTAATTTGCGCGTCAGCTCGTGGGGTGGTCGATCGACCAATGAGACCAGTCGATCGACCACAGGCGCTGTACAGTAACTTCTGATAAATTCTACAGCGCGCACCGATCTTAAAAAAGCTGCCATTTCTTCGTTACTTGGTCAAATCAGGCGTTCTATGCGGCGTTGGAAAGCTAAGAGGATAAGCTTTCATCTCCAATTAGAATCACTCGATTATCAGATCTAGAACTCGAGATATAGCCATCTGAATAAGGCTGCAATGTCGAGAAGCATTCTGACAGTCTATAGACCATGTAGGTCAGTCTAGATCACCGTAGCTGGTAATCCGCTTCTAAAACTCTCGTAAATACATCTTTCAGGCCTTGAAATGCGCACCAAGTTCGCTTCCCGAGTCTTTACTCCATGTCAAATGTAATGCTAAGTACTTAGGGACGGATTCGGCTCGATTTCCGTTGGATTCTTTACATTTCTGCAATTTTATACAAAAACACGAAAGTAGACGGAAATAGGGAAAATAGTAGAATAAACTACACAATTGAGCTCTGAAATGCGTGTAAAATAGGGTGTAAAACATCATATAAATGACACGCATCACCCTCCCCTACCTCCATTCGAGATACTCAAACAAAGTGTTTGGGTACTATGTTTGTAAACTGAATAAGTTTGAATATTATATATATACACGGACTTTTCTATTTATTTCATTTTGCATCATAAATAAATATTACTACCTCCATCTCATTTTTATTGTTCTTTTTTCTTCAAAATTTATTATCTCATAATTATTATCCCCTTTCTAGATCTAGTAAGGAAAAACTTTAGTCAACCTACTCGTCGTAATCAACCTCATTCCCACTCGAAACAACCTTTAGCCCACTACTTAATCCCTTCGGTTCACACATAAAACGGTCTAAAATGCAAAGCTTTCATATCTCTTGAAAAGTCCATCCTAACTAACAGAAACTAACCACTACTTTCAGAACTTCATCATTTTTACATCCCGTAAAGATTAAGTTGAACATGACAAAAAAAAATGCAGAAACTTAGGTTTTGTTTGATAACGACATATTGAACATTTTTTTAGCATTTTGAGAGTTTTTACATTATTTAAATAACAAATGTGCTATTTTGAGTGTTGATCATCGACATATTGAAATAGTAGATCGTGGTGTAATTTCCTATTTTACATTATGACCTTTAATTAGTATACTATAAGAAAATAAAAATTTAGTTTTTTTTTATCTCTGAGGAAATTAAAGATCAAACTTTATCTTTATCATATTTATAATTAATTGTAACACCCCCATACTCCAAGTGCCTTACCAGGACCACTCAGGTATAAACCTGTTACCATCTCGGTTCCCCGAGTCAATGATAATCATAAGACAATAACGAAACAACATTTAAATAGTATAAGTTTAGTGAAAGAATACAATCCAAAACCAAATGCCCAAAATACGGGTTACATATTCTCAAAACAACTGTCTAATCAACTAAATGGAAAAGTCTGACAAACTACTAAAGCTACAGCGGAAGACTCTATCATCTGAAGGTGACACATCCCAGCTAGCCCATGTATCTCGACTCAGACCTGTTCAACAACTGCTCACCATCCCCGAATGGATCACCACAGTTTTAAAACAATAAACGGGGTCAGTACTAATCACACAATTTATATAACTCAACAAAGCAACAAACAACACAGCTCAATCGTCACAGATGTACTCCGAACTCCATCACCAACTCCACAATACTGACTACACACTAAAGTGTGTAGCCCTGCCAGAGTACCCATCGCAACAAGTTACTCCTCGCCGCCAGTGGGGGAGCGCAGCTGTTCCCACCTAAGCCCCGTTCATCTCCGTCGAGCGATAAACCCATGTTCATTAATGTGCACATCCCTTATGTGGCGGGTTCCACAGAAGGCGAATAATGGGCGTGAAGCCACTCCCGCAAGTGACTCCACTCAGCCAGGGACGCACCCCGAAGAACACAGACAGATACAAACAATCACAACTACTAATCAGCAATCAAAACCAGCAACGAACCGTCACAATACTCGTAGGACAACAATTAACAATCACAAATCACCACCAACACATTATGGGACTAATACTGAGTAGGGAAACCCTACCTGGAAAGCAACACAGTCAGATGATCTCAACAGCTATTATAAAAAAGCCTCCTCTACGAATCCCCCTCCTAACATAACACCACATATATCACAAACCACACAAAACTAACACAAATCCCCCAATTCCCAAAATTAGGGTTTAACTAAACTTAATTAAATACAACAAATTCGGTACGTAGATCTTACCCTCGACGCAAGGATCACAAAGATGTAAAGAAAGATGAATTCCGACCTTCCAAGCTCCGGGATTTGTCAATAATGCGATGAGTGCGAAGTACGTAGGTTGAAATCTCTTTTGAAAGTAATTAGGTTTGTAAAAGCGTATTATGAAAGTGACGGAAGTGTTTATATATTAATTTGCATTATTAACAAAACCCGACAAAACATTACCCGCAAACCGGGCTACTCGATCGAGTAACTGACGTACTCGATCGAGTGTCGCCTACTCGATTGAGTACCAAGGCTACTCGATCGAGTACCCAACAGGTCAGAAACTATTTTTAAATCGCAACACACCCTTACTCGACAGAGTAAGGCCCACTCGATAGAGTACCCAGAGACTCATAAAACCGTAGTATTACATTAATATTCTTCACTTAAAATATATAAATTTAAGCAAGTTCAAATAAGTTAGTTAAAAGTTATAAATCACAAACTGTACGAAGAATTATAATCATTTTTTTTATTAATATGAAATAAATGTCATAAACTTCATGAGAATATTAATGCGGCAGAGAACTATAGAAGAGTTGACAAGTACGTGACCCCCTTTTAGGTTTAAATTTTTCATTTATTTTTATATTTTTGACTAAAGGTGGTTAAAGCATCGTATTATGCATGACGAATATGTCTCACCCTTTTCCAATTCGTATCTCTCCCTAAATTATAGTGATGATGTGCTCAATTTACACAAAACAAAATATATATAGCATCAACAATAATTAGTTTGCTCCATATAATTGAATAGTACCGTTTTTATGCATGTAAATTTGTCAAAAGAAAAGCTTGAGAGAGACGGTCTTCACTATGTTAGGGAAAGGCTGCCCTTACCCTTTTATGTGTTTTTCATGACTTTTTTTTAATGTTGATCGTTGCTTGAATTGAATCTTAACCTTATCCATATTTCTATAATAAGTGTATCTAATTTACCTTCAAGCCTCATTCAAATATATTTTATTACTCGTGGTACCATTTTTACTTTAAATTATAAAACAATCGCACCATAAAGTTTTTCAAAACATTTACTTATTTGTCATAATATGATATTTCGATTCGCAAATTACAAACAACTTTCTTTATCTGTTAATACTCTGATGCGTGTCTTTTATATGATGTTTTACACCCTATTTTACACGCATTTCAGAGCTCAATTATGTAGTTTAAAGCTACTATTTGCCCCATTTCGTCTACTTTCGTATTTTTATGTAATATTGCAGATTTATGCGGAAATGAGTAGATATTGAGCTAAATCCGTCCCCGAGTATCTTGCATTGCATTTGTCATGAAGTATTTACTCAAGGAACGAGCTTGGTGCGCATTTCGAGGCCTGAAAGACAACTTTACGAAGAATTTAGAAGCGGACTATCAGCTAAAGCAGTCGATCGACTGGCCTTCATGGTCGATCGACCAACGCACGACTTATAGGAGCTCTTGTTCACAGAGTTGATCGATCGCGATTTCGCTATGGTCGATCGACCATACCGTTAATTCTGACGTGAATTAATATAACGAGATTTCCAAAGCCCATTGTATATTAGGTTTAGGAATTAGTGTTACGCGATATTCTATATAACGTAACCTAGGTTTTCAGAATAATCATCAAGCTTTAATTCAGTTTTATCATCAAGTTCTAAACATTCAATAGTTAGATTATTTTCCGTCAATAAAGTTTATTGTTTGCATTTGGTTTTGATCTTTCCTTCTATACGGTATTCTTCTGTTCTTATATTCAGTCTTATTGCTTTTGTTCGTAGTATAGAATTGCTAGGTTAGATCCCCCGAGGCCAGATTATTGTTTTATGTTAATTGTTCGTTTAATTAATTTAAGTATGAATTCGAATGTTTTAATTGTTAAGTTTGTTGTTGTTATTATTTCCAGTATGAGTAGCTAAATCCCTTGTGCTAGGATGTAGGAAATCTGTAGCGTAAACGGCATTAAAATAGTAGACCTAGATCACGCCACGGTCGATCGACCGCACACCCTGGTCGATCGACTGGCCACGTGAGTTTTACCTTCGTTTTAATTAATTTAATTGTTATGTTTGACAAATCGAGAGCACGCGACTAGTTAAATGCCTAGGATTTGACCGACCCAGTTAAGATCGAAAGATAGGGAAGGGAGATAGCCTACCTAATTAAGACGACTAAATTAATAAGATCGAGAGATGAGTTAATTTAGCCTTTTTAGTCACTTTTCAGGACGAAAGTTAGCATTAGTGATATTAGGGACCTGTAGCGAGATCGAAAGATGCTACCTGTAAGAATGGACCGAGAGGACTTCTTATTTTCCCGTCTCACGTGTTTGTTTTAGACCTACCTAGTATACTGCCGCCGAAACTATAGTGAACCGACCATCTTAGCACCCTTTTAATATTTGTTTCATCCGTTTATTTAGTTTACTGTCTTTTATTGCCTTTAGCTATAGACCAAATCAAAGCAAACCCCCACTCACTTGTTACTTTAAAGACTAAAATCAGACAACTATTAATTGCATAGCCTCCCTGTGGTTCGACCCTGTTACCACTAGCTTCTGTTAGTTTTAATAGGTATTATAAATATTATCTTTGGTGCACACAACGACGGACATCAAATTTTGGCGCCGTTGCCGGGGAGGCAATTGTTTAAAATTTTTAGTTGTTTTTATTTTTAGTCTTTCTATTAGTTTAAGGGACATCTGTTCCTTAAACTATTCTCATATTCTACTTGTAGTTTCTTCTTATGCGCAGGTCACAGGGTGGTGAATTACTGTCGTTCAATCCTGAGATTGAGAAGACTTTGCGTGAGTTGAGACGATCATCTAGAGTATTGCCGACAGAGGAAGAGCTGAGTACTCTGTCTAGTTACTACGAGAACGAGCTATTCGAGGAGGATCTACCTTCATCACCTATTTCTACTTCTTCAGCTGAGACCGTCACATCTCCAGACATGGCTGAAGAAGCAAGTATAGCCAGTCACTCTGAGCCGACAACTGAGAATCTCTATAAGGGATTCGCATTACCAGGGACGGACAAAAAATTCGAGCCGAAACCGTCCTATATCAACTTGGTTGAGAGAAACCAATTTGGGGGAGTTGCAAATGAAGATGCAGCTAAGCATATGGAGACATTCATTGATTATTGTTGTTCCATACCCCCACCAACCGGTGTGACCCAGGACCAGGTGAAGGAGACCATGTTCATATTCTCTCTTCGTGATGCTGCAAGGGAGTGGTACCGAGACCTGGATCGAGCTGCTAATGGGATCACTGGTTGGAAGTCGCTGGCCCTGGCATTTTACAAGAAATATTTCTCTGCCTCGAAGACCAATGCCATTAGAGCTCAGATCACGATCTTTAAACAGGGTCCTGATGAAATTTTCATGAGGCATGGGTTCGTTTCAAGAAGCTAGTGCGAACTATTCCGCACCATGGGTTTGAGAAGTGGAGCCTATGCAATCAATTTTATAATGGGCTTTATGACGATCAGAGGGCTATCCTGGATGCGGCAGTGTAACACCCCCATTTATTCGGGAGCCTTTAGCTAGACATTCCCAAATAAATAGGACTGTTACCATCTCGGTTTCCCGAGGTAGTAGATAACAAAGTACAACAATACCAAAGTATTTTAAATTAAAACTTTAGTGAATACATGTTTATTACAATTTAACCAACTAACTTAATATGAAATACAATACAACTCGCAGCGGAAATTAAATAAGTGATATAACTATATATGTGATCTAGTCTTCATCTACGGTTCCAAGTTTGGCTCTCATCCTAATGCTCCCAAGTCAGCTAATCTTTGGTACCTGTCAAATCTGCTCCCCATAAAACGGTTCACCGCAGGTGTTCACGAATACACAGTTAACCGCGAGGTTGAGCAGGAATAAAACTAAACAACAAGAACGTACAATTATCAATCCAATTCAATTCACTTTCATTGCACAACCCCCTGACAACGTGCTCCATTCCTTTACTTAGCACAACTCCCTTAACAACGTGCTCACATTACTTTTGTACCCCTCCCTTAACAACGTACCGCAAAATGTAATAGTACCCCTCCCTCACAACGTACATATTACCATCACCTCAGTGTATAAACTCCCTCAACAACGTACAACTGACTGTCGCACAACTTTTTATAATAACCACATTCCAATCAACGATAACAATTCAATTCACCTCATCAATATAACCGACACAAATCAACATAAATCACTCTTCCAACCATTACGATATTATCAACCAATATATACAATATGAATCTCCCTTCCAACAATTACGATTATATCAACCAACACAATTCACATACGATCAATTCACTTTAACGTAAGTAATCCACCATACCAAACATAGATAATTAAAAGTCGAGTTGAGTAGGATTATCCCTACCTGGTAAGCAAGCACTCCAATTACGCAATCCAATAATTATAGCTCACAAATCCGATTATAAACTCTTCACAATTTCCGTCACCTATATAATAATAACAATTACAACAATTATAATTACTAACTTTGACATACAAAGTGGCACATCATGTTTACTTCTCTCTCTTCTCTAGAGAGAGCTTTTTTCTCTCGATTCTGAGAGCACAGGGTTTTCCAAAAACCACTTTTTAATATATCAAAAACAAAACAAAAACTCTGCATCTTCCTTGTTTATCTATTGGGCTGTGAAGAACCCTAGATTTTCTCTGACAAATCTATACAAAAAACGCTTCAAAAAATTTCCTAATAATTACTTCCCTGTTAATTTATTGGTTGATTGTTTAATTTACAATTAACGTTTTCTTCATTTTAATTTCTATTGGCTAGATGCTTCTGTCTAGTCTTAATCAAAACCTTTTAAAACCCAAAAATCTTTCTTTAATATTATAATCATTGCCATTTAACCCTTTTAATTGGCGATTGAGGTGCCTTGAGTGGCTTTAACAAGCTATCCCAATCAAAACCTGCAGCTTTTGGTGGGATTGGGGAGAGGAACCGTTAACCCTAGCTTCTGCATGCGTTAGGGTTTCCTCATCCAGTATATATAAGCTATTAAGATGGGGAAGTTTTCACCATCCAAATTCAAATCTTCATCTTCCTACTTCAAGTTTAATAATCATCAGAGTAATAATCATCCTCCAGCTACACAAAAATCATCTTCTTTTCCAATGGATTTTGAATCACAGTTTGGGCGTTTTGGAAATAATGAACGTCCTGAAGCAAATGTTCATCAGAATATTTATCATCATCAAAATTATCATCAACCTTTTCAAAATGCTGAGTTTAACCCAAATAACCCTTTGCATGCAAATCTTTGGAGATTTCCGAGGTCGGGGGGAGTCATTAATGTGGACCCAGCTGAGTTGGGACGATCAAGGGAGTTTTGGGGTAATTGTTGTTTAGGTTTCCTTGTGGATTATAGGCTTTTTGAGGATGACTTACTTAATGATATGATTAGGAATAAATGGAGTACTGATGGCAAGATTACGGTGTTCAGAATGGGGGAGATTTATGTTTTTCATTGTGAGAGTGCTAATGATCTTGAGGGACTCCTGGCTAGGAGTACGGCTACGTTTGATGGGGCAATTATGGTTTTTGCTAAATGGTACCCATATACCATACCTAGGACAGTTCGCTTTCCTTATGCTGAGCTTTGGGTAAGGGTTTGTGGTTTACCTTTTGAGTGTTTGAACATGCATGTGGCTCATGTGGCAGGAAAACTTTTGAGTCATCACTATAATATCGAACCATTTGAAATTTTGCCTAGGAATGATTATCTTAGGTTAAGGGTTTGTCTGAAACTTAATGAGCCACTGATGCCAGGCTTTTTCCTTGCTATGGATGATGGTCACCTTTTGTGGGTCCAATTTAAATATGAGGAAGTGTTTAAGTATTGTATTAGATGTGGTAAGATTGGACATAAGGGGTCACAGTGTCGGGAAAATATGATGTCAGTGGTGACGGCGGTGAATGGAATGTTGGATAGGTCAGTTGAAAGAGGGTTTGTGGTATTTCAGGCGAACAGTAACCACACAATGTTTAACTTGGATTTGAGGGCAACACCTTCTACTACAAGGTATATTTCTTCCAGACTACATTTAGGAGATAGACGGCTGGCTTCTGAGAATCCAGGGAGGCGTACCAGAGAAAGGGCGGTGGATTTTGACTTGGGGACAACACCTGGTGGTAGAGTACTGCCAGGTATGAGTTTTGCGGTCACAGCGCAACCTTTTACTGGACCTGTGGTGTTCCAAGTTGGATTTGGGGCTGTGCACTTGGGAGAGGAAGGAGGTGTTCAGGTTCAGGGAGGGTATGGTCATCCATTAGGTCAAGGAATCACAGAGGGACAGAATCAAGATGTTGTGATGGGAGAAGGAGCTGCTGGTGGGGTTGGGTTTTCTGGGAATCAGAATATAGGGACGGCTGGGTTTGCTGAAAATGGTTTACAAATGAATAATGAAGCTGTGGGAGAAGGGAGTGGTGCTGGTGGGAGGCAGGATCAGCAGGGAAGGAGATTAGGTGCTGGTGGTTGGTTAGTGGGGGAGGGGAGTAATGCAAATCAGGAGATGTATTTTAGTGCTGCTGAGGATTTTGAGAATCCAGGGTAACAGGTTGCTGGTGTGCCTGGTCTGCTACACCAGATGCAGGCAGCTGACCCACACGTTATTTATTCTGGTACTAATCGTCAAAGGAGAACGTTGGATCGTGATTTAAGGTTACAAGAGGCAATTTTAAACCGTGTTGAAAGTGACATTGAGTGGGTTAGGGTGTTGGATGACGATCGTGGGTATAATCAGACGTTTGATCCACCCCCTGAGGGGTTTCCAATTACGTATCATTATCCTGAGGTTGGTCTGGGAGAAAATGATGTTCCTGAGGGTGGTATTATGGAACCCATTGTTCCTGATGTGGCAGGTAACAGTCCAAATAATGCTATTGTTATTAGTTCTGATTTTGAAGAAGAACCACTTGAGGGGGCAGGGGAGTCTGATTCGTATCCGAGTAGCTGGATGATTCAGCCTGGTGATGGGAGGACTCCTTCAAATGAGTCCTCTCCTTTTCATCACAGTTCTGTTATTAACCTCATGACAAGCTCTGAACAGATGGATGAGGGAACTGGGACATAAGTTAATACTGATTTGTGTTTAAATGGTATCCCTCAGTCTGTGGAGAGAGGGGTGGTGAGTTCTGTTCAACCTGCTGGGACTGAGGTGGTGCTATCAGTGACTCCTGCTGCGCTTATCAGGAAAGATAAGGAACTGGAAACAAAGATGGCTGCTGTTGAGCCATTAAAAGAACTCTGGAAGGACGTGAAAGGTGGCCATTTATCAGGTTTAGATGTTGGTGAGGGTTCTGCATTGAAGAAGGCTAAGCTCTTTGATTTCCCGTCTTATGGAACACCCTCAGCCAGATTGATTGCTATGATGGATGATGGCAAGAAAGCTGCTAGCATTTCAGATAGTCTGATGGGTTTAGCAGATTGTTATTCCAAATCTGGGGTGGAAGGGGATAATAGGGAAGCTTTTCTGGTGGCGAAAAAAAGAAAATGCTGCTCTGAGGTTAATGAAGGCTTGGTTCCAGAGAAGGCTGTTGAATCTATTGGTAGTGCTAAGGACTATCTTTCTCAATTGGCTAAAAGAAGATGCTATGGTAGTGAGCTGCACACTCCTGAACCAGTAGGAGGGGGGGGGGGGGGGTTCAAAGTTGTTGTTTCTGACATGGAGATTGAGGTCTCTTCTGATTCATCACATGGTAGTAACACTGGTGGTTTTGCGGAGGTTGCCCCAAATCAACCTCCTGGGTCGTCATGAGTGGATTGATGTGGAATTGTCGGGGACTTAATAATGCGCTCGCCCCAACAATTCCAAAGATAAGGGCGCTTCTAAGTACTAAGTATTATGATTTTCTTTTTTTGGTTGAAACTAAATGTAATGTTAGTTGTATTTCTCCTTTGTTTAGGCAGTTTGGCTTCCATAATTTTGTAGGCATTGATGCCAATGGGAGCTCGGGGGGGCTATGGGTAGGATGGAGGCATGAGGCCAAGTTACGTCCCATTTTGACTTGTAATAATTTTATCGTATTATTAGTAGAAAAATGTAATGGTCGGTTGTGGTACTTGGTGCTTTTTTATGGTGCTCCGTCTTTTCATTTACGAAGTTCGGTGCTTGAGGATTTGGAGGATTGTTTAGCTACGCTTGTACATCCGTTCCTTGTCTTTGGGGATTTTAATCAAGTCGAGTATGGAAGTGATAAACTAATTTTAAACACAAGACCTATTAGTGGGGCACTGGAGTTCAATCAATGGAAGATCAACAATCAATTGGTGGACATCCCTTTTAAAGGGCCACGATACACTTGGTGTAATAATCGAAAAGGGCAAAAACGAGTTTATGAAAGACTTGATAAGGCGCTTGGTTCTAAGGATTGGTTTATGCTTTTTCCGGAGACGGGAATAAAACATTTTCCTATACAAATATCGGATCATGCACCAATTGAGTGTGATCTACATCTTACCCGTAATAAAAATAATAAGCCTTATAAAGTGGATGCATGGATTTTGGAGTATGATGAGTGTATATCTCTTATCAAAGAAGTTTGGAAACGAAGATTATGTGGAACGCCGACTTACCAAGTTGCAAGAAAGCTCTCTATGGTACGACAAGAAATACGACATTGGGCTTTAGATAAGAGACAAGAGTGGCACCAGAAATGGGATGATTTTGATTTGGAATTAGAAAGAGGTATGGATGCTGCTATTAATGATGGTAATGATGATATGTATACGAGAGTTAATGATAAGGTCCGGGAATTTGCTAAAGTGGCTGCGGTCTTTTGGCGACAAAGGGCAAAATTAAAGTGGATGATTGAAGGTGATACTTGTACTAGGTACTTTTTCAATTGGGTAAAAGGGCGTGCGGGTAGGAATTTTATTCTAGGGGTTAAGAATGGTAATGGAGATTGGATTTATGAGCCGGATCTTGTTGGGGAAATTTTTTATGAGTCTTTCTATAATTTATATAACCCACCATGCACTGATAATGGACCTGTACGGGAAAATTTAATGGAGGAGGTCTTAATGGGGATAAATAAGACTGTTCATGGGGATGATTGTGATGTGTTAAGTCGGCCCTTTACGGCTCAAGAGGTGCGAACTGCTGTTTTCCAAATGGGTGCACTTAAATCACCGGGACCAGATGGAGTACCAGCTATCTTTTACCAAAAATGTTGGTATTTTATTAAAAAGGATGTAACAAGGGCAATTCTGTCAGTTCTCAATTCGGGGATGGTTCTCAAAGAACTTAATAGGACTTTCATTACCTTAATTCCGAAATGTGATAACCCGGAGAAGGTGGGGGACTATCGACCGATAAGTTTGTGTAATGTTTTCATGCGTATTGTCTCTAAGTGTATCACAAATAGAATGGCAAAAGTGATGGGTTATCTGGTTGGGGACTTCCAAAATGCTTTCATTCCGGGAAGGCAGATATCAGATAATATTATTTTGGCTAATGAAGCTCTACATAAGATTAATTTACACAAAAAAGGGAAATCTGGGCGGTATGCTTTTAAAGCTGATATGAGTAAAGCTTATGATCGCGTGCGGTGGTATTTTTTGCGGGCTGTGCTTCATAAATTTGGAGTGCCGGAAAGATTGATACTTCTGATCATGAATTGCGTCACGACAGTTTCATATCAGGTTCTTTTTAATGGAGCACCATTAAGGTTATTTCAACCGCATTGTGGCTTAAGGCAGGGTGATCCGCTTCCCCCCTACCTCTTCGTCCTTTGCATGGAGGTGTTATCATGTAATGTACTGAAAGCACAACAACGTGGCTTGTTGAAAGGGATTACGTTGTGCCGTGGTGTGGAGGCATTGTCTCATTTGTTCTTTGCGGATGATGCGATATTCTTCTTACATGATAGGAAAAATTCGACGAGGAATCTACGAGCTATTTTGAATAAGTATTGCAAGGTGTCTGGACAAGTAATGAATGAAGATAAATCAGGGATTCTGTTTAGTCCTAGTACAACACTTGCACGGGCACGTTGTGGAATGCGGAATTTGCGAGTAAAAGGAACCAAAGGTTTGGGAAAGTATCTGGGGTTACCAACTGATTTACAAGGATCGAAGAGGGAACTTTTCAGAGGACTTATTGATATTGTTATGAAGCGAATCTCTTCATGGAATGGGATCTTTTTGACTCCAGCGGGAAGGTTAACTTTAATCACATCTGTCCTATCAAATATCTCTAATTACTTTCTATCGGTTTTTAAAATACCGGTAAGTGTGACTAATAAGATTAATTCTTTATTATCACATTTTTGGTGGGCGGGTGGTAGATTGGGGAGAACAATCCATTGGTGTAGTCAGAAGTTTCTTAGTTGACCGAAAAGGGAGGGAGGTCTTGGCATTAGGAATATTGAGTGTCTTAATCAAGCAATGCTAGGGAAGCATGCATGGAGAATTATATCTGGTGATCAATCTTTTTTCGCACGCATTTTCCGGAAAAAATTGTTGGGAGAAGAAGTTTTGAAGGATAACTGGATGGTTCAAAATGGTAACAACTTATCATGGGGTGCTAGAAGTATTCTTCATGGTCTGGATTTTGTGCGAAACCAAATCGGGTGGAAACCAGGTTTGGATTCTGAGATGAATGTGTGGACTAACAAATGGGTGAATGGAGATTATCCGGAACCAAAGGATGATTGCCTGGGCATTGACCGTGTTGACCTTCAGTACTTGATGGTTAAGGACTTGCAGATAAATGGTCAGGGCAGGGAAATAAAATGGAATGAAGGTTTTCTTCATACTTTCTTGGTGGATGATAGTGTAAAAGCTATTCTCGCTAAACCCATTTGTCGATCACAAACATCAGATGAAGTTTATTGGTTACATAATAGTGATGGCCAATATAGTGTTAAGAGTGGTTATGGGATCCTCTTTCATGATTTTATGTTTAGGAGAGGATCAGTGAAGGATAAGGAACGGCTCAGTCGTATTGGGTTGACTTTTTGTAGACAAAAATTATGGAAGTTGCCGGGTCCTCCAACTTGGAAAATTCTACTTTGGAGGATTCTTACTAATACTCTCTCTGTGGGTATTAATTTCGTGAAGCGGAATATTGAGATTGATCCGAGTTGTAAGTTTTGTAAAGGGAGGGAGATGGCCTTAGAATCTATGGAGCATTTATTTAGGGACTGTCCTGTGTCCCGAAGATTGTGGGCAGGTTCTGAACTTGGTATTCGCACGAATCAGACTTCGTTTTTGCAAATTGACTCTTGGATTATTGATTGGATGGTATACCTGGAAAAATCGGAGGATCGTGAGGAACAACAAATCCGGTTTCTTGCCACACTTTGGTGCATATGGAGTACTCGCAATCAAATTCTTTTTCAAGGTGTGGATTTTCATCCTATAATGTTTTTTAAACATTGGTCACAAATTGTAAGTACAGGGATTCAAGCTATTAAGGAAATAAAAAAGGGTGCTTGTGCCTTAGAAGGAAACTCAACATCATTAGCAAGGGATAACGCTAATTGGGTTCGCAATAGTAATCCAATTTGTGTTGTGGGTCGGATTGGTGATTGTCGTTATGTGCGAGTGTTGGTGGATGCGGGTTGGAAGGGTTTTGATAAGGCAGGTGTTGGGTGGATTGCTATGTCTGAAAACGGTTACATTTTCCATAGCATGGAAAAGAAAATTATGGCGGAATCTGCTTTGCAAGCTGAAGGTCTTGGTGTGCTCTTAGTGCTTCGATGGGCTTGTGAAAGGGGTTTGCGTCATTTGGAGATTTCATCAGATTGCTTATCTTTGATTTTGCAGCTTGCAGGAATGGAGAGACGTCACCTTATTATAAAGACTATTTTAGAGGAGATTTCTGATTGTTTTTCTTACTTTCATTGCTTAACTTTTAGTTATGTCCCTAGGCGTTTTAATCATGATGCCCATCGTCTTGCATGTAAGGCTATGGATAGTTAGGTAAACCTTTATTTACAGCTGCCAAAAAAAAAAAAAAAAAAAAAAAAAATTACTAACTTTATTTATTTATTTATTTACTCCTTTCATTTAATTATTCAAATTAATTATTTATTATAATTATTAAAGGTTTATGATAACTAAAAACCCGATTTAACTACGAACCCGACTCACCCGAGCTAATTAAATAATTAAAACCCGTCACAAAACAAACACACACCACCCTAACACTGTTTATAAACCGTGACCAACACCCCTCTTAAAAACCCACCAAACCCGACACCACAAGCCACCACAGCCACCACCCGACCTGCCTACCTCCTCCCTTCACCACGGACCATCCAACCATCCCCCAACCACTAGCTTAACCGCCATCAACCACCCTCAAAAACACGCCCTAATCCACCCCGACACCAACAACACTCACCTGACACACCCACAAAACCCATCCCAAAACACCCCCTAACACCACTTATGCCGCCACCTACAACCACCACCCAACTCACTAGACTACCCTCGACAAAAGCCACCAGAAACCACCCCAACCCAGATCTCCTACAACCACTAAAACGTCCCCGAAAACCTCCTGCCCAGAACACGGGTTATCCCCTGTTTTCCGTCACCACCGCACGAACCACCATCCCTGGCCACCCCAACACCACCAATAAAACCGCCCCATGTCGACAACATAAACCACCCAAACCCCAGGTCAGGCCGTGTCTAATTAGTGGGTTAAATAACAACCCCAACCCCACGACACCAACCCGAAATCCCCTCTGACCAGCCGTCTTTCAACCGCCCAAACAGCCACCCTAACAAGGTCAATAATGGTCAACAATGGTCAGGTCAGATACTTTGCAGTCCAAGGTTACTATAGGTCAAATTCTCGAGTCCTATGGTGGCCTATACAAGTCATACTATTGATCTAAAGATGCTTACATAAAAAGAATATAAACCGCTTTAAGCTGAGTTAATTACCTCAAGTCGACCAATTGATTTTGTTAATTCTTCTTTCTTTCCGCCTCCTAAAGCTTTTTCTTTTTATTTGTAATTTATTTATCAGATTTAAGGTGGTATTTATAGTGTAAGATTTAGAGAATACGAGGCCAATTAGGAAACTATGTAACTTTTCTTATTCTAATTAGTATAGGAATTGTCATTACAATTATATTATATTATTATTATTATTATTATTATTATTATTATTTTTTTTTTTTTTTTTTTTTTTTTTTTTTTTTTTTTTTTATTATTATGCGCGCAGCTTTCATTATAATAAAAATAAAAGGTTTACATGAAATTGGTGGGGAGCCGAGAGACAATCTGGGCTCCCACACCCTTAGCAATAGTAAAGCTAGCAATATTATTATTATTATTATTATTATTATTATTATTATTATTATTATTATTATTATTATTATTATTATTATTATTATTATTATTATTATTATTATTATTATTATTATTATTATTATTATTATTATTATCATTATTATTATTATTATCATTATTATTATCATCATCATTATCATTATTATTATTATTATTATCATTATTATTATTATTATTAATCCTACCATAATTAGGATTTCCTCATATACTACTTATTAATTTATTATTGCCATAACTTTATTATTATTATTATAAATATAATTACCTTTATATATTATTATTTTCTTATTATATTATTATAAATTTCCCGATACCAATCCCGATTATACTAATACCAATTTAATAAGTTTCGGCCCATATAATAATAACACACGGACCAAAGCACAAATATTAGCCAAACCCAATTCCCGACTTGAATTATTAATTTATTATTTAATTAACGTCTTACTTGTATTTATTATTAGAAATGTCATTTAATCACTCATTAAATTACATAAATTATTCTTATAAATTATTATTAAAATACGGAGTATTACAGTCTTCCCCCCTTAAAATGAACTTCGTCCCGAAGTTCGCCCACAACTACTACGACAACACACATAGACATTCTCATAACTAAGCACCATCCAACACAATTATACATTTTACGATTATCAACCATGCCAATCTTATAACAAGGTATCACAAAATAACTTAAAACACTTGTAGTATCACATTCCTTCCCCCTAAAAATAAACTTCGTCCCCGAAGTTCGAAATAACAAACAATAGGAACAACCAAATCATTGTTCTAATGCCATAAAGCATGAAACACACATTGTAATATAAAACAACTTTCATTTCCAACACTAATTAATGGTAAAATGAATAACAAAATCTTTGATTTACTAGCAAAATCACATCATACAGGATATTCGATCTAATCTTTCTTTTTTTAAATTTCAACTTCTTACTTTAGTTATTGCCGAATACATTACCAATATAAATAATAATTTATAACAAAATACGCATAATTAATTAGTTAATCTTTTCTTAATAATGATATCTAACTTAAACATGGATGCAATTATTGTAATCATATATATAGGCTTAAGGAAACACATTCCCCATATCACTAGACATGGTACTACTTCACATAATTCACAACATCAAAATATCAAGATATCAGAAAATAACTTTTAGAAATTTTAGCATAGAGCTTCCATTTTCAAGAATAACAAAACATATTACAAATTCCAAAAATCGTTAATAAATAATAACTTAATGACTCATTGAGTACTTATACCTTTTTCTAAAATGCGGAGAGTTAGTAAAACATGAGAAAAAGAATCAAGTCAAAAATCCAAAGGGTCAATTTATAATGCATTTTACAAGCTACTTGGTCGAAACAGAAATTTTACAGCAACTTGTAAGAAACTTAGGTCAACTTGTAAAAATCACCATAAATTGTCAAAATATTTCCTTACAACGTGGTTTACCAATTTAGAAACATACATGAGTCTATTTAACAGTGACATTGGAATTATAACAAATAATTACGTAGTTTTTAATTGACAAATTTTACAAAAACATGGCACGAAAACATCACTGTACAGGAATATTTCGACTATTGTCCACTAAAATATTTATTTCTCCTAAACCGTATATTATTTGAACATGAGACCAGTGGCATATAAAAGCTAACTCGTAAAGCTATTACTCGTAAAAGTTTCATACGGGAATTTTAAACAGGTAGTAAATGGCAGTCAAAACAATCAAGAGTAAAATTCCGGGAAATCAACTAAAATTACGTTCTTCACAATTTCACACAATTCCCTTAATATTTCACATGTTAATCACACATGCCAACATATTTATCTCATAATCATATGTATATATCAATGCTTAAAACCATATCACATCCCCTCTCCCTAAAGGCAAGGTTACGGCCCCGTAACCGCATTAATTAATGAAACAATATTCAAGCAAGGCAACCAAAACTCTTAAGGCAAATAAACGGTTTTTCATTTTAGATTACCCCACACTCTCAAATATTCTCTCAGGGTTACCGGTTCAAAACAGAAAGAGCCGGAAGTTTGGTGTGAGGGGCCCTACTCATCCTATGCCTTAAGTGGGCTCCTAACAGTTTCTACCCGGGTTCATTTTATTAGACACATCCTATGTTCATTATTGTTCATTGGTTAGGCCTGAGGATCATTTTGCTCTGATACCACTTTGTAACACCCCCATTTATTCGGGAGCCTTTAGCTAGACATTTCCAAATAAATAGGACTGTTACCATCTCGGTTTCCCGAGGTAGTAGATAACAAAGTACAACAATACCAAAGTATTTTAAATTAAAAATTTAGTGAATACATGTTTATTACAATTTAACCAACTAACTTAATATGAAATACAATACAACTCGCAGCGAAAATTAAATAAGTGATATAACTATATATGTGATATAGACTTCATCTACGGTTCCAAGTTTGGCTCTCATCCCAATGCTCCCAAGTCAGCTAATCTTTGGTACTTGTCAAATCTGCTCCCCATAAAACGGTTCACCGCAGGTGTTCACGAATACACAGTCAACCGCGAGGTTGAGTAGGAATAAAACTAAACAACAAGAACATACAATTATCAATACAATTCAATTCACTTTCATTGCACAACCCCCTGACAACGTGCTCCATTCCTTTACTTAGCACAACTCCCTTAACAACGTGCTCACATTACTTTGGTACCCCTCCCTTAACAACGTACCGCAAAATGTAATAGTACCCCTCCCTCACAACGTACATATTACCATCACCTCAGTGTACAAACTCCCTCAACAACGTACAACTGACTATCGCACAGCTTTTTATAATAACCACAATTCAATTCACCTCATCAATATAACCGACACAAATCAACATAAATCACTCTTCCAAACATTACGATATTATCAACCAACATATACAATATGAATCTCCCTTCCAACAATTACGATTATATCAACCAACACAATTCACATACGATCAATTCACTTTAACGTAAGTAATACACCATACCAAACATAGATAATTAAAAGTCGAGTTGAGTAGGATTATCCCTACCTGGCAAGCAAGCACTCCAATTACGCAATCCAATAATTAAAGCTCACAAATCCGATTATAAACTCTTCACAATTTCCGTCACCTATATAATAATAACAATTACAACAATTATAATTACTAACTTTATTTATTTATTTATTTACTCCTTTCATTTAATTATTCAAATTAATTATTTATTATAATTATTAAAGGTTTATGATAACTAAAAACCCGATTTAACTACGAACCCGACTCACCCGAGCTAATTAAATAATTAAAACCCGTCACAAAACAAACACACACCACCCTAACACGGTTTATAAACCGTGACCAACACCCCTCTTAAAAACCCACCAAACCTGACACCACAAGCCACCACAGCCACCACCCGACCTGCCTACCTCCTCCCTTCACCACAAACCATCCAACCATCCCCCAACCACTAGCTTAACCGCCATCAACCACCCTCAAAAACACGCCCTAATCCACCCCGACACCAACAACACTCACCTGACACACCCACAAAACCCGTCCCAAAACACCCCCTAACACCACTTATGCCGCCACCAGAAACCACCCCAACCCAGACCTCCTACAACCACCAAAACGTCCCCGAAAACCTCCTGCCCAGAACACGAGTTATCCCCTGTTTTCCGTCACCACCGCACGAACCACCATCCCTGGCCACCCCAACACCACCAATACAACCACCCCCTGTCGACAACACCAACCACCCAAACCCCAGGTCACGCCGTGTCCAATTAGTGGGTTAAATAACCACCCCAAACCCACGACACCAACCCGAATTCCCCTCTGACCAGCCGTCTTTCAACCGCCCAAACAGCCACCCTAACAAGGTCAATAATGGTCAACAATGGTCAGGTCAGATACTTTGCAGTCCAAGGTTACTATTGGTCAAATTCTCGAGTCCTATGGTGGCCTATACAAGTCATACTATCGATCTAAAGATGCTTACATGAAAAGAATATAAACCGCTTTAAGCTGAGTTAATTACCTCAAGTCGACCAATTGATTTTGTTAATTCTTCTTTCTTTCCGCCTCCTAAAACTTCTTCTTTTTATTTGTAATTTATTTATCAGATTTAAGGTGGCATTTATAGTGTAAGATTTAGAGAATACGAGGCCAATTAGGAAACTATATAACTTTCCTTATTCTAATTAGTATAGGAATTGTCATTACAATTATATTATTATTATTATTATTATTATTATTATTATTATTATTATTATTATTATTATTATTATTATTATTATTATTATTATTTTTATTATTATTATTATTATTATTATTATTATTATTATTATTATTATTATTATTATTATTATTACTATTATTATTATTATTATTATTATTATTATTATTATTATTATTATTATTATTATTATTATCATATACTATTAATCCTACCATAACTAGGATTTCCTCATATAATACTTATTAATTTATTATTGCCATAACTTTATTATTATTATTATTATAAATATAATTACCTTTATATATTATTATTTCCTTATTATATTATTATAAATTTCCCGATACCAATCCCGATTATACTAATACCAATTTAATAAGTTTCGGCCCATATAATAATAACACACGGCCCAAAGCACAAATATTAGCCAAACCCAATTCCCGACTTGAATTATTAATTTATTATTTAATTAACGTCTTACTTGTATTTATTATTAGAAATCTCATTTAATCACATAAATTATTCTTATAAATTATTATTAAAATACAGAGTATTACAGTCTTCCCCCCTTAAAATGAACTTCGTCCCGAAGTTCGCCCACAACTACTACGACAACACACATAGACATTCTCATAACTAAGCACCATCCAACACAATTATGCATTTTACGATTATCAACCATGCCAATCTTATAACAAGGTATCACAAAATAACTTAAAACACTCGTAGTATCACAGGCAGCTAATGGCAGATTCCAGGAGAATGTTGGAGAGACTAAGGGGTGGAAAATTATTGATGATTTGGCCACCCACAAAGCTGAGTATGGAAATTCCAGGGGAAATCAAAGGAGAAGTGCTGAATCCCCTTCTGTAGCTGCATTAGAGGCTCTTACGGCGAGATTTGAGAAGTACGAATTGGGAGGAGCTTCAAAAGGAGGGATCTATCAAGTGAATGCTGTGTCAGACGGTCCTTTTGTCTGTAAAAGATGTGGAGCTGAGGGACATGTTTCAGACCATTGTCCTAATCCCTATGAGTCTTGTGCTGCCTTTCAACATTATAGGCAGACAAATACTTACTTTGAGCCGAATGTCCATCCGAACTTGAGGTGGAGTAGCCAAAATGTCCTAAATCCGACTCCACCTCCACAGCAGCAGCAGTAGCAGAATTATGTGCCCCCTCATAAGCAGCTGCAGCCATATCAAAAGCCTCTGTATGTTCCTCAGCAGCAACAGCAGTCTCAAGGTTCTGAATTTGCCGAATTGAAAAATTTGTTGCTGAAAGAGTCTCAAGCTAGAGAGGCCGGGATGAAGATGTTAGAGAGTCAAATTGCTCAATTGGCTAGCAAGAGTGCAACTCGAGCTCCGGGACATTTACCGTCGCAGACGGATCAAAAGGAGACCCTTAATGCTATTACTTTGAGGAGTGGGTCCACCCTTGAGGGGCCCGCTATGGTCGAGGAAGCTACTGAAAAAATGAGGCGGAACCAAGTAAGAAGAAGGCAGTGACGAATAACGACAAGAAAAAGACGATCAGCAGGTATGTCAGTCGATCGACTGACATACCCAGTCGATCGACCAGTCCGCGAAGTGAAACAGCTTCTGTTCCTGTAGAAGTCAGTCGATCGACTGGCATTCATGGTCGATCGACTGACAGCGCTGCCGATGGTGAATCTTTTCGTCCTCTAATGCCTAATAACTTGAGGGACCACTTGTTTCGGGGTACGACTACTCCGAAAATATTGAGGCAAGACCCAAATGCTGATGGGTCAGTCCCGGTTCCGAAGTACGACCCAATGACGATTAATGGTTCATTTTTGAGACGGTCTGAAGAAGAGTCAAGCTTCAACAAAGAGAAGGTAGTGGATTTTCAGCCTAAGTCCACCGATGCCGGCATGAGTGACCTAGAGGAGAGGGCTAAGTTACTTCTTTCAGCCCCTTATCCAGAGAGATTGGTGCCGACGAAGGAACATGTATCGTTTAATAAATTTGAAAATGTTATTCGTAGCTTAAACGTACAAGTTCCTTTTCTTGAGTTAGTTAATCAAGTGCCTGCTTACATGAAATTTATGAAGCAACTTTTGTCTAAGAATAAATCACTTGAAACTGTGCATTCTGTCGCACTAACTGAGGAGTCATGTTCTTATTTGACCCATACTGCACCTCACAAACTAGAAAACCCAGGTAGCTTTTCAGTCCCATGTAGTATTGGCACCTTTTCTATTGAGAAGGCCTTGTGTGACCTAGGAGCCAGTATTAGTGTCATGCCCTTGAGTCTTGGTAGGAAGTTGAAATTGACTAGGTTCGCAGTTACCAACATGACAGTACAGATGGCTGATCGATCTGCGGTCCAGCCTATAGGAGTCTTAGAGGACATTCCCGTGCAAATAGGAAAGTTCTTTTTCCCTGTTGACTTCGTTGTACTAGATATGCCCGAGGATGCCCACATTCCTATCATATTGGGTAGACCATTTCTGCACACTGTTGGTGCATTTATTGATGTTGGTTCAGGGACTTTGACCTTCAAAGTAGGAAAGCATTCCATTGTCTTTGCCCAGACAGCTAAGAAGAAAGACCCCATGTGGCCAGTAACTTGTAATACGGTTTCTGAAAAGAAATCCTATTTTATGCTTCCTGACATGCCTGTCTCTATGCGTGTTTCTGCTATAACACCTCCGCCCCAGATTGGGAGCAAATTGGAGGAAGATTCTTCTATTTTGGATGTTGCAGGAGCTGGTTTGGGGAAGGAAGAGCCGCATGTTGCTCCAGCTATGAAGGAGCCAATCGTTCAAAGAGGTGGCCTAGGATGTCTTAGCTATGGCACAAATGAGGAGCCCGATGATGAGCAAGTCAAAGCGATGGAGTCCGATTTGGATTTTGACGAGTCAGAAGAGGTCATTGATTGGGAAGATGTTGAGGCTGTTGGTCCATTGAGTTCTGCGGATGTTGGAGTTGAGAAGAGTGCAACTGAGAAGATGAGCACTGTAGAGGCTACCTCTTGTAGCCAGAAGCCGAGCAAGTGGGCCATTCCGTGGCCGTTCTTGATCAACTATTAGTTGGTTAAGACTTTCCAAACATTTTATTTGCTTTCGTTAAACTCTCTTTTTTATTGCTTTTGTGTGCGCGAGACGTTGCATTTTCTTAAGTTTTCTTAGGATTTTATACACTTTAGTCAGTTACTTTGGGTTTTGCGCAATTTTGGGCGCGTTATTGTGTGTATTTGCAGGTTTATAGACCATGTTGGCTCAATTTATCGAGCCAATTCGAAGAAATCAGAACTTACAGCAGATTTTCCAGTCGATCGACTGCCTCCTATGGTCGATCTACTGAGCTGCGAATTCCAGGAGCTTCTGTTCCTGTTCACTCTGGTCGATCGACTGGGTGATGTGGTCGATCTACCGACCATGTTCGCTGCTGTACCTGTTTTCGATCATTCCCCTGCTGTGTTTGGTCGATTTGCGGAGTTGAGGGAGTCTTTTCTCCACTTTATTCTCCGACTCATTTCTGTTTTCTTCCGTTTCTTTATTTTACACATAATGTTTCGTTTCAATTTTGTTTTCTCGTTTTATGCGCGGTACTTTTGTTTGTCTTTTCAGGTACCTATGGTAGCACTGCTAGCTACTGAAACCTCCTAGCTCACGCTGGTTTGGGGAGGTTTCCTTTTGCTGCGCTTAAAGTCTTGTGAGTTTCCGAGCTTCGCTTTATGTCTTCTTTAATTAATTTTCTCGCAAATTCCCGTTTTCCTTTTATTTCATTACATAATTTTGCACAATGGGGACATTGTGCGATTTGGTTTGGGGAAGGGTTTTGCGTTGCATTTCATTTGCTTGCATTCACGTTTACATTTTGTCTTGCATTGTTGTTTATTTTCTCTTATATATACAGAAAATTCAAAAAAAAAAAATTGAAAAAATTCAAAAAATGCACGTTTATTTTAGCATATAGGTCGAGTCGGAACGGTAGTATTTCAATGATGACATTGCATTTTCAGCTGTTTCTGCGTAAGCCTTGCTAATTGACATGTTATTAGTAGAATCATATGCATAGTCTACGAGTTTTTGTTAAATTATTCGCTGGACTTGAGACTTGACTTTGATTTTCGGCAAGCTACATCATTTTCTGAAGTTTAGAGGTTATAAACTGGTGACATCTATTACCAGTTTATCTAGGATTGTGAGTAGTTACTCCTTATAAGACATGTTATATCAATTTGCATAAATATGAACTTAATCTGCTTAATACATGTATGCATTCGGTTTGTGGTTAGTTGACACATGTGGAAGAGGTCACCCCTTTATTCATTTTTCCCATAAGCTTCACACTGCCAAAAATAGCCTTTTTGTCCCGTTACTACATCCTATACTTAGCCTGCCCTTGTCGAGCTAGTAGTTTATGTTCTTGGGATTGTTACTTCATTTTTAGTAGTTAATGCTCATTTTGAGGTGTTGTTGGGAAAATGAAAAAAGGGAGAAAAGGAAGAAAAAAAACAGAATTGAAAAAGAAAAAAAAAAAGAGAAGAAAAATGATTCGAAAAAGAAAAAAAATGCGTGATGTACTGTAGCGGTCGGTCGACTGCCCATCTTGGTCGGTCGACTGAAGCCCGAGAAAAAAAGGAAAATCAAATCGCATAATTCAAAGTCTTTATTAAATGGCGATTTTTGCTCCCATGCTGTATTTGTATCTTATGGGGAGTTGATTATTTCAGAGATTGTGAGATTTGTGCTTGATAATTAGCACTGGGTTTATTGTTGAAATTTTGAGCAAGAAGTTGGATGTTGTTATTAATTTGGTTCCCTTAGTTACTAGCTTGGCTTTTAACTCTGTTTTTATCCAAATTTATCTTAGCCCCTTCCTGCCCATAGCCTCACATATCCATATGTACCTCGGCATGTGTCATGGTCATTTGTTTGGTTGGAATGCATATGTACGGTTGTAGAAATTACTTTCATATTAGATTGCAGGCATGTTCTTATAGGTCGTAGTTAGGTGAGAGTCTTTACAATATTACTTCTTTCTATCTTTTACATATACTCACCCGTATTCATTGAGTGATATGAGCGACCCGTGAGAGTCCAATTTTAAAGGTCTTGCAAAGTTGACGGTTCAGCAAATTTTTAACGACTACATAACTCGTTTGCATGATTCATATTGCTAATTGATTGTTAATTATTGCATTAAACTGGTTTAGGCTTTACAATTTGCATTTCGCTCTGAGATTGAACTCGTTCCATTAGATTTTAGGATCGAGTCTAGTTCTTGCTTGAGGACAAGCAAGGGTTTGGTTTGGGGAAGTTTGATGCGTGTCTTTTATATGATGTTTTACACCCTATTTTACACGCATTTCAGAGCTCAATTATGTAGTTTAAAGCTACTATTTGCCCCATTTCATCAACTTTCGTATTTTTATGTAATATTGCAGATTTATGCGGAAATGAGTAGATATTGAGCTAAATCCGTCCCCGGGTATCTTGCATTGCATTTGTCATGAAGTATTTACTCAAGGAACGAGCTTGGTGTGCATTTCGAGGCCTGAAAGACAACTTTACGAAGAATTTAGATGCGGACTATCAGCTAAAGCAGTCGATCGACTGGCCTTCATGGTCGATCGACCAACGCACGACTTACAGAGCTCTTGTTCAAGATAGTTCGATCGATCGACCGGCTGCTATGGTCGATCGACCATACCGTTAATTCTGACGTGAATTAATAGAACGAGATTTCCAAAGCCCATTGTATATTAGGTTTAGTAATTAGTGTTACGCGATATTCTATATAACATAACCTAGGTTTTCAGAATAATCATCAAGCTTTAATTCAGTTTTATCATCAAGTTCTAAACATTCAATAGTTAGATTATTTTCCGTCAATAAAGTTTATTGTTTGCATTTGGTTTTGATCTTTCCTTCCTGTTCTATACGGTATTCTTCTGTTCTTATATTCAGTCTTATTGCTTTCGTTCGTAGTATAGAATTGCTAGGTTAGATCCCCCGAGGCCAGATTATTGTTTTATGTTAATGGTTCGTTTAATTAATTTAAGTATGAATTCGAATGTTTTAATTGTTAAGTTTATTGTTGTTATTATTTCCAGTATGAGTAGCTAAATCCCTTGTGCTAGGATATATGGAATCTGTAGCGTAGGCGGCATTAGAATAGTAGACCTAGATCGCGCCACGGTCGATCGACCGCACACCCTGGTCGATCGACTGGCCACGTGAGTTTTACCTTCGTTTTAATTAATTTAATTGTTATGTTTGACGAATCGAGTGCACGCGACTAGTTAAATGCTTAGGATTTGACTGACCCAGTTAAGATCGAAAGATAGGGAAGGGAGATAGCCTACCTAATTAAGACGACTAAATTAATAAGATCGAGAGATGAGTTAATTTAGCCTTTTTAGTCACTTTTCAGAACGAAAGTTAGCATTAGTGATATTAGGGACCTGTAGCGAGATCGAAATATGCTACCTGTAAGAATGGACCGAGAGGACTTCTTATTTTCCCGTCTCACGTGTTTGTTTTAGACCTACCTGGTATACTGCCGCCGAAACTATAGTGAACCGACCATCGTAGCACCCTTTTAATATTTGTTTCATCCGTTTATTTAGTTTACTGTCTTTTATTGCCTTTAGCTATAGACCAAATCAAAGCAAACCCCCACTCACTTGTTACTTTAAAGACTAAAATCAGACAACTATTAATTGCATCGCCTCCCTGTGGTTCGACCCTGTTACCACTAGCTTCTGTTAGTTTTAATAGGTATTATAAATATTATCTTTGGTGCACACAACGACGGGCATCATACTCCTTGAAAAATAGAAATCAAACTTTGTACTTATCATATTTTTTTAATCGGAAGTTGTTATAAAATTGGATATTATAAATATATCAAAGGTTTTTTTTCCTTCTAACTTACTGCCTCCACACATCTATTTTCACCCCATTTGCTTTATTGCGGTCTCCAAGACGGCACTTTGACCGCATTTTTTGACATCTATATGTTGCTTATTTTTCTTGAATTCTTTTTCGTGAAAGATGTCATGAAAATAAGTGAAAATATTTTTGTTTTATAATCTAATAATTTTTATTAACAAACTTATTTACGGTCAAAGTTTTTGAACTTTGACCTCCCAAAAGCAAAAAGTGAACAAATACTAATGAATATTTTTTAACAATTAATTTATTTCTTGTTTCTAATAATAAAATTGTAAAATAATTAATTAATTCTCATTTCTAATAGGAAAATCATATTCCTAATTATAATAGAAAAATTTTAAGTAATTATTATCTCCTAATTCTAATAGTATAATTAGGAAATTATCTCCTAATTCTAATAGTATAATAATTAGGAAAAAAAAGCCTTAATAAATTGTTAATTTATTTCATATTTCTAATAGGAAAATGGTAAAATAATTAATTAATTCTCATTTCTAATAGGAAAATTATATTCCTAATTATAGAAGAAAAATTATAAATAATTAATTATCTCCTAATTCTAATGCTAATAGTATAATTAGAAAAAAAAAAGCCTCCTTTAGTTATATATATTAGATTAGATTTAATGCCCGTGCGATGCACGAGCCTAAAGTAATATCTGCTAATTTAATTGTTCTTCAAAGACTCGCAATAAAGTAAATTTCCGAATTAAGTCTTTTAAAATATTATTATACTTTTAGACTTTTAATTTTAAAGTTCATAAAATATAGTCTACCTTCATAAAAATTGGCTATGTCCGCCCAAAATGTAGTCTACCGTCATTAGTACCACAATTACTTGTTGTGGAAGACCACAATAACCTGTGGAATGTTTGTTTTTATATTATAAGATTGTTGTGCAATATTAAGCGACTAAATAGAATTGTGTAAACCAAAAACAAACATGATTTGTTTTAGAGTTTAGCTTAAATTGATACTTCGAATAGTTCAAAGTCACTCTCTTTGTTGATTAACATGGCCGCTATATTAAAGAGTCGTATGTGCACAAATAGTGATAAATATGAAGCATAATACTCCCTCCGTTCTAGCCATTTGATTACCTATTCTATTTTGGGTTGTCTTAGTCAATCGTTTATCTTTTTATTTTACGAATGCCTTGGATGTGTAATTTAATTTCCCACACAATTTGGTACACTTGTCATTTAATAATTGTCCATCTTTTTTGTTTTTTTTTTTTTTATCTTTGTGTCAAACCAAAGGTAAACAAATAACATAGACGGAGGTAGCATATTATAGTGTTTTTTCAAGCACGCAAGATGCCACTTAAAGAGAAGTTTCATGGCATTAAAAGTACGATGCACCATCCGTCACCCAATTGCATGAACAACTGTGTTACCAAGTAAAGGCCGGTTGTGAAGTTTCGGCTTGAACAAATCAAATGCTTCTTGCAAAATAAAAAACAAAGTTATCAATAACCCAATTAATTATAAGTAATCTCGCTAAATTTGTTAATTATTACACATGCTTTACTCCCTGGTTCCTTCGTATTCCTGCAATTACAATCAACAATGGCTTTTTCAATTAATTCACCATGAGAAAACCACCATTAACCACCTTCACAATCACTCGTCCACCCGCTCGTACAACCATCATCACCATTCATATTCACATCATTATCATCTTCAAAATAAACCCATCGCCATTGCCATCCTCTTCTTCGAAAACCCGACATCGGAGCTCCACAGTCGCATCCACCATGGCGCCGCAACCCGAGCCCAGCTACCATCAACCTCGATGCCCAGAAGCACCACCATCAGACCACATAGCTCCGACAAGCGCCATGACCCACCAGCAAATTAAAAGCCACTCGACCACCAATACAAATAATACGTAGTCCGTAGTAATTGTCATGCAATCACCAATGTGGAGGCAAGGAGATATATGGTAGATTGTAATGTGAAACCCCTATATATACACACACATAAAAGCAGATATCGTGTTCTACTCAAACAGACCTTGTTTGTATAGTTGTTGAGTTGTTCTAAATGAAAATATGGCATTAAGATACATCCTGATCTATCTCCCAAATTTTTGTAGTAGTCAACCGTATTAAGTCCAAGTAAAACTCATATTTATATCTTTTTGTTAAAATTATCAAAATTTTAGGTAATTCGTAAAAGTTTGAGATTTTAATATCCCTCGAAAGTATACATTGACCCGATCGGTTCAAAGAAAGAGAAAACCAATTTACTATTCAAATCATTACGTACTATACATACAAAAGCAGAGGAAAAAAAAAGAGAATAAAAAACCATACCATGCATGGATCCGCTTCAAAGGAAGAGAAAATTAATAATTTACTATTCAAACCATCATGATAGAAAAGCTATTGCTAGATTTCCATAATTATAACTACGAAAAAAAAAAAGCAAGCATTAGTATAACATGACTAAGAATCCGTTTGACAAGGCATTTCAGGTACCTGATTTGGTCAAAGTAGCTTATTTGACCATAATTTCAGGTAGCTTATTTTTTTGTAAGCGTTTGGTAAGTAGCTTATTTAACCAAATAAGCTACCTGAAATGAAATGCTACCTAGAGTAGCATTTGAGATTTTAGGTACCTGATTTGGTTTAATTTTCCGTTTTTACCCTTTAAATCTATACTATTAAATAATTATCATATCCTTTTACGTCATTTCATCAAAATCAGTTACTTTTTCAGTTAGTTTGCCAAACATTTTTTTTATATAATCAACTACCTTATCAGTTCCTAATTTTCAGCTACCTTATCAGTTACCTTTTCGGATTTGTTTTTCAGTTTTCAACAACCTTTTCAGGTTTCAACTACCTTTTCAGTTAGTTTTACCAAACATAGCCTAAAGCTATAATATTGTTAGTTTGTTACGGATATAGTTGTGCATTATGTATATTTTTTATACTGGGGATGCAATCCGTATATTTGCACTCGATCAAGATTTTTTTTTTTTTTTTTTTTGGCAGCCGTTAAGAAAGATATACCTAACTACGCATAGTCCCACAAGCGAGGCCATGCGCCATAATATTATAGGACCTAGGAATATAACTAAAAGCTAAGCAATGAAAGAACACGAAAAGTTCCTGAATGTCCTCAATGACATCAACAACTTGATGGTGAGGTCTTTCAAACCCAGCCAGAAAAGCCACTAGAGAAAGGCAATCCGTAGAAATCTCCAAGTGATGATAATTGTGATCAAGTGCCCATCGAAGAACCTCTCTAATCCCCAAACCTTCAGCCTGCAATGCGGACTCGGCTAACACTCGTTTCCTTCCAGTGAAAATAATCTCCCCAACAGACGATAACCCAACCCAACCAAGCCCCAGTAGCGACGTCTTTCCAACCAGCATCAACCATGATTCGCACATTGTCGCACAACATTAAGGAACCCACCACACAAACAGGTTTACTCTCCCGCACCCACTGAAACCATTCAGCCTTCAGGGATACGTCATTCCCATTCCCCGGCACCATACCCTCCTTTTCCTTATTACTCACCTTCAAAGCCTTGTCCGCCGTATCAACTACATTTCACCATAATCTGAAGAACATTAGTTGGTGGAATGGTACTCCCTGAAAGAGAACCCTATTCCGGATACTCCAAATGCATGACACCATAGCCAAGAACCTGGTGAGTCTTGACTTTGCATCATCCAAATTTCCCAAAAAGTAAATCCACTGAACAATCCATTTTTGAATACTTAAATGTATACCATTCTCTACCCGAATTCCTAGTTCTGACGAGGCCCATAGCCGTCGCGACACAGGACAGTTGCGAAAGAGATGCTCCATAGTTTCTTGCCCCTCGAAATCACAGAAATGACAACCTGTTCCATTGCCTAGGTTACGCCTTGCAAAATTAACTCCAGTCGAAAGTGAATCAGTAATGATTCTCCACACCAGGATTTTCCATACTTTTGGTCCTGGGGATTTACTTTATAGTTTTATGGGCATTTGTATTATAGAAGTCCTTGTTCTAATCAAAGTGTCAGACACCAATCGAATTGGACAGTTGTAATTGATTTGACAATAGTAAATATGGCTCAAATATTATCTTCGAGAATTCTTATCTTATTATCTTCGGGAATTCTTATCTCCTTTGACATTATGTTGCTATTTTTAATCTTAATAGTATATTTAAATAAGTTGAGTAGTCCGTAAAACTTGGACTCTCTGTAATCACTCGAAAAAAAGCTTCCGTTATTAATATAGATAGACTAGATTAAATGCCCGGGCCAATTTTTAATATCTTATGATTATGATGTAATAATACTCAGACCCTTTTCTTTTGCACTTAATTTTGCGGAATTGACTATATAAAAACTGAATTAAATTTATAAGAGCTTAATTTTTATGCACTGAACTTATAAGAGCTGAACTGGACTTATATAGGAGCTTAACTTATAGAAAAATGGGTATAAATTCCCAAGCGACTTGGGTTTAAGTCTCTTCAAAATCGAGTAATCTTGTGGAGTGTTTATGACATGAGTCTATGCCTTCTAGTCTTCGAGCCCGTTACTCTTGGGTGACTTCCGTCGTGTAAACGGTTTGCAGGCTATTACGTATACCTGGGGCCTGGGGGTTTACCCAGTGCGCACCAAAAATAGCGAATGCACACCCCCTCGTCATTAAAAAAAAAAGTAAAACTGAGAGCATCTCCAATGGTTAAGAAAAATAACTAGCTTGCAATTTTAAGAAATTGCAAGCTAGTAGCTCAACCATTGGAGTAATCCAAATAGATTAGCTTTGCTCAAAAAAATTGAGCTAGTAGCTCCATAAAGCTACTTGCTTAAATGGACCCACAAAAAATATAACCAATAGGAAAATAGTGGTCTCATTTATAATGTTTTAATTTTATATTTAGAAATTAAAAATTGAATAAAAAAATAGGAGAGTGTGTTAGGTGGGTCACATAAAGCTAGTAGGAAATCGACTCCTTCAATCTGATTTTGCCAATGCTCTTAAAATTCCACCCGGAGGTTATGACAACCTCCCAGCCGAGTCGTGGGTCCCCTTACCATATGCCTCCCCTTTATCTGTTGCAAAAGTTGTGTTTCCCAAAGCTGTCACCTGTGGACCCGTAAGTAATACCACCATACCCCCTTCCCTTCGCCTTATCTTAAACATCATGTGTCGCTCCATTTACCCTTCGGGTGATCGGGGCAAATTATCCATAGCTCAACAATACCTCATTTATCACATAGCCACTCACAAAAAGGTCAACCTAATTGGGCTCATGTTCAAACGTTTTGCCCTCATCTCGGCCAAACTCCGAAAACCCTCAAAAAGTGTCCTTCATCTTCCCTATGGTATGTGGTTGTCGGTTGTACTTAAGGCACAAGGAGTCCTTATTAGCTCGAGTGTGGGATCTTTGGATATGTGTGACACGATGAGTGATGGGCAAATGGGAAAAATGTTGATTAAGGTTGAAAATGATGAACTCATTTCGGTGAAAATCAAAACGGATCCGGAGGGTGGGTCTACTAGTCATGTTGGTACGGGTAGTTTGAGTGAAGTTGTTCAAGCCATTGCGGACTTGAGTGCTTGGCTGAAGCAAGATGCGCTTCAAAAAGATGCGGCTATCTCGGCTCTTGCCTCCACCGTGGACTTAATTCGTGGAGAAGTGGATATTATTTCCACTCTTGTCTCAACCAAGGAGCACGGTGACGATGGTGTAGCGGACCCGTTGGATGAAGATCCCTTGGGTGAAGAGTCGGATGGTGACCAAGCCTCCTCCCCGTAGCCAAACCCCCTTCCTATTTTATCCTTGCTTTTGTCCCTTGTTGCGCCCTTTTCAAACTGTTTTTCACTCGTTATATTTTATGTGGTGGTGTAAGTTAAACTACTTTTAGCCATGGTGAAATATGGTTAACTTATGTTAAACCGTATGTTTGTGTTGACTTTGTTATCTTGTCACGTCTATATGTGTCTTTTTGTGTTTTCTTATGTGTGTTTAATCTTGAATGCTTTTGACATCCATGCCCTTTTTGATGATGTCAAGAAGGGGAAAGGTAAACTCATGCTCTTAATCTCTTTGCATATTGATTAACTAATAACTAGGCCTAACCTTCTTAGCTTTTACTCTTGTTTTGGGGTAATGTAAACTTGTCATGGTTAGTTTGATTTAAGTTCTTGCCTTATATAAGGTAATATAGTCCCTTCTCTCTTATGATCTTGCTTGATTAAAATCTTGAATGGTGTTTACATTGTTTACATTCGTTTAGGGCTTGTCATCATCAAAGGGGGAATTTGTTGGGTTCCTTTGCTTGATGATAACATGCCCATTTAATGTGTGCTATCTTAGTTTACCTTTTTCAGGATTTATGGTTAAATCAAGCTTGGATTAAGAAGTGTTGAGTTGTTGATCATCCCATTGTATTGAGTCTTAAGTGTCATCTAATATACAAGTTAGAAAGTAAAGTATTTTAGAGTAATAGAAACAGTCAAGACGACTGTTACTTTCACAAGTAACAGCTGCCTGGACTATTGCCTCAATTCGTAACACTTGAATTCTTTCTTATCTTTCAAAAGCCTTTTTCGTGTCTCTTATTCTTGAAAGATAACCTTCAGATTTTTATTAGGATTGGGCTCTCTAGAAAAGGTGGTTTGAATAATTATCATTTTCAAAATGTTTCCTCTTTGTGCAAATTTGACCCTTTGGTCTTTCATAAAACAAGAAATGCTTTTTGCCATATTTGTGTAAATTTGTCATCATGTGACTTGTTTTTCCTTCTTTGTTTTCTGAATTTGCATGAGCTCTTATGGATAATTTTCAAACACTCTTTCTCTCTTTTGCCTTTGAATAAGAACCTTATTTGGTGTAAGTTTGGGAAGTTGTTGAGACTCACCACATGTGAGGTCTTTGAACCTCAAAACCCTAGCAACTCCCTTACTCATCCCCTCTATAAAAGGCGTGCCATTTCCTCTAAAAGTCCTAAGACTTTTTCTGAGATTTAATTCAAGTTTGCAGATTGTTTTTCAAAGCTTAAAAAACCGAGTGTTTATTTTGCAAAACTTTTAAAAGTCTTCAAGTTGTTACAATCATGGCTACTGTTACTTTAATATACTAAACTCTCTTACTTATGAATTGTTGATCTTGTAAAAGTTGTCCACCTCAATTCTTTGTTAAGAATAATTTAGTGGAAACTTGATCCTTATAACATTCTAAGTGTGTGAGTAGAGTTTAAGACGGAGTAGTCTTCAACTCTTTGGCAACCGGAGTAGGTTACGAGTTGGCTTGTTCTAAGAACGGAGTAGTTCTTGGACTTTTATCACAACTGGAGTAGGCTGTTGTCTTTTATTGTACGGGTCTTTTAGTAGTCGGAGTAGATCACTAAAAGAAATCAATAAAAAGTAGATTGGACGTAGGCACTTGAGTATTTGTCGAACGAATTCAAAATCTCGTGTTGGATCTTTTATTTTATTCCGCTGCTCTTTTATTCTGTTTGTTTTGCTTTGCTTAACTTTCGAAGTAACAGTTCATCATACTGTCACATTTGGTCTGCAGTCTGTACTTCATAAACTAAGACAAATAGCTACAGTCCGAACAGTTGTTACTTTCATACTTCAGCAAACATTCATTATATCACTTGTTTAATCTTACCATATTACTCGAAGTATTCTCCCATCTCTTTCTCTCTTACAACTCTCTTTAATTCAATAAAGTAGAAGTTTAAATTTTTAAATAGTACCTAATTCACCCCCTCCCCCTCTTAGGTACTCGAATCCATAAACTCAACAATTGGTATCAGAGCCTCGTGCTCTTGATCGAGGCTAATCGCCTTAGAGTTTGATTCGTGGGTAATGGATTCCGAGAAACACTCCAAGATCCCGGTCTTTACCGGTGCAAATTTTGGATGGTGAAAACTCAAAATGGAACATTACATCAAAAGCATAGACTATCAATGTTGGAACATCATCCAAAATGGACCTCTTGTTATTGAGGAAACCGATATTCTAAACGGTTTCACCAAAACAAAAGAGGAAAGAAACTACAATGAAAATGACTTCAAAATTGCCGAAAAGAACTCCAAAGCAATGTCGATTCTTCAACGTTGTGTTGGTGAGGGGGAAGTTAGTCGAATCTCCGGATGTCCTATGGCAAAATCTATTTGGGATTCCCTTGTACTTGCCTATGAAGGGACATCCCAAGTAAGAAAACACCGTGTTGACCTTCTCATGCAACAATATGAGATGTTTAGAATGTCAAAGGACGAGTCCATAAATAGTTTCTCTTCACGCTTTTCTTGTATTATTAATGAGCTTAAGAGTCTAGGAAGGAACTTCGAGTCCGAGGACATCATTCGAAAAATCCTTCGTAGTCTAACCTCTAAGTGGCAACCCAAGGTCACCGCCATAGAGGAAGCTAAAGACTTGTCAACCCTATCTCTTCATGAACTAATGGGATCACTAATGGCTCACGCGTTTAATCTCGATAAGCATTCTAGTGAGTACTCAAAGGGAAAGAGTCTCGCCCTCACATCCTCTCCAAGTGATGGAGAAGATGAGGAGGAAGACGGGTTTGATATGTTCTCAAGAAACCTAGACGGGTTAGTCAATGGTCAAGGAAACAAAAGGTTCACTAATAATTACTCGAAAAAACGCTTTTCTAAGAGACGACCTAACTCCACCGTGGGATGATTTAAATGTGGTGATAAAACTCACCAAATTAAAGAATGTCCCAAGTGGGATGATATCAAATCAAAGGAAAGAAGAGAAAAGGTTAAAAAGGACTATAAACATAGAGTCATAAGTGCCATTTGGGGAATGTCCGACTCCGAGGAAGATGAGGAACTCATCGAGGAGGAACTAGAGGCTAAAATGTGTCTTGCAAATCATCTTAAAGAAAAGGTCTCAAAAACCTCGAAAAATGAACACTTAAGATGCCTCATGGCTAATCCCGATGATTCCGAATCCGATTCCGAGAATGAGGTAAACCATCTAAAGGCCAAGGCTAGAACTTACTCCAAAGAGAAAGTATATAAGCTTCTTGACCAACTTTTTGATAAGTGTCGGTTTTAAAATGATAAGCTTGAGGTAATGCAAAATGAGATTGAGGAAATTGCTCAAGAGAACTTTAATCTTAAAAATGAACTAAAAGCAACAGACAGCGTCACTGTCACCTCTGAGGCTTATGATGAAGTTAAAAGAGTCAACAAGTTAAACAAACATTTGACTAAAGAACTAGAGCGTCTTAAGATAACCCCCACGGACGTCTCTGACCTTGAAAATGTCAACACTACCTTGGTTATGCAAGTTTCCTCACTAACCAAGGAACGTGATGATCTTTTGAAGGACAAAGATGCTCTTGAAAATGAAGTCTATGTCCTTGTGGTTGAGATTGTCGACCTAAGAGAAACAGTCTCTGGGACTGTTGCTTCTGACAAACACTTAGACAAGTCCAAAGAAAAGGTCGAATGCTTGGTCAATGAAAACAAGTGTCTAAAATATGAGGTAGCTTGTCTTAAGAAAGAAATATAGGTTCTTCATGAAAGGCTTACTTTTCTTCAAAAAGGTATGCCCGAATGTAGCACTTCTAGATCTACTCCTCATCATAGATCCGATGAATTCGTTGATCTAAACAAACGTCTTGATGAGATGACGTCTAAATATGAAGAGTCCAAAGAAAGAATCATGTATCTCGTGTCTAAACTCAACAACCACACCCATGACTTCATAGTCGAGAAAAGGTTGTCCTTAGAAAGTGTTAACAATGATGAACTCAAGAGGGAAAAAGAAAAGAATTTGCATCTCCTCTCACGAGTCAATGACTTGACCAATAAACTTGTTAGTGCTAAAAACATCACTGAAAAATGGGAAGGAAGTCAAACCTTGTTAAACCTCCTCACGAATCAAACCGAGAGATGTAACAAAACTACTGGTTTGGGGTTCAAATGGAACAGTCAGACAGACTGTTACATCCAGAAGCCTAAAACTGATTTTAGAAGGAGAAAGTACGTTGGTCTTCCCGAATACATTATTTGCAATTATTGTGGTAAGAATGGTAATGTCTTCAACACTTGTAGAAAAAGGTTTGATGACATTAACAAGAACATCAAAATAATTAAGCAAATATGGATTAGGAAAGACACCATAAGATATGTTGATCACAAAAGGGGACCCAAGTTTGTTTGGGTTCCTAAACTTAAAATCTAATCTTGTGTAGGGCTTGGTGAGAGGCGGCCGCAATTGGTACTTGGATAGTGGATGCTCTCGTCACATGACGGGTGATAGAAGCCAATTCCTCTCACTCAAAGCATACAATGGTGGCACGGTAAGATTTGGTGACAACAAGAAAGGTGAAGTAATTGGCATTGGAAAGGTTGGTAAGTCACCACTACTTTGTGTCGACAACGTGCGGCTTGTCAAAGGTTTGAAGCATAATCTCCTTAGCATTTCTCAACTTTGTGATAAGGGTAATATTGTAGAATTTAGTCCTAATATGTGTCGAATAATTGATGCCACTACCAATGAACTTATACTCGAAGGAAGACGTGTCAAAGACGTGTACTTAACTAATTTGAACACTCTATCAGGTCACACCATGTCTTGCATGAGTGTAATGAACAATGATCCTTGGTTATGGCATAAAGGGTTTGGTCATGTTAGTACTAAAACTCTTAATACCCTTAAAAGACTCGACTTAGTTGAAGGTATTCCCAATATGAAGTTTGACTTTGATAAAGTATGTGATGAATGTGCTAAAGGCAAACATGTTAGAAGTTCCTTTAAATCCAAAAGAATTGTGAGTACATCTCAACCTTTGCAACTTCTACATATCGACTTGTGTGGACCAATGAGAACTAGAAGTAGAGGTGGTAGTCGTTATGTGTGTGTCATTGTTGATGATTACTCTAGGTTTGTTTGGGAACTCTTCTTAGGCTCTAAGGATGAGACATTTGATGAGTTTCTAATTTGTTTAAGAAAGATTCAAAATAAACTTGATTTAAAACTTGTTTCAATGAGAACCGATCACGGAACCGAATTCAAAAACTCATCATTTGGTGCTTATTGTGATGACAATGGTGTAGACCATAACTTCTCGGCTCCTAGAACCCCACAACAAAATGGTGTGGTTAAAAGGATGAATAGAACCCTTGAAGGAATGGCTAGAACAATGTTATTATGTAGTAAGTTTCCTAAGAACTTTTGGGCCGAAGCGGTAAATACCGCTTGCTACATTCATAATCGTATCATGATAAGGAGTATATTGAATAAAACTCCCTATGAGTTGCTACGTGGAAGAAAACCCAACATTTCATATTTTAAATGTTTTGGAAGCAAATGTTTTGTTCATAACAATGGTAAAAACAACTTGGGTAAGTTCGATCCACGTAGTGATGAAGGAGTATTTATTGGGTACTCCGATCATAGCAAGGCCTATAAAGTTTACAATAAACGAACCATGTTAATTGAAGAAAGCATCCATGTCATTTTTGATGAATCTAGTGTGCTTGGACATGTACAAAACGTGGAAGATGATGATAATGATAACGATGAGTTTGAGATTGGTCTTGTTCGAAAAGACTTCGTGTTCGAGAATGAAGAAGCTCCCAACGCTGACTTGCAACAGACACGGGGACTGTCACCTTCAAAGGAGATCAGCAGCTCAGGGGGAACACGTAGCACACCTGCTGCCCTCTATGGAAGCAACAGACCCAACGACTGTTGCCTCCACCTCCAGAACTGAATCAACCCAAAACAGTGATGATGAAGATCACTCCAGGCCAAAAGAAACAGTCATCCTTGTGGATCGATCTTTCTTTGAGGGGGAACAAGAAACCATTGTTCCAAAGAAGTGGAAACATCAAAGCTCTCATCCACTCTCTAATCTCACAAGTGATCTCAACTCGGGAATTAGAACAAGATCATCCCTCAACAATCTCGCTCATCTCAATGAATTTTGTGCCCACAATGCCTTCCTTTCTCAAATTGAACCTTCAAATGTGATCGCTCCGATCGATGCAGACTGGTTGCTTGCCATGCAAGAAGAACTCAATCAATTCAAGAGAAACGAGGTATGGCACTTAGTCCCTAGACCGCCTAATCGTACCATCATTGGTACTAGGTGGGTCTTTCGCAATAAGCTTGATGACTCGGGAGAAATTGTAAGGAACAAGGCTAGGCTAGTGGTGCAAGGTTATAACCAACAAGAGGGTATTGATTACGATGAAACCTATGCACCGGTAGCTAGACTTGAGGCCATACGATTGCTTATAGCTTTTGCGGCTCACAAAGGCATTAAACTCTTCCAAATGGATGTTAAAACCGCTTTCTTAAATGGATATTTGGAAGAAGATGTCTTTGTAGAGCAACCACCGGGTTTTGAGAACAATGATTTGCCTAACCATGTTTTCAAATTAGACAAAGCTCTTTATGGTTTAAAACAAGCACCTAGGTGTTGGTATGATAGATTGTCTAAGTTTCTTATTGAAAATGGTTTTAAAAGAGGCTCCGTTGACAAAACATTGTTCTTAAAGTCACAGTCAGACGAATGGTTGTACAAGTATATGTTGATGACATTATATTTGGTGCAACAAATGAGCTTCTTTACTTATATTTTTCGGAACTAATGAAATCGGAGTTTGAAATGAGCATGATGGGTGAGCTAGGATTTTTCCTTGGGCTCCAAATTAAACAATCAAAGGATGGAATCATGATTCATCAACAAAAGTACATTAAAGAAATGCTTAAGAAATTTGGGATGACAAATGGTAAGTCACACGATACACCCATGGTAGCCGGGTCCAAATTGGACAAAGATGAACTCGGTAAGAATGTTAGCGATAAGGTGTATAGAGGTATGATAGGCTCACTTCTCTACTTGACCGCAAGTCATCCCGACATTCTCTTTAGCGTTTGTTTATGTGCTAGGTTCCAAGCAAATCCGAAAGAATCACATTTTAAAGCCGTTAAAAGAATTCTTCGGTATTTGATTGGAACACAAAATCTATACTTATGGTATCCCTTACATTGTCCTTTTGATCTCATAGGTTTTTCGGACGCGGACTATGCGGGATGCACGGTTGATAGAAAGAGCACATCCGAAATTGCAACATTCTTGGGTCCTTGTTTGATCTCTTGGGGCTCAAAGAAACAAAACACGGTAGCTCTTTCAACGGCCGAAAGTGAGTATGTTAGTGCCGCACATTGTTGTTCTCAATTACTTTGGGTAAGACAACAACTCTTGGATTTTGGTATTATTTTTGACTCCGTTCCCATAATGTGTGATAATACGAGTGCAATAAATATTTCCAAAAATCTTATTCAACACTCTAAAACCAAACATATTGATATTCGTCACCATTTTATTCGTGATCATGTGGAGAAATGACATGTTAAACTTATCTTTTGCAAAACCGAAAATCAAATTGCCGATATTTTCACTAAGCCACTTGCAAGAGAACATTTTGAGAAATTTAGACTAGAAATTGGGTTAATCAATTGCTTGTGATTTTTAGTGTGAGTTTTGCAAATTTCCTTAATTGATTAAACTAAAATGGACATATGTTATTAAGTGTTCTAAGTGCATTCATATCATTTTTAGACCAAAAATTGACACCGTATTCGTGAGTCGGTAATCACTCAACCCCATATCTAAATTTACGTTTATATTATGCTACTTTGCGTTTTATTTCGAGTGATCAATTTTAATTAAATTGGGCCAACTACCCCACTCACCTCATTTATTGTTTGGGCCATCCTCTATCCCTAACCCCCCCATCCAAACTCCCTAACCCACAAAACCTTTCACCTCCTAAACTCCCCCCATCTCACCTACCCTTTAACTCCCTTTTACCCATCATGGTCAAAACATCCTTCAATACTACAATACCCATCAAAACAGTAAAAATGACCACTCCACCCGTCACATCTGACCCACCACCTACCACTCAAACCATGCCTCCTCCAAAAGAATCCCATGCTTTTCCTCGACAAAACCCAACTCCATCACCTACACCTAACCCAGAACCACCAAACCCTCACCCAACACCTCTTGCCAATGCACCACCTACCACGGTCCCATCAGACGACGTTCCAATCTCTACCATGGTTGGGCGTCGAACCCGAGGAGGTCGCAAAAAGAGTACAGCGGTCCCCAGCTCCTCCGTCAAAACCGTGAACGTGGATGTTGATGAGAGTGAAGATACTCCGGTCAGTACAACTGAGAAGCCGTCTATCCCTGCCGATCCCACTCCGACTCCGGCAAACAAAGGTAACAAAAGAAAAGAGAAAGCCACTTCATCGCAATTACCCCCTATTTCTGAAAGTGTCGACCAAAGTGATATTGAAACCCCTACAATTAATCATCCTGTTGAACCGTCTCTTGAACCTCCTGCCAAAAAATCGAAACCTTCAAAGAAAAAATTGGTATACCTATCCCACTCTGATTCCGTGTCCCTGATTTCCAAATGGGATATGGCTAGTGTTTGGCAACAACTCGAAAACCTAGATCTCCCCACTCCCATCTACAAAAATTGTGAAAATTTGATGAACCCCAAAGCCATTCACTCCCTTCGAGTCTATCATCAGTCTTGGTACGAATCTCCTGCTTTTCATCCCGTCCGAGATATGATTACTGCTCAAGGTTGGGAAAACCTTCTTGAAATTCGTGAACCCGTGTTTGTTAGTGAAGTGGTTAAGTTTTTCGCGACCGTGAATGTGGATAAGTCTGGTGAATTTTTCACGGCTAAGGTAAATGGTAAACCCCTTAAACTCCTTCAATCTGATTTTGCCAATGCTCTTAAAATTCCACCCGGAGGTTATGACAACCTCCCAGCCGAGTCGTGGGTCCCCTTACCATATGCCTCCCCTTTAGCTGTTGCAAAAGTTGTGTTTCCCAAAGCTGTCACCTGTGGACCCGTAAGTAATACCACCATACCCCCTTCCCTTCGCCTTTTCTTCAACATCATGTGTCGCTCCATTTACCCTTCAGGTAATCGGGGCAAATTATCCATAGCTCAACAATACCTCATTTATCACATAGCCACTCACAAAAAGGTCAACCTAATTGGGCTCATGTTCAAACGTTTTGCCCTCATCTCGGCCAAACTCCGAAAACCCTCAAAAAGTGTCCTTCATCTTCCCTATGGTATGTGGTTGTCGGTTGTACTTAAGGCACAAGGAGTCCTTATTAGCTCGAGTGTGGGATCTTTGGATATGTGTGACACGATGAGTGATGGACAAATGGGAAAAATGTTGATTAAGGTTGAAAATGATGAACTCATTTCGGTGAAAATCAAAACGGATCCGGAGGGTGGGTCTACTAGTCATGTTGGTACGGGTAGTTTGAGTGACGTTGTTCAAGCCATTGCGGAGTTGAGTGCTTGGGTGAAGCAAGATGCGCTTCAAAAAGATGCGGCTATCTCGGCTCTTGCCTCCACCGTGGACTTAATTCGTGGAGAAGTGGATATTATTTCCACTCTTGTCTCAACCAAGGAGCACGGTGACGATGGTGTAGCGGACCCGTTGGATGAAGATCCTTTGGGTGAAGAGTCGGATGGTGACCAAGCCTCCTCCCCGTAGCCAAACCCCCTTCCTATTTTATCCTTGCTTTTGTCCCTTGTTGCGCCCTTTTCAAACTGTTTTTCACTCGTTATATTTTATGTGGTGGTGTAAGTTAAACTACTTTTAGCCATGGTGAAATATGGTTAACTTATGTTAAACCGTATGTTTGTGTTGACTTTGTTATCTTGTCACGTCTATATGTGTCTTTTTGTGTTTTCTTATGTGTGTTTAATCTTGAATGCTTTTGACATCCATGCCCTTTTTGATGATGTCAAGAGGGGGAAAAGGTAAACTCATGCTCTTAATCTCTTTGCATATTGATTAACTAATAACTAGGCCTAACCTTCTTATCTTTTACTCTTGTTTTGGGGTAATGTAAACTTGTCATGGTTAGTTTGATTTAAGTTCTTGCCTTATATAAGGTAATATAGTCCCTTCTCTCTTATGATCTTGCTTGATTAAAATCTTGAATGGTGTTTACATTCGTTTAGGGCTTGTCATCATCAAAGGGGAATTTTTTGGGTTCCTTTGATTGATGATAACATGCCCGTTTAATGTGTGCTATCTTAGTTTACCTATTTAGGATTTATGGTTAAATCAAGCTTGGATTAAGAAGTGTTGAGTTGTTGATCATCTCATTGTATTGAGTCTTAAGTGTCATCTAATGTACAAGTTAGAAAGTAAAGTATTTTAGAGTAATAGAAACAGTCAAGACGACTGTTACTTTCACAAGTAACAGCTGCCTAGACTGTTGCCTTAATTCGTAACACTTGAATTCTTTCTTATCTTTCAAAAGCCTTTTTCGTGTCTCTTATTCTTGAAAGATAACCTTCAGATTTTTATTAGGATTGGGCGCTCTAGAAAAGGTGGTTTGAATAATTATCATTTTCAAAATGTTTCCTCTTTGTGCAAATTTGACCCTTTGGTCTTTCATAAAACAAGAATGCTTTTTGCCATATTTGTGTAAACTTGTCATCATGTGACTTGTTTTTCCTTCTTTGTTTTCTGAATTTGCATGAGCTCTTATGGATAATTTTCAAACACTCATTCTCTCTTTTGCCTTTGAATAAGAACCTTCTTTGGTGTAAGTTTGGGAAGTTGTTGAGACTCACCACATGTGAGGTCTTTGACCCTCAAAACCCTAGCAACTCCCTTACTCATCCCCTCTATAAAAGGCGTGCCATTTCCTCTAAAAATCCTAAGACTTTTTCTGAGATTTAATTCAAGTTTGCAAATTGTTTTTCAAAGCTTAAAAAACCGAGTGTTTATTTTGCAAAACTTTTAAAAGTCTTCAAGTTTTTACAATCATGGCTACTGTTACTTTAATATACTAAACTCTCTTACTTATGAATTATTGATCTTGTAAAAGTTGTCCACCTCAATTCTTTGTTAAGAATAAGTTAGTGAAAACTTGATCCTTATAACATTCTAAGTGTGTGAGTAGAGTTTAGGACGGAGTAGTCTTCAACTCTTTGGCAACCGGAGTAGGTTGCGAGTTGGCTTGTTCTAAGAACGGAGTAGTTCTTGGACTTGTATCACCACCGGAGTAGGTTGTTGTCTTTTATTGTACGGGTCTTTTAGTAGTCGGAGTAGATCACTAAAAGAAATCAATAAAAAGTAGATTGGACGTAGACACTTGAGTATTTGCCGAACCAATTCAAAATCTCGTGTTGGATCTTTTATTTTATTTCGCTGCTCTTTTATTCTGTTTGTTTTGCTTTGCTTAACTTTCGAAGTAACAGTTCATCATACTGTCATATTTGGTCTGCAGTCTGTACTTCATAAACTGAGACAAATAGCTACAGTCCGAACAGTTGTTACTTTCATACTTCAGCAAACATTCATTATATCACTCGTTTAATCTTACCATATTACTCGAAGTATTCTCCCATCTCTTTCTCTCTTACAACTCTCTTTAATTCAATAAAGTAGAAGTTTAAATTTTTAAATAGTACCTAATTCACCCCCTCCCCCTCCCCCTCTTAGGTACTCGAATCCATAAACTCAACAATCATAAAAGTTGCATTGTCAAGAAAAATAGATCATAAGGGAAAGGGGAGGGGGGATTTCAAAGAATCACATATAAAAAAACGTATATAGTTGTTGTAAACTACCGTATATTTATATTATACTATGAAATATAGTGTTTGTATTAGTGTAGGAATTTGCAAAGTGTACATGTATATGAATATTATCATGTTAGACTCCTTCCCACTCTCTTCTACTTGTCAGTTCTAATTAATACGTAGTATTATTACTTGTATAAGTAAATAGAAGTTGACTCCATCAACAATTCTTGAGTTAATATTATTATCTTATTAGTTTTACAATTTTGTAAAAGTTGGAGTCTCTCACAACGCTCGAAAAAAGCTTCCTTTAATAATATAAATAGAATAGATTATCTCCAGTCAGAGGTGGCGGTGATAGGGTGGTCAGAGTAAGCGGTGGTAGTGCAGCAGCGTATGCATGGTGAGGGCGCGTTGTGCAGGTGGTCAGCCTGCAGGGTGGTCGGGCGAGGTGGTCCGTTAAGTGAGAGGTGGCAGGGGCCAGGAGGTGGGGGTTACGAGGATAGGGGGGTGCTTTTCATTTTTTTACTTTTACTTTTTTGAGCCGTGAAAGGAAAAAGATGGATGAGAGGAATGAAGATTGGTAAATGAAAGGAGTAAATTGGAAATTGCGTCCACGATTGAGCAAAACCAGTCCTTGAAAGATCAACGCCGCCCTACATATATAGTCTTTTCTGTTACGAAATATTTTTAGATATATATGGATGTCCATATATTTCCATATCTTTAGGAGATATTCTCTTACCATATTACGATGTACTCTTATACTATATATACTCCTTCCTATGAATAAAGCTAGACATACTCTCTGGTCTCTACATTCTCTCTATAACTCTCTATTATTTATAACACGTTATCAGCACGAGTCTCTAACCTTTATTTATATTTTGTTCACCGAAACGGTAAGAACTTGGTAAGACCTCCTGGTTTAAATTTTATTCTCATAGACAAAGTCTGTTTCTTAAGAAGAAAGGAAGAAAAAAAAAACTACCGAATTTTACCTAATCACTATTGTTGTCGCAATTTTACCCGACCCTACATGCATTAATAAGTACAATTCACATGCATATTACACGTAACTTGTCATTGGTGGCGGCAATTCACATGCAGTATTCCAGTTAACTTTGTGTAACTTTACACGTTATAAATTTGTCTAGTAATCATTATGTTTATTTATTTATTTATTTTGTTTTATCCGTATTTGGTTTGGACTCATCGCAGGTTTATCTTATTAATTATTTGTTTTAATTAATCGTATTATAATTAACTTGTTTTATTTTCTTAATAGTTTAATCATGTCGAATTTGACCAAACTTGATTTTGCGGCCTTGGATATCTCTGGAAGTAATTATTCTGAATGGGTATTAGATGTCGAGATGCACCTTAAGTCTCATGCCCTTGGTGATACTATTAAAGTGGGGAATACAGCATCCGAACAAAATAAGGCCAAGGCCATGGTTTTTCTCCGTCGTCATCTCCATGTGAGACTCAAATTTGAGTATTTGACTGGGAAAGATCCTTTGATCTTATGGGAAAATTTAAAGGACAGGTAAGACCATCTTACAACAGTAATTCTTCCTAAAGTAAGATATGTATGGATACACGTAAGGTTACAGGATTTCAAATCGGTTATTGAGTATAACTCAGCCATGTTCAGAATAACTTCACAGTTAACTTTGTGTAGAGAAAAGGTATCTAACGCGGATATGTTGGAAAAAAACATATCAAACCTTTCATAATTCACAATTGCTCCTTTCGCGGCAATATCGTTAGAGAGGTTTAAAAAAAATACCCTGAACTAATTAATCGCATGCTTATTGGTGGCTGAACAAAATAGCGAAATCCTGTCAGTCCCGTTCTACTGGCACTGATCTATTCCCAGCAGTGAATGCGGCAGTTTCAGGTCCATTCCCTGAAGTGAATGCGACAAGGTATGATAAAAATCATAAATATTCGGGTCCCACCAGAAGTGATGGCCCTGGACGTGGACGGGGACGAGGAAATTATCGAGGTGGTAGAGGTGGAAAATTTTAAAAAATCATATTCTCACCAAAAGGATGGTCCATATGAGAAGAATGAAAAGGCGTTGAAAATTCATGTCACCGTTGTGGTAGTACAGGTCCATGGGCTCGTACCTAACGTACGCCTAAACATCTTGTGGATCTCTACCAGTAGCCTCAAGAAAATAACAAAGAGAAGAATATAGAAACAGATTTTACTTATGAGCATGACAATTTTGAGACAAATTATGCCGATGGTGATAATTATCTATTTCCCAAATCTGGTGAATATTTGGATTTGAATGACTCGAATTTCTTAACTTATGACACTAGTGGAGAAAATGGCCCTGTGATTGGAGATGAAAGTGTCCAGAAATTGGACTAAATTTTATTCGTATTAATGATTAAGTTATTTGTTTTTCATTCAATTTAGCTACTAGTTTGATTTCCGATATTATCAAGTGTGTTTGTTACGTTTATTTTATGGATACTACTAGTAATTTTCTTTTATGGTAATGGAATTTAACTAGTTTTTGTACCCGTGCACTGCACGGGTGGCGATGTAGGGTGTTAATCGAAGTAGATCTTATGTATACATCTTTTTGAGTGGAGGCGTAAGATTAATTCATTAGTAGTTTAAACTTTTAAAAAGTTATTTTGTTAATGCATACTCATATTGTTTAGTTAAATCTCACAATATATTTATAGTAGTGCTCGAGACCCACCACCAGACGCACCACCGCACCTAACCCCTCCTTTCTACTGGGCCACAACCTCCCACTCAACTTATATCTCAACGCCCCCTACCAACCAACCAATTCATATCTCATTAGTCACCTCCTCGATTGAACATCCCCTACCCCCTCTTGTCTCCACCATCTCGTACGCCCCCTCACACCGTCCCTCCGACATAACTTCCATCCCCTGACCCTTACCTATGCGTGACCCCTAACCCTGGCCATACCTGTATGAAACCCCACCCTATTTTACCCACTTATCGCAACCCCTCCCCTATCACGGCCTCTAATCCCACCATCGACACATCCCCTTCATATCTTTATTCAAGTCGTCAAATACCAATAGTTTTATTTCTGTTCTTTTGTTTATTATTTTGACACTTGTTTCACAACATTGTTCATCATTTTATCATGCAACCAAAAAATTGTACTTACTCCGTTCCATTGATAGTTTATGTTTTCCATTTTAAGCTGCACCTGTTCCATTTGATTATTTACGTTTCCTTATATTATATGAATTTCTTTGATCAATTAAACGACCTACATACCCTTGTCTACTTTTGTACCTTTTGGTGTGGGTGACAAAAGGTGTGAGGCTCTTATGAGGGTAGTTTTGTAAGTACACCAATTCTCATTTAAGACGACATTATTCGTCTTAAGCTTAAGATGGGTCAAGTTTCGTACCACTTGTTGCTTTTCCCGAATAGTGTCGTCTTAAGGGAGACTTACTATTGTAGGTATGCATATGAAAAGTGAAGACACCCACTTTCTTAATATTTGTGATATTTGTGTAAAAATAACCGTAAACAATTCAATAAAAACGGAGGATGTATAACCTTTCCCCTTATCATGTTTTCCACCATTTACTTTTTGTTTTTGTTTTTTTTCCCTCCATTTACTTGATCCCTTCATTTTCATGCCAAACGAAGTCTAACTACAGAATATACATAAGTATTCCCACCATTTCTGAAATACCTTTTGTATTCAATACCATATAAGATTTTAAAAGCCCTATTCAAAATTGTGCTTCTCGTATATTTGTAGATATAAACAGCCTTAATGGTCTTGTCCTAAAAAGATTCCAAATGACCTAATCCGATCCATAAAGCCCTTAAAATAGCAATCCAAAATTTAGATGAATAGAGCCACTCTAAAACAATTCATCAACAATGAAAAATACAATTAACATGAGTAGATATCATCCCAGCCTCACTTGACCAAGTCTCGTAGGAGACGGTCTCATAATAAGTTTATTACGAAACCATCAATTGTAGTAAAAATGGTAATATAGGAGTTAAAAAACCAAGTACGAATCGTGAATAAAGGTAAAATAGGTACGCTTATTATGAAAATAGCCATATAGGTGTGTAAAAAAGTGTCATTTCTGCTTACCATCAACAATAAAAAGGTCACAAAAAACAAACGAAATGGTGGGAAAAAGTTGTCTCTCATTAATAACTTAGTAAGAGATCGTCTCTTCTAAGTTTTTGTGCACTAGTATTTTGACCTTGAAATTATTCTCTCACTACTCGGTATCAGACTATTATTTATTTTTATAATTTGAAACTTAAGAATTTATCAAAATACCGAACTATTATGAAATAAAAATTTGGTACTATATATGGGGTTCATCTCATCATGATTTTATTATGAGACTATTTCATTCAATATATTGTGGCCTTCGTGTTGTTGTTTATTAATGCGTAGTATATATATTTTATAACTATATAAATAATGACGTAAGTATTCACCTTATTACTGTAGTCTTGTGGAGTATGTAGACCATTTTTATTATGTACTTCATCCATTTTCATATAATGTACCCATTTTATTAAAATACTCCACTCATATATTCAACAAATGGGTACATCATATGAAAACGGAGAAAGTACCATTTTAAATATTGATATAATTTGACACCACCTTAATATGTACACAACAAAGTCATTATTCTCACTTCGTTTCTTTAAACAAATGGGAATAGAAAGAAATCAGTTTTCTTTAATTCAACGTATATAAAATGTTACTGTTACCTTTGCTTCTCTACTCATAAAGATTTGTTCATATTCAACTTATATGGAAACGTTTTTTTTTACTTAGTTCAGGAAAAAAATGTGTAAAATTTTCTTTGAATATTTTAATATCTTTCAACTAATTAGTAAACCAAATTACCCAAAAATCAAAAAAATTGAGAATTGATGTAAATCAATTTTCTACCTATGATGTAATCTTGAAATGGAAAGTCATAACGTAAATATGGGAGGAAGCGAATATTGATCATATTGGAAACGTACGGATTAATTGATTATCATAATCAATCAATAGCCTTTAATATTCTTAACTTAAATAAAGGATGCTAATTAAGGACTTGATTAGTTATTTTGTATAATTGGATAGCAATAATATATTTGTATAAAATGATAAGATTCCGGGTAGTCAAATATATCCCGGATATCAAGGAGTATAAAATGATAATATCCCGGATTGTGCTTGTTACTCTGATTAGAATATTCAATGCACATTTGAAATTATTGTTACTGTGATTTTCTAACATGTATTAGGAAAGCTATTTAATAGTGTTAGGAATTTGTACGTGATTGTCTATATTTTTTTTTTTTTTTTATAGTTTTCGGATTTCAGCAAATGACACGTGGTGTAGGAGTAGGTGTTGACACGTGGCGATCAAATAGGATGCTGGTTACAGCTTTAATATAATACTAGTTTTTGAACCCGTTGCACTGCACGGGTTGTAGCGGAAAGTATTATTAAAAGTAAAAACTTAATTATTTTGGATTCAGTAAATTTTAGAAAAATTTTACTCTTTACCCGTACACTTTTGATCATTTATGTTGCTTAATTTTATTTGAAATATTTTGCTTTTTTTTTCTCGACTTTTTTACTTTTGAAAGTTGAAATCTAAAAAATGGATATAAAATTATTATAGATTTTATAACCTGTTTATTTACGCAATATATATTTAATCTTAATCGTTGTTGTTGCTTGTACGCTTTTTATCATACTCGTCCTCTTGTTCGTTCTCTTCTCAATTCTCTACTATATCTCTCATTTCCTCACCCATCCACCAGCCACCATCACCTGGAGTCAGGAAGCAGCATCGTCATCACTAACCGACTAGCTCAAGACTCACCAACACACCCTCGACCGCAGACCCTCGACCGCAACGGTGACAACACCCAACACCTCGAACCACGATGTACTTCATTCTCAACCCTTAGCTGAGCAGCCCCTCACAACTAACCACCACCCTACAATCCACATCCTACGTCGTGCAACTACTTACCTCCTCTTACCTCCATCATCCTCTACGTCACACACCATCTCAGCCCCACCCCATGAGTGACCTCTAACCCTTCTCGTAACCTTTTGCGACTCCCCACCCCCTCGTTACCTACCCATCACGGCCCTAGCCCGCCCTCCCATATCTTGACCTCCCTCCATGAACACCTCCCATTCATACGCCTTTTAAGTCGCCAAGTACTAATGTTTTTTTTATCTCTTTTCTTTTGTTTATTAAGTCAGGTTAACACTTGTCTCTCAACATTGTAAAATAAATCATTTTGTCCTACAACACAGTTAATTTGGGAAAAATTTATATGGAGTTTGAACAATAAAATCAAAATGGATAAAGTATTTTTTTTCTAACACCTTATTTACTCATTACCTTTCAATAATCCAATGACATACTGTTATGCATTAGTTGTTAGATTATTTTTTTAAAGTCACTCCAACTTATATAAATGAAAAATAATACTAAGTATCTTAACTAATTTTTTAATAATTCTATATTATCTATTGCTCATCTCAGTGGTGGAGCTAGGAGGGCTAGCAGAGGCGGTCGCCCCCTTGGAGGATGAAATTTTCGAAGTTTTTTAGTAAAAAATTTTGAAATTTTTCGGGTGCATCTTATGTAGTTAGTCGTTTATCTCCCCTTAAATTTTTCGCCCCCCTAAGATCAAATCCTGGCTCCGCCACTGGCTCATCTCATATATTATGGAATTACGTACTTAAGAAATTTTAGCTAATTTAATTTTTTTTCTATTTTTTTCTAAAACCCAATATCAAAATAAAGTAAGATTGTTTCAAGTTAATGAAATATCGGTTTTTCTAACGTGTGCCCTAAGAGCACACATTAATAATTGGAGTAAAAAAAACATAAAATACTTAGTTTCTCATAAAACACTTCCATTATGATACTTTTAATTATTATATACAAATCGAAAAGTATAACAAACATTAAATCACTTTTTAAACCATCGACTCATGAAAATTACGACCCGAAAATCACCTGAACTGAAATTGACCCGATCTTAACTGTACTTGACTCGAAATAGCACAAATTAATAAAGGTGGTTAGCCGAAATGAACCCGGTTGAATCATACTGAAACTGAAATTAAGGTCAACCCAATTACAAACCATACCGATTTAATTCAAACCGAAACCGAATTGAATGACATGTTTACCATCTTGCATTCGTACGTGCATAATAAAACTTAGTTATGTATAAACATAAAATACAATCAGCCTACATATGGGCACGTTGAAACATGGCGTCTCTCTATTTAAACAAAAAAATTCTAGGTTGAAATTATTTAATAAAAAAATCTAGATTACACATTCAAATTTTAGGGCATTGCAAATTACAAAATGAACATCTCTTAGAAGTAACTACAAATAAACATTGACATTATTTTGAAGAAAATAATGTTTTTTAGACTACAAATGACTTTTAACAATAATTCATAATACAAAACAAAATCAAAACACCATCAACTCTTATTGCTTATCATAATAGACTCGAGTTTACCATATTTCAAATTCCTCTAGCTATTGGCCATGGTCCTTGAAGTATGCATCCTAAAATTATGACTTAAGAATATGAGAAATAAAATAATAAATTGATTACCCTCTGACGATATAGCAACCATGGAAATTGTATACTAATATGCAAAATTGATTGTAAATTATGTTTTTATCAATCAACTAGTTTTGAAACCCGTGAAAATCACGGGATCGTTAATAATTTATTGTTTTAATCGGCTTAAAGATTATGCAATACAAATGTTTTTCTTAACCAACAAATATTTAAGCGTTAGTTTAATTTCACTTTATTGATGAAATGAATTAGAGTTTTTACACCTGTAATTATAGATGGATAGTGAAAATAATTGCATATTTGATAAAAAAAAGTTGCTTAAGGTAACATTTTAAAATTATTGTGTATGTGTTGCAAGTACGAACTAAATTTTCAGTACCTAATAATGGATATACTTGTATATTACAACAATTTTATATTCCCTCAATTTCAATGGATTTTATAATTTTAAAAACATTCTGTCATATTTTAAAAATATGTAGAATGCCCTGTAACACCAAATAAGTAAAAAATTTGTGTCACAAATTATTTTCGCGTATAATAGATTTATAGAAAATAGTAAGAGAGTGAAGTAAAAGAGTATAACTTTAGAACTTTGAACAATTATTGGTAAAAATGAGCAAAATTAGTTATGCATCTTATGAATAACACACATAACACACATAACAAATATATAGTCTATACAATATGTCACATAGGCGCTTCCACTTTGTTCAACCAAAAATATAAATAAATAAACATTCTTATACATTGTAAAAATAATTAGCTACAACTTAAAAATATCTCCTTAAACTATATTGGCAAAAATGTCTAAGCTTACTGACTTACTCGTATAATATTTTACACACTTTGAGTTATTTGATTTGTGATTGAAGTCTTAACAAAAAAAATTAAGGAAAAAAATGTGTTACGTGCAACATTAGTGCAACAAAGATAAACTGCGTAGAATTCACAAACTTTTGACAAAAAATCTTCCAAGAATTGGCGGATGTAATGTCTTATGTGGCTTCATTGAGATTTATACTACTATATGTAATTATACATACTACATAGTATAAAAGGAGTACCTGTCAAAAAATAAAAAGTCAATCAAACTATAATAATGAAATGTAAACTGAAACAATTAATTTAATTCTATAGAATGAGATACAATTAAATAAGAATATAAAATATATTGTAGCTACGTAAAGTTGTTATAAAGTCAAGTTGAAATGATTAATTCAATTAGGATTTTATGTGAACCAAATAATTTTGAATTGAGTGTGGAAGCTTAAAGATGAAAAATCTTCAAAATAAAATCTCAAAAGTGTTTAAGGTAGAGAAGTCGAAACATTGTGGTAATGCAAGTGATGATAATTGTAGACAAAAATATGACAATGTGTATAGGTAGTATAAATGAGGAGAGGGAAGCCAAAAAATCAACTAAGAAAGGATTTAGATGTCAAATTAGTAGAGTAAATTAATTATTAATTATTAATAGCTATAAAGATGAGAGAAAACTAAAAAGTTTATTGACATTTACATTCTTTTGTACAACATAAATTTTATTTTTTATTTTCACTAATTATATGCATGTGACACATCACAATTCAAGATGACTTTTGATAGGAGACATTACTTAGTGAAATGCTTAGTTTTATCTTTTTAAAATATTGTATAGATTTTCCGTGAAAATCACGTGACTTTTCTAGCTCGTCATTAATAATTATTTGCTCACGTAATTTTTTTTTCTTATAGTGTCTTGATACTTACATCATTCTTTATTGTTTATTTGTTATTGTATCATGTTTATATTATTCTTATTTGTTATATATAACCAAATGATATTGTATTTACTCGACATTTAAATGATATTTTTTCTAGTTTATAACTTTATTAAAATGATGATATCATAAAAATAATAAGTAACATCAACCATAGTTATATTTTATGTTTGAAAATAATAATTATATTGAAAAATTAAACTATTTTTCACTCATTTTCACTTAACCGTTGTAACATTTAATCAAATAAAAAAAATTAAATGAGATGGATATAATAGATCGAGATAAAAAAACATCGATATTACTGCAATATTCTCACTTCAAAAATTCAAAAATTCAAAAATAAAAAAATATGTTACTATTTGATAGTCAAAGTACGAGCAAAATATAAATTTTAGTCAATACATATGTAATATGTTGTTAATCCCAACAAATTAACTACACATTATTAATTAATGAATACATTAAAAAAATTCCAAAACATTACATTGTTCTTAAGAATGTGTGAGACAAAAAAGTTAAGGGTACAATTTGGTCAAGCTAGAGTTTCATTCACCAAAGTTGGACATTCTTTCGCCACAATGGATGGTGATATATATTCGATCATCGATCATCAATAATCTCAAGTGTCATCATCAACATTCGACAACACCAAAAACGAACAATACGATATAAATGCTTTTTAATTATGTAGGAAATATCGGTTTATTTCATCAAGAAAATTCGGATTATAACGAAATTATGAAATATGAAATTACGAGTCATAAACGAAATTGCATAAACAAAAGAATAGAGATTAGAATTAACCTCCGGTCCTAGCAATTCGGCCTAAGAACAAATATCGAGATCGATATTCTCCTAATCGTTGCACCCAATATGCTCTGAGAAATGCCTCTTTCTTGCTAGAAAGAAAACCCTAATTTCTAATAAATTTAGAGTAGTTTTTAGGGTTTTTGATGAGAGTGTTTTTGTGAAAAATTAAGTGAGAAAAATCATTCTTCCTGTCTCCTCTTCAAACCGTCCAAAAGGGAGCAAAAGGAGGAAGATATTTTTCTTCTTTTATTTTCCTAAAATCAAGTGACCAACAACCAAAAATAAGAAGAAAATCTTCTTATTTTCGGTTATTGTCAAAATGTATAATATGTGTATATTTATCAATTGTCATTTATGTCATAACATATTTAATAAGTCCACACACAACAGTTTGTAGTCGATTTATTAATACCGGTCTGTAATTATTTATTATGACAATTTCGTATAATATATACATTAACTATAAATATCGCATATTTATAATTTGCTTAATTAAATATAACCGTTTAATTACGAATTAACATCTTAATTCGTTTAAGCTAACATTATATACATTAATTAAATATAACAGTTTATATTCAATTTACGAATTAACAATTAATTCGTCTCAGCTAATATTATTTAATTGTATTAAATAATCATCTCATCATCACATTGACTAGCTTTTTAGTCAAATACATGGACTAACCTTTTAGTCATATAAGGCATAAATGTGATTACATTTTCATATAATCACATCTCTCAAACACATCCTTTAGGTGTGACTTTTAGGGACCAGTTGATCACCGCCATCAGTATGATAATAACGTCAAACTTCTAGCAAGCCAACCGTTATTAGTAAACGTTAATCAACTGATAAAATACTAAGTATACCCTGTGAACCTATAAGAGATTTATACACGTTATCACGCTAACTGTGGAGGACACTAGCTCCAACAATCTCCCACTTGTCCTCACAAGTGTGTGTGCGATAACCGATTCTCATATCCTTAATTTATCCCACTCAATGTAAAACAATTTGCAAAATCCGTATTCACAAAGGGCGTATTTTACAAGTAATCAATATCAAGAGTGGTTTTCCCGACTAGAGAGTAACTTAACTGATAAACGAATCATCATTCGAGCATGGCCATGCATTTCAAATACAACTCCTCGAGTGGCCCTGAGAAATGACTAAACCTGATAAAGGTTGGATATTTTCTTCAACTCGAATCTTGCAGATACAAGCACAGTATGAAATGACCCAGTAAAAATCTGCTTAGCCTCCTGTTACGGTCGACCATGAGAAAGAAACCAAAGTCACCCAAAAACTGCCTTGATCTCAAGAGACAGTCGATAGTCAAAAGAATCGACTCTAGGAACACAATGGATGTCCAATCCACGACCTGACAATGAATGTTTTTAAACATTTAAGACTCCATTACGTTGTCACAAGTCCTACGAGGTATCGTCATAACTCGCATCTGTGATCGATCAGCCAACTGTTTGACTTATGGCTCGTTAAACCCACCATCAATCAACTTCACAATATAATAGCCAGAGTTATCAGCTCATGTAGGCGATTACGGACCAAAACAAATATAATGTAATTTAGTTCACTTTGTGGCGTTCAATGTTGTCGTACAATCCACATGAAAACTAAAATATATAAAAACGATGAAGTTATAAATAGCATATGAAAAAGAAAATGTATCGAATCTATAAGCAACTAGTACAACTCAGGAACACATTTAATTCCTATGGAATAACGTGCCCTTCATGCTTATCATATTTCAATGGTTTAGTGAGAGGATCCGCGATGTTGTCATCCGAAGCAATCTTGTCAATCACTATCTCCTCTTGCTCCACGTAATCACGGATCAGGTGAGCCTTCCGATGTACATGTCTAGACTTGTTGCTACACTTAGGCTCCTTGGCCTGGAAGATGGCACCTCTATTGTCACAATAGATGGTGATTGAGTCATTCGAACTAGGAACTATGGTTAATCCTTGTAAGAATTGACGCATCCATATAGCTTCCTTTGCTGCTTCTGAAGCGGCATAGTACTCGGATTGATAGTAGAATCTGCTACAACTTCTGTTTGGATCTTTTTTCGGTGGTGACCGCAGCACCATTAAGAGTAAAAACGAATCCAGACTGAGATTTCGAATCATCTCGATCCGTTTGGAAGCTAGCATCTGCGTAACCGATTACACATAGCTTAGTATCTCCTTCATAAGTCAATGCCCAATCCTTAGTTCTCGGTAGGTACTTAAGGATGTTTTTAAGAGCTATCAAGTGTGTTTCACCTGGATTGTTTTGGTACCGACTCGTCATACTCAATGCATATGCCACGTCTGGACGTGTGCATATCATGGCATACATGATTGATCCTATCGCTGATGCATAAGGAACACGACTCATGCGTTCAACCCCTTCCGGTGTCTTGGGTGACTGAGACTTGCTCAAATGCATCCCAGAAGTCATTGGAAGGTTCCCCTTCTTGGAGTTGTCATGCTGAACCTTTCAAGAATCTTATCTAAATAAGACTCCTGACTCAGTGATAACATCCGTCGTGATCTATCTCGATAGATACGGATTCTCAATATGCGTTTTGCCTCACCCAGATCTTTCATCTGGAAATGGTTCTTCAACCATCCTTTTACCGAAGATAAGAGAGGAATGTCATTCCCAATCAAGAGTATGTCATCGACATACAATATCAAGAAAACAATCTTGCTCCCACTCGACTTGATATATAAGCATGGTTCCTCAACCGATCGAGTGAAACCATACTCTTTTATCACCTGGTCGAAACGATGATTCCAACTCCGAGAAGCTTTCTTAAGTCCATAAATGGAACGTTTAAGCTTGCACACTTTCTTAGGATTTTCAGGATCTATGAAACCTTCGGGTTGTACCATGTACAATTCCTCCTCCAAATAACCGTTTAAGAAGGCGGTTTTAACATCCATCTGCCAAATTTCATAGTCATGAAAAGCGGCAATCGCTAAGATTATCCGAATGGAACGCAACATAACTACGCGTGCAAAGATTTCATCATAATGCAATCCGTGCACTTGAGTGAAACCTTTTGCCACTAGTCGTGCCTTATAGGTATCTGGTTGCCCTTCTACAGAATGCTTTATTTTGTAAAGCCATTTGCACTGAAGAGGTCGTACCTTGTTAGGTAAATCAACAAGATCCCATACGTCATTCTCATACATGGAGTCCATCTCGGATCGCATGGCTTCAAGCCATAGCTTAGAGTCGGAACAGGTCATGGCACCTTTATAGGTAGCGGGTTCATTACTCTCTAGGAACAAAACGTTATTTTCCTCGACCATACCTATGTATCTGTCTGGAGGATTAGAGACTCTACCCGACCTCCTAGGTTCCTGAGGAATGTTAACCGTATCATTAGTTGAAGGAACATCTTCCTCCATCTGTTCCTCGGTTGTTGGTTCTTGAATCTCCGACAGCTCGAAGGTTCTATTACTTGACTTGTTCTCGATAAATTCTTTCTCTAAGAACTTTGCACTAGCCGCAACAAAAACTCGATGTTCGGTAGGCGAATAGAAGTAATGACCAAACATTCTCTTTGGATAACCAATAAAGTATGTCTTGACCGATCGCGGGCCGAGCTTATTGTAACACCCCCGTACACCAGAACGCCTTACCAAGGACCATTCCAGTGTATGATGGTGTCACCATCTCGGTTTCCCGAGGAAGTAGATCAAATCAAACAATAAAAGAACAATTATAAATTAATAATGTATCTTATACAGTACGACTCTTTACAACTCTTTATACCCAAGTGAAGACTACAACAATTCATGACACGACACTTCTAGACTGGTAGCGTGATAACCCGATCCCTCCAATCCTAGCAGCCACAATCCACAGTACCTGCTAAGCCAACTGCTCACCATCCCCGAATGGATCACCGCAGATACCACAAAACAACACGGGGTCAGTACCGACTAATCAAATGTAAAACAGGTAAACAATGTAACCAGCTGATCATCCTCTAACCCAGTCTCCCGATCTCGCACAGTAACCGACTACACACCGAAGTGTAGCCCTGCCAGATTATCCATCGCAACAGGTAATCCTCGCCGCCAATGGGTGACCGCAGCCCATCCCATCTAGTCCAGCTCATCAACGAGCGACTAACAATCCCTGTCCCTTAATGTGCACATCCCCTCCCGTGGCGGGTTCCACGGAGGGCGAACTAGGGTGTGAAGCTACTCCCGTAAGTGACTCCAACACAATCACAACACACACAGCACCACATCTGTCACAACACCTCCACACCAACACCGTCACACAACGCCCAAACACTGATGATCAGCAGATAACAATAGATATGCAACAATAACAATCACAATCAATTAACGGTACTGAGTAGGAAAACCTACCTTGTCACAAACCATGAGAGACATCTATACACATCAAGCAGGACTCCAATACGCATCCTACAACGATAACCATATCCTATTACACAACTATCCTCAAAGAACTACCCAAAAGAACACAAGGTAGAGACTTACCTAACAAAATGCTTCGACGTCAGCATAGACGACCACCACACATGCCATCCTTCCCAAGCGAATCCCGTCCTTCCCATGGTGGAGGTTTAGGCTATATACATTAGAGTGTGAAGAGATGGGGTGGTAGGAGAGGGAGGTAGGCTAGGGTTAGAAAAAGAGGAACTGTCGTAGAAATGGGAAAATGAAATGAATCTCGCGAACTTGCATTTTATATAACGCGTCGACAGCAACCATACTCGGTCGAGTACTGGAGTACTCGGTCGAGTATAGGTGATACTCGGCCGAGTAGCCTTTGCTAGGTCGAGTAAACAATCCTATAAAGTTCATGTTATAAGCCTGATCCCTCACCCATTCATCCCTACTGTCTGTCTTGGTCAACAGGGTCGGTCAACAGAGTCCTTGAATATCCTGGGTATTACAGTCTTCCCCCCTTAAAAGAACTTCGTCCCCGAAGTTCAACCCAAACACCACTCCCTTCCGGGTTACGCACTGTGACACTAACCACCTACCTAAAGGCGTACGAACTCAAACCATCCTGACACTACCGCCGCACTACATTATTCAAACAACAATCATTCATCACACTTATTCTTCCCAATAAGTGTAATGAATTCATATGCACTCTCTTGTTAAGAACAATCACAATGACTAGCGACAATACACATCTACAAAACAATTCCCAACCACAACATTCCGCACACCCATACAAAGTATAACATAGGAAGTATAACATAAATTGAGACACCCATACAAAGTATAACATTCGTATCACTTGAGTACAACATGGATACAACTTCAAGGAAACATAAATGTAACTTCAATGACCTGTATCATAAATGTAATTCCGAATACTAACATACATATGATTCCAAATATTATAGGCATAATTAAACATTTTTTTCCGCGACATTACTCTTCCCCCCTTAAAGGAACTTCGTCCCCGAAGTTCACCACTAAATACCTTCCGTACCCACAATAAACGTACCCATACTACTGTGACATTACTCACAACTGTAATTAACTTTAAAGTATGATACAAAACTTAACCTACGACATTACCCAAATGTGACCCCTAGTAACAAAAGTGTCGACAATAAAGTATTCTATGTACATCTAAGTTGATGTCATCAAATGGTAGCAGCTTTATTCATTAGCTTGTTGTTTTAGCCACATACCGACCACCAGTTTCTCTCCTCCAGTTGGACTTGTTATAATTGTAGCCACACATTAGCACCACAAAAGATTGCATTAAATAACCGAACATTTATACATATAAGACTCGTGACAACCCACACTTTCCGTTAATATTCACTATCGTATATAGACTCATGCGACACCTTGAAGAAGTTAAGTTTCTTTATGTTAACCACTGCCCTATAACTTAACATTCACAAAATAATATGTGATCCAAGCAATCACATACCTGTGACGTGATCATAGTCCATCTTTTGGACAAACAATTACACTAAACGGCACTATGAAGCACCCCCAATCATACCGATGTTCACATAAACATTACAAGACATAATTATCAAACACCTAACATCCCTGTAACAGTAACACTCGGCCAAGTATGAGTGTCTACTCGGTCAAGTAAGCTATACTCGGTCGAGTATGTTTGGATACTCGGCCGAGTAAGCTCTACTGGGTCGAGTAGTGCCTATACTCGGTCGAGCTACGACAGGCAGAGAGCATTTTGACGCAGTTCAGACGATGCTTTCACGACTCATCCTGCAAATAAACTCCCTGCAATAGTACCAACCATAACGAAATCCAACACGTCGTCACATGATAAGCTAAAGTAAATAACGTCCTTATGGCCGAGTACAGTCATCCAACGGTAAGTACTAAATCCAGGAATAAACATCCAACGTAAAAGAAATAAATCCAACACAAAAGAAACTAATCCAAGCAATATAACAACACAAGGTAAATAACCAGGACCCTCCTCCATGTCATCGTCACCACCTGCACCAGAAGTACCTGCACCTGAACTCCCTGCTCCTGGAAAGCCTGCTGCTGCTGAGTAATTCCCTTCTAGCTGGCTGCCGTAGTTGGCCCCCCTTGGTCCCGCGAGGCAGCCAAACTCTGTCTCCTCCGGTGGATTCCAGTAACCAGGATCAACTCCGTAGCTGTGGAAGACTCATGTGTCCACTCCCGGTCCTCTCCACCAGACAGGCTGTGCTAGCTGTGTCCCTATGCCCTGGTTATGGCCCATCTCATGCATGTTGCGGAGCACCAAAGTAGTGGAGATCCGCTCAGCCAGGTCACTCGGCTGTATCCTGGGGTCATGCACTGTGGGGTAGGGTGAGTACTGGTAAGGGTAGAAGTCAGGGGCGGAGTAAGAGGGCTCGGGTACAACCGGGTCTGCCCTAGACTGCCTCACCCTACGGCGCTCTCGAGGTGGGGGAGGTGCCTGCTGCTGTCACTCAGGCACGGTGACAGGCTTAAGTAGGTCCAAGAGAATTCTTGGGTCAATCAGGTAGGTCTGGGGCTCAGGCCTAGGTATAGCACAGGGTTCCCACTCTGCCAAATGGTCAACAACAGGGAGATGGGCAGGGTCAGGAAGTACCATCCACATATATCCCCTCACCCTCTAGGCATAGGACCCGTCATCCAACTTCCTCAACCACCTATTCTGACGCAAATACTGGGCGTCCATGGTAGGAACAATGTCCACATACTCATCCCCCTCAGGAGGTGGGGCCTCAAAATCAGCCAGTCGCTGAGCTAGGCGGGTCATTATGGCCCCGCAAGCAATGTGTCGGGTCTCAGACTGTGCCATACGCTCCAAACTAGAGCTCACTATCCCTGGAGCACTATAATAAACCGGCTTCCTATGGTGCAAGTTAAGGTAAGACACAAGTAACATAACTTCATGAGAATTAAGCTTACTCACATCATCTCTCGCATACAATAAACAAGTCATCATCCTCAGAAACATACGAAGGGAAACATGCTGCACGTCATTAATCAGCATAGCAGTGGCACTATGGGCAGGTCGGCCAGTCAAGAAAGGAAGGTAAAGAGGAGCACCACTATTCTTAGCAACATCACTCAGGTATCCCGTCCCCTCCTCCTCCAAACCCAGATGGCCCGCAAACTCATCCAAAGTCAGCTCACGATCCTCATTCAAGAGGCGGAAGGAGACGTCTTCTCCTTCTTATCATACTCATACGAGCTCAGGAACTCTAAGGTCAGATGGGGGTAGGACTTCTTCCTCAAATGATATAACCCCTCCATTCCCAAAATCTCAAACATATGAATTATATCTCCCCTAATCCCCAAAGTCTCCAAAATCTCGGGGTTCACACACCGAGTAGGTCGGAAAGGATGATTCATCAAGGCTACAAAGGCCTTGCGCTGTTTGAAATCAGAGAAGACTACCGATGGATATGCCTCCACCGGTGGAACTACAGGCCCACTGCTTGACTGACCCGTCTCAAGTTGGACATTAGGACGGGTCCTCTTATTGGGTAGGCCTCGGGTTTTCACCATGCTGCAAAAGACAAGTCTTTAACAAAGATTCTAAGCACACCAAAACCTTTCAAAAGATAGACTGTTTTTACTTGTATGAAAATTCTAAGACGAACTTTTAAGACAATTTCTTAGCAAATCACTAAGTATTTTACTCAAACACCACTTCTTTACTCAAAAACTTCTTTTTCCAACAACAAGAGGCTTAAAACAGTATGATAATCAAGCAAAGAAGAAGGTATGTTGATTTTATCAAATCCTAGAACGCAAAATCCAACTTAAATCAATAAATTGCTCAAATAACAGCATAAACGGGGTTTATATACAATTAGATCTAAAATATAACATGAATAAGACTCAATTTCAGTTACCCACAAAGAAATTTTGAGAAAAATAATAAAATCATACCATAACCTTGAAAACAAAGGAAGAAATTGGGTTAAAACTTTACCTTAAACTGATTTGGGGCGAGTAAGAACAAGTTGAACACCAAGAATTTACCCAAAAGCTTGAGGAAAGAGGAATATGGAGTTTTAGAGAGAAGGAGATATGAAGATGGGAGGCGGAAATAAGAAAGAATGGGACGAAAATAGGGTTTTTGTATAACCTGTGTAAGTCCCGCTACAGCACTACTCGGTCGAGTATTAGGCGTACTCGGCCGAGTGTCGAATACTCGGTCGAGTATTCCCTTTGCTCGGTCGAGTTTTCAAGAACAGTAGCGTTTATGATGGTCACCAAAATAGACACTCGGTCGAGCACCTTCACACTCGGCCGAGTATCGTCTACTCGGTCGAGTACAAATTCCTACTCGGCCGAGTGTTCAAGAATGAAGACGGAATTGAACTTTTCTTTGTTCCTGCAAAACAAATAGCATAGTTCGGAGTTCTGTGCAATCGGCTCGTCACTGTTAGAGCTTATCCTACCACATAAACACACATCACACGAATTTTGTACATCCATTATCAATTCGATCATCATTTCTACCTTCATCCCTCACTTTGTTATGAAACGATTACATTACGCCTTTTAGCATACTTAGCAGTTAATTACTGTACCTGCAAGGTTTAACTCCCATACCACATCATCACAGATTCCTCTAGTCACAAGGTATACACCTTAGCCACATTTACAAGGCAGCAATCAACACACAACACAATCATCGTCAAACAAATTGATTGACTTATCTCTGGTCGCACATCCCAACCATTTCCATCACCCACTCTAAACTTTTCCACACACACCTTGACACACATCATCATAAAGATAGATACACACAACAATCATCACTAAGCAATCAACGACTCTTACTAGCTACCCTTTTTCCCGTGTCTGGCTTAAGTTCGATGGGGCCATGATTTTGAAATGAGGGCGCCTACTCACTCAAAATCTAGCATCGGCTGAGGCTCCCAACGCACATACACCAGGTTCATTTTAGTTGACACCCTACATTCATTAGATTCATTGGTTCAGGTTCCAAAATCGTCGGTTCTGATACCACTTTGTAACACCCCCGCACACCAGAACGCCTTACCAAGGACCATTCCAGTGTATGATGGTGTCACCTTCTCAGTTTCCCGAGGAAGTAGATCAAATCAAACAATAAAAGAACAATTATAAATTAATAATGTATCTTATACAGTACGACTCTTTACAACTCTTTATACCCAAGTGAAGACTACAACAATTCATGACACGACACTTCTAGACTGGTAGCGTGATAACCCGATCCCTCCAACCCTAGTAGCCACAATCCACAGTACTTGCTAAGCCAACTGCTCACCATCCCCGAATGGATCACCGCAGATACCACAAAATAACACGGGGTCAGTACCGACTAATCAAATAGAAAACAGGTAAAAAATGTAACCAGCTGATCATCCTCTAACCCAGTCTCCCGATCTCGCATAGTAACCGACTACACACCAAAGTGTAGCCCTGCCAGATTACCCATCGCAACAGGTAATCCTCGCCGCCAGTGGGTGACCGCAGCCCATCCCACCTAGTCCAGCTCATCAACGAGCGACAAACAATCCTTGTCCTTCAATGTGCACATCCCCTCCCGTGGCGGGTTCCACGGAGGGAGAACTAGGGTGTGAAGCCACTCCCGCAAGTGACTCCACCACAATCACAACACACACAATACCACAGCTGTCACAACACCTCCACACCAACACCATCACACAACGCCCAAACACCGATGATCAGCAGATAACAATAGATATGCAACAATAACAATCACAATCAATTAACGGTACTGAGTAAGAAAACCTACCTCGTCACAAACCATGAGAGACATATGTACACAGCCAAGCAGGACTCCAATACGCATCCTACAACGATAACCATATCCTATTACACAACTATCCTCAAAGAACTACCCAAAAGAACACAAGGCAGAGACTTACCTAACAAAATGCTTCGACGGCGGCATAGACGACCACCACACACGCCATCCTTCCCAAGCGAATCCCGTCCTTCCCATGGTGGAGGTTTAGGCTATATACATTAGAGTGTAAAGATATGGGGTGGTAGGAGAGAGAGGTAGGCTAGGGTTAGAGAAAGAGGAACTGTCGAAGAAATGGGAAAATGAAGTGAATCTCGCGAACTTGCATTTTATATAACGCGTCGACAGCAGCCATACTCGGTCGAGTATAGGTGATACTCGGCCGAGTAGCCTTTTCTAGGTCGAGTAAACAATCCTATAAAGTTCATGTTATAAGCCTGATCCCTCACCCATTCATCCATACTGTCTGTCTTGGACAACAGGGTCGGTCAACAGAGTCCTTGAATATCCTGGGTACTACACTTTTCCTCGTGTCTCCACTTGACATAAGCCTCGCAGCCCCAAACCCGAATAAAGGACAAGTTAGGGACCGTTCCCTTCCATATCTCATAAGGAGTCTTGTCGACAGCTTTAGACGGACTTCGGTTAAGTATATAAGCAGCTGACAAAAGAGCAAAACCCCATAATGAATCAGGTACAACCGTGTGACTCATCATGGATCGAACCATATCACGTAGTGTTCGATTTCTCCGTTCGGACACACCATTTAATTGAGGTGTTCCAGGTGGAGTTAACTGTAAAACTATTCCACAGTCTTTAAGGTGTTGATCAAACTCATTTGAAAGATATTCGCCACCCCGATCTGAACGGAGTGCTTTAACCTTTTTTCCCAGTTGTTTCTCAACCTTATTCTGGTATTCCTTGAATTTTTCAAAAGACTCACTTTTATGCTTCATTAAGTAGACATATCCATATCTACTCAAATCATCCGTGAAAGTGACAAATTTCTATAGTCGTCTCTTGCAGTGATTGACATAGGTCCACATACATCAGTATGTATGAGTCCTAATAGGTCATTAGCGCGCATTCAACAACCTTTGAAGGAAATTCGAGTCATTTTTCCGATAAGACATGATTCACACGTGCCAAATGATGAGAAATCAAATGTGGATATAGTTCCACTCTCAATGAGTTTCTTTACACGTTTTTCATTTATGTGTCCCATTCGACAATGACATAGATAAGTTTGATCTTTGTCACCAACCTTTAATTTCTTATTATTCACATGTAATATATCTGTGGTTTGATCTAAGATATAAATTCCATTCATGGAAACTGTTTTGCCATAAACCATTTCATTAAAAGAGAAAATACAACTATTGTCCTTTATTGAAAATGAAAAACCGTCTTTATCAAGTACGGAAACAGAAATAATATTCTTAGATAAACTGGGTACATAGTAACAGTTATATAAATATAACTCAAAACCACTCGGGAGCTGGATTTCGTATGTTCCCATTGAGACTGCAGCAACTCTTGCTCCATTCCCGACTCACAGGTCCACATCACCCTTTGCGAGGGGTGTGATGTTTTTTAGGCCCTGCAAATGATTACACAGATGAGAACCACAACCAGTATCAAGTACCCAAGTTCCGAAACTGGCATGGTTAATCTCAATCATATGAATATAAGATGACATACCAACAGGAGTGACGCGGCCTGCTTTTATGTCCTCACGGTACACGGGACAGTTCCTCTTCCAATGACCAGTCTTGTGACAATGGTGGCACTCAACGTTACCGCCCTTGCTCTTTTCCTTGCCTTGTGAGCCACTAGTCTCACCAGGCCCACTCTTACCGTTTCCTGACTTCTTAAACTTTGGCTTTCCTACAGTTAGGTCGCCGTGAGCTTTGCCCTTACCCTTATTCTTGTTGGAAATCATGAGAACATCTTGCTTCATGCTCCCACTCAATTTCATATCCTTCTCGGTCTATTCGAGAAGTGAGTTTAGCTCATGAGGACTTCTCTTCATGTCATTCATGTAGTAATTTGCCCTGAAAAGGGCAAAACCATCATGAAGTGAATGAAGCATACGGTCAATGACTATGTTCTCACTGATTTTGCAATCAAGTGCCTCCAGTTTCTCGACATTCTCAATCATGTTAAGAATGTGTGGGCTAACTGGTTGGCTCTTCTGGAGTTTCGCATCAAAGAAGCGACAGGTATGCTCATAAGTAACGATTCTCGGTGCTTTTGAGAACTCATTAGTGAGCGTGGTGAAAATTTTGTTTGTACCTTGGGCAATGAAGCGTCTTTGCAAATTGGTTTCCATTGCAAAAATGAGTACGTTATTTATCGCACCCGCTTCCATGACGAAGTCACTATAAGCAAGTGACTCGTTAGCTCTTGCATTGGGGCCTGGGTTTGGCGGTATTGGCTCAGTTAAGTACTTGAGCTTACCGCAAGCAATGGCAAAGCATTCCTTAATGATGCCTCCCGATCCAAAGTTGGACCCGTCATTCTTGATCGTGTGGGTGATTCATGTGGTCCATGAAAGTTTTGAGCCAGGACTCGCGTGCAAGTGTGGCACTTGGCATAGGGATATCATTATTTCCAGCCATTTGTTGTAAGCAGTATTATCAATATAAAACGAATTCTACACTGCGAAAAGAAGAAGAAAAATATAATAAGCATACTCATCGTTATGATTTATGTCTAATGCAAAAACTGTTATAATGCGAAGACTCAAGCATTTATACAATTGACCTCCCTCAAGAATTATATAAATGATCCCAAGACTCAATTATCTATAAATTGATAAGCCAACCTCTTGGCTAATTCTATTATTAGAATTCTGGTTGATAAATTTCTGTAAATTTTATCTATAGTCCATCATAATCACGAGAAACTCTTCAGATTATAATGTTGAGGTAAAATAAGTCAACACAAACTACTTACCCAACGTAGAAGGGGTCACATGGAGAGTAAGGTCCTATACACCTACCGACGAAGAAGGGGTTCATAGTTGTTTGGCCTATAAAGACTAGTCTCAATTTTAGTTATAGAGGAAGATCCCATCAACTTTATTTTAATTCATTTTAAGTGAACTAATATCTAGCATGCGAGAATGAATAAACTAAGATGATGACTTAAAATAGTGTGACATCTTTATGTCCATGATAACTAACATCCAAACTATATGAGTCAATTTTCATGCATATAGGTGGTTTGGTTTAGGCGGAATATGATGCACTAACTATCATGCGATGAAAAGCAACAAGAAAGGAAAAACGTAAAATAAAAACAAAGTCCTAGTGTGGCCTATCTACCAAAATGAACATAAATACAACTTTGGAATCCTTTCTAGGACCCGAGAAGCTTGTCTTGATGTTACATCTTGGTCCATGTAGCGGGAGTGAGCAATCCAATCTCCATCTTTAGTCTTCTCAAAATTACAAATAAAAATTACAAAATAAACCTATTTACATTCTAATTTCAAAATATAATACTTAAAGCAAACCAAAGGAGATACGAGATCTCAAAATTACATCAAGATTATGTTTCCCTCATTACGAAAACATAATCAACTAAGGCCACACTAGGTAATACAAATTACAACCGATTGCAAAATAACGTAAATAAACCATTCAACAATTCATACAACTAAATAAAATGCATCAACTATAAATTAATCATTCAAGACATAATTTCTTAATTATGTAGAGTAATTTATCCAAACCACCTATTTTAAAATGATCAAAATTATGTGACAATTCCTCAATTACTCACAATAATTCCAATCTTAATACACATTAACTTGTAACGTGAATTAGTCTAACATTATTTTAAACCACTTTAAAATAATTGGGTATCTAAAATTTGTGAACTTTTTCACAACAAACAATAATACATTACAGATATGATGTATAAAAAATAATCGGCCAAAACAAAAAAAAAAAACGAAACCTTTTTTTTTTTTCTCTACTCTCGGCATTCAGCCCAAACAAACGAAAAAAGAAACAGTTTTTTTTTTTTTTTTTTTTTTTTTTTTTTTTTTTTTTAAATGCTCACGGCATTCAGCCTTTTTTTTTTCTCTTCTTTCTTTTCTCGAAAAAAAATCTTTTTAAGTGAACAAAATTGTTTAATGTTGCTATTATAACAAGATTGGCATAATCATCAAAGTTTAATTTAAACATAGATCCAAACTTGATGATTCAATTTAACCTCTTAAAATGAATATCTAAATTATGATTAAATCGATTATCTGAATATTTGATTCATCACAATTGATTTGAACATTATTAAATTAATGAATCATGATTCTTAAACAACAATTTAACATCATGTATGCCAAAACTATATAGCAAAAACAAATGAACACCATAAATCAAAACAATTTCCATTTACATTTCAATTTATTTCTTATTAAATCAAAACATCTACAAATTTATCATATTATCATCTTAACATATTAAAACAACAATATCAATAAATCAAAATGGAAACAAAACAACAAAAACAAAAACCCACTCGGCCAAAAAAAAAAAAAAAAAAATTCATTCGGCCGAAAAAAAAATTTCAAATTTTTTTTTTGTTTCAATCCATTTATGAAAATCATATAAAATAATTTTGTGGCCTATGCTCTGATACCACTTGTAGGAAATATTGGTATATTTCATCAAGAAAATTCGGATTATAACGAAATTATGAAATATGAAATTACGAGTCATAAACGAAATTGCATAAACAAAAGAATAGAGATTAGAATTAACCTCCGGTCCTAGCAATTCGGCCTAAGAACAAATATCGAGATCGATATTCTCCTAATCGTTGCACCCAAGATGCTCCGAGAAATGCCTCTTTCTTGCTAGATAGAAAACCCTAATTTCTAATAAATTTAGAGTAGTTTTTAGGGTTTTTGATGAGAGTGTTTTTGTGAAAAATTAAGTGAGAAAAATCATTCTTCATGTCTCCTCTTCAAACCGTCCAAAAGGGAGCAAAAGGAGGAAGATATTTTTCTTCTTTTATTTTCCTAAAATCAAGTGACCAACAACCAAAAATAAGAAGAAAATCTTCTTATTTTCGGTTATTGTCAAAATGTATAATATGTGTATATTTATCAATTGTCATTTATGTCATAACGTATTTAATAAGTCCACACACAACAGTTTGTAGTCGATTTATTAATACCGGTCTGTAATTATTTATTATGACAATTTCGTATAATATATACATTAACTATAAATATCGCATATTTATAATTTGCTTAATTAAATATAACCGTTTAATTACGAATTAACATCTTAATTCGTTTAAGCTAACATTATATACATTAATTAAATATAACAGTTTATATTCAATTTACGAATTAACAATTAATTCGTCTCAGCTAATATTATTTAATTGTATTAAATAATCGTCTCATCATCACATTGACTAACTTTTTAGTCAAATACATGGACTAACCTTTTAGTCATATAAGGCATCAATGTGTTTACATTTTCATATAATCACATCTCTCAAACACATCCTTTAGGTGTGACTTTTAGGGACCAGTTGATCACCGCCATCAGTATGATAATAACGTCAAACTTCTAGCAAGCCAACCGTTATTAGTAAACGTTAATCAACTGATAAAATACTAATTATACCATGTGAACCTATAAGAGATTTATACACGTTATCACGCTAACTGTGGAGGACACTAGCTCCAACAAATTATACATTCTCTTTTCTTCTATTTTTCTCTTATCTCTTCATTTCTCGTTCATTTCACCACAAAAGAAAGATAGTTTTTTTTTTTAAGTTCAATCAAATGAAAACAAATAGGTAAGCTACATTCTCATCTACTAATCTTATTTTATAGGTAAAATTTGTTGATGGTTTCATAATTATGGAATATGAAAAGTTTGGTATTAAAGAGGAATAAATTGTAATTATGAAATAGAGTAATGTTTGGAAGATGAAAGTTTACGTAGGATAAATGATTATAATATATTGACTACATACTACTTTGTCTTTTTGTATTTTGTTTTTAATTTATTTTTTCATTAATTTTTGATCTAGCATATAATTGTAACTACTCAATCTAGCATTTTTATGTTATTGTATAACTTGTATTACGTCACGTGTCTTTCTTTTAGCTAGGCTTTTTATATTATTGTATAGATTTCGAAAAAACAATTAATTTGGAATAAATTTTAAAGGATAATTAAACAATAAAAGTGGAATGGAGAAGGTCTCGTTTAAATTCACCATGAACACAAAATTATAAATATAATTATTTTGGTTTACTTACTAAATATATTGCTAAACAATGCAATTTGTGTTTTTTTTTTTTATAAAACCTTATCCTTTACGTGAAATAATTTCATGAACTAAATACATGGTATTACTACCCTTTTAAAATTCTATTATTAGTCTATAATTTCAGTTAAGTATTTACAAAATTTGTATGTAAATTACTTAAATTAAATAAATATTTATTTTCCAAATATTTTATATTTTCCTAAGAAAATATTTTATATGATCTTTAATACTCATTTGTTGATTAATTAGTTCTGTAAAACATCTTCTATATACAACAAAGTTATGGTATATTATTGTTTTTTCTCTAGTAATAATAATAGTGAATTAATGCCTTTCCAAAAAAAACAATAGTGAATTAGTGACAATACAATTTTTTTTTTAACTTCATTTATTATTTTTCGTTCTTAATTTCTTATATATTCAGTTTTTTTTTTATTTCGAATACATATAATACTACTCCATATGAATATCTTGAAATTATTAACTTATAGTTAATGCGTATTTTTTTATTATAGTTTTTTTAGTTAATTAAATTTAAAACTAATGGAATATGAATGGATTTTTAAAGAAAATAAGTGAATTAAATTAATGCAATATAATAATAAATTGATAATGCATGTCATATTATTTTGCCAAGTCATATTGTTAATTATTGTGTATGTGGCTTTTTTCATCCTATGTGGCATTGTCTATGTGGCGTTTGTAGGCTAGCCTTTTAATAGTATTTTATAGATATCACATTAACTGCAAAAACTGCATTTTCTTACTATTTAGATAAGGACGCCCCACTTGCGAAGAATAACTCTACGTCTAACATTGACATATCGGAGTTAACATCAATGTCCCTAAAGCGGGCGAGGATAAGAATTTAATACGGAGTATATGTTTAGACAAAAATTGAGGATACAAAATAGTGAATGATGCATATAATCTTGTGAAACCAAAATTTATATTAAGCGTAAAAATTGAAAAAAATTATTATAATGAAATCAATTGTACAGTGATGATGCATTAAAAATTACAGAGTACGATGTCATGTATATTATTTTCGTAACTAACTAATATGGAGTAGAATTTATCAAAAAAAAAAACTAATATTGAGTAGAAAATATACAAATGCTAAATTAGGCTAAGAATCACACTTTAATATAACATTTTTTCAGAAATCGAATGGATTGATTAGAAAATAATTATTGCTATAATCCAAATTATAATATTTGGTCAATTTATATGATCATCTTTTTACATGATTATAGCTATTTTTTTTCTACCAATAGGTGATATGGAATGTAACGTTTGGATTAGCTTTGTGCTAAATTTTAGGAAAGTAATATATGCTTTATTATGATAATCAGTTTAAAAGGATTAGAGATTTGAAAAAATATTTATATTATTTTGGAAAATCTTCTGAAATCTTTTGAATAAGTAAAAAGTTACTTACCAATTAGGCAATTAGTCACACAATAGTTAAAAGATTCATTTTTTTAATGCCGTGAATTTATGATTGCATATTTCTGTTATGTTTTTTTAAATAATTTTAACTAAGATTTGTTATAACTGTCATAAATAGATTACGTATTTAATATACCTCTTAAACTTTAAGTTGACACGTGGCAAACTTTCTCAGCAAATGACATGTGGCAGACTGGTTTCTGGTTTAATATAATATATGATATGATATGATATGATGTGATGTTACACCGTAATCATATCATCAAGTTTTATTACGTACATTGTTTTAATTTCACTAACTTGCGAAGTAATATACTCCGTAAATAAGACCATGGTAACATTATACGTAATCGGTAGTTTAATACATACATACTACCAAATCCTAATTGCCACACATGTCTACCCATGCAATTTAAGATACATGCTGATTAATTTCTAGCACCTAGGATGTCACGTTTGGTTTATTGCGTGCTTTTTATTAATTAGCCTAATGCCAATACATGTATTAATTAAAATTAGTATTTTAAGATTAGTCGGCTGATTATGTATGTTTTTCTTTCGTCTCTTTTACAGTTAAGGTTGACACCATCATAGTCTCTTGCATACACACGTAACATGTTCACTGTTTGTCGATCTTTATAACTTATATATTGATATATGAATGTATATTGTCGTTTGGATATAATGGTACAGTTTATGTTTACTTATTGTTTTACCCATGTCTTATTATATATAATTTATTTTATAAAGATTATGAGAGCTACACCTGAAGATGTATGCCTCGTGAACGATAAGAGTTTTGTGCAGTTGAATTTCATGCACTAGTAAACCAGAAGTTTACAGATAAAACAACTTTATTGTTTGGCATGACCGGCGTAGCCATCCCGGATCATTAATGATGCAAAAAATCATTGAAAATTAATTTGGTCATTTATTGGAGAACCAGAAGATTATTCAAACTAGTTAATTATTAGACTACCACATACAAAGATAGGGAATGAACCCCTTACATTTGTGAGAAGGATACAAGGTATATATCCGCAGTGGACCATTTAGATATTTTATGGTTTTAATTTATGCATCACTAAATGGTCACATATTTCTTTGTTAATAACTCGCAACCTGGCGTTTGCGAGAATACAAGGTCTAAATTGCCTATTTCAGCATGGGAGCATGTAATTTTACATAAGGTAGCCTTATTTTGCATCAGGCCAACAAGTTATTTACTACATCAGATTTATTTACAGTCATTTTGACGAGTCAATTTTCCCAACATTAGGGGGGGGAAATAAACAACTGGTAAAAGAGATAAGTTGGAATGAATTATCATTATCTCAGTTAGATGCCTTCACTGATCTAAAAGGCGTGGTAAAATCCCATATACTAGTTGTAAATGCTCCAACTAAATTTAATGTCCCTGAAGGAATTTTACTTTCAAATGAGTCTAAGGCACGCATGAAGCGTGGTAGACCGGCCAATTGGTTCCAAAGAAAAACAATCCCCGAATACAAAAAGGAGCAAAAGTTTATGATGGCAATATTGAGGATAAGATAGTTTTTGAAAAGCTTGGAGACATGACTAATGATATTAATCTAAAAGAGATTTAGGTACCTGAAAATAATGATTGTGAAGAGATGTAATACTACGGTTTTCTATGTCTTTGGGTACTCTATCGAGTGGGGCTTATTCTGTCGAGTAAGTAAGTTGTCTTACGAAACAGTGTTCAGTCTGATGGGTACTCGATCGAGTAAGTGTGGCACTCGATCGAGTAAGGGTCACTCGATCGAGTAAGTGACTTAATCGATCGAGTAAGTTGATTTTACGGGTTGTTTTAGCCGGGATTTGTTAATAACGCGAGATTATTATATTAATCCTTCCGTCACTTTCTTTATCATTTTTCACCTTTTCTAAAACCTTTCAAAGAGAAGAGAAGTTACATTGTCTTCGTTCGCCGCGTTACTATCAAATCCTAAAGGCTAAGGGGGTCGGATCGTCGTGTTCTTTATGCCGTTGAGTTCGACGTGTCGAGGGTAAGATCCTTGTATAGTTTTTATGTTGTTTCATTGATTTTGGTTGAAACCCGAATTGGGTAAATTGGGGGTTTTGGGAGTATTGTGTTTATTAGATGGTGATTGTATGATTGTATGTTTGATAGGAAGTGATTTCATTGAAGATTGACTTTGATTAGCTTATTGTGACGATCTTGGTGATTGCTTTTCCAGGTAGGATTTCCTACTCAATTATTGGTTACATGGTTGTGGTTGATGATTGTTTAATGTTGTTGTGATCTATAACATGTTGGTTTGGTGTTGGAGTTGTTGTTGCATAATTGATTGTATAATTGTATGTGGTTTTCGAGGTGCGTCTTCGGCTGAGTGTAGTCACTTGCGGGAGTGGCTTCACGCCCTTGATTCGCCCTCTGTGGAACCCGCCACAGAGGGGATGTGCACATTGAGGAACATGGGCTATCACTTAGATGAGATGAGCGGGGATTAGGTGGGAACGACTGCAATCCCCCACTGGCGGTGTGGAATACTTGTTGCGATGGGTATTCTGGCAGGACTACACACTTTAGTGTGTAATCAGGCATGTGGAGTTATGATGGAGATTGGATAATTATGTATTGTATATGTTATATTGTTTTTGTGTAATCAGTAACTGACCCCGTTTAAATGTTTTAAAAACTGTGGTGATCCATTCGGAGGTGGTGAGCAGTTGTCTAGAAGGTATACTATGGATGCGCGCAGGATTTGCTGGGGATGGGGTTGCCACGAGTCTGATAGTAGTCTTCCGCTGTGTTGTGATAATACTTTTGTTACTTTAGTTGTAGTTTTGTTTTAGAACGATTGTACTTTACTTTACAGTTGGTTTTGTTATGTAATCACTTAAACTTATCTATTAAAGTACGTTCTTTTATGGTCTATTTGATATACATTGCCTCGGGTAACCGAGATGGTAGCATTCCCATGCATTAGGTTGTCCTGGTAAGGCACTTGATGTATGGGGGTGTTACAAAGTGGTATCAAAGCGACGATTTCGGAACATGTAACTAATGAACCCAATGAATTTAGAGAGTCAAAATAAAATGAACCCGGGTGTAGATACCCGGTATCTGCTGAGACTCCAACAAACACCCGATGATTATCGGACTACAACATGTTTTGGAATCGCGGCGTTTGATCGACAGTTTGTGTACAACTTTACGTCGGAAAACTTAAAACGATTTCGAAAATAAAACATTTTAAAACATTTCAAAAATACCTGGAGTGTTTAATGCACGACGACGGGGTCGCAATGACACTAACTAGAGTCAAAACCGACACCGGACCAAAAACCGACTCAAAAATTCAAATCCCGACTCCAACAACGAGTCAAACCGAGTCAACCACAAAAAACAAACATTTCAAACCTTCTACCTTAAGTTTTCCCGGATGCATGAATGGTCAAGTACCAAACATGTGACTACAAAACCTAGGATAGAACAAATCATGATTGCGTTTCTTGTGAAAGTGACAACACAGCTCGAAGACCCGCAACGTGGCGCGCGCCTCTTTGAGCAGCCCAGGTGGCCACGTCGCTCAAAACTCACACAACCACTCATTCTTTTATAAATACCCCTCAAATGCCACCCATTTGAGATTTACGCGAGTGTCCGCCCCCTTTTTTCTCCCTTAAAATTCTCGACTCGACTTCTAAAGTCACAACCCGACGCGTATTTACGACCTACCGATCGTAAACACGAGCCTTACACGTTGTTTGGTACCGTCATCGTGCATTAAACCACTTGACCGACCACTTCGACCACTACACCATCACTAAACTTTTAAAACACTCTTTTACTTACCAAAACGGTTTTAAACCAAGTTTTTTCCGATCAAACGAGTTATTACACTTACGTCGGTCACTCGCCATAACCAAACATGTAAGTATGAGGGTGTAAAAATCCTCTTTCATTATGTTTTCATTTGTTTCATGACTCTAACATGCTAAAACATGTATAACATGAACCAAAACATGGAATAAACGAGCCAAAACTGATTTTTGGTCTGAGGCAGAAGCCCCTTAGGTCGCCAACTGGCCCGCGCCTAAATGGGGTATTCAGACCAGAGATCAACCATGTTTGTTCTCGTCATTTCCCTTAATCCATTTTTTTATATTTGTAATCGGTTTTCATCATTTCAAGTATTTTCGAACCCTTTTTCTTTTTCACATGTTTTAACCATAAAGCATTTTTCACCCTTGGTTCCTCATACGATGACGGTTAAATCCGTGTTTCGGTGATAATATTTGTTTAATGACATTTAGAAGATATTTTAAAGCCTTTTATTTCATTTCTTTACATTTTCAAACAAACATATTAGTCACCAACACAAAGTCATCCTTGGTTCTACATACCATGCCGGATTTTAACCCGGGTACGATGATGAGTATCGGCTAATAACATTCAAATGGACTTAAAACAATTAGTCCATAATCATTTTTCAAAACTATTCATGTCAAGTTTGTCAAATCAAACCCGACACCGAATATTATCAAATAATGATTATTATTCGAGTCTAATTCTTCAAATCAACAAACGCGGTCTAACGACCCTTTCAAATCAAACCGGGTTCAAATAACCATTTTCAACACGTTTTATAACGTTTTCTAAAAGGTCAGAACACGGCACATAAACCGTGGGCTAACCCGCGCCTAAACAGGCTCTCCATTTCTCATTTTCAAAACAAGAGGGAGGCCCCTTACACCGCCGGCTGGCTCGCGCCTCATATAGCCGTCTGGTATAGGGCCTGTTCCCTTCCAGCATCAGTCTAGGACGATCCCGACTCCGATTAACCCGAATATAGGACGGATCAGACGACTGTTCAAACCATATTTGCAAAATGCCTTACTAAGACAAATGGATCATGTTATGCACCCTAAACTTAATACGGTAAATGGATGTTTAATTTCCGTCTTGCATGCAAATCAACCATTAATCCAACTCGACATCTTATACTTGATACTTGGATTAAATCAACCGACTTAGAAAGCTCTCACATGTTAGGTTTAAATTATTGGATGCGCACTCATGCATTTTAACCGTTTTATCAACTTTTGCATTCAACCAACCAAGATCGATCAGTATAGGCCGCTAAACGCGGGCGGGATTGAGTGTCTGATTAAAGGACTTCCCAATACGTACCTTCACCTCTTACTCAGAAACTTTGGATAATGGACGACCTTATCTAGGGCGTACGAGAGTCATTCTAGAGATAGGAGTCTAAAGAGGGACGATTTCCTTATCTTTAGTACCTATGTCAAACGCTGCTTTGTGCTTCGATTTGACCGAGGTATAAAGTGGAATTCGAACGGGTTCCAGGCATCCCACAAATGCTAGGTGGCGACTCCGAACATCTCTAATCGTTTCGAGACCCTTAACGAGACAAAACCGACCGATCTAAAACGATCCGGTCGAAAGCACGTTTACGTCGCCGAGCGTGGCTTTCAAAAAAGACCGCTGTATGTCCGCAGATCGAACCGGACCTGTAGGTGGGCCATGTCCACAGATTGGCGACTCCACTGGGGAAAACTAGGACACTTACGTCTTTGTGATCCCTAGATGGTGAGACTCGAACGAGGTCTTGGTTGGAATGCATTAATTGATATTACGGTCACGGTCGGGTTCCTTGTCCGGGCCCACAACCTAACCCTTTTCGACCAATTGGCTCATTTCGTTTGCGTGAGTTTTCTCATCCCCGCATTTCGAATCCCGATTGAGTCAAGCATACCATTGACGTTACACATTTCTGTTTCGTCAAAGAGCTTTTATCACTTTCGAGCACGAGGCTAGGGCACCCTCCTTACACATTTTGTTTGGATTGGTATCCCTCTCGCAAATCGGGGTTTGATTGCTTGGTGTGTAACCCACCCTTTTAAGCCAAAACCCGTGTCAGCATAATGCATAATATAATGAACTGTGAGTGCTTATGTGCTATCTGATCATAAGTCCTTCCGTGTCATTTTCAAACTTTCAAAAACACATTTTTGCGCTGTTATAATGGCCATTTCAAATCTCGGTCTTTCGCCGACCGATGCACGCCTTTCTAGGCCGTCGTAATGACGATTTTCAAAACTAGGTTTTGTATAACCATTTCAACACGCCTTTCTAGGCCGTCGTAATGACAATTTTCAAACTCGGTTTTCTATAACCATTTCAACACGCCTTTTTAGGCCGTCATAATATAACCATTTCAACACGCCTTTTTAGGCCGTCGTAATGACGATTTTCAAACTCGGTTTTGTATAATCATTTCAAACACGCCTTTCTAGGTCGTCATATTGACGATTTTCAAACCCGGTTTTGTATAACCGTTTCAAATCACCTTTTTACGTCGTTATAATCGCCGCGTCTAGACACGGATTTTAACCCGTTTCGCGCCGACAATGGGTTTCTTTCAAAACCCGAGAAAAGCACACACCCTTTTCTCGAGACACTTTCGGGATCCCGAGGACCATGAACCGTCCCCGAGACCTCTTCGAACATTTCAAACTCGATTTTCAAAACATACAATTTTGAATTTCAAAACCGTCTTGGGAAACAATGCACTGTTTCCCGAGCCGACTCAAACTCAAACCGTCTTTTGCAAATAAACTTAAGACAAACCTTTTCAACTGATCGACTTGCGGAGATCTCTATCTTCGGAAGCCGCCCATTAAAGCGACAAATGAACCTTTTTGAAAATTTCTATTTTCGAAAACTTCAGTCCACCATTCCAATTCCGCCTCGGGTCTATCAAGTCAAAGTAAACGTACTTATGGGTCTTTACTTATGAGTTGTCTCACCACGAGACCCGTCCAATTGCGTCGCGCTGTCATGATTGGACTCGTGTCAAAGGTTCGGTCAAACACCGTCACGTCATAAATCGAGTCAGCACCGAGGGACCACACACGGTCACCCCGTCTTGTTGAGTCGATCTTTGTCTCGTCCTCTGTGTTGTCTGCGTTCAGTCTTGGAACCGTGTCGGATTGAGTTGTAATGTGAGCCGTTTTTCTGCCTCAGAGCCATGGCCCCGTCTTCAGCTTCGTCCAACAACAACAATGATAACAACAGAGATGTCACAACCGATCAACTAGCCAGCCTGCTTACCGCTCTTATGGTCACCCTGGATCTCGTCGAGACCCGTATCGACGCCCTGGAGAACAAGGAAACTGGGGAACATAATACCCCACTCGATGAAACCGAGAAGAGGTGAAACTCTTGGAAGAACAGCTCCTAGCCCGGGGTAACAATATCCATCTTGAGAACAACCGAAGGTTCGAGCCTGTCGGGGACCAGTTACCTGACAACTTCACCCTGACTGATGTGCCTAAGTTCAAGGGAGTGGAGGACCCACTCAACCATATCCGTGCTTTCAAGGACTACATGGCCATTAAAGGGGTCAAACATGAACTTTTTACCCGGATCTTCCCATCCTCTTTGGAGCCGATTCCTCGCCAATGGTACTACTCCTTGGACCCGAAAAACCTTACTACTTGGGATGAGATCGCAGTTGAGTTTGCCAAGCAGTATGCCGACAACGTCGAAATCCAGGCCAACACCCGCACTCTCGAGGTGTTAACCCAAAACGACAAGGAGGGGTTCACTAAGTTCCTAACCCGTTGGAGGAGGGTGAGTACTCAATTGGTCAGTAAGCCGAATGAATCAACTCTGGTCGAGAAATTTGTCAACAATCTCCGCCCGGTTTATGCCAACCTACTGAGGTATCAGAATATCAAAACTTTTCAAGATCTGCAGATCCTGGGGACACGTATTGAGGACGACCTCCGAAAGGGTGTCTTAGCAAAGACCACTGGCAGGGGTTACCAGGGATCCACCTCAACCGGATCTCGCCCTTACGGTCAGACAAACAAGATTGATGAGGTCAACCTCGTCGAACCATCTGCCAAGAAAACCGAACGCTCCCAGAGAGTGTTCACCAACATAGGGTCGACTTATGCAAGTGCCCTGAAAAGGCTCATGGACCAAGGGAAGCTACAACCGATCGGACCCACCCCGGATCAGACCGACGCCAAGAAGTCCCGATTTTGGAACCCCAACGCCTACTGTCAGTATCATGGAGGGAAAGGGCATGATACCAAAAATTGCTTCAAACTCAAGCACCTCATTCAAGACATGATTGAGAAGGGAGATTTGCCTATACCCCCGCCAACTAAGCCGACTAACAAGACGAATCCTCTGGGAATTCACACCATCTCTGACGATGAGCCGACCCTAGACTGCTCTTACCTCATCTTGCCGATTGACGACGAGGTGAATGTTCTGGAAAAGGATCCTTCAGACGGAGTGTTTGTGTTTAGTGCTGCCACTATGCTCACTATGTTTCAACAAGTTGAAGAGGCCATAGCCAGCCTCTCTGAGAGAATCACCCGACTCGACGACGCCTACCGTCGACTCATCTTCAATCCCCCAACACCGCGCCCAAGGGAGAATTCCCCAAGCTTTCAAAACTACCCACCCCAGGATGGATTGCTCCCGCGACCATTCTGGCATAGACCTCACGAAAATCACCTTCAAAATAATCACCTTCAAAATAACTACCCTCAAAATAACTACCCCCATAAAAATCGCCCTCACAAAAATATTCCCCACAAGAACTACCCACCGAGGAATACCCCTCCAAGGTATCCTTGAGACTCTGAAATTAATGGCATGTGGAGGGATGATGTTGAGGATGTCTATATCCTCCCAGGGAAAGAGAAGCGGACAAAAGAAATCGGACATCTCATCCGGTCCGGACGTCCCTATCAAAATCCGAGCAACCCAACGGTCGTTCCAACAACGAATGACCAAATCGTCCCAGAGGTGGACACTCAGCCAAAGGTCCCCGAGAACTCAATCCTGAAACAGCTCCAAAAAGCAAAAGCCAAAATCTCAATTTGGCAATTGATCGCAACGTCTTTTGAGCATCGACAGGCCTTGCTGCAGGCCGTGGGAAAATTTACCGTGCCCTCCACCTCTTCCCCAGAAGAAATAGTGGCACACATGACGAGGGACGCCCCTGATCTGAGTAACCCGGTCGTCTTCTCCGACGAGGACATCCCTCCATTTGGAGCCAATCATAACCTGGCCCTGTACATCACCGTACAATGCCTCCAAAAGAATATACCAATGGTCCTCGTGGATGACGGTTCCGCCGTGAATGTCATCCCTCTCAAAACTGCCCACAGGCTGGGTGTCAAGGAATCTGATTTGATCACAACGAATCAAGGAGTACGCGCCTACGACGGAACTCGTCGCAAGGTCGCTAGGCTAGTCACTTTGACCGTCGCAACCGGACCCTTAGAAAGACAAACCAGTTTTCAAGTGGTCGACATCGACGCGTCCTTCAACATGCTCCTGGGACGTCCCTGGATTCACGCCGTTAAGACGGTCACATCAACGCTACACCAGAAGATCAGGGTCCCCTTTAACGAGAAAACAATCACGATTCCCGCTTCCCCAATCAAAGCAGTTATGAGAAGGGGGATAGCCTCCCAAGCCATTGAGGAGGACGACAATGAAATGTGGGGTTTCCAAGCCGTAAACGCCATAACTAATGAATCGGCAACCTCTGAGTGTGACCCGTTCACCAACCTCACGGTCAACCGTATCATGATGCATCAGGGTTACTTCCCGGGTTTGCCGCTCAAACCACTAAAGGACCCATTGCCTCCCTTGAAACAGGCTAAGGTCCCCAACATTCCCTTTGGACTGGGGTACGAACCTACTGACCAAGATATCCAGGAGATGAGACTCCTAATCCGAAAACGCAAGAAGCACGGAGTCATCCTCCGTCCCTACCACCTGACTCTCAACGGATACTTTGTCCCCGAGGGAGAGTCTGAACTCTACCACGGCTTTCCGGAGCCAATATATGATTCTGTGGCCAGGGCTAGATACCCGGGAGTGGAAGTCTTCTAGGACTGTTACTTTATCCCCGACAACATCGAAGCTGCATCAACTGAGTCCAAGCCGTCACCATGCCTTGACGGACAAGCTGTCACACTCTTATTTGGGGAAGATAACGTCAAACACCTCGACTATGAGGACATTATCAACATCGCCCTGAAGGACAACCAGTTCGATCCAACCGCCTTGATCTCCGATACTGACCCGGAGAAAGCTACCCAGGGCTAGAGGAAGACCGTCAAGTGGACCGATCGCCAGGGCCGCATTCTCAAGATAACAACTGGAGAAGGCCCTATGTTCAAAGAGAGAAGTGAAGAAGGATCTGAGTCTGAGTCTGAGTCGGAGTCAGAGTCTGTCATAGCTCATAACACTCCGGATGTCCCATTCAAGGTCCCCTTCCCACTGTTTTATCACAAAGTCGTGGCTGATTCAGAGGTTGAGTCTACTAAGGTCACCCCCACTCCCATGAATGGTGACAACCTGGAGCCTGTTCTAGGGGTCACTTCCTCTGTCGTGTCGCCTCTGACTAATCACGAGATGTCTGTCCTTTCCGAGCTTTTCGCTCGTGTCAACTTAAAGAACGCTAAGTTTACTTATGACTCGTCTCAATTTAACTGCAATGCAATTATGAATGACTATGAGGAATTTGACTTGAGTGACTACCCACCTCACTTAGCCAAAGAACTTGACAAACGGGAAACCAGAACCCCCATCATTGAGGAAACCGAACCTATTAACGTAGGAACCGACAATACACCTCAAGAACTTAGGATAGGGACAACCCTGGACCCCTCGGAAAGACAACAGTTCATTGACCTCCTCCACGAATACAAGGACGTGTTCGCATGGTCTTACAGAGATATGCCTGGGATTGACAGAGAAATTGCAGAGCACCGGATACCCATTAAACCCGGAGCTAAACCTGTGAAACAGAAGCTACGCCGGATGCGTCCGGAGTGGGCCCTAAAAATCAAAGAAGAAGTGGACAAATAGTTCAAGGCTGGGTTCATCAAAGTGTCTGAATACTCGGATTGGGTGGCCCACATTGTGCCCGTACCAAAGAAAGACGGGAGAATTCGGGTTTGCGTCGACTTCAGGGATCTGAACAAGGCAAGTCCAAAAGACGACTTTCCTTTGCCACATGTTGACATTCTGGTGGACAATATTACCGAACAAACTCTCCTATCATTCATGGACGGGTATGCTGGGTACAACCATATTAAAATGGCTGAGGAAGACATGCACAAGTCTGCGTTCACTACACAGTGGGGTACATATTGCTACACGGTCATGCCTTTCGGCCTCATCAACGCCGGAGCAACCTATCAGAGAACCGCTACTACTCTCCTACATGACATGATGCACAAGGAGGTAGAGGTGTATGTCGATGACATGATTGTCAAATCAAAAGAATGGGACGGCCACATCAGCGCCCTCCGGAAATTCTTCGCTCGTCTGCGAAAATATAACATGAGACTAAATCCTTAGAAGTGTGCATTCGGGGTCACCTCCGGAAAACTCTTTGGACATGTCGTCAACAAAAGAGGCATTGAGATTGATCCAACCAAAATCAAAGCCCTTCAACAAATGCCTCGGCCTAGGAACGAGAAGGAGATTCGGGGATTTCTCGGTCAGGTCCAATACATCAGCCGGTTCATTGCCAAGCTCACTATGATTTGTGAACCAATATTCAAGAAGCTTCGAGCCTCCGATCACACCGATTGGGACGACGACTGTCAGAAATCCTTCGACAGGATAAAGGAAATCATATCCAAACCTCCTGTCCTCATGCCACCTCAACCGGGGATTCCTCTATCCCTATACCTGACTGTTACCAACACAGCCATGGGAGCAATGCTAGCACAAACAGTTGGCAACGAAGAGCGAGCCATCTACTACATCGGCAAAAAGTTCATTGAGTACGAGACGAGGTATACCCAACTGGAAAAGACATGCCTTGCCTTAGTATGGTCAACAAAGAAGCTGCGGCATTACATGCTCAGCTACACGGTCCAAATCTACTCCAAGATGGACCCGGTTAAATACATCTTCGAAAACCCCGTACTAAAGGGAAGGCTGTCTAGATGGACACTGATGCTGTCCGAGTTTGATCTCAAGTTCGTACCCCTCAGGGTTATCAAGGGAAGAGCAGTTGCCGATTTCCTAGCAGAAAATCCCGTCAACGAGGATCTAACGACCGACACATGGTCACTTCCTGACGAGGACATCCTTTATGCTGACTCCGACGCATGGGACCTATACTTTGATGGTGCATCTAATCTGAGAGGCTTCGGGGTAGGAATCCTCCTAATATCACCATAGGGAGAACATGTTCCGATCTCGGTCAAGCAAGACTTCGCCGTCACTAACAACGCCGCTGAATATGAAGCATGTCTCATCGGCCTACAAGCACCCATCACACTTGGCATCAAGAGACTGAGGGTCCATGACGATTCCTCACTCATCATCAATCAGGTATCCGGATCATGGAATATCCGATCTGACAGCTTAGCTCCCTACCAAGCGAAGATCAGTCAAGAGGCCGAATTCTTCGACCAAGTCGACTACTTCCACTTGCCACGAGAGGAAAATCAATTTGCTGATGCCCTGGCAAAACTTGCCGCGCTCGTCAACATACCTGACGACATGACGTCAATTAGACCTGGCCGAAAAACCGATCGAAAATACCTGAATCGACACCTGACCGTACACCCGAAAGGTATAACTGAACTTCACCTCGAAACCTGAATCGACCTGAATTGATTCGAAATCGAACCGAATTTGTAATATCTGAAATAGACCCAAAATCGAATGAACCTGAACTGTTTCAACCTGAATTGTTTTAATCTGAACCGATATATACCTGAACCGATTTCAACCCGTACATTAATGACAAAAACCCAACATTAAAACCCGAAATGAGCCGAATATACCTAGGCGTCAGATCTAGGGTGTCTTTTTGTACATGAGTGTCACCCATTTGACGTCAATGAATTAATATTATATCGTAGTTATACAAAAAAACATTATTTATTACTTTAAAAAAAAATTCTTCGTATTATATCCAATGTTTTGAATCTTTGAATAAAGACTTAATCCCTTCACATCCGATCCGATTATTACCTGACTCGAATCTCATCTGCTCTGATATTAACCCGACTCGAACTTTATTTGCACTGATATTGACCCAACTCAAACCTGAACCGATCTGAAATATCTACAACTGATTAAAAGTGAAAACTGAATCCAACCTGAGTTGAACCGAACTGAAATCGAAAAAAAAGATAAACCGAAATAATCCGATCCGAAAGAACCCGAACCGAAACTGATCCGATTGACCCGTTTGCCACCTCTAACGTCAATGCCCCTATGTGTCGAAAGACGGAGAGAGCCGGTTCACGTTTTTGCTATTATCGACGACGAGGAAAGCCATGATGAACCTTGGTACCAAGCCATCCTCAATTACTAAACCAAAAACGAATTCCCTCCCAACTCTGATCAAAGAGGACAAAGAGCCATCCGTTTACTTGCATCACAATTCGTGATAAACCAAAATCAACTCTACAAAAGAACACCCCAAGGAATTCTCCTCATTTGCATTGACCATCACAAAGCCAAGAAGGTCATGGGAGAGGTTCACGACGGAGAATGTGGCCCTCACATGAGTGCAATGACGCTTACACGGAAAATCATGCGTCTAGGTTACTACTGGACCACCATGGAAGATGATTGCCGTAACTACGTCAAACATTGCCACAATTGCCAAATCTTCGCCAACATACAACACATACCACCATCCCTTTTATACACCATGACATCACTCTGGCCATTCTCAACCCGGGGCATCGACATCATCGGGAAAGTCAACCCAATAGGCACCAAGGGGCATTGCTTCGTCCTCGTCGCCATCGACTACTTCACCAAATGGGTGGAAGCCCAGTCATATGCAATCTTGGCCGCCAAACAAGTGGCCAAGTTCATTCAAAACAACATCATCAACCGATATGGGGTACCCCATGAAATCATCAGCGATCAAGGCTCTCACTTCCGGGCGGAAACTCAAGCTTTGCTGGACAAGTACAAAATCAAGCGACATCGATCATCCCCCTACCGTCCCCAAACCAACGGAGCGGTGGAGGCAGCGAACAAAACTCTTGTCACCATTATCAAGAAAATGCAAGACAACTACCGCGATTGGCCGGGCAAACTCCCATTCGCACTCTGGGGATACAGAACCTCCATTCGAACACCGACAGGCGCCACACCCTTCTACCTAGCATACAGTATGGAGGCGGTTCAACCGGTAGAATTAGAGGTCCCTTCTCTACGCATCCTACTGGAGAGTCAAGTCCCTGAGGCGGAATGGACCCGTCGAAGGTACGAACAACTCACTCTTCTAGACGAACGACGACTCAACGTCTTGCACAACGTCCAGTTATACCAACGACGTATACAACGGGCATTCAACAAGAAGGTTAAACCAAGAAACATCCAGGAGGGCGACTTGGTCCTCAAGTCAGTTCGAGCACCATTACCCGTCGATCCGAGGGGAAAATTCAAACCCAACTGGGCCGGGCCATACCTGGTCAAGAAAATACTTTCGGGGGGCGCAGTGAGACTGAGCGACCTAGATGGGGTGGACTTTACAAACCCGACCAACCTAGACCAACTCAAGAAATACTACCCTTGAACCCTAGCAACCAACAACCTAGCCTAGTTTTACAACTAGCAACGACCTCAACCCTCTTCAAGTCAAGTTCCTCAAACATGTTCTGATTTGATATTGCTTGTTTTATCGAGTCTAAGCTGCGGCACCTTTCCCGTTTCGAATGTCCTTTGATCCGTCAAAGGCAACGTCCATTTGCACTAAAACGAAACAACCCCTGAACTACGAGCATGGTTTGATTTCACCTCTTCAGGTGGATACGTAGGCAGTCCCTCTTATGCCTGAGGGAAACAACCACAAAACCCAATCAAATTCACAAAATATTTCGAACTACGATCATGGTTTGATTTCACCTCTTCAGGTGGATACGTAGGCAGTCCTTTCTTACACAAGAAGGATACAACCATTCCCACAATCAAAATACAACCATCCCCACAATCAAAAAAACATTACCCACATACAAAAAACACCCCCATAAAAAAAAAAGAGCAAAGGGAAAACCATTCCCCTTTTCCACAAAAATACAAAAATGAGCCTTTCTCCCTTTCCACAAAATACCACTTTCCCAAGTGAAAATGTTTAGGACGATTCAAATCGAATTGCCTTTACCAAATGGATGGAAGAAACAAGCGTTCACAATTTTCGACACGAGCAATCCTCTTATTTAATTAATAATGGGAGGGATTACAATTTCAACAAATAAAGCTCGACAAGTCTACAACTTGTCAAAGCTAAGGTGTCAACTAACACACCTCACATAATAAAACTAGCACAAAACACACAATAACTAGCTAGTACAACATAATAAAAACTCACAACAATAATACAACATAATAATAAAGTGGGTAATGGAGGTCTTCACTCTTCCATTCTACCCTTGCCTTTTCCTTCGGGGTACATCTTCCCCTTGTTCTTCTTGTTGGCCCGCCTAGCATGGACTTCTTCCTCGGAACGGATCCTCAACGGATCTAAGACGGCGATGGCCTCCGGTCTAGCACAAGACCCCATATTCGACCCAAGACGAGCCAATGCACGGCCCACCATATCCTTGGGACCGGAACTCCTCCTCTTCGGTGGTCTCATCACATCGTGGGTAGCTTCATCAACATACTCCTCAAAGAAGCCACGGTTGGCCTTGCCAACCTCTCGGTACTTCAAGTCGACAACCTCATCCTTACGGAATTTGGATCTCTCTTCCAAGGACGGAGCACGTGACCACTTGACATAAGCGGGAGTCACCCATGTCGTGGCAACGTGGTTTGGCACTTCCCAAAGCGGCCGAGTGGCTCACCATCTTCCGAAGAACTCCACAAGCTCAGAATTCTGGAAAACATTCTCTTGGACAAGAGTATATTGAGCGGGCACCTTTTGTTGACCCCCCATTTGCCTCATGAGCCTTTCGGGATATATGAAGGAAACAACCTTCAAACCCACCACCATCAAAGAAAGAGGACTAGCACCCGAAGCGGGCAACCCCGTGAAGGACCTCAAGTGCCACCACGGCACCACCCAACGGATATGAGGACCACCCTCCTCCGCCAATCTTGCGGCCCAATAGGCCTCGGTGGAAGCAAAACTATCCGGGTACAACTTCTTCCTCATGGTAAGGTGACGGAAGGAGTAAGAAGAAGGATCAACCGGAGGCTCTACATACCTTATCCTCTCCAATAGCCACACTTGGAGGATCCTTGGGGATCCGAAAGAGGGAGCTTCTCCACAAGAGCCTTCCTTGTCCAAAGCTTGGATAATCACACCAACCATGATGGATCTCTACCATGCTCCATTTGCTCAATCACATGGATAAGGGTCATGCTACCATGGCATCTTGGCCCCTCCTTCTTCAAGACATCAACAATGAGGTACACATGGACAAGGCAAAATACAAGAGCCCTTCTTCTAGCCACCTCCGAGACATTAGCATCTAATCGGTTTGAAAAGATGTTGATAAGAGCCAACATATCCACACCATGTGGAGCAAGAAGAAAGTTGATTTGGCTTGTTGACAAGCCCAACATGGAACGGAATTTCTCTTTGTAGCACAACCGAGTCGGAGGAAGCACCGGAGCACAACCCGGTCACCCACCAATGGCTTCAACTTCTTCGACAAGAGGACAAAGCTCACCTTTTGGGAAAACAAAAACATGATGTTTCGAATCCCAAAACCGAGAACATGCTTCAAGAAACGAAGGTTGCACCTTAACTTGACGAAGCACCAACAATTGACCAACTCCCATGCAAACGAGTTGATGCTTTTCGGGAAGCGACAAATCCCGGCACCATTGTCGCAAGGCATTCTCAAAAGCATCCATGAAATATTTTTGTGGAAGAAGAAGAGGTTTTGTAGAGATGATTTTGTGTTTCGGATGATGAAACAATGAAGCGCAAACATCCCTATTTATACAAAATGATCAGCGCATTTTTCAGAAAAAGGGGAGAGCCGGCTTCCATCGCCAGGCTGCTCGCGCCTCTTTGGACCATCTCCAGGATTCCCGCTGTTGACTTGTCTCTTTCAACATGTGCTCTCTCCTGACACCTCAAAACTCCCGCCAGGAACCTCGCGCCTCTTCGGGATGATCCGGAACATTTTGTGTTTCCTCACACTCACATTTCCTTATTTTCGCGTTTTACGAAATCGGACACGGTTTCCATGACGCAGCTTTAAACATACGGATTTTTCTTTTTTTTTTTTTTAAGGGGGGAAGGGCTAGTCGCCCCGATCTGCGATGGATCGTTTCCATGTCAGTCGAAATTCCGAAAATTTTTCGCTTTTTCGCAATTCAAAAATCAAAATCGAGAATTGATAACACGACATCAATTTTCCTCAAAAATTCAAGCGCTCACAAATTCGAGTCTTGACATCAAACATCAAATATACTCGCAAAAATCCTTTTCTAAAAATTCTTTCCTGACGGTTTGAGTTTGAATTTTTTGAGTCAATTTCAATAATTTCGACGCAATTCACGACACGAGTTAATTGCTCAAATTTTCAAATCATTTCCTCTGAATTCCGAACGTGACGATTTGTCATGGAATTTTCAATTCATTTCAAAATTTCAAATTTTAACTTCAAGTCATCTTGGTTAATTTTTGTTCTTCAATCAAATGCTTTTACGTGTTTACGTTTATGCGTATGTGCTATTTGTTGCCTGTTTTCTACACTAACGATGCAGGAACTGGTGCAAAGCAAAAGGAGAATCAAACAGCCGACATCGCTCCTCCGAAACACAACACAAAAAAGCCAAAAATCACAAAATAAACCACAATCCAAAAACACATATATACAAACCGCCTTACGCAAAATACATCAACAAACGTCTATCATACAGACACTGGCCTAAAAAAAACGTCTATCATACAGACACTGGCCTAAAACAAACGTCTGTCATACAGACACTGGCCTAAAACAAACGTTTATCATACAGACACTGGCCTAAGACAACGAACTGGGGGCTATCCGCCACCTACCGAACTAAGCACTCCCTACCCTTCCGATCAGAAAAGAAAGGGAGCAACATGGGAAATAGGGAGCAACAACGAAAGCAGAGGAGGTTACCATGACGATAACCCCCCACTCCTGCTCCACGACAAAAAAGAAGACAATGTCTTGCAGACTTCAGATGATGAGGAGGCCCAGAACGAAAAGGACAAGCCAGCCATATCAGCCGCCACTCGTCCTCTACGGAAGCATCCTCCACCACCGCCTCGAATACGGCAGCCTCCTCAGCCGCTACAGCCCCTCCAAGATCGACTTCCTCCTCCAAAGCCTCAATGACGGACCCCATAGGTCCCAGACGATACCCTGCGATAAAAAAGCAACAACAAAAAAAACGTCGGTCGGAATTTCGGCATTACGACGGCATGAAATGGATAAATCCAAAAACAAAAAAACGCAACCTGCAATGCAAAAAACAAGGGCAATCCCGCCCAAAATCCAACCAAACAAAACCATTCACAAAAAACGCAAAAACGACTCGCCCATCTTTTCAAGCAAAAGACGAGTCAAAACCACAAAAACGGCATTTCAAGACCCATACAAGGTCCGCCTACATACCAAAATACATTCCCGACACAATGGGGTATTTTTCTACGGCTCAAAAAGGCAATTCATACGCTAATTTGAGCCCAAACCGGTCAAAAATTCAAAAACGGCCGCAAAAAGGCAAACGTGATTTTATCACGCCTCAAGGTGACCTAAATTACCAATAAGGTCCAATTCAAGGCAAACTGACTCAATTCAAGCCCAAACAGGCGCTTATTTTGTCAGACATAAGACCGTCGCAAAAGGCAAAAATCCAATTTTGCCCACAAGCATCCAACGAAGGTCCTTAAATGGCAAATAAGGGTTTTCCCAACTACAATGCAACCTAGTGGGACCCACTACCCAAGCAAATAAACTTGGCATTGTGAAATGAGAGGATTTCTCGCTTCACTCACGTTTTTCGAGCCTAGGGAGTGGGAACGGGGACCAAAATGCAAACTAAAAGCACCCATATACTCCTAAACAGGTTTCTAACCTAATGCAAGCATCAATTTCACTCGAAATGGGCTCAATCAAAAACGCCCAATTCGATTTTTAGGACGAAATTCGCCCTAATTCAATCAAGCTAAAAAATCAACGAATTTGAATGGATTCAAGAAAATACTTACCTTGAGATGACATTGTTGATAAAGGCAAGAACTCGAACAAGCAAGAAGGTCCTTCAATGGCGATTTTTCGCTTTGTTTTGTCGAAATGAAGAAGACGAGGTTATGAATGATATGCGGCCTGACCTCGCGACTTTTACAGAAAATAGCGAAGCCCCTTTGGTTCGCCAGGTGGCTCGCGCCTCAATCAGGCGTCCCTTGCTTTTTCAGCGAAATTTGGGCTTTAGCCCAATTTCCACATAACAAACTTCGAATTTCCATTTGACGATATTAAAGGTCGTCATTTTTCTCAAAAAACAAATAGTGAAAATTCAAATTCACTATTTTCGAAAGCTTTAAACGACGGCACATAAACCGTCCCTCCAATCTAATAGTGAAAATTTAAATTCACTATTTTCGAGAATTTTCAAGCAAACGGCGATCAAACCGCCAATTTCAAAAATAATGGTGAAATCAAAATTCACCATTTTCCTTCAAAATTTCAAGAATAATAGCGAAAATTCAAAAATCGCTGTTTCTCCAAATTTTAGACGACGTCGATTAAAACCGTCATTTTCAAAATAATAGTTGGAATTTGAATTCCACTATTTCCATCAAATGTCAACGGTGGCACATAAACCGTCACTTCAATTAATAGTGAAAATTCCAAATTCACTATTTCCATCAAATGTCAGCGGCGGCACATAAACCGTCACTTCAATTAATAGTGAAGATTTCAAATTCACTATTTCCATCAAATGTCAACGACGGCATACAAACCGTCACTTCAAACGCAATAGCAAACTCAAAATTTGCTATTTTCCTTCAAAATTAAAACAAACGGCGATCAAAACCGCCACTTCAAGCGCAAAGAAGAACGACGAATGGTGAAGATGCCAAATTTACTATTCTTTCAAATACCAGCAGGGGGCTTCCTCGCGGAACCCACTCATTCCAAAAACAGCGATAGTGAGAATCCATACTCACTATTTCCCCAGCGACATAACGAGTTCGCTACTTTCAAAACAAGCCCATTTGACGCGGCTATCCCCATGGTCCATTAACCGACCGTATCATTAGCTGGCGAGCCTTTGTCCGCAAGCGTTTAAGGACAGATCCCGAGGATGCCTCGGGTACATTTCCTTATCATTGGCTGGCGAGCCTTTGTCCGCAAACATTCAAGGACAGATCCCGAAGATGCCTCGGGTACATTTCCTTATCTTTGTCTGGCGAGCCTTTGTCCGCACACATTCAAGGACAGATCCCGAAGATGCCTCGGGTACATTTCCTTATCATTGGCTGGCGAGCCTTTGTCCGCAAGCGTTCAAGGACAGATCCCGAAGATGCCTCGGGTACATTTCCTTATCATTGGCTGGCGAGCCTTTGTCCGCAAACATTCAAGGACAGATCCCGAAGATGCCTCGGGTACATTTCCTTATCTTTGTCTGGCGAGCCTTTGTCCGCACACATTCAAGGACAGATCCCGAAGATGCCTCGGGTACATTTCCTTATCATTGGCTGGCGAGCCTTTGTCCGCAAGCGTTCAAGGACAGATCCCGAAGATGCCTCGGGTACATTTCCTTATCATTGGCTGGCGAGCCTTTGTCCGCAAACATTCAAGGACAGATCCCGAAGATGCCTCGGGTACATTTCCTTATCTTTGGCTGGCGAGCCTTTGTCCGCAAACATTCAAGGACAGATCCCGAAGATGCCTCGGGTACATTTCCTTATCATTGGCTGGCGAGCCTTTGTCCACAAACATTCAAGGACAGATCCCGAAGATGCCTCGAGTACATTTCCTTATCTTTGGCTGGCGAGCCTTTGTCCGCAAACATTCAAGGATACATCCCGAAGATGTCTCGGGTACATTTCCTTATCATTGGCTGGAGAGCCTTTGTCCGCAACCTTTCAAGGACACATCCCGAAGATGCCTCGGGTACATTTCCTTACAACAGCTGGCGAGCTTTTGTCCGCAAACAACCAAGGACGTATCCGAAGATGCCTCAGGTATGACTCCTTCCTATGGCTGGCGAGCCTTTGTACGTAGTCTAACGGACTTTAAACGACCCGCACGGACAGTCGACAGACTCTAAACTGTTCCCGACGACAGGTCCTTGACTCGTACCCTCGAGTCGCCTTGGCGTCGCCCTTCCCGACGGCAGGTCTTTGGCCCGAATCCTTTCGAGCCGCCTCGACGTCGCTTGGGTCTCCAGGTTGTAATCTTCGATTGACCTGGGGGCTCTACTTTGACTTTCGCCCTGTCCAAGCCTCAGTCAAAGTGGGGGCTCTGTAGATACCCGGTATCTGCTGATACTCCAACAAACACCCGATGATTATCGGACTACAACATGTTTTGGAATCGCGGCGTTTGATATACAGTTTGTGTACAACTTTACGTCGGAAAACTTAAAACGATTTCGAAAATAAAACATTTTAAAACATTTTAAAAATACCTGGAGTGTTTAATACACAACGACGGGGTCGCAATGACACTAACTAGAGTCAAAACCGACACCGGACCAAAAACCGACTCAAAAATTCAAATCCCGACTCCAACAACGAGTCAAACCGAGTCAACCACAAAAAACAAACATTTCAAACCTTCTACCTTAAGTTTTCCCGGATTCATGAATGGTCAAGTACCAAACATGTGACTACAAAACCTAGGATAGAACAAATCATGATTGCGTTTCTTGTGAAAGTGACAACACAGCTCGAAGACCCGCAACGTGCCTCGCGCCTCTTTGAGCAGCCCAGGTGGCCACGTCGCTCAAAACTCACACAACCACTCATTCTCCTATAAATACCCCTCAAATACCACCCATTTGAGATTTACGCGAGTGTCCGCCCCCTCTTTTCTCTCTTAAAATTCTCGACTCGACTTCTAAAGTCACAACCCGACGCGTATTTACGACCTACCGATCGTAAACACGAGCCTTACACATTGTTTTGTACCGTCATCGTGCATTAAACCACTTGACCGACCACTTAGACCACTACACCATCACTAAACTTTTAAAACACTCTTTTACATACCAAAACGGTTTTAAACCGAGTTTTTTCCGATCAAACGAGTTATTACACTTACGTCGGTCACTTGCCATAACCAAACATGTAAGTATGAGGGTGTAAAAATCCTCTTTCATTATGTTTTCATTTGTTTCATGACTCTAACATGCTAAAACATGCATAAAATGAACCAAAACATGGAATAAATGAGCCAAAACTGATTTTTGGTCTGAGGCAGAAGCCCCTTAGGTCGCCAACTGGCCCGCGTCTAAATGGGGTATTCAGACCAGAGATCAACCATGTTTGTTCTCGTCATTTCCCTTAATCCATTTTTTTATATTTGTAATCGGTTTTCACCATTTCAAGTATTTTCGAACCCTTTTTATTTTTCATATGTTTTAACCATAAAGCATTTTTCACCCTTGGTTCCTCATACCATGACGGTTAAATCCGTGTTTCGGTGATAATATTTGTTTAATTACATTTAGAAGATATTTTAAAGCCTTTTATTTCATTTCTTTACATTTTCAAACAAACATATTAGTCACCAACACAAAGTCATCCTTGGTTCTACATACCATGCCGGATTTTAACCCGGGTACGATGATGAGTATCGGCTAATAACATTCAAATGGACTTAAAACAATTAGTCCATAATCATTTTTCAAAACTATTCATGTCAAGTTTTTCAAATCGAACCCGACACCGAATATTATCAAATAATGATGATTATTCGAGTCTAGTTCTTCAAATCAACAAACGCGGTCTAAACGACCCTTTCAAATCAAACCGGGTTCAAATACCCATTTTCAACACGTTTTATAACGTTTTCTAAAAGGTCAGAACACGGCACATAAACCGTGGGCTAACCCGCGCCTAAACAGGCTCTCCATTTCTCATTTTCAAAACCAGAGGGAGGCCCCTTACACCGCCGGCTGGCTCGCGCCTCATATAGCGAAATGCAGTACAGGCCTGCATTCCTTCCAAAGATCGCCTAGGACGATCCCGACTCCGATTAACCCGGATATAGGACGGATCGACGATTTATTCAAACCATATTTGCAAAATGCCTTACTAAGACAAATGGATCATGTTATGCACCCTAAACCTAATACGGTAAATGGATGTTTAATTTCCGTCTTGCATGCAAATCAACCATTAATCCAACTCGACATCTTATACTTGATACTTGGATTAAATCAACCGACTTAGAAAGCTCTCACATGTTAGGTTTAAATTATTGGATGCGCATTCATGCATTTAAACCGTTTTATCAATTTTTGCATTCAACCAACCAAGATCGATCAGTAGAGGCCGCTAAACGCGGGCGGGATTGGGTGTCTGATTAAAGGGCTTCCCAATACGTACCTTCACCTCTTATTCAGAAACTTTGGATAGTGGACGACCTTATCCAGGGCGTACGAGAGTCATTCTAGAGATAGGATGCTAAAGAGGGATGATTTCCTTATCTTTAGTACCTATGTCAAACGCTGCTTTGTGCTTCGATTTGACCGAGGTATAAAGTGGAATTCGAACGGGTTCCAGGCATCCCACAAATGCTTGGTGGCGACTCCGAACATCTCTAATCGTTTCGAGACCCTTACCGAGACGAAACCGACCGATCTAAAACGATCCGGTCGAAAGCACCTTTACGCCGCCGAGCGTGGCTTTCAAAAAAGACCGTTGTATGTCCGCAGATCGAACCGGGCCTGCAGGTGGGCCATGTCCACACCGGGTAGGAGTTGTTAGGAGCTAATGCAAAGACTTGGGAGACGTCCTAAAGTCGTGAACTCGTCCTACAACTTTAAACCGGTCACTATGGGGTGGTATGGGATCGCTATGTGTTTACTAATGTTTATATGTATATGATGGATGATATTTTGTTTGGAATTGTTGGAAAAGTATATTAGAAGGATGAATGATGTGGTGGAAATGGGAAGTAGTTCATATATGATAATATGTGATGAATAATGATGTTGCAGGATGGATGATTTATAATGTGGCTATACTAGTAACATGTGATTAGGGGATGTGATATGATTATACGTAATTTTGTTTGCGTAAAGTTATATAATAAGTTCATATACTTAGCTATTGTTGTATCGTATGCACTTGTTAGATGAAGAATGTGGTTGAAATGGATGAATTGATTGGAAAAGATGGAGTGGAAATTGCATGAGAATATGAATTTCGTGATTAAGAATATGTTTAGGTGACAAAGTGGATTTGTAGTAGTGTTGTATGAGTATGTTTTGTTTTACGAAAAGTTATAAAGTTAAAGCATGCGGGTAGTACATGATTGATAAGTTGAATGTTATATGAGCATGATAGATGTTATTGTTTGGCTTTTGGTAGATAGTAACATGTGGTTAAGGATAGTGGTTTTACAAGTATCGAGTCGCTTTTGTTCACTTCGTTGATGTTTAAGTTGTTTGAAAGAGAAAATCAAATAGTTATGTTGTTCGATTATAGAGAGGTTGTCTTTAAACTGTTATAACTTGAGATGTATATATGATTTTGATGTGATTCCAATTTTAGGTGATAGTGTGTTCTTTAGCGATTCTAACGATAGGTCACACGCCCAAAATGACCAAGAAACGAGTGAGATATAATCGTTTTACGAAAATTGGACACTGCTGAGAAATGCGTAGGGTACTCGATCGAGTGGCCCTCACTCGATCGAGTGCACCTCTTGTTACTCGATCGAGTAACCCTTACTCGATCGAGTAGCCCTGGTAATTTCTTATACGTGCTTCTGACCTTCGCCTACTCGATCGAGTAGGCTGTATTCGATCTAGTGACCCCTGTTTTGGGTCATATACTTATCTTTTGACTTCGTTGCATATTATGTTTAATTGAAAGGTGTTATTTTGCTTCTTTATGCATTGTTTTACATATGTGTTAGTCTTTATGCGTAAGTTACCCAATCTTATGATGTAGTGAGTGGCACCTTATGGTGGGTATGAGTTCGGTGGGGAGGACATGGGTTATATGTGGTTGTGATGGATAGTGGAAAAAGAAAAAGGAACATTGATGAGCTGATTGAGGCATGGTGCAAGTTTTGTGAGACGGGGTGAGTGATATAATTGCAAATTTGAGTAATGTAAAGGTAAGTGTATATGAGCAAGGAGTGATAATGTAAGTGTAAGGAACGTGAGAATGAAAAGGTTGAAAGGAAGGATGTGATAGTAGCGATTTGAGATGTGTAAGGAATTATGGAGGGAGATGTTTAAATTGTGTTGGTTAAGAATATATGCAATGAAAGGTCGTTGTAGAGGGATGGAGAAGAGTGGTATATAGTGAACTTAGATGGAGACATGTCGCGACGTAGATTTGTAGATAGTGAGTGAGTTTGGGAGATTTGGTTTATTAAGAGGTAAAACTAGTGTGTGCTTTTCTTGGGCAATTAACGGTATGAAACAATTTTTGGTTTGTGAGTGATAGCATGATAAGAGAAGATCCATGGTAAGAAAGATTGAGATGGTACTGATATGAAATAATGGAATTTTAGTTTTGGAACAACGAAAAGGTAACTAGATTACTAGAGAGTTAGGTACAAGGAGTAAGGAGATGAACTATTAATTGGTATTGTTGAGTGTAAAGAGAAAAGAAGGATAAACGTAAGCTGAGAAAAATGTTGACCGGAGTTATGTGATATAGAAGTAAGGAATCGTCGAGATGTATGATACTATCATGAGGATGTGAGTTAATAGTTATATAGGAATTTCAGGACAACATGATTAGTCATGAGTTTCGAGGAATTAAGGGAGTAAGAAATTGGTAGAGTATCTGCACGATATGAGATTTTGGTGGAGAGTTAGATGACGATACAATTAAGGATAGTATTGGGAAGAATGTTGAGGTAAATTTTGTTGGTGGATTTGATGTCGTTATTTGGAATGCTAACCGAAGATAGGAAATGAACTGTATATTTAGAGATGAGTGTAAGAGATTTGTTATACGAGCAATGGTGGTATTGTGGTGTTGTCACTAGGGGTCAAGGGTGATGATAGATAAGAAAGATAGCAATTCTAAAGAGGTTGATTTTGTAGAGGCCGGATTGATATGTACGGTTGTGAGGAAGTATAAGACGTGGTCTTAGGAGGCGGTTTCTAGTAGTTGAGTATTAGCTGTATGGTTATATTTGGCAGGGGGTGATGGTTATGCGAATGGGAGAATATGTTATGAGGGGCATACGAGTTAAGCTCGGGCGAGAGGTAACCTTTATCAAGTGGTAACTTACATGATCAGGATTGACTAGTTGGATGTGAATACGGGTCTATGATGTGTATAAACGTTAGTGTGAGGTTCTGACCTCACGAGAAGTGGTATGGTCTGATAGTTATAAAGTTGTTATTTGAATGTTCTGTAATGCATGTTGAGTACGGTAACCGGTTGTTGAATGATATTCAAAAGTGATAGTTTGGGTGATCTGGCATGGCTAGTTATACTTGTATGTATATTTATGATACATGTTTATTCCGTGAAATGGTAGGGATGATGTTCATGAGATTCTTATCTGTTTATTCTGTGTAATATATTGTGTTGCGATCTAGTAAAGCGGTTTTGAGTAAGTTTTCTTGTCCGGGAATTTATCCTGTGTCAGTGTTTATGGGAATTGTATAAGTTGTGATGTCTATCAATGTGGTTGTTGTGCCTCAGGTGGTGATCTGGGCACGGTAGTTCGTGTTGTGATGCGGGTATTTTCGCGTTGCGGTGCGGCTGTTGGTGACGGTGTTGCGATGCCGTCATCGGTTGTGGTGGAGTAGGCGGGATGATTACGAGACGAGTTTTCGAAAGTACATACCAGTTATACATAGATTGCTGTTTTGTTTACTACTGTTTCTTGTGAGTTTCGTTTGGACATATAGACTGTTGTTTTGTTTATTGATGTTTCTTGCTAGTTTCAGCTTGGGAGTGAAGGTAGAGTATGATATGGAAGAGAGTTGTGTATGTTTCCATTGTTGTCATGGTATAGTGATATCCTGTTGATGGGACATAGTTGCGAGAGGTCGTTGGAGTATTTGTAATGTTCTTTTAGAGGAGGCATTGGTTGACATAGTAATGGCAAGTGATTTGTGGAACATGTGTTGTACTGATCTGGAAGCGGCAGGTGGTTCACAATCTTTTATTGGGAGAGTGAGCATAGGGTGTTGGGAATTGGTATCATGTTAAGTTATGGATGAGTTTTGCGGTAATGAAAGAAAAGAACTTGAGGATGCAGTGTGAGTGTGTGTAATAATTGTGGATCATGAGTTCTAAATATGGAGATAGGTGCATGTATAAGGGATTATGTCATTTCGGCGGTAATAGGGAACAATTGGAGTAGTGGTTATGCTAAGGATTTTGTGGTATATGTTAGGTGGCGGGCCTAATGAATAAAGGTATGAGAACTGTTTAAGTAAGAGAGCCTTGGAAATAGGAATGGTTATAGGTGTTGAGGTTACAGGCGGTTATCTTTGACATGTGGTGGTGATGAGGATAATGAGAAGATATAGCTCAGGATCTAGTACTAGTGAGTTACGAGGACGTAACATTTATCTTAAGATGAGTAGGATGCGACAAATAGAGTTTGATGGTTGTATATGTTGTAGTAGATTTAGAAGTTTGAATCTTGGTGGAGGATAAAGGATGAATTTATATTGTGGTTGATATTCTTAAAAGGTCATGGTCGTGCTTGTAGTAATGTGATGTCTAGGAGTGTGAGAATACTTCGATAGTGTTGACAGTTGGGTGATTATGTTTATGAGTTTGATAGTGTTGACAGTTGGATGATGATTTTATGAGTGGGAGTAAACTTCGAGGACGAAGTTCCTTTTAAGGGTGGTAGAATGTAACATTCCGTTTGATGTATATGAGTGTCTTGATATTGGATTTTCTAGTGGATAACATTCTGGTAGTGTATGGAGTTAGTGTCAAGAGCGACTATAATGTAGTTGATACGATATCGTGAGCCATGTTGTGGAGGTAGGCATAGTTGGTGTTAAGAATTTATGTTTTATAGGTTAAGGTTTTGTTTTGTTTTGAGTTCTTAGTTACGTTGTTGTGTATTGATCGAGTTAGTATGTTTGTTTTGAGTATGGGTTGAACTTCGGGGACGAAGTTTCTTTTAAGGAGGGAAGACTGTAATACTACGGTTTTCTATGTCTTTGGGTACACTATCGAGTAGGGCTTACTCTGTCGAGTAAGTAAGTTGTCTTACGAAACAATGTTCTGTCTGATGGGTACTCGATCGAGTAAGTGTGGCACTCGATCGAGTAAGGGTCACTCGATCGAGTAAGTGACTTACTCGATCGAGTAAGTTGATTTTACGGGTTGTTTTAGCCGGGATTTATTAATAACGCGAGACTATTATATTAATCCTCCCGTCACTTTCTTTATCATTTTTCACCTTTTCTAAAACCTTTCAAAGAGAAGAGAAGTTACGTCGTCTTCATTCGTCGCGTTACTATCAAATCCCAAAGGCTAAGGTGGTCGGATCGTCGTGTTGTTTACGCCGTTGAGTTAATCGTGTCGAGGGTACGATCCTTGTATAGTTTTTATATTGTTTCATTGATTTTGGTTGAAACCCGAATTGGGTAAATTGGGTGTTTTGGGAGTATTGTGTTTATTAGATGGTGATTGTATGATTGTATGTTTGATAGGAAGTGATTTCATTGAAGATCGACTATGATAAGCTGATTGTGACGATCTTGGTGATTGCTTTTCCAGGTAGGATTTCCTACTCAGTTATTGGTTACATGGTTGTGGTTGATGGTTGTTTAATGTTGTAGTGATCTATAACATGTTGATTTGTTGTTGGAGTTATTGTTGCATAATTGATTGTATAACTGTATGTGGTTTTCGCGGTGCGTCCTCGGCTGAGTGGAGTTACTTGGGGGAGTGGCTTCACGCCCTTGATTCGCCCTCTGTGGAACCCGCCACAGAGGGGATATGCACATTAAGGAACATGGGTTATCGCTCAGATGAGATGAGCGGGGCTTAGGTGGGAACGGCTGCGGTCCCTCACGGGCGGTGTGGAATACTTATTGCGACGAGTATTCTGGCAGGACTACACGAGTTATGATGGAGATTGGATGATTGTGTGTTGTATCTGTTGTATTGTTTTTGTGTAATCAGTAACTGACCCCGTTTAAATGTTTTAAAAACTGTGGTGATCCATTCGGGGGTGGTGAGTAGTTGTCTAGCAGGTATACTATGGATGCACGTGGGATTAGCTGGGGATGGAGTTCCCACGAGCTGATAGTAGTCTTCTGCTGTGTTGTGATAATACTTTTGTTACTTTGTTGTAGTTTGGTTTTAGAACGGTTGTACTTTACTTTACAGTTGGTTTTGTTATGTAATCACTTAAACTTATCTATTAAAGTACGTTCTTTTATGGTCTATTTGATATTCATTACCTCAGGTAACCGAGATGGTAGCATTCTCGTGCATTAGGTGGTCCTGGTAAGGCACTTGATGTATGGGGGTGTTACAGAGATCTTGATAAATTATGTCATGTCAAGACAAATATGGAACCGAAATAAAATTGACGTCGATAAGTGGTGTTTTAGTATTTAATGTAGCGCTTGATATCATGCATGAAATAAAAATGAGGATCATGAACCAATGTCTGTTGATCAGTGCAGACATAAAATTTGATTGGCCAAAATGGAAAGATGCTATTGAAGCAGAATTTAAATAATTCCTAAACGGGAAGTGTTTAGGAAAGTAATTAATTTGCAGACTTAAGGGAGTAAAGCCTCTGCGCTAAAAATGGGTATTTGTTCGGAAAAAGAAATGAAAATGGTGAAATAGTCAGATATAATGCTCGTTTAGTTGCACAATTATACCTGATATATTATTTCTATTAATCTTTTAACAGGGTATAGTTCTTGTCCCACCCAGAGGCATTGAAATTTACTGCTATATTTTCAAGGTACGTATGATATGGGTTTATATTATTTTATTTAAGGCCAAACATAGTTAGTTGGTTTTGCAGATGCAGAGTTATTGACAATTCGCGGAACTGATCTGAAGTGTGTATTGTTATTCATTATGCGATCTACCTCAAGAAATAAGTCACCAACTATTTTACATGAAGACAATACAGCTTGCATTGCTCAACTAAAGCAGGATTCATCAAGGACATTTTACCAAGGCACTTCCAAGCAAAATATTTCAGAAGCTAATCAATTAACTTGGGTTACGTTGTCTCAAGGATGTCAAGCGATGTTTTGATGAGGGGGAGTAAATACGCGTTGCACTCTTTTTCCCTTAGCCATGGTTTTGTCCCACAGGATTTTCCGGGCAAGGTTTTTAACGAGGCAACCCCCAATGCGTATTACGGAGATTATTGTACTCTTTTTCCATTATTAGATTTTTTGTCCCATAGGGTTTTTCCTAGTAGAGGTTTTAACGAGGCATTTTCTTCGATGATGGATATCCAAGGAGGAGTCTTACGAAATATCTTTAGATATTATATGGATGTCCATATATTTTCATATCTTTAGGAGATATTCTCTTACCATATTACGATGTACTCTTATACTATATATACTCCTTCCTATGAATAAAGCTAGACATACTTTTGGTCTCTACATTCTCTCTATAACTCTCTATTATTTATAACATTTTCAGCATTCATAATTAACGAGCACGTCCCTATTGCTGTAATATGCATGTTGTCCCATTCTGTATTCCAAATCATGATATTATACACTCGTTAACAACCTTACCAATTCAGCTTCCTGGTAGGAGTATTAAACATCGGTATAGCATCGATCTTAGAACTAGTCACAATTTAATCTCGGACTTATTGTCATAAATGGAGCCAAAACATCATCAAAGTCCGACCGTGGTAACCTTAGAACATTTGGAAAAGTGATAATTGTTGGATTTGGACTTTCATTAGTCGGTTTTCTTATTTATGAAAACGGGTTGAATGTGACCGGTAAAGCCCACTACAGTTGTATGCTCCATTGGGCCTAGGTATGTCTCAGTCAGTACGGTTAAGTACATAGTGTGATGGTACTAATTAGTGTAGGACCTGTTTATTATACAGTGGGCAGCCTGATGGGGGGACCCAAATACAGTTCTCTTATGGCTAGGTCTCTCTTCCTGTCTAGAATACATCTAACCTATATAAATAGGTTATTGGGTTGACAAGTCCCATTGATTGCCATCATAAGGAAACCTAGAAGTGGGAGGAGAAGATCCTAGTAAACTAATCATCTTATTACTTATTATTATTATTATACGCTCCCTTATTGCTTCCGCTAAAGGTATGTACCCTATACAATGATCCTTATAATTTATCTTACATGTGGTATCAGAGCAGGATTGTATTAGGGTTTATTATTATTTTCGGCTAATCGGTACAAGAAATATTAATTGTCGTCTCACACTATCCGATCATTATGCATAGTTTAAATTTGACATTGCTATTGATTATAGATTACGGAGTTCGTAGTACCAATTATGTCGGCTGGTTTTCTTTGTTTGTGCGGATCACTAATCTATTTGGGTTTAATATTTCTTTTGACTTTTCATGATTGATTATTGATCCTTTGTACGTATGCTGGTGGGGGGGACTCACAAAGTTTCCTGTTTCCTTCCTCTTTGGTCATCACGCCATCATCATTATATCATCATGCTATCATCATATCATATAAATATTTGTTGCTAGTAAAGAAAATATAGCATGCACAATAAAGTTAAGCCTTCTCTTTACACTTTGTTATTAGATTTTAATGAGTGGTTTACGTATGTACCTTGACCCGAAATAAGTTTATCATGAAAACGAATGCTTAATGACTAATAACATGTATATTACTCTTTAATATTGACAAACTGGAAATAGCATGTATGTGAAAATATGGGTATTGTTTCAGTGATTTATTTTAATTGCGGTGGGTAGCTTGGCCAAAGCGGGCTATCTATCAATATTTAAAATAATTCATAAGGATTCCGAATGTTTGTGCTTCTTAAATTAGTTTCTATAATTTCCTGCCCAAAGAGGGAAGTTGTATAAGTTAATTTGAGTAAGTGGTTGAGTAAATACAACTGTGATAATTTGATTTCTTGGAAATTTATCTACCCAAAGGGGATTTATTTTTAAGAAATTTCCTTGTCTATTTACTTGGAGATAGTTATTATGTCTTATGTATTCTGCCCAAAGGGGAATGCATAAGATATAATATGATTCCTGTTGGAGGTAGTTATTCTGTTTTGTGTATTCTGCCCAAAGGTGAATGCATAAAATATAATAAGAATTCCTGTGAGAATATTGCGACTCCCCTAGCATATTCTTGTATAAAGTTATAAAGAAAGTATACCTGTATCATGCTAATATTGACCCTGATCTATTATTTCAGTTAACAAATTTTCTTTGAGCGATGAAATTTGTGCTATTAAGAGTATAAATGAGAATACTTTTGCTAAGTGAAAAGTGATGTTTAGTTGGTCATTAATTTATTTGATTAAGATATGTATACATAGACTTAACTGATCACAGACCACTTGCACTCGTACATGAGAGTACTCAAGTTTAAAATGACTATCACCTTAGTAGGTGGAAAATGGTACATAAATTGTTTATGTTGATAATGGTGAATTCGATGTCTGGGAATTTCAAGTTTTTCTAATGGGATTCAATCTGTTTTGACACTAAAGAATATTAAAAGGTCTAAAAATTGAGGAATTAATGCACTGTCTAATTAATTTAAATCATGTATGCTGTGATTAGTAGTATTGAAGTGCATATCATATCATCTTACTAAAGACAAAGTACCCGTTGTTGAGATTATTCCTTGTCGGTTAAATTCTTAGTTCTCTTCCCGGAAAGGAGTCACTTCAAAATAGCTTATTGCCCTAAACTGTTACATGGACCGACAAGGACTTATTTTATATGGGTGAGTATTGAAAAGAATATAGGGGAAGTAGATAAGGAAAAAAAAAGTAGTGAAGTTATTCATTAAGCAACTTTTTTCGAAGGGGAAGTCAGGTAACATTTATACAAGAATACTTGTAAAGGGTCTTGAGGTTAAGACTTAAGAGTAATACAGAATCTAGTATTACTACTGGACTTACTTGTTGGTTTTACGACCAGACTGACCATAAATGGAGAAAGTGTTTAAAATACAAAATCTGGTTAGCAAGGATAATAAAGGCATGTAATTTATTGGCCTCAGTTTGTTTTGAATCATGTTTAGTAGATGTGTCACCTCATTCTTGATGGTTAGATAGTGGTTTGTTTGTTTATGAAAAGTATTTTCCTAAGGGTTCCAAAATAAATAAACACCAAGTGAGGTTATAGTCACGGTGTCCGCAATGAATGGCGGGAAACTTGATTGTTTTTCATCAGAAAAGTTGCCTTAAAGCTTAGTTCAGGATTATATTTTACTCTAGAAAATTTTCTTTATGTGTCGTATATGAGATGAAATTTGATTTTTATTTCGCAATTTGACATGTGTGGATTTCGTTTGGTCACTTATATTTAAAAGGTTGAATTATTTTATTACTCTCATATGATTGGAAATGTTTTCCTTTGTGATGATTTGTATTAATTGGATTGGATTTGATTTCTCATGTTATTTTCTTTAATGTTAGAGAGTGTTGGAACTAAAAGAAGATTGACCAAAGAATTTTTTTTTTTTATTTTCTTTTATTTTATGGCATAAGATTCTAACCACGTTTCTAAAGAGAAAGTTCATGGACTTGTCCAATGTGAAATCGTATTTGGACTTAATTTTAAGGAACTTTTAAAAGATATTCACTCTAACATTATTGAACCACTTCTATTTGTGGAAAGACGTTATATATAACATTCATTGATGGTTGTTCTAGATGTGGTTATGTTTACTTTATAAGTAGTAAGTCTAAGACTCTTGTTGTGTTCACAGTATTTATTGTCAAGGTTTAAAGCTTGTTAAATACAGTATGACTAATGAGAATGCAAGATAAAATCGAGATGGTGAGTCGTTATGACAAACAAGATTTTTGTTGAATGCTTATTGTTAGACTATATACACCATGTCAAATCTTCTTGAACTAATTGTAGTGAGAAGGATAGGGTGATGAGTTTGATTCAAGATACAAATTAACAGATTTTACCTAAGATAAAGCTTTTACATCTGCCTTATATATCTTGGACCCCGTACCTGACAACTTTAATTTGTTTTTTTAAGTATCTTTTGAATTATGGATAGAAAAAAGTCGAGTTTAAACAGTTTAGAGTGTGAGATTGTCAGTTAAGTTGAGAATTTATATTTATAATCTTTCTGGAAAATTTTGATCCCAAAACCACTCCTAAATTCTTTGTCACTTATCCTGTAGATTTTAAAGTTTAAAATTTGTAGAGTATATAGCAGTTGAATTTCTAGAGAATGGCTTAGAGACCTGTTGTTGTAACAGAAGGCTTGTTTGTCTCATCATGAGTTTGTTAGTCTTTTATTTATGCATTAGAAAAAATATTTATTATTCTTTTTCTAATGGGGGAAGTATGATAACCAATAATGTTATTTCACAACCCTTATGTTGTTGCACATTTTAAAGTGTTTTCAAAAAGGCTTTAAGCATTTAGCTATGGTGATTTTGTTGTCTATATCGGAGAAGTTGATTATGACTTGAGTGAAATAGTTAAGATTATAACCTATAAACAAGGTATTTATTTTGTGCAAGTAGATAAATCATAAGGAGGTTATATATGTATGATGAGATGCAATCGATAAGATACATAATAAAGTTTAGGAGTTAATTGTAACTCCACTGGGTTTTGTTTTTTTTAATCCAGTCGGGTGTAAAGTGAATCTCTAAAATAAAGTTGGATTTTGAAGGTGTTGTTAAGAAACTTAAGGAGAGATTTGTGACAAAGGGTTATACTAAAAGAGAAGGTGTGAATTTCATTGAAACAATTTCACCTATTACTTTAGAGGATTCTTAGGTCTTTCATTGTTCATGATTTAAAGTTATACTAAAGTGGATATTCTCATTGTTCTTTTTTTAATGATTTTGTTGAGAAAGTTAAAGAACATATGGTATGTAAATGGAAGAAATCAATTTATGAATTGAAACAAGTTTCTTGTCAGTGGTATATGAAGTTTTATAAGTTTGTGAAGTCTAATGGACTTGTTGAAATGTTAATGGTATTTGCATATATTACAAGATTAGTGGGAGGATATTGAATTGATATTCCTTGTTCTTTAAGTTGATGATCTTTCACTTGGTAGTAATGATCTTGGTTTGTTGCATGACACAAAAGCAAATCTTTTCATTGTCTTCGACATGAACGATTTGGGGGAAGAATGTTTTGTACTTGGTATTAAGATTGTGTGTGACATGTCTAACAGAATGTTAGCTAGGATTATCTTAAGGGAGAAATAATGTTGAATAACCTGGTATAACTCTCATATCTAAAAGTGACAATTTAAGTAAGAATGAATGTCGTCCTTAAAGTATACTTGATGAGAACACTATGTAGGAGATTCTTTATGATAGTGTTGTTTATAATTTGATGTATACTGAAGTGTGTATTAGACCTTCGAGGCTGTGTTTGATGATGTGAAATCCGGTATAGGATTTGTTTTTATGTTAGCTGGTGGTGTTATCTCTTGAAAGAATATGTCTAGTTGTCTACCTCTGTTATGGAGGCAAAGATTACAGCCTGTTATACATCCACTCATCATGTCAATAAATTGAGAGATTACATTTATAGCTTTATGGTCAATCTGCATATCACACAAGCTATCACTATTAGTTGTGATAATAGGGGTTTAGTCTTATGCACTAAGAAGAATGTAAAATCAGGCACATCTAAGTTTTTGATTTGAAAATTCATAAAGTTAAAGAATGGGTTGAACTTGGAAATATCGAGTTTGTGTCTCTTTTAAGTGAGGAGATGATTGTGGATCCATTAACTAAAGCACTCATGGTTATTGAGTTTTGAAAAGCATGTTAAAGATATGAGTATTATGATTTCTTTTGATGCATTGAATTAGTGGGAGTTTTAATTGAGATATTTTAGTACTTAAGGTACTGTATATGTTTTCAGTAATAAGGTTGATGTTTTAATTCTCACTAAATGTATGCATGTTAAATATAAGCTTAATGCATGCATGATTATTGTTATAGTTAATTTTGTGTCTCGTTAAGAGATGTTGTGCATTAAAACTTTTGCCCTTTAGTGGGTGGATTTTGTCCTGTAATGGATGTTGGCTTTTGAGCCATTGCCAGTTGTGGTGTATTTGCCCTTTAAGGGTGAAGTTATCCTTTAATGGATGTTGGTTGTTTAGCCACTGCCTGTTTTGGTGTATTTACCTTTTAATGGGTGGTTTAATCTCTAATGAGTATAAATATACCTTAAGTGGTATTTACCTTTCAAGGTAATTAAGGGGAATACTTCTTCAGAAGTAGGTCTTGTTTGAGACTGTGACCGAATGTGGTTAAGCATGCTCATCTTAAAGTTTGGATCTATTATGCTAAAACCACACTACACTTTGTCACACTTGGGACTCATGTCGGTAAGTTTTTGGTGTTGTGATCATGGAAGGTCTTGTATAACTTTAATTGTACTATGTCCGCTATGATTAACATTAAATTGCTTATTGGACCGAGTTCTATTGACTGAGATGTTTATATGGCCATGTTGTTCAACCCGAGAGTCGTTTTACAAAATAAACGTTTTTGAAATATTTTCATAAAATAAAACTTCTTTTAATAAAACCAACAAATGTCGCCCAAGTGGGAGAATGTTGGATTTGGACTTTCATTAGTCGGTTTTCTTATTTATGAAAACGGGTTGAATGTGACCGGTAAAGCCCACTACAGTTATATGATCCATTGAGCCTAGGTCTGTCTCAGTCAGTACGGTTAAGTACATAGTGTGATGGTACTAATTAGTGTAGGGCCTGTTTATTATACAGTGGGGAGCCTGATGGGGAGCCCAAATACAGTTCTATTATGGTTAGGTCTCTCTTCCTGTCTAGAATACCTCTAACCTATATAAATAGGTTATTGGGTTGACATGCCCCATTGATTGTCATCATAAGGAAACCTAGAAGAGGGGAAGAGAAGATCCTAGTATACTAATCATCTTATTAGTTATTATTATTATTATACGCTCCCTTGTTGCTTCCGCTAAAGGTATGTACCCTATACAATGATCCTTATAATTTATCTTACATGTGGTATCAGAGCAGGATTGTATTAGGGTTTATTATTATTTTCGGCTAATCGGTACAAGAAATATTAATTGTCGTCTCACACTATCCGATCATTATGCATAGTTTAAATTTGACATTGCTATTGATTATAGATTACAAAGTTCGTAGTACCAATTATGTCGGCTGGTTTTCTTTGTTTGTGCGGATCACTAATCTATTTGGGTTTAATATTTCTTTTGTCTTTTCATGATTGATTATTGATCCTTTGTACGTATGCTGGTGGGGGGGACTCACAAAGTTTCCTGTTTCCTTCCTCTTTGGTCATCACGCCATCATCATTATATCATCATGCTATCATCATATCATATAAATATTTGTTGCTAGTAAAGAAAATATAGCATGTACAACAAAGTTAAGCCTTCTCTTTATACTTTGTTATTAGATTTTAATGGGTGGTTTACGTATGTACCTTGACCCGAAATAAGTTTATCATGAAAACAAATGCTTAATGACTAATAACATGTGTATTACTCTTTAATATTGACAAACTGGAAATAGCATGTATGTGAAAATATGGGTATTGTTTCGGTGATTTATTTTAATTGCGGTGGGTAGCTTGGTCAAAGCGGGCTATCTATCAATATTTAAAATTCATAAAGATTCCGAATGTTTGTGCTTCTTAAATTAGTTTCTATAATTTCCTACCCAAAGGGGGAAGTTGTATAAGTTAATTTGAGTAAGTGGTTGAGTAAATACAAGTGTGATAATTTGATTTCTTTGAAATTTATCTACCCAAAGGGATTAATTTTTAAGAAATTTCCTTGTCTATTTACTTGGAGGTAGTTATTATGTCTTTTGTATTCTGCCCAAAGGGGAATGCATAAGATATAATATGATTCCTGTTGGAGGTAGTAATTCTGTTTTGTGTATTTTGCCCAAAGGTAAATGCATAAAATATAATAAGAATTCCGGACTTTGAGAATATTGTGACTCCCCTAGCATATTCTTGTATAAAGTTATAAAGAAAGTATACCTGTATCATGCTAATATTGACCCTGATCTATTATTTCAGTTAACAAATTTTCTTTGAGCGATGAAATTTGTGCTATTAAGAGTATAAATGAGAATACTTTTGCTAAGTGGAAAGTGATGTTGAGTTGGTCATTAATTTATTTGAATAAGATATGTATACATAGACTTAACTGAACACAGACCACTTGCTCTCGTACATGAGAGTACTCAAGTTTAAAATGACTATCACCTTAGTAGGTGGGAAATGGTACATGAATTGTTTATGTTGATAATGATGAATTCGATGTCTGGGAATTTCAAGTTTTTCTAATGGGATTCAATCTGTTTTGACACTAAAGAATATTAAAAGGTCTGAAAATAGAGGAATTAATGGACTGTCTAATTAATTTAAAACATGTATGCTGTGATTAGTAGTATTGAAGTGCATATCATATCATCTTACTAAAAACAAAGTACCCATTGTTGAGATTATTCCTTGTCGGTTAAATTCTTAATTCTCTTCCCGGAAAGGAGTCTCTTCAAAATAGTTTACTGTCCCAAACTGTTACATGGACCGACAAGGACTTATTTTATACGGGTGAGTATTGAAAAGAATATAGGGGAAGGAGATAAGGAAAAAAAAAGTAGTGAACTTATTCATTAAGCAACTTTTTTCGAAGGGGAAGTCAGGTAACATTTATACAAGAATACTTGTAAAGGGTCTTGAGGTTAAGACTTAAGAGTAATACAGAATCTAGTATTACTACTGGACTTACTTGTTGGTTTTACGACCAGACTGACCATAAATGGAGAAAGTGTTTAAAATACAAAATCTGGTTAGCAAGGATAATAAAGGCATGTAATTTATTGGCCTCAGTTTGTTTTGAATCATGTTTAGTAGATATGTCACCTCATTCTTGATGGTTAGATAGTGGTTCATTTGTTTATTAAAAGTATTTTCCTAAGGGTTCCAAAATAAATAAACACCAAGTGAGGTTATAGTCACCGTGTCCGCAATGAATGACAAGAAACTTGATGTGGATTTCATTAGAAAAGTTGCCTTAAAGCTTAGTTCAGGATTTTATTTGACTCTAGAAAATTTTCTTTATGTGTCGTATATGAGACGAAATTTGATTTTTATTTCGCAATTTGACATGTATGGATTTCGTTTGGTCACTTATATTTAAAAGATTGAATTATTTTATTACTCTCATATGGCCATGTTGTTCAACCCGAGAATCGTTTTACAAAATAAACGTTTTTGAAATATTTTCGTAAAATAAAACTTCTTTTAATAAAACCAACAAATGTCGCCCAAGTGGGAGAATATTGGATTTGGACTTTCATTAGTCGGTTTTCTTATTTATGAAAACGGATTGAATGTGACCGATAAATCCCACTACAGTTATATGATCCATTGAGCCTAGGTCTGTCTCAGTCAGTACGGTTAAGTACATAGTGTGATGGTACTAATTAGTGTAGGGCCTGTTTATTATACAGTGGGGAGCCTGATGGGGAGCCCAAATACAGTTCTATTATGGTTAGGTCTCTCTTCCTGTCTAGAATACCTCTAACCTATATAAATAAGTTATTGAGTTGACATACCCATTGATTGTCATCATAAGGAAACCTAGAAGAGGGAGGAGAAGATCCTAGTATACTAATCATCTTATTACTTATTATTATTATTATACGCTCCCTTGTTGCTTCCGCTAAAAATATGTACCCTATATAATGATCCTTATAATTTATCTTACAATAATAATGTTACAACACATTCAATATCACTATTCTTCAACTAAAATGGATGCTCAAGGACAACTTTTTTTGTTACGTGATGTTTTGGCTCTCACCCTCAATGTTGCGTTCATTATTATACATAAAAACAAACCATATAATTAAAATTAATATTGCTGCAAGAGGATTGTTATGCTCTATTGCTCTATTAGGGTGAATGAGATGAGACTAGCTAACCTCTTAAGCTCTCCTACTAGAAGTAATAGTAATACTCAATTGAAAACTTTCCTGGGATAGGCTCGTGTGATGGTTGAGGTTAAGGCTGATGATCCCCTGCCTGATGTGATTGAATTCATGGATGATTTATGTGTCTGAAGACTAGTAATGAAGGAATCATTAAAGAACGGTTTCTTTCAATTAGGTTTTGGGTTTTTCAAAAAGCAGATTACACATTGAACACTTTGACCTCTCAAGTTTTAGTTGTGGTGAGATTTATCTCGGTTGTTTATTGTGTTAATGGCTAAATATCACAAAGTAATAATAAACATTTTTATAACTCATTATGAGACTATTGCTAGCTATTAATCTATTCATTTAACATATTACTTTCGATGGCTTACTGTCATAAATCATCCCAAACGTATTCATTCTGATAAAACAATTGTTAGGATGAGATGTTTATTTGAGCTTGGATTGAACATAAGATAATCCTATTTGAACACAAAATACTTATTACCTAAATATAATTAAACTAGGATATTGTTGGAAATAGGGGCTTGTTATGCCTTTGTAGTTTTTCCAATTTGTCCCACATTGGTAGAATGAAGTTGTTGTCATGTGTTTATATATGACCACACTCCTTACCATATCACTAGTGGGTCATGGGAGGCTTTTGTGGAAGCTTTGCGAGGTGCTTAATTCAATTCGCACACGCGCGTGCGCGTGCCCGAGCCAGGCCTGGCCCGGATCCGGATTCGGGAATCGGGAATGGCGGGCTGTGCCTATCTTTTTGGGCCAGAGCTGCGTGTTTTTGTTTAAGGAAGAAGTGACCAGGTTCGTTTATATGAAAGTGACCAGGTGCATCTATCAAATCGTCTGCAATTAAGAGCCATATCTTCTGCGTTAATGGCTCCTTAATCACGTTTGACTGATGTTAATGCCGAATCTTTTTTTGGCTCCTCACCTGCTATATTTCTCCTATATAAACGAGACCTTCTTCATTTCAGAATATACAACAACACACTCTCTTCCTCTCTTCTCATTCTCTATAATTTCTGGGTAAAGATAAATTCTGTCGTTCCAATGCTCTCAGTCTCGAGTGGGCGCGCCTGAGTGAAGTAGTGTAAATCCTTGGGGAACTACCGGTCATTTGCTGATCGCCACCACGGTCGTACCGGAAATATAGTTTTCAAGGCAATGGCTCTATTACCACGTCACTACGAATCGGTTATCTCTTTTCCTTTTACATTGTTACTGCAATTTTATTACAACAGATATGACTCCTTTTGGTAAGAAGTCTCGACATCACTACCTTGGATGCCAAGTAAACACGTGAACTTGTCCGAATAATAATACTAGAGAATTTTGAACAGTCCTGACGAGTGTTCAATAATCTTCATTTTGACAGATTCCATTCCAATACTTCGTTACTATCCATTGCTCCTGCTTCATTCTCCCTTTCTTTTTGAGAATTCGCCCTCAAATTTTGAAGATGTTTGATGCCACCGGGATAAAAAATGAACCAACTAAACCTAACCATGATTGTAGTTATGATTCCATGTAGAACTTTTGTGAAATCCTTCAATGTAACAATCTTCGTGTAGCTTTTAAGACCATTCCCTTTGTTGTTAAACCAATACCCTTCGAACCATCTTTTGTTGTGCCTTCCACCCCACCTCCCTCCTTGCACAAGTGTATCAAAGTCAAAATGAGACTTGTTTAGAATAATAAGATCACCTTGAACTACTATTTGAATCGAACTCACGAAGTAACATTGATAATCCCACCATATAGTTTCTTGTCAATGGATATATCAAGTGGCGACTTATACAGTTCTTTGAATTGAAAATCCAAACAAGTATTATCCTGTAGTACCTCCTTACCTATGATTGGCAATAAACAAGAATCGTCAGACTTACCATTGGACATATTTGGAATTTCTTCGTTATCATCTTCATCTAATGGTTCAACAATATTTGTGGCAATCTTGTCTTCCCCTTTTGATTCATAACTCTTAATCGGGCAGTCTTCTGAACTGTCTGCATGGGCAAGATAAGGCATCTCCATAATCTGACAGGCACCTGTACTGTTCTTTGTATGATTTTTTGCTTCTTGTTCATGAACGTGCTTGAACGACTCAACTTGCTCTTCTTGAAGCTAGTTTTCGACATGCTCTTCTTCTTCCTCATGAATAGCAACAATCTCAATCTCTTCTTCCTTAATCGGACTAGTTTGTAAATGTAAGTTACAAACCACTTCTTCTTATTGATCATCATCACTCAATGGTTCAACATTATAGATCATTGTTTCTTCCTTGTCGCCTTTCTCGTGACGTGGACTCTCGTTTTCTAGTGTGACAAAATTAGGGATCATCTTGCAAAGCTCTTGCGTGGTTAGAGCTTGTTTTTGACGACACTCATTAGCTATGTGTCCATCGCCTTGACACTTGAAACATCGCCTCATAGAACTTCCTTTAGTAAGCTCCACGGCTACGCTATTGCCTTTGTCTTTCACATCTTCTATTTGAACTTCCTTATGCTTGTTAGATTCTGGCTTCGAATAAGAACTCGAATCTGAATTTGATCCTCTTGAATAGGCATAGGATTTCCTTGCTTTATCATGCTTCTCAAACTTTAAGGCCAAACGACACACATCATCAAATCCATCATAGTTTTGAACTTCCGCCCTAGTAGCAATTGACGGCGTAAGTCCCCTGATAAATCTCGCTACTTTAAGCTCTTCCTTCTCTTCCAAGTCATAAAGAATCTGTAAGGTTCATATATCTCTTATTAGACATTTCTAATAACTTTATATTTTAGTTTAGTCATAAAACTAATTAGATCTTATGCATGCATAAATTAAAATGCAAAGTAAAAAGAAAACACTACAAAAATTCAGCTCTCGGGCGACTAGTGTAAGCGACTGATTTGCGCGGTCGCCAAGTTAGCGACAAATAAAAAATTCGGGCGACAGATATCAGTCGCCAAAATAGCGACCGAAACCCAAAAAATTTGGTGACGGAATCGACCAAAATAGCGACTGATTTCCGTCGCTAAAATAGCGACTGCACTGTATTCGGTCGCCCGCCTCTTTTACTCTATTTCCAGCGACTTCTCCTTCTCTCTTTCATACTTTACCAAAACACAAAAAAAAAGAAGGAGAGACGGACGACACGACCAACAACCACCACCGACGACACCTCCACCGCCATTGTCACCGCCGGCTCCTTTGTTCATCACCATTCTTTTGATTTCATTCTCTTGTTGTTTGAAGGTGTGTTATTTTGTTTTAAATTTCAATTTATTAGTTGGTTTTTGTATTGTTTGTTTAATTTGTGATTGTAATTAGTTGTTTTGATGTTATTATGATGTTTATGTATACTCATGTGATGCTTACATTGTTTTTAATTGTTAATTAGTTAGGGTTGTGTAAATTGATAATTAGGTTGAATATGAATTGGCGGTTTTGTGGAATTGTGAATATTAATTGAATTGGGGTTGTAATTTACAATGTAATTGTGATTTTGATATGTTTGGAGTGTATAATTAAAATATAGTTTAATGCTAGTATTGTTGATGGTGTTTGGAGTGTATAATTTTAGTATTGTATAGGGTTTGGAGTGTATAATTAAAGTTAGTCTAATATTTGTTAATGTTAGTATTGTTGAATTTACCAAATTAGTCTAATACTAGTATTATTGAATTTATCAAATTAGTATAATGTTAGTGTAATGGTAGTATTATTGAATTTATCAAAATTAGTATAATGTTATTATAATTTTTATTGTGTAATGTTAATATTGTTGAAGGTGGTAAATTAATATAATGTTAGGATGATTTTAGTTTATTCAATTATTGTTAGTCTTGTTTGGAATATTTTTTAGTATAAGGTTGTAAACTAAGAAGTATAATAATGTTGTATGAGTTATATTGTTAAAAATTGTTGTTTGGAATATTTTTTAGATTAAAATGAAGAGATCAAAACGCAAATGGATGTACGAAGATAGGGTAGATAAGAGAAAACGTCCCACTGGTAGATTTGTAAAGGTGGTTCTTGAGTTTATTGAGTTTGCTAAATAACAAGATGGATATGATTTGGTAGAAAATAAACTTAGGTGTCCTTGTAGTAAATGCAAAAACTTGAAATATTTTCATTACATTCAAGTAGAAGAACATCTTTATACAAATGGGTTTTCTCCAAATTATTATAATCGGATTTGTCATGGAGAACCATATTCTCCAATTACTGAGCAACCTCAAACCGAACAAAATGATAACCCATATAGAAATATGGTAGTTGAAGCTTTGGAGTTTAATACTTTTAATAATGACAACCACGTGCTTATCATTGAACAAGAACCAAACCCACAAGCAAAATCCTTTTTTTGAAATGTTAAAGGCTTCAGAAAAACCTTTATATAAAGGGAGTAGAATGACATTGTTACAAGCCGCCTCTAGGATACTAACCTTAAAATGTGAGTTTAATATGCCATTTAATGTCGTTGATGCTATTGCGTCTTTGCTTGAGGACGCTATCCTCGACAATAACGTCATGACCCGAAGTTTCTATAATACCAAAAAAGTAGTTAAAGGCCTTGAGCTTCAGCATCAAAAGATTGATGCATGTCCTGAAGGATGTATGCTTTTTTGGGGAGATGATGCTTTGCTTGACAAGTGTAAGAAATGTCAAAGGGGTAGATATGAGACAAGTTAGGGAGATTGTTTTGAAGGGAAAAGGCAAGAAGGGTAATAAGACGGGTCAAAAGAGTAAGAAATCAATATCACAAAACCAATTAATTTATTTTCCTCTTGCTCCAAGACTTCAAAGAATGTATGCAACAAAAAACATTGCTGAACAAATGAGATGGCACAAAGAAAATCCTCGTACACCGGGGAAGATGTGTCATCCGAGTGATGGAGAGGAATGGAAGCGTTTTGATAAGATTTACCCTGATTTTGCCGAGGAACCTCGCAATATTCGACTTGGCCTATGTACGGATGGCTTTGCCCCTTTCACCCAATTTGGTAAACCTTACTCCTGTTGGCCCGTGATGATCACGCCATACAACTTACCACCTTGGTTATGTTTGAAAAGGCAATTTATCTTCTTGTCGCTAATTATTCCCGGGCCTAATAACCCAAAAGCCAATTTGGATGTTTATTTACAACCATTGATAGAGGAGTTGAAACATTTGTGGGAAGTTGGTGTGGAAACATATGATGTGTCCTTGAAGCAAAATTTTCAACTAAGAGCGTCACTTTTATGGACCATAAATGATTTTCCCGCCTACGGTATGCTATCTGGATGGTCTACCGCAGGACAAAAGGCATGCCCTTGTTGCATGGATAAGAGCAAAGCATTTTGGCTTCCTAATTCCAAAAAAATAAGTTGGTTTGATTGTTATAGAACCTTCTTATCGGATAGAGATCTAAATAGAAGGAACAAAAAAACTTTTATTAAAGGTAATGAGGTGCTTGATGATGCTCCGGATCGGCTACCATGGGATGAGTTATGGGAATTGATACGTGATTTGCCATCTACTGTTGATGGTACTGAAGAAGAGTTTAAAGAGTTGAAGAAAAAGAAGAGCGGTTGGTTTAAAAGAAGCATTTTCTGGGACCTTCCGTATTGGAATATATTGTTACTCAGGCACAACTTGGATGTAATGCACATAGAGGAATTTCTTTGAGCAACTCATTCATACGATTATGGATGTAGAAGGTAAATCCAAGCATACTATTGCTTCAAGAAAAGAGTTGAAGAGATTTTGTGATCGTCCCAAACTACACATTCGTAAGGATGGGTCTAAGCCAAAAGCTATTTTTACTCTTGATGAAGCTCAAAGGAAGGCGTTGTGTCAATGGTTAGGAAAGTTGAAGTTTCCTGATCGATATGCATCCGATTTCAAACGTTGTGTTGATCTTAAGAAACTGAAGTTGCAAGGGTTGAAAAGCCACGATTGTCATGTTTTCATGGAGCGTTTATTACCCGTTGCATTGAAACATCTCCTCCCAACTACCGTGGGAATGCAGTTACCGAGATTAGTCAATTTTTCCGAGATTTATGTTCTTCAACCATATCGGTTGATGACATGATTCGTCTTGAAGACCAAATTCCAATTATCTTATGTAAACTTGAGATGATCTTCCCTCCTTCATTCTTTAATTCCATGGAGCATTTACCGGTCCATTTGCCTTATGAAGTAAAAGTTGGTGGACCCGTCCAATATAGGTGGATGTATCCATTTGAAAGGTATGTAATAATAATTTACTAGTATTTCAATTATAAATATTATTCATTTATGTATTTTAATCTAATAATAAAGAAATAACTACATTTTAATTTACATGTATAGGTTTCTTAATCATTTGAAGAAAAAAATTGGTAATAAGGCTCGGGTTGAAGGTTCTATATGCAATGCGTATTTAACGGAAGAGATTGCAAATTTTTGCTCTCTTTACTTTGAAAAACATATAGAAACCAAAGCAAAGAACTTAAATATTGATAAAGCCGATGAAGTGGACACAAGTGTACCCGAGTTTTTCCAAACTCATGATGATGAAGGGTGTTCATCAAGTGGGGAGACAAGATATTTGGATGACAAAGAATATAATCATGTTCACCTTTACGTTCTTTCTAATTGTGAAATCTTAGAGCCTTATGAAACACAATTTGTGAACCATTTCATTAAAGAATATCCTAATGTGAGCAAGAATGACGTTTGGAATAAGCATGAGGATCAATTTCCATCATGGTTTCGGAAACATGTCATTGAATGCAATATCCAAGATGATTTGGTAAGGAGTTTAGCCTTAGGTCCTTCACGAAAGGTTAAAACTTGGAATCGATATTCAGTTAATGGATTCAATTTCCATACATTCAATTACGGGAAGAGGAAGGTTAGATGCAATTATGGTGTTACAATTTCCTCCCTTAATGACAATGAATATTATGGCATATTAGAGGATATCCTTGAGTTGTGCTATAATGGGCGTGGACGTGCTTATAAAACAGTCTTATTCAAGTGTGAATGGAAAGATAATTCCATAGCGGGAATGAGAGTCCATGGTCATTACAAACTCGTAGAAGTTAATCATACCCGAACATACATGACTTATGACCCATTTATACTCGCACATCAAGCTCATCAAGTGTATTTTGCTTCTTATCCAAGCACGAGTAATGATAAACATCAAAAGCAATGGTGGGCGATCTTTAAGACAAAGGCTAGATCAAAATTTGATACAACATTTTTTCAAGAAGAAATTATATCAAAATCAGTTCAGTAGCGACCGAAATCAGTCGCTAAAATGGCGACTACAATGCCCCGTCGCCAAATTGGCGACCAAAAGACCACCCCCGTCGCAAACCCCTGATCATATTTTTCAGTTTTTGCAACATAGCGACGAATTTGGCGACAGATACACATGCGTCGCCAAAATAGCGACCAAAATAGCAACCACAATCCCTCGATATTTTGGCGACTAACCAGGTACCCGTCGCCATTTTGGCGACTACTTTCCGTCGCTATTTTGGTCGCTAATTTGGCGACTACACTTTTATCCGTCGTGAAGAGTCGCGGACGAGGGCACCTAAGAGGGGGAGGGGGTGAATTAGGTGTCTATTTAAAAATTTAAGCTTAATGAAAGCTTCTTTTAAAACTCTTAAACACTTTAAACAATGCTTAGATGAAAGGAGAAGTCGATACTTAGAACTATAGAGTTAGAAGTATTCAACAACGATTCAAAGCAAGCGAAGTTCTGATGTACTCAACAGTTGATTCTGTAGATAAAAACGTGAGTAGAGTGTGCAGCGGAAATAAAACGAAATAGACACGACTAACGATGTATTTAAAAACTGGTTCGGTCACTACTCCACGACCTATGTCCAGCGCCATTCTATTAAACGTCTCAGAAGTAAACTCATACAAACTAAGACCACCCCGAATAATTTAACAACTCCCCAACCTACTCCGGTTGCTAATGCTTAAAAGCTACTCCGCTTCCAAGACTTTTGCTTTGGGCTACTCCGCCGAAAGACTCCTTGCTTAAACCTACTCCGCAATAAGACTTTTGCTTTGGGCTACTCCGCCGAAAGACTTCATGCTCAAAAGCTACTCCGCTTCGAAGACTTCATGCTTAAGGATAACTCTATCCTAAGACTTTTTGGTTCTACCCGTTTGTTACAATACCACTTATCTCAATGTTGTTCACTCAATTTAACGGAGGAGATAAAGTTTAAGTACAAAACACGGGATCCTTGAACACGACTAAAACGACTAGGTGCAACAACAAACTCAAGTAAAAGACTCAAAAGATAAATAAACAAACTTGCAAAAGATTCAAAGATTTTGAAATGATAAACGGTTTTGCAAAGTTAATTTACTCGATTGAAAGCTTAAGTCTTTTTCAGTTTAAAACTCGTTTGTTGCACACTTGTAAAAATGAATTAAGCAAGCTATTTATAATGTTCAAGTAGTATACTTTACATTAAAATATCTTACACTCATAAGCACAAGTGATTAAAATATTGTAAGTAGTTTGCTTGGGCAACATGCACAAGCCATCCGAATTCCTCTACAAGCAACCGAGTATTCTTCCTCAAGAAATCGGTGCCTAAGATTGCAAGAAATCAGGTTGTACACACACACAAAAATAGGTTGGGTTTTTCAACAAAAAACAAGCATAAATGGTTGTGTTTATGGGAACCATAAACATTTTCATAAATGTAAAAGCAAACAACCCATTTATAGTAAGTGTCTTATTGTTCAAGCAAACTCCTTAGCAAGTCATTGAAAGCTCAATTTTCTTTAAAAGACTTCAAAATATTTCCAGAAAACATTTGTGAACATTGAAAGCATTTTAACAAAGATTCAAATATCTTCAAAATATTTCTTTCAAAGACGAGCCATAATTAACTGTTGACTCAACTGTTGTTTTTGCACCTAACGATAAATTCGTGTTAAACGATCACCTTACAACACATGACATTAGCACTAATGACAATCTTCATCTTTGATCTTCATGATGACATTCTTGATAACCTTGAATTGACAATTGGAACTTTATGCTACATGGTTTAACTTAAGAGGCACACAATTAAATAACAATGAGATTAATTTGTCTTAAGGCATCATCAACACTAGCTTAATCAAATTGGGTTTCTTCACGTCGACATTTTAGTGACTAAAATCCGTCGCCCGAGTGAATTTAGGCGACTAAGCGTTGCGACGACCCCTTGGCGACTGATTGTAGTCGCCCGAGAACTTTTAGCGACTGTTTTCTGTCGCGTAATTCAGTCGCCCGAGAGCAGATTTCTTGTAGTGAAAGCGATCTACTTACAATGAGTGCCGAATGGATTATACTAATTTGAACTCCTTCCAAATTAGTCTTCTTTAAGAAAATCCAAATGCTCCAACAAAACCCTTAGATTCAATAGAAGAATCTACTCCTCAAGGATTTGCACCAAGGTAATCCCTCTTAAAACATAAACTAATTTTATTACTAGAAATTAGTAAATGCTCCTTAAAATAATACTAATATTATTATTTACTACTACTAGTAAAGGTGAGATAATATTAGAGATTTTGTGAGATTTCTTCTAAAGAGTAACTAACAAAAATTAGAGCGAACATACAAATTTCTCATCATTTTTGTCAAGTAAGAATGACCAAAAATAAGAAGAGAAAACTCTTCTTATTTTCTTGGTGGCCGGATGGCATGGGGAAGAAGACCCAATGCATGCTCAAGTTTGTTCTTTTCAAGATTTAGACTTGCATGCCTATCATTAGTAGGGTAATCATGATGTTTATTTTACAATAAAATAAATCATCCACTAACTTGTTAGTCCCTCCAATTTACGACATCTTTGTGATAAAATGGACTCCATTTTATAACTTGTAATTTGTCAATTGTAATTATGTGTGACACATGACCCATAACATGCTATTAGTCATGTGTATGCATATTTAACAAATTAAACATCATTACACATTAAATGAATTGCATGTGACAATTTTACTAGTAGTACACAACTACAAGTATTAAAATGGGTCTATAAATATAATTCACAATATTTTGTAATTATAATTAATCAATCATTCTTATTTTAATTGTTTCATAAACAATAATAAATCTAAGTAATAAAACAATTTAATTACTTAGTACGAATCTTATTTAATCGAATTACAATAAGATACGTATTCTCACTCACAAAATCATCCGTTCAATTTAAGGAATTAATTAACTTGTATCGACATACAATTAATCAATTAATCAATTAAGAGTGTTACCCTAGAGGTATGACCTTAAGGGATCAACTGATCACCACCGTCTCACGACAATAATGTCAAACTCTAGTCAGCCAATCATTACCGATTAATGTGGATCAGTTAACAATAAAATATTACTTTCCCTCATGTATTCTTAATATGAGATTTAAACATGTGATCGCATTATTGTCGAGGACACATCCTCCAACAATCTCCCACTTGTACGCGACAAGTGTGCGTCACCAATTCTCTTGTCCTATTACTATCTCTCACTCAATGCAAGGTGTCTTGCAGGTCATACTTGCATTTGATCATATCATGAGTGATTTCCTCGATCTGGAGAATAACTGTCTGACCGGAATTATCTACCATAGATACCTTCCGAGCGTGGCCACGCATTTCCAGTTCATTACTCCTCGAGTGGCCTTGAGATATAAGATAACCCTGACGGGGATGGACAATTCCTATTGCACTCTTCCCTTAGAATAGCCACAGCTCATCATGACCCAAAACATGCCCATTAGACCCCAATTACGAAGGTCGCAGAACATAAATCAAAGTTATTCTGAAACTGTGCCATCTTAGGCGAACAGTCATTAGTCAAAGAATCGACTCATAAGAATACTATAGTAGCTCTCGCCACGACCAGGCTATAAAAATTTCCAGAACTCTATAAGCGGTCATAAGCCCGACAGAGTGTCTCATACAGTCTGCCTATATGATCGACTAGTCATATATTATGACTCTATGGCACTTGAACTTGCCATCAATCGCATCACACTCTAGTTACTTCGAGACGTCACCTCATATAAGCAACTATGGGCCAATACTATGTTAATCCAGTTCACTTTAATGGGGTTCAACGTTGTTCTTACAACCCATTTGGATATAACAAAGTAACAGAAGAGTTTTTAATAAAACTCAAACGATGAATGCATTATCACATATGTAAAATTGATACCATATCAATTACTACATAATCTATAATCTATACTTAATATTGTATATAATTATACATCTCAACTCAATTGAAATGCCATGACTTATCATGCGTAGCCTATTAAAAGGCCTTGGTTAGCAAGTTTTGACAACACTTTGCATTTTCCTTAACCATATACCATTTCCCTTTGTATAATCTTTATTATAACAACCTTTTTTAGTGCATGTCCAGATCCAATCTAGAGATAGGTTCCTTAGCCTTGGAATAACTCCCACTATCCTCACAGTGTGTAGGGATAGGACCTTCGGTTGTTGGAACGAACTACCATGGTTCCTCCAATTCATAAAACCAAATCCTAATATCATCCCTAGCTTCCTACTTGCACATCTCATAATTGCAAGTGTACTCAATTTCCGTTGTTAATCCCTCATTGTCCTACTGCCTAGAGCATTTATAGCAAATATCCTCCTTAAATAATATAGTCAAGATGGTTCTCTAACCATCCTAGTGTGTTTAGAATATGGTTATCGTGTAACTCCTTACACATAAATCCATATCAATTCTAATCACTTAGCTTCATTTCTTTAGTGCTCTAAGAGAACTAACCAATGAACTATATGGCTATATAGAGATTTCTCTCAAAAATTCGATTTGTAACTTTTCGTCATACTCCAAGTATACGAAATTTAATAATGGTGATACATCTAAGCGTAATGAATCAATCCCGCAACGGAAGCAAGTGGATTCAATTTCTACATGTTCAATACCTTTGAACATGACTAGACCCTTATCAATATAAGAATATTCATTTAACGCCAATATCCTCTTAGAACTATCTTTATAGGTCTGGATACCTTAGTGATGTATTATTCCTCTCCTAAGTCTTTCATTATTCACAATGATCAATATGTCCCTTACATATAAGACTAATAACACCACATTACTCCCACTAAAATCTATGTATAAACAGAACTACTCGACAATTCGAGAAATGTTTATCACATGATCAAAACATACAATTCAACTCTTTGACATCTACTTAAGACTTCCTCTTAAGTTTGCATCCTACTTTAGGATAGTTGCGATTTACAAAACTCATGCAAGATGATTTTAAAATCCAACTATATAAAATCATATCCGAATACAATGAAGCGTCGTTGTTGCGTGCAAAACCCTTTGCCACCAACCAACCAAGCTAAATAAACATTTTCATGTTCATGCTTGCTTCGGACTTTTGTGGAGTTAAAACTAGATAAAGCATCATAATAAGTTACAGGTTTGTTATTTTCTAAAATAACATAACTCATGTCCACTTAGATTTCGAAGAAATATATACTGATTTTGACCAGGAAGGAACGACTTCCTACGTCTTATTCTCAGTTTGTGGCTCTTGAACATTTTCTCCCACTCTGTCAATAAGAGATAATCCTCTTTTCTCTAATAGACAGCATCACGAGCCACAAACCCTTTGTTATCATGATCATGTAGGAAGAGAGACCACATGTTTTCTTTTGAAACAAGCTACAACTTAGGTATCATGCCTAATTATATCATATATGAATTGTACTTTATTGCTTTAACTATGTTTTGTTCAAGTGGAATAAATAAATACCAGACAAATTTTATAACAGAAACTCCCTCCAACTATAAAAGATTCAATCACATCATAATGAAAGTGTACTTGTGATACCATATCACACTCCTTTTGGTGCAGAAAAGTCTTTACTTTATTGTTCCCAATTATAACAAAGTACTAATACTTTGGTTTTAATCTCTAGGTTTTGATACTTATAAACATTCATTTGAACTTATTCAAAGAATTTCTCTTCTTACCTCATTAAGTGGATACCTAGTATCTACCTAATTCGTTGGTAAAAGAGATGAAGAAGTAATAACCCTTTTTTATTGAAATTGTATTCGACCATACACTTCAAAGCGTAGATAGGGCGAATATCTTGCTATATTCATAATTCTTTTCTAGAAAGAAATCATGAATTAATCTTGCTTTGAATACAAGATTCGCACATATACCAAGAGATTCTCAATCAGATGGTTGGTATACTAGTCAAAACTAGTCTTCTAAATGCAATTTCAATCAAGAATCAAGAAATAATTGGGGTCACCAATTTGAGTCTTATATATATATATATATATATATATATATATATATATATATATATATATATATATATATATATATATATATATATATATATATATATATATATATATATATATATATATATATATATATATATATATGATATTTATTTTTAGTTTGAATATAATTACCTTGATTCGTATGGTCTCGCCATAAACTTAATCGTGGTATGTAAGAGTTCAACACTTGTTTTAATTGCATAATGGTAAAACCCTTTACCTTTTGTGCAAAACTCAAATTATATTCTTATTTAGACATATTATAATTTCTAAATACAAAACTAAAATGAGTACATTACAACATTCATATGTTCATAGATGAAATGGCAACTACCTTAGTTCCATTCATGCAAATTTCTGAATTTATTTACTCGTCAAACATAATGCCAAATATGATGAAATCCATAAATTTGTATCAAATACTCATGATGTGATATTTGGCAAGAATGTAATGTCAATGTCATAGACATTCAGGAAGGAATATGTTGGAGTCACACGACCAACTTCCTCGATCTTTACTTATTTGGGGAATGTCTCTATTTTCGTGTCTAACACTTTCTCTTTCGAGCCTAGTTCTATCCTTAACAATTAAGATAGGAACTTAATTTCATATTGCTCCCACTCACTTCAAGAATTTCTACTTGATGAAGACTTATCTTCATATAAATTCCTAGTTAATTCTTCACAAGAATTACTTTTAAAGTGATAATTGGTTAATCTAATCAAGTTTATATCGTCATGTGCTTAACAACTTAAGTATTTGATGACAAGTGATTGGTTTGAGCAATAAGTCTTTTGAACCATGTATGTATAGAAGATATTGTCAAAACTCATTTTGATCAAGTACTACTTCTATTCATATTTTTCACAAGAGAATATAGGTATATTAGGAATTTTAAGATGTTAATCTTATAGTTGTATAGGACGATTTCTATCGAGTTTTATGGAAGAGAACGATTCCTATGGATCTAGTCCACAACCTATGATACAGTTCATTTTAGAAAGAGCTTCTATTTGTCATAAGTAATAGTGGTTTAGCGGAGACTCGTGTTACAATCAAATTGATATCATATATGAGTAGGAGCAATAATAAAGAACAACATAAAACAACGAAATAGTGGGAAAATCAAACATACATCGTTATATTTAAAACATTTAGGAATGTTTTAGCATTTATATAGTGACCTCTGCCCAACTATTATAAATGATCCCGAGATCCAAATTCATATCAACTTGGGCACGGTGAGCCGATTCATCCCTTATCAATATAACTCGGTGGATTAACTCTTTAATCAATTCTACTTCTAGAACTCTCAGTCGATAAAATTACTTTAATATTTATCTTTAGCCCGGAACACATGCTACTACGGTCACGAATACTTCCGTTGAGCTCAATCCAAATTTCGATGTAGTAACAATTTACCACCCACTTACCCAACGTAACAAGTTTAGCACCCCGGTGAGTCAAGCCTACTTCCTTATGAAATTGGGATTCATGGTTTCTACTATTTGGTAAGGCTAATTCTCAATTATTATTTTGTGAGACGTCATGTCCATTTATTATCTATCTCGTTTTAAGTGAACTAAAGCAGTGAACTACGATAATTATAATTGACATGGTCGATGACTCGATAAAATGATATGCATGTGTAGTTATGGCGATTTGGCTATGCATGCAAACATATAAAACAAACGCAAAGCATAAAGATAAAATCCTAGTATAGCCTTCCTAAAATAGTAAATCAAATAAACTATTTACAAAATCGGAAACTAACTCCTTTGGTCCCTTGAACTTCATTTGGCACGCACTTAAAGGTAACACCGTCTTTGTCGGACCACCTTCTCGAATTGCACTGTCTTCAAGGAACTCCGGAATAATTAAATTACATATCTTTTCTACTTTATACAATATAAAATAAAAACAAAACTAAATAAAATAAAAGTGATACGAGATCACATTAATTACAACCGAATCGATATCCCCATTCATTTCGGGAAATACCAATTAAAAACTAAGGTCATACTAAGTACAAATTACATAATTCAAAAATTATATAAAACAAAATATGACAATCATACTAAAAATGCAGCATTAATATATGTATGAAACATGTCATGTGAAGTGTCAAATCGCCCTATTTAAGCTAATATCGTATATATGTTCCGGTTTTATGGATTAGTGTGACATTTAACCTTTTAAAGTCACACAATATTACATAAATAAAATCTATGTCCAATTTAATTACCCCAACCTTCTTAAGACCCAAACTTTAGTCTTCACTAAACATTTGACAATAATTCAACTTGATAGTATATAATTGATCTTTAATCACTATTATTCATAATAATAAGAAAATAATTCCCAAAAAGTCATAAAAAATCGAAAAAATAAAATCATAATTTTTTACATTCTGAAAAATTCCCAAAATTCGAAAATATAAATAAAAATTGCCTTTAGTTTATTTTAATTTATTTCACAAATAAATCATATTAAGCATAATTTTAACCCTTTAATTCAAAATTAAACATAAAATTATGCAATAAATCAAAATTAAAATTTTGAATATTCTTGACAAGTTTCTAGAACCTGGAAATGACAAATTTTCAGTAAAAAAAGTCGAATTTTTACATTAGTGACTATTAAAGTGGCTATTTATCAATTTATATCCCATAAAAATTAATAAACATTAAAATCTTACGAAAATTAACATGCAACTTTAGATCTGAAGTTCATATCATATATAAAACATTGGAAAAAAATTTCATGCCATAAAATTTATTTTAGCTATTTTTGCCAAAATAGTCACTATTTATTCGATTTTTACATCTAAAAATCATAAATCATGCAAAATTAAATAATTTTATCTAAAAATTTACATACAGTGTGTAAATATTGCATGTGACAACATAGTAAATTTTCATGGGCAGGAACAAAGTCTAACCATTTTTAACATAAATACCTCTATTTAATCGACTTTTAACATGTAAAAATCATAAATCATGCTATATAAAATCATTTTATATGAAATTTTACATACAACTTTTAAAATATGCATGTGAGGTCATGTAAAAATTTCAAGGTCAGAATCATAGTCTAACTATTTTTAGCATTTTAATTGTCATTTTACTCAATAAAATGTGATAAAAATAATAATAATCATTTTAAAGAGCAATAAATTACCATAAATCATCAAAATGACCTAAAATAAATTTAGGACCAGAATTTTTAACATGCAAAATTTTTGTTGCATTTATCTTCATAAATCACAAATTTTAAGTTTTATATGTTAACATATTAACTCGGAAAAACAGATTATGCATGCAACAACTCTTGCTCTGATACCAATTGTAAGGTTCATATATCTCTTAATAGACATTTTTAATAACTTTATATTTTAGTTTAGTCATAAAACTAATTAGATCTTATGCATGCATAACATTAAAATGCAAAGTAAGAAGAAAAGCGATCTACTTACAATGAGGGCCGAATGGATTATACTAATTTGAACTCCTTCCAAATTAGTCTTCTTTAAGAAAATCTAAATGCTCCAACAAAACCCTTAGATTCAATAGTAGAATCTACTCCTCAAGGATTTGTACCAAGGTAATCCCTCTTAAAACATAAACTAATTTTATTACTAGAAATTAGTAAATGCTCCTTAAAATAATACTAATATTATTATTTACTACTACTATTAAAGGTGAGATAATATTAGAGATTTGTGAGATTTCTTCTAAAGAGTAACTAACAAAAATTAGAGAGAACATACAAATTGCTCATCATTTTTGTCAAGTAAGAATGACCAAAAATAAGAAGAGAAAACTCTTCTTATTTTCTTGGTGGCCGGATGGCATGGGGAAGAAGACCCAATGCATGCTCAAGTTTGTTCTTTTTAAGATTTAGACTTGCATGCCTACCATTAGTAGGGTAATCATGATGTTTATTTTACAATAAAATAAACCATCCACTAACTCGTTAGTCCCTCCAATTTTCGACACCTTTGTGATAAAATGGACTCCATTTTATAACTTGTAATTTGTCAAATGTAATTATGTGTGACACATAACCCATAACATGTTATTAGTCATGTGTATGCATATTTAACAAATTAAACATCATTACACATTAAATGAATTACATGTGACAATTTTACTAGTAGTACATACTACAAGTATTAAAATAGGTCTATAAATATAATTCACAATATTTTGTAATTATAATTAATCAATCATTCTTATTTTAATTGTTTCATAAACAATAATAAATCTAAGTAATAAAACAATTTAATTACTTAGTACGAATCTTATTTAAGCGAATTACAATAAGATACGTATTCTCACTCACAAAATCATCCGTTCAATTTTAAGGAATTAATTAACTTGTATCGACATACAATTAATCAATTAATCAATTAAGAGTGTTACACTAGAGGTATGACCTTAAGGGATCAACTGATCACCACCGTCTCACGACAGTAATGTCAAACTCTAGTCAGCCAATCATTACCGATTAATGTGGATCAGTTGACAATAAAATATTACTTTACCTCATGTATTCTTAATATTGGATTTAAACATGTGATCGCATTATTGTCGAGGACACATCCTCTAACAGAATCATCATCTTTTCAAACTCTTTAATATACTCGGCCACAGACAGATTTTCTTGTGATAAAGATTGCAGCTTTAGGTAATTTTCTTGCTCATAATCTCTTGGTAAGAATCTACTCATAATATGCTTCTTTAGTTTCTCCCAAGTATCGATCTTGCCTTTCTTATCTCGCTTTGTCTATTTTTTAAGTTTTCATACCACAACGATGCATATTTAGTAAGTTTTAGAATAGCTACCTTGAATTGTTTATGCTCATCATACTCCTTGTATTCAAAAACACGTCCAGCTTGCCTAATCCAATCCAAAAACTTCTCGGGATCCAAATCTCCATTCAAAACAGGTATGTCAAGCTTTAGACCTCGATCGTCATCGTTCTTGCTTTCTTTCTTAGGTTTGGAAATCGCATTATCTGAATCTAACCCACGTGACCTACAACGAGTTGGGCTTCGTTCTCTACCACGCCCAACTAGAAGGTTCTTTATCATATATTTTAGCTCGACCATAGCTTCCCTCATCTCATCTACTTGAGTTTGAAGTGTACTTGTAACGCCTCCAGTACCCTTGCTTGAATCGGCATCTCCTGGCATCTTCACTTCCCAAGATTAACTTGTTAAGAAACAAATTAATAACCTTACTCTGGTAACCAATTTAATGTAAAATATACTCGGAATTATGGATTTGAACGGTTTAGTGGACTGTTCGATTTATATTATCAAGTATGCAGCGGAATTTAACCGTTTATTTTTGGTTTTTGTATAATATTGAACGAAAAATATAAAGGATATGGATTAGTTGTAAAAATCTCGCAAGACTCCTCAACTAAAACTAGGATATGACGTGAATAAACTCTTCTCCCTCGCAAAGAACTCAAACTCACACACGACTGGTTTTCTGACTCTCACCTCGCATGGATTGACTCACACTCTAATCTCTCCCTCTTAAGAAAGAAATAAGACACTTATAACTCGCAAGCAATAAGCAACAAGAAAACTTGTATTGATTCTTAAACTCGGATGTATGTAAAAACTGAATACATAAGACCCCTATTTATACTAAATAGACCGACTTTAAACTCCCTAAACATAATAAACTTTCCTAAACTAATTAGGAAATAACAACCACTCTATCTAGAGTTAGGAAACTAAACTTTCCTAAATAAATTAGGAAAGTATTACACGAACTCGACTTAGGAAAATAAGATAAACCTATTTGAACACAAAATACTTATTACCTAAATATAATTAAACAAGGATATGACTCCTTTTGGTAAGAATTCTCGACATCACTAACTTGGATGCCAAGTAAACACGTGAACTTGTCTGAATAATACTAGAGAATTTTGAACAGTCCTGACGTGTGTTTAATAATCTTCATTTTGACAGATTCCATTCCAATACTTCGTTACTACCCATTGCTCCTGCTTCATTCTTCCTTTCTTTTTGAGAATTTTCCCTCAAATTTTGAAGATGTTTGATGCCACCGGGAAAAAACGAACCAACTAAACCTAACCATGATTGTAGTTATAATTCCATATTGAACTTTTTTAAAATCCTTCAATGTAACAATCTTCGTGTAGCTTTTAGGACCATTCCCTTTGTTGTTAAACCAATACCCTTCGAACCATCTTTTGTTGTGCCTTCCACCCCACCTCCCTCCTTGCATAAGTGTATCAAAGTCAAAACGAGACTTGTTTGGAATAATAAGATCACCTTGAACTACTATTTGAATCGAACTCACGAAGTAACATTGATAATTCCCACCATATAGTTTCTTGTCAATGGATATATCAAGTGGCGACTTATACAGTTCTTTGAATTGAAAATCCAAACAAGTATTATCTTGTAGTACCTCCTTACCTATGATTGGCAATAAACAAGAATCGTCGGACTTACCATTGGACATATTTGGAATTTCTTCGTTATCATCTTCATCTAATGGTTCAACGATATTTGTGGCAATCTTGTCTTCCCCTTTTGATTCATAACTCTTAATCGGACAGTTATCTGAACTGTCTGCATGGGTAAGATAAGGCATCTCCACAATCTGACTGGCACCTGTACTGTTCTTTGTATGCTTTTTTGCTTCTTCTTCGTGAACGTCCTTGAATGACTCAACTTGCTCTTCTTGAAGCTTGTTTTCGACATGCTCTTCTTCTTCCTCATGAATAGCAACAATCTCAATCTCTTCTTCCTTAATCGGACTAGTTTGTAAATGTAAGTTACAAACCACTTCTTCTTATTGATCATCTTCACTCAATGGTTCAACATTATAGATCATTCTTTCTTCCTTGTCGCCTTTCTCGTGACGTGGACTCTCGTTTTCTGGTGTGACAAAATTAGGGATCATCTTGCAAAGCTCTTGCGTGGTTAGAGCTTGTTTTTGAGGACACTCATTAGTTATGTGTCCATAGCCTTGACACTTGAAACATCGCCTCATAGAACTTCCTTTAGTAAGCTCCACGGCTACGCTATTGCCTTTGTCTTTCACATCTTCTATTTGAACTTCCTTAGGCTTGTTAGATTCTGGCTTCGAATAAGAACTCGAATCTGAATTTAATCCTCTTGAATAGGCATAGAATTTCCTTGCTTTATCATGCTTCTCAAACTTCAAGGCCAAACGACACACATCATCAAATCCATCATAGTTTTGAACTTCGGCCCTAGTAGCAATTGATGGCGTAAGTCCCTTGATAAATCTCGCTACTTTAAGCTCTTCCTTCTCTTCCAAGTCATAAAGAATCATCATCTTTTCAAACTCTTTAATATACTCGGCCACAGACAGATTTTCTTGTGATAAATATTGCAACTTTAGGTAATTTTCTTGCTCATAATCTCTTGCCTTTCTTCTCTCGCTTTCTCTGTTTTTTCCAGTTTTCATACCACAACGATGCATATTTAGTAAATTTTAGAATAGCTACCTTGAATTGTTTATGCTCATCATACTCCTTGTATTCAAAAACACGTCCAGCTTGCCTAATCCAATCCAAAAACTTCTCGGGATCCAAATCTCCGACCTCGATCGTCATCGTTCTTGATTTATTTCCTAGGTTTGGAATTGCATCATCTGAATCTGACCCACGTGACCTACAACGACTTGGGCTTCATTCTCTACCACGTCCAACTAGATGGTTCTTTATCATATATTTTAGCTCGGCCATAGCTTCCCTCATCTCATCTACTTGAGTTTGAAGTGTGCTTGTAATGCCTCCAGTACCCTTGCTTGAATCGGCATCTCCTGGCATCTTCACTTCCCAAGATTAACTTGTTAAGAAACAAATTAATAACCTTGCTCTGGTAACCAATTTGATGTAAAATATACTCGGAATTACAGATTTGAACAGTTTTGTGAACTATTCGATTTATATTATCAAGTATGCAGCGGAATTTAGCCGTTTATTTTTGGTTTTTGTATAATATTGAACGAAAAATATAAAGGATATGGATTAGTTGTGAAAATCTCGCAAGACCCCTCAACTAAACCTAGGATATGACGTGAATAAACTCTCCTCCCTCGCAAGGAACTCGAACTCACACACGACTGGTTTTGTGACTCTCACCTCTCAAGGATTGACTCACACTCTAATCTCTCCCTCGCAAGAAAGAAATAAGACACTTATAACTCGCAAGCAATAAGCAACAAGAAAACTTGTGTTGTTTCTCAAACTCGGATGTATGTAAAAATTGAATACATAAGACCCCTATTTATACTAAATAGACCGACTTTAAACTCCCTAAAAATAATAAACTTTCCTAAACTAATTAGGAAATAACAACTACTCTATCTAGAGTTAGGAAACTAAACTTTCCTAAATAAATTAAGAAAGTATTACACGAACTCGACTTAGGAAAATAAGATAATCCTATTTGAACACAAAATACTTATTACATAAATATAATTAAACTAGGATATGACTCCTTTTGGTAATAAGTCTCGACATCACTACCTTAGATGCCAAGTAAACACGTGAACTTGTCTGAATAATACTGGAGAATTTTGAACAGTCCTGACGAGTGTTCAATAATCTTTATTTTGACAGATTCCATTCCAATACTTCGTTACCACCCATTGCTCTTGCATCAATACTCCTATCACACATATTATAAGATACACCGTCTTTTGACAGACCAACATAACTCATATATTTAAAGTCAAATTCTTATATCACTTCTTTTGGGAAATTGGCCTCCATAAGATTAATTGGTCTCTCTTAAGTGGGGTATATCCGTCTCAAAAATAAAACGGGTCAAATACTCCTTCATTTAGCTAGATCGGATAATTATTTTGCTAGTCTCTATGAACTTTTTTTTGTGTCTTATCAATACTATTTGACCGGTGCTAAGGTTAAAACGTATATGTCTATCTTAGATAGGAATTGTGTCGTAACTAAATGTCACCTAAGATAGGCCTATATTAGTGGTGATCATTAGCGGGATTTAAGGGACATGGACAGGACTACACGTGAAATATGTGTCATGCGGGCCTAATTTTATAACCCGTGTCCACCATTGCGGGCTTAGTTGATTGTCCAAGGCTGCCTATTTACCCGCTGGCTCGTGAGCTCAAAGTTATCACAAAAAATCTTGTTGTTAACCTAAACGAAATTACCTATAACAAAAAATAAAGTAGGTTTACGAAAATAGAAAATTTAGCGGGCCTGGCGGACCGGCCCATGTACATTTTTCTTAGTTATACGTCCCGATTAGTTTAAGCGGTATTGTCCATTACCCATTATTTTAATATACTTTATAACCAAACTCGTTTAAATAGCGGGTCAAGTAGAACGGGCTAACCCGCACTTAATAAGCTCTAAGTTTTTTTTATCATAAATATAATTAACTAAGTTAATTATCCCGTTGTAACGCATGGGCTTTGAACCTAATACATTAACAGTTTTAACTTTTATACTCCCTCCGTTCCAATGAGTTGTATACGTTTGATATTAATAACGTACTCGATAATAACTTTTATGGTATACATTAGAAGTTATAATGAAAATTCTCCTCACTTATAAACAGTGCTCAAAAAGCAAACGTACACAACTCATTGAAAAGGAGGAAGTATAACCCAATACAATACGGAATATCGTCTAAAATGGACCTAAATACTACTCAATGCAACTCCACTCTACCAATTTATATTTTGCACAAATATTAAGAATGGTGGGGTTGGGTGAAATATATTGTAAATAAGTAATGGGGTATGATGTAAATAAGTGGGGTATGAGTGGAAAATGGTAGAGTTTGATGTAGAAGTAGTGGGATATGAGTGACAAATATTGTAAATAAGTAATGAGGTATGAAGACAAAATAGTCATTTGTCATTCTTTTTTAAGAAATATGTAGAGTGGAGTTAAATGGATGAAAAAAGAAATATGGTAGAGTGGAGTTGAATAAATGAAGTATTATCTAACAATTTGGCCCATAAAACTATTGTCACAAAAAAGAACCCTAACCCCACAATCCCACATAAAAGCCTCCACTAATATACTCTTCCGTCTTTGCTATCTCCGTCTTGTCTTGATCCATCCATTTACATATGTTTGTACACGGTAAAAATTGAAAACCAAAAATTCACTCATTCCTCAATCTCTCATTATCATCCTCGTCCCTTCATCTACTCTCCCATCCTAATTCTTTTTTCCCCTTTGTTCCGGGTGTAATTCCAGAGTAGATTTGTTACCACGTAAGCTTGTAGAATGATGACTTTGCTTGACTCTTCCTTTCGGCCTCTCCTGAAACAATGAACAAACTGAGGGCTCGGCTTGGTACCGAGCGTACTCACTCCGACGCTCAAGTCAGTAAACTTAAAGGGATTAAGTTGTGTGTTACTTGGCACAAAGTATATTGTAGAGAGATAAGGGAGTTTATACCAGATTAGTGTGTTTAATTGATTATTTTCGGGATCCTTTCCTCAATGAGGGTTGAGGAGTATTTATAGACTTTCACCTTTTGTCACGTAGTGGCCAAGTGGCCAAGTGGCTAGCAGGTGGAAAGACCGTTCTACCCTCGGCCGAGGGACCCATGCCGGGCCGGCTATCAGAGTTGACTCCATGCCGAGGGGTCTTGGATGTGAGTACGCGGATATGTCTTCCGGCTGGCTAGTTGCCTAGCCGAGACCCAAGTGACAGGCCGACAGGCTGCGTCGGTTAGGCTGTCTAAGACGTTGACTTGCTGTGGATATCTTTGACCTTGCTCAATATGTTGACTCGGTCAGCGGGTGCAGAATATGCCCCATCACCCTTAATTAATAAGATTTATTATAAACATTTATTGATGTTTTTTTGTTAATATATATATATATATACTCCCTCCGTATCAGACCAATGGTAACACTTACCTAATACGGTCGTACCACAGCAATGGTAACATTTCCTTATTTGGCCCACAACATTACCAAATTATCCTTATACCCATTTAATATTTACATAAAATGCCACTACATACCCTACCTACCAACTCACAACTAAACCCACAATTACATACCCCACCTATTTTCTTCCCTCTTTACCCCTTTTTTTACCCTTTTTTTTCTTAAAAACCTCATTTTTTACTACGTTACCATTTGTATGGTACAGAGAGAGTATATATATATATATATATATATATATATATATATATATATATATATATATATATATATTTTTTCCTCTATATATAAAAGACCTTTTGTTTCACAGTTATTAGGTAAATATTTTTTAAATTTGTTTTAAATCAGGAAATATTTGCTTTGAAGCACTGAATTTTTTTTATTTATTGCTTTTGCTATTTTTTTTATTTTTTACGCCATTATTGAATAAAGAGTTACAGTATTCTTTATTTTATCAATGAAGTTAATAAAATAGGGGATTAATAAATAGGATAATCGATTTATATTACAGAAAAATAAAAATATTGTTATTGTAATTATAAAATATGGTTTTTCTAACGTGTGCCCTAAGGGCACACATTAATAACCCATATATGATAAGATTAACAACATATTCACATGAGATACTCAAGAATATTCTCACTTTTATCATATTTAATAAGAATATGTTGTTAATCTTATCATATAGGGGTTATTAATGTGTGCCTTTAGGGCACACGTTATAAAAACCCAAATAATATAGTCCCTCCAATTCACAATAAACCTCTCATTTCATTTTGGCACAAAAATTAAGGAAACACACTAACCCAGCATATAATTAAATTTGGACGACACAAATACACTCCATACAATTAAATTTGGACTACACAAACACTTACCAAAAAAGGAAACGGGGAGGTTATTGTGAATAATCGAACAAGGAAATAGGGAGGTTTATTGTGAATTGAAGGGAGTATAATTTTTATTTTTGTTCAGGATTGAAAATGCATATGATGCAATGACTATTGTTGAACACTTTTGGAATAAAACAATTTAAGAACAGATTCACTTTGGTTATCAATGAATAGTGGCTTTTAATTAATTAATTCCCAAATACATCATGGCCCTGAAAATCAGGAAATAAAAAAGTGCATTTGAATAGGCAACTTTCAACCATAGGCTGACACATCAGCTCTGTAATTGTTCTTTTAATAAATAGAATTTTTGCGTCTAAAAGAAGAGTTTTGAGAAGGCAGAAACTTGAGAGATAAAAGAGAGAATTTATAGAATAAAAGAGAGAATTTATAGAACAATTATAAGAATTGATATTGGGAGTCCAAATAAGGCCTTTGCAATAGGTCTTTTACCACAATTGTATTACACAGATTTGTGTTTCATATATACTCCCTCTGTCCCGGTTATTTGTTGTCCTTTTTCATTTTTGGGTGTCTCAGTTATTTGTTGTCCTTTCTATTTAAGAATGAATTTGATGAGTAATTTGATTATTTACACTCAATTTATTCCACTTGTCATTTAGTAATTGGCCTAATCCCCTTTCTTTGTTCTTTGTGCTAAAATCAAAGGACAACAAATGACCGGAAGGAGAAGTATTTTTTTTTAAAATATGGCAATAGCTTTTGTTTTATAGTTACCTTTGGACCTATCTCCGGTGATTGTACCTCTCCCTTTTCTGTTTCTGCCCTCTAAGCCTTGATCACGCTCTCCTCCTTGACGGCGCTCGTCTCTGCCGCGATCGTCCGGCTGGCCGTGGTGTTGGTTGTCGTGTCGGTGCTCCGAGGTCGGTCCGTTCCTCCATTCCCCTGTCCTGTCATCGAAGCCTTGCTTGCCTAGGGGTGTTCCCCTCTCCCTCGCCCCTTTCCCCCACCCCTGGTATGTTCCTCTTGGTTGTCCGGTCACCGTGTGTTTTTTTCTGTTTTGGTCGATGAGTTTTACTCATCTTGATGTTGTCTTTGTTTGTGGTGCTAGTTTTTGGGACGATTTGGTGTTTCCCCTTCCCCTTGCCCCTTCCCCCACCGATCGGTTCCACTTACTAGTTTAGTGTCGGTCTGAGTCGATTTTTTGGTTGCTTGGTTGCTTGCATGCCGATGGTCCTGGGGGGGGGGGGGTCTTGTTGGAATTTGGAGTCTCGGTTTATGTCTTAGGTTTTTGGGGTCTGTCGGGTTCTTCGTGAGGGCAGGTTGGGGCCGTTTGTTTCTTGGATTGGCGCATCGTCTTGGCTGGGGTTTGTCACGTCTGTTGGAGAGGTACTGGGTAGGGTGGAGTCGGGTTCTTGGGTAGTGTTGTTGGTGGGTCGGATGCGGTGGTTTCACCACTGATTTATGTGCGTCTCTGTCTTTTTCTGTTTTTTATTAATTCAAATAATAAGCTCGGGTGGATGGTTTGGGGTGTCCTGTCCCCTTTCCCCCGGGGTAATTAGTATGAATGGTGCATTGCATCGGGATAGTGTTGAGCCCAACTCACTTCGGTCTCCTGAGTTGGTTTTGGTTAGGGGAATTTTTATGGTTTTCCCCTTTGTTTTCTACCTTTTTACCCGCTTCTCTTGGCTACGAGGTTCTGGTCAGCGGGGGTTGTTTGCTAAAGTGTAGGAGTTTGCTCTCCTTTGGAGACAGATTTTTGTGGTCTGTTTTCCGCCTTTTCTTTCTACGTCCTTCGGGCGTAAGTGCACTTTGGTCTCTCTCGTTGGGTCAAGAGGTTAGTTGGATTCCAGATAAGGTGTATAACAACCAAGGAGATGAATCTCCAAGACGCTCTCTTAGGTCTTGTTGCAGGTATTTCTCCGAAGTTGTATCAATAAAGATGAGTAACAATGAGTTTGTGGAGGCATGTTGGCTTTCTGAGGAAGATTTTCACAGCCAAGGAGATGAATCTCCGAGACCCTTCCTTGGGTTTTGTTGCAGGTATTTCTCCGACGCTACATCAATCAAGACAAACAAAGATGGGTATTTTCCTTGGGCTGGCGTTGCTCATCCATTAACGTTTGGGGTAGATTTGGATTTTGAAGAGCGTGTTCAGACTTCCGTCTTACGCCAGCAGCACTATGTTCTTAACCGATGCAATCTTTACCTTGTTTTAGTTTATGTGATTAGTAGTACTCTAGTGTTTTATGTTGTAGTCTATAGGTATGGTTTAGTAAGCCGTACCACTATAATGTAAAACTCTTTATTCACAGCCGCCAAAAAAAAAAAAAAAAAAAAAAAAAAAAAAAAACTTATGTGAGTGTGTTATTTTATGTAATTAAGCAGGAATTCAGTGCACTAGCTTTTATAATTTAATGACTTTTAGTTCTTATGTTACCGTTTTGTGGTGATGATACTAAATTGATTCTAGTCGTATAATAGAGCAGATATGTGTCCTATTTTTATCGATGGTTTCTCAAACCCGCAATTTACCGACGGGTTTAATTGTACTGTTGACCCTTGTAAACAAAATCGTCCAAAATTGGAGGAAAATACCCATTAATTTGCCTTCAATAACCCTAAAAAAAGATTGTTAAAACTGGTTTTCTTGTTCTAGCACAAGTACAATTTACAAACAGCAGTAGCGGACTACATCTGTCATACACTCATACACAAGCATTTCTTAAAGAAAATTATATTATAACTAATATAACACCCGTGAAAATTCACGAGTTATTTTTTGTTTCTCTAAATAAAATGTACTCCACTATTTAGCAAATTTGTGAAATGAATTTTATACGGTGTATCTAATTATTATTATTAGGTAAATTCATGAAAATAACTCAAATTTCTTTATTCTTGTAAAAATAATTCCTTTAACTATCATCTTTTATCATATACTATAAATGAAGCCGAAATTGAAATCTCATTATATGTTAGTATGTTACTGTCCACACTCTAGCGTTAATGAAGATGTCATTGTAGCCTTGTAGGATATATTATTGAATTAACATGGGTTTAAATCTGTACTTGTAATTTCTTATCTGCACTACTTTGTATGTTAACTTTGTGTTTTTTGAGCTATAATGAGAAGTTAAAGTTGGTGCAAATACATTAATATTCAATTGCATTAAGATAATTTTTTTTTCACCTGAGTTATAATACTTCGTAGTAATTACTTAGCATTTTCATATTCACTCCTTAAGTTTTTAAATATTGAAGAAATTAACAGGGTAATTCACGTGGTTTTTTTTTGAAGTTTTTTAAATAATAATTGCTTGATAAATTTGGTCATGTTTAATTTTTGGAGGTCAATCTTTAAAAACTTTAAGGGTAAATAGAGTAAAAATTATAAGTTTCAAAATATGAAATTTGGCATAATGTAGACTTGTTATAAAAATATATTCATACAAATATATGTTTTGTAAAAAATTCATGGATAAATGAAAATTAAAAATCGAACAAAGGGTGATATATCAAACAACACTTTATTCGAATTTTTCTTCATTTATCCATGAATTTTTTTTGGTTTTATACTCTCTCTACAATCACCTTAGTCTAAAAATAAACACAGTTTCATAACACAAAAATATGGTCTTTTCCGATTTAGGCCCAAAACCGTCTTTTTTTTTTGGGACGAAACTGATTCGGTTTAGGTTTAGGAAAAGCCAAAACCGAAACCCCGTTTTAACCCCATTTCAAACCGCTTGTAACTTTCTCCCTAAAATGTGAAACCTACAAAATATTTTGTGAAAAAATCTCATCAATGTGACATCTTGCCTTCATCTTTTATCTCTGTGTTACACAATAAAATCCATCTTCAGTTCTTCACCTCCTTATTTTCTTCATATTTAAATGGTAAAGCCCACAACCTTCATTATTCATTCCTAATCGCTCCATTTTGATCAATCTCACTACTTCTCATCTTGTGAAAACAGTACCTAACACCTCTTCACCACTTATTCTTCATCAATTAATTTCATATTTCATTCTAATTTTAATTTTCATTACTGTTAGGCTCATAAAGTTAATTGGACAAAGTTGGTATTTTTTTTGATGAATGGGAGGAAATTAGATAGCGAGACCTCTGTGATTGAATATTCGCCAGAAAAATAGAATTCGGGTTCAAGAAATGGGTTGGCTAACCGGATTTTGGAACCTTGTTTTTTGCGAGTGTAAAACAATTTGGGTACCGAGATTGATTCAGGGCGGTATAGGTTCATTGGTAGAGATGAAGTTTCACTGATAGAGATGAAGTGTTTTAGGATTTTAGTAGAGAAGTGTTAGAGGCGAGTTGTTGGAGGAGATAACTAATTACTCGTATTAAAGTACTCTAATGACTAATGAATTCTAAAGTGCATAGAAAATCTACATAGTATAAAAGCCAGTTTTTTTAAGCCTTCCCACTGGTTGAAAATTTTCAGAAATTTGGAAGCTTATAGGACCCACCATGTTTTATACACCATTTAATTACCCTCCCTCATCTCCTCTCCTCTCCTCCACCCAATTCAAATTTGAAAAATTACTTCGAAGAAAACCATTTTGAGTTTATTTTACACGTTTTTTTATAATAAAATCAATGTATTAATACTCCGTATAATCTAAGCTAATCTAATTTGAATTAATATAATCTAATTCTTTAAAATAATATCAAGAAAGTGACTACAAATATTTATCATCACTTGTTTTTTTTAAAAAAAATTGTTTTAAAATCTTCGAAAAAATCCGAAAGCTAAATTTAACAATTTATTTCAAAAAATTCTCTTTAAAAATTCTCTAACTCAATATAAGAAAAACATGCCATTAAACCATAAAAAAACTTATACTCCCTCCAATCCTCTATTTTCTTCCTCTTTACTTTAGACACAAGAATTAAGAAGTGAAGTATTATATTGATAAAAAGTTGGGTGGGGTTTGGTGATAGGAGAGAGGGATGAATAATTAAGAGTTAAATAATGAATTGTGGGCCATAAATATTAAAGTAAGGAATAAAATAGGATTAAAAGATTTGGGTGGGTGGGGTAATAGGAGAGAGGTATGAATAAAATAGGAGTAAAAAATTACCAAAAATAGAAAGGGGAAGAAAACCTGAATAACCGTTTTAGGAAATAGGGAAGAATATGGTGAATTGGAGGGAGTATAAAAATAAGATTTAGGAATTTAATTGAAAAATATTCTTCAGAAAATATCCAAGTCACTTAAATTTAGTGGATTTGATTTTCGTTCTCAGAAATACACTACCGTTTTGCCCAAAAAAAAAATTAAAAAAAAACTTCAAAAAGAGGAAGATTACATTCAAAATATGAGATTTTTTTAAATTAACGAAAATAAGTTTTAAATAATGAAAAAAAATAATTTAAACGTAATATAGGCAACTGAATAAAGTAAAAAGAAAATTATTTAAAAACACATACTTACTTATATTGAGTAATTTTATTTTAAAAAAAAAATACTCATTAAATCTATGATATTCACTAATAATTTTATAAAAATAAAAAATCAACTTTTATAAAAATAACCATCAGATCTATGAGAAATTGAATAGAAAAAAATCACAGAAACATGAACAAAAATGAAACAAATATAGCTGATAGTGAGAGAGATTAACAAATAGGTAAACATTATCGAGTAAGGAGATGATATATTGTTAAAAGAATGAGTATTATAGAGAAAAATTACAGGGACTATGATCGAATCCATGAGATTTACGAGAGATAAAAGTTGAGATGAAAGTGAGAGGGTGGGTTTGAGGGAGTGATATAATGACGGTGACTAGTTAGGGTGTGTTTGATGAGAGAGAGCGAGGGAGAAAGACACGTGTGAAGTATGTTTTGGAAGTATGTTAGTTTTAGCATTACTAATTTACTATTAGGTGAAGGTGGGCCTTGGAGATATGTACTAGGATTTTAATGGGTTAGTTTCAGATTGTTTAAGCCTATTTTAATTATATTTAGATTTTGAGCCAACAGTTTGTTATTGAGTCTATTTAGATTGACACGAATTATAGAGTAAGACGAATCACCCTGTGAGACGGTTCATTTCTACAAATAACCTATTTGTCTAATACTAATAAGTAAGTTGTTTTTATATACAACGAAATTGTCTCACCATGTAAAACCGTCTCATGTAATAACGACTTTATTAATTTTATTGTCTTTACTATATTCAATATTGTCCATTGATATTTTTACTCATAATTTTGTATATTTGAATCTCAATATTTGTACATTTTCTCTATTCATAATTTAATAATAACAATTGTTTAACAAACAACCCCGTGCAATTTTTGCACGGGATTAAAACTAGTAGGGAAGGAAAAGCTATGGACACAGATTGCATAGGAAATAGGTGTGAAAGAACAATGACTATTATACCCCTTAATTTTCTACTGTGTGTTTAAACTATGTGAGTTAATGGACTATTTTGCCCAAATTAATAGAAGAGCAGGAAATTGGGTTTTCTAAACCCTCATGCCGCCACGTCAGCTGAAAAGAGGTTTTCTTTTATTAATATAAAATAATGAATAATGTTACAATAAAACATTAAAATAAAAGTTGAGGGATAATAATTAATGTCTAGTGAGTAATGAACAATGATTAATGACCTATTACCATAACCCTGGGTTGGTTCTCGGCATTATCACCATCAAATATGTTCTCTGTAGTTTCAGCTGTTATGTCCTCATCTGTTTCAGGAAGGTTCCCTATAATCCCCGGTGTCGGCTCCACCGCATCCTCAGCATGTATTCTTATCAACAGTGAGCTTATTAGCACCATTGCTAAACACAATGCCACATTTCTTACATGATTTCCCATGTTTCCAAAGATGAGTTTTTAACAAGCTTTGTTTGCAGGAATTTTTTTTTTGGTGGTGTTAATGGTTTGAAGAATGAGATGGGTTGATGAAGGGAATTTATAGAAAGGGATTGATGTTGCTGTTATGATTTTGTGGACATTAGTCTTTGTTGTTTTCACAATATTTTTTTTCTAATTTTCCATCAAGTGTTGTTCTAATTTTTAGGAGGAGAAATTCTAAAATTAGGTTCGCACTTCGCAGTGCCACAAGTCAAAGGGAAATCATATATTTTCATACGCTCAGATAATCATATTATATTGAGGGACAGAATCAGATGTTTATAAACTTCTTTTGTTATTGAAAACATGAAATGATATTAATCGTTGACCAATGCTCAGGTCACCAATAATAAAATGTTACATATATTAACACCATTCATTTACATCGAGTAAGCATTCTGAGAGACGTTCTTATAATAAACTTGTTGTATAATATATAATGATTACTAATAAAACTAGTTACAGTTTACGATAAAATAGGTATCCTCATTATGAATATATGTTTCAAATGAAAGAATCACTTTGAGTAACAATCATTAATATAAAAAAAAAGTTACTGAAAAACCATAACGAGGTATGAAATGTATTGTCTCTCGATTACTTAATGAAAACCCATCTCACACAAATTTTGTGTCATTATTAATAGGGTTTTTCTAACCTATGCCCACTGAGCATAGGTTAAGAAAGCCAAAAAAAGAAAGAATTTAATGATATTTTTATGGGATGTTGTAATATACAATTACTTTTACTTATTTTCCCAAGGAAAATATTTAAATCTTTCTATTTTTGCTTTCTTAACCTATGCCTACTGGGCATGAGATAGAAAACCCGTTATTAATATCATGTCAAATATGGATTGACGGATCGATTTCAACCCGAAAAAATATACTAACCCAATATGATCCAAACTCGATAGGACCTTGCCTGACTAACCCAATTGTCACTGGACTAAAGCCCTGTTCTTTTGGACTTAATTTCAGTTTTAATAAGTTCAGTTTAGCTCTACTAAGTTCAGTTCAGTTCAGTTCAGCTTCATTCAGTTCAGTTCAGTTCAGTTCAACATTATAGTTACTATAATACTAGTATATATTTGTTATATTATTATGCTTATTATTGTTATTATTATATTCATATTTATATTTAGTATATTTATTTTTTATTATATTATTATGATTAATAGTAATATTAGTAGTATTAATATTCATTAATATTATTATTATATTGTTATATTATAACTAATATTTTATTCATATTATTAATAATTGTGGACGTGGGCCACCCGCGGCGCGCGCGAAAGCACTTGAAATATGCGTGTATTTGTGGAGTCGCCACCAATTTTTATGAGAAATTGGAACCGTTCGAATATCTCATACCATGTCAAGACACAAAGTAGTGACATGAACACTAAGAACCCGTTACCCTTAGCATTCTATGTCTAGAATGACTCTCGTGGATGCCAATGAACACGGATGTTCATAGAGATCTGAAGTAAGGGGTGAGGGTACGTATTAGGAAGCTCTTTATTTGAAAACCTAATCCCGCCCGCCTCGATAGCGGTCTCTACTAATGATTAGGGAAATCGTCTATATTTGATATGTTGTCGATTATATGCATGCAATGCAACAAACAATGGATTAATCCTAACATGTGAGATTAACTATGTCGGTGAACACATAATTTAGCAAACATTTGAGGTCGAAGTTGGAAGTTAGATTAATTACATGTGAAAAACAAAAAAATAAACCATACAATAAACAATAAATAAATAGCGATAAATAAATAGCGATAATTGAAATTACGATGAATTACAATGATTTAACTGATTTACGTCAAAAATACACTTGAAATGGAAATTTGAAGAAAAGAAAATAAAAATTAAAGATAGAAATTAAAGTGACAAAAAAGGACAGATTAAGGGTGATATTACAATTATTAGTTAATTAATTACGTAATTAAATGCTACGTCAATGCGAGAACGGAAGTTCAGGGAGAGAGATCATCTCAGAACAGGCGCAACATCTGCTGCGTCCCTTAGAAGAGGCGCAGCTATTCCTGCGTCTATTCTTGAGTTGGGCTCTTGCTGTGAAGTCAGAACCGCGGGTAGTTAATGTTCTTTGGTATGTTTTACGATTGATTATCGATATTAGACTCAAGTGAAAGTGATTTAGCATATTAATTACATCTAGAACCGTAAAAAAAGCAAAAAAACGCGGATTAAAACAAATTAAAAGGAGTTAAAAACGAATTAAAAACGGATTAGAACGAGTTAGATTTTTTTACGATATCGGAAACACAAAAGGAACAAGTTTTAAAAGAAATTGACAAACTGAAAATAAACAATGGAAATATGTACAAAGGGCGAATTCCAGAGACTTGATATGGACAAATCGAGTCTCTAAAATCCGAGTTTGATTTAATGACGAAAACCCGCAAATATCGAGTTATAAGGGATTTAAGTCGAGAATAAAGCGTTATAATTGAAAGGATTTTTTAAAACATGGTTTATGTACAAAGGAATGAAAGGAAATAAGAAAACAAAACAAAAGGAACAAAACCAACAGAAACCCGAGGAAGAAGAAGAAGAGCAGGAGCTGCGGCAGCCTCTGGAAGAGGCGCAGCAGATGCTGCGACCCTTCGAAGAGGTGCAGCTACTGCTGCGTTTCTTCTCGACATCTGGTAGCTGCTGTTTCGTGAAAACAGTTTGTAATAATGGTTTTTAAAGTCGGTTTTAAATGTATTTTTGACGTGAATCTTACATTAATTGATACAAAAATAAAATACAATAAAAAGATGTGATTTACACCCTCAAACTTACATGTTTGACGAAACCGGATTAACTAAGTTAACGTTAGTGATTGCTCGATTCGAATGTATGTAGAAAGTGCCCTCGTTGGAGGATTTTAGATTAATTGATTGATTGATGTGTAGTGGTCAAATTGGTCGGTCATGCAACGTGACTAGTATTCAGAATGATCTGAGTTTACGTGATAGATTGATCAAGCACGTAGGCGTCAAAAGCTTAGAGCAAGGTCTAGAATGAAAAGAGAAGAGAAGGGCGGACAGTCGCGTGAAAAATATGGAGACCGGAGGTCTCTATTTATACTAAACAATGTGAAGAGTTTTGGAATTACTCAAACTTTGGAAATAAATCACGGAAATATTATGTAAACAGTGAAAACAGGATGGAGAAGAGGCGCAGCAGCTGCTGCGGTCCTTCCAAGAGGCGCAGCACCTGCTGCGTCGTTTCCCCAGAGGTTTCCTCCTGCGGAAGAAAGATTTCCGCGTTTCTTTGATATGGAATTGCGGTAGATCTCTATTTACTTATTCCACAAAATATTATTTATGGATGATATTTTACCAAAAGATATAAAATTTAATTATGGAATAAATATCCGGAATATTCTAGCACATTCTGACTCGGCATTTTAAACGGTTTTTTAGAAAATGAAGCGGTTTTTTACCCGGACTCCAAATGAACTCTAATTACTGTCAAAACGATCGTATCAGCACGTAGATGACGACCAAGGAGTAGACACAAGTGTTTGATCTATCACTTGACGATAAACTTACGGACTGTCATAAATCGTTCCGTGTACCAAACATGCGGCCCAATCATCACTGGGTGGTTGGCGGAAGGTGTAGAAATGAGGTATCTACAGAGCCCCCACTTTGACTGAGGCATGGACAAGGCGAGAGTCAAAGTATAGCCATCAGGTCAATCGAATATTACAACGTGACGACTACTGCGACGTGAGGCGGCTCAAGGGGTCTGATCCAAGGACCTGTCGTCGGGAACATTTTAGAGTCTGTCGACTATCGGGGAGGGTCATTTAAAGTCCATTAGACTACGTAAGGAAGCTCGCCAGCCATAAGAATAAACCATACCCGAGACCTCTTTTGAGACGTTTCCGGAGTTGCGTAGGAGCTAAGGGTAAGACCTAAAAGATATGTAAGGATTGTACTAGGGTGTGGGACCCTAAAGAGCTAGGTGTATGAACCTGAAAAGACGGCTGGTATGAGAACCTCTGGAGAACGACACCCTAAGAGGAATTGGGATCCTAGGGTTAAGAATCCTAACTTTGGGTTTACGAACCTAAGGAAGGAGGCGCTGGTTTGGAAACTTCTGGAGAACGACACCTTTGCCGAACTCTGTGAGGAAACAACAATATTGAGGGTAGCAGGACGTCGGTAGAAACTGCTGGGGAATCTGCTTGCGTCGGTCTCAAGGGAACTCTGGTTTTGGAAGTGACGATTAGGAACATCTTGATCATCATGGAAGAAGCCTTGGGTGAGCAATACTGTAAAATACTGATGCGCTGGGGAGAATATGGATGACTCTGTCTGGATTGAATCATTCCTGGGAGATCTGCTTGTATCTGCTTTCAAACAAAATCCATCTCTCGAGAAGTGCATCGGCTATCATGAACTCTCGCTGAGATAAATGAATGTATTGACAAAGGTGTGTCTTAAACGCCGTTGAAGAAAATAAAGAGGCTTGACTGATAGTCGTGCGTTCTAAGCACCGCTGGAAATTCGCTCGGTTGTTGCAAGGGAAATTCTGATACTAACTGAATGAACTTGTGAACCGGGTTCAAATGAATCCTTGCTGGGAGATAAAATATCGTGACAGCTTGCAGTCTGTTTAGAAAACACGGGTCCGGACGAAAAGAATGGCCAAAATAACCAAATATATGATATAAGGTGTCGGAGAAGAGGCGCACAAAACTTGGGCCCGCAAATAACAAACTTATAACGAACTTTCAAAAAATCGAGCTGGAAAGACACTGGGGAACAGGCGCAGCAAGAGCTGCGGCATTTGGAAAGGGTGCGGCAAATGCTGCGTTATTTCTTGAGCTTGTCCCTGTCTGGTAAAAACCCGACTAAACCCGTGTTCTATTTCATTATTTCAAAACAAAAATTCTTCTCAAATCCTCTCAAATTCCAACAAAAACTCGTCAAAACTTGATCAATTCGTGCCACAAATCATGACTAATCGAGGTATGTATCACATTCTTGCTTTTAGTTTGCGTTTTTGATTGAATTAGGGCCGAAAAATTAGTGTTCCCCCTCTCTTAATGTCGAAAAATTGGGGGTTTTGCCTCTAATGGATTTGTTTGATGAAATTGACATTAGAAATGAATAATTGGCAATATTAGAAATATAACCATGTATTATTTTTGAATTTTTGTCGAGTATTGAGGATTTGGTGAAAATGAGACGGTATATCAGCTCTTTTGAAAATCGCTTCGAAAATGCCCTTAGGATTGTCCATTTTTGATGAAATTTGGTGTTTTGTAATCCTTGTGTAATGGGTAAACTTGCTATCATGTCGAATTTTTGATTTGTGACAAGTCTTTCAGGACACTTTTCTAGGGCATAATCGCTATTATAGCGAAATGCTGTCGAATTTTGGACTCAAACCCGCAATTAGGCTTGAACTTAGACTTGACTTGCCCCAATCTACCACATGTGTGGTCGGGTTTTGAAAGAAATAGCCAAATATGGCTTGACACGGCCTGGTCTACCTTGATTTTGTAGGTGACATACCTTCTACGCCGGGGAGGGCTCCCATGGACGTAGACTTCGACCCTTATCTTGCCCTTGTAGGGGGAGAGAGACAGGAGGAGGTGCTCGAGGATGAGGTTTAGGAGGTCCCGAGGAGGGCCAACGTGGGACGAGGTGGTCGCCAGCTTGTGGGTGCATCCGAGTGGGCCGAGAAATGGGATGGTAGACATCTCATTTGGGCGGCAGAGAGCCACCTGTCTTACAGGACGGCGAGGAGTCTGGTAAGTTTCAAACTTGTTATTTCCTATTACCTTTCCTATTTGCTTGCTATTTCATTTCTCCTTTGCCTTGTGCTAAAGATAGCTTTGTTTTGAACAGATACAGGAGGCCAGGAACATGAGGTCCTTTTCCGGCTACACGACGATGATGGATGCCTTCAAGAGACTGTCAGAGGATGAGAAGGCCATCATCGAGTTGGGAGACTTTGGCGCTTTGGTGGGAGATTGGAGGGCGATCAGGGAACGGAAGATTCAGGCTAACCTTAGCCTGATTCGAGCTTTCCTTGATCGGTACTGGGACACGACCTCGACTTTTCATATGCCTTTTGGAGAGGTCGGGGTCACTTTGGAGGACTACGACATGATCTCGGGTCTGCCGTGTAGAGAGGAGGCTTTGGTATGGCCATTGACGGCCATGAGAGTAGACTCAGCCGAGGCGAGGAGGTTGATCGGCTGGAACCTGGCGGCAGGTGCTGCCAGCGTTCCCGGGTTGGTGTCGAGTTCTTACGTCAGGGACTACTTCGCGGGTAGGACCCCGCCGCGGGTGAGGATGGATGAGAGGATGATGTCTCGTCCTCCTTGTACTGCGGAGCAAAGCGCCCGCTTGTGGTTGTGGTGGTTCTTGTCTTCGATTTACCTCGGAGACAAGGGGGAGAGGCTGTCGACGAAGCTTCTAGCTTTACGGTCCTCACTCGCTACGTGAGGCCCATGGTACGTCCGGAGCTGATGGAGAAGGGGACTTCTTCTGCTACTGTCGGACCTGGACTCTTGTTAGAGGTATGAACCTTTATTTGTATTATGAAAGATCATTATTCCTTCCTTTACTTCTACTGAATTATAAAAGATCACTATCGTAGAAAAATAAATGATTATTCTTTCTGCAGGCATGGGTGTACTCCCACTTTCCCGGCTTCGCGCCCAAGAGGACGGAGCCCGAGCCGAGGGCGTACCCTTTCGTGAGGGACTGGGTGGTGTGCCGTAGGAAGACCCAACGCTCTTCCTACGATGTTTGTCGGAGGGGCGTGAATGCCTTGAAGTTGGACGACGTAAGTGCCCTTGATCCTTATCTGGTTATTTCTTTTCATTTTTATTTAGAAGTGATCATAGGAATGACCCCCTCCCACTTAGAGCCGATCATAGGCATAAGAATGACCCTTTGTTTGCTTATTTTAGTGGGTGCCTAGACCTTGGGAGGACTACCCTGAGGCTTCAGCTTTCGTGTCTGAGGTCCTTTATCCCATGAGCTCGAGTCGGCTGTTGCTGAGGATGCCCATGGGACCTGTGTGGTTCTTGGGCGAGCGTTTGACTCGGCAGTGCTCTCGTGACACCTTCACGGTTCCCATCGATCCTCCACGGATGGTGTTCAGGGAGCCTTCTGACGCCGAGGGAGAGGCTGACTTGGCTGACGCTAGCCGTGACGCCTTCCTTTTTCCTGGCACGGAAAACACCGAGTTTGTTCACCGGAGGTTGGCGTACTGGCCGATCGTGGTGAGTATTTTACCTCCTTCTTGTTTTTTGAATTGCCTTAACAAATGATGGAGGATCGTTAAATAAAGAGCCATTTGAACCCTGGAGGAGATCGAGGTGGCAGGCGTCGAACCCGCAGCTTACCCAGAGACACTCGAGTACACTGACGCGGCGGGCATGACGATGATCTCGGAGATTCGCGACTTCGGCGAGGAGGTGACGGACGCGAGTTTGGAGGAGTGGCAGCACTTGGTGAGGAGGGTAAGCCCCCAGCTTTGGCTGTCTTTTTTGTTTTATTGCATAAGAATGCATCTGTTCTTTTTGAACCTTCTTTGAATTTTAATGGAGGTGGCACCGTCTCAGTACGTGGCACTGTGGAGGATGGCCAACCGGCTGCGGGCTACGGCCATTGAGGCACTCGTAGGTGGCCGAGGACGACATGTATGAACCTCTCATTCCCTTACTTATTTCATTTTTGAATTTTGCTACAATTTCTTGCATTTTATTGAAATGAGGCATTTCTTTATTTGTACGCAGAGAGAGCGTGACCTGGAGCGCGAGCTGGCGCAGTCTCGGGAGGAGACGGCTCATCTGCTGAGGGAGTTGGAAGTCAGAGACGCTGAGATCGCTTCCCTTGAGGCGACCGTGGCTGAATTGAGTGGCGACCAGGACTAGTTGCCCTTGTTTTTTTTTGTCTTGTACATTTTGTACATTTTTGGACTTTTTAGACTCTGTTTTGGGCGACAGCCCCCAGTTTGATGTAGATTTTGTCTTTTGATTGTGTATATAATGGCTTGAGTGCCTTTGCTGCTGGGTGTTCGTTGTTCCTGCAGGTTAGCTTAAAAAACAGGTTTGGTAGGTGACGGTTTATGCCTTAGTGCCTTTGCTGCTGGGTGTTCGTTGTTCCTGCAGGTTAGCTTAAATTGGCGCAAAATGAAAAAAAAGTAAAAAAAAAAAAAGTGCCCAAAAATGAGTAAAAATGACAAAAAATGCTCAAAAATGCTCAAAAATGCCCAGAAATGAGTAAAATGACCGGACAGTAGGGAGGGCTACCTCCTAAAAAAAAGATTAAAAAGTAATGTCTAAGTGTGAAATGTAGTGAAAAATAGGAGTTAAATGATTCCCCTAAAAAAAGAAATAAAAAATGGGTAAGTTTGCTCGTTTGGCAAAAATGTCGACTTTATCTCGAAAAGCGAACCCGAAAAGAAATAGGAAACATAAAACTTTGTAATTTGACGTAATTACCAAATTTAGATCCTATAGAAATAGGAAATTATAGCCGGAAGCAAATTAGGAAAGATCAAAAGCTGAAAAACGCGGAAGAGGGCCTGAGGAAGAGGCGCAGCAAGAGTTGCGACTCTTCGAAGAGACGCAGCAGATGCTGCGTCATTTCTCCGGTTTGGCAGACCTCGACAGAAAATAGGAAATAGCGAATAGTATAAATAGAGACTTCGGGGAAGCTTTTATTCACACAATTCCTTCTTCTTTCTTCCGTCTATTACATAAAAGCTCTCATATCTCCTCAAAAAAATTTCAAAATTATGGAAGCCTTTGAAAACCGTCTGAAGGAGTGGACGAATGAGTTTACAAATGTTGAGAAACATGACATGGGTGCTTTTAATTTCGGATCGATCTTGAGTCTCAAATTAGTGAAAGTTGTGAAGCCTTTATTGGATGCTTGTCTTGAGTATTGGGACCCAAATTTTCATGTGTTTGTCTTTCCTGGAGGCGATATTTGTCCTTTCCCTAAAGAAATAGCTGCTATTGGAGGATGAGGACCCAGAAACTGTACCAGCTATACCCCTTAGCTCTCAAGGATATAAAAATAAATTTAGGGACTTGCTTGGATTGACCAAGACTGAGGTGGACCGTCTTGTGACCTCAAAAGGTGTTCGTATGTTTGACTTTATCGATCGATTTATAAATAGGGAGGATCCTTCTATTTCTTATGTTGCGAGACGTAGGGCCTTCGGGTTTTGTCTACTTCATTGTTATGTCCTTTGAGGGCATGTTGATGATGATATAAGAGGTGATCCTCGTTTTCTGAGCCTAGTGGAACAAATGGTGCTGCGCAAGAGGTCAGCATGCCTTTGCTTAGTAGAGACCATTCTTGGTTTGGATAACAGAAAGGCCAACAATGAGCTTCCTTATTTGGGAAGTCCCGTCATTCTGCAGGTTTGAACCTACTACTTCTCTTTTATTCAACCGTTTTTTTTAAATATGGGAATTAATTCCCGTTCTTCTTTTGCAGGTGTGCTGATGGAACGGGTGCGGTTGATCGAGCCCCCAGTCAATGTGCCAGGATATCATGCTCGATCAATTGCAATGAGAACTAGGCTCTACATGCTGTACTTCACTCGGGTATGCAACTACTGGGAAAATAAGTTGAAGAGTGAAGGTGGTCCCTTGATTCGATGGATTGTGCCATGATGGCATCTCAGGTCAGTCACTGGAGTTTCATCTTTGGACCCGACACGGTCAATTCGTATCCCTGGCTTGGAATTCATGGTTTGCATTTTTCCGGAGAGATTGATGAGGCAAGTGGGCCTGAGGCAGAAGATTCCGAAGCTTGATACCGTTCCTCAAACTGTATTGGCACATACTACGGAGTCTTATCGAGAGTGGGTAATCAGGTGGGCTCAGAGGAACATGTGGTTCATACCAGTTCCTATTGGCTCTTTATGGGTATCTGACTCATATTTGCAATGGAGAAAGGTTGGTACCCCTGAAGAATATGAGAAGCTGAGGAAGAACGAGCCTGTGGATTACAAAATCCGTGAAGTAGCAAAGGAGAATCAAAAGTATTTGACTGAAGAGGAAGAAGAAGCCGGTTTCCTAGTTACTTGTCCGTCGAAGAAACCGAGAGCTGCTCCTGTCGTAGAGATGGTGATGGATCGAAATGATAAGGCTAGACCGCGAGAACGACCGTTGGTGATTAGGTCGGATATAACACAAGAGCGCCCGGCTTGTGGTCGGATATAACACAAGAATAGCCTTAGTCATTATTATAATATTATTTAAGTTGTAAAAAACGGCGGGGTTTTTAGAATCCTAGCATAGCATTTATCTCAGCATTTTATTTTATATGTATGTTTTGTCCATATTTTGCGCAAGGGTGGAAATATGACCAGGGTAGAATAGTATAGGGGTTAACTAGTATTATATTATTTTGATGTTTATCGTGATCATACCTAGGTAGGGTTGATTATAATAAAAGTAGTGTAAATAAGGTAAATAATATGACAAAGGAATTTGTACGTGGAAAACCCTTGAATGGGAAAAAACCACGGGCACCAAGCCAGGAGAGGATTTCACTATGATCTAAGAGGATAATAATATAATGAGCACAAAGTAGTATATTTCATCTATGTATTGACTATGAGTAGCTTGCAATGTGTTAGGATGTGTAGAATGAACATGTGCTTGGCTTTGTTGTATGCTTCTCCTTATATAGTCTTCAACCAACGATTCTTCTCCATTAATGACAAAGATTCTCCCTTAATTGCCTTCTTAATTGAGCATTAAAGCCTACTAATGCTCCCTCTTTATGGCAGAATCTCCATCATCAATATGCTCTTAATTACCATATTAATGTGGTAATAATCTCATATAATTGTCTTTGACTTAGTCAAATGTTGACCTTACATTTGACCGTTGTCCTCTCCTTGGCTGGCGCCTATCTTCTGATACCCTGTTAGCCTGACGTCCTGACACCCTGATTGTCAGGCAAGGGTTGAACTTGACCCCGAAGATGATGCGAGAGTCTAGGCTCATCGACTGGTGGTGATTTATTTTGTATAACTCTAATCCTTGTTTAGACTTATGTTCTTCCTACTTGATGATGTCAAGAGGGGGAAGTTGTTTAAAATTGCAGGTGGTGATTCAATGACTCTTAGGCTTGCGTACACCGTAACTATGTTAACTTGGCGATTAAATGTTCTACTTAGGCTAACGAAAAATTTGACTAATTTTCAATGACCATGTATTTATGCATCTTATTTTGATCATGTTTTGACTTGTTAACCTTGACCATGGATTAAGGGGGAATTGCACACTCAATTTTATTTGTCTTGCCATCATCAAAGGGGGAAATTGAAGAAACCCAATTTGATTAAGTTAATGTTGATGATGCCTTAAGACAAATTAATCTCATTGTTATTTAATTGTGTGCCTCTTAAGTTTTAACCATGTAGCATGAAGCTCCAATTATCAATTCATGGTTATCAAGAATGTCATCATGAAGATCAAAGATGAAGATTGTCATTAGTGCTAAAATCAAGTGTTGTAAGGAGATCCTTAACTCGAATTTACGTCTAGGTGCAAAAACAACAGTTCAGTCAACTGTTAATTAAGGCTCGTCTTTGAAAGAAATATTTTGAAAATATTTGAATCTTTGTTAAAATGCTTTCAATATTCACAAATGTTTTCTGGAAATATTTTGAAGTCTTTTAAAGAAAACTAAGCTTTCAATGACTTGCTAAGTAGTTTGCTTGCACAATAAGACACTTACTATAAATGGGTTGTTTGCTTTTACATTTATGGAAATGTTTATGGTTCCCATAAACACAACCATTTATGCTTGTTTTTTGTTGAAAAACCCAGCCTATTTTTGTGTGTGTGCACAATCTGATTTCTTGCAATCTTAGGCACCGATTTCTTGAGAAAGAATACTCGGTTGCTTGGAGAGAAATTCGGTTGGCTTGTGCATGTTGCCCAAGCAAACTACTTACATTATTTTATTCACTTGTGCTTATGAGTGTAAGATATTTTAATGTTTAAAGTATACTACTTAGACATTATAAATAGCTTGCCTAATTCATTTTTATAAGTGTGCAACAAACGAGTTTTAAATTGAAAAAGACTTAAGCTTTCAATCGAGTAAATTAACTTTGCAAAATCGTTTTTCACTTACAAATCTTTGAATCATTTTGCAAGATTGTTTTCTTATCTTTTGAGTCTTTTATTGAGTTTGTTGTTGCACCTAGTCGTTTAGTCGTGTTCAAGGATCCCGTGTTTTGTACTTAAACTTTATCTCCTCCGTTCAATTGAGTGAACAACATTGAGATAAGTGGAGTCTTGTAACAACCGGGTAGAACCAAACAAGTCTTAGGTTAGAGTTATCCTTAAGCATGAAGTCTTCGAAGCGGAGTAGCTTTTGAGCATGAAATCTTTCGGCGGAGTAGCCCAAAGCAAGCGCCTTATTGCGGAGTAGCTTTAAGCACGGAGTCTTTCGGCGGAGTAGCCAAAGCAAAAGTCTTGGAAGCGGAGTAGATTTTAAGCATTAGCAACCGGAGTAGGTTGGGGAGTTGTTTTATTATTCGGGGTGGTCTTAGTTTGTATTAGTTTACTTCTGAGACGTTTAATAAAATAGCGCTGGACGTAGGTCACGGAGTAGTGACCGAACCAGTTTTTAAAAACTTCGTTTGTCGTGTCTATTTCGTTTTATTTCTGCTTCACACTCTACTCACATTTTTATCTACAGAATCAACTGTTGAGTACACTGTAACTTCTTCTTGCTGAATTGTTGTTGAATACTTCTAACTCCCTAGTTCTAAGTATCGACTTCGCCTTTCATCTAAGCATTGTTTAAAGTGTTTAAGAGTTTTTAAAGAAGATTTCATTAAGCTTAAATTTTAAATAAACACCTAACTCACCCCCTCCCCCTCTTAGGTGCCCTCGTCCGTGACTCTTCAATTGGTATCAGAGCCTTGTGCTCTTGATAGCTGGTTAATTATCAGAGAGTTGATCCTATAGTCATGGACGGAAAACATACTAAGTACCCTATCTTCAAAGGGGATAACTACTGGTGGAAGCACCGTATGGAACACTACGTCAAAAGTACGGATTATGAGTTTTGGGTCATTATTCAAAAGGGTCCCCTTGCTATAACGGTTACTGACTCTGATGGAAACAGTGACGTAAAAAGTGAGGAAAGTTATGTCGAGGCTGACTATCGTAAAGTCGAGAAAAATTCTAACCATGTCCATTCTTCAATATGGCATCGGTGAACAAGATATCAATCGCATATCCGGATGTACCTCGGCTAAAGAGATTTGGGACACGTTAAACCTTGCATATGAAGGAACGTCTCAAGTCAAGAAGCAGCGTATTGACCTTCTCATGCAACAACAATATGAGATGTTCAATATGATGAAAGATGAGTCAATCAATTGTCTTTCTTATCATTTTTCTGGTATTGTCAATGAACTTAAAGGTCTAGGTAGAGAGTTTGAATCCGAGGATATAGTCCGAAAGATCCTTCGTAGCCTAAGTGATAAATGGCAACCGAAGGTGACGGCTATTGAGGAGGCTAAAGATCTGTCCAAATTGTCCCTCAATGAGCTAATGGGTTCACTCATGGCACACGAGTTAAGTCTCGCAAAGCGCTCGGGTGAAAGTTGCAAGGCTAGAGGTTTCGCTCTCAAATCAACCTCAAGTGATGAGGAAGATGATAGAGATGACGAACAAGCCATGTATTCATGTAACATGGCGGATATGATCAATAGTCACAATCCTAAGAAGTTCAACAATGCTAATAGAAAACGTTTTCAAAAGAAGAGATCTTATTCCACGGTGGCTTGTTTCAAATGTGGTGAGAAAGGTCACCTTATCAAAGATTGCCCCAAGTGGAATGAGTTCAAATCTAGAGAAAAACGAGATTTTGCAAAGAAAGATTTTAAGCATAAAGTCATGTCTGCAATATGGAGTGTATCTGATTTCGATGAGGATGAAGTCCTTGAGGAAGAATTAGATGCCAAAGTTTGTATGACAACTCGTCTTGATCTTGACGGACCCAAGTCTTCAAAGAAAGAATCCGCACTCTGTCTAAGGCTCATTCTGATGACTCCAGCGATGACTCTGACACCGAGGTAATGAATCTCAAGAATAAGGTGAGAACTCTTTCTAAAGATAAGCTTTGTTTGATGTTTGATGATGTACTTGACAAGAGTCTAGCTAAAAATGATAAACTCTATGACTTGCAAACTCAAATTGAGGAAATTGCTGAAGAAAATGTTGGTCTTAGAGAGTGTCTAGATGAGATAAAAGAAAGTAACATCATTCCATCACTCAGAAAAGAAATTAAGAAATTGAGGAAAGAGAACCTTGCTCTCACGAATATTGCTAGCTCGTCAAAATCAACAGTTGCCTCAACTGTTGTTTCTGATGTTGAAAAAGAAAACGAGTCTTTAATTATTCAAGTTGATATTTTGATTAAAGAACGAGACTCACTGCTAGCTGACCTTACCTCGTGCCGACATGATAATAAGCAACTTGAACAAATTGCTGTGTTTCTTAGTGATGAATGTAGTCATGCTAAATCCGCTTTCGACAAAGTAGGCAAACTAAATCTTGACCATCTTGCTAAAATTGAAACATTGACCAAAGAGTTGCATGATGCTAAAGAGTTTTACAGGAAATGGGAAGGTAGCCAAAACATTTAGACTCCCTCATAAATCAGTCCCAAAAATCTGAAGAGAAAGCTGGACTTGGTTTCAAAAGTAACAGTTCAGTGAACTGTAACTTCCGAAACCAGGAACCAAGCAAGACTAATTTTCGAAGGAGAAAATATGCAGGCCTTCCTGAGTATATTGTTTGCAACTTTTGTGGTAAGACCGGTCATGTATTTAATGGTTGTCCTAACAGATTAAACGACTTAAATAGGAACATCAAGGTTACCAAAAATGAGTGGGTTCGTAAAGATTTTATTAATAATGCAACTCACAAAAAGGGATCCAAATTCGTTTGGATTCCTAAACTAACCTCTTGATTTCTTATAGGCATTAGTGAGAGGCAGCAGCAATTGGTACTTGGACAGTGGATGTTCACGTCATATGACGGGAAATACAAACTAATTTCTCTCACTAGAAGCCTACAATGGTGGCACCGTGATGTTTGGTGACAATAAGAAAGGTGAAATTATTGCAATCGGGAAGGTTGGTAAGTCATCGTCACAATGTGTCGACAAAGTGTTGCTTGTCAAAGGTTTAAAGCATAATCTCCTTAGCATATCTCAATTGTGTGATAATGGTAATATTGTTGAATTTTATGCTAGTGAATGTCGTGTCTTAGATGCTAATATAAGGGAAGTTGTTCTAGAAGGAAAACGTGTTAAAGATGTTTACTTGACTAGTCTTTTTGCATTGTCTAGTCGTACCATGTCTTGTATGGGTGCTTTGAAAAAAGAATGACCCATGGCTTTGGCATAAGAGATTAGGTCACGTAAATGCTAGAACATTGAACACCCTTAAGAGACTTGACTTAGTCGTTGGCATTCCTAATATGAAATTTGACTTTAATAGCTTGTGTGATGATTGTGCTAAGGGAAAGCAAGTAAGAAGCTCCTTTAAATCCAAAAAGTTCGTTAGTACATCTAAACCTCTTGAGTTACTTTATATTGATCTATGTGGTCCAATGCGTGTTAGAAGTAAAGGAGGTAGTCGTTTCTTATGTGTGATTGTTGACGATTTTTCACGATTTGTTTGGCTTCTCTATTTAAGTTCTAAAGATGAAGTATTTGATGAATTTTTAATTTGGTTGAAAAAGGTCCAAAACAAGTTTGATAAAAATCTCATATCCTTGAGATCCGACCATGGAACCGAATTTGAAAATTCCTCATTGATTACTTATTGTGATGAGCACGGTATTAGCCATAACTTTTCCGCGCGTGCTACACCTCAACAAAACGGGGTTGTAGAGCGTATGAACCGTACACTTGAAAACATGGCTAGGACTATGCTCATTAGTAGTAAGTTTCCAAAGAATTTTTGGGCCGAAGCTGTCAACACATCATGTCACATTTATAACCGTGTTATGATCCGAAAAATGCTTAACAAAACACCCTACGAGTTGCTTAAAGGAAGAAAGCCTAATTTATCCTATTTGAAATGTTTTGGAAGCAAATGTTTTGTTCACAACAATGGAAAGGATAATTTGGGTAAATTCGATGCTCGTAGTGATGAGGCCGTATTTGTCGGTTATTCGGATCGTAGAAAGGCTTATAAAGTGTATAATAAACGAACCATGAAAATAGAAGAAAGTGTGCATGTCATATTTGATGAGTCTAGTCTTTTTCATTCTAATACACAGGAAGAGGATGATGAAGATGATGAGGAATATGAGCTTGGAATGATCCAACATGACATGGATGATGTACATGAGAGAACGAACTAGAGGAGCTGAATCAACAGTCGGATCAACTGTTGATTGAAGGAACTGGCCAAGAGACAGGGGGAACAGAACCACTTGAACCACAAAATGAGGCTACGACATCCAAGGGGAATGAGGGTACATTTGAACAAAATGAACAAACAGAAAAAAAAAACCTCAAACACAAAATGAACCAGAACCAACAGTTGAGCGAACTGTTGAGTCAGAACCCCAAGAAGCCTCACCATCCTTAATCAGACCAAAGAAGTGGAAACACCAAAAATCTCACCCCCTTTCTAACTTGACCAGTGACTTGAATTCGGGAAGGAAAACAAGATCATCCCTCAATGATTTCTTTGCATCTCATACGTTCCTCTCACAAATTGAACCGACGAACATCACCGTGGCACTTGAAGATCCGAGTTGGGTGATGGAAATGCAAGAGGAACTTAATAAATTCAAAAAGAATGAGGTATGGCATCTTGTCCCTAGACCTACTGGTTGTACCGTTATTGGTACCAAATGGGTCTTTCGCAATTGTAATACTCCGTATTTATAAGTCTTGGGGCACTCTATCGAGTAGGCCTTACTCTGTCGAGTAAGGGTAGATTGCGTTTTAGAAAAGTTTCTGACCTGTTGGGTACTCGATCGAGTAGCTGGGATACTCGATCGAGTAGGGGGGTACTCGATCGAGTACCTTGGGTACTCGATCGAGTAGCCGGTTTTACGGGGAGTTTTCTCGGGTTTTGTTAATTATGCGATTAAGATATATAAGCTTCGTCGTCATTATTCTAAATCACTTTTCCAAAACCTAAATTTCTGTTTAAGAGAGAAAGCAAACAAGTTCATCTTCTTAATCGCATTCTTAGCAATTCCCGGAGTTCAGACGGTCAGTTCTTGTCGTTGTTTATACCGTTGAGTTCCTTGCGTCGAGGGTAAGATCTATGTACCCTTTTTATTGTCTTTCCTTTAATTTGGTTAAACCTTAATTTAGGGATTTGGGGGTTTTTGTGTAGATTGTGATTCGGTAGTGTTTGTATGTTTGTATGATAGGAGGAGGTTTTGTAGAAGAGCCTTTTTGATACAGCTGTAGAGACCGTCTGATAATTATGCTTTCCAGGTAGGATTTCCTACTCAGTATTAGTCCCATAATGGGATGATTGTTGATGTGTTAAGATTGATTGTTTGATATAGTAATTGTATTGTAACGGATGTGATTGTGATTGTACACTGTTGATAGATTCAGACGATTGTTGAGATTGTGATTGTGATTGGTTGTCTATGGTTCTCGAGATGCGTTCTTGGCTGAGTGGAGTCACTTGCGGGAGTGGCTTCACGCCCTAGTTTCGCCTTCTGTAGAACCCGCCACAGAAGGGATGTGCACATTAATGGGACAGGGTTATCGCTCGGTATGATGAGCGGGGATTTGGTGGGTACATTTGCGGTCCCCTTTGGCGTGGTGGTCTAGTGGACAATCGGTGATTGAGATTGTTGGAATTGGTGTGGTTGTGTGTGTGACGGTTAAGCTGTCTGTTTATCTTATTGTTGATATATATATTGAGTTGTGTGATTAGTCGACCCCGTTTAAATGTTTTAAAACTCGTGGTGATCCATTCGGGGTGGTGAGCGAGTTGCTTAGCGGGTATATCTTGGATACGCGTGGGATCTAGTGGGGATGGAGTCATCACATGTCGAGTCTTTAGTCTTCCATTTGTGTTTATTAGGACACTTCCTTTCAGTTGGTTTATAGTTTGAGAACAGTTGTATTTTGCTTACAGTTGGTTTTATTATGTAATCACTTAAACTTATTCAATAAAGTATGTTTCTTCATTGTCTTATGATTATCATGCCTCGGGTAACCGAGATGGTAGTATCCTTATACCTGAGTGGTCCTGGTAAGACACTTAGAGTATGGTGGTGTTACAAATGGTATCAGAGCGACGATCCTGAAACCTGTAACCAATGAATCTAATGAATCTAGGGAGTGAATTAAAATGAACCCGGGGTAAAGGTTGTAGGAGCTAATGCAAAGGCTTGGGAGACGTCCTAAAGTCGCGAACTCGCCCTACGATTTTGAACCGGTCACCATGGGATATGAGTCGGGATCGCTATGTGTTTATTTTGTGAATTGTGTAACAATATGGTGATGTGTGGCATGTATAAGGGTGATTTTGTATGCTGTTGGTTGAAAGCATGTTGGATGATACTTGGTTTACTATGTTGATTGGAATAGTTGGAAAAGTATGTGAGAATGACGAATGATGTGGTGGAAAAAGGAAATAGTTTATATGTGATGAATAATGATGTGTAGGATGAATGATTTATAATGAGGCAATCCTAATAACATGTGGATAGGGGGTGTAATAAGATTTGTTTTCATAGTTTTGTTTGCGTAAAGCTATATATTAAGTTCGTATAATTGTCTACTATCGTATCATATGCGCTTGTTAGCTGAAGTATGTGATTGAACTAGATGAATTGATTGGAAAAGATGAAGTGGCAATTTCGTAAGGATATGAATTTCTTGATTATGGAAGTGTTTATGTGATGAAGTGGATTTGTAATGTTGTTGTATTAGCAACATGGAAATAGGATTTGTAGTGTAAGGGTGTGGTTTGTGTCATGAAAAGTTATGAAAATTAAAAACATGCGGGTAATACATGATTGAAAGTTGAATGTTATATGAGCATGATAGATGGTAATGTTTGGCTTTTGGTATGCAGTAACATGAAGAATAGAGGTTCAATGATATGTGTTTTGTATAACAAATTGGATGAAAAGCATGATGGTTGTTTATAACGTGGCACTTGATAACACGAAGTAGATTATTTTGTTGATTGTATGAGGAGTCGCGCAGATTTGAATGCGTAGTTGTAATCATAATGTTGAAATAATAGTGAATGCATAGTACGTTGGGGTATGTGAGATAACATGCGGGTAGTATTCACGAGTCTGCATGACTCGATCGAGTGGGTTTGATTCGATCGAGTGGGTATTTGTCGTTAGTTTGACCAGAATCGTATTTTTGGGCACTCGATCGAGTACCTCGGGCACTCGATCGAGTATGGGGTCACTCGATCGAGTAGCCTGGCTACTCGGTCGAGTAAGTCAGAGATCAGAAGGTCTGTTTGGGTTCTGGAGTCGGGGCACTCGATCGAGCATGTTGGGAATTCGATCGAGTAGCCTCAACTCGATCGAGTAAGTTCTGGTACTCGATCGAGTGGGGTCTGTGCAGGTCATATGCGTGTTTCGGGTCATATGTTTTTTTTTTTTTTTTTGACATTCGTTGCATATTACGTTTAATCCAAAGGTGTTGTATTACTTCTTTATGCATTGTTTTACATGTATGTTGGTCTTGATACGTAAGTTACCCAATCTTATGGTGTAGTGAGTGGCACCTGTAGTGAGTAGGAGTTCAGTTGGAGGACATGAGTTATATGTGTTGTGATAGATAGTGGAAAAAGAAAAGGAAGATTGGTATGGTGTATAGAGACATAGAGCATGTTTTGTGAGATGAGATGAGTGATACGTTTGTATGTTGAGTAATGTAAAAGTAATTGAATATGGACAAGGGATGATGTAAGTCTAAGGAACGTGAGAATGAAAGGATTGAGAGTAAGGATGTGGATAGTGGCAGCTTGAGATGTGTAAAGAATTATGGAGGGAAATGGTTAGGAGTCGTGTGGGTTATGGATATATGTAGTGAAAGTTCGTTTAAAGGGGTTGAGAAGAGTAATATATAGTGAACTTTGTGGAGACATGTCACGAGGTGTATTTGTAGACAGTGAGTGAGTTTGGGAGGTTTGGTTTATTAAAAGATGAAACTACTGTGTGATTTCCTTGGGTAATTAACGGTATTAAATGAATTCTGATTTCTAGAGATGTAAAAAGGGAGATGCAATTGTTTGAACATTAAACGTTGATTCTATGGATAGATTAGTGGCAAGTGTGAGTGATAGCATAATAAGAGAAGATCCATGGTAAGAAAGAGTGAGATGATGTCGGTAGAAAATAATGGAATTTGAGTTTTGGAGCAACGAAGGGGTAACTGGATTTCTAAAGAGTTAGCTAGAAGGAATAAGGAGTTGGACTATTAATTGGTATTATTGAGTGTAAAGAGAAAAGAAGGATAAAAGTAAGCTGAGGAAATTGTTCACCGGAGTTATGTGACATAAAGTAAGGAATCGTCGAGATGTATGATACTATCAAGGGTAAGTAAGTTAATAGTTATACAGAAGTTTCAGGACAACATAATTAATCATGAGTTTCGAGGAATTAAGGGAGTATGAAGTTGGTGGAGTATTTGCACGATACGAGATATTTGGTGGAGAGTTGGATGACAATACAAATAAGACAGTATTGGGTATAATGTTGAGGTGATTTTGTTGATGGGTTTGATGTTCATTATTTGGGATGTTAACCAAAGATAGGAGAAAAACCGTGTTATTTTGATATGAGTGTAAGAGGTTTGATATACGAGCAGTGGTGGTATTGTGGTGTTGTCACTAGTGGTTAAGGGTGATGATAGATAAGAAAGACAGCAGTCTTAGAGAGGTTGATTTTGTAAAGGCCGGATTGATATGAATGTTTGTAAGAAAGTATAAGATGTGGTTATATGAGGCGAGCGCTAGTGGTTGAATATTAATGGTATGGTTATACTTGGCATGAGGTGATGGTTATGCGAGCGGGGAAAATATATTATGAGGGGCATATGAGTTAAGCTCGGACAACAGGTAACCTTTGTTGAGTGGTAACTTACGTGATCAGGATTGACTAGTTGGTTGTGATTACGGGTCTATGATATGTGTAAATGTTTGTGTGAGGTTCTGACCTCACAAGAAGTGGTATGGTGTGATAATTATAAAGTTGTTTTATGAATGTTCTGTAATATATATGTTGGACACGGTAATTTAATTGAATAATATCCAAAAAGGTAATAACTTGATTAATTTGACATGGCTAGTTATAATTTTATGTGTATTAATAACACATGTGTATTCCGTGAAATGGTAGAGATGATGTTCATGAGATGCTTATCTGTTTATCCATATAATATGTTGCGTGGTGATTTAATAAAGTGGATTTGAGTAAGTTTTTCTTGTCTGAGAAGTTATGCTCAGTCAGTGTTTATGGGAATCGTATGCAGTTGTGATGTCTATCGGTGTGGTTGTGGTGCCTCGGGTGGTGATCCGGGCACGGTACATAATGTTGTGATGCGGGTATTTTCGCACTACGGTGTGGCTGTTGGTGGCGGTGTTGTGATGCCGTCACCAGTTGTGGTGGAGTAGGCGGGATGATTATGATTCGAGTTTCGAAAGTGCATTCCAGTTATTCATAGTTTGTTGTTTTGTTTGATGTTGCTCCCTGCGAGTTTCAGTTTCTGCAGATAGACAGTTGTTTTGTTATTGATGTTTTCTTTACCAGTTTAAGTATGAGAATCAGGGTAGAGTATGGTATGAAATAGAGTTGTATATGTTTTCGTTGTTGTCATGGTATAGTGATGTTCTATTGATGGGACACGGTTGTGAGAGGTTGTTACAGTAATTTTGATCTTGTTCTAGATAAGGCTTTAGTAGACATGGTAATGACAAGTGGTCCGTAGAACATGTGTGGTAATGATCTGAAAGCTGCAGGTGGTTCATAATCTTTTGTTGGGACAGTGAGTGTAGGGTGTTGGGGGGATTAGTGTCATATTAGGTTATGTATGAGTCTTGCGGTAATGAAGGAAAGAACTGGAGGATCTAGTGTGAGTGTACGTAACGAGTGTGGATCGTGAGTTATGCGTTTGGGAGATAGGTGCTTTATATAGAGAGGTATGTCATGTTGCGGTAATGTGGAAAAGTTGAAGTTTTGGGTTAAGATAAAGATTTTGAGGTATAGGTTAGGTGGTGTGACGAATGAGTTGAGGTATGAGGAATGTTTAAGTAAGAGAGCCTTGGATATATGCATGGCGAGTGTTTAGATTATAAGTGGTTATCTTTGACATGCGGTGGTGATGAGGATAATGACACGATATAGCTAGGATTTAGTATTAGTGAGTTACGAGGACGTAACATTTGTCTTAAGAGGAGTAGGATGCGATAAAAGAGAGTTTCATGGTGGTGCATGTTGTAATATAATTGGAAGTAGAGTGTTAGCGTAGCGTAAAGGAGGGATTTGTTTTGTGGATGATACTTATAAAAGGCCATGGCCGTGCTTGTAGTAGTGTGATGCTTCAGAGTGTGGGAATATTTTATATAGTGTTGACAGTTGAAGGATGATGTTAGGAGTCTGAGTAAACTTCGAGGACGAAGTTCCTTTTAAGGGAGGTAGAATGTAACATTCCGTTTGATGTCTATGAGTGTCTTGGTATTGGATTTGATAGTGGATGATATTATGGAGCTAGCAGCGTTAGAGGATGGTAGTTGGTTATGTATGGAGTTGGTGTCGTGAGGGATATATATGTGGTAGATACGATATCGTGAGTCATGTTGTGGAAGTAAACATAGTTGGTGGAATGGGTGTTAAGAGTTCATGTTCTATGTTCGGTCGAGTTCTTGAGTTCTTAGCTAAGTTGTTGTGTCTTGGTCGAGTTATTATGGTTGTTTTTATGTATGGGTTGAACTTCGGGGACGAAGTTCTTTTTAAGGAGGGAAGACTGTAATACTCCGTATTTATAAGTCTTGGGGTACTCTATCGAGTAGGCCTTACTCTGTCGAGTAAAGGTAGATTGCGTTTTAGAAAAGTTTCTGACCTGTTGGGTACTCGATCGAGTAGCTGGGATACTCGATCGAGTAGGGGGGGTACTCGATCGAGTACCTTGGGTACTCGATCGAGTAGCGGTTTCTTTACCGGGAGTTTTCTCGGGTTTTGTTAATTATGCGATTAAGATATATAAGCTTCGTCGTCATTATTCTAAATCACTTTTCCAAAACCTAAATTTCTGTTTAAGAGAGAAAGCAAACAAGTTCATCTTCTTAATCACATTCTTAGCAATTCCCGGAGTTCAGACGGTCAGTTCTTGTCGTTGTTTATACCGTTGAGTTCCTTGCGTCGAGGGTAAGATCTATGTACCCTTTTTATTGTCTTTCCTTTAATTTGGTTAAACCCTAATTTAGGGATTTGGGGGTTTTTGTGTAGATTGTGATTCGGTAGTGTTTGTATGTTTGTATGATAGGAGGAGGTTTTGTAGAAGAGCCTTTTGATACAAAATTGTAGAGATCGTCTGATAATTATGCTTTCCAGGTAGGATTTCCTACTCAGTATTAGTCCCATAATGGGATGATTGCTGATGTGTTAAGATTGATTGTTTGATATAGTAATTGTATTGTAACGGCTGTGATTGTGATTGTACACTGTTGATAGATTCAGACGATTGTTGAGATTGTGATTGTGATTGGTTGTCTATGGTTCTCGAGATGCGTTCTCGGCTGAGTGGAGTCACTTGCGGGAGTGGCTTCACGCCCTAGTTTCGCCTTCTGTGGAACCCGCCACGGGAAGGGATGTGCACATTAATGGGACGGGGTTATCGCTCGATATGATAAGCGGGGATTTGGTGGGTACAGTGCGGTCCCCATCGGTGTGGCGGGTCCAAAGTGGACGATCGGTGATTGAGATTGTTGGAATTGGTGTGGTTGTGTGTGTGTGACGGTTAAGCTGTCTGTTTATCTTATTGTTGATATATATATTGAGTTGTGTGATTAGTACTGACCCCGTTTAAATGTTTTAAAAACTGTGGTGATCCATTCGGGGGTGGTGAGCAGTTGCTTGGCAGGTATATCTTGGATACGCGTGGGATCTAGCTGGGGATGGAGTCATCACATGTCAGAGTCTTTAGTCTTCCGCTGTGTTTATTAGGACACTTCCTTTCAGTTGGTTTATAGTTTGAGAACAGTTGTATTTTGCTTACAGTTGGTTTTATTATGTAATCACTTAAACTTATTCAATAAAGTATGTTTCTTCATTGTCTTATGATTATCATGCCTCGGGTAACCGAGATGGTAGTATCCTTATACCTGAGTAGTCCTGGTAAGACACTTGGAGTATGGGGGTGTTACAGCAATAAGCTAGATGATTCGGGCAATATCGTAAGGAATAAAGCTAGACTAGTGGTGCAAGGATTTAAACAACAAGAAGGCATTGATTATAATGAAACCTTCGCACCAGTAGCTAGGCTTGAAGCGATACGTATGCTAATAGCTTTTGCAGCTCACAAAGGCATCAAACTTTTTCAAATGGATGTCAAAACAGCTTTTCTAAATGGTTATTTAGAAGAAGAGCTCTTTGTGGAGCAACCACCGGGTTTTATGAATAATGAATTTCCAAACCATGTTTTTAAATTGGACAAGGCTCTAAATGGTTTAAAACAGGCTCTAAGAGCTTGGTATGATCGCTTGTCAAAATTTCTTTTGGAAAATGGTTTTGTGCGTGGATCGGTGGATAAGACATTGTTCATAAAGTCACAGTGTGGTGAACTGTTGATTGTACAGATTTATGTCGATGACATAATATTTGGTGCAACGAATGAACTCCTTTACTTGTACTTTTCGGAACTAATGAAATCTGAGTTTGAGATGAGTATGATGGGAGAACTAGGTTTCTTCCTTGGGCTTCAAATCAAGCAAACTCAAGATGGTGTGATGATTCATCAACAAAAGTACATAAAGGAGATGCTATATAAGTTCGGTATGACTAATTCTAAACCTTTCTCTACGCCTATGGTTTCGTCCACAAAGATTGACAAAGATGAGAATGGTAAGAAAGTTGATGAAACGATGTATCGAGGTATGATCGGTTCACTACTTTTTTTGACCGCTAGTCGACCGGATATTTTATATAGTGTATGTCTATGCGCTCGTTTCCTAGCTAGTCCTAGAGAATCGCATTTCATTGCCGTAAAACGTATTCTTAGGTACTTGGTTGGAACGTCTAATTTGTATCTTTGGTATCCCTCACATTGTCCTTTTGAGCTTTTAGGATACTCGGATGCAGATTATGCTGGAAGCGTTGTTGATCGAGTAAATCCGGGATGGCTACTTTCTTAGGTTCGTGATTGATCTCATGGGCGTCTAAGAAACAAAACACCGTTGCTCTTTCCACCACTGAAAGCCAGTACGTAAGTGCCGCATTGTGTTGCGTGCAAGTTCTTTGGGTTCGACAACAACTAAGAGACTATGGTATTATCTTTGATTCAACTCCTATCTTTTGTGATAATACTAGTGCCATTAATATTTCAAAGAACCCTATACAACACTCAAGGACTAAGCATATTGACATAAGACATCATTTTTTACGTGATCATGTGGAAAAAGGTCAAATTCGTCTTAAATTTTGTAGAACGGAAAATCAAATAGCCGACATTTTTACAAAACCGCTTGAAAGAGAACAATTCGTAAAACTTCGGTTGGAAATTGGTTTGTTGGATTCCGCGTAAAATTTTATGACGACTTGCCCTCGATGATTGACTAGAGTAGATGTTACATTTGTTTTTATAAGTGATTATGTGTTATTTTTACTCAATGAATTAAATGATTAATTTGCATTTAAATCCAATGGGTAAAGTATATATTCACATGGAGCCACTAAACCATCATCTAACCATCAAATCTCACTTTCCCCATTACCCATGTCCTTAGCCGCCTAAACCCACACCAAACTGGCTACACACCCTTCCTCTCAACAAATCAAATTAAAAAGCCTAAAACACTATTCACCCACCTCATTTACTACCTATATGAATTTTCAACTCTTAAATGATGACCTCCTTACTCACTTTCAAATATTTCAAAAATTTACATCTTCCCCAAATATTCAAGGAAACTTTAAGTCGGGCCGTCGCTATGAACTCGAATGGTATGATTCGTCCCCCGCTTTTAAATTCTTTAAAGATGCAATTCATGCACAAAACTGGGAGAGTCTTCTTAATCTTTATAACCGAGTTTATTTAGCGGAGATTGTTCAATTTTATACTACGGTCAAAGTCGATGTCCAATCGGGTAGTCTTACCACCGTTATCAATAACAAACCCTTGTGTCTCAATGTTGAAATTGTCGGGAAATTACTCGGTATTCCTACAACCGGGTTGTCCTCATTTCCCAAGGGTGGTTGGCCTACTATTGATGGTATAAGTTCCTTGACCATTACAAAGTTTCTAAGTCCCAAAGCTACGTCACCTATCACACTTAAACCGAGAGAAATGAAAATAAACCACCGGTTCTTTTTCAATTTCATTTATCGAACCTTGATTCCATGTAATGAGAGACGTGGTGTGTGTGGTGTGCTAGAAATGTGGTTGATCCTTTATCTTGCTAAACACCTTCAAATTAACCTACCCGCTTTGATGTTCTTTCACATTGATCATCTTGCTAAGATAGTAGAGAAGCGTAAGGTTGATAGTTCCACCATGTTAGCATATGCGATGTGGTTATCGGTCATTTTCGAGAAAATGGATATTGTGGACTCGACTAGTTTCGGTGTGGATCACATGTATGACACTATGACCTCGGGAGTTTTATCACAAATGTACTTGAAAATTGATGATGATAAACTTGCTCGTATTTTGTCGGGTATGAAGGCTACGGATGTCTCATTCTCCTCTATGCAATCATCTTCCTTGACACGTCTCACTAAGGATGTCAAAGCCTTGTTGGATCTCCAACATGCTCAAATGGGTGAGATTGGGGGTCTTCATTTGGAAGTGACGGGTTTGCGTAAGGAACTCAAAGAGGTTAAGGGTCAAAATGAAGAACTCTTGGAGATGGTTCACGGGTTGGTTGGAGAAGATGAAACCGAAGAAGCCGATGATTGATCTCTTGCTCTATGCCGTACCAAGCCTTTTTCCATAACCATGCCTATTGCCTAATCAAAACAAAAGCCTTTCTAATCCCTTTTTACCTTGACTTTGTGTTTGTGATATTTTGCTAATCATTGGTTATGTTGTTAGTTGTTGAACAATTTATTTTGTATAACTCTAATCCTTGTTTAGACTTGTGTTCTTCCTACTTGATGATGTCAAGAGGGGGAAGTTGTTTAAAATTGCAGGTGGTGATTCAATGACTCTTAGGCTTGCGTACACCGTAACTATGTTAACTTGGCGATTAAATGTTCTACTTAGGTTAACGAAAAATTTGACTAATTTTTAATGACCATGTATTTATGCATCTTATTTTGATCATGTTTTGACTTGTTAACCTTGACCATGGATTAAGGGGGAATTGCACACTCAATTTTATTTGTCTTGCCATCATCAAAGGAGGAAATTGAAGAAACCCAATTTGATTAAGTTAATGTTGATGATGCCTTACGACAAATTAATCTCATTGTTATTTAATTGTGTGCCTCTTAAGTTTTAACAATGTAGCATGAAGCTCCAATTGTCAATTCAAGGTTATCAAGAATGTCATCATGAAGATCAAAGATGAAGATTGTCATTAGTGTTAAAATCAAGTGTTGTAAGGAGATCCTTAACTCGAATTTACGTCTAGGTGCAAAAACAACAGTTCAGTCAACTGTTAATTAAGGCTCGTCTTTGAAAGAAATATTTCGAAAATATTTGAATCTTTGTTAAAATGCTTTCAATATTCACAAATGTTTTCAGGAAATATTTTGAAGTCTTTTAAAGAAAACTAAGCTTTCAATGACTTGCTAAGGAGTTTGCTTGCACAATAAGACTTTTACTATAAATGGGTTGTTTGCTTTTACATTTATGGAAATGTTTATGGTTCCCATAAACACAACCATTTATGCTTGTTTCTTGTTGAAAAACCCAGCCTATTTTTGTGTGTGTGCACAATCTGATTTCTTGCAATCTAAGGCACCGATTTCTTGAGGAAAAATACTCGGTTGCTTGGAGAGAAATTCGGTTGTCTTGTGCATGTTGCCCAAACAAACTACTTACATTATTTTATTCACTTGTGCTTATGAGCTGAGTGTAAGATATTTTAATGTGTAAAGTATACTACTTGGACATTATAAATAGCTTGCCTAATTCATTTTTATAAGTGTGCAACAAACGAGTTTTAAACTGAAAAAGACTTAAGCTTTCAATCGAGTAAATTAACTTTGCAAAATCGTTTTTCACTTACAAATATTTGAATCATTTTGCAAGTTTGTTTTCTTATCTTTTGAGTCTTTTATTGAGTTTTTTTGTTGCACCTAGTCGTTTAGTCGTGTTCAAGGATCCCGTGTTTTGTACTTAAACTTTATCTCCTCCGTTCAATTGAGTGAACAACATTGAGATAAGTGGAGTCTTGTAACAACCGGGTAGAACCAAACAAGTCTTAGGATAGAGTTATCCTTAAGCATGAAGTCTTCGAAGCGGAGTAGCTTTTGAGCATGAAATCTTTCGGCGGAGTAGCCCAAAGCAAGCGCCTTATTGCGGAGTAGCTTTAAGCACGGAGTCTTTCGGCGGAGTAGCCAAAGCAAAAGTCTTGGGTGCCCTCGTCCGTGACTCTTCATAACGGGATCATTCCTGCTGATTATGACGTATGGATTCCTGAAAAGTCTCCCATGTGGGTGGACTGGCTATATGTATCAGGGCCAACTTGATTAGGCCTGACCTGGCGTATCTTAATTTCGATGCATGCGTTGGTGGTAAGTACCCTGTAACTTTTGCTTGTCCTACACATATTCTGTTAGTTCAAAGGAAAGCAGGAAATATTTATCAGGGTATACCTTCTTTTGCAGTGGATGACTTGGTCAACGCTATTCTTTATCCTTCTGAGAGGGTAACTGTTTTCTTTGTTATTCCTCCTGCGGAGAGGTCATGGTCATTCTGCTCTAGGGTAGAGCGTTTTCCTTGCTGTTTGAAGGCTGGGGGCTCCTTCAAGGTTTCTAAGCATGTTAAGGCTGTTGGGCTTTAACTTCTGGTAGTAAGACTTGAATGCCGGGCTTGCCAAAGTCAAGTAGGAAATTTCACAGGTGGTTGGCCTGTCTCCAGTACTGGAGCTGATCTTGATAAGGTAATTGATCTGACTGATGCCCCTGCCATTCCTACTCGGTATATTCAGCATGTTACCCTGTACGTATGATTCAGTCATGTAGCCTACGTACAGTTGACCTGGCTTTGCTCTGCCCCACCATATGAATCAGAAATGTTTGCTTTTTGATCAAGTATATTCACGGAGTGTGTGAGTCAATGTTGAAGGAAATGTAGATTCATATACATACTAACATACTCATATATGTTGAAATTAATTTGTCATAAAATTAAATGTGGATTTTATGCATGCAAACAATATAATAAAAGAGAAGAAATCATATCCTTACATTGAAATTTCGGTTCAAATGGGCACAAAAGAAATCTCCTTTTCTTTTGTTCTTGAGCTTTCCTTAATGGAAGAACAAGATCCAAGTGTAGGATCTCTCCTTAGGAATAATACCCAAAGCTAACTCTTAATCTAATTAATATTATTTGAGCTAGTATAATATTAATCTTAGTGAAAAATTGAACCAAAATAGTTTGGTATTGCTCCTAAAACCGGGTAGGAGAATAGATGAGGAAGGATGTAATTTTTATCTCTCTAAAAATTATATTATCAAGTAAGAATGAATAATTATCTAACCACACATCATATGGTGAATAATAAAGATAATAAGTAAAAGAACTCCTTGTTCTTTCCAAGGGAGAACCGGGTAGGGTGGAGGGAATGGCCTATGCATGGCCTTTGTGCTCTTACACAAAAGGCACTAGGTATGCATGCCTATATTAGTGTAATTATCATTATGCTTACCACTAACTTAAACAAACACAATATTTGCTTAAACCCCTTCCCATTTTCGGCACATAGGATAATATGGGATCCATATTATTTTTGTCAATTGTCAATATGTCACATGTCATATGTCACATAAATTTGTTATGTATTTTTAACATATTAAAAATCAACGTATTAATAAAAATACGTCACATACAAAAATCGACTTAGTAATATCATAATTACTTGTACCAAAAATTTACCAATTTATAAATCACAACAGTTTGTATTTATAACAATTCATTCAAATTAATTGTTATATTAAACAATTGTTTTATCCGAGTAATGATACAATTCGATTACTCAGACCGTATCTCATTTAATCACATTTCAATTTGATACGTAAAATTTACTTCCAAAATCGTTCGTCAATTTCTCAAGTAATTTAATTAACTCGTAACATTATACGATTAATTAAATGATCAATTAAGAGTATTGCCCTATAGGTATGACCTAGGGGGTCAACTGATCACCACCGTCACACGACAGTAATGTCAAACTCTAGTCAGCCAATCATTACCGATATATGTTGACCAGTTGACAGTAACAATATTACTTCCCAATTGTATTCTTTAAAATGAGATTTAATAATGATATTTAAATCATATGATCGCACTATTGTTGAGGACACATTTCCCAACAAATGTTCATTGCTGCGACAAGGCTGGGTAAGATTAGGATTATATTGGAAAAGTATCATGGGCCGATGAAGGCTAGTATGTTTCGTGAGAAAGAGGAATTATGGCGCTCGGTCAGGCGAGGAATAATTTCCAATCGGTGTTAGTATCTAGCCCTGACAAGAGGGATGTCATTCGCAAAAACGTCAAGCAATGGTATTTTGTCCAACCAAGGAGAATGTCCTTGATAGAATCATTAAGAATTTTGTTCGTTTGCCCAGGGAGAATGTCCCTGTAAAGACAATTTTATATTTTGGTGGTCCTGGTCAGGGAGGCTATCCCTGTCAGGATAGATATATATTTTGCTACCTTTGCCCCAGAGGGTTAGAGTTTTATTAATAATATAAAGTTCGTATTTTAGGCTTGCTTTGTTCAATCCTGTGAGTCTTTTCAGACCTGTTAACCTGTTTTCTTCAAACCTGCTAACCTGTTAAAGCTGTTAACCTGTTTTCTTCAAACTTGTTAACCTGTTTTTTCAGTATTTGCTTCTGTCTTGCGATTAAAGCCAACGTAAGTCATTCAACCATGTATGGTTTTTGCCATAGTGGTTAAGGGGGTGGGAAAACCGGTCTGTCAGGAGGGCTTATGTCCCCTGCCTGACTGGAGGGCTTGGTACTCGGCCTGACAGGAGGGCATTTTAGACTGATGGTCGGGATAAAACACCCTTGCACCGTCTTGCTGTGTCCAGCCGGTTGTAGATGTGTGCAGTAAATCAGTCAGGTCAGGCAATTATTTCATGCCTGATTGGTCCTGCTATTTACCGTATCCGGTGATGGTTACCAACTTCGTTGAGCACAGTGAAGTGCTTGAATATATATATATTTTTTTTAAAAAAATACGTAAATGAGAGGTCTAATACACAGTAGAGTAGCCCTCAATCCTGAAGATTTTATTCATGCAATAACAATTCATGTATAATGTTTTCAGGATTCAAGTAAAACAAATTTGGTTAGAACATCCAGCATGTGAAACGCAAACAAGTAGGCAAGAAAAGAATGCACATTGTAACGTAACATATTCAGGAAAGGCACGTCATAGCACACATTCAGATGAATAAGTTTGGAGTTTTTACCTAGAACATGCAGAGCAGAAATTACCACAAGTATGATTGTGCTTTTAGTTGGATGTGTAGATACCTCATTTCTGCACCTCTCGCAAACCACCCGGTGATGATTGGGCCGCATGTTTGGTACGCGGAACGATTTGTGACAGTTCTTAAGTTTATCATCAAGTGATAGCTCAAACACTAATGTCTACCTCTTATTTGTCATCTATGCGCCGTTACGGTCGTTTTGGCAGTAATTAGAGTGCATTTGGAGTCTGGGTCAAAAACCGTCTTCATTTCCGAAAACCGTCAAATCCCGAGTCAAAAGCAATGTGCTTGTCTACCTAAGGTTAGGATGTCATAAATTTTGATATTATATCTCATTTTGGGTCTCATATCACTTCTTTAGGCTAAACTCAAGTTTACATTACAAAATGTGCATTTCATTTAGTTAAAATGACAACCCGACTTTTAGGCCCATTTTACGAGGTCATAACGAGTTTTTTTGGGTCGGGCCTATTTCACAGAAAGTTCTAGATCTCTTTCTTAGCTTTCCAACGCCACCGAAATCATCTTAATCCGAGTCTTGTAGAGAAAGTTATGCCTAAAATACGACAGGTTATCAAACGCGCTTTCTTGCGCAGGAGGAACCCGCTGAGGAAAGGACGCAGCAAGTGCTGCGCCTCTTCCAAGGGACGCAGCACCTGCTGCGCCTTTTCCTCAAGGTTTTCTTTTTATCCAAGTTTCCGTGTTTAACCTAAGTCGGTTATTTCCGGATCTTTCTCTCCTTTCCATATTTCCGTCGTGTGATTAGTATAAATAGAGACCTTCGGTCTCACATATTTATCACGCGAGTGTCCATCCTTCTCTTCTCCCTTTGCATTCTAGACCTTTGTTCTTACTTTTTGGCGTCTAAGTGCTTGAACATTCGACCACGTAAGCTCGGATCCTTCTGAGTACCAGCCTCGTTTGCATGACCGACCAATTTGACCAACTCCACAATCAATCAACTTAATTAATCTAATCGTTTTCCTCTTACGAGGGCACTTTCATATTTGCATTATAGTTCGAGTCGAGCATCGCTAATCGATAACTTAGTCCTTCTCGTTTCGTCAAACATGTAAGTCTGAGGGTGTAAATCCTTCTTTTATTTATTGTTCTTTACTTTTTGTATTCATTAATGTAAGGTTCATGTCGAAAACACCTTGTTAAAACCGATTTCTAAAACCGTGCTTTAAAACCTCTTTTTACGGATTTCCAGAAGACAAACCGTCGAGAAAGGACGCAGCAACTGTTGCGCCTCTTCAAAGGAGCGCAGTTCCTGCTGCGCCTCTTCGTGAGGCTGCCGCAGTTCCTGCTTCCTTTCTTCTTACTTCGTCCTCTGTAATTCGTTCTTTTATTTGTTTCGTTTTTTTCTCGTTAATTCTTTGACATAATAGCTTATAATTTCACATGTATATTAATTATCGTCATTGACATGTTTTATCCATCATAAATCCGACTTAAATCCCTTATAATCTCATATTTGCGGGTTTTCGTCATAAAATTCAATCCGGGTTGTAGGGATTCAATTTATTCATATTGAGTTTCTGGAATTCGACCTTTGACATATTTTCATCTGTTTATTGTCATATTCATCGCATGTTCGTCATTAATTTGTCATCAATTCATCTTGTTTAGTTTATTTCATTCACTCATGTCACTAATCAATCATTCTTCCATGTAATAATTAGTAATATTCCGTCTCATCCATGTTTATTGCTTTTATAACCATTAATCACATGTAAATAATCTATTAATCACTTTCATCCGAGTAAATATTAAAAATCAATCATTAAATTAACCCACGAACATTAACGATTTGCAGTTCCGGCTTCACAGCCAGAACTCTCCCTTGGAACAAACGCAGCAACTGCTGCACCTCTTCCAGAGGGCGCAGTCCTACTGCGCCTGTTCCAGGATGATTTCTGTCTCTGAACTCCGTTGTTGCCTGACCTAGTTTAATTAGCTTACGTATAATTAACTATTATCCGTATTATCACCTTCTGACTTGTTCGTTAATTTATTCTTTTGTTCTTTTTCTCAAATTATTCGTTTTAAAGGTATTTTCGACATAAATCGCCTAATCCATTGTAATTATTGTAATTTTCTTTATTGTATTTATCATATTTCCTGTATCATTTGTATGTTTTCACATGTAATTGAGCATAAATTCCTACCTCGACATTAATTGCATGCTAAATTACGTGTTAACCGACTTAGTCTAATCTTCACATGCTAGGATTAAAACTTGGATGTTGCATTGCATACATATAATCGACGATATATCGAGTATAGATGATATCACTAATCATTAGTACAGGCCGCTATCGAGGCGGGCGGGATTAGGTGTTCGATCAAAAGAGCTTCCTAATACGTACCCTCACCCCTTACTTCAGATCTTTGTGAACATCCGTGTTCATTGGCATCCACGAGAGTCATTCTAGACATAGAATGCTAAGGGTAACGATTGCTTGGTGTTCATATCTCTACTTTGTGTCTTGACATGGCACGAGGTATTCGAACGGTTCCAATTTCCCATAAAAATTGGTGGCGACTTCAACAAAAATGCAAACGCTTGTTCTCTTCCTCCCAAGCGCCCCCGTGGGCCCCCCGCTGTCTATAGTTTGGCGACTCCGCTGGGGATAATACACTTACGTGTAGCCAAGGGTGAAACTTGAACAAGGTTATGGAGTAGTTTATACAAGACAATTGTCGGTTTTCATAACTCGGTCTTCCTAGACCGTTTCATTCGGCCTTCCTAGGCCCAACCCAACCCATTCGACCAATCGTCCCGTCTAAACGGTCCTAATTCTTATTTGGGCCTAAGGATGGATAGCGATTGACGTCATCCATACCATGATGCTTACTCTTGTTTGTATCAAGGGCCTTCACTACTTGAGGAAATGGACTAGGAATCGGCCTTACTCTTGTTTGGTACGAGCCTCTCCACAGACTTCGAGTTTGATGGTTCGGTATGGCAACCCACCCTTTAAACCAAAACCCTTTTAAATGCACTCAGCATACCGTTATAATGCTTGTATAAATGTTGTACCTTACGTGATCACCATTTCTAAACGAAACCATGACGATTTTTGCAAAAATCAAAACCCTTTTTTTAATCAAAATTTCGAAAAAGGCCATTGGATTAGTGCAAAACCCAGTCGAAACTCTGTCCATTTGTCGAGTCAAAATTCGGGCCACAAGCCCATTTCAAAACCTCACTTCGAGTCCACTCCTACAACTACACTATAGTTGACTAGGATACACATTTTCAAAATTTTGTCCTTTCTTCAAAGCTCACTCAACACAAGTGGCACACACCCACTTCACGAGTCAAAACATTTATTTTTTTTAGCAAGTGTGTTAGAATGGTCGATCGTGTTTTGATTCGTCATCGACCTCTTATCCAGTTTTCAAGATGCCTGGAACCAGCGAAAGAAACCTCCACCAACTTCAAGATGGTAATGATCGAATCCTAGCCGCGCTAGCCCAAATCCAAGTTACTCAAGACCAAGTGTATGATCGCCTTGACACCATCGAGGGCCGGAACTATGCCGTAGAGGGGAGATTGCCTCCTCACGAAAGTGAAGTAGTGGGTGACTTCGCGAGTGAATCCAAGGACGAGAATCCTATCATGAGAATGACTGTCGCTGAGAAAAGACTCCAATACTTAGAGGAGCAATTGATGTACCTTAAAGGTGATGACATTTATAGGGAGAATAATCGCAAGTATGAGGCCGTCAACTCCAAAATGCCAACCAACTTCAATATGACGGATATCCCTAAATTCAAGGGGCACAAAAACCCTTTGAACCACATCCGCGCCTTCAAGGATTACATGTCTATCAAAGGCATCAAGCCCAAGATGTTCTTAAGAATCTTTCCTTCATCTCTTGACACCATCCCAAAGCAATGGTTCTACTCTTTAGAACACAAGAAGATCGCTACTTGGGAAGATGCCGCGATCGAGTTTTCCAAACAATATGCGGATAATGCCGAGATCCAAGTTAACATGCGCACTCTAGAGGTTCTTACCCAAAATGACAAAGAAGGATTCACCGACTTCCTAAGTAGGTGGAGGAAGACTAGTACCCAACTAGTTGAACGCCCGGATGAGGCTACCCTTGTGGAGAAGTTCGTGGATAATCTCAAACCCATTTATGCCAACCATTTGAGATATCAAAACATCAAAACTTTCAAGCACTTAACCGTACTAGGGACAAGGATTGAAGATGACATCCGTAAAGGGCTCTTGTCCAAAATGGTAGGTCGAGGATATCAAGGCTCAACAAGTCGTTCATACGGCTCCACTAGCAAGACCGATGAAGTTAACCTTCTCGAGCCATCCAAAAAAAGTACCCTACCAAGGAAATTCACAAATCTTGGGGATACTTACTCCAACGCTCTTAAGAGATTAATGAAGCAAGGCAAACTCCAACCCATAGGACCTACTCCTGAACCTGAAAAGAAATCCAAGTTCTGGGACGAGAACTCATACTGTGAATACCATAGGGGCAAGGGGCATGACACAGAGAAATGCTACAAATTGAAAAATGTGCTTCAAGACATGATTGAAGATGGTCGACTACCAATACCGCCGGGAGGTAAACCCAACAACACTCAGAATCCTCTTGGAGTTCTAGTGATTACAAGTGACGAATCTACCTTAGATTGTTCACACCTCATCTCTCCAATTGAAGATGAAATCCATGCAATCGAGAATGAAGGGAACTACTCCACCACTTCTCCAATCATCACCATGAATCTACTATTCGGAGAGGATCGATTTTTTAGAGCCGCGCAGGATGAGATCATTACCATGATACTTCAAGACGATCGCTTCAACCCCACCGCGTTAATCACAGAAACTAACGCGAGTCAGCAGAAAGGATGGAGAAAGTCAATCAAGTGGACCAAAAATCAAGGAAGACTCTTCAAGCTCACCACTGGAGAAGGAGAGATGTTCAAAGGAGAACCAGAAGACGATGAGTTCGAGTCAGAGTTGGAGTCAGAGTCGGAGTCTAGAGAAGTCACTAGGAATTCTCCTCCTGTCGTCATCCCCATTCCCTTTGTTTCTCCTAGCTTAGCCTCGAGTAGCCACAGTAGTTCGGGAAATATCCCAACCACTGTCCCTTTGCGGCCACTGACCACAGATCAGATGGCTTCTTTGTTTCAACTTTTTTCAAACTTTAATATGAATAAATCAGGTTCTGCTTACTCTTTGTGTTATCTTGAGTGCAATTCTGTTTACGATGATACTGAGGATGACCAAGACCCAGACTCAATCGAAATACCTCCCTACGTAGCCAAAGAAATACTACAGGAAAGGGAAGGGGAACCAGTAATAGAGGACACCGAACCCATCAATGTAGGAACCGAACTAGAACCCCAAGAACTTAGGATAGGGACTACCTTGAGCTCTACCTAAAGGGCCGATTTCATAGACCTCCTAAACGAGTTCAAAGACGTTTTCGCTTGGTCCTACAAAGACATGCCAGGGATCGACAGGGACATCGCCGAACATAGAATCTCGATTAAGCCGGGTTTCAAACAGTAAAATGAAGCTTCGACGAATGAGAACGGAATGGGCTCTCAAGATTAAGGAAGAAGTTGATAAGCAATTCAAAGCCGGGTTCATCAAAGTTTCCGAGTATTACGATGCGTAGCTTAACATAGTACTGTACCCAAAAAGGATGGGAGAATCCGTGTTTGTGTTGATTTTAGGGACTTAAACAAAGCAAGTCCTAAAGATGACTTCCCTCTACCACACGTCGACATATTGGTGGACAATACTGCAGACCACGCATTACTATCCTTCATGGATGGGTACGCGGGTTATAACCAAATCAAGATGGCCATAGAAGACATGCACAAGACCGCCTTTGTCACTCAATGGGGAACCTATTGCTATACGGTCATGCCGTTTGGATTGATCAACGCCGGAGCTACATATCAACGCACCGCAACTACACTCTTACATGACATGATGCACAAAGAAGTTGAGGTATACGTAGACGACATGATTGTCAAGTCCAAGGATAGAGAGGGACATATCGCGAACCTTCGCAAGTTTTTCGCAAGACTACGAAAGTACAACATGAGACTCAATCCTCAGAAGTGCTCATTCGGAGTAACGTCTGGCAAACTCCTGGGATACGTCGTTACCCAACGAGGTATAGAAATAGGCCCTTCCAAGATCAAGGCTCTGATCGAAATGCCACAACCTCAAACAGAAAAAGAAGTCAGAGGATTCCTGGGAAAAGTGCAATATATAAGTCGATTCATATCGAAACTCACCATGATTTGTGAGCCTATCTTCAAGAAGCTCAAGAAAACAGACCACACCATGTGGGATGATAATTGTCAAAAGGCATTTGACCGAATTAAAGAGATATTGGCTAAACCACCAGTGCTCATGCCACTTCAACGAGATCAACCTCTTGGTTTATATCTCACAGTAACCGAAACAGCCATGGGTGCCATGCTAGCTCAAACCGTAGGAAGTGAAGATAGGGCTATCTACTACCTTAGTAAGAAGTTCTTGGAGTACGAGTGCAAATACTCACAACTCGAAAAGACATGCCTCGCTCTTGTGTGGGCAACGAAGAAGCTACGCCATTACATGCTTAGCTACTCCGTCAAAATATACTCCAAAATGGATCCAGTCAAATACCTCTTCGAGAAACCCGTCCTCAACGGTCGCCTAGCAAGATGGACTTTGATGCTCTCAAAATTAGATCTCAAATAAGTGCCTCTGAAAGTTATAAAAGGTCGCGCCGTTGCCGAATTCTTCGTAGAAAATCCCATCAATGATGCACAAACAATAGATACTTGGTCATTTCCAGACGAGGATATACTCCAAACTGATGTAGACTCCTGGGACCTTTACTTTGATGGAGCATCCAACTTAAGAGGATTCGGAATAGGAGTGTTGCTCATTTCTCCTGAAGGCGAGCATACACCAATCTCTGTCAAACTCGACTTCGAGGTGACAAACAACGCTGCAGAATACGAAGCTTGTCTAATTGGACTACAAGCGGCAGTGAGCTTAGGCATTAAGAACCTCCGAGTACACGGGGATTCATCCCTGATCATCAATCAAGTTACGGGATCTTGGAAAATTCGAAGCGAAAGCTTAGCACCTTATCAAGCTAGAATAGACCAAGTTGCCCAATTCTTTGATCACGTGACATATCTACACCTACCTCGGGAAGAAAATCAATTTGCAGATGCTCTTGCAAAACTCGCATCTTTGATTAATATGCCAGATGACATGGTGGAGATGCCTTTATGGATCGCACGACGGTCAGAGCCAGCTTATGTACACCAAATCACCGATGAAGGGGAAATCGCACAGGAACCCTGGTTCCAATCAATCCTGAATTTCAAGCTCAACGGTACCTATCCACCGGATATGGACAAAAGGGGACAACAGGCTATACGCCTATTAGCTTCCCAATACGTTCTCATGCAAGGAGAGTTATACAAAAGAACACCTCTTGGTGTAATCCTACGTTGCCTTGATCATTCACAGGCGCGGAAAGTGATGGAAGAAGTCCACGATGGAGAATGCGGTCCTCACATGAGTGGGCCCATGATGGCAAATAAAATCACACGTTTGGGGTATTATTGGACCACAATGGAATCCGATTGCATCAAATACGTAAGACATTGCCACAATTGCCAAATCTTCGGGAATGTACAACACGTCCCTCCTTCATTGCTCTATACGATGACATCTCCTTGGCCATTTTCTGCCTGGGGAATTGACATAATCGGGAAGATAACCCCAGTCGGAACAGGAGGTCACTGTTTCATCCTAGTAGCGATCGACTATTTCACCAAATGGGTAGAAGCGGCTTCCTACACTAGTCTCACGGCTAAAAATGTGGCAAAGTTCATACAAAATAACATCATCTGTCGATATGGTTGCCCACATGAGATCATTAGTGATAATGGATCATATTTCCAAGCTGAGACTGAGCAATTGCTAGCCAAGTACAAAATTAGGCATCTCCACTCTTCGCCCTATAGACCACAGACTAACGGCGCGGTAGAGGCAGCAAACAAGAACGTTGTCACAATTCTCAAGAAAATGATCGACAACTATCGAGATTGGCCAAGTAAGATACCCTTTGGTTTGTGGGGATATCGTACATCTGTTAGGACGCCCACTGGGGCCACACCTTTCTATTTGACCTACGGCATGGAAGCTGTACAGCCAGTCGAGCTAGAGATACCATCCTTGCGTATTTTACTCGAAAGTCAAATCCCAGAAGCCGATTGGAAGAGGGATAGATACGAAGAACTCATCCTCCTGGATGAATGTAGGCTACGCGCCTTGCATAATGTCCAAACATATCAAGCACGTATCAAACGAGCTTTCAACAAAAGGGTTAGGCCCAGAAACATCAAGGAAGGAGACTTAGTACTCAAATCGGTTAGAGCTCTTTTACCTGTTGACCACGGGGAAAATTCAAACCCAATTGGGCCGGACCATTTCTAGTCAAGTCCATACTTCCAGGGGGTGCGGTTAGAATCACAGACCTAGACGGGAATGAGTTTTCCAACCCAACAAACCTTGACCAACTAAAACGGTACTATGCCTAGAATAAGAACAAAAAAAGCGCCTCGCGTAACCTCACGTGTCGCTCTTGTGGCACTAAATAAACGGCCCCTGGCCAAGCTGAAATAAGTTAATGTCACTATGCTCTTGCATTTTGACAAGTTTGCCATCCTCATATCATCAAATAAACTAAATTTGCACCTTCAGAGTAAGCAAAAGCTCATGCTTATTTTCTAAGTTCATTACAAGCTCTTGCTTAGAACAATTATTCTTTTACATTTACTCGAACTACGTGCAAGGGTTTGATTTCATTTTTAATGAATACGTAGGCAATCCTTCACAGGATACAACCCATTATTTTAAAATGTGAATAGAAGGACATTTGCATTGCATTTGGAATTCGACAAGAATAATAAATAGAAAATCACAACGGTTTCATGACCATTTAACCTTTTTTATTTCATTCATTTTCTAGTAATAGTACGCTACATAATAAAAATAAAAATAGGCTAGGATTCTAAAAACCCCACCTTTTTATTACAACAATAATAATAATAATAAATAATAAATAAAGACTCGGGCTATTCTTCCATCTTCCCTTTGCCCTTGTCATTTTTGTCATATTTCTTGTCACGACCTCGAGCCGGACGCTCTTGCGCCACTTCGGACCTAATCACCAACGGTCTTTCTCGAGGCCTAGACTTCCCATTCTTGCCAATCACCATCTCCACGACAGGAGAGGTCTTCGGTTTCTTCGAAGGATGAACGACTCGAAACCCGGCTTCCTCCTCTCCCTCGGTCAGATGTTTCTCCTTCTCTTTTTTCACCTCGCGCACCTTGTAGTCAACGGGCTCGCGCTTCCTCAATCTCTCGCGCTCATCCGGAGTAGTATCTTTCCTCCATCGCAGATAAGAATCCGACACCCATAAGGCATTAGCAGAAGAGTTCAAGAACCATACATTTCTTTGGGCCCATTTAATGGCCCACTCCCTTCGGCTCTCTGTAGTAAGCGCCACGGCGGTCTGCGGAACGGTATCAAGCTTCGGGATCAATTGTTTTAGTCCAACCTGTCTCATTAGCCTTTCCGGGAAGATGCACACCATAAATTCCAAGCCAGGAATGCGCACAGATCGGGTAGGATCCAAAGAAGACACTCCAGTGACAGATTTGAGATGCCACCACGGTACAATCCACCTAATCAAAGGGCCATCATCACTCTTCAGTTTGTTCTCCCAATAATTGCAAACTCGGGTGAAGTCCACCATGTAAAGCCTGGTCCTCATTACAGTTGAACGAGCATGATAAGAAGGAACGTGAACTGGGGGCTCGATCAATCGAAGCCGTTCCATAAGCCAAACCTACCCAAAAGCAAGCATTAGACAAAAAAAAAACGAAAAAAAAAAAACGAAAAAAAAGAACAAAGAAAAATAAGCGTTCTTTTACCTGCAGAATGACGGGACTTCCCAAATACGGTAGGTCGCAGTTGGCTTTTCTATTATCCAAGCCCAACAGGATCTCTCCTAGACATAAACAAGCTGGGCTCCTGCTCAGCTCCATTTGCTCAACAAGGCCCAGAAGACAGGGATCACCTCTCAAGTCTTCATCAACATGCCCTTGGAAGACATACACATGCAACAAGCAAAACCCAAATGCCCTTCGCTTAGCAACATAAGAAACGGTGGGGTCGGCCTTGTTAATAAATCGGTCAATGAAGTCCAACATTCGCACTCCCTTCGAGGTCACTAGACGGTCCACCTCGAGTCTAGTCAACCCAAGCAAGTCTCTAAATTTGCTTTTATATCCTTGAGAAGTAGAAGGAATGGCAGGCAAGTGTTCAGGGTCCCACCCACCAATCGCAGCAATTTCTTCAGGAAATGGGCAAATATCGCCTCCAGGGAACGCAAAAACATGGTAATTCGGGTCCCAATAATCAAGACAAGCATCCAAGAATGGTTTGACAACCTTGATAAGCTTCAAACTCAACAATGATCCAAGATTATAGGCGCCCATATCATATTTCTCCATGTTTGAAAATTCGTTGGTCCATTCTTTTAAGCGAATCTCCAAAGTATTCATGATGAAGAGATTATTTTGAGAATTTTATGTAATAAGACGAAGAAGAGACGGAAGAATTGTGTGAATAAAAGCTCCATCGACGTCTCTATTTATACTAATTTCTGTTTTTAAAAATCTGCCAGAACGGAACCACCTGGGAACAGGCGCGGCACCTGCTGCGCCTCTTCAAAGGGACGCAGCTCATGCTGCGCCTCTTCCTCAGCTAAGCTTCTGTGATTTTTCGCGTTGGATCTTTCCTAATTCCTTGACGAATAATTTCCTATTCCTACGGGTTATTATTTTGGTAAATACGTGGAAGTTACCATATTTCGTGTTTCCTAATTCCGCGGGCACGCACCTCGAAACGACATCGACATTTTCGTCATTTTACCACACTTGTACATATTAATTTTAGGAAATAATTTTCATTATAATATAATTCATTTCAAAATTTATATATTTGATTCATTTATATTTCTTTCATTTCTTTTTTTAATCATTTCATTCACAACTTATAGGTTTTTATTTTTTTTATTTTTTTAGGGGTAACCCTCCCTACCGTCCGGTCATTTCCGGCAAAATTTTTGCATTTTTGCGTGCTTTTGAGTCAGTCGTTGTGCGCTAATTCAGGCCATGTGTATATACAAATGTATGTTTTGCGTGATTTCTATGTAAATTTCGGTAGCATGACGGCGTAAACCGTCATCTGCCAAACCTGTTCAAAATCAACCTGCAGATACAAGCAACACAACTTAGCAGCAAAGACACTCAGGCCATCTTATATACAACCAAAAGGGAAATATACAACAAACTGGGGGCTTTCGCCCCAAACAAAGTCCGGAATGTTCAAAATGGAGGTCCAAAATGTACAAATGTGCAAAATACGGCCAACAAACAAACAAAAACTACGCAAAACTACTGCTGGTCGCCCTCCAGCTCCGCAACTCTTGCCGCAAGAGCAACAATATCGACGTCTCGAACCTCGAGATCCCTCAACAAGCGAGCTGTCTCCTCCCGAGACTGAGCCAACTCTCGCTCCAGCTCGCGGTCCCCCTGTAAACAACAAAATTGGCTCATGTCAATAATTTCAAGCAATTACAAGAAAAGTTGGAAAATCAAAATTCAAAAATGGGATAGGCACAAGGTTCATACCTGACGGCCTCGACCGCCGACAAGTGCCTCGACGGCAGTAGCTCGCAGCCGGTTGGCCACCCTCCATAACGCCACGAACCGAGACGGTGCAACCTGCATTTTCAAAAAGAAGTTCTCAATAATTGAACAAACTCAATCAAATGTGTTCCTACACAAAAATTATGCAAAATTAGAGGCTCACCCTCCGAATCAGATGCTGCCAGTCGTCCAGGCCAGTATCCGTCACAGCCACGTCAAAGTCACGCAGCTCGGAGATCGTCGTCCTCCAAGTCGCGTCAGTGTACTCGAGAGTCTCAGGGTACTCTGGGGGCTCGATGCCCGCCGCCTCAACCTCCTGCAAAGCCAAATGTTTCTCATTAATCGATGATCTTTCATCATAATTCTCAAAAATCAAGAATAAAGAAGAGTAAGATGCTCACCACTACCGACCAGTACGCCAACCTCCCGTAGAGGAACGCCGAGTAATCCTTGCCAGGAAGAAGGAGCGCGTCACCACCGATGCCAGCCAAGTCAGCCTCCCTCTCTGCCTCAGAAGGCTCCCTAAACATCATCCTAGGAGGATCGATGGGAACCGTCAACACGTCCCGAAAGCACTGACGAGCCAAACGCTCGCCCAAGTACCACACAGGACCCATCGACGTCCTCAACAGCAGCCGACTCGAGCTCCTAGGTCGAAGGACCTCAGCCGCAAAAGGAGGCGCTCCAGCGTACTCCGCCCAAGGCCTGGGCACCCACTGAGACAAGACAAATGAGGAATCATTCTTATGATCAATTTAAAAGCAATGAAGAAGCAAATGAATATAAGTGAGATGCTTACGCTGTCTAGCTGAAGAGCGTTCACTTCCCGCCGGTAGACACCGTGAGAAGAACGTTTGCTCTTCATCCTGCACATCACCCAATCCCTCACCACGGGATAGGCTTTCTCCAGCGGCTTCGTCCTCTTGGGCGCGAGGCCCGGAAAGTAGGAGTACACCCACGCCTGTGAAGCAAGATAGTTAATAACGATCTTTCGTAATTTGACAAAGAAAGGAATTGATTTTAGTCTAAATGAAGGTTCATACCTCCAACAGTAGCCCAGGTCCGATAGCGCCAGGAGAAGTCCCCTTCTCCATCAACTCCGGACGAACCATGGCCCTCATGAAGCGGATGAGGACTGCAAAACCAGCAGTGACCCAGTCCCAACGCCCTAGGGAGCTCAGGTCAGAAAGGAAGGGAAGAAGCTTCGTCGACAGCCTCTCTCCCTTGTCTCCGAGGTAAATCGAAGACAGAAACCACCAGAGCCACAAACGAGCCCTCTGCTCAGCTGTACAGGGAGGAGGAGCTGTCTCCCTCGCGTCAATCGTCACCAGCGCTGGGATCTTTCCCGCAAAGTAGTCTCGAACGTAGGAACTGGGCACCAAACCAGGCACTGTGACAGCCTTCGGCGACAAGTTCCAGCCGATCAACCTCCTAGCCTCGGCCGAGTCCACCCTCATGGCAGTCTCCGGCCACTCCACAGCCTCAGATCCACACGACAGACCAGAAATCATGCCGTAGTCCTCCAGAGTGACTCCCACCTCACCGAAAGGCATGTGAAAAGTGGAAGTCGTATCCCAGAATCAGTCCAAGAAAGCGCGGACCAGGCTAAGGTTAGCCCGCAGCTTCCTCTTCGCGATATCCCTCCAGGCTTGCACCAAGGCACTGAATGCTCCGCGCTCGATCATGGCGCGCTCCTCCGCCGACAGCCGCTCGTAGCACTTCATCGCATGTCGTGTAACCCGAGAACGACCTGATGTTCCCGGCCTCCTATTGTGATTTGAAACAAAAGCTATCTTTAGTTTTTGAATGAAAATTGGAAGAAATATGAACAAATAAACGAAAGAAGATGAGTGATGAGTAGTGAATTCCTATTTACCAAGCTCTTCACCGTCCTATAGGACAGGTGACCCTCTGCAGCCCAAAGCAGGTTTCTACTCTCCCAGGTCTCAGCCCACGCGGGAGCTCCCCTCAGCTGACGACCTCCTCGTCCAACGTTGGCCCGTCTCGGGGCCTCCTTCTCCTCAACAGCCTCCTCCTCATGGACCTCATCCCCAGCAGCCATCACCGCAGCGGTGAAGGCCTGCTCCAAAGCCTCCTCGACAACAGCAGCGTCTATCTCCATGGGACCTCTCCCAGAAGTAGAAGCCTCATCACCTGCAACATTAAAGCAAATTTAGGCCGCGTCACGTGACGACGAGCCTTGGTTAAGGGATTTTCGAGCATTCGGAAGCCCTGAAATCGCTTTTTTCTCGCCATCTTTGGCCATATTCTCACAAACCCGATCACTCATGTGGTAATTAGGGTCAAGTCAAGCCTAATTTGAAGCCTATTTCCGGGTTTGAGTCGAAATTTCGGCAGCGTTTCGTTATAACGACGATTATGCCCAAGAAAAGTGTCCTGAAAAAGCTGTCAGAAACCAAAATTCTGAGATGGTAGGAAGTTTACCCATCATCCAAGGATTCCAAATATCAAGTTTCATCGCAAATGGGCAATTCTAAGGCGCTATTTTCGAAGCAATTTACGGTTTAGTTGTGAAACCGTCTCAAATTCACTCAAATGCTCAAAACTCAACGAAAATTCGAAACAAATACATGGTTATGTTCCTTATACTACCAATTATCTGTTTATAGTACCAATTTGACAAGGCAAATGCATTTAAGGGAAAAGCCCCAAATTTTCGATTAATTGGGTCATAAACCCTAATTTTTTCGATCGAAAATTGAACAAATACAGAAGATTAATGCAAGAATGAGACACATACCACGATTAGTCATGATTAATGCAAGCTTTTGGATCAAACCTTGGCGGAAATGGTTGAGATTTGAGAGAGTATTGTGTGATTTGTGTTTCGAAACAAATGAAATAATCCCTCTGTTTATCGCGTTTTTACGCAGAAAATACACCCTTAGGAACAGACGCAGCAGGCGCTGCACCTATTCCAAGAGACGCAGCTCTTGCTGCGCCTCTTCTTGGTGTTCCCTCCATACGAGTTTTCAAAAATTCGTTATGAGTTCGTTATTTGTGGGGCCATCTTTGGTGCGCCTCTTCCCCGATGCTATTTTATTCTTTTGGTCCGTTTGACGATTATCTTTCGTTCCGGCCTGCATTTCTAAACCAGCAACAGACTATTACACGTTATTTATCGCTTTCAAGACCCTTACTTATCACAACGAGCAGGTATTCCTTCACAGGTGTGTCGACACGCCTTCATTATATTTCCCCAACGAGAATAAGCGGATAGACTTTCCCTCTCGAGACATGGAGATTAATTCCCGATTATGTTCCCTAACGAGAGTAAGCGGATAGACTTTCTCTCTCGAGACATGGAGATCAACATCAACCCCTATTTCTACCGAAGTTTGTTCGAAGCTGAACACGAACAGATTTCTCCCTGCAATTCTCGACTGTGTCCTGCCGTCTTTCTTCAGAACCATCGTTTCCTTTTAATCCTTTAGATACCCCTTTTCAGGATAAGCCATCATATCTTCAGACACCAAGTTATCTTCATGCCCAAAGAGTTTCGCCGAAGCACCTTCAGTCTCGATTCGTCCGGAAGTCTCAGGTATGGTCTCTTCTTATGGCTGGCGAGCCTCCTTACGTAGTCTAATGGACTTTAAACGACCCTCCCCGATAGTCGACAAACTCTAAAATGTTCCCGACGACAGGTCCTTGGTTCAGATCCCTTGAACTGCCTCGCGTCGCCATAGTCGTCAGGTTGTAATCTTCGATTGACCTGATGGCTATACTTTGACTTTCACCTTGTCCAAACCTCAGTCAAAGTGGGGGCTCTGTAGATACCTCATTTCTGCACCTCTCGCAAACCACCCGGTGATGATTGGGCCGCATGTTTGGTACGCGGAACGATTTGTGACAGTTCGTAAGTTTATCGCCAAGTGATAGCTCAAACACTAATGTCTACCTCTTAGTTATCATCTACGCGCCGTTACGGTCGTTTTAGCAGTAATTAGAGTGCATTTGGAGTCTGGGTCAAAAATCGTCTTCATTTCCTAAAACCGTCAAATCCCGAGTCAAAAGCAATGTGCTTGTCTACCTAAGGTTAAGATGTCATAAATTTTGAGATTATATCTCATTTTGAGTCTCATATCACTTCTTTAGGCTAAACTCAAGTTTACATTACAAAATGTGCATTTCATTTAGTTAAAATGACAACCCGAACTTTAGGCCCATTTTACGAGGTCATAACGAGTTTTTTGGGTCGGGCCTATTTCACAGAAAGTTCTAGATCTCTTTCTTAGCTTTCTAACGCCACCAAAATCACCTTAATCCGAGTCTTGTAGAGAAAGTTATGCCTAAACTACGACAGGCTGTCAAACGCGCTTTCTTGCGCAGGAGGAACCCGCTGAGGAAAGGACGCAGCAAGTGTTGCGCCTCTTCCAAGAGACGCAGCACCTGCTGCGCCTTTTCCTCAAGGTTTTCTTTTTGTCCAAGTTTCCGTGTTTAACCTAAGTCGGTTATTTCCGGATCTTTCTCTCCTTTCCATATTTCCGTCGTGTGATTAGTATAAATAGAGACCTTCGGTCTCACATATTTCTCACGCGAGTGTCCGCCCTTCTCTTCTACCTTTGCATTCTAGACCTTTGTTCTTACTTTTTGGCGTCTACGTGCTTGAACATTCGACCATGTAAGCTCGGATCCTTCTGAGTACCAGCCTCATTTGCATGACCGACCAATTTGACCAACTCCACAATCAATCAACTTAATTAATCTAATCGTTTTCCTCTTACGAGGGCACTTTCATATTTGCATTATAGTTCGAGTCGAGCATCGCTAATCGATAACTTAATCCTTCTCGTTTCGTCAAACATGTAAGTCTGAGGGTGTAAATCCTTCTTTTATTTATTGTTCTTTACCTTTTGTATTCATTAATGTAAGGTTCATGTCGAAAACACCTTGTTAAAACCGATTTCTAAAACCGTGCATTAAAACCCCGTTTTACGGATTTCCAGAAGACAAACCGTCGAGAAAGGACGCAACAACTGTTGCGCCTCTTCAAAGGAGCGCAGTTCCTGCTGCGCCTCTTCGTGAGGCTGCCGCAGTTTCTGCTTCCTTTCTTCTTCCTTCGTTCTTTTATTTGTTTCGTTTTTTTCTCGTTAATTCTTTGACATAATAGCTTATCATTTCACATGTATATTAATTATCGTCATTATCATGTTTTATCCATCATAAATCCGACTTAAATCCCTTATAATCTCATATTTGCGGGTTTTCGTCATAAAATTCAATCCGGGTTGTAGGGATTCAATTTGTTCATATTGAGTTTCTGGAATTCGACCTTTGACATATTTTCATCTTTTTATTGTCATATTCATCGCATGTTCGTCATTAATTTGTCATCAATTCATCATGTTTAGTTTATTTCATTCACTCATGTCACTAATCAATCATTCTTCCATGTAATAATTAGTAATATTCCGTCTCATCCATGTTTATTGCTTTTATAACCATTAATCACATGTAAATAATCTATTATACAATTTCATCCGAGTAAATATTATAAATCAATCATTAAATTAACCCACGAACATTAACGATTTGCGATTTGCGCTCCGGCCCGAACTCACCCTTGGAACAGACGCAAAGAATCGCGCGCCTCTTCCGAGGGCGCGATCTCTCTGCTACTGTTCAGGATGATTTCTTTCTCTGAACTCCGTTGTTGCCTGACCTAGTTTAATTAGCTTACGTATAATTAACTATTATCCGTATTATCACCTTCTGACTTGTTCGTTAATTTATTCTTTTGTTCTTTTTCTCAAATTATCCGGTTTAAAGGTATTTTCGACATAAATCGCCTAATCCATTGTAATTATTGTAATTTTCATTTTTGTAATTTTCTTTATTGTATTTATCATATTTCCTGTATCATTTGTATGTTTTCACATGTAATTGAGCATAAATTCCTACCTCGACATTAATTGCATGCTAAATTACGTGTTAAACGACTTAGTCTAATCTTCACATGCTAGGATTAAAACTTGGATGTTGCATTTCATGCATATAATCGACGATATATCGAGTATAGATGACATCCCTAATCATTAGTAGAGGCCGCTATCGAGGCGGGCGGGATTAGGTGTTCGATCAAAAGAGCTTCCTAATACGTACCCTCACCCTTACCCGGATCTCTCGTGAACATCCGTGTTCATTGGCATCCACGAGAGTCATTCTAGACATAGAATGCTAAGGGTAACGATTGCTTGGTGTTCATGTCTCTACTTTGTGTCTTGACATGGCACGAGGTATTCGAACGATTCCAATTTCCCATAAAAATTGGTGGCGACTCCAACAAAAATGCAAACGCTTGTTCTCTTCCTCCCAAGCGCCCCCGTGGGCCCCCGCTGTCCACAGGATGACATTTCAAGATATTGGAATCATGTCTCCTTGCAGTGTTTGTGGCATGTAAGGTTCTTCAATCTGTTGGGGTCAGGCTGATATTTGCTTCAAAGATATTCAGACCATATATACATGGATGACTTCTTCACAACCATATACCAATGAATAAGGAGTTTGGCCAGGCTGACAATTCTTTTTTTTTTCTTTTTTTTTTACGACCACCTTTTCATTTAGTTCAGCTTGACCATTTGCTTTAAGTTAGCTATGCCCCCACTTCACAAATGGCTAGGGTGTGGAGATTGGATGTAAAAACTTAGAATAGTCGGAGCATGCTTATGGCAGGCTTCTCATTTCATGCTGTAGTCCAGGCAGTCAGCCCTCAGGGTTGGCCAATAATAACCAGTCTTGAAAACTATGCTTTGCTTCATGTGGTACGAGACATTTCAAGTATGATTTAGCCTGAAATCTTTTAAACAAAGTGTCATTGATAACAAAATAAGTAGAAGCTCTAATTCTAAATGCTCTAACCTTGCGCTTGCCCTGAGGTAGTATATCTCGCAGGAACCAATCATAATAAGGCTTAATCTATGAATCATTGTCAGTATTGACAGGGTTTGCCTATTCAGGCTTGCTGATGGAAGATTCAAGTAAATGTACAATAGGTACTTTATCATAGCAGGGGGAAATTTGAACCAAGGCTGACCAAAGCATCAGCCTGGGTATTCAGGTCTCTTGGTATTTGCTCAATATCAAATGAAACGAATTTATCGCAAAGTATTTTAGCATATTCCAAATATAAAATCATTTTTTCATTCTTTGTTGTATAAATTCCTTTTATTTAATTTGCAATTAAAAGTGAATCAGTTTTTACCTTAAGGTTTTGAACACCGAGGTCTAGACATACTTTGAGTCCTGCTATGAGAGCTTCATACTCAGCCTCATTATTGCTAGTTTTGAATTCACAACTCACAGCCTGGGCTATAGTGTCCACTTGTTGCGATTTTAGCACTAATCCTAATCCCGTGCCCCATACATTAGATGCCCCGTCCGTGAACAGGATCCATTCTAGGTCTGAGGTCTTATTGTCTAATTGGTTAACTTCTTGGCCAGGTCTAATTCCAGGTTAGGGCTGAAATCATCCACAAAGTCTGTTAAGGCCTGTGATTTGATTGCTGTCCTGGGTTCAAAGGTAATATCATAGGTACTAAGCTGGACTGACCATTCGGCCATCCTGCCTGACCGTTTAGGCTTCCGCAGGACATATTTTATGGGTAGGTTGGTTTTGACTATGATAGGGTGACACTCGAAATAAGGATGCAGCTTAGTACAGGACATAATTAAAGCTAAAACATATCTTTCAAGTAATCCATACCTCTTTTCAGCATCTAGTCGACTTTTACTTACATTGTAGACAGGATGTTGCTGACCTTCATGTACTTTAACTAGGCACTGACAGTAGTGTCAACGAGAGAGAGATAAACCGACAAGGGTTTTCCATTGCTTGGCTTGGCCATAAAAAATTGAAATGATGATAAATATAGCTTCTAATCCTTGAATAATGTTGCCTCGTATTCAGAAGTTTACTGACTTCCTCGTAGGTGTTTATATTTCTTTCAGGGGTGGATTTGTGTTGTTTCTGCCGCACAGACTTCAAAGATGTATCAATATTGAGCCTATAGGTGATAGCATCAGCATATACACCAATTGTATCAAAATGAGATCAAGCAAAGCCATATATTTATTTATATATATATATATATATATATATATTTTTAGAAACTTACTAATTCAGGCCTGACATAATCAGGGGAGTGAGATCTTATTAGGACATGCATGTTAGGGTACTCATACCTGATCTATTTCCATGCATAATGATGCTACACATGTGCCCTTAACTGGGTACTGTAATTGCTAGGTGAGAAACTTACCTGACTTGGAAGGCTTTAAGGTTTCAAAATAACAATCCAGAGCTGATTTTTGTTCAGGTCAGAATCCGGCCTGTTAGTTTTGGATGCCCGTGACTGGTTTTGGTAATTGGAACTCCATAATTGCTTTAATCCGTTTAGGACTGACTGTTATGTCTCCTTTTGTCACCATGTAACTTATAAACTTACCACATGTCACATAAAGTTGCACTTGGCAGGACCGAAATATCTTACACGGATATTACAGGTAGCTTATAAATGATACACGTGAATTATAAATCATAACCATGTTAACAGCAGGCCAGGATAGATTATGTCTCCAGATGTTCATATTGTATAATGTGTGTAACATGTTAATATTAAAAATTCTATTGATCAAAGGTGCTAATCTCATACTAAATATGCTTGATATATAATAGGGAAAAGTTAGTGAATAATCATGTAAGGGTTCATAACAGTAGTATGATAATAGATCTAAGCATATCAGGATAGGCTAGTCATGACAGGTTAATTCATCCTTCAAAAAGTCAATCAGGTTAGGCTTGGTCAATTTATTTTTCCATGATCAGTCAGGTCAGGTTAGGCTTCACTAACCCTGATATATCAGGACTGCCCAAAAACTAACTTATGTAATATGGTCACTATAAAAAATATTTGATTCATATCTACCTTGGAATATGTACTATGATGACATATTTATTTAAAAGTTATGTAAATGATACGACTTACCTGTGGAGAAATATTACTTAATACCTTTGATGATTTATTTTTGCGTTATTGCGTTTCATGCAACATTCCCTATCTGGCATGTCCTGATTGGATCTTTAAAGGCGGTCAGGCTTAATTAAGCGAGAAACTTTATTTTTGAGAGTTCTTTCTTCATTGATGTTGTTCACTTTTTTCCTTCCTCGATCTCATTCCACTAAGGGTGTACCACGTTGAGTGATATAAATTTGTTTGTGTCTAATCTCGGGCTTGGTATAGCCGTTCAGGGTTGAATCGATTGGCCAGGCTTGTAATGACGTTGGGGCCTGCCCTGATACTGTCCAGAACTAACGTTGAAGCCTGTCATGATCAGGACTGGATTGCCCTACCAGGCTTGAATTTTCAAAGTTCAAGGTTTCATTTCTTAAAATCATCAAATTATTAGAATTAAGAAAATTCACCGTAGAATAAAAGCCAAAGTAACGAAATTTTATGATATATTGTTAACATTTTGCAAAACTTGTATTAGATCTAGGAAAAACTTATCTTTGAATTTCTTTCGTGATAAATATGTCCTTGAAATCCGCATTCTCTTAGTCAACACTGGAGTTTGTTATACTTATGATCGTTGGAAGGAATTTTGACTTGATTTGGTAATTTTTCTTTTGGATCTAGCAATACTTCATTGGAAATGGGAGTTATGGAAACTCTTGTATCAATTTTTTCCAAGACTCTCAAACTTGTGAGAAGAGAAAATCTTGTGAACTTTCTTGTAGGATTAATAAACTAGTTTCCCCACAGACGGCGCCAATTGTTTTGTCCATGTTTTGCGCAAGGCTGGAAATATGACCAGGGTAGAATAGTATGGGGGTTAACTAGTATTATCCTATTTTGATGTTTATCGTGATCATACCTAGGTAGGGTTGATTATAATAAAAGTAGTGTAAATAAGGTAAATAATATGACAAAGGAATTTGTACGTGGAAAACCCTTGAATGGGAAAAAACCACGGGCACCAAGCCAGGAGAGAATTTCACTATGATTTAAGAGGATAATAATATAACGAGCACAAAGTAGTATATTTAATCTATGTATTGACTATGAGTAGCTTGTAATGTGTTAGGATGTGTAGAATGAACATGTGCTTGGCTTTGTTGTATGCTTCTCCTTATATAGTCTTCAACCAACGATTATTGTCCATTAATGACAAAGATTCTCCCTTAATCATCTTCTTAATTGAGCATTAAAGCCTATTAATGCTCCCTCTTTATGACAGAATATCCATCATCAATATGCTCTTAATTACCATATTAATGTGGTAATAATCTCATATAATTGTCTTTGACTTAGTCAAATGTTGACCTTACATTTGACCGTTGTCCTCTCCTTGGCTGGCGCCTATCTTCTGATACCCTATTAGCCTGACGTCCTGACACCCTGATTGTCAGGCCAGGGTTGAACTTGACCCTGAAGATGATGCAGGATTCTAGGCTCATCGACTGGTGCCAAACTTGGACTACCCTGACGGACCTACCCTGATCGTCAGGCCATGGTAGAATTCTATCCTGTCAGTAGTGCGAAATTCCAGGCCCAACAATGTATTTGGCATATTATTATTATTTATGGAACAATGAAATAAAAGATTTATTTAGTTAAGAAACTATTATGATTTTATTTTATTATTCTTGTCGAATTTCAAATGCGATTGCAAATGTTCTTCTATTTATATTTTAAAATGACGGGTTGTATCCTGTGAAAGATTGCCTACGTATTCATTAGAAAACATGAAATCAAACCCTGTGCGTAGTTCGAGTAAATGTAAAAGAATAATTGTTCAAAGCAAGAGCTTGTAATGAAATTTAGAAAAATAAGCATGTGCTTTTTGCTTACTCCTAAAGGAAGTACGATTCAATTTATTTGATGATATGAGGATGTCAAAATGTCAAAACGCAAGAGCATAGAGACATAAGTTTTAGCTGGCCAGGGGCTGGTTTTATTTCGTGTCGCATGAGCGGCACGTGGATTACGCGAGGCACGTTTTCTTGTCCTATACTAAGAGTAGTACCGTTGGTCTAAGTTGGTAGGGTTAGAAAATTCATTCCCATCTAAGTCTATAATCCTAACCGCACCCCCCTGATCAGAGTATGGACTTAACTAAGAAAGGTCCCACGCTTAACCCGTTTATTAAAGGCTTGTTTGATACGTGCCTGATATGTCTGTACATTATGTAGTACGCGCAACCTTCGTTCATCCAAGAGGATGAGTTCTTCATACCGATCCCTATTCCATTCAGCTTCTGGGATTTGACTTTCGAGCAAAATGTGTAAGGATGGAATTTCTAATTCTACTGGTTGCACAGCTTCCATACCATAGGTTAAATAGAAAGGAATAGCCCCAGTGGGCGTCCTAACTGAAGTGCGATAACCCCATAGCGCAAAAAGTATTTTGCTAGGCCAATCTCGATAATTGTCGATCATTTTCTTGAGGATCATGACGACATTTTTGTTGCCTGCCTCCACCGCGCCGTTAGTTTGAGGTCTATAAGGCGAGGAATGGTGGTGCTTGATTTTGTACTTGGCTAACAATTGTGCAGCTTTGGCTTGGAAATGTGACCCATTGTCACTGATGATCTCATGTGGGTAACCATATCGACAGATGATATTGGTTTGTATGAACTTAGCCACCTGTTTAGCTGTAAGAGCAGTGTAGGATGCCGCTTCGACCCACTTGGTAAAATAGTCGATGGCTACCAAAATGAAACAGTGACCTCCTGTTCCAGGTGGAGTGATCTTCCCAATGATGTCGATTCCCCAAGCAGAAAATGGCCAAGGAGATGTCATGCTGTAAAGCATTGAGGGAGGAACATGTTGCACAATCCCGAAGATCTGGCAATTATGGCAATGTCTGACGTATGTAATACAATCTGACTCCATTGTCGTCCAGTAATATCCTAGACGCGTAATTTTCTTTTCCATCATGGGTCCACTCATGTGAGGACCGCATTATCCATCGTGAACTTCTTCCATCACTTTCTGTGCCTGTGAATGATCAAGGCAATGCAAGACGACACCAAGAGGTGTTCTTTTATACAATTCTCCCTGCATGAGGAGGTATTAAGAGGCTAGTAGGCATATGCAGCGTTGTTCCCTCTTATCGATATCTGGTGGGTAAGTACCATTGAGTTTGAAGTTTAGAATGACTTGGAACCAGGGTTCCTCTAGGCTTTCTTCCTCATCCGTAAGGTGGTGTACATAGGCTGGTTCTGACCGTCGTTCGATGTATAAAAGCATTTCGACCATATTGTTCTGGCATATTGATCAAGGCTGCAAGTTTCGCAAGAGCGTCTACAAATTGATTCTCTTCACGATGTAGGTGTAGATGAGTGACCTGATCGAAGAATTAGGCGACTTGATCTATCCTAGCCTAATAGGGTGCTAGACTTTCACTTCGAATTTTCCAAGAACCTGTAACTTGGTTAATTATCCAGGATGAGTCTCCGTGAACTCGAAGATTCTTAATGCCTAAACTTACTGCTACTTCTAGACCAATGAGACAAGCTTCATACTCTGCTGCGTTATTTGTCACCTCGAAATCGAGTTTGACAGAAAGTGGTGTATGCTCGCCTTCAGGAGAAATGAGCAACACTCCTATTCCAAAGCCTCTTAAATTCGATGCTCCATCAAAATAAAGGTCCCAAGAGTCTACACTGGTCTGTAGGATGTCCTCATCTGGAAATGACCACATGTCTATTGCTTGGGTATCAATGATAGGATTATCTGCGAAAAACTCGGCAACGGCGCGTCCCTTTTATGACTTTCAAAGGTACGTATTTGAGATCGAACTCTGAGAGCATTAAGGTCGATCTTGCCAAACGTCCGTTGAGGACGGGTTTCTCAAAGAGGTATTTGACAGGATCCATTTTAGAATACACTTTGACAGAGTAGCTAAGCATGTAGTGGCGTAGCTTCTTTGTTGCCCACACAAGAGCGAGGCATGTCTTTTCGAGAGGCGTGTATTTATACTCGTATTCTAAGAACTTCTTACTAAGGTAGTACATAGCTCTTTCTTCTTTTCCAACAGTTTGTGCGAGCATAGCCCCCATGGCTGTTTCGGTGACTGTGAGATATAAACCAAAAGGTTGATCTCGTTGGGGAGGCATTAGCACCCGTGGCTTAGCCAGTATCTCCTTAATCCTGTCAAACGCCTTTTGACAGTCATCATCTCATATGGTATGATCTGTTTTCTTGAGCTTCTTGAAAATAGGTTCGCAGATCATAGTGAGCTTTGATATGAATCGGCTTATATACTGCACTTTGCCTAGAAATCCTCTAACTTTCTTCTCCGTTTGAGGTTGTGGCATTTCGATTAAAGCTTTGATCTTGGATGGATCAATTTTTATTCCCCTCTGGCTGATGACATATCCCAGAAGCTTACCTAACGTAACTCCGAATGCACATTTTTGAGGATTGAGCCTCATGTTGTACTTGCGCAATTTGAGGAAGAATTTGCGAAGATTATCGATATGCCCCTTCTTATCTTTGGATTTGACAATCATATCGTCTACGTACACCTCTACTTATTTATACATCATATCGTCTACGTACACCTCTACTTCTTTATACACCTCTACTCGCTTTGTTCAAGTCTCTGAAATCAACACAAACTCGGATTCGCCCATCTTTTTTGGGTACGGGGACTATGTTAGCCACCCAGTCTGAATACTCGGAAACTTTGATGAATCCTGCTTTGAATTGTTTATCGACTTCTTCTTTGATCTTAAGAGCCCACTCGGTCCTCATCTGAGGAAGCTTCTGTTTTACAGGTTTGAAACCTGGTTTAATTGGAATTTGATATTCTGCAATATCCCTATTGATTCCTGGCATGTCCTTGTAAGACCAAGCGAAAACGTCCTTGAACTCGTGTAGGAGGTCGATGAATTTGCTGTTGGATTGAAATGGTCATCTTGAAGTATCATGGTAATGATCTCATCCTGCGCTGCTCTGACAAATTGGTCTTCTCCAAACAAAAGGCTAACGGCTTGTTCGTCTAAACAAGGTGCTTGACGAGTTTTGACGGTAGGAACAGTTTCTGAAGGGATGAAGTAGCCATCGTGGAAGACCTCGATTCCAGCTAGTCGCGTTCTCTTATAATGCCAAGGTTCGGGAAACCCATGAAAGTACTCTTGACTCCCCTCCCTGATGAAGTATCCGTTTAGGGTAGGGTGATAGGATCGCATTTGGATTCCTTTGTTTTTACGGTTTTGAAACTGATTGAGCATTTCTAAGGCTTCTGCTTTCGTGGGCTTGTATCCCAATCCTAATGGTATCCTTTGAGAGTTTCCTTCTTTGTAAGGTGCAAAGGTATTCTTCTTGGTGGGGTTTAATGGCATTCCTGGGAAGTATCCCTGGGACTTGAGTATGTGGTTGACCACCAAATTGGAGTATGGGTTGAAGTATAGAGGTGCCAGCTCGCTCTCTACAATATTTATGCTCTGAAAACCCCCAAGCTTGTATACTGGGTCTGTGACTACTTGGTTGCTTGACATTTTCTCTATCACAGCCTTAATAGGTGACGAAATGATCGTCACTACTTTGCCGTCTAGAGGAATCTTGATTTTCTGGTACAAGATGGATGTTACCGTTTTGGAAGCGTGAATTCAAGGCCTTCCCAGAAGTATATTGAAGGATGCCTCGATGTCCACTACTTGGAAATTAACCTTTCGCTCAATTGGACTTGTGGCTATAGTGAGGTTGATTAGCCCTACTACTTTACGTCGTGTTCCATCGTATACTCGAACACCTTGGTTGGTAGGAGTCCAATCTAGCCCAACTTATATGCTGTCTTCAATGGTATGACGTTGACTGCAGAGCCATTATTCACCAAATTCATTGGTATGTTTTTTTTAAGCATATGACTATAATATATAGAGTGAGGTTATGAGAGGCAAATCCTCATCTGAAAAAGTAACTGGGTTACTTATCTTAACTGAGTCTTGGAAGACTAGGTTGACTACGTCGTCAGGCGTAGAGTTGTGCGCTACATTCAATTTAGCCAATGCCTGCAGTAAAGCTTGACGATGGGGAAATGAACTCGCAACTAATTGCCAGACTGAAAGATCAGCCTTTGTCTTCTGCAGTTGTTTTAGTAAATGGTCAGTAGATGTATCTTCGCCATCATTTGGTGTGATGACATTGGTGTTAGTAACTGGACCATTGACGGTAGGACCTTTTTGAGAGACATTTTGATATGGACATCCTGAGCGAGTAAGGTGGTCTATATCTTGATCTTCGCTAGCCTTGACTATATCCTCACTGGCCTTGACTAGATAGTGTTCCGTGAGGTATTCATCTACATCGTCATCAGCCCATATTTCTTTGACGACACTGAGCTCTCTTAACCTGATGATTTCAGCTTCTAGACTGATTATTTGCTCGACTAGATTGTCAACTACCGCGATTACCTCTTGCATCGTAGACCCTTGAGATAGAATTGGAGCCAGTGGCATATTTCCCCTAGGCATGGTGCTTGGATTGCGTAGGGATGTCACTACAGCTTCTAGTTCTGAAACCTACCTACTCACACTCTTTGCCCAAGTGATAAAATCGGCAATGGTAGGAGAAATGGTGGAATAACTCCCCTCCTCTTCTAATGCATGAATCTCATCCTCGTCTAGATAAATGAGGTGTGAACAATATAAGGTGGATTCTTCATCTGTGATCATCAGAACTCCAAAAGGATTATGAGTATTGTTAAGCTTGCCTCCGGGAGGTATGGATAAACCACCATCTTCGATCATGTCCTGAAGGACATTTTTCAGTTTAAAAAAATTTTCCGTATTGTGTCCCTTGCCTCTGTGATATTCGCAGTATGCATTCTCATCCCAAAACTTAGACTTTTTCTCTGGGTCAGGCGTAGGTCCTATGGGCTGGAGCTTACCTTGTTTCATCAACCTTTTCAGAGCGTTGGAATATGGATCACCAATGTTCGTGAACTTCCTTTGTGGGTTCTTCTTCTTAGCTGATGATTCAACAAGGTTAACCGCATCAGTCTTGCTAATAAAGCCATAAGAACGACTTGTTGAACCCTGATATCCACGACCTACCATTTTGGACAAGAGTCCTTTACGGATGTCTTCAATTCTCGTTTCTAGCACAGTCAAGTCCTTGAAAGACTTTATGTTTTGGTATCTCAAATGGTTTGCATAAATGGGTCTCAGATTATCCACGAACTTGGTTGGCAATTGAGCATTTGCCGCCTCATACTTGCGATTATTCTCCATGTAGATGTCATCTCCCTTAAGGTACATTAGTTGCTCCTCCAAGTATTGGAGTCGCTTTTCAGCTTTAGTAGGAACTAGTGGGGGGTTGACTTCTGGTTGTCCAACAAAAGGTGGAAGGTTATCATGCAAGCTCATGTCGGGAACATCGTTCTCTGCAGGAGGAAGCCTAGTTTCTATAGCGATAATTCGGCCTTCAATAGCATTGAGGCGAGCATAAGCTTGGTCTTGGCTTGTTTGGAGACGGATGAGCGCAGCTAGGATTAGATCATTACCATTTCCAGGTTGCTGGAGTTGACCTTTAACGCTTGTGTGACTAGTTCCAGGCATCTTGGAAACTGGGAAAAGAGATCGACGACGAATAAAAACACGATCGGCCATTTTAGCACACTTACTCAAAAATACTCGACTCGTGAAGTGGGAGTGTGCCACTGTGTTAAGTGAGGTTCGGAAATGACAAATTTTGAAAGGTTTTTCCAAGGCAAATGTAGTGTAGTTGTAGGAGTGTTGACTCGAAGTGAGTTTTCGAAATGGGTTTTGAGGCCCGAATTTTGACTGGACATTTGAACAGAGTTTCGACTCATTTTGCGCTATTTTAGGCCACTTTTGAGAAAATTTTACATTTTAAAAGGGACTTTGATTTTACAGAAAATTCGTCATGGTTTTGTTTACAAAATGGTGATCACATATGATACAAACATTCATACAGGCATTATAACAGTATGCGGAGTGCATTTAAAGGGTTTTAGCTTAAAAGGGTGGGTTGCCACACCAAGCAATCAAACCCTGGTCTGTGGAGAGGTTTGTGCCAAACATTAGTAAGGTCGGTTCCTAGTCCATTTATTCGACCAGTGAAAGCCCTTGATACAAACAAGAGTATGCACCACGGTATGGTTAACGTCAATCGCTATCTATCCTTAGGCCCAGATAAGAATTTGGACCGTCCAGACGGGACGATTGGTCGAATGGGTTGGGTTGGGCCTAGGAAGACCGAATAAAACGACCTAAGAAGGTCGAGTAATAAAAACCGACAACTGTCTCATACAAACTATTCCCTAACCTCGTTCAAGTTTCACCCTGGGTAACACGTAAGTGTATCATCCCCAGCGGAGTCGCCAAACTGTGGACGTGGGCCACCCGCCGAAGCGCTTGAAATAAGCGTGCATTTGTGGAGTCGCCACCAATTTTTATGGGAAATTGGAACCGTTCGAATACCTCGTGCCATGTCAAGACACAAAGTAGTGACATGAATACTAAGAAACCGTTACCCTTAGCATTCTATGTCTAGAATGACTCTCGTGGATGCCAATGAACACGAATGTTCACAGAGATCTGGAGTAAGGGTGAGGGTACGTATTAGGAAGCTCTTTATTTGAACACCTAATCCTGCCCGCCTCGATAGCGGCCTCTACTAATGATTAGGGAAATCGTCTATATTAGATATGTTGTCGATTATATGCATGCAATGCAACAAACAATGGATTAATCCTAACATGTGAGATTAACTATGTCGGTGAACACATAATTTAGCAAACATTTGAGGTCGAAGTTGGAAGTTAGATTAATTACATGTGAAAAACAAATAAATAAACCATACAATAAACGATAAATAAATAGCGAGAATTGAAATTACAATGAATTACAATGATTTAACTGATTTCTTCAAAAATACACACTCGAAGCGGAAATTTGAAGAAAAGAAAATAAAAATAAAAGAGAAATTAAAGTGACAAAAAAGGACAGATTAAGGGTGATATTATAATTATTAGTTAATTAATTACGTAATTAAAGGCTACGTTAAAGCAAGAACGGAAGTTCAGGGAGAGTGATCATCTCAGAACAGGCGCAGCATCTGCTGCATCCCTTAGAAGAGACGCAGCTATTCCTGCGTCTGTTCTTGAGTTGGGCTCTGGTTGTGAAGTCAGAACCGCGGGTAGTTAATTTTCTTTGGTATGTTTTACGATTGATTATCGATATTAGACTCAAGTGAAAGTGATTTAGCATATTAATTACATCTAGAACCGTCATAAAAGCGAAAAACACGGATTAAAACAAATTAAAACGAGTTAAAAACGAATTAAAAACGGATTAGAACGAGTTAGATTTATTTACGATATCGGAAACACAACAGGAACGAGTTTTGAAAGAAATTGACAAACTAAAAATAAACAATGGAAATATGTACAAAGGGTGAATTCCAGAGACTTGATATGGACAAATCGAGTCTCCAAAATCCGAGTTTGATTTAATGACGAAAACCCGCAAATATCGAGTTATAAGGGATTTAAGTCGAGAATATAGCGTTATAATTGAAGGGATTTATTAAAACATGGTTTATGTACAAAGGAATGAACGGAAATAATAAAACAAAATAAAAGGAACAAAACCAACAGAAACCCGAGGAAGAAGAAGAAGAGCAGGAGCTGCGGCAGCCTCTGAAAGAGTCGCAGCATCTTCGAAGAGGCGCAGCTGCTGCTGCGTTTCTTCTCGACGTATGGTAACTGCTGTTTCGTGAAAACAGTTTGTAATAAAAGTTTTTAAAGTCGGTTTTAAATGTATTTTTGACGTGAATCTTACATTAATTGATACAAAAATAAAATACAATAAAAAAGATGGGATTTACACCCTCAGACTTACATGTTTGACGAAACGAGATTAACTAAGTTAACGTTAGTGATTGCTCGACTCGAATGTATGTAGAAAGTGCCCTCGTTGGAGGATTTTAGATTAATTGATTGATTGATGTGTATTGATCAAATTGGTCGGTCATGCAACGTGTCTGGTACTCAAAATGATATGAGCTTACGTGGTCGATTGATCAAGCACGTAGGCATTTAAAGCTTAGAGCAAGGTCTAGAATGTAAAGAGAGAAGAGAAGGGCGGACACTCGCGTGAAAAATATGGAGACCGGAGGTCTCTATTTATACTAAACAATGTGAAGAGTTTTGGAATTACTCAAACTTTGGAAAGAAATCACGGAAATATTCTGTAAACAACGAAAACAGGCTGCAGAAGAGGCGCAACACCTGGTGCGGTCCTTCCAAGAGGCACATCACCTGCTGCTTCGTTTTCCCAGAGGTTTCCTCCTGCGGAAGAAAGATTTCCGCGTTTCTTTTATGGAATTGTGGTAAATCTCTACTTCCTTATTCCGTAAAATATGATTTATGGATGATATTTTACCAAAAGATATAAAATTTAATTATGGAATAAATATTCGTAATATTCTAGCATATTCCGACTCGGCATTTTAAACGGTTTTTTAGAAAATGAAGCGGTTTTTGACCCGGACTCCAAATGAACTCTAATTACTGTCAAAACGACCGTATCGACACGTAGATGACGACCAGGGGGTAGACACAAGTGTTTGAGCTATCACTTGACGATAAACTTATGGACTGTCATAAATCGTTTCGTATACCAAACATGCGGCCTAATCATCACTGGGTGGTTGGCGGAAGGTGTAGAAATGAGGTATCTACAATAATATATTTATTCTTATTCTTCTTCCTCTTCTTATTATTATTATATTAATGTATTTGTTATACTTATACTTATTATTATTATTATTATTATTATTGTTATTACTATTATATTATTATTAATTACATTTATTATTATTATTATTATTATTATTATTTATAATATAATATTTAAATTATTACAATATATTTATCATATTTATTTTTTAGTTGTTGTTGTTGTTGTTGTTGTTGTTATTACTAGTTGAAAAGCCCGTGCGATGCACGGGGTTTCCATTAGGATCATCTGTATAAATACATTTTATAGTTATAAAAGAAGTTCAATTTTAAAATCATTGAAAAAAAATGTTCGTGATTAGTGTAGTTGATCATCAATGAACTAATACTAGGGCTTTCAACATAGAAGTTTTGTCATTTAGTAGTTATCATTTCAGTTGTGAAACATCAAGTAACATAGTAAGAGTGTGTAATTAGTTTTTCCATTATTGTTATAGGTATCACTGGTTGGTTTTAATTAAATACAATAGTTATCTCCATTAATATAGTGTAGCTCACCAGCTCACCAAATGAAATGAACTGCCCTTAGTAACTCAGACAGACTTTTATGAGTTTTGCAAATTATTGTAACCTATAAAAACTACGTAAAACTAAATGGTGTTACGTAAAGCAACGGGTATCATAATCATCTATATTTAGTGTGTTTAGAGAAAATGTTAGATCTTCGATAGCATAAGTTTACCTTGACTATCTACAATTAAGAGAGTGTTTTGCTCTTTATATACTTCTCAAAAGATCAAATCCATACTGAATTCCAATAAAATTAATAGCTTCTAAACAACAGTACAAAAATATATGTGATTCTATTACATAGAATGCATGAGACTCCATTAGGATCATCTTTAACAATATGCGTGTTGAATGTTCTAAGAATTCAAACGTTGGTTTACATTGTCATGGTTTGGTAGTTGAAGTCAAATAAGCTGATAAAAAAAAGTTCAACTATGTTGAAAATCAGAACACATAAAACTTTTGGGTTCATTTAGTTGATTGTTGATGGATCATCAATCCCTTTAACATAAAAGCTACTTTTTTTTGGTATTAATTATATCATTTGTATAGTATTCGAAGTTGTATAACATCTGAAGACGCAGTTGTATTATGTAATTACCTATTTTTATTATTGTACGCACTATCGATTTTAGTTAATTTAAAACGTTATTCCCAAAAATGTGGTTTAATTCCATAAAATGAACACGTGATAATTGAGACTGGTTTTATAAGATTCACAAATTAGATTAACTTACAACATCTACCAATATTCCATTATGTAAGCATACGACAATATAAATGTTGAATGGTGGTACGCAAAACAACATGTATCTCAATTATATATGTAGCCTGTTTGGAGGATTTTTGTTAGATCTCTAAACAATAAAAATTTGTTTTTGGCTATCTACCATTAAGACTAGTTATTCCCTATGAACTTCATGTGAAATATATAATACGAATTCTATTTTTTTAGATGTGAGATATATTTTTGAGTTAATTAACGGTCAAACTTTTCAAAATTTGACCTCTAAAAACAATTCAAGAGTTTTGTGTGGATTGGAGGGAGTAGGATATTAGGATACTAATAAACTCGATTAGTTTTAGATTAATTCTATTAAAACTATAACTCATTTTTGTTTATTTGAAATGTTATCTATTAACAAAATCAAGTTTCATTATGTTACATTTTTATTATACTCTTTATTTATAATAAGAAAATGAACAAAATTTCAGAAAATAGTTTCAATTTTAAGAAAATGGTTTCAAATTACTAAATATATATGTACAATCGATTCACTTCTTAATCAATATATATGAGTTTGACCTAATTTATTACACTAAGATGTACTTTATATTCAATTAAACCCATATGGGATACCTCATAGTTGTAGATACCTCATTTCTGCACCCCTCGCAAACCACCCAGTGATGATTGGGCCGCATGTTTGTTACGCGGAACGATTTGTGACAGTTCGTAAGTTTATCGTCAAGTGATTGCTCAAATACTAATGTCTACCTCTTAGTTGTCGTCTGCATGCCGATACGGTCGTTTTGACAGTAATTAGAGTACATTTGGAGTCCGGGCCTAAAACCGTCTTCATTTTCTGATAACCGTTAAATCCCGAGTCAGAATGTTCTGGAACGTTCCGGATATTTCTATTCCATATTTTATAATCTTTATCCTTTGGTAAACAATTTCCCGTAATATTCACATAAAATATTAAGGAAAACCAAATTATTCCGTCCTACCATAACTTAAACACGGAAATCTTTCTTCCGCAGGAGGAAACCACTTGGGAACAGACGCAGCAGGTGTTGCGCCTCTTCCAAGAGACGCAGTGGCTGCTGCACCTCTTCCCAGGTCCTTTTCTGCGTAATTTTCGTATCTTTTTCATATATTTCCGAGATTCACTTCCAAAGACTCTCCGAAACCCTAATTCCTTCACGTGATTAGTATAAAAAGGAGCCTTCGCTCCTCATATTTCTCACGCGAGTGTCCGCCCTTCTCTTCTCCCTTTGCATTCTAGACCTTTGTTCTTACTTTTTGGCGTCTACGTGCTTGAACTTTCGACCACGTAAGCTCGGATCCTTCTGAGTACCAGCCTCGTTTGCATGACCGACCAATTTGACCAACTCCGCAATCAATCAACTTAATTAATCTATTCGTTTTCCTCTTACGAGGGCACTTTCTTTACATTCGCGTCGAGCATCACTAATCGATATCTTAGTTCATCTCGTTTCGTCAAACATGTAAGTCTGAAGGTGTAAATCCTTCTTTTATTTATTGTTATTTATTTTTTGTATCATTAATGTAAAGTTTATGTCGAAAATACCTTCTTAAAACCGATTTCTAAAACCGTGCTTTAAAACCTCTTTTTGCGTATTTCCAGAAGACAAACAGTCGAGAAAGGACGCAGCAACTGCTGCGCCTCTTCGAAGGAGCGCGATTCTGCCTGCGCCTCTTCGTGAGGCCGCGCATTCTCGCTTCCTTTCTTCTTCCTTAAATCCTCTCGTAATTCGTTCGTCTTTTGTTTGTTTCGTTTGTTTTCTTTAATTCTTTGACACACAATCACATGATAATTTCATATGCATATTAATCATCATCATTAACACGTTCAATTCATCATTAAAATCCGACTTAAATCCCTTATAATCCAATATTTGCGGGTTTCGTCATTAAATTCAATCCGGGTTGTAGAAATTCGATTCGTTCATATTGAGTTTCTGGAATTCGATCTTTGATATATTTTCATCTGTCTTTTGTCGTTTTCGTCATTAATTTGTCATTAATTCGTCATGTTTAACCTAATTAGTTCACCCATGTCACTAATCAATCATTCTTTCATGTAAATAATCCGTTTGCATCCGTCTCATCCATGTTTTATTGCTTTTATGACCTTCAATCACATGTAATTAACCTGATAATCACTTTCATCCGAGTAAATATTATTAATTAACCTTTAAAATCACTTATTTATATTAACGATTTGCAGTTCCGGCTTCACAGCCAGAACTCACCCTTGGAACAGACGCAGCAACTGCTGCGCCTCTTCCAAAGGGCGCGATCTTTGCTTTGTTCCGAGTTGAGTTCGTTTCGAACTCCGTTGTTGCTTGACTTAGTTTAATTAGCTTACGTATAATCAACTATTATCCGTATTATCACCTTCTGACTTGTTCGTTCTTTTATTTCTTTCATTCGTTTTTCTCAAATTATCCGTTTTAAAAGGTATTTTCGACATAAATCGTCTAATCCATTGTAATTATTGTAATTTTCATTATTGTAATTTTCCTATTGTATTTATCATTGAATTTTGTATCATTTTTATGTTCTCACATGTAATTGAACATTAAATTCCTACTTCGACCCAATTGTTTGTTAAACTACGTGTCTCACCGACTTAGCCTAATTTTCACATGTTAGGATTAAAACTTCGATGTTTCATTGCATGTATATAATCGACGATATATCGAGTATAAATGATGTCCCTAATCATTAGTAGAGGCCGCTATCGAGGCGGGCGGGATTAGGTGTTCGATCAAAAGAGCTTCCTAATACGTACCCTCACTCCTTACTCCAGATCTCTGTGAACATCCGTGTTCATTGGCATCCACGAGAGTCATTCTAGACATAGAATTCTAAGGGTAACGATTGCTTAGTGTTCATGTCACTACTTTGTGTCTTGACATGACACGAGGTATTCGAACGGTTCCAATTTCCCATAAAAATTGGTGGCGACTCCAACAAAAATGCAAACGCTTGTTCTCTTCCTCCCAAGCGCCCCCGTGGGCCTCCCGCTGTCCACAATTTGGCGACTCCGCTGGGGATAATACACTTACGTGTAGCCAAGGGTGAAACTTGAACAAGGTTAGGGAATAATTTATACAAGACAATTGTCGGTTTTCATAACTCGGTCTTCCTTGACCGTTTTATTCGGCCTTCCTAGGCCCAACCTAACCCATTCGACCAATCGTCCCGTCTAAACGGTCCTAATTCTTATTTGGGCCTAAGGATGGATAGCGATTGACGTCATCCATACCATGATGCTTACTCTTGTTTGTATCAAGGGCCTTCACTACTTGAGGAAATGGACTAGGAATCGGCCTTACTATTGTTTGGTACGAGCCTCTCCACAGACTTCGGGTTTGATGGTTCGGTATGGCAACCCACCCTTTAAACCAAAACCCTTTTAAATGCACTCAGCATCCCGTTATAATGCTTGTATAAATGTTTGTACCTTACGTGATCACCATTTCTAAACGAAACGATGACGATTTTTGTAAAAATCAAAATCCTTTTTTAATCAAAATTTCAAAAAAGGCCATTTGATTAGCGCAAAACCCAGTCGAAACTCTGTCCATTTGTTGAGTCAAAATCCGGGTCACAAACCCATTTCGAAACCTCACTTCGAGTCCACTCCTACGACTACACTATAGTTGACTAGGATACACATTTTCAAAATCCTTATCCTTTCTTCAAAGCTCACTCAACACAAGTGGCACACACCCACTTTAAGAGTCAAAACATTTCTTCTTTTAGCAAGTGTGTTAGATTGGCCGATCGTGTTTTGATTCGTCATCGATCTCTTATCCAGTTTTCAAGATGCCTGGATCCAGCGAAACAAACCTCACCAACTTCAAGATGGTAATGATCGAATCCTAGCCGCGCTAGCCCAAATCCAAGTTACCCAAGACCAAGTCCATGATCGCCTTGAGATCATCGAGGGCCGGATCTATGCCGTAGAGGGGAGATTGCCTCCTCATGAAAGTGAAGTAATAGGTGACTCCGCGGATGAATCCAGGGATGAAAATCCTCCCATGGGACTAACTGTAGCCGAGAAAAGACTCCAATACTTAGAGGAGCAATTGATGTACCTTAAAGGGGATGACATTTATAGGGAGAATAACCGCAAGTATGAGGCCGTCAATTCCAAATTGCCAACCAACTTCAATATGACGGATATCCCTAAATTCAAGGGACACGAAAACCCTTTGAACCACATCCGTGCCTTCAAGGATTACATGTCTATCAAAGGCATCAAACCCGAGATGTTCTTAAGGATCTTTCCTTCATCTCTTGACACCATCCCGAAGCAATGGTTCTACTCCTTAGAACACAAGAAGGTCGCTACTTGGGAAGATGCCGCAATCGAGTTTGCTAAGCAATATGCAGATAATGCCGAGATCCAAGTTAACATGCGCACTCTAGAGGTTCTTACCCAAAATGACAAAGAAGGATTCACCGACTTCCTAAGTAGGTGGAGGAAGACTAGTACCCAACTAGTTAAACGTCCGGATGAGGCTACCCTTGTAGAGAAGTTTGTGGATAATCTCAAACCCATCTATGCCAATCATTTGAGATACCAAAATATCAAGACTTTCATGGAATTAACCGTACTAGAGACAACGATTGAAGATGACATCCGTAAAGGGCTCTTGTCCAAAACGGTAGGTCGGGGATACCAAGGCTCAACAAGTCGTTCATACGGCTCCACTAGCAAGACCGATGAAGTTAACCTTATCGAGCCATCCAAGAAAAGTACCCCACCAAAGAAATTCACAAATCTTGGGGACACTTACTCCAACGCTCTAAAAAGGTTAATGAAGCAAGGCAAACTTCAACCCATTGGTCCTACTCCAGAACCCGAAAGGAAATCCAAGTTCTGGGACGAGAACTCGTACTGTGAATACCATAGGGGCAAAGGGCATGACACAGAGAAATGCTACAAATTGAAAAATGTGCTTCAAGACATGATTGAAGATGGCCGACTACCAATACCGCCAGGAGGTAAACCCAACAACACTCAGAATCCTCTTGGAGTTCTAGTGATTACAAGTGACGAATCTACCTTATATTGTTCACACCTCATTTCTCCAATTGAAGATGAAATCCATGCAATCGAGAATGAAGGGTTCTACTCTACTATCTCCCCTACCATTTCCGACTTCATCACATGGGCAAGGAGTGTGGATAGACAAGTTTGGGAATTAGAAAATGTGGTGGCAACTTTACGTGATCCCAAAGCAACACCCAAGGAGCATGTGCCACTAATCTTCTCTCAAAACGCTACTATGCAAGAAATAGTCGCCGTGGTTGATAAACTAGTCAACCAAATCATACGACTAGAAGATGAAATCATGAGAATGAGGGAACTAGCTACAATCAATGGAGTTTGGGCCGACGACGATGAAGACGAGTATCTCATTGAGAACTCCCTAGTCAAGGAAATAGTCCAAAATGATGAAGACCAAGATGTGGACCACCTAACTCGTTCGGGACGTCCATATCAAAGCACTACGCAAAATGGTCCAAACAACGTTGTCACACCAAATGATAACGAAGAGGACTCCACTGACCATTTGCTCAAGCAATTACAGAAGACAAAGGCTGATCTTTCAGTCTGGCAATTGGTAGCGAGCTCATTCCCACATCGCCAAGCTTTACAGCAAGCTTTGGCCAAACTAAATGTAGCAGATAACTCGACACCCGAAGATGTAGTCAACTTGGTCTTCCAAGAATCACCAAAGCTAAGTAATCCTATTACTTTCTCAGATGAAGATTTGCCACCTTTTGGCGCTAGTCACAATTTAGCTCTTTACATCACCGTCATTTGTCTAAAGAAGAATGTGCCAATGACCTTGGTAGATGAAGGCTCTGCGGTCAACGTCATACCCCTCAAAACGGCATACAAATTAGGCATGAAAGAGTCGGATTGGACCCCTACCAATCAAGGTGTGCGTGCATACGATGGTACACGACGAAAGGTGGTAGGACTTGTTAACCTAACCATAGCCACAGGGCCAATTGAGTGAAAGGTTAACTTCCAAATAGTGGACATCGAAGCTTCCTTCAACATACTCCTAGGAAGACCTTGGATTCACGCTTCCAAAGCGGTAACATCCACCCTTCATCAAAAGATCAAGATCCCACTAAATGGCAAAGTGGTGACGATCACTTCGTCACCCATCAAGGCAATAATCGAAAAGAAGACGAACAATCAAGTCCTTGCAGATCCCGTATATGAACTTGGGGGCTTCCAAAGCATAAGTGTCATAGAAAGCGAATTGGCACCCTTATATTATGATCCCTACTCCAACTTAGTGGTCAACCACATACTCAAAACCCAGGGATACTTCCCTGGAATGCCTTTGAACCCTACTCGAAGAAACACCTTCGCACCATACAAGGAAGGCAACTCAAAGAGGATACCACTTGGACTAGGGTACAAACCCACTAAAGAAGAGGTTCTCGAGATGCTCGCTCAAGTCCAAAACCGTAAGCATGTAGGAGTCCAAATGCGACCCTATCTCCCTACCCTAAATGGGCACTTTGTTGAAGAAGGAAGTCTAGAACTCTTTCACGGCTTTCCCGAGCCTTGGCATTATCTCGAGAGGAAGCTAGCCAGAATCGAGATCTTTCACGATTGCTACTTCATCCCTCTAGAAACGGTTCCTACCGTCAAAACCCGTCAAGCACCTTGCTTAGACGAACAAGCTGTTAGTCTATTGTTTGGAGAAGATCGATTTGTCACGGCCGCGCAGGATGAGATCATTACCATGATACTTCAAGACGATCGCTTCAACCCCACCGCGTTAATCACAGAAACCAACGCAAGTCAGCAGAAAGGATGGAGAAAACCAATCAAGTGGACCAACAATCAAGGAAGACTCTTCAAGCTCACCACTGGAGAAGGAGAGATGTTCAAAGGAGAACCAGAAGACGATGAATTCGAGTCAGAGTCAGAGTTAGAGTTTAGAGAAGTCATTAGGGAGTCTCCTCCTGTCGTCATCCCCATTCCCCCTATTTCTCCTAGCTTAGCCTCGAGTAGTCACAGTAGTTCGGGAAATGTCCCAACCACTGTCCCTTTACCGCCACTGACCATGGATCAGATGGCTTCTTTGTTTCAACTTTACTCAAACCTTAATATGAATAAATCAGGTTCTGCTTACTCTTTGTGTTATCTTGAGGGCAATTCTGTTTACGATGATACTGAGGATGACCAAGACCCAGACTCAATCGAAATACCTCCCTACATAGCCAAAGAAATACTACAGGAAGGGGAAGGGGGACCAGTAATAGAGGACACCGAACCCATCAACGTAGGAACCGAACTAGAACCCCGAGAACTTAGGATAGGGACTACCTTGAGCTCTACCGAAAGAGCCGATTTCATAGACCTCCTACACGAGTTCAAAGACGTTTTCGCTTGGTCCTACAAAGACATGCCAAGAATCGACAGGGATATCGCCGAACATAGAATCCCGATTAAGCCAGGTTTCAAACCTGTAAAACAGAAGCTTCGACGAATGAGAACGGAATGGGCTCTCAAAATTAAGGAAGAAGTTGACAAGCAATTCAAAGCCGGGTTCATCAAAGTTTCCGAGTATTCTGACTGGGTAGCCAACATAGTACCTGTACCCAAAAAGGATGGGAGAATCCGGGTTTGCGTTGATTTTAGGGACTTAAACAAAGCCAGTCCCAAAGATGACTTTCCTCTACCACACATCGACATATTGGTGGACAATACCGCAGACCACGCATTACTATCCTTCATGGATGGGTACGCAGGGTATAACCAAATCAAGATGGCCATAGAAGACATGCATAAGACCGCCTTTGTCACTCAATGGGGAACCTATTGCTATACGGTCATGCCATTTGGATTGATCAATGCCGGAGCTACATATCAACGCACCGCAACTACACTCTTACATGACATGATGCACAAAGAAGTTGAGGTATACGTAGACGACATGATTGTCAAATCCAAGGATAGAAAAGGGCATATTGCGAACCTTCGCAAATTTTTCGCAAGGCTACGAAAATACAACAAGAGGCTCAATCCTCAGAAATGCACATTCGGAGTAACATCTGGCAAACTCCTAGGATACGTCGTTAGCCAACGAGGTATAGAAATAAACCCTTCCAAGATCAAGGCTCTGATCGAAATGCCACAACCTCAAACAGAAAAGGAAGTCAGAGGATTCCTGGGAAAAGTGCAATATATAAGTCGATTCATATCGAAACTCACCATGATTTGCGAGCCTATCTTCAAGAAGCTCAAGAAAACAGACCACACCATGTGGGATGATGATTGTCAAAAGGCATTCGACCGAATCAAATAAATATTGGCTAAACCACCAGTGCTCATGCCACCTCAACGAGATCAACCTCTTGGTTTATATCTCACAGTAACCGAAACAACCATGGGTGCCATGCTAGCTCAGACCGTAGGAAGTGAAGAAAGGGCTATCTACTACCTTAGTAAGAAGTTCTTAGAGTACGAGTGCAAATACTCACAACTCGAAAAGACATGCCTCGCTCTTTTGTGGGCGACGAAGAAGCTACGCCATTACATGCTTAGCTACTCCGTCAAAATATACTCCAAAATGGATCCAGTCAAATACCTCTTCGAGAAACCCGTCCTCAACAGACGCCTAGCAAGATGGACTTTGATGCTCTCAGAATTTGACCTCAAATACGTGCCTCTAAAAGTTATTAAAGGGCGCGCCGTTGCCGAATTCTTCGCAGAAAATCCCATCAATGATGCACAAACAATAGACACTTGGTCATTTCCGAACGAGGATATACTCCAAACTGATGTAGACTCCTGGGACCTTTACTTTGATGGGGCATCAAACTTAAGAGGATTTAGAATAGGAGTGTTGCTCATTTCTCCTAAAGGCGAGCACACACCAATCGCTGTCAAACTCGACTTCGAGGTGACAAACAATGCTGCCGAATACGAAGCTTGCCTCATCGGATTACAAGCGGCAGTGAGCTTAGGCATTAAAAACCTCCGAGTACATGGGGATTCATCACTGATCATCAACCAAGTTACAGGATCTTGGAAAATTCGAAGCGAAAGCCTAGCACCTTATCAAGCCAGAATAGACCAAGTTGCCCAATTCTTTGATCACGTGACATATCTACACCTACCTCGGGAAGAAAATCAATTTGCAGATGCTCTTGCAAAACTTGCATCTTTGATTAATATGCCAGATGACATGATGGAAATGCCTTTATGCATCGAACGACGGTCAGAGGCGGCTTATGTACACCAAATCACCGATGAAGAGGAAATCGCACAGGAACCCTGGTTCCAAGCAATCCTGAATTTCAAGCTCAACGGTACCTATCCACCTGATATGGACAAGAGGGGACAACGTGCTATACGCCTATTAGCTTCCCAATACGTTCTCATGCAAGGAGAGTTGTACAAAAGAACACCTCTTGGTGTAATCCTACGTTGCCTTGATCATTCACAAGCACGAAAGGTGATGGAAGAAGTCCACGATGGAGAATGCGGTCCCCACATGAGTGGGCCCATGATGGCAAAGAAAATCATACGTCTGGGGTATTATTGGACCACAATGGAATCCGATTGCATCAAATACGTAAGACATTGCCACAATTGCCAAATCTTCGGGAATGTACAACACGTCCCTCCTTCATTGCTCTATACGATGACATCTCCTTGGCCATTTTCTGCTTGGGGAATCGACATAATCGGGAAGATAACCCCAGCCGGAACAGGAGGTCACTATTTCATCCTAGTGGCAATCGATTATTTCACCAAATGGGTAGAAGCGGCTTCCTACACTAGTCTTACGGCTAAAAATGTTGCAAAGTTCATACAAAACAACATCATCTGTCGATACGGTTGCCCACATGAGATCATTAGTGATAATGGACCACATTTCCAAGCTGAGACTGAGCAATTGCTAGCCAAATACAAGATTAGGCATCACCACTCTTCGTCCTATAGACCACAGACTAACGGCGCGGTAGAGGCAGCAAATAAGAACGTTGTCACAATTCTCAAGAAAATGATTGACAACTATCGAGATTGGCCGAGCAAGATACCCTTCGCTTTATGGGGATATCGCACATCTGTTAGGACGCCCACTGGGGCTACCCCTTTCTATTTGACTTACGGCATGGAAGCTGTACAACCAGTCGAGCTAGAGATACCATCCTTGCGTATTCTACTCGAAAGTCAAATCCCAGAAGCCGATTGGAAGAGGGATAGATATGAAGAACTCATCCTCCTGGATGAACGTAGGCTACGCGCCTTGCATAATGTCCAAACATATCAAGCACGTATCAAAAGAGCTTTCAACAAAAGGGTTAGGCCAAGAAACATCAAGGAAGGAGACTTAATACTCAAATCGGTTAGAGCTCTTCTACCTGTTGACCCACGGGGAAAATTCAAACCTAATTGGGCCGGACCATTTTTAGTCAAGTCCATACTTCTAGGGGGTGCGGTTAGAATCACAGACCTAGACGGGAATGAGTTTTCCAACCCAACAAACCTCGACCAACAAAAACGGTACTATGCTTAGAATAGGTGATACCCGTCGTTGTGAGTACCAAAGATAAAATTTATAATCTCCTATTAAGACTAACCTAGGCTAGTGGTAACAGGGTCGAACCACAAGGAGGCAGTTGTAAACTTTAGTTGATTTATGTTCGATCGAGGTAACTATTATGGGGGTTGATTTGAGTTGGTCGACAACTAAGGTGAACAAAAATAATAAACTAAAAAAATACGATTTAAACGAGATAAAAGAAAGGGTACTAGGACGGTCGAGGTCATTATAGCTTCTGGCGGCAAACAAACTAAGTCGGTCGAATCAAACACGGGTAAGGCGGGAAATAAGAGGTCCTCTCGGTCCACTCCTAACATATAGCATCTCTCGATCTCGCTATAGGTCCCTAATGCCACTAATACTAACTTTCGTCCTGAAAAGAGACTGACGGTCTAAACTATACCTATCTTTCGATCTTAGCACAGTTTAGTCGATTTAATTGACGGTCAAATAACCTTCCCTATCTTTCGATCTAATGGGTCGGTCACAAAATAGGTATTTAACTGGTCGCATGCATTCGATTTGTTAAATACAAGATTAAGAACAATTAAAACGAAGGATAACCTTACAAGGTCTGTCGATCGACCAACAATGTCGATCGATCGATCGACACGCGGGTTCAGTCCGTGTTCAATCTAATGCCGCCTATGCTACAATTCCCCTACATCCTAGCACTATAGATTTAGCTACTCATGCTAAGGGTAGAAACAATAACATAAACGATAAAACTAGCTACTGAATTCATGCTTAAAACATGGAAGGAAGCAATTAACATGCAATAATGAAGATGGTTTCGGGAATCTACTAGCAATTCTAATCTATTAGCAAAATAAATGAACTGAAAGTAAACAGGAAGAATACCGAATTGCAGGGGAAGATTGATTATAAAGAACCGAAATTCCGATGCTCACAATAATCCCAAACCCTAACTATTCGATAAAGAACTTGAATGAAAACTTAATGCTAAAACTTGATGTAAAACTCTGAATAAAAGACTTGATAATAAACTGATGATCTAGGTTACGTTATATAGGAAATATACGTAACATCTTATTCCAAAACCTAAACACAATGGGCTTTAAGTTCCTCGATCTTTTAATTCTCGTCTGAAGCAGCGATGTGGTCGATCGACTAAGCAGGGAGGTCGATCGATCGGATCTCAAAGCAACTTGTAGCTTCGGAACCGAGCATTGGTCGATCGACTGATGGGTCTAGTCGATCGACTGCTTGAGCTGCTAATTGACTTCTTTAAACTCGTGGACTCGTCTTTGGGCCTTGGATCGCGCACCAAGCTCGTTCCTTAAGAAATTCCTTTACGTCATTTGCAATGCAGATTACTCGGGGACGGATTTGGCTTGATTTCCCGTTAAATTCTCCATATTTCTGCAATAAAGACAAAAACACAAAAGTAGAGGAAAATAGGGAAATAATGGCATATATTGCACATTTGAGCTCTGAAATGCGTGTAGAATAAAGTGTGAAACATCATATTTTAGACACGCATCAATAGGAACAAAAACGCGTCTCGCGTAACCTCACGTGTCGCTCTTGTGGCACTAAATAAACGGACCCTGGCCAAGCTAAAATAAACTAATGTCACTTTGCTCTTACACCTTGGCAATTTTTGTCGTCCTCATATCATCAAATAAACTAAATTTGCACCTTCAGAGTAAGCAAAAGCTCATGCTTATTTTCTAAGTTCAGTACAAGCTCTTGCTTAGAACAATTATTCTTTTACATTTACTCGAACTACGCGCAAGGGTTTGATTTCATTTTTTTAAGTGAATACGTAGGCAATCCTTTACAGGAAACAACCCGTTATTTTTTAAAGAATGTAAATAGAAGGACATTTGCATTGCATTTGGAATTCGACAAGAATAATAAATAGAAAATCACAACGGTTTCATAACCATTTAACCTTTTTTATTTCATTCATTTTCTAATAGTAATAGTACGCTACATAATAAAAATAGAATAGGCTAGGATTCTAAAAACCCCACCTTTTTATTACAACAATAACAATAATAATAAATAATATATAAAGACTCGGGCTATTCTTCCATCTTCCCTTTGCCCTTGTCATTCTTGTCATATTTCTTGTCACGACCTCGAGCCGGACGCTCTTGCGCCACTTCGGACCTAATCACCAAAGGTCTTTCTCGAGGCCTAAACTTCCCATTCTTGCCAATCACCATCTCTACGACAGGAGAAGTCTTCGGTTTCTTCGAAGGATGAACAACTCGAAACCCGGCTTCCTCCTCTCCCTCAGTCAAATGCTTTTCTTTCTCTTTCTCCACCTTGCTCACCTTGTAGTCAACGGGTTCGCGCTTCCTCAATCTCTCGCGCTCTTCCGGAGTAGTAGCTTTCCTCCATCGCAGATAAGAATCCGACACCCATAAGGCATTAGCAGAAGAGTTCAAGAACCATACATTTCTTTGAGCCCATTTAATGGCCCACTCCCTTCGGCTCTTTGTAGTCAGCGCCACAGCAGTCTGTGAGAAAGTATCAAGCTTCGGGATTGTCTGTTTTAGTCCAACTTGTCTCATCAGCCTTTCCGGGAAAATGCACACCATAAATTCCAGGCCAGGAATGCGCATGGACCGAGTAGGATCCAAATAAGACACTCCAGTGACAGATTTGAGATGCCACCACGGCACAATCCACCTAATCAACGGGCCATCGTCACTCTTCAGTTTGTTCTCCCAATAATTGCAGACTCGGGTGAAATCCACCATGTAAAGCCTGGTCCTCATGGCAATTGAACGAGCATGATAAGAAGGAACATGAACTGGGGGCTCGATCAATCGAAGTCGTTCCATAAGCCAAACCTATCAAAAGCGGGTATTAGACATCGAAAAACAAAAAAAAAAAAAAAAAAAGCGAAAAACGAAAAAAAAAACGAAAAAAACAAAAAAAAACAAAAAGAAAAGAAAAAAGAAAGAAAGAAATGTTCTTTTACCTGCAGAATGACGGGACTTCCCAAATACGGTAGGTCACGATTGGCTCTCCTATTATCCAAGCCCAACAGGATCTCTCCTAAGCATAAACAAGCTGGGCTCCTGCGCAGCTCCATTTGCTCAACAAGGCCCAGAAGACGGGGATCACCTCTCAAGTCTTCATCAACATGCCCTTGGAATACATACACATGCAACAAGCAAAACCCAAATGCCCTTCGCCTGGCAACATAAGAAACGGTGGGGTCAGCCCTGTTAATAAATCGGTCAATGAAGTCCAACATTCGCACTCCCTTCGATGTCACTAGACGGTCCACCTCGAGTCTAGTCAACCCAAGCAAGTCTCTAAATTTGCTCTTATACCCTTGCGAAGTAGAAGGAATGGCAGGCAAGTGTTCAGGGTCCCACCCCCCAATCGCAGCAATTTCTTCAGGAAATGGGCAAATATCGCATCTAGGGAACGCAAAAACATGGTAATTCAGGTCCTAATAATCGAGACAAGCATCCAAGAACGGTTTGACAACTTTGATAAGCTTCAAACTCAGCAGTGATCCAAGATTATAGGCAGCCATATCATATTTCTCCATGTTGGAAAATTCGTTGGTCCATTCTTTTACGCGAACCTCTAAAGTATTCATGACGAAGGATTATTTTGAGAGTTTTATGTAATAAGACGAAGAAGAGACGGAAGAATTGTGTGAATAAAAGCTCCATCGACGTCTCTATTTATACTAATTTCTATTTCCAAAAATCCGCCAGAACAGAACAACCTGGGAACAGGCGCAGCACCTGCTGCGCCTCTTCAAAGGGACGCAGCTCATGCTGCGCCTCTTCCTCAGCTTAACTTCTGTGATTTTCCGCGTTGGATCTTTCCTAATTCCAAACGAATAATTTCCTATTCCTACGGATTATTATTTTGGTAAATACGTGGAGGTTACCATATTTCGGGTTTCCTAACTTCCGCGGGCACGCATTTCGAGACGACATCGACATTTTCGTCATTTCACCACACTCGCACAAATTAATTTTAGGAAATAATTCTCATTTGGATATAATTCATTTTAGGAAATAATTCTCATTATAATTCATTTCAAAATTTAAATTTATTTCATTTATTTCATTTCTTTTTTTTAATCATCTCATTTCTAACTTATAGATTTCTATTTTTTCTTTTTTTAGGGGGTAACCCTCCCTACCGTCCGGTCATTTCCGGCAAAATTTTTGCATTTTTGCATTCTTTTGAGTCACTCGTTTTGCGCTAATCAAGGCCATATGTATGTTTTGCGTGATTTCTATATAAATTTCGGCGGCATGACGGCGTAAACCGTCATCTACCACACCTGTTCAAAGCTAACCTGCAAATACAAGCAGCACATCCCAGCAACAAAGGCACTCAGGCCATCTTATATACAACCAAAAAGGGGAAATGTACAACAAACTGGGGGCTCGAGCCCGAAACAAAGTCCAGAATGTTCAAAATGAAGGTCCAAAATGTACAACTATGCAAAATACAGCCAAGAAACAAACAAAAACTAGAACAAAACTACTGCTGGTCGCCCTCCAGCTCTGCAACCCTTGCCGCAAGAGCAGCAATCTCGGCGTCTCGAACCTCGAGCTCCCTCAACAAGCGAGCTGTCTCCTACCGAGACTGAGCCAACTCTCGCTCCAGCTCGCGGTCCTCCTGTAAACAACAAAATTGGCTCATGTCAATTATTTCAAGCAATTACAAGGGAAATCAAAATTCAAAAATGAAATAGGCACAAGGTTCATACTTGACGACCTCGACCGACGACAAGTGCCTCGACGGCAGTAGCTCGCAGCCGGTTGCCCACCCTCCATAACGCCACAAACCGAGAAGGCGCGACCTGCATTTTCAAGAAAGAAGTTCTCAATAATTGAATAAGTTCAACCAAATGTGTTCTTACACAAAAATTATGCAAATTAGAGGCTCACCCTCCGAATCAGATGCTGCCAGTCGTCCAGGCCAGCATCTGTCACAACCACGTCAAAGTCGCGTAGCTCGAAGATCGTCGTCCTCCCGGTCGCTCAGTGTACTCAAGGGTCTCGGGGTACTCTGGGAGCTCGATGCCCGCCGCCTCAACCTCCTGCAAAACCAAATGTTTCTCATTAATCGGTGATCTATCATCGTAGTTTCAAAAAATCAAGTAAAGAGGAAGAGTAGAGATACTCACCACTACCGGCCAGTACGCCAACCTCCCGTAGAGGAACGCCGAGTAGTCCTCGCCAGGAAGAAGGAGGGCGTCACCACCAACGCCAGCCAAGTCAGCCTCCCTCTCTGCCTCAAAAGGCTCCCTGAACATCGTCCTGGGAGGATCGACGGGAACCGTCAACACGTCCCCACAGCACTGACGATCCAAGCGCTCGCCCAAGTACCACACAGAACCCATCGACGTCCTCAACAGCAGCCGACTCGAGCTCCTAGGTCGAAGGACCTCAGCCACAAAAGGAGGCGCGTCAGCATACTCCGCCAAAGGCCTGGGCACCCACTGGGACAAGATAAACAAAGGAATCATTCTTATGATCAATTTAAAGGCAATATAGAAACAAATGAATATAAGTAAAATGCTTACGCTGTCTAGCTGAAGAGCGTTCACGTCCCGCCGGTAGACACCGTGAGAAGAACGTTTGCTCTTCGTCCTGCACATCACCCAATCCCTCACCACGGGATAGGCCTTCTCCAGCGGCTCCGTCCTCTTGGGCGCGAGGCCCGGAAAGTAGGAGTACACCCACGCCTCTAAAGCAAGGTAGTTACTAACGATCTTTCGTGTTTGGATAAAGAAAGGAATCGATTTTGGTCTAAATGAAGGTTCATACCTCCAGCAGTAGTCCAGGTCCGACAGCTCCAGGAGAAGTCCCCTTCTCCATCAACTCTGGACGAACCATGGCCCTCATGAAGCGGATGAGGACCGCAAAACCAGCAGTGACCCAGTCCCAACGCCCTAGGGAGCTCAGGTCGGAAAGGAAGGGAAGAAGCTTCGTCGACAGCCTCTCTCCCTTGTCTAAGAGGTAGATCGAAGACAAAAACCACCAGAGCCACAAACGAACCCTCTGCTCAGCTGTACAGGGAGGAGGAGCCGCCTCCCTCCCGTTAATCGTCACCAGCGCCGGGATATTTCCTGCAAAGTAGTCTCGAACGTAGGAGATGGGCACCAAACCCGGCACTGTGACAGCCCTCGGCGACAATTTCCTGCCGATTAACCTCCTAGCCTCGGCCGAGTCCACCCTCATGGCAGTCCCTGGCCACTCCACAGCCTCAGTCCCACACGGCAGACCAGAAATCATGCCGTAGTCCTCCAGAGTGATTCCCACCTCACCAAAAGGCATGTGAAACGTGGAAGTCGTATCCCAGAATCGGTCCAAGAAAGCGTGGACCAGGCTAAGGTTAGCCCGCAGCTTCCTCTTCGCGATATCTCTCCAGGCCTGCACCAAGGCGCTGAACGCTCCACGCTCGATCATGGCGCGCTCCTCCGCCGACAGCCGCTCGTAGCACTCCATCTCTGTCGTGTAACCCGAGAACGACCTGCTGTTCCCGGCCTCCTATTATGATTTGAAACAAAGCTATCTTTAGTTTTTGATAAAAAAATTGGAAGAGATATGAACAAATGAATGAAAGAAGATGAGTGATGAGTAGTGAATTCCTATTTACCAAGCTCTTCACCGTCCTGTAGGACAGGTGACCCTCTGCGGCCCACAGCAAGTCCCTACTCTCCCAGGTCTCAGCCCACGCAGGTGCTCCCCTCAGCTGACGACCTCCTCGTCCAACGTTGGCCCGTCTCGGGGTCTCCTCCTCCTCAACAGCCTCCTCCTCATGGACCTCGTCCCCAGCAGCCATCACCGCGGCAGTGAAGGCCTGCTCCAAAGCCTCCTCGACAACATCACCGCCTATCTCCATGGGAGCCCTCCCAGAAGTAGAAGCCTCATCACCTGCAACATTAAAGCAAATTCAGGCCGCGTCACGTGACGACGAGCCTTGGTTAAGGGATTTTTGAGCCTTTGGAAGTCCTGAAATCGCTCCTTTCTCGCCATCTTTGGCCATACTCTCAAAAACCCGATTACTCATGTGGTAATTAGGGTCAAGTCAAGCCTAACTTGAAGCCTAGTTCCGGGTTCGAGTCGAAATTTCGGCAGCATTTCGTTATAACGGCGATTATGCCCTAGAAAAGTGTCCTGAAAAAGCCGTCACAAACCAAAATTCCGAGATGGTAGGAAGTTTACCCATCATCCAAGGATCCCAAATATCAAGTTTCATCGCAAATGGACAATCCTAAGGCTATTTTCGAAGCAATTTACGGTTTAGCTGTGAAACCGTGTCAAATTCACTCAAATGCTCAAAATTCAACGAAAATTCGAAAAAATACATGGTTGTGTTCCTTATACTACCAATTACCCGTTTCTAATGTCAATTTTACAGGGCAAATGCATTTGGGGGAAAAGCCCCAAATTTTCGATCAAATTGGGTTGAAAACCCTAATTTTTTCGATCCAAATTAAGCCGATATGGGCGATTAATGCAAGAATGAGACACATACCTCGATTAGTCATGATTAATGCAAGCTTTTGAATCAAACCTTGGCAAAAATGGTGAAGATTTGAGAGAGAAATGTGTGAATTATGTGTCGAACAAATGAACACAACCCCTCTGTTTATCGCGTTTTTACGCAGAAAATACACTTTGGGGAATAGACGCAGCAGGCGCTGCGCCTCTTCCAAGAGACGTAGCTCTTGCTGCGCCTCTTCCTGGTGTTCCCTCCATACGAGTTTTCAAAAATTCGTTATGAGTTCGTTATTTGTGGGCCCATCCTTGGTGTGCCTCTTCCCCGATGCTATTTTATCCTTTTGGTCCGTTTGACGATTATCTTTCGTTCCGGCCCGCATTTTCCAAGCCAGCAGCAGACTATTGCATATTATTTATTGCTTCCAAGACTTTGCTTGTCGCAACGAGCAAGTATTTCTCGACAGGTGTTTCGACACGCCTTCTCTTCATTATCTTGCCCCCAAGCGAGAGTAAGTGGATAGACTTCCCTCTCAAGGCACAGAGATAAAATTCCCGGTTACGTTCCCCACACGAGAGTTCACGACCGACATGGAGATCAACATTGTTTTCTCTCAGCAGTTCCCGCTTGTGTCCTACTATTCGCAATTATTTCTCGAAGACTACCCAAGCAGTTTTTTCTCAGCAGTTCCCGCCTGTGTCCTGCTACTCGCAATTATTTCTCGAAGACTACCCAAGCAGTTTTCTCTCAGCAGTTCCCGCCCATGTCCTGCTACTCACCTTATTTAGCTCCCACGCTTAACCTTAGCTCCCATGCACCTCCGGAAGCATCTCGAGAAAGAAGTCTCAGGTATGGTCTCTTCTTATGGCTGGCGAGTCTCCTTACATAGTCTAAAGGACTTTAAACGACCCTCCCCGTTAGTCGACAGACTCTAAAATTTTCCCGACGACAGGTCCTTGGCTCAGACCCCTTGAGCTGCCTCGCGTCGCCATAGTCGTCAGGTTGTAATCTTCAATTGGCCTGATGGCTATACTTTGACTTTCGCCTTGTCCAAGCCTCAGTCAAAGTGGGGGCTCTGTAGATACCTCATTTCTGCACCCCTCGCAAACCACCCGGTGATGATTGGGCCGCATGTTTGTTACGCGGAATGATTTGTGACAGTTCGTAAGTTTATCGTCAAGTGATTGCTCAAATACTAATGTCTACCTCTTAGTTGTCGTCTGCGTGCCGATACGGTCGTTTTGACAGTAATTAGAGTACATTTGGAGTCCGGGCCTAAAACCGTCTTCATTTTCTGATAACCGTTAAATCCCGAGTCATAATGTTCTGGAACGTTCCGGATATTTCTATTCCATATTTTATAATCTTTATCCTTTGGTAAACAATTTCCCGTAATATTCACATAAAATATTAAGGAAAACCAAATTATTTCGTCCTACCATAACTTAAACACGGAAATCTTTCTTCCGCAGGAGGAAACCACTTGGGAACAGACGCAGCAGGTGCTCCGCCTCTTCCAAGAGACGCAGTGGCTGCTGCGCCTCTTCCCAAGTCCTTTTATGCGTAATTTTCGTATCTTTTTCATATATTTCCGAGATTCACTTCCAAAGACTCTCCGAAACCCTAATTCCTTCACGTGGTTAGTATAAATAGGAGCCTTCGCTCCTCATATTTATCACGCGAGTGTCCGCCCTTCTCTTCTCCCTTTGCATTCTAGACCTTTGTTCTTACTTTTTGGCGTCTACGTGCTTGAACTTTCGACCACGTAAGCTCGGATCCTTCTGAGTACCAGCCTCGTTTGCATGACCGACCAATTTGACCAACTCCACAATCAATCAACTTAATTAATCTATTCGTTTTCCTATTACGAGGGCACTTTCTTTACATTCGCGTCGAGCATCACTAATCGATATCTTAGTTCATCACGTTTTGTCAAACATGTAAGTCTGAGGGTGTAAATCCTTCTTTTATTTATTGTTATTTATTTTTTGAATCATTAATGTAAGGTTTATGTCGAAAATACCTTCTTAAAACCGATTTCTAAAACCGTGCTTTAAAACCTCTTTTTGCGGATTTCCAGAAGACAAACCGTCGAGAAAGGACGCAGCAACTGCTGCGCCTCTTCGAAGGAGCGCGATTCTCGCCGCGCCTCTTCGTGAGGGCCGCAGATTCGCTTCCTTTCTTCTTCCTTAAATCCTCTCGTAATTCGTTCGTCTTTTGTTTGTTTCGTTTGTTTTCTTTAATTCTTTGACACACAATCACATGATAATTTCATATGCATATTAATCATCATCATTAACACGTTCAATTCATCATTAAAATCCGACTTAAATCCCTTATAATCCAATATTTGCGGGTTTCGTCATTAAATTCAATCCGGGTTGTAGAAATTCGATTCGTTCATATTGAGTTTCTGGAATTCGATCTTTGATATATTTTCATCTGTCTTTTGTCGTTTTCGTCATTAATTTGTCATTAATTCGTCATGTTTAACCTAATTAGTTCACCCATGTCACTAATCAATCATTCTTTCATGTAAATAATCCGTTTGCATCCGTCTCATCCATGTTTTATTGCTTTTATGACCTTCAATCACATGTAATTAACCTGATAATCACTTTCATCCGAGTAAATATTATTAATTAACCTTTAAAATCACTGATTTATATTAACGATTTGCAGTTCCGGCTTCACAGCCAGAACTCACCCTTGGAACAGACGCAAAGAATCGCGCGCCTCTTCCAAAGGGCGATCTCTGCGCTTTGTTCAGGTTGAGTTCTGTTTCTGAACTCCGTTGTTGCTTGACTTAGTTTAATTAGATTACGTATAATCAACTATTATCCGTATTATCACCTTCTGACTTGTTCGTTCTTTTATTTCTTTTATTCGTTTTTCTCAAATTATCCAATTTAAAATGTATTTTCGACATAAATCGCCTAATCCATTGTAATTATTGTAATTTTCATTATTGTAATTTTCCTATTGTATTTATCATTGAATTTTGTATCATTTGTTTGTTCTCACATGTAATTGAACATTAAATTCCTACTTCGACCCAATTGTTTGTTAAACTACGTGTCTCACCGACTTAGCCTAATTTTCACATGTTAGGATTAAAACTTGGATGTTGCATTGCATGCATATAATCGACGATATATCGAGTATAAATGATGTCCCTAATCATTAGTAGAGGCCGCTATCGAGGCGGGCGGGATTAGGTGTTCGATCAAAAGAGCTTCCTAATACGTACCCTCACCCCTTACCCGGATCTCTCGTGAACATCGTGTTCATTGGCATCCACGAGAGTCATTCTAGACATAGAATGCTAAGGGTAACGATTGCTTAGTGTTCATGTCACTACTTTGTGTCTTGACATGACACGAGGTATTCGAACGGTTCCAATTTCCCATAAAAATTGGTGGCGACTCCAACAAAAATGCAAACGCTTGTTCTCTTCCTCCCAAGCGCCCCCGTGGGCCCCCCGCTATCCACAATAGTTAACCATTAACAAAAAAAGGACTATTTGCACTTTAATTTGCTACCATGAGGTTTAGCCTAATTTCATTTTAGTGTCATGAGGTTTGCATAATTTCACTTTGGTGCCCTGAGGTTTTGACTACTTACGACTTTAGTGACCTATACATAACATTCTTAGTATTTTATACTCCCTCCATTCATCTTTTATCTTCCCACTCCTCTAATATATGTGTGGAGTATTTTAGTGAAATGGGAAGATAAAAGATGGATGAAGGGAGTACAAAAAAAATATTTTAAACGTAAAGGCATTTTTTTTTTGCAATATTATATTGATTATACTATTTTGTATGCAGTTTAATATCCAATTTTGCAGTTTATTTTACTGAAAATGTAATTAAGATAAAAGTTGACTATTAAATGTTTTAGGTCACCAAAATGAAATTTTATTCAAAACTCAGGTTACCAAAGTGGGAAGTAGTCGAAAACTCTGGACACCAAAGTGGAATTATGCAAACCTCAGGGCACTAAAGTAGAATTAACCCAAACCTCAGGGACCAAAATGGAAATTTTTCAAAAAAAAACTACGAAAAGTTACAATCAGTATATGACAATGTAATAAGTCTAATAACCAACCATACGAAAACCGCGGTAATAACTAAGTGAATAAAAACACATAGATGAATTGGAATTTAGAGAGTAAAAAATTGATTTAACCGCATAATTTTGTATATTTGGCAGTTCAATACATTTTTAACGTCTATTATGGATTTGATATGAATTTAAAACCAGTCTAAAGAAAAAAAATCGGTGATATAATAGTAGATTATATATAGTTATTTCAATTTTTCTATATATTTACCGTACACTGATTTATTCATAGTTAGCTGGTTCTTGGACTCTTAGTCCCACATAAAATCGTAATTCTTGACTTTGTTGATTTGTATTTAAATTTTTTGACTCATTTGACAAAATCGATATGAGATTTATTTAATATTTTTAAATGGTAGCTCAAATTTTTTTAATCTTATGTGAATATTATTGGTAATCTAATCATACACATTTGATACGTTATAGAAAGTCATAGTTGAAACTATTTCATGCCATCATTAAAGTTGTTTATTTTTAATATTGTCATTGTAAAAACTTTTCTCTGCCAAATGCTAAGTAAATGTTAATCTTTACTTCTTTTTCCTAGTATGACATTTTACTTTTTCCTGAAATATATTTTTTTCAAAATAAAAATCAGTTTTTTCCTAAGCTCTTTTTAAGACAATTACGGGTTTGGTTATAATTAACAACTCGAATCTTTTTTAAATATTCAAAAAAAAAATTATCTTTGTTACTACACGAGTTTCACTAAGTAGTTAAAAACGATTTTTGACAATATTTTATATTTGTTAAAAATTAAGATCTCTTTTTGTGATACCCCAAATAAAATTATATTATTTAATAGATTTGAGAAAATTCTTTATCTGAAAAGGGAAAGAATTTTTATCTAGTAAAATCGAAAAAGGTACACAAATGAAATGAATCCATCCTAGAAAAAAAAGATATTGACCTATTAAAATCCGAAAGACATAGTAACCTAGTACAAGTAAGACCCTAGAATAAGAATAAAATAGTTCGGTTGGAATCCGGCTTAATAATAACTTTACCCGTAGAATTTTTAGTAGACCTATCTCAGAGAAAATAACCCATAAGTTAAAATATCTAGATATTTTATGAAAGTTATAATATTTTACTAGTTTTTTTTTATCACATGTAAGAATTTCAAATAAAAAAAGGGGTAAGCATGCATGGTAACTGTTAGGCCCTATTTAGCCTGGTCTGACTTTAATTTAGCCTGACCTTATTAGGCTGATTGGGGTAACCGAGGACCGGACAAATCTAATTATTATTTGGCAGACGAAGAGTACCACAAGGCAAGCAAGCTACTAAATCCCAGAAGAAGAACCTGATGGTAAGCGCAGAATAGCCTGATAGGACACTTAAGCAGGCTGGATCAAATTGACAAACAAGAAAAACGGTTATATGAACAAATGAACACGTCCTACTCTCATGGAAGACCAAGTCCAACTACAAAGAGCACATTATCTTCACAAATCAGAACGTGCAAGAGGATAAGAACAAAAGTTTATTGAGGAAGAACAAGTCAACCGGATTAATAGGGAATGTGCCCTATTTTCCAGCTAACAACTCCAACGATCAAGGGGAACGTTGAGGATGCATCAAACGTTAATATTTGAAGACTATAAATAGCATGGTCTAACAATTGTAAAACACACGAGATTATTCATCATTCCTTTATAATTTATCTATTAATTTCCTGAATATTCAATTGTATACGCTGAACTTATGATCAGCTTGTCTAAGAAATACAAACAACATTATTTATACTTAATTCTTTCCTATTATTCATTTACACTTTTATTCCTAAATTATTGAACTAGATACCCTTATTACTCAATAATCAAGCCGGATCCTTCCGGGGAAAATCCTGCTAAAACAATTGGCGCCCACCGTGGGGCCTCTAGTTCGTTAATCAAAAAATTACTTTCACCATTCTTCATTTAGAATTCACATACAAAAATGGTAGAACTCACCCCAGAACAACAATTGGCGGCTGCCTTAGCTAAGATCAAAGAATTGGAGACAATTCAAGAAAAGGCGGCCCAAGCAGAGGCTGAAATCAGTAGGCTTAAGGAATCTGAGTCTAACATGAGAAAAAAATTGGAAAATCAAGCTTCAGGCTCCAGGACCAGATTCGAGCCAGGAACCTCATTCTCATCCATTATCAAATCCATTGACTTTTCCAATTTTGGAACTCCGGAGAAGGATACCTCATCCGGCACCCAAATCATTCCCAACAAAGAAACAAACAAAACTGAAGCAGCAATAATGATGGCTATGCTTCAGGAAATTCAAAAACTCCACAACAAAATATAAAATATACCTGGAGTGCCAGACCCTGTGGCTGAAGTGGAAGTTGACAGCTTCGCTGATTCACCCTTCGCAAAAGAAATTGCAAAGATTGATCTCCCCAAGAAATTTACCATCCCATCCATGAGAACTTATGATGGAACCTCTGATTCACAAAATCACGTTGCCATATTCAAACAGAAGATGTTAGCCGCCTCAATACCCAGTGAACTCAGGCAGGTCTGCATGTGTAAAGGCTTTGGTACAACCCTAACTGGAGCAGCATTACAATGGTTCATCAATCTCCCAAATGGAAGTATCAAGAATTTTGCAGACCTGGTCAATGCCTTCAATCAACAATTCACAAGCAGCAGAGACATGGCCAAGAGACCCAGTAACTTGTTCAGGGTAAAGCAGCTTCCTGAAGAATCTCTCAAAGAATTCCTGGCTAGATTTTTCAAAGAGAAGGTAGCCATTCCCAGGTGCAACGAAGAGACTGCGGTAAAAGCCTTCAGGCAAGGAGTCCTGCTTGACAGTGACATCTATGCAGACTTAACCAAAAAAGCCTGCCCAACCTTTGCCACTATTCAATCCATCGCCTTAGAACATGTCAGATTGGAAGAAGATCTCAACTTCAGACCAAACTCATCAGGAGGAAAGCAAGGCTACGGGCACACTAACCGGAAAAGCTCGTACCAGAAAGGAGGCAACCCCAGATCAACACCATATTCCAGACCTGAGCGATCTGAAGTCAACATGGCACAAGAACATAAAGGTAACCTTTCTAGCCTACCAACTATTCCTGAATATAACTTTTCTATAAATACTGCAGGATTAATCAAACGCCTGGAAAGCTTGGGAGACACGGTCAGATGGCCCAAGAAATCCGACAACCCTAGGAAAGATCCAACGAGATGGTGTGACTTCCATCAGGATATCGGGCACACCACAGAAGAATGCATCCAACTCGGGAAACAAGTGGCATACCTCCTAAAGAAGGGCTATCTGAAAGACTTAATCCAGCAGCCAAAGAACAAATATGAAGGACCAAGCAAGAGAGATTCAGGGAACAGCAGAGATCCTCCTCCTCCTCCCCCCCATCTACGAAGTCAAGTTCAGAAATGGAGGATCAGAAATCTGTGGCTTAACCAGCTCGGCTGCCAAAAGAATATCCAGGGAGTCTAAACTTCAACCCCCTTTTAGGTCTAAATCATTACCTGCTGTTACTTTTGATGACTCGGACTTGCGGGGAATATCGATCTACACCATGATGACTTGGTAATTACCATGCAAATTGGCACAGCTAAGGTATCAAGAATCCTGATAGACGGGGGCAGTTCAATCAACTTGGTGATGCTTGACGTCCTCAAAGCTATGAAGATAGTTGAAGAGAAAATCATCAAAAAATCCAGTGTCCTGGTCGGATTCAGCGGAGAAACAAAGAACACCCTGGGAGAAATTAGCCTGCCGACCTATGTGGAGGGCATGGCTTCCTATGAAAGATTCGGGGTAATGGATTGCCTATCCTCGTATAACGTAATCCTGGGCAGACCATGGATCCACAACGTCAAAGCAATCCCGTCAACATACCATCAATGTGTGAAAATACCAACCGAATGGGGGAGAACAAAGGACAGCTCAGGAATGCTACACCCAGGCTTTGAAACCTTCAAAGTCAGGTAAGTCCCTCGCATAGCAATTAAAGTCACCTGTCAGGAAAGAATATATTGCGCAGTCACAAATGGAAAAGGAGAGGTCATTCGGACCCAGAATTCCCGACAGGAAGGTACTTGTAGGGTCGACGCACTTTTTGACTCGGTCGGACCAATCTGGTCGGCTTTCTCAAAACTAAAATGTCTTGTTTTGCTTGGTCACATTTTGATATGATGGTATAGATCTTGATATTATAACCCATAAGTTAAATATTGACAAATCCTTTAAGCCTGTACAGCAAAAAAGGAGAAAATTTGCTGCAGAGAGGAATGAAATCATCAACCAAGAAGTTGACAAACTATTGGACATGGGAATGATCAGGAAAGTAATGTACCCCGACTGGCTTGCAAATGTAGTAGTCGTCCAAAAGAAAAATGGCAAATAGAGAGTGTGTGTAGGCTACACTGACCTAAACAAGGCCTGCCCCAAAGATCCATTTCCCCTGCCACATATCGATGCAATGGTGGATGCCACTGCAGGCCACGGGATGTTAACATTCATGGATGCCTCCAGCGGATTCAACCAAATAAAGATGCACCCCGCAGAGATCGGAAAGTACGAGCCTTCATTCTTGAAAGAGGAGTATCTTGTTATCTTTGTTATGCCCTTTGGATTAAAAAATGCAGGTGCAACCTATCAAAGATTAGTCAACATGATGTTCAAAGATCAAATTGGAGATACCATGGAAGTCTACATTGACGATATGGTAGTCAAGTCAAAAAAGGCAGAAGACCACGTCAAAGACCTGGAAGTAGCCTTCCAAATACTGGAGAAATTCAACATGAAGCTCAACCCACAGAAATGCCATTTTGGAGTCTCAACAGGCAAATTCTTGAGCTATATGGTGACAAAAAGAGGAATAGAAGCCAGTCCTGAACAGATCAAAGCCATCCTGAAGCTAGAACCACCAAAGACAGTCAAAGACATACAAAAGCTGATCGGAAGAATAGCAGCCCTGAACAGGTCCGTTTCAAGGTCATCAGAGAGGTGCAAATCATTTTATAACCTGCTAAGGAAAAACAAAGACTTTCAATGGACCCCTGATCATCAAGCTGCCTTTGAAGATCTGAAAACATACCTATCCTCTCCACCTTTGTTGGCGAAACCAGTCAAAGACAAACCCCTGACAGTATACCTATCATGTAGGATTTATCTGTATGCATCCCTTTAAATTCAAGGATTATAACGAATAATGAAGTGATGATAACGAGTCATAAAACTAAATTGCAAAACAAAAGCATAAAGGATTAAGAAATAACCTTCGGTCCTAGCAAATACGGCCAAAGAACAATATCAAAGTAGATATTCGCCTATCATTTGCACCCAAGACGATATGAGATATGCCCTTTGATTTTGCTAGAATCGATCCAAAAATCACTGATTAATTTTTTAGGTTTTGTGTTTTGTTGAGATGAGAGGCAAGAATGGGAATAGAATTAGGTTAGAAAAATTCACCCCCTCTCCTCTCTTTAACCGTGTAAAGGAGAGTAATTAGGGTAGAATGTTTCTTCTCCTTATTCGGCCCATTATACCGAAATATCAAGGAGTAATTTCCTTATTTTCGGTTATTCCAAAATGTAAAAAGATGTTAAATATAAATTGTCATCTAGTGAGGATCGAACCCATGACCTCTTGGTTTGTGTACCCTCACTATTACCACTATGACACATTCATCTTGTTGATATTAAATATAACCGATTACATTTAATTATGAATTAACATATTAATTCGTCCAAGCTAACATTACATACATTTAATTAAATATAACTTATTATATTATTTAATCTTCATTAAATAATTGTCTCATCAACACATTGACTAACTTTTTAGTCATATAAGGCATCAATGTGATTATATTTCTATAACCACATCTCTCAAACACATCCTATAGGTGTGACCTTTAGGGACCAGTTGATCACCGTCATCTGTATGATAATAACGTCAAACTCTCTAGCAAGCCAACCGTTATTAGGTAATCGTTAATCAACTGATTAAAATACGAAGTATACCCTTGTGAACATGTAAGAGATTTACAATTGTTATCACACTAATTTGTGGAGGACACAAGCTCCAACAAACTCCCACTTGTCCTCACAAGTGTATGTGCGACAACCGATTCTCATATCCTAAAATTTCTCCCACTCAATGTAAAACAATTTGCAAATTCGTATTCACAAAGGTCGTATTTTACAAGCGATCATCATAAAGAGTGGTTTACCCGACTAGAGAGTAACTTAACTGATAAACGAATCAACATTCGAGCATGGCCATGCATTTCAGTTACAACTCCTCGAGTGGCCCTGAGAAATAACTATACCTGATAAGGGTTATGAAGAGTCTATCACACCCGAAATACTCGAGATGAGGGGGGTGAATTGAGTATTTAAAAATTATGCCTACTTTTAATTTTATATCAAGGTAATTAATTACTTAAAGTTTATTGATTAAACTTTAACTAATTAACTAATTGATTATGAACGTAATGAAATGACTGAAACGAAAGATGCAAAGACACACGATATTTGAAGTGGTTCAGCTTCACACGTCGAAACCTACGTCCACTATTCTCGATTAATAATTTTAGTACCTTACTCCGGATTACAAAATTATCAACCCAACTCGTATAGTTAACTCTAACTATAACTCGATTTGAATATCACTAGATATTCGATTTGACTATCTTAAGTTACTAAGAAAGCACTTAATTGTTCTTCTAAGTGTTCACACAATTGAACGAGTAAGAAACAATATGAAGTACTATTATCTTATGACGTAATTTTAAGAAAGATAAGCAATTTGATGAGCACGACTTTTCGCAATATTTTCAAAAACAAAACAATAAGACAATTAAGAATTAAACTCAAATATGTTTTGCAAGGATTGTAGTATTTCGAAAAGCTTACTTAAACAAGGAATGATCAATTGTATTTATAGTAGAAGAGGGAACTAGGGTTTGCACGAAACCCTAGGATGCCGTGAGATAGGCGGCAAAGACTTCAAGAGATAAATCTTGATCTCTTTCCTAATTAAATCCAAGATATTATAGTTTAGGTAAATAAGATAAAAGTAAATCTTATTTGTTATCTAAAACTATATCTTTTAAGAAGTTAGAATAAGTAAACAAATCAAATCATATATTATAAAGATAGGAAAATATCTTATATAAATATAAGCTAGATTTGATTAGATAGTTTACTTAAGCACAACAACCTCACACGCCCCAATGGTTTGCAGCTCACGGCTGAAACCCTAGGCCCGTGCCCATCTTGGATAAAAACCTATCTTCATGAATTAGGGTTAGGTTAAATAGACTCGCAAACCCTAGGTAGCATGACGACCCATAAGTCGTTTTACTAACCAATAGGGATATGCAAGTCATCCATTATAACAACCCATAATTCAGCTCTACTATATACACAAATGATTTCGAAATATGTTTAAAGAATTTTATCCTTTGAAAAATGATTTTAAAAACTATTAAAATCGTGCCATTAAAATGCTACCTAAAGTTATAGTAGAAACAGCTATAACTTTAAGTTTGGTTAGTAAAGTTATAGGTGAAATAGCTATAACTTTACTTTCCCAATACTCTTATCTTAAGATACCGTCATTAGATGAAGACCTATACTAACTAATAATCTTCCTGGAGATCTTCAGTAAAGGATCTTCTCTTTATCTTGACCAAAAGCTCTTCATCTTGAGCTTTGTTAAAGACTTGATCTAGCCTTTTGCTTGAATGATCATCATACTTGAAACTTGTTACAGTTGCTTATGATGCTTTAAGAACCTTCAATGTTATAGCTCAAGCTGCTATAACATGACTTGAATGATGCTTCACAAATCTTCAATGTTATAGCTAAGAGAGCTATAACATTACTTGCTAAACTTGTAATCCTAAGTTATTCTAACAAAGACTAAACAAACGATTACAAGCAAGAGTATATATAAAACGAAGCACACACTTGTCATTATCAAAACTTAATCATATATCTATATGGTTCAACAAATTCCCCCTTTTTAATGATGACAAGTCTCTTAAGATTTGTGACTAAGTGTAAGTTCCCCCTCAACATAATACTATAAAAAGTCATAGACAGTTGAACGCAAGAACAATCACTTATATAAAAAGTATAGCATCTAAGGACCTTAAGAGATTAAAGATTCCGACAAGGAGCAAGCTTAGTCAAATACTTAAGTCACGAAGACGAGAAAAGACATAAAACAACTAGAATGATATGAGTCGAGACACGGATTAATCATGCAAGGAAATATTAGAAAACGAGAAAGTAATCTACATAAACAAGCCAAATAGAAAATAAGTGTACTACAAACCAAACTAGTCTAATTGCCAATTGGGCCGAATAAGAACAAGTATTTAAGCCAAATGGGCCGAATGAAAATCAAGCCAAAATGGGCCGAATTAGACAATTATTCAAAATATAAAGTCTAACAAAAGGAAAGGCAAGGAAAAGAGGAGGACGGGTTTAAGGAATGTCACGTTTCACGACATTGGGGTTGACATAACCGGGACGGGTCCTAAACTCAAGAGAGTGAAGACGATCAAAGCATGAACGGACATGGTTAGCTTGTGCCGTGAGACACCACTCAAAATTAAGCACCTTCATTGACAAGGCTTGAGTAGCCTCGTACACAACCCGCATATCCTCATGCATAGCCTTCCCTTCCTTCCACAAAGCCCCACCTTGACTAGCTAAGTTAGCCACGAACTAGAATGACGAACACACTCCTTGGCCGCCCTAGCCGCATCCTTAGCCATAGCATCAACCCGTGCTTCAAGCCCATGCAAATAAGCCAAGACTTCACCATGATCCGAACCCTTCGAACCCGAAGCCTCACTCTTGTCTTTTCCCAAACCCGAGACCAACTCCACAACCATCTTATTTTGTGCATCCAACTTCTCACAAATGCTTGCCATAAACACTTCCAATTTTTGTTCAACAACCGAGACTACATCCGACGATTTCTCCACCACATTCCCTTTTGCCAAAAACACCAAATCGGGTCCAATAGCACCGACTTTCATCAATTTAAGATGAGTGTCACACATCTCATCTTTCACCTTGACACCATAGCTAGAAATTCAAATCACCCCTTTTTGTTCCAAGAGCCGAGAGACCCACATACCATATGGCAAATCCAAAGTTGTATAAAACTTTTCCTCGGTGACACAAACACTTGTTTGAACGATTTTATGAAACACGAGACGAGGAAGACTAACTTTAGATCCTTCAAGCCACTCAGACAACAACACCATCTCATAACTAGACAACTTATCACGACCACCCCTTCTCGGAACAACCGTGTTCCAAATGAAATTAAGAAAGAATTTCAATTTTGGGGTAAATGACCCCGCAAGCATGTTACTTGACCCCGTAGCATCAACATCAAACGACTTCTTAATTATAAGCTTCTATTCCTCCGTCACATCTCCCCATTCCGCACTCGGATTTATTTCGATCCCATCATCAGGGACCGAAAACAGAGTACAAAAATCGGTAAGGGAGATTTTGACTTCGGTATCATTCACCACCGCATGCAACACATTATTTTTGACAGAGACGGAAGAATAAAATTGGATTACCTCAATAGGATAAACCGGACCAACAAAGGAACAAACTTTCTTCCATTCTTGAAAATTCAAGAAGTCCTTAAAGAATTGTAAGGCTTCGATTTTTCCATACCACTTTTCGGAATAAATACGACCACCATGAATACCGTACCTCATAACATAGTTGACACGGGTTCTTTCATCCGCGGTGAGTCGAAGCTTATCAAGCCCCATTGATGTTGCATTCGGCATGTATTCTCGAAACATCGTCCTTTGATGACCTTCTTGATTAGCTACAACCTCAGTTTCTTCCACCGAATCTTCAAACCCCACGGCCTTCTTTTTCCCTTTATTTAATTTCCGTCTTTTCCCTTCTAAGTTAGGATCAACCCGGTTATGATCGGGGTTAGTTGGTTTTTGGTTTGATGAAGGTGAGGGAGTTTTGATAGGGACATAGGTTTTGTTGCATGAAGGTTTGGAGGACTCGGTCCGAGTTGTGGACCGAGTTGATGGTGAGTGAAAACGGGTTGAGGGATGAGTCATGATGATGAAAGGATTTTGGAGGTTGAGTGTGTAGAAAAGTCTAAAAGGAAGGTCTTTGGGTGTTGTGTTTGTGATGGTGACGGTAGGAGGAAGTATTTATGGGTGCATGGAATTAATTATGGTAATAGTGGTTTAAGGGAAATAGGATAGTGGAGGTGGCGTGTGGAGAGGAGTTAGGTAAGTTTTTGATTTTTTTTAACAAAAAAAATATTTACCATAATATAAACAAGTGGTTAGGGTAATTTGTCTAAAAGATATGACAAGATATATTGAGATATGGTAAGATATGGTAAGAGATAAATTTGTGGGAATTTCGGTTTTGGCAAGAAATTGGAACAATTGGTTACGACTTTTGGCTCATAATAAAACTTAATATATATATGACTGGAAAATGGAATATTCTCATAATATAATATAAATTTGACATAAATAAACGTGAAACAAAAAATACGGACACAGTCATACAATCTCGTCAAATCTAGTCAGTCATATAGAGAATAAAATATTTGTGACAAGTTTAGTTGCCACCAATTAAACCAATTTCCAATCGTAAAATCTCAAAACGTTCTCTAGCCAATGCTTTGGTAAAAATGTCAGCCCATTGTTTCTCTGTACTACAAAATTCCAGTCTTATGTTGCCCTTATCTACATGATCCTGTAGAAAATGGTGTCTAATGTCTATATGCTTAGTTCGTGAGTGCTATGCAGGATTTTTAGATATAATGATAGCACTTGTGTTGTCACATAAAATAGGTATACACCCTACATTAACACCGTAATCACATAGTTGTTGCTTAAGCCATAAAAGTTGAGAACATACCAATCCAGCAGCAATGTACTCGGCTTCAGCAGTAGATAATGCAACGGAATTTTGCTTCTTTGACCCCCACGTGATGATACACGGTCCAACAAACGTCGCTATGCCGGAAGTACTTTTTCTGTCAAGTGAACATCCTGCATAATCTGCATCTGAATACCCTATAAGATCGAAATTACACTCAAGAGGATACCACAGATATAATTTAGATGTACCAATCAAATACTTCAAGATTCTCTTAACTGCGATCATATGCGATTCTTTAGGGCACGATTGAAATCGAGCACATACGCATACACTAAACATAATATCCGGATGACTTGCAATTAAATAAAGGAGTGAGCCAATCATACCTCGATAAGTCGTCTCATCGACAGACTTACCGTTCTCACCCAAGGTCAACTTCTTCTCAGTGCCCATAGGAGTTGGCTTAGAGTTAGAATTTTCCATACTGAATTTCTTGATTAGCTCCTTGATGTATTTTTGTTGGTGTATCATAATCCCTTCAGGAGTTTGTTGGATTTGGAGTCCAAGGAAGAACTTGAGTTCTCCCATCATGCTCATCTCGAATTCTGAGGTCATTAAATCTGAAAAATACTTGTATAACCGATTATTAGTTGAACCAAAAATAATATCGTCAACGTATATTTGTACAACTAATAAATCAGAAACCTCAGTTTTCAGGAATAGGGTTTTATCGACAGATCCTCTTTTAAAACCACTTTCAAGAAGATATTTTGACAATCTCTCGTACCACGATCTCGGAGCTTGTTTCAAACCATACAAGGCTTTATCTAATTTGAAAACGTGGTTTTGAAACTTGCTATCGAGAAATCCTGGGGGTTGTTCAACAAAAACCTCCTCATTCAAATAACCGTTAAGAAAAGCTGTTTTAACGTCCATTTGAAAAAGTTTAAATCCCTTATGAGCAGCAAATGCTATTAATAATCTAATAGCCTCAAGTCTGGCTACAGGAGCGAAGGTCTCATCGTAGTCAATTCCTTCTTGTTGATTATACCCTTGTACAACCAATCTAGCTTTGTTTCGAACAATAACTCCTGTATCGTCCAGCTTGTTCCTAAACACCCATCTCGTACCGATAACCGTTCGGTCTTTAGGTCTTAGAACCAAATGCCACACTTTGTTTCGTTCGAACTGTTGAAGCTCTTCTTGCATAGCAACGATCCAATCTGGTTCGGCAAGTGCTTCTTTGATATTTGTTGGCTCAATGGTTGAAAGAAAGGAGTAGAATGAGCAAAAGTTGTTAAGTCTTCTACGAGTTCGAACGCCTTCATTCAGACTTCCTAGGATGGTTTCCATTGGGTGAGAATCTTTATATTTCCATTTCTTAGAAACAGGAGGCACATCTTCATCTGAACTTGTCTCGCCTTCTTTGAATGATTGGGGTTCAAGCCTTGTTCCCCCTGAATCCAAGTCTGGGGTTATAACAGAATCAGTTATAACTTTGGACTTAGTTCGTTGATTAGAAGTTGAAGTTATAGCTTCATCAGTTATAAATTTATCCTCCAATTGCTTGGATTGAGAAGAGGTTTTAGTATCATCAACTAAACTCTCAGTACTCTTTCCTTTATCATTCGAAGGGCTTCCTTGTTCATCATTTGTGCCCTCAATTTCTTTATCTTCCTCATCCAATTCTGGAAGTTCATCCCTGGATAATCGGAAATCAGGTTCGTTCAAATCTTCTTCCTCATCCTGGATCCACCTCTACTTCTTACCTTCATTGGGCCACAAAGATCCATATGCACGAGTTCTAGTGGTTCTTTGGTACTTACTATTCTCTTGGGTTTGAACGATGATCTAACGTGTTTGCAACGAGCACAAGAATCACATAGGGTTTCTTGATCGAATTTGATTGATGGAAGTCCTTCAACCAGATCCCATTTCTTTAGCTTATTCAATGTTGTTGAATTTATGTGAGCAAATCTTTTGTGCCAAAGACACGGATCATCTGTTGTTACTTTCAAGCATGTGAATGATTTAGTAGGAATATTATTTAAATCAATCATATAGACATTCCTTCTACGGTGTCCTTCAAGCACAACACTACTCGTTCCTTCAATTATTATTCGACAGGAATCTGAATGAAAGACAACTTTATTTCCTTTGTCGCACAATTGAGAGATACTCGGTAAATTGTGCTTGAGACCACTAACAAGATAAACATCACTAATTGCATGAGAAGAGGATATTCCAACTTTACCAACACCGATGATCTTACCCTTCTTGTTATCACCAAATGTGACCTTACCTCCATCGAAGGGTTCAAGTGAAAGAAATAAATTTACATCTCCAGTCATGTGCCTTGAGCATCCACTATCAAGGTACCATAGGTTATTTTCTTTCACCACAACCTGCAAAATTATTAGATACAGTTTTTAGGTACCCAAGCTAAGTTGGGTCCTTTGACGTTAGTCACTCTAAAAACTAGATCTTTTCTAACCCAAACCCTTTTTATGACTTTACGTTTTGGAGGCGAATGGGTTTGTTTAGGAACCGTCTTAGGTTGAGTTGTGGGTTCCTTATGTCGAGGTCTTTCAGGTTGTTTGGGGGGAGCTTTGGTTTCGAAGGGCTCTTTAGGTTTAGGTGTTTGTTTTGATTTGGTAGCCTTCTTGAAATCGAAGCTCATATCGTACAACCAACGATGATCATTGTTGCGTTCCTCACTTGTACTTGGTTCTGATGGGGTATAATCATTATCTTCGAAAATAGTGTCGGATGCTTTAACAAAGTTGATTCCTTTTCTTAAATCCTGAGCATATTTGACACAATTTTCTTGGATATGTCCAGTATGACCACAAGTAATTGCAAATCAAATATTCTGGTAAATTCGTATATTTTCTCCTTCTGAAATCTTGTTCGGAAGGGGTTGATTTGCATTTAGAGTGATCTCTACGACCGTAGCACTCATGTCCTAATCCCATTTTCATATTATTATTATCTGATTGCTCAGTTAGGAAATTTAAGACACGTGTGCTACCTTCCCATTTCTCATGAACTTTCCTAGCATGCAAAAGTAATTCCTTTAGGGACTTTATTTCTGTAACACTACGGATTTTGTTAAGTTGTATACTCGACCGAGTAGAGCCTACTCGGCCGAGTAGTGTTAATTGTGGAGTCTGTTTTGATTCTGCCGAGTAATACTCGGCCGAGTATGGAGAATACTCGACCGAGTAGATGATACTCGGCCGAGTATAGCTTTACTCGACCGAGTATCCGGTCTGGCGAATGTTATTTTATCGGTTTGATTAGGGAATGTTAGGGTTATTTTATATTCGACGTCAGTTTCTAAAACATCACTTCCAACCCTAATCATTCTACGATCTCTCCCTAATCACTCCCTAATCATCCTCATATCTTGTTGTGTGTGCAAATCGCCGTGATCCTTGCGTGTAGTCTCCTATTCTACTGTTGGTAAGTTTCATTCCCTTGTCATTTGTATTCTTTTGGGGTTACTGTATATATGGAATTGGGGAAAATGGGATTGTGCAATGTGTAATTGTATTATGTGATTATTGTTGTAGGTGACGATGTGATATTTGTTATGCATTTGTATGGTTGATTGCAGCATAGCGGATTGCGAAAAGGTAGGGTTTCCCCTACTCAAGATCATTAATTGATTGAGATTACTATTGTATTGTAATTGTTGTTATCTGCTGATCATCGGAGTATGGGTGTTGTGGTGACGGTGGTGAGGTGATTGTGTTGTGACGGTTGTGGTGTTGTGACCGGTGTGATCGTGGTTTGTGTGATTGTGGTGGAGTCACTTGCGGGAGTGGCTTCACACCCTAGTTCGCCCTCCGTGGAACCCGCCATGGGAGGGGATATGCACATTAAGGGACAGGGATTGTTAGTCGCTCGTTGATGTGCTGGACTAGGTGGGGATGGGCTGCGGTCACCCACTGGCGGCGAGGATTACCTGTTGCGATGGGTAATCTGGCAGGGCTACACACTTGGGTGTGTAGTCGGTTACTGTGCGTGAGATCGATGATCAGCTGGTGGTAATGTTTGTTGTCTTATATTGATTGAGTAGTACTGACCCCATGTTGTTGTTTTGTAAAACCTGCGGTGATCCATTCGGGGATGGTGAGCAGATTGTGACAGGTGATACATTTATTGAGCTTGGGGGCAGTCATGGGAGAGTCACCACGCTGGATTAGATGACACCATCACGAGCTTTAGTTATTGTTTTGGTAGTTGTTGCCATTTGGATATTTCGTTTATTAGATTTTGGAGTCTATGTAACTTTTATAATTACCGTACATTAATAAATGTGTTTGGACTGTTGCTTTTGATATATACTAACCTCGGGCAACCGAGATGGTAACAACCTTTCATGCTGGGGTAGTCATGGTAAGGTACCTTGGTATGAGGGGGTGTTACAAAGTGGTATCAGAGCCGACGATTCCGGCACCTAAAACAAATGGACCTAATGAACTTAGGGAGTCTAAATAAAATGAACCCAGGGAGAGTTGTTTGGAGCTGCCGCAAAGACTTGGGAGACGTCCTGAAGTCGCATTAAGGCCCTTACGATCTCAAGCCGGTCACATGGGGGGAAATTGGTGTATGTTGAGTCATGTGTGTTTGATACCTATAGTTGGAATCTTGTGCATGGTTGGATGAAATGATGAAAGAAGTGGAATGTGATGGTTGTCGAAAGATGTATCGAGGATTTGTTGATGTTGAACTTTGAGCATGGAATATGTTGGCATGTTAAGTGTTGAAACACGGTAAAAATATGAAGGGTGAATTGTGAATTGTATCTGGTTCATATTGAGCATGAAGAATGTGATCATGTTACCTGTTTAATACAATGTTGAACATGAAGTATGGTAGTGGTACATGTGCATATGAACATGATGATTTTAATGCTTGATTGTTGGTAGAAGCATGTGATTAAGGTCATGCATCTATATATGTGAATGTCGTGTTTAATTTTCATGTGAGTATGATAAGAGTTCACTTGTGTACTGGTTTCTTGGAGTTTTGAGTTGTTGTTGTTGCTTGATGCATGTTCAAATTGTTTTGGTTTAGGAAATCTGATTAGTATGAAGATCGATTACGGAAGGGTTGTCTTAAAACTGTCATAAGTCGAGTTCTAGAAAATATATTGTTGTGATTCCAAGTTGAGGTGATAGCTTGTCCTCTTACGATTCTAACGATAGGTCACACGCCCAAAATGACCAAGTAACGAGTGAGATATGACTGTTTTACGAAAACTGGACGGTGCTGAGAACTGCGCCGATACTCGACCGAGTAGTCCCTACTCGGCCGAGTATCTTTTATACTCGACCGAGTATTCCATATTCGGCCGAGTAATCTCTCTGTGATAATCTTGTTTAGCGTGCCGGAGTCGTGAACTCGGCCGAGTAGTCTCATACTCGACCGAGTAAGGTCTACTCGGCCGAGTATTCCCAATACTCGACCGAGTAATCCTTCTGCGACAATTGAGTTTGCTTCTGAGTCGAAAACTCGACCGAGTAATATAGTTACTCGACCGAGTACCTTGTACTCGACCTAGTATGTTATGTACTCGACTGAGTACCTCATTGGGCGGCCACTTTGAGTCGGTGGCTATGTTCTTACTTTTGCTTTGAGTCGGTGGCTATGTTCTTACTTTTGTTTTGAGCCGGTGGCTATGTTTTTACATTGTTTTGAGTCGTAGGGTATATACACATGTATGTTTTGAGTCTTAACGCATTCTTTTATATGTGAGACGGTCTTGATACGTAAGTTCTAGGAAGTTATGACATGGAGAATGACGGCTTATGAGGGACATGTGTTGGGTAAGGAAGACATGTGTTAATGTGGTTGTGAAGGATAGTGGAAAAAGAAAAGGGAAGAATGATGAGCTAATCGAGGTAAAGAGCATGTTTTGTGAGATATGACGAGTGATATAGTCGTGTGTTGAGTAGTATAAAAGTAAGTGTATATGGGCAAGGGTGATGTAAGTGTAAAGAAGCATGAGAATGAAAGATTGAGATAAGGGATACGAATAGTGGCATATTTGGATGTGTAAGGATTTATGGAGGAAGAGACTAGGATAGAGTTGCTTAAGGATATATGTAATGGAAGGTTGTTGTAAGAAGATAGGAAAGAGAGGTATATAGTGAACTTAAAGGAAGTTATGTCGCGATGTGGATTTGTAGATAGTGGCTAAGTTTGGGAAGTTGGAATATCAAGGGGAGCCCGGTGTGTAATTCTTTGGACAAACGGTATGAAGTGAATTTTGGTTTCTAGAGATGCGAAAGGGAGATACGACTAATTGAGGAGTAACTGTTAGTGCGTGGACTTGATGGTGACAAGGGTGAGTGTGAAGCAAGATGAGAGATGATAAATGATAAGAAGAATGATAAGATATTGATATGAATTAATGGAATTAGAGTTGTGGAGCTATGGAAAATAAACAAATGACTAAGAGTTAGGTAGAAAGAGAAAGGAGATGACTTATTAATTGGCATTATTGAGTAAAAGGAGGGAAAGAGGGATGGAAGTAAGTTGAGAGAACGTTGACCGGAGTTAAGGAGCATGAAGGTAGGAAATTATGAAATGTACGATATCCCCACTAGAGGGTGTGAGTTAATGGTTATATAGGAGAGCAGGACGACGTGTTAGCCGTGAGTTTCGAGGTATTAAGGGAATAAGAAGCTTATGGAGTGTTGCAAGATCTGAGATTTTGGTGGAGAGTTAGGTAGCGATATGATAAAGGATAGAATTGGGAATAATGTTGAGGTATGTTTTGTTGATGGATTGGATGTTCGTATTTGGGATGATAACCAAAGAGAGGAAACAAATTGTTATATTAAGAAGTGATAGTAAGAGAGTAGTCACATGAAGGATGTTGGTGTCATAGTAGTGTCACTAGTGGTGAGAATGATGTTACTTTAGAAGTTAGTTGTTCTAATGAGGTTGATTTTGTGGAGGTGGTTAGTATGTTTGGTTGTGAGGAAGTATAAGATGTGGATATACGAGGTGTTATTTGGAAGTTGGGTGCGATGTTATGGCTACATTTGGGAGGGGTGATAATTGTGTGTAAGAGAGGATATGTTATGAAAGGCACCTGAGTTAAGTCCGGATGAGAGGTATTCATTGTCAAGTGGTAACTTACGTGATCAGGATTGACTAGTTGGATGTGATTACGGGTCTATGATATGTGTAAATGTTTGTGTGAGGTTATGACCTCACAAGAAGTGGTATGGTGTGATAATTATAAAGTTGTTATATGAATGTTTTGTAATTTATGTTGGGTGTGGTATACTAATGGAATGAGGTTCAAAAGGTAATAATTTGATTGATCTGGCATGAATAGTTAAAATTGTATGTCATGTTTATCCCGTGAAATGGTAAGGATGATGTTCATGAGATTCTTGTCAGTTTATTCCGTATAATATGATGTGTTATAATCTAGTAAAACGGTTTTGAATGAGTTTTCTTGTTCGAAATGTCATACTGAGTCAGTGTTTATGGGAATTATATGTGGTTGTGATGTTTATCGATGTGGTTGTTGTGCCTCGGGTGGTGATCCGGGCATGGTACTTCGTATTGTGATGCGGGCATTTTCGCTGCGGTGTGCGGTTGGTTGCGGTGTTGCGATGCCATCACCGGTTGTGGTTGAGTATACGGGGTGGTTACGATTTGAGTTTGAAAGTCTGAGACCGATTATGCTCAGTTGTTTTTTTATTCTTTGTTGTTTCTTGTGAGTTTCGGTTAGACATGTAGATTGTTGTTTTGTTTGATGATGTTTCTTACGGTTTCGGTTTGGGAATGAGGGTAGAGGATGATATGAAAGAGAGTTGTATATGTTTTCGTTGTTATCATGGTATAGTGATATTCTCATTGATGGGACACGGTTGTGATAGGTTGTTCTGATAATTTTGATCTTGTTCTAGATGAGGCTTTGGTAGACATGGTAATGATCTGATATATGCAAGTGATTCGTAGAACATGTGTGGTAATGATCTGATATATGCAGATGGTTCATAATCCTTTGTTGAGACAGTGAGTGTAGGGTGTTGGGTATTTAGTGTCGTGTTAAGTTATGTATGAGTCTTGCGGTAATGAAAGAAAGGAACTTGAGGATCTAGTGTGAGTGTACGTAACAAGTGTGGATCGTGAATTATGCTCTTGGCGATAAGAGTTTTATATAGTTATATAGAGAGGTATGTCGTGTTGCGGTAATGTGGAAGAGTTAGAGTGTTTGTCATGATCAGGATTGTGTGGTATTGGTTAGATGGAGTGCAGAATGAGTTGAGGTATGAGAACTGTTTAAGTAAGAGAGCCTTGGATATAGTAAGTGTTTAGATTATAGGCGGGTATCTTGCACATGTGGTAGTGATGAGGATAATTAGAGGTATAGCTAAGGTTCTAGTATTAGTGAGTTATGAGGACGTAACATGTGTCTTAAGAGGAGTAGGATGCGGCAAAGAGTGTTTGAGGGTTGTGCATGTCGTAATATTATTAGACGTAGAGTGTTGGTGTATCATAAGGAATGGATGGGTACATATAGTGGTTGATAGTGTTAAAAGGCCATGGTTGTGCTTGTAGTAGTTCGATGTTTAGGAGTGTGAGAATTTTTCGATAGTGTTGATAAAAGTGGATGATGATATTTATGAGTTCGAGAGTTTTGGCAGCTGGATGATGATGTTGATGAGTGTGAGTAAACTTCGAGGACGAAGTTCCTTTTTAAGAGTGGTAGAATGTAACATTCCGTTTTGATGGTTGATCTTCTTTTGTGGATTGTCTTGGTATTGAGTGATATTGAGTGTTATGGAAGTGAGACAAGATTGGAAACATTATTTTGTGGTTATTCGATAATGTTATGGAGTCTATACCGAGAGGATATGTTATCTAGTAAGCGTGGTTAGTGGAGCTGGTGTTAGGCGTCCATGTTTTATAGGTTGGGTTGGAACTTCGGGGACGAAGTTCTTTTTAAGGGGGGAAGATTGTAACACTACGGATTTTGTTAAGTTGTATACTCGACCGAGTAGAGCCTACTCGGCCGAGTAGTGTTAATTGTGGAGTCTGTTTTGATTCTGCCGAGTATGGAGAATACTCGACCGAGTAGATGATACTCGGCCGAGTATAGCTTTACTCGACCGAGTATCCGGTCTGGCGAATGTTATTTTATCGGTTTGATTAGGGAATGTTAGGGTTATTTTATATTCGACGTCAGTTTCTAAAACATCACTTCCAACCCTAATCATTCTACGATCTCTCCCTAATCACTCCCTAATCATCCTCATATCTTGTTGTGTGTGCAAATCGTCGTGATCCTTGCGTGTAGTCTCCTATTCTCTTTTGTTGGTAAGTTTCATTCCCTTGTCATTTGTATTCTTTTGGGTTTCTTGTATATATGGAATTGGGGAAAATGGGATTGTGCAATGTGTAATTGTATTATGTGATTATTGTTGTAGGTGACGATGTGATATTTGTTATGCATTTGTATGGTTGATTGCAAAGATAGCGGATTGCGAAAAGGTAGGGTTTCCCCTACTCAAGATCTTGTTAATTGATTGAGATTACTATTGTATTGTAATTGTTGTTATCTGCCGATCATCGGAGTATGGGTGTTGTGGTGACGGTGGTGAGGTGATTGTGTTGTGACGGTTGTGGTGTTGTGGACAAATGTTTGTGATCTTGTGGTTTGTGTGATTGTGGTGGAGTCACTTGCGGGAGTGGCTTCACACCCTAGTTCGCCCTCCGTGGAACCCGCCATGGGAGGGGATGTGCACATTAAGGGACGGGGATTGTTAGTCGCTCGTTGATGTCTTTGGACTAGGTGGGGATGGGTCGGTCACCCATCGGCGGCGAGGATTACCTGTTGCGATGGGTAATGGCGGGGCTACACACTTCGGTGTGTAGTCGGTTATTGTGCGTGAGATCGATGATCATTTGGTGGTAATGTTTGTTGTCTTATATTAATTGAGTAGTACTGACCCCGTGTTGTTGTTTTGTAAAACCTGCGGTGATCCATTCGGGGATGGTGAGCAGATTGTGACAGGTGATACATTTATTGAGCTTGGGGGCAGTCATGGGAGAGTCACCACGCTGGATTAGATGACACCATCACGAGCTTTAGTTATTGTTTTGGTAGTTGTTGCCATTTGGATATTTCGTTTATTAGATTTTGGAGTCTATGTAACTTTTATAATTACCGTACATTAATAAATGTGTTTGGACTGTTGCTTTTGATATATACTAACCTCGGGCAACCGAGATGGTAACAACCTTTCATGCTGGGGTAGTCCTGGTAAGGTACCTTGGTATGAGGGGGTGTTACAATTTCTTTGTTGCATTTGGAATGGTCTGACTCTACGACTTTGGGAGGATGAGTCTCTTCATAGTTGTCACGAAAGTTCTGGAATCTATCATTAAGAACTCGAACCATCTCGGTATGCGTTCTTTTATTATTTGAAAGAACAGTCTTAGATTCCTTTAATTGCTGAGTTAGAGATTCAATCTCCTTCTTTTGATCTGAGATCACGGCCTCTCTAGCTGTAGCCTTGGTCTCAAGAAGCTCTTTGACTTTCCTTAATTCCAATGTTATAGCTTCACTAGCTATAACTTTGGCTTGAAGATGCTTAATGTTGAGTTTTAGGTCTGAGGTTATAGCTTCACTAGCTATAACTTTAGACTCAAGAGCCTTCTTCTCAAAGATTTGTCGTATCTCGAAGTTGTAGCCGTATTAGCTGTAACTTTAGATTTGAGCTTTTTGGATTTTGCTTTAAGGATTTGATTCTCTTCAGCAATATCGAGAATTTGTTCTTTCAAGTCTTTCAATTCCATCTCTTGTTCGTGACACTTATCAAGAGATTGCTCAAAATATTCTATTAAGGCATTCTTAGACAATTTCTTAACGCTCTTCTTAAGTTCAAGATAGCTTACCTCTTCTTCTTCTTCGAATCGAATCTCCTAGGAAGCAGCAGTAGGAGTCCACACTATCTTTATCATCGTCTGAGAAGAGGTCAAGACTGACGTTGCTTAAGCATAAGTTAGCAACTTCTTCTTCTTCTGATGCTTCGTCGTCCTCAGGGTCTAGATCTCCCCAGCAAGATGCTATGATCACTTTCTTGAATTCCTTCTTAGTCTTGTCACGTTTTGCTTTGTCTTTAATTTTCTCCCATGTGGGATAATCCTTAATCATATGACCGGATTCTCCACACTTGAAGCATCCTCTATGAGCAAACGTATTCTTTGACTCTGAAATTTTCTTATTAGAGAACTTATTATTGTTATTGAACGATTTTGCTTGCTTATTTCTGAAAATGCGTTTGTTGAAACGTTTAGCAAACAAGACCGTTTCGTCCTCTATTTCTAAATCATCTTCTTCTTTAGAAGAAGCTTGTAGAGCCATGCTCTTCTTATTACTGGACTCGGCCTCATCGTCATCCAGGACGAGTTCATGAGCCATGAGAGCACCAATAAGTTCTGCATAAGGAAGAGAAGTGAGATCTCTGACTTCTTCCATAACCGTGACCTTGGGACGCCATTTCTTGGTTAGGCTCCTAAGTACTTTTCTAGCAATATCCTCGGAGTTAAAGGTTTAACCAAGATTTTTGAGCTCATTGACTATAGTAGAAAATCGTGCTGACATGCTATCAAGTGATTCATTATTTTCCATTTTAAAAAGTTCATATTTTTGAATTAGCAAGTCAATGCGATATTTCCTTACAGCCGATGTTCCTTAATAGGCCAACTCAAGACCATCCCATATTTCCTTGGCCGAAGTACAAGAAGAAAAACGATCGAATTCAGTCGATGTCATGCCGTTTTGTAACAGGCTTATCGCTTTCAAGTTTTTCTCAGCCTTCTTGTAATCAGCCTCAACATAGTCTTCTTCTTTTTTCTCATAGGTAGTGCCTTCCGAAGATGCGACCAAGATTTTATGTGGTCCGTTCTTTATAATCGTCCAGCACTCCCAATCATGTCCTTTTATGTAGTGTGTCATCATGTTTTTCCAAAGTCCATAATTCTTCCCATCAAAGACGGGACACTTAAGATACTTGGAATCCATTTCACACGTGTAAGGCAGCGGAGTAAAAATAAAATATAAAGATAAAAAGATAGAGGGATCTAGCCTCTTTGCGGTTAGGCAATCAAGAGCACGAGGCTCTGATACCAATTGAAGAGTCTATCACACTCGAAATACTCGAGAGGGGGGGTGGCTGAATTGAGTATTTAAAAATTATGCCTACTTTTTATTTTATATCAAGGTAATTAATTACTTAAAGTTTATTGATTAAACTTTAACTAATTAACTAATTGATTATGAACGTAATGAAATGACTGAAACGAAAGATGCAAAGACACACGATATTTGAAGTGGTTCAGCTTCACACGTCGAAGCCTACGTCCACTATTCTCGATTAATAATTTTAGTACCTTACTCCGGATTACAAAATTATCAACCCAACTCGTATAGTTAACTCTAACTATAACTCGATTTGAATATCACTAGATATTCGATTTGACTATCTTAAGTTACTAAGAAATCACTTGATTGTTCTTCTAAGTGTTCACACAATTAAACGAGTAAGAAACAATATGAAGTACTATTATCTTATGACGTAATCTTAAGAAAGATAAGCAATTTGATGAGCACGACTTTTCGCAATATTTTCAAAAACAAAACATTAAGACAATTAAGAATTAAACTCAAATATGTTTTGCAAGGATTGTAGTATTTCAAAAAGCTTACTTAAACAAGGAATGATCAATTGTATTTATAGTAGAAGAGGGAACTAGGGTTTGCACGAAACCCTAGGATGTCGTGAGATAGGCGGCAAAGACTTCAAGAGATAAATCTTGATCTCTTTCCTAATTAAATCCAATATATTATAGTTTAGGTAAATAAGATAAAAGTAAATCTTATTTGTTATCTAAAACTATATCTTTTAAGAAGTTAGAATAAGTAAACAAATCAAATAATATATTATAAAGATAGGAAAATATCTTATATAAATATAAGCTAGATTTGATTAGATAGGTTACTTAAGCACAACAACCTCACACGCCCCAATGGTTTTGCGACTCACTAACTAAAACCCTAAGCCCGTGCCCATCTTGGATAAAAACCTATCTTCATGAATTAGGATTAGGTTAAATAGACTAGCAAACCCTAGGTAGCATGACGACCCATAAGTCGTTTTACTAACCAATAGGGATATGCAAGTCATCCATTATAACAACCCATAATTCAGCTCTACTATATACACAAATGATTTCGAAATATGTTTAAAGAATTTTATCCTTTGAAAAATGATTTTAAAAACTATTAAAATCGTGCCATTAAAATGCTACCTAAAGTTATAGTAGAAACAGCTATAACTTTAAGTTTGGTTAGTAAAGTTATAGGTGAAATAGCTATAACTTTACTTTCCCAATACTCTTATCTTAAGATACCGTCATTAGATGAAGACCTATACTAACTAATCTTCCTGGAGATCTTCAGTAAAGGATCTTCTCTTTATCTTGACCAAAAGCTCTTCATCTTGAGCTTTGTTAAAGACTTGATCTAGCCTTTTGCTTGAATGATCATCATACTTGAAACTTGTTACAGTTGCTTATGATGCTTTAAGAACCTTTAATGTTATAGCTCAATTTCGCTATAACATGACTTGAATGATGCTTCACAAATCTTCAATGTTATAGCTAAGAGAGCTATAACATTACTTGCTAAACTTGTAATCCTATGTTATTCTAACAAAGACTAAACAAACGATTACAAGCAAGAGTATATATAAAACGAAGCACACACTTGTCATTATCAAAACTTAATCATATATCTATATGGTTCAACAGGTTGGATATTTTCCTCAACTCGAATCCTGCAGATGTAAGCACAGTATGAAATGACCCAGAAAAAATCTACTTAGCCTCCAGTTACGGCAAACCGTGAGAAAGAAACCAAAGTCACCCAAAAACTGCCTTAATCTCAAGAGACAGTCGACAGTCAAAAGAATCGACTCTAGGAACACAATGGATGTCCTATCCACGACCTGGCACCGAATGTTTTAAAAATTTAGGACTCCATTACGTTGTCACAAAAATTTGTCCTACGAGGTATCGTTATAATCTCGTATTTGTGAACGATCAGTCAACCGTTTGACTTATGGCTCGTTGAACCCACCATCAATCAACTGCACAATATAATAGCCAGAGTTATCAGCTCTTGTAGGCGATTACGGACCAAAACAAAATATAATGTAATTCAGTTCACTTTGTGGCGTTCAAAGTTGTCAGTACAATCCACATGAAAAACAAAATATTATATAAAAACGATGAAGTTATGAATAGTATATGAAAAAGATAATGTATCAAATCCATAATCAACTACTACAACTCAGGAACACGTTTAATTCCCATGGAAATAACGTGCCCTACATGCTTATCATAATTCAATGGTTTAGTGAGAGGATCCGCGATGTTATCATCCGTCGCAATCTTGTCAATCACTATCTCTTCTTGCTCCACGTAATCACGGATCAGGTGAGCTTTCCGATGTACATGTCTAAATTTGTTGCTAGACTTAGGCTCCTTAGCCTGGAAGATGGCACCTCTATTGTCACAATAGATGGTGATCGAGTCATTCGAAGTAGGAACTATCGTAAGTCCTTGTAAGAATTGACGCATCCATATCGCTACCTTAGCTGCTTCCGAAGCGGCATAGTACTCGGATTCAGTGGTAGAATCTGCTACAACACTCTGTTTCAAACTCTTACAGCTGACCGCAGCACCATTAAGAGTGAAGACGAACCCGGACTGAGATTTTGAATCATCTCGATCCGTTTGGAAGCTAGCATCTACGTAACCGGTTGCGCATAGCTTAGTATCTCCTCCATAAGTCAATACCCAATCTTAGTCCTCCGTAGGTACTTGAGGATGTTTTTAACAGCTATCCAGTGTGTTTCACCTGGAGTCTTTTGGTACCGACTCGTCATACTCAATGCATATGCCACGTCTGGACGTGTGCATATTATGGCATACATGATCGATCCTATTGCAGATGCATAAGGAACACGACTTATGCGCTCAATCCCTTCAGGCGTCGTGGGTGACTGAGACTTGCTCAACTGCATCCCGGACGTCATAGGAAGGTTCCCCTTCTTGGAGTTGGTCATGCTGAACTTCTCAAGAATCTTATCCAAATAAGACTCCTGACTAAGTGATAACGTCCGTCGTGATCTATTCGGTAGATACGGATTCCCAAAATGCGTTGTGCCTCACCCAGATCTTTCATCTGGAAATGGTTCTTCAACCATTCTTTAACCGAAGATAGGAGAGGAATGTCATTCCCAATCAGGAGTATGTCATCGACATACAATATCAAGAATACAATCTTGCTCCCACTCGACTTGATATATAAGCATGGTTCCTCGACCGATCGAGTGAAGCCATACTCTTTTATCACCTGGTCGAAACGATGATTCCAACTCCGAGAAGCTTGCTTAAGTCCATAAATGGAACGCTTAAGCTTGCATACTTTCTTAGGATGTTCAGGATCTATGAAACCTTCGGGTTGCACCATGTACAACTCTTCCTCCAAATAACCGTTTAAGAAGGCGGTTTTCACATCCATTTGCCAAATTTCATAATCATGAAAAGCGGCAATCACTAAGATTATCCGAATGGAACGTAGCATGACTACAGGTGCAAAAATCTCATCATAATGCAATCCGTGCACTTGAGTGAAACCTTTTGCCACTAGTCGTGCCTTATAGGTATGTGGTTGCGCGTCTACAGAACGCTTTATTTTGTAAAGCCACTTGCACTGTAGAGGTTTTACCTTATTAGGTAAATCAACTAGATCCCATACGTCATTCTCATACATGGAGTCCATCTCGGATTGCATGGCTTCGAGCCATAGCTTTGAGTCAGAACAGGTCATAGCACCTTTATAGGTAGCGGGTTCATTACTCTCTAGTAGTAAAACGTCATTCTCCTCGACCATACCAATGTATCTGTCCGGAGGATAAGAGACTCTACCCGACCTCCTAGTTTCCTCAGGAATATTAACCGTGTCATCGGTTGGAGGAACGACTTCCTCCATCCGTTCCTCGGTTATTGGTTCTGGAATCTCCGACAGCTCGAAGGTTCTATTACTCGTCTTGTTCTCGAGAAATTCTCTCTCTAAGAACGTCGCACTAGCCGCAACAAAAACTCGATGTTCGGTAGGCGAATAGAAGTAATGACCAAGTGTTCCTTTTGGATAACCTATAAATTATGTCTTGACCGATCGCGGGCCGAGCTTATCCTCGTGTCTCCACTTGACATAAGCCTCGCAACCCTAAACCCGAATAAAGGACAAGTTAGGGACCGTTCCCTTCCACATTTCATATGGTGTCTTGTCGACAGCTTTAGTCGGACTTCGGTTAAGTATAAGAGCAACTGACAAAAGAGCAAAACCACATAATGAATCAGGCACTACCGTGTGACTCATCATGGATCGAACCATATTAAGTAAGGTTCGATTTCTCTGTTCGGACACACCATTTAATTGAGGTGTTCCAGGTGGAGTTAACTGTAGAACGATTCCACAGTTTTTAAGGTGTTGATCAAACTCATTTGAAAGATATTCGCCACCCCGATCTGAACGGAGTGCTTTAACCTTTCTACCCAGTTGGTTCTCAACCCTATTCTGTTATTCTTTGAATTTCTCAAAGGACTCACTTTTATGCTTCATTAAGTAGACATATCCGTATCTACTTAAATCGTCCGTAAAAGTGATAAAATATCTATAGCCATCTCTAGCGGTAATTGACATAGGTCCACAAACATCAGTATGTATGAGTCCTAATAGGTCACTAGCGCGCATTCCAACACCTTTGAAGGAAATTCGAGTCATTTTGCCAATGATACATGATTCACACGTGCCATATGTAGAAAATTCGAATGTGGGAATAGTCCCATTGTCGACAAGTTTCTTTACGCGTTTCTCATTTATGTGTCCCATTCGACAATGCCATAGATAGGTTTGATCTTGTCACCAACCTTTAATTTCTTATTATTCACGTGTAATACTTCCGTGGTTTGATCTAAGATGTAAATTCCATTCATGGAAACTGGTTTGCCATAAATCATTTCATTGAAAGAGAAAATACAGCTATTATCCTTTATTGAAAATGCAAAACCATCTTTAGCAAGTACGGAAACAGAAATCATGTTCTTAGACAAACTGGGTACATAGTAATAGTTATTTAAAAATAACTCAAAACCACTAGGGAGTTGGATTACATATGTTCCCTTCGAGACAGCAGCAACTCGTTCTCCATTCCCGACTCGCAGGTCCACATCACCTTTTTCGAGAGGTATGATGTTCTTTAGGCCCTGCAAATAATTACACAGATGAGAACCACAACCAGTATCAAGTACCCAAGTTCCGAAACTTGCATGGTTAATCTCAATCATATGAATATAAGATGACATACCAACAGGAACGACGCGGCCTGCTTTGATGTCCTCACGGTAGACGGGATAGTTCCTCCTCCAATGTCCAGTCTTGTGACAATGGTGGCACTCAATGTCACCGCCCTTGCTCTTTGCCTTGCCCTGTGAGCCACTAGTCTCACCAGGCGCACTCTTACCGTTTCCTGGCTTTTTAAACTTTGGCTTACCTACAGCTAGGTCGCCATGAGCCTTGCCCTTACCTTTACCCTTGTTGGAAATCGTGAGAACATCCCGCTTTATGCTCCCACTCAATTTCATATCCTTCTCGGTCTGTACGAGAAGGGAGTGTAGCTCATGAGGACTCTTTTTCAAGTCATTCATGTAGTAGTTCGCCCTAAAAAGGGCAAAACCATCATGAATAGAATGAAGCATTCGGTCAATGACAATGCTCTCACTGATTTTGCAATCAAGAGCCTCCAGCTTCTCGACATTCTCAATCATGTGAAGAATGTGTGGGCTAACCGGTTGGCCCTTCTGGAGTTTCGCATCAAAGAAGCGACAGGTATGCTCATATGTAACGATTCTCGGTGCTTTTGAGAACTCGTTAGTGAGCGTGGTGAAAATCTTGTTCGCACCTTGGGCAATGAAGCGTCTCTGCAAATTGGTTTCCATTGCAAAGATGAGTACGTTCTTTATCGCACCCGCTTCCATAACGAAGTCACTATAAGCGAGTGACTCGTTGAGTCCTGCATTGGGGCCTGGGTTTACCGGTATTGGCTCAGTTAAGTACCTGAGCTTACCGTCAGCAATGGCAGCATTCCGTAGTGTTGCCTCCCAGTCCGCAAAGTTGGACCCGTCGTTTTTCAGACGTGTGAACTGATTCATTTGGTCCATGAATATTTTCAGCCAGGACTCGCGTCCAAGTGTGGCACTAGGCATTTGGATTGCGTTATTTCCAGACATTTTGTTGTATCAGTAAAATAAACGTGTTCTACACTGCGAAAAGAAGAATAAATAATAAGCATGTGCATCGATTTTAATTTAAGTCTAAAGATCTAATGTCATAACGCGAAGACTCAAAACATTTATACAATTGACCTTCCTCAAGAATAATATAAATGATCCCAAGACTCAATTATCTGTAAATTGATAAGCTAACCTTTTAGCTAATTCTACCGTTAGAATTCTTGGTCGTTAAATTTCTGTAAATTCTATCTTTAGTCCATCATAATCACGAGAAACTCTTCGGACTATGATGTTGAGGTAAACTAAGTCAACACAACTACTTACCCAACGTAGAAGGGGTCATATTATGCCTACCGACGAAGAAGGGATTCATAGTTGTTTGCCCTTATAAAGACTAATCTCAATTTCCGTTTTAGAGAAAGATCCCATCAGCTTTTTTTTTAATTCCTTTTAAGTGAACTAATATCTAGCATGCGAGAATGAATAAACTAAGGTTATGGCTTAATAAGACTGTGACATCTGTATGTCCATGAAAACTAACATACAACCTATATGAGTCAATTTTCATGCATTTTATTAGTAGGTGGTTTGGTTTTAGGCGGAATATGATGCATAAACTATCATGTGAATGAAAAGCAATATGAATGAAAACGTAAAAGCAATAATAAAGTCCTAGTGTGGCCTATCCTATCAAAATGAACATTAAATACAAGTTTGGAATCCATCCTTGGACCTGAGAAGCTTGTCTTGATGTTCCATCTTGATCCATGTAGCAGGAGTGAGCTCCAATCTCCATCTTTAGTCTTCTTTTGAAAAATACAATAAATAAAATTTACATAATAAACCTATTTATTACATTCTAATTTCAAAACCCAAAACTAAAGGAAAAATAAAGGAGATTCGAGATCTCATAATTACATAAAAATTATGTTTTCTTCATTACGAAAACATAATTAACTAAGGCCACACTAAGTATTACAAATTACAACCGATTGCAAAAAAATACGTAAATAAATTCATTCAACGATACATTCAACAAAAATAAAATGCATCAACTAAAAATAAATTAAACATACATGACACAATTCCTTAATTATGTTGATTAATTTATCCAAACCACCTATTTAATTGATCAAATTAAGTGACAATTCCGCAATTAATCACATTAAATTTAATCTTAATTCATATTAAACTTGTAATATGAATTTAATCCATCAAAATTTTAAACTGCTTTAAAATAATTAGGTATCCTTAAATTGTGAACCGTTTCACAATAACTAATTGGCCAAAACAAACAAAAAAAACAAAATCCTTTATTTCTTTTAATGTCTCGGCAAAAAAAAACAGAGAAACAAAAAAAACTTATTTCAGCTCGGCCGAAAAAAAACAGGAAACAATTTTTTTTTTCTTTTCTTACGGTAATTCCTCAAAAAAAAAACGAATCAGCCCCTAATCTTTTCTCGGTTTTTCAGCAAAAACCGAATAAAAAAACAAAAAAAAACCTTTTTTTTTATGTTCTGCCCAACACGTGAACAGTACCAGAAACTGGAGAAAAAAAAAATTCACGGCAAAAAAAAATTAAAACAGCCGTCAAAATTTTTAAATAGGCATTATGCCCTAAATATCAAAAAACATGATTATCGATGAACAAAAATCGTTTATGGTTGCTATTAACAAGATTAGCATATGAATTAATGGAACAAGATTAACCGTATATGCCAAATACTATATAGCAAAAACAAATTTTTATATCATCAACACGACAATTCCCATTTACATTCTAACTTAATCTGCATTAAATCAAAACATCTACCAATTTTTCATATAATCATTCTAACTGATTAAAACAACAATATGAAAAATAAAATTGGAAATATCATCAAGAAAAGGAACAAAAACCGGCTGCTCAAAAAAAAATTTCCAATCGGCATAAAAAATTTTCAGCCGTGCCCTTTTTTTTCCTTTTTTTTTCGAAACCCTAAAAATTGTTTGCATCCAATTTTTATGAAAATCATCAAAATAAAATTCGTGGCCTTAGCTCTGATACCACTTGTAGGATTTATCTGTATGCATCCCTTTAAATTCAAGGATTATAACGAATAATGAAGTGATGATAACGAGTCATAAAACTAAATTGCAAAACAAAAGCATAAAGGATTAAGAAATAACCTTCGGTCCTAGCAAATACGGCCTAAGAACAATATCAAAGTAGATATTCGCCTATCAGTTGCACCCAAGACGATATGAGATATGCCCTTTGATTTTGCTAGAATCGATCCAAAAATCACTGATTATTTTTTTAGGTTTTGTGTTTTGTTGAGATGAGAGGCAAGAATGGGAATAGAATTAGGTTAGAAAAATTCACCCCCTCTCCTCTCTTTAACCGTGTAAAGGAGAGTAATTAGGGTAGTGTTAGGCCCAATTTAGCCTGGTCTGATTGTAACCTAGCCTGGCCTTATTAGGCTGATTGGGGCAACCAGAGTCCGGGCAAGTATAGTTATTATTTGACAGGAGAAGAACACCAGAGGATAAATAAGCTGTTATACACCAGGAAGAAAAGCCTGATAATGATATTAAGATAGCTTGATGGAACTCTCCAGCAAGACGGTTGATCAGCAAGCAAGCAAGACAGTTATACACATGCCCTATTATCACGGAAGACCAAGTCCAACTCTAAGAATAGTATATTTCCACGTACCAGATCGTGCAAAGGAATATAAGCCAAAGTTTGTTGAAGAAGACTGGGTCAAGCGGATAAATAGGAAATGTGCCTTATTTTCTAGCTAACAACTGAAAACGGTCAAGAGGAACGTTGGGTGGCATCCAACGTTAATTTTTGAAGAGTATAAATAGCACTATTTAACATTTGTAAAGGAGATACGTTTTTTCTCATTATTCTCTACTGAATACTCATACTTACATACAAGATTTGTAATCGGCTTATCAAAGAAATACAATAACACTATCTATATTCAATCTCCTCTATAATTCTTCTATAATTTTATCCCTAATTTACAGAACTAGATACCCTTTTTTCACAATAATTAGGCCTGATCCCTTCAGAGAGAATCCTGCTAAAACAATTGGCGCCCACCGTGGGGCATCTAGTTCATTAATCGAAAAAATTCCTTTTTTCATTCTTCATTTAATATTCACATACAAAAATGGTAGAACTCACCCCAGAACAACAATTGGCGGCTGCCTTGGCAAAGATTAAAGAGTTGAAGATAATTCAAGAAAAGGCAGCCCAAGCAGAAGCTGAAATCAGTAGACTGAAGGAATCTGAGTCTAACCTGAAAAAGAAATTGGAAAATCAGGCTTCAGGCTCTAAGACCAGATTCGAACCAGGAACCCCATTCTCATCCATTATCAAAAATATTGACTTTTCCAATTTTGGAACTCCGGAGAAGGATACCTCATCCGGCACCCAAATCATCCCCAATGATGAAACAAACAAAACTGAAGCAGCAATAATGATGGCTATGCTTCAGGAAATTCAAAAACTCCACAACAAAATAGAAAATATACCGGAGTACGGACCACTCGTGGTCAAGTAGAAGTTGACAACTTCGCTGACTCACCCTTTGCAGATGAAATTGCAAAAATTGATCTCCCCAAGAAATTTACCGTCCCATCCATGAGAACCTATGATGGGACCTCTAATTCACAAAATCGCGTTGCCATATTCAAACAGAAGATGTTAGCCGCCTCAATACCCAGTGAACTCAGGCAGGTCTTCATGTGTAAAGGCTTTAGTACAACCCTGACCGGAGCAGCATTACAATGGTTCATCAAACTCCCAAATAGAAGTATCAAGAATTTTGCAGAATTGGTCAATGCCTTCAATCAACAATTCGCAAGCAGCAGAGACATGGCCAAGAGACCCAGTAACCTGTTCAGGGTAAAGCAACCTCCTGAAGAATCTCTCAAAGAATTCTTGGCAAGATTTGTCAAAGAGAAGGTAGCCATTCCCAGGTGTGACGAAGAGACAGAAGTAGAAGCCTTCAGGCAAGGAGTCCTGCTTGACAGTGACATCTATGCAGACTTAACAAAAAAAGCCTGCCCAACCTTTGCCACTGTTCAATCCATCGCCTTAGAACATGTCAGATTGGAGGAAGATCTCAACTTCAGAATAAATTCGTCCGGAGGAAAACAAGGCTATGGACACACTAACAAGAAAAGCTCCTACCAGAAAGGAGGCAACCCCAGATCAGCACCATATTCCAGGCCTGAACAATCTGAAGTCAACATGGCACAAGAACACAAAGGTAACCTTTCTAGCCTACCAACTATTCCTGAATATAACTTCTCTATAAATACTGCAGGATTAATCAAACGCCTGGAGAGCTTGGGGAACACGGTCAGATGGCCCAAAAAATCCAACAACCCCAGGAAAGATCCAACGAGATGGTGTGACTTCCACCAGGACATCGGGCACACCACAGAAGAATGCATCCAACTCAGGAAACAAGTAGCATACCTCCTAAAGAAAGGTTATCTGAAGGACTTAATCCAGCAGCCAAAGAACAAAGATGAAGGACAAAACAAGAGAGATTCAGGGAACGGCAGAGATCCTCCTCCTCCTCCCCCATCTATGAAGTCAAGTTCATAAATGGAGGATCGAAATCGTGGTCCGACCAGCTCGGCCGCCAAAAGAATATCCAGGGAGTCTAGACTTCAGCCCCCTCTTAGATCTAAGTCATTGCCTGCTATTACTTTTGATGACTCAGACTTGCAGGGAATATCAGATCTACACCATGACAGCTTGGTAAGTACCATGCAAATTGGCACAGCTAAGGTATCAAGAATTCTGATATACGGGGGCAGTTCAATCAATTTGGTGATGCTTGGCGTCCTCAAGGCTATGAAGATAGATGAAGAGAAGATCATCAAGAAATCCAGCGTCCTGGTTGGGTTCAGCGGAGAAACAAAGAACACCCTGGGAGAAATTAACCTGCCAACCTATGTGGAAGGTGTGGCTTCATATGAAAGATTCGGGGTAATGGATTGCCTATCCTCATATAACGTAATCCTGGGCAGACCATGGATCCACAACGTCAAAGCAATCCCATCAACATACCATCAAGGGAGAACAAAGGACGGCTCAGGAATGCTACACCCAGGCTTTGAAACCCTCAAAGTCAGGTAAGTCCCTTGTATAGCAATTAAATTCACCTGTCAGGAAAGAATATATTGCACAATCACAGATGGAAACAGGAGAGGTCATTCTGGACCCAGAATTCCCCGACAGAAGGTACTTGTAGGGTCGGATGCACGGACTCGGTCGGACCAACTGGTCACTTTCTCAAAACTAAAATGTCATGTTTTGCTTGGTCACATTTTGATATGACTGGAATAGATGCTGATATTATAACCCATAAGTTAAATATTGACAGATCCTTTAAGCCCGTACAAAGCAAAAAAAGAAGAAAATTTGTCACGCAGAGAGGCATGAAATCATCAACCAAGAAGTTGACAAGCTATTGGACATGGGAATGATCGGGGAAGTAATGTACCCCCGACCGGCTTGCAAATGTAGTAGTCGTCCAAAAGAAAAACGGCAAATGGAGAGTCTGTGTAGACTACACCAACCTAAACAAGGCCTGCCCCAAAGATCCATTTCCCCTGCCACACATCGATGCAATGGTGGATGCCACTGCAGGCCACGAGATGTTAACATTCATCGATGCCTCCAGTGGATTCAACCAAATAAAGATGCACCCTGTAGATCAAGAAAGTACAGCTTTCATCACTGAAAGAGGAATATACTGTTATACTGCTATGCCCTTTGGATTAAAGAATGCAGGTGCAACCTATCAAAGGTTAGTCAACATGATGTTCAAAGATCAAATAGGAGATACCATGGAAGTCTACATAGACGACATGGTAGTCAAGTCAAAAAAGGCAGAAGACCACGTCAAAGACCTGGAAGTAGACTTCCAAATACTGGAGAAATTCAATATGAAGCTCAATCCACAAAAGTGCCATTTTGGAGTCTCAGCATGCAAATTCTTGGGCTATATGGTGACAAAAAGAGGGATAGAAGCCAGCCCTGAACATATCAAAGCCATCCTGGAGCTAGAACCACCAAAGACAGTCAAAGACATACAAAAGCTGATAGGAAGGATAGCAGCCCTGAACAGATTCATTTCAAGATCATCAGAAAGGTGCAAATCATTCTATAATCTGCTAAGGAAAAACAAGGACTTTCAATGGACCCATGATCATCAGGCTGCCTTTGAAGATCTAAAAACATATCTATCCTCTCCTCCCTTACTGGCAAAACCAGTCAAAGACGAACCCCTGACAGTATACCTGCCAGTCACGGAAACTGCTGTCAGTGCAGTCCTGGTCAAAGAAGAGGACGGACAACAACACCCTGTCTACTACGTAAGTAAAAGTCTACTAGATGCAGAGATCAGGTATGGCCTACTTGAAAAATACGTTTTAGCTTTAATTATGAGTTGCACAAAATTAAGATCATACTTTGAAAGCCACCCTATAATAGTCAGAACCAATCTTCCTATCAAGTCTGTACTTAAGAAACCAGAATTGTCCGGACGAATGTGCAAATGGTCAGTCCAGCTAAGCACATACAACATAACATTTGAACCAAGGACAGCAATTAAGTCACAAGCACTAGCAGATTTTGTGGCTGATTTTAGTCAAGCCCTAGAACCCGACCTAATAAAAGAAGTAAATAGACTGACCAACGACCAAATAGACCTAGAATGGACCCTATTTGTCGATGGTGCAGCCAACATGAGGGGCACAGGCCTGGGGGTAGTACTAAAATCGCCACAGGGGGATAAGATAGTACAAGCTATAAGCTGTGCATTTGAAGCTACCAACAATGAGGAAGAATATGAAGCCCTAATAGCTGGATTAAAGGTATGTATTGACCTTGGTGTACAAAACCTAAAGGTACGTACTGATTCCCTTCTTATTTCAAATCAAGTAAATGGAATATATATTGCAGAAGACTCAAAAATGATGCTTTATTTGGAAGTTGTCCAAAATTTAAAATCAAAATTCTGCAATTTTAATATTGACCAAATTCCCAGGGACTTGAATACCCAGGCCGATGCCTTAGCCGGCCTAGGATCCAACTTCAGTCCCCTTGACTTTGACAAAATACCCATCGTACATTTATTAGAACCTGCAATAAATAAGCAAGATGAAAGTTTCCCAATATATGTTGCCAATTCTTGGACAAAACCTTACTGCGATTGGCTACAACAGGGAATCCTTCCTCTAACTAAGCAAGATGCCAGGGCACTAAAAATAAAAGCTGCTTCATATACTATTATTAACAACGTGCTTTTTAAGAAATCGCAGGCAGGGCCATACCTCAGATGCCTGGAACCACAAGAGGCTGAACAGATATTATCGTAAATCCATGAAGGATCGTGGAAATCATAAAGGCGGAAGGAGCCTGGCAAGCAAGGTACTCGAACAGGTTAGTTATTATTGGCCCACCTTGAGGGTCGATTGCCGGAATTCAGTTCTAAATGTGAAGCTTGCAGATTCATGGACCATATATCCATCACCATCCGAGGAACTACATTCCATATCCGCACCCTGGCCATTTATGAAGTGGGGCATGGATATAGTAGGGAAACTACCTCAAGCACCCGGACAAAAAGTTTTCATGCTAGCAATGACCGACTACTTCTCCAAGTGGATAGAAGCCGATTCATACAGGCAAGTCAAAGAAAAGGATGTCATAGCATTCATCAAACACAACATCATATGTAGATATGGCATCCCCTCCGAAATAGTATGCGACAATGGCACGCAATTCGTGGGAAAAAGAACAAGAAAGCAGCCCTTCCGTGCTCAATGGAACATCAACCTGGTAACCTCCACGCCAGGATATCCAAAAGCTAACGGCCGGCAGAATCCAAGAACAAAGTAATAATCACCTGCATAAAGAAGAAGCTAGAAAGAAGGAAAGGCAGATGGGTCAAGAGCTCCCCTTGGTCCTCTGGGGTCGACAGAACCACGCCTAAAACATCCACAGGCCAAACCCCTACTCCTTGGTCTATGGATGTGAAGCAAGTAATCCCAGTGAGATCGACATTCCATCGCCGGATGCGGCTGAACACGATAACGAGTAATATACCTCTAATGGAGGACAACCTGGACTTAACGGAAGAGCTAAGAGATGCGCCAAAGAATAGATTGGCAAAGATATCAAGCAAAGAGTTGCAAAAAGCTACAACAAGACCGCCAAAGCTAGAGTATTCAGGGTAGGAGACCTTGTCCTCAGAAAAGTCTTTCAAAACACAAAAGAGAAGAATCTTTGGCAAATTGGCCCCAACCGGGAAGGTCCCTACCGATTGACTCAATAGTCGGCCGGGGAGCTTATAGATTACAAACCCTGGACGGCGAAATGATTCCAAGAGCTTAGAATATTGCACACTTAAAACTATTTCACATATAAAATATACCTCCCAGTCCAGGTATAATTTTCATCTTAACATTTCTTGCTTGACCTGATATGAAACTAAATGTATGATACTTGCCATTATATGAATAAATGTCTTATATAATTTCTTCCATTATGTGCCCAAGTACTTGCCAATATTCTCATATTTCCTTTTACCGAGTAGAATCTTCAATATTTGTTTTACATACTGCACTTTACTTAAAACAAATCTTAAAGATTGGGGCCACCCCACGATATCCAATCGATACCCAACTTTCGATTTGCAAAAAACAGCCTTAAAATATTGAGCTCAATTTAATATACAAATCTGGAAAACCTTTTCCTGGCTTGTATAACATAGATGGGTTATAAGCCCTCCCGACAGCGGGGGACATAAGCCCTCCAGGACATGTGCAATAACCCCACCCATAACACAATGAATCTGGCCAGATCCAAAGACAAAAATGGCCCGATCCAGTTGAATAACTGGCCAGATCTAGTACACATCCAACACTACAAATGTACCTTATCAAAACACAAAAAGAAACCAACAAAGACCAAATATTTATTCATCCAAAATAGCCGGCCTTACCACATACCTAATAATTATCCATTCCAGGAACATCCCCCCTGGATGGGCCAAAATATACCTAATAAATATTCATTCCAGGAACATCCCCCTGGATGGGCCAAAATATACCTAATAAATATTCATTCCAGGAACATCCCCCTGGATGGGCCAAAACGAAAAACAAAAACATAAATCTAAGCAGGTTTCGAGCCAGTAACCGACTCACAACCATCCACCATTTCCTGATCACCAGATTTTTCCTTGGAAGGAGGAGAATCCACTTCTTCTTCTTGACCCATATTGGCCAAATCAGGATACTGAGTGTCCAGAGCTGTCTCATCCCGATCCGGATCCCAATTAACCCGGTCAGATTCCGGATCCCTCATAGCATCAACCCGTTCTTTCCCAAAGAAATACCGAGCAAAGATCAAGCAAGCCGCGCCTCCACTAGCTCCTTTTCAAAGACACCAAGCTCTTCATTTTTCTCGGTGATCCGCATTGCACGCTTCTCGTGACCAGCTCCTCCTCGACAGTCTTGACTCTTCCCTTACAGCCTCCAACTCTTGCCTGACAACCTTCTCAGCATTTTTTGCAGCCACCTCACAAACCAAAGCAGCCCTAGATGCCTCTCTAGCTGTCCCCAGCTGAGATTGAAGTACTACCTCATTACCTCTGGAAGTGTGCAGCTCACGATTAACTTTATCTAATTTCTCTTCCAAGCTAGAAACCCTAGCCAGGCATCCCCGAGCCGACAAGCAGAGCCAACCCGGCATCCAATCCCTACAAGAAACAAAAGAAAGTCAATCAGCCAAATATAAAGCAACACAAAGAACACATAACAATTAAAATATCCCTTTACAACTAACCTCCTTAGCTTGAGAAGCAAGTTCAGCGGCCTTTGTCACAAGAGAAGACAAGATAGAAACCACCTTAGTAGAAGACTCAAGGGTATTAGCAGATAAAAGCTGGCCGCTCATACTAGCAGAAAATTCATTTATCTGTGCCCGGTCAGCATCCATATCATCCATCCTAGCAGACACTTGCCTGACACTCCTTATTGGTTGAGCTTGAATAGGCTCTTTCTCTCTCCCTTCCTCTTCAGGAATAACATCTTCCCTCCTCCTTTTGGAAGCCTGAACAACCTCCGGTGATACTAGCCTGGGTGGATCCTGGGGAGGCTGGACATCAGAAACCAAAATGTCAAGCGTCTTGTCACTCCCACTAGCCTCCTGGCTCATGGACTGTTCAGCAATTCTAGCCACACCAGCCTTTAAATCTTTTGCAGTAAAGCTGGTCAATCTAGCAGAAGACCTGAATACTGAATATATAAAGAATATACATAAATATCAGAAGAGAAGCGATAAGAAGACAACAATTGACATAAAGACATATAGAAGACATACAGGAAAGAGCAGTGGAGTTAGGCTTGCCTTTGAGTACTTTGACCACACTCAGCTTGGTCTTCATATACTGGGGCAATAAATCCCTGCCCAGACTAGCAGGCCAAGCCCTCTCTTCCTCAGGAATAGAAAGGAAAGCCTCTATCCTTGAAATAGCCTCCTCGTCAAGAGGGTCGAAGTTCCAATCAGGAGCTACAAATATTACCAAAAAATGCACAGGTAAAACTTAAATATCCTAATTTCGTTTAATATAAATTGCAAATTAAGAGTACAGGAAACCTACCACTCTCCAAAGGAGCATATCTCAAATAATCAAAGCCTGACCCCAGACTCTCAGTCCGGATAAACAGGAAAGTCTTCGCCCAGCAATGACTGACTACTTCTCCAAGTGGATAGAAGCTGATTCATACAGGCAAGTCAAAGAAAAGGATGTCATAACATTCATCAAACGCAACAACATATGTAGATATGGCATCCCTTTTGAAATAGTATGCGACAATGGCACGCAATTCGTGGGAAAAAGAACAGCAACTTTCTGTGCTCAATGGAACATCAACCTGGTAATCTCCACACCAGGATATCCAAAAGCTAACGGCCAGGCATAATCTAGTAATAAAGTAATAATCAGTTGCCTAAAGAAGAAGCTAGAAAGAAGGAAAGGTAGATGGGCTGAAGAACTCCCCTTAGTCCTCTGGGCTGACAGAACCACACCTAAAACATCCACAGGCCAAACCCCCTACTCCTTGGTCTATGGATGTGAAGCAGTAATCCCAGAAGAGGTCGACATTCCATCAGCCAGATGCAGCCTGAATACAATAACGGGCAACATACCTCTAATGGAGGATAACCTGGACTTGACGGAAGAACTAAGAGATGCAGCCAGCATTAGAATGGCAGCATATCAGCAAAGAGTTGCCAAAAGCTACAACAAGACTGTCAAAGCTAGAGTATTCAGGGTAGGAGACCTTGTTCTCAGAAAAGTTTTTCAAAACACAAAGGAGAAAAACGCAGGCAAATTGGCCCTAACCTGGGAAGGTCCCTACCTGATTGACTCAATAGTCGGCCAGGGAGCTTATAGGCTACAAACCCTGGACGTTGAAATGATCCCAAGAGCTTGGAATATCGCACATTTAAAACTATTTCACATATAAAATATATTCCCCAACCCAGGTATAATCTTTACCTTACCACTTTCTGCTTGACCTGATATGAAACTAAATGTATGATATTTGCCATTATATGAATAAATGCCTTATATGATTTCTTCCATTATGTGCCCAAGTACTTATCAATATTCTCGTATTCCCCTTTAACGAGTAGAATCTTCAATATTTGTTTTGCATACTGTACTTTACTTAAAACAAATTTTAAAGATTGGGGGCCACCCCACTAATATCCAACTTTCAGTTGCAAAAATAGGCCTTAAAATATTGAGCTCAATTTAATATACAAACCTGGAAAACCTTTTCCTGGATTGTATGACATAGATGGGTCATAAGCCCTCCAGACAGGCAGGGCACATAAGCCCTCCAGACAGGCAATAACCCCATCCATGACACAAAGAACTGGCCAGATCCAGCACAAAAAACTGGCCCGATCTAGTCGAATAACTGGCCAGATCCAGTACACATCCAACACTACAAATATACCTTATCAAAACACAAAAATAACCCAACAAAGACCAAATATTTATTCAAAAACCGAAACAAAATATTCATTCAAAAAACCAGCCCTACCACATACCTAATAATTATTCATTCCAGGAACATCCCCCCTGCATGGCCCAAAACGAAAAGCAAAAACACAAATCTAAACAGGCTTCGAACCAGTAACCGACTCACAACCATCCACCATTTCCTGATCACCAGATTTCTCCTTGGAAGGAGGAGAATCCACTTCTTCTTCATGACCCATATTGGCCAAATCAGGATACTGGGTATCTAGAGCTGCTTCATTCCGATCCGGATCCCACTTAGCCTGATCAGATTCCGGATCCCTCATAGCATCAACCCGGCCTTTCCCAAAGAAGTACTGAGCAACATCAGCAAGCTGCGCTTCTACCAACTCCTTTTCAGCACCAAGATCTTCATTCTTCCTCGGTGATCTTGCATTGCACCGCTTTCTCAGCCAACTCTTTCTTGACGGCTTCCAGCTCTCCCCTTGCAGCCTCGAGCTCTTGCCTGATAACTTTCACAGCGTTTTTTGCAGCCACCTCACAAACCAAAGCAGACCTAGATGCCTCTCTAGACGACCCCAGCTGAGATTGAAGTACTACCTCATTACCTCTCGATGTGTGCAGCTCACGGTTAACTTTATCTAATTTCTCTTCCAAGCCAGAAATCCTAGCCTGGGCATCCCTGAGCTGACAAGCAGTACCCAACCCAGCATCCAATCCCTACATAAAAACAAAAGAAAATCAATTAGCCAAACATAAAGCAACACAAAGAACACATAGTAATTAAAAAAGGCCCTTTGCAACTAACCTCCTTAGCTTGAGAAGCAAGAGCAGCAGCCTTTGTCACAAGAGAAGACAAGATAGACACTACTTTAGTAGAAGACTCAAGGGTATTGTCAGATAAAAGCTGGTCGCTCATACTAGCACAGAAATCATTTATCTGTGCCCGGGCAGCATCCATATCGTCCATCCGAGCAGACACTTCCCTGACACTTCTGATTGGTTGAGCCTGAATAGGCTCTTTCTCTCTCCCTTCCTCTTCAGGAATTACAGCTTCCCTCCTCCTTTTGGAAGCCTGAATGACCTCTGGGGATACTACCCTGGGCGGTTCCTGGGGAGGCGGGACATCAGAGACCAAAATGTCAAGCGTCTTGTCGCTCCCACTAGCCTCATGGCTCTTGGACTGTTCAGCAATTCTAGCAACCGCAGCTTTCAAGTCGGCTGCACTAAAGTTGGCCAACCTAGCAGAAGATCTGTATACTGAATGTATAAAAAAATACATAAAAGTATCACGAGAGAAGTAACAAAAATACAACAATCAACACCAAGATATAAAGAAGACATACAAGAAAGAGCAGTGGAGCCAGGCTTGCCTTTAGGTACTTAGACCACACTCAGCTTAGGCTTCATATACCGGGGCAACAAATCTCTGCCCAGACTAGCAGGCCAAGTCCTCTCTTCCTCAGGAATAGAAAGAAAGGCCTCTATCCTTGAAATGGTTTCCTCGTCAAGAGGATCAAAGTTCCAGTCAGGAGCTGCAAACATCCCCAAAAATGCACAGGTAAAACTTAAATATTCCAATTTCGTACAATATAAAATGCAAATTAAGAAATACAGGAAACCTACCACTCTCCAAAGGAGGATATCTCAAATAATCCAGGCCTGACCCCAGACTGTCAGTCCGGATAAACAGGTAAGTCTTTGCCCAGCCTTTATCATCTCCAGAGTCCAGGTTACTAATTAATGAAGACATTTTTTACTTAATTCTCAAATTGAAACGACCGGTAGAAGGATTTTTCAGATGATATACTGCCTTGATGTCATTAACGGTAATCACAAGTTTATGTTTAGCACATAAATTTTCTATAGAATGAACAAGTTTCCAAACCATTGGCATGATTTGAAAAGGTGATACTTCCATGGCACGAATATTATCAATCATTAAAGGAGTAAAAGGTAACTTACAACCTGCTTTAAACGCCCATTCATAGATACAGAACCAACCAGGCGACACCCAGTTAGCTCTGACTGGACAAAAATCAGGGATCCAAACCTCAGCCGAGTCAGGGATTAATTTTTTCTCCCTTAAAACCCCATCATAGTTCGTTTTCAGTAGATTTTCTTCAGGGAAAGAGGATTCCAGAGATTGAAGAGCAGAAAAGATAGAATCTTGATATTTAAACGCTATAGCACGAGCAGGAGGATCAATTTCAACCATCTCCTCCTCATGGACGTCTGTGGGTTCAGGTTCAGCCGCGGCTTTCTGGGAAGCAGGACGCTTTTTGGCTCCCATATCCTTTAATTGTTTTATTTATCGTGGTAAATTAATGTTACTTAATGAGAAATTACAGTTAACAAACTGGAATTCCTGGGAAATAGGGAAGAATTTCAGAGAAGATTTAGCAAGAGAAGTGGAAGAACTTTGGTGAAAAATGAACTCATCACAATTACCGTATTTATAGAAGAAGAGTATCGGTGCAAAAACCCTAGAAAACACAAAACTGTCAGCATGACATCATGTAGTTAGCCGTTGCAGTAAGTAACGGTCACTAGAAGTCTAAGAGTCATTGAGTTAATATGATTCTTTTTATTGTTTAGCTCGGTAAATTGACATCTCACCCCTGGCCTGATCCAGCATGGGTAAAATGTCAAGGGGCAATTGTTAGGCCCAATTTAGCCTGGTCTGACTTTAATTTAGCCTGACCTTATTAGGCTGATTGGGGCAACCGAGGACCGGACAAATCTAATTATTATTTGGCAGACGAAGAGTACCACAAGGCAAGCAAGCTACTAAATCCCAGAAGAAGAACCTGATGGTAAGCGCAGAATAGCCTGATAGGACACTTAAGCAGGCTGGATCAAATTGACAAACAAGAAAAACGGTTATATGAACAAATGACCACGTCCTACTCTCATGGAAGACCAAGTCCAACTACAAAGAGCACATTATCTTCACAAATCAGAACGTGCAAGAGGATAAGAACAAAAGTTTATTGAGGAAGAACAAGTAGGGAATGTGCCCTATTTTCCAGCTAACAACTCCAACGATCAAGGGAAACGTTGAGGATGCATCCAACGTCAATACTTGAAGACTATAAATAGCATGGTCTAACAATTTTAAAACACACGAGATTATTCATCATTCCTTTACAATTTATCTATTAATTTCCTGAATATTCAATTGTATACGCTGAACTTATGATCAGCTTGTCTAAGAAATACAAACAACATTATTTATACTTAATTCTTTCCTATTATTTATTTACACTTTTATTCCTAAATTATTGAACTAGATACCCTTATTACTCAATAATCAAGCCGGATCCTTCCAGGGAAAATCCTGCTAAAACAGTAACCATGCACACCACGTACTACATAATGAAAATGTAGGTTGCACTTAGATGGAGTAGAATACACGTAAGAGTATAGGTAGTAGATAGGTAACTGTTGTCACCGACTTAGTTTTACTATAAAAGGACATAAAGTCCATTGCAAAAAGCCATGCACACACAAACTAAATAACAACCAGTTAGAGAAAGCATAAGTACGGCTATTTCGAATAGTAAAACAATTGAGGTATATTTTCTACCCCTTCATCTTAAGTTAATGTAATGAGTAAGTAAGTTATCGTCATAATTACTTAACTGATATTATAATATACCTGAATGATTGTTTATGTGATAAAGTTATGTTATACTTGTATATTTTACGTAATGTGGTTTACGTGAGATATGATTGTGGTACTGTTTGTGTTAATAATTGACGTTATAATACTCACATGATAATGTTAACGTTAAAATACCATTGCTAAGATGTACATTTGGCCAATGTATCATCCGGGACATTATTATTGGAAGGGACCGGACCACATTATTATTTATCCCGTGTACATGGATGTGAGCTCTGAAGTGGGCTCGGCAGGGGGCTCGGCAGGGGGCTCGGCAATTGGCTCCGCCCCGTTATATCCGGATAAAAAGAAAGAAAAAGAGAAAAAAAGGGAAAAAAAAAAAGAGAAAAAGAGAAAAAGAGAAAAAAGAGGAAAAGATTGTTATCCTGTGTACACGGAGGAGGGCATAGCCTAAGGGAGTTTCGGCTCCGTAATGTGGCCATGTTCAATAATAATGACCCGAGTTATATTAATTTGAGTTGGAGGTTATGGGAAATATACTCAACCGGTGGTTGATTGACCCTTTATTTTATTAATCTTTTTCAGGTACAGGAAACAGGGAAGGGCATGAGTGAGGTTGACGCAAGGAAATAGAATAAGGATAATGTATCATAATAAGATAGACCTATCAATAAAACATGTTACTAGATATTTGGTTGTATGCTGAAAAATAATGTAAGCCTTGTATTTCTCTGTATAGGGAAATACGGCGGTAACGCTCTGTAATTTCCGCTGCTATTAATAAAATATACCATTTTGTACTCATGTTGTTTACGGGGCCTTACAAAAGTGGTATTAGAGCTTAGGCTAAAGAATGAAAAAAAATCTGGTCAATAAAACATAAAATTGAGAGAGAGATGGGTCGACGTCCTAGGATTAACGGGTAGCTTATAGGATTTTATCTTAACTAATTGCTTATTAACTTATGTGATTGCCTTATTGACTTAATTATATTGTTATGTGTCCTTTTACTATTTATCATTAGTACACTATTTTATGGTCCTTGAGGACATATCTTTCTATATATGTGCACACTTTTAAGATCATAGCTTACAAAAGCAAAAAAAAAAGCATAAAGAACTACTAGGTTCAGTCTTACTGTCATGTCACAAGGTTAAAGACATTAGAGGATGCGTGAGAAACATAGACTAATTCTATAAATGCGGAGTGAAATAGAGATACTATACATTAGTCATTTAAACTCCCGAACCATGAAAAAATACAATACTATAGAGGTATAATAAATTTATTTTATTGCCCAAAATTGATGGATATAGTCCAAACTAGAGTGCAATAGATTCACTTAACGACAGCGACGTAGCAACTGTCGATGTTTTTCAATAAAGGAATGGTGAAATATTATGTCTGAGGGAGTTCGAGAAGATGATGGTTTTTGTAGTTTATATTAACTAAGAAGGTGTGATATATGTAGGATAGATAAACTGAGTTAAGTGACTGTCACGATTTTCGAAATCCTGACTTGTAAAGGAAAAGAAAAGAGTTTGTCGTATTTGTTATGGAAGAAGAAGGATGTGCCTAACTTTGTGGAGGAATGAGAGGCAGAAGTTAGGAGTGTAGAAAGGAAGTTAATAATGCGATTTTTATTTGATTGGACAAGCTTACCGTTGGAGGCATATAGGAAAAGAGAGAAAACAAAAAAAAAATCGAGTATAAGGGAGTCAATGTAAGTACATTTATGGAGTTCGAATTTTAGAAGCATTTATATGGTAGACACAAGGAGGAAGAATTTTAAAGTTTGGATCAGAAATATTGTGGTTTCATTCCTATATATTGAGGATGTTAAAAAAAAAATTGAGGTTTGAAGGTATAAAGTTTTAGGGGCTTGTAATGTTGAAGTGAATAATTATTCCGGTTGTGGAAAATGTTGGATTAATGACTTTGGGGGTCATTAGTGAGCGTCACAAAGTCTTATTAGAGTTTTGAAGATATTGTGGATTGAGGACTTGGATGATACTATAAAGGGATTTATGGCTAATAGAGTTGTACTTAAGTCGTTTGGATTATGCTAATGAGATTGACATGAATTGGGATACTTAGAGGTAAAAGGAAAGGATAAAAATATTTTCATGTTTTAATTTGTATTTTGAGAATGACTGTGATTTTGGGGATTGAAATTTTGAAGTTGTTGGTTGTTGACAGTAATTAGGTAGTAATTAGGTAATATGCTGGTGATGGTGAAATTTGGATTATAGAGTTTTGCTTCAAAGAAAGTACTAGATTAGTGAATGCACTTTTTGTAAGTTACTTGTGATTAAGATGATAAGATCGTGATATCATGTGATTACATTAATTATTTCATGGATCTATAGATCGTATAGTAGACATGAGTGAAGGTATCTTGTGGGATTAGTGGTTTATTAGGGATTATTAATGTGGGTTACTAAGGAATTGTGGATTAATGGAATATTAAGGATTAGAGTTATGATGTTTTAATTGGGGAACATTTGGATATTTCATGAAGCCCAAATTGAAAGAGCCCAGTTAAGATGAGATGGCCACTTACTGTTTTGAAGGATCGGTATTGAAACAGTATTAACATAAGACAATATCGTAATATTTTGTAGTTGAGATGTCAACTTGGGAAGGGAGCCTAAGTGGTCCGAGAATCTCATATCGTTTAAGAAATTTGAGGTACGATTTCTAATAAAAGCAAAAAAAAAAAAATCCAATTTTTATCTTTTTAAACATGATTCACATGTGTAGTTTATTTATTAACAAGTTATTAAGGCGATAATAAAATTTCTAAGAATACATAAATCACTAGATTAGTAACATGATTAATAATAACAAAGAGAGGATTACAAGCAATAATTATTTATTTCGTAAGATAAACTATAATTATTGCAAATACCGCTACTAATACACATATTAATATCATTACCAAGCTAATGAGTGTCTTCACTTCATTAAGAGACTTTGTAACGGAATTATAAAGCTCATCGGAGGAGATATCGGGTGATTTATTGGATGAATTACCGGATGATTTATCCATAATTTAGAGAGAAGATTTTTTATGAGATTATGGATAAGAAATAAATGAAGTGGGTGGATAAAATGGTTAATTTTTGTGGTGTTTATAGAAAAAAATATTTAAAAAAAAAAAAAAAAAAAAAAAAAGTGTCGGTGGGTACTGTAATACTGTAGCGTCAGTGGGTACTGTTGCGTCAGTGAACAGTAAGTGTCGGTGGAACCGTAAATAAGTAGACAGTCTATTTATGCAGTCAATAAATTAAGTTATATAAAGTGATAATGTATAAATTAGGAAAAGGCAGAGGAAATTGTTTTGAACTTAATATTCAGTGCGCCTATTCCTAGGCATAGAAACTAAGCTATACAATGACGCTTTTAACCAGAAGTTGGTTGATTCTTGGACAAACTAGGAAAGACTATTGGATTTTTACCTAGATAAAAGAGAAAGGGAGGTTTGCATGAGACGAGGTAAAATAGTCGAAGTTTCTCATGGCTTGTAATATAGGAATTCAATACCCCCTTTGTAGGACATATGTGGTAGTAAAGGCACTTAGTGGTAACTGTTTTATTGTTTACCTACCCCTAGTTAGACAATTCGGGATTCAATATGATGATAGAGGAAATTAGATTTAGTTAAATAGTATTGTATGTTTAGAAGATTTAAAAAGATACGGGATTAGAAAAAAAAATAGTTTGACTTATAATGTATGATGGCGGGTTTTATGATTGTGAGAGAAGTGAGTGTACCTAATAGCGGAAATTTTGAAAGAAGGAGACAATAATACACATGTACCCTATATTAGTACACCTTTTAAGGAAGTTATATGTATAAAAACATTTAACATATGTGATGGGGTCATAGGAAACTACGAGGCGCTAGAATTCATTGCAAAATTTCTAACCCGCCAGCAAGCGAAAATTGAACGTCAAAGGCAAGGATGACTTTTACAGCCTTTAGACATTCCATCATAGAAATGGGAGTTGATAGGAGTGAACTTTGTGATAATGTTGCCTTTGACACCAAAAGGAATGAATGAGATATGGACGACTTAGATCGACTAACCAAAATTACACACTTTTTCACAACCGAAACCAGGTGGAACTTTGAATAGTTAACAAAGAGATATATAAAAGAGATTGCAAGATTATACGGAATTTCCAAAACCATCGTATCGGACCGTGACACGAACTTCTTAGCGAAATTTTGGTAAAGTTTCCAAAATGGCATTCGTACTCATTTGAACTATAGCAATACTTTTCACCCACAAACCAATATACAAACACAGAGAGTAATTCAAACTTTAGAGGAATTGTTGAGAGCATGTGTTCTAAAAATTCTGGGGTCTTGGGAATAATATTTGCCCTTGATAGAATTTTCATACAATAATGATTATCGTTCTAGCATTGGAATGGATGCTTTCAAGGCTTTATATGAGAGAAAATGTAGATCCCCTAATATATTGAAGTGATATTGATGAATTGAGGGTCATTGGATCAAACCAGAATGAAGGAAAAGTAGATCTATATACTTAACATATTCATATATGTTTTATGTTAATTTAATCATAAAATTAATTGGTGATCTTATGCATACAAACTATAAACAATATAAAGAAGAAATCTTTATCTTACATTGGAATTTCGGTTTATAAGGGCACAAGAGAGATCTCCTTCTCTCTTGTTCTTGTGCTTTCCTTAATGGAAGAACTAAGATCCAAGTATAGGATCTCTCCCAAAGTATAATACCCAAGGCACACTCTTAATAAAATTAATATTATGAATACTAGTACAATATTAATTTATCATAAAATTGACCCAAAAATCTTTGGTTTTTGGTCTCCTAAAAACCGGTTTAAGAGAGGAAGAATAGGAAGTTTTTATCTTTCTAAAAATTCTTAATTTTTGATGAATGAATGAATTTTCTAATGCACTAAACTATAATCTAGTGCAAGTGATAAAATATAAGGCAAAACCCTTGGTTTTGCTCCTATGAAAAACCGGGTAAGGGAAGAGGAGGGAAGGAGAGTGAGCCAATGCATGCAAGAGTTTGTCTTCACAATGACAACTAGGTTGCATGGCTAGTCTATTAGGGAAAATGATTGTGTTCTCCACTAATATAATCAACACAATATTTGCTTAATCCTCCTCTTAATTTCGGCACTTTCATAAAATGGAATCCATTTTATTTTTGTCAAATTGTCAATATGTCACATTTCATATGTCACATAAAATTGTTATGTATTTTTAACATATTAAAAATCAACGTATTATTAAAAATACGTCATATACAAAAATCGACTTCGTAATTCATAATTACTTGTGCCAAAATATTTTACCAATTATAAATCACAACAATTTGTATTTATAATAATTCATTCAATTTCAATTGTTTCTTTAAACAATAATTTCATCTGAGTAATGAAACAATTCGATTACTCAGACCGTATCTCATTTAATCAAATTTCAATGAGACACGTAAATATTACTTCCAAAATCGTCCGTCAATTTTAAATAATTTAATTGACTCGTAACGTTATACGATCAATTAAATGATCAATTAAGAGTGTTGCCCTTTAGGTATGACCTAGGGGATCAACTGATCACCACCGTCGCACGACAGTAATGTCAAACTCTAGTCAGCCAATCATTACCGATATGTGTGGACCACTTGACAGTAAAATATTACTTCCCAATTGTATTCTTTATAATGAGACTTAAACATGTGATCATCATGATCAACAGTTGTGACCGCATTATTGTCGGAGGACACATATTCCAACACGGGAAACCTCAGACAAAGTGAAAATCATATAAGGGAAAATGGGAACTGTTCAAAGTAGTTGAGCTATCCTTAAAGATGACAAGTGGTATTTCAAGTAGGTGATTCAATTTTTCTTAAGGTAATCACCTACAAAAAAACAAAACAAAAAACAAAAAAACAAAAAAAAAAGGTTATTAGATTCGGGAAACAGAGGGAATTGAGCCCAAGATATATAGGACCATTTGAGATAGTGGAGAGAGTTGGAGATGTTGCCTATAGATTATCCCTTCCAATAGAACTTTCTAGAATCCATGACGTTTTCCATGTGTCTCTCCTAAGAAAGTATATCCCCGACCCGAGTCACGTCATTAACTTACCTCCAGTGCGAGTTAGGGATGACTTAACCTACGAGGAGAAACCGATTCAAATTTTAGATCACAAGGAAAAGGCTCTTCGAAACAAAGTTATTCCACTAGTAAAGGTTTTATAGTCACATCACGATGACACAGAAGCAACTTGGGAAACAGAACAAGAAATGCGAATCTGATACCCTTATTTGTTCCAATAAGGTAATGATCCAAGTTTCGAGGACGAAACTATTTTAAGGGAGGTAGAATGTGATACCCCAAATAAAATTATATTATTTAATAGATTTGAGAAAATTCTTTATCTGAAAAGGGAAATAATTTTTATCTAGTAAAATTGAAAAAGGTACACAAATGAAATGAATCCATCCTAGAAAAAAAGATATTGACCTATTAAAATCCGAAAGACATAGTAACCTAGTACAAGTAAGACCCTAGAATAAGAATAAAATAGTTTGGTTGGAATCCGGCTTAATAATAACTTTACCCGTAGAATTTTTAGTAGACCTATCTCAGAGAAAATAACCCATAAATTAAAATATCTAGATATTTTATGAAAGTTATAATATTTTACTATTTTTTTTTTATCACATGTAAGAATTTCAAATAAAAAAAGGGGTAAGCATGCATGGTAACCATGCACACCACGTACTACATAATAAAAATGTAGGTTGCACTTGGATGGAGTAGAATACACGTAAGAGTATAGGTAGTAGATAGGTAACTGTTGTCACCGACTTAGTTTTACTATAAAAGGACATAAAGTCCATTGCAAAAAGTCATGCACACACAACTAAATAACAACCAGTTAGAGAAAGCATAAGTACGGCTATTTCGAATAGTAAAACAATTGAGGTATATTTTCTACCCCTTCATCTTAAGTTAATGTAATGAGTAAGTAAGTTATCGTCATAATTACTTAACTGATATTATAATATACCTGAATGATTGTTTATGTGATAAAGTTATGTTATACTTGTATATTTTACGTAATGTGGTTTACGTGAGATATGATTGTGGTACTGTTTATTTTAATAATTGACGTTATAATACTCACATGATAATGTTAACGTTAAAATACCATTGCTAAGATGTACATTTGGCCAATGTATCATCCGGGACATTATTATTGGAAGGGACCAGACCACATTATTATTTTATCCCGTGTACATGGATGTGAGCTCTAAAGTGGGCTCGGCAGGGGGCTCGGCAATTGGCTCCGCCCTGTTATATCCGGATAAAAAGAAAGAAAAAGAGAAAAAAAGGAGAAAAAGAGAAAAAAGAGGAAAAGATTGTTATCCTGTGTACACGGAGGAGGGCATAGCCTAAGGGAGTCTCGGCTCCGTAATGTGGCCATGTTCAATAATAATGACCCGAGTTATATTAATTTGAGTTGGAGGTTATGGGAAATATACTCAACCGGTGGTTGGTTGACCCTTTATTTTATTAATCTTTTTCAGGTACAGGAAACAGGGAAGGGCATGAGTGAGGTTGACGCAAGGAAATAGAATAAGGATAATGTATCATAATAAGATAGACCTATCAATAAAACATGTTACTAGATATTTGGTTATATGCTGAAAAATAATGTAAGCCTTGTATTTCTCTGTATAGGGAAATACGGCGGTAACGCTCTGTAATTTCCGCTGCTATTAATAAAATATACCATTTTGTACTCCTGTTGTTTATGGGGCGTTACACTTTTTTTTCTCACAACGATTAATTGTATGTTTATAAAATAAAATAAAAATTATCACTTTTATACGTTTATTATATGATTTTTTTTGCGTTATAAATATTTCTAAAATAAATATTCTTTATAAATTTATTTTTCTATTATTATTTTAGTAACGAATAATCGATAAATTATTAGATCCACTTCTATTAGTATTATTTTTATCATACATTAGTAGATTTACTTTTATTTGGATTACTTTCTCATAAATTATTAGATCTACTTTGATTAGGATAATTTTCTCATAAATTATTAGAAGTAAAAAGCGAGATCTACACTTATTAGGATTTCTAAAAAAGTTGGACTTTCTAATATCGCTCGAAAAGTTCCTGCTTTATATATATGTATATATGTATGTATGTATTGATGATTATTATTATTATCCCTTATTATTATTATTATTATTATTATTATTATTATTATTATTATTATTATTATTATTATTATTATTATTATTATTATTATTATTATTATTATTATTATTATTATTATTATTATGAAGGATGCGCGCAGCTTTCATTAATAGAAAAATAAAAGTTTACATGAAATTGGTGGGGAGCCGAGAGACAATCTGGGCTCCCACACCCTTAGCAAATAGCAACAGCAAAGCTAAGTCTGGTAAAAGTTTATTATTATTATTATTATTATTATTATTATTATTATTATTATTATTATTATTATTATTATTATTATTATTATTATTATTATTATTATTATTATTATTATTATTATTATTATTATTATTATTATTATTGATGGGGCATATTCTGCACCCGCTGACAGAGTCAACATATTGAGCAAGGTCAAAGATATCCACAGCAAGTCAACACTTGGACAAACCTTAACCGACTTAACCGACGCGGCCGGTCGGCTGTCACTGGGTCTCGCTAGGCAACTAGCCAGCCGGGATACACATCCGCGTACTCACATCCAAGACCCCTCGGCATGGAGTCAATAGGGCCCGCCGGCCTGCCATGGGTCCCCCGGCCGAGGGTAGAACAGTCTTTCCACCTGCTAGCCACTTGGCCACTACGTGACAAAAGGTGAAAGTCTATAAATACTCCTCAACCCTCATTGAGGAAAGGATCCCAAAAATAAGCTAATAATCCACAATTAATCTGGTACAAACTCCCTTATCTCTCTACAATATACTTTGCCAAGTAACACATAACTTAATCCCTTTAAGTTTACTGACTTGAGCGTCGGAGTGAGTTCGCTCGGTACCAAGCCGAGCCCTCAGTTTGTTCATTGTTTCAGGAGAGGCCGAAAGGAAGAGTCGAGCAAAGTCATCATTCTACAAGCTTACGTGGTAACAAATCCTGCTCCGGAATTACACCCGGAACAATTGGCGCCGTCTGTGAGGAATCATACTAAAAGCTAGTCAAAATCCCTTACAAAAAAAAAACAACACAAAACAAAACCCACCCAGCAAGCTAAGAAGATGTCAAAGCAACAAGAAGTAATTGTGAGCGACGAAACTGCATTCTATCAGGATGACACAGTCCATAATTCTGAGATTGGGCAGTCCCCCACCGGCCGAGTCATTAAACCGGCGTACGGGATGCCCATACTACCGTAAAACACCGCGCCCACCGGCCAAGTCACCGTCATGGGACATGTGGTCGATGCGACCAACAAACCAAGTCGTTTCGGACCTAATGGGTAATACGCCGATCACCCCGCCGCAACGACGGTGACGGCAAAGACACCCGCAGTGACCAGGGGCCATAAAGTGACTCCGATCAACTTGACCGGAGCAATACAAGGAGCTGAGCATGCAAGGACGCCGGCGGTGCCCGTGGTGTCAGTGGCAGACCAAAGTCCTTCCCCACCTCGCGGGAGGACAGCGTCGCCGTGGCAACAACGAGGCCACCCCCGAAGAAATGAAGAAAGAAGTCCGACTCTCCAAAGTCAGACAACAAGAAGCCCTTCCCGCCACGGGGAGAGAAGCCGGACAAGGGTTGCGAGGAGCCGATCGCCGCGTGTCATTCGACACATGGTCGACAGCCCCTCGGTGCCTATGTCCTCGGAGTCTCCGTGCCGACCAAACCGAAGTCGCCGTCCCTATCATACAAAGGGGACAAAGTGACCCTACCGACCACGCCGAGGCTTTCGAGTCTTACATGTCGGTATAGGAACGACTGATGAGGTATGGTGTCGAGTCTTCCCAACAACCCCGCATGGGATGGCCCGAGTTGGTACAAGGGGCCGCCTAATGGTTCGGTATCTTCGCTACGCCGACCTAAGGGATAACTTCATAGCCCAGTACGCCTGCAACAGGAGAAGGGCCGTGGAGACATCGGATCTGCTCACTATCCGACAGGGGGAGGACGAGTCTCTACGAAGCTATATGAAGAGGTTCGACGCAAAAGCTCAGCAGATCCGTGAGCTGAACACCGAACTGGCGGCCTTCGCACTGATGAAAGGCCTCCCGAAAGGCGAGCTCAAAAATGAGCTGATCAAGTGCGAGGTCCTCAACCTGGACTCCGCCAGAAAGATGGCGGACCAAGCCGTAAAGGTGGAGGATTACCACAAGACCTGGGTAGGTGATGTGACCACAATTAGCGCACATTTAGTCCCCTAATTGAGCCTATTTTGCATACTATTATAGCATTTTATGGCCATTTTATCCGTCAAAACCTTCCTATTTGCTTTTCTATCGCATTTCATATGTTTTGTAGAAAAGGAGAGAATAAGGCGGAAATTCCCGTCTTTCGTGCATATTTGGAAGCTTATTGATGATATTAGATGGACTAGTATGAAGAGGAGGCAAGAATGATGACCAAAGATGTAGGAATAAAGTGTATGAAGAAGGATCAAAGGGTTAAAAGTAAGAATGACGAGAGGGAAGGCACTTCATGAAGAAAATGGCTCGGAACGCAAACCAAGAGTTGCTCCTTTGGCTCTGAAAATATGTTAGATGGAACGGCGTCGAAAAAACAAGCGATCTAGGCTTTTGAATCACTCCAATAGGAGTCCGGATGAGAAAATGACGTCCGTTTTACAATCCGAGGTCAAACAAAGAAGCTGTTCGGGAATCCGCGCGTCCCGAGAAGAAGACGCTCGTCTCCCCTAATCCGCTCGGATTGTCCCCAAGACGCACGTCTTCTGGCTGGGAAAATAAAGAAAATTCACTGGAGGAGAATCCGCCCGGATTCCCTACAATCCGCTCGGATTCCCCATGCCCAGTCCGAGCGTCTTGTTCCTTGATCCGCTCGGATCGTCCACCCCAATCCGGCCGTCCCGACTCCCAGCCGCACGGATCACAGCACAGCACAGTTTCGTTCTTCAAGCTACGAAATGGAGAAGCCCTTCTCTCGGATAATCCCGGAGGCTCCTTGCTCAACTTAAAAAGTGTAATTACTAGTTTAGCCCTTAGTTAACCCTAATGCATCCTCCCTAATTTCCACTATAAATACCCCATTTGTAAATAATCAAAGGGGGGGGGGGCTCCTTTATCAAGTTTTATTAGATTAGAAATTCCTCTTAGATTAGATTAGGAGTAGATTAGAATAGATTAATCTCAATCTTTCCACACAAATTACACATTAATCTCTCCTTAATTATTGTTCAAGTTTATTATTCAAGTTTATTATTGGGTAATTGAAGATTATTGGGTTATTATTGGGGGATTGACAACCTTCCATCAATCATCAATTTCTTCTATTATTCTTTGCATTATTATTTTGGAATCTCCATAGGTATAATTCTCTTAATCCTTGTTTTAATTATTGTTAATCTTTCTTACTTGTTCATCATGTTTGGCTTTGTTAGTATGATTGACAACCTTATTAACATGTTAAACTTGATCATTAGTGAGTAGTTACTTAGCTAGGATTAGTGGGTAATTAGGGGAAACCAACATGGGATTGATTCATGCTTAATCTAATATGTTCACATGAATAAATTGCTTGCTTGTTGTGATGCCAACTTTATGCACATGTTATGTTTGATGAAATGCTAAGCCTATGAATCCTTGCATTTACAACCATCTCTTATCTACTCAACTTGACTTGTAAGATATAACCCAACTCGAGTCTTGTTAGATCATGCATAGAAGTTGAATAGGAGGAAAGTAAGTCGACTTGTAGGTGTTGTACAATCTAATCGATTCGGCTCCGGGACCCAACCCTTCCTATGAACCGTAAGACATAACCCAACTCGGTTCCTCCACAACACTAATTGCTTGCATATAATTGTAAACATGTTTGTATGATCAATACCATGAATCCCCTATGACGCCATGACGTCCTAGCACTTTTAGCCATTTGTTTACATCCTTCTTTTATTGCTTGGTTCACTTTATTGCTTTTATTAGTCTAGAACACAACTACAAACCCAACCAAATTGTGACACTAGCATAAATTGAGATAGATAGACTTAGAACCCAAAGCACACCGTCCCATGGATCGACCTCGACTTACCGCTAACTAGTTGTTTGTTGAGTATTATAAATGTGTTTGATTGGATGTGACCCGACGACATCACACATCAAAATGGCGCCGTTGCCGGGGACGGTGCTATGTGATTAAGTTCTTACTTGTTTGTCTATTTTAATTGTGCTTTCACCTTGAGGAACTTGTTCCTCAAGGATTGTTCTTACCGTTTTTTGTAGTTTCCATGCTTGTAGTTGTTTCCTTGTCTTAACTATGATGAACCAAGACTTTCCATATGGAGTATGTGGTGGATCTTTTGAGTATGACTATGGGTATGGGGAGTTTGAGGAGCAAGTCAACACAAACCTACCTCACTATTTGTACAATGAAAATCCTAACCACTACCCCAATTTTTTCCACCAAAATCACCACACCCAATATCAACAACAACCATTCACCCAATACCCATCTCACAATGAACTTCAATTTCCACAATACAACCACTTTCACACCTACCCACAACAAGAAGATGAACCCATTAAAAATGTGATTCTCCAAATGATGGGAGACCAACAAAACTTCTTCAAACAAATTCTAGAGGAGAGCCAAAAGGGGGACAATGTTCTTCAAGGCATTGTTGCCCAATGTGAGGAGTTGGAGATTCAAATTGCCCAAGTGAGAGAATCCCAAGAAATCACCCCCCACCACTCCTTGGACATTGACCATGAATGTGAGTTTGAAGGAGTTACCTTTGATGAGAAGTGGGAAGAGCCAACCTCCTTGAGCTCTTGTGAGTATGAAAGTGTGGTATTTGATGATGAAGACATGAGGTTGAGTAAGCCAAATACTCTTAGCCTTTGTGAGTATGAGGGCGTGTCATTTGAAGTAAATGTTGAGGTGTTGGAGAAAGAGTTGGTGAAGAAGAGTGAAGCCCCCATTTATGATTCTTATGGAGATAGCGATGATGACGAGCCTAAGGGATGGACTTGTGATATCACCTTGCTTGAGGAGCCTATCCTTGAAGTATTTGAGATATCTTATTTTGAAGATGAATGTCCCTTCCCTATTGCCCACGAAGACTACTTGGCACCTACCATGGAGCCAATGATTGTTGGAGAGGATATGGTGGACCTTCTTCAAAAGGTCAAGGCATCATACAAAAGCTACTTGGTGGCAAAGCTCAAAGAGAAACTTGCACGTGAAGCTACTTGTGGGAATTTGGCATCCACAATGTCAACTTCTAAGGAACTCGATCATCAAAGCCATGACAATTCTCCTTCCACCTTGGAAGGATTGAAAAATCAAAATGCTATCACCGTCACCAAAATTGAAGAAGAAGGTGGTAAGTGGAAGTTTTCGGATGGACATGAACCATACTTCATACCTAGTGTTGATGAGAATCATGGGCTTATTGGTTTGAAGCATTGGGAAAGCTCTAGTGCCAAGGATAAGGTGAAAGAAAGAACTTATGGCAAGCTTCCTTGGCCTAATTTCACGTTTAAATGGAGCAACCCATACTTATGCTTGTTTGGAGCTTGTTCACAAGCTTTTGATCTTCTACTAAGAGCCTTGAGCTCTATGGACAAGAATTTTTACAAAGTGAACTAGTTTGGTGGAGTCCTATCTCAAACCATCATTTGTAAGATACCCTTTTCTTTGACTTTGCATTACATTTACACTTGCATTTAGTTATTTACATATACATTTAGCTTGCACTTGTATTATATTTCATATTGCATTTTCATATAGTATAGTTGCATTGTAATATATCTCATATAGTTAGTTGCATATAGACTAGAATTCATGCATAGTCACTAATGACCAATCCTATTCTTTTCTACACTAGAGATAGTGTTTAAATCGGTTTGGGGAGGTTTGATCATAGGTGACTCAAGCATTAATCATGCATCATATAGTATAGTTTAGATTGCATTCATTTGTTATATATGTCACATAGAATTGCATCTAGTTAGAGCATGCATTCATTCATACCATATCATTGCATTTGTACTTTAATTTCCATAAAATCAAAAATTCAAAAACATGTTTTCCTTTTTATCCCTACTCCTACATGTACATTGAGGACAATGTCCAAAATAAAGTGGGGGATGGGAATTTATATTCCAAAATACATAAAAATTGAAAAATTTTGAAAAATCACAAAAATATGTCTTTTAATTTCATAAAATCAAAAACCGTAAAAATTTGAAAATTTGAAAAACCCAAAAACATGTTCATCTCCTTTGTATATATTGTCTTGTATATATTGTGTTTGTTTCACCCTTGTTCACATTGATTGACTATGCCACATCCGAGACATGAGGATATTGAAGACCGCATGGTATGATCTTTCCAACCTCTTTTTTCCTCTTTATGTTAATGACTATGTGGCTTTATTTTGATTGATGCGGTATAAACAATGTGAATTTAAGCTTGCATTTAGTTTATATGTCATATTAGTTGGTAGAATCATATGCATTAGAATGTATAAATGTTAGTTGCATCATGGCATATAGTTGCATGTTAGAAAAATTTTGTGAAACCGTCTACTTGGGAAGCTTGACAAGTGTATATAGGCCCTAGTAGATGCTTTTTCTTCTTAAAACTTTGCTTGTTAGAATGCTTGTAAAACACCCTAGGATGTGTCATGCTAGTATCCTTTGACCCATGGATTAAGGCCTAGTCAAGAGTACCTTGTGGTGTGATAACTCCTTGGCTACCGTTTATTCCAAGGTGACCCTTGAAACCATGCAACCATCATTCATCCATATTCTACCATACATTTTGTCATCAAAGGGAATGGGCACAAAAACAAAAAGAAATCAATTTGAGTTCAATGAAATGAAAAGTGAAAGAAAGTTTGCAAAAATGCATCAAAAGAAAAGAGGAGCAAAAATAGACTCCTATGCTTCAAATACAAGGCACCCTCGTTACTAATTGGGGTGACTTTGAAAATGTTCAAAAAGAAATGCAAAAAGTTGTCAAGTATTGAAATGCCAAAAATCAAAAAGAAATGGCAAAAAGAAAGTGTTCTCAAATGTTATATGCCACAAGAAATTGGGGGGAAAAACAACAATGAAAGCAAACTCCCAAAATGAAACTCAAATATCTATCGATCCCTTTATCCATCGTATCCATTTTTGTGCATGGTAAAGAGGGGACGACCCTTCTTCTTGTCTAGGCAAGAGGGGGAATTCCGCGATCCTCCAGTGTTTCTAACACCATAGGGAGTCTATTCTTGACAAAAGCATTTAACGATTGAGGACAAAGGTACCCTAGCTTGACACATTTTGGAGGTGATTTATTGGCATCCTTCTAGGCTTAGTAGTTTGAAGAAATTGCATCTATGAAGGAGTGTGTACCCTTGAATTGCTTCCCTTGTAGATAATTTCCGCCACTTGATGAGGGAGTGGCTATTCTTTTTGTAGATGCATCCATTATGTGTTTTTGTGTGCTTAATGTTTGGATGTATCGCCATTTTGGCAAGACCCACCTTGCCTTGCAAGAAGGCATCCTACCTCATGGTTGTCTTGTTGTGAGTTGAAGGGGCGGAGTGAGACCCGCTAATTGTCTCATATCGGTTATATTATTAGGTTAGTTTAAATAAAGGTCTAGTTTTAGTCACCTCTTTACTCGGGACGAGTAAAGGTTCGGTTTGGGGATATTTGATGTGACCACAATTAGCGCACATTTAGTCCCCTAATTGAGCCTATTTTGCATACTATTATAGCATTTTATGGCCATTTTATCCGTCAAAACCTTCCTATTTGCTTTTCTATCGCATTTCATATGTTTTGTAGAAAAGGAGAGAATAAGGCGGAAATTCCCGTCTTTCGTGCATATTTGGAAGCTTATTGATGATATTAGATGGACTAGTATGAAGAGGAGGCAAGAATGATGACCAAAGATGTAGGAATAAAGTGTATGAAGAAGGATCAAAGGGTTAAAAGTAAGAATGACGAGAGGGAAGGCACTTCATGAAGAAAATGGCTCGGAACGCAAACCAAGAGTTGCTCCTTTGGCTCTGAAAATATGTTAGATGGAACGGCGTCGAAAAAACAAGCGATCTAGGCTTTTGAATCACTCCAATAGGAGTCCGGATGAGAAAATGACGTCCGTTTTACAATCCGAGGTCAAACAAAGAAGCTGTTCGGGAATCCGCGCGTCCCGAGAAGAAGACGCTCGTCTCCCCTAATCCGCTCGGATTGTCCCCAAGACGCACGTCTTCTGGCTGGGAAAATAAAGAAAATTCACTGGAGGAGAATCCGCCCGGATTCCCTACAATCCGCTCGGATTCCCCATGCCCACCCGAGCGTCTTGTTCCTTGATCCGCTCGGATCGTCCACCCTAATCCGGCCGTCCCGACTCCCGGCCCGCACGGATCACAAAGACAAAGACGGTTTCGTTCTTCAAGCTACGAAATGGAGAAGCCCTTCTCTCGGATAATCCCGGAGGCTCCTTGCTCAACTTAAAAAGTGTAATTACTAGTTTAGCCCTTAGTTAACCCTAATGCATCCTCCCTAATTTCCACTATAAATACCCCATTTGTAAATAATCAAAGGGGGGGGGCTCCTTTATCAAGTTTTATTAGATTAGAAATTCCTCTTAGATTAGATTAGGAGTAGATTAGAATAGATTAATCTCAATCTTTCCACACAAATTACACATTAATCTCTCCTTAATTATTGTTCAAGTTTATTATTCAAGTTTATTATTGGGTAATTGAAGATTATTGGGTTATTATTGGGGGATTGACAACCTTCCATCAATCATCAATTTCTTCTATTATTCTTTGCATTATTATTTTGGAATCTCCATAGGTATAATTCTCTTAATCCTTGTTTTAATTATTGTTAATCTTTCTTACTTGTTCATCATGTTTGGCTTTGTTAGTATGATTGACAACCTTATTAACATGTTAAACTTGATCATTAGTGAGTAGTTACTTAGCTAGGATTAGTGGGTAATTAGGGGAAACCAACATGGGATTGATTCATGCTTAATCTAATATGTTCACATGAATAAATTGCTTGCTTGTTGTGATGCCAACTTTATGCACATGTTATGTTTGATGAAATGCTAAGCCTATGAATCCTTGCATTTACAACCATCTCTTATCTACTCAACTTGACTTGTAAGATATAACCCAACTCGAGTCTTGTTAGATCATGCATAGAAGTTGAATAGGAGGAAAGTAAGTCGACTTGTAGGTGTTGTACAATCTAATCGATTCGGCTCCGGGACCCAACCCTTCCTATGAACCGTAAGACATAACCCAACTCGGTTCCTCCACAACACTAATTGCTTGCATATAATTGTAAACATGTTTGTATGATCAATACCATGAATCCCCTATGACGCCATGACGTCCTAGCACTTTTAGCCATTTGTTTACATCCTTCTTTTATTGCTTGGTTCACTTTATTGCTTTTATTAGTCTAGAACACAACTACAAACCCAACCAAATTGTGACACTAGCATAAATTGAGATAGATAGACTTAGAACCCAAAGCACACCGTCCCATGGATCGACCTCGACTTACCGCTAACTAGTTGTTTGTTGAGTATTATAAATGTGTTTGATTGGATGTGACCCGACGACATCACTCATCAGTAGGCCACAGTGAAGCTGGGCACCAGGAAAGGAGGAGCCGCCGGGAGAATACTGATGAAGGTCGTCGTGACATGAATAGGTCACGGCCTGAAAGATCTAACAGGAAACAGAGTTCGGCGAGCGCCGGGGGGAGTTCGGGACCATACACCCAGAAGAGGTATCACGGTCTCACCCCCCTGGTCAAATCACCGGTCGAGGTCTATGCCCTGAGCAAGAATGAAGGGCAGAAGTGGGCAAGACCCCCCAAGACGAGGGCGGAGGGCGACGCAAACCAATTTTGCGATTACCACGGCCAGCCCGGCCATAAGACCGACGACTGTCGGCATCTGAAGAACGCCATCGAGGAGCTGATCCGGAAGGGGGCCCTCGGCAAGCACGTAGTCGGGGCCCCGAAACGAGCTCCAACGGGGCGAACAGAAATCGATATTCCAGGAGGATGGGAGTGATCCGGTGGTTATCGGAGGAAACGAGAACGGAGGATCGGCTAATGGGCACAAACGGCACCTAAATGAGCTTTACCAAGCCATCAACTTTGTGCCCACCACAGCAATCCCCGCTTCCACTGTCCCCGATATAACCATCGGAAAGAAAGACTACGAAGGAGTCATAGCCCCACACAAATGACGACCCGGTAGTCCACCGGACATATCCAACCACTTGGTTAAGAGGTGCCTAATTGATACAGCCGCCTACACAAACATCATGTTCAGGGAATGCTTCCTCAACCTCGGGTCAAGATTGAGGACCGAGTCCCCGCACCAACCCACTGTACGGCTTCTCTAGGGCCGGCCTGGTACCCCCGGGGTCAATCGGGTTCACGGTGATGTTCGGCGAGGCGGATGCGGCCAAGAACGTTTTATCCGAGTTCGTGGTCATTGATGGTTCGTCCGCCTACAATGTTCTGATAGGCCGGGTTACTTTGAGCTAGGCCGATCTTTGTAATGTCCATCCGGCCCCGACACCGATGTATGTCTCGGACCGGGGGGGAGGCACAAAAGCTCGTCTCAAAGGACGAGAGAGACGAAATTATCAATGTCCAAATATCCGCGCAGGGTGTAACATGCAATCCCTCAAAGTGGCGAAGAAATCGGAGAAGGGGAAGAACCCATCCTTACGACGGGGAGGGTGATCCGATGAGCACCAACAACGTCAGCATGGTCGAGGGAGCCGAGACCGAGCAAGTGGAGATTGACCCAGGACGCACCGTAACTGTCGGTGTCGGCCTGGAGCCAAAGTTCAGAGCCGACCTCCTAGACCGCCGAGAAAGAACAAAGACGTCTTCGCGTACTCGGCCGCCGAGATGCCAGGCGTGAGCCGAGAGGTGATCGTTCACAAGCTGAACGTACTCTCCAACGCCGCCCGTCAAGCGAGAAGAAGAGGAACTCCTCGGCCGAAAAGGATAATGCCATCAAGGCCGAGGTAGATAAACTATTAGAGGCGGGCTTTATCATGCCTTGTACTTACCCTGAGTGGCTAGCAAATGTTGTAATGGTGAAGAAGTCATCAGGGGGGTGGAGGATGTGTGTTGATTTTACAAATCTTAATAAAGCATGCCCTAAAGATTGCTATCCCTTGCCTCGAATAGATAGTTTAATAGACGCAACGGCGGGCTACACTATCGAGCTCGCTCGACGCCTTCTCGTGGTACCATCATATTCATGGTCGAAGAAGACATGCCTAAGTGCGCATTCATCACCATACACGGCACATACATGTATAAAATGATGCCGTTCGGTTTGAAAACGCTGGCGCAACTTACACTAGGCTGGTGGACAAAGTGTTTCAAGATCAAAAGGGCGAAACATCGAGGCTTACGTCGACGATGCTATTGTAAAAAGCAAGTCCGACAATGAGCACTTGGCCGACTTGAGCGAAACATTTTGTTCACTAAGGAAATACAAGATGAAACTTAACCCAATGAAATGCAACTTCGGTGTCCGGGCAGGTAAGTTCCTCGGCGTACTTGTCGGCGCCGGGGGAATTGATGCCAATCCGCAGAAAGTCCAAGCAACACTTGGACCTACCGGAGCCGAGGAATCGAAAAGAGGTTATGATGTTGACCAGGAGGATGGCGGCTCTCGCCCGTTTCATCTCTCGGTCAGCCGACAAAAGCACCCCATTCTTCAAAGTGTTGAAGGGGAATAAAGACTTCGGCTGGGGGAGGAACAGAGCACGCCTTTCAGTGCAATCGAAAGCTCATCTTCAAACTCTCCCGACCCCGTCTGTGCCGATCTTTGGGGGAGACGCTATATCTATACATAGCGATTACCTCGGCCACGGTCGTCCGTAATCATCGAGAAGAAGACAAGCAAAGAACACCCAATCTACTTTGTCACCATACACTGCTACCCGCCGAGAGAAATTACCCACCGATTGAAAAGCGGCCTTTGTTTGTCGTCGTTGCCGCAAGGAAACCGAAACCTTACTTCGACGCGATCCCTGTGACGGTCTTAACCGACCAACCATTGGAGAAAACATTGGAAAAATTTGAACAATCCGGCAGGCTCATCAAATGGGCAATAGAGCTATCCGGCTTCGGCATTCAATACTGTGTCGAGGCCCTCGATAAAGGGGCAGGCACTTGCGCAGACTTCCCGGCCGAGTGCACATACCAAGAAGAATCCCAGCCCGGCGTATGGGAAGTATATACCGACGGGTCTTCTACGGCAAATACTCAGAGCCGGCATCCTTATCATCAGCCCAAACGGGGACGAGTTTGAGTATGCCTTGAAATTTACCTTCTCGGCCTCAAACAACGAATCCGAATACGAGGCGGTGATAATCGGAGTCGAGCTAGCTAGAGTGCCGGGCGGAACACATTGTGTTGAAGAGGACTCACTATTGGTGACTAACCAAATCGAGAGGAGAGTATGAGGCTCGAGACGATGGGATGGTAAGATACCCGGAAAGAGTAAAAGCCGACACCGCAAAATTAAAATCTTTCCAAATCCAATGCATCCCAGTGTCCGAGAACAACCGAGCCGACGCTCTCTCAAAAATCGCCGTTTAACCATCAAGAATATCACCGCACCGTCTTTGGTGGATATCAGGAATGCTAAAAGCATCACCGAGACCGTCGGCATGGTGGGCGACATAGAAGCCGAGACGACGTGGATGACTCCGATAATGAAATACAAACTAACAAAAGAGTTACTGGGAGGACCGCGGTCTCTCTCAGAAGATAAAGAGGATCGCCGCAAGATACTTGGTGTTCGAAGGAGAACTATACAGAAGGTCTGTGATAAGACCACTTTTGAAATGTGTCGGCCCAGCCGACGCGGAACTCATACTGACAGAGATTTACGAAGGCATCTGTGGACATCATATGAGGGCAAGAACGCTAGCCCACAAAGCTCTCCGAGCCGGCTACTTCTGGCCTACCATGCTTGAAGATTCCAGAACTAAGACCAAGAAGTGCAAGAATTGTCAGATGCATGCTCCGGTGATACATGCACCTTCCCGAGACTTGCAGCCAGTACTTAGCCCCCTACCATTTGCACAGTGGGGGATGGATTTATTAGGGCCATTTCCGACGGCCTCCGGAGGAAGGAAGTACCTGATCGTCGCCGTTGACTACTTCACCAAATGGGTCGAAGCCGTCGCAGTACCTGCCAAGACCACGGCGGCCGTAAGAAAGGTGATTTAGGAGAACGTCATAACTCGTTTTGGGTTACCCCAAGTCATGGTATTTGACCACGACCGAGAGTTTTGGAGTGACACGGTGATGAACTGGCTAGAAGAACTCGGTATCAAGTTTGCATACTCCTCCGTCCGCCACCCTCGAGCAACGGCAAAGGAGGCGGAGGCAGCTAATAAAACAATCCTAAACGGGCTGAAAAAGAAGGTTGAAGATCTAAAGGGAAGGTGGGCTGATGAACTACCCGGCGTCTTGTGGTCCCTTAGAACCACGGAGAAAGAAGCAACGGGATACAGTCCATTCCACCTTGTCATGGGTCCAAGCCGTCCTACCAATTAAAGCATCGGTGTCGACATTCGTAACGCAAACCTTTAACCTGGGATCGAAAATGAGGAAGGCCCGAGAGCCTCCTGACCGGTCGAAGAAAGTCGAGACACGGCACGGCTCAACTTAGCCGTTTACCAAAACAGAATGAGAAGAGCCTACAACCGAAGGGTCCACAAAAGGGACTTAAGAGTAGGAGATCTAGTCCTAAGAAAGTCGGCCGCCACCAACAAAGGAAACATCCATGGCAAGATGACGGCCAACTGGGAAGGACCCTACAAAGTGGTTGAAGAAATGAGGCCGGCACATACCGGCCGACAGACATGGAGGATGTGCCTCTAATGAGCCACCGGAACACCGACAACCTTAGAAAATACTTCATATAGCGCAGAGGTGTCCGAGACCGTTGTGGGCACCCCAACGCATGATTATATCTAATGAAAAGTGTTCCAAGTTTTCCATCAAAATGAAGAATCCCCCTCCATAGTCCTACCAAAGTAGACGCCGCGCCAAAGCCAGCATCTCACTCCCGAAGTACAAAAGCATATAAGCACCGTTGAGACGCAAAATCGATCGCCCGGCCAATCCGGAGGTGGCAGAGGAAGCGATCAATATGTCTATAGATACGAAAAGCGATCAAAACGTAAACTCGGTTGCCTCGGCCAAAGCCGGAGTGACGAGGGAAACGCGACTTGCCCACAAGAAGCTTGTTACTCGCCACAACGACCAACATGCTTAGGAACGTATAAGTACGGTTGAGAAACGCAAATCGGACGCTCGGCCAGACCGAGAGTGAAAGAGGAAGCGATCAACACGTCTACAGATACGAACGCGTTCGTCACACAGAACCCCGATTACCTCGCCAGCACCGAGAGTGACGGGGACACAATGACCGATACGCTAACATGTTCACAACGGCGGTTGGGAAACGCAAATCTGATCGCCTCGGGCGGTGGAGGAAGCGACCGACACGCCAACATGTTTAAAAACGTTAAGTACAGTTGAGATACGCATTCTAACCGCTTGGCCAAGCCGAAGGCGTAAACGGAAAAAGCGCTCAATTAATAACGAAAGAAGACAACTCGAAGAAAATGAGATAAAGACCTCGGCCAAGCCGGGAGGCAAAATAAACAAACTCTTATTAAAGTATTTACAGATAATACAAGAAAGAAGTCGACGGCCGTCCCCATTGGGATAGCCTAAACACAACCTACCAAGAGTTTACAAAAAGAGAAGGAACAAAGAAAAGGTTACGGACATAAGACATTAAGTGCCAAAAGATGGCGGGGAGGAAAGGCTCAATAGTTGGCCCCGAACAGTGAAGCTATCCGAGATGCCGGTGAATCGGTGACGACCGCCCGTCTCCCTATGCCTCGCTTTTCGCCGCCATCGCAGCAGAGAACGGCATCACCATCGGTGGGCGACCCAGAGCCGACTTGGCGCCTTCAGTTTGCCTTTGCCCTCTCGCCTTCCTCCCCGGCCGCCTTCACCTTTTCAAAGCATGGGCCGCCTTCTTCGCAGCCTCCTCGCCGGCTTTCTTCGCCTCCGCCTCCTCCATGACCTTTTGCTCCGCAGCAGCCCGCCTTATCATCAAGCGGTGGTCAAATTTTTGCCACGGGAAGGAGCCGCCAGAAAGAGCTCTCGATTACTTCCCCGGTAGCTTCTTCGGCCTGGTCCCGTATTGGGCGCACATGTTAGGGATGACGTCGGTTTGGAGCGTCTCAATGTCCTCCTCCCTCTCGGGCGAGGATAGACCTTGTGTTCTGTGTGCCTTCGATCGAGCCAAATACAGAGACTTCCATTCTTCCCTCTTCTTAACAAAGAAAGTCGAAAGCAGTGAAGCTTATCCCGCTCCTCCCGCAGCCTTAGCGGCGTCGGCCCTCCGCAGCCTCAACCTTGGCCCTCTCGGCCAGGACCGCCTTTCAAGATCCTCCCCGAGCTTTCGCTCGCCGAGGAAATCATTTTCGGCGGCCCGGAAGTCCTTCTTCGCCTTCTCGGCCTCTTGCTTAGAAGCATCAAGCTCAAGCCTAAGCCGTTCAAGCGCAGGGCGCCTTCACCATGACCTTTTCTTGCTCCATAATGTGAGCACCGCCACGTCACCCACTTCGCCAAAGATCTTCCTAATCGGGGCGGGGAAGGCTTCGGGGAGGAGGAGACGACGGCAAAGACATTCTTATCACCCGTCCGCACATGCCGCTTCTCTAATAGCCATTCGGAGGGACCGGTAGACGGCGGCGGTTGATCTACAAAAATTCGGACAAAGCATCCATGTCAACATTTATTGACATACCAGAGAGCCTGTCATCAGGAACGCCTAATGAACCGGCCTAAACCGAGCCACAAAGTTAGATCCGTACAGGCTTGGCCTTCTTGGTTGGAGGACCCATTTCTTTGCCGGCCTCGGTAGCGATGGCAGCAAGCAGACAGACGCTGTCTCTTTTCTCTTACGTAAGAGAGGAGATTCCTCTGCAACGGTGACCTCCTCTTCGACATCAACAACGACCACCACCTTCTCCTTTTGGACCGCAGGATTGAAGGTTGAATCGAAGTTGACGCGTCGCCGCCGTAGACGTTGCTCTTGGCTTTCGGCGCGGCACGCACGGCGATCTTCCTCTCGAGCCGCCCCGCATCCAAAACCTTCAACTCGCCGATCCATAAGGTCGTTTGGGGCCGGTCTCGCGATCACGTGTCGCGGCCTTAGGATGCAAATCAACAACTTTCCCGTCCTTGTCAAGTCCTAACCTCTTGAGGGTCTCGTGAGCGATTAAGGCCAAATCGGTCCGCAAAAGAGACAAAGGGAGTTAAGCAAAAGAAATGACACAAGTTCAAAAATGAAGCATAAAAAGCAAAGATGGGCCTCACACCGACCCCACTCACCCCGTTCGAGGGCCGGTATGAGGCCGACGTGGCGAGCGACTCATCCCGAAGAACGATCTGCGTCGGGGGCATCCATCCCTTCGGCGTCCCATCCCTCTCGGCCTCAAACAGCCTCATTGCCCGTTTTTCGTCCTCATTAAGAGGGACCCTGTTGGCATCCATCTTAAGCTTACTCCGGGAGACGTATTTATCATGCTCCCCTTTGCTCTCGCACCGCAAATTGACGCGGTGCTGGAAGGACCGAGGCAGCGGATAATCCTCCGGAACCTCAACGTACACCCACCGCCCCCTCCAGTCCTTGCAAGACGTCATCTTGGTCGCGTGTGACGGCCGGCTCGGTTTGTATGCTATACCATCCATGGCCACCTAGGGTAGTTGGTTTGAGATGGTGGAGCCGGCGGAAGAGGTTCACCGTTGGGGCCTCCCCTTTGAAAAGACACAACCATACAAAACCAATAATCGTCCTGATGGCCAACGGATGCAGTTGGGCCACGGCGACGTTCATCGCTTTAATAATGGCAACGACGTAGTCATTCAGAGGAAACCGGAGCCCATACTCCAGGTGTCTGATATATACGCCGATACAACCCGGGGGAGGGCAACAGACGGCCTGACCCTCTTTAGGAATAACAATCTTATACTCCCTGCCGAAGGAGAAATGATGTTCAAAAAGTTCGTAACTGTAACAATCGGCGAACTTGTTCGTCCAAGCACGATCAGGACCGATCTTACAGGCGTCGCCATGATCCAAGAGATGCGGCCTCTCTTCATCGGAATGAGTCCTTTCCTCATCATCACCATCATCATCATCACCGTCATCATCAACATCATCACCATCATCCTCGAAATCCTCCAAATATTTTGGATCAATCTCGGAGAAAGCGGCCCGGGACCCCAACGGTTAACGGGTGACAACCAAAGTGCCTCCTCTTCATCGGGCGCGACGGGAGCCCCTGCGCAGATTACTAGGTCCAAAGATCGAGAAGACATGACAACAAATACTTAATAAATAAAAATTGAAAAATTTGTTTGTTTACCTTGGAAAAGTGTTACGCCGAGTAACGCTTTGAAGACTAGAGAGAAGTTTCGTCAAAGAAGGCTAGAGAGAAGAAATTTTTTTGAGAAAGTGAATTTTTGGCGGCCAAAATCGGGGCTAATCGCTCTATTTATAGAGCAAAGCCCATGAAACGGACAATCAGGGCAAAGCCCATGAAGCGTCAACCAATCAACGCCGAGCCACGTGTCAAGCATGCAGCCATGGAATGTCAATCGACAAACAGTTACAAAATTTCTTCAACACGCTCCTTGACAAAATGCCAATCGACGTATCTTCTTCAACACGATCCTTGGTATCTACTTGCCAAACGGCCCACTGTTCAACCGAGCTTGGCAAAGACTGTACGGGGCAATCAAAAGTACACGGCACTCACAACCTCGGTCTCGGCCGGCGCCATTTTCTTTTCCACATTTGATGCCCTTTACACATCCATGTGGAGGGGGATACGGACGGCCCGAGGAGAACCAAGCCGAGGAAGAAGAAGCCGGGAAGAAATTTTTACTTGCAGAATACGCTCAACACTCATCGAAGGTCCATACCACGGCATAGACTACGCTGGGGCAAATTGATGGGGCATATTTCGCACCCGCCGACCGAGTCAACATATTGAGCAAGGTCAAAGATATCCACAAAGAAGTCAACACTTGGACAAACTTAACCGACGACCCGATCGGCATTCACTGGGTCTCGGCTAGGCAACTAGCCACCGGGATACACATCCGCGTACTCACATCCAAGACCCCTCGGCATGGAGTCAACAGGGCCCGCCGGCCTGCCATGGGTCACCCGGCCGAGGGTAGAACAGTCTTTCCACCTGCTAGCCACTTGGCCACTACGTGACAAAAGGTGAAAGTCTATAAATACTCCTCAACCCTCATTGAGGAAAGGATCCCAAAAACAAGCTAATAATCCACAATTAATCTGGTACAAACTCCCTTATCTCTCTACAATATACTTTGCCAAGTAACACAGAACTTAATCCCTTTAAGTTTACTGACTTGAGCGTCGGAGTGAGTTCGCTCGGTACCAAGCCGAGCCCTCAGTTTGTTCATTGTTTCAGGAGAGGCCGAAAGGAAGAGTCAAGCAAAGTCATCATTCTACAAGCTTACGTGGTAACAAATCCTGCTCCGGAATTACACCCGGAACAATTATAGTTCAGTTCAGATCAGATCAGATAAATTCAGTTCAAATTCATTAAGTTCAGTTCAATTCAGTTCAGTTTAGATCCATTAATTTCAGTTCAGTTCCATTAAATTTAGTTCAGTTAGATAAATTCAGTAAAAAAAAAAAAAAAAAGGCCTAAACCTCTTGATGATAGTATCTTGGAATGATAACGTGCTAATGAACCCTTGTCTCTCTTGTAGTATTGTTGCGGGTAGGGATGGCAATGGGTAGGGTCTGGGTAGGGTTCGCCTAGATCCGGACCCGGACCCGAGATTTTTCCTTTGGACCCGTACCCGACCCAGACCCGCAAGGGTCTAAAATTTGAGGACCCATACCCGGACCCTATGGGTAAGGGTAGGGTCTGGGTCTACCCGCGGGTCCGAGTTTCAGCCACTTTAGTAACAAGATTAACAGCTATGGGGTCTATAATATTAAAAAAAATTCATACTACTTTAACATTATAAGTTTATTAATCTCTATTGTACACTACCAAATCCAATATACATACCAAATAGATTAAGAAAGACAAAGAAGACCTAAATTAATTTTACATTCAAATACATGTGAAAGAATCAAACTCGGAACCCAAAAATCAATACTGTACTTGATAGCCGTCTCCATCTGACCGTCGTTGGCTGCCGTTAATGGTGTTTTCGGTCGCCGCCTATTAGAGAGGTGGTTGCCAGTCGCGTATCAGTGCTGTGGTGGTGGTTTTCTTGTGTCAGTGGTGGAGTGGTGGTATTGTAAGAAGAGTTTGGTTGGGTTTTATCACTTTATGGGATGAGGGAAGAGAAAGAGACTTTAGTTGGGTTACTACGGTCTGCCAGTATGAATTCAGAAAAGTTGAGATTTTTTTTTTTTTTTTATAATAAAGGGTCTAAGGGTCGGGTATGGGTCTCATAACTTAGATTTAATTTGACCAAATATTTTCTTAAGACCATACCCGACCCATACCCATTCGGTGAAAAAAATGAGACTCATACCCGACCCGAGACAGTGCCTCGACCTCAGTGTCAGGTCGGCCCCCGACCCACTGCCATCCCTAGTTGCGGGTCACAAAATGGGTGCGGTGTACACCTAAGAAATACCGAACAATGACGGAGCTTGGTTCCTAGATTTCTCCGCCCACTCTCTTCAACTCTTCACCTTTCTTATAACAACTTAACTAACCATTTAATCCTCCCAAAAATTTGCTTAAAATCATACAGACTACCATCATTTATATTAATATTATTATTATTATTATTATTATTATTATTATTACTGCATTCATCTCTCAATTTGTTTACTATAATGGCTGCCACAATTCAATCACTTGGAGCTCCTTCTTTTTCTGCAATTAACTCCTCTCCTTCCAACAAATTCCATGGTACGACTACTTTTTTATTTGGAGGTTATATTCCCTCCGCCGCATTCATTTGTTTACGTTTTATATTTGTTCGTGGGGATTATTTTAATTCAAAGTAAACAAATGATTGAGACGGATACCGTTACTACTAGTACTACTACTATTAATGAATCAACTTGAGTTGATTATTGGTGATCCATTAAACCATTGATGTACTTTGTTCTTATCATCAATTTCAATTGTGTCCATTGTTTGCATTATTGTTTTTGATTGATAGGGAATAAAGTTGGGTTGTTAGTTGTAAGATCTGATCTTCGCCCAAACCGCTGTTCCATTCCCACCATTAACAGGGCTTCTAATCTTGTTACTAATGCTGTTGTTGTGAGTTATTTCTCTTGTATACTTCTCCATTTTCTGATATACTACTCTCTCCGTCTCAATCATTTGTTTAATTTTGATTAAAATACCCCTTACAATTACAAGCCATAAAAACGTAAACAAATGATTCAGACGAACGGAGTAATTATTTGGTGAAAAGTTTACAGCTTTTCTTATTGATTAAGACCTTCTAAGAATTGCACTTTCATGGGTAGAATTAAGAATTTTGTTTGGCTTAATGTTTGTCGCGTTTCTGCAGACTCCTGCAGCTCCTGTGGCATCTTCTAAGACTGGGTATGTTGTTTAATTTTTGTAAGAAAAATTAGACCTATACGGGGCGATCTTGAAAATAAGCATGAGGGTTCTATAGTTTCTTACTGGTCTAAACGCTCTAAATTAGTATCTCCAAAATGTTTATGATCGAAACTCTTGTTGATTTGGTTTATAGAATGCTGGATTTGTACACGAGTTTATGAGTATGCTCTTATTACCTTGAAACTTGGCATACTTAAGCCATATGCAACATGAAATGCGTGTTTATAAGGTCTGAAGAAAACCACATGTTTCAGTGTCTCTTGAGGGGTAGCGAATAGAGTTTGAAGCAAATGGCATATTGCGGTTAGCATCCATGCTACTGAATATTAAATATGACCCAGATCACCCTCCTATACGACGTTATCAAGGTATAGGTGCTTCCATAATCAAACATGAAATGGTACCATAACCGCATTTTAGGTGGTATCAGTCATATTTATAGCACAACGATCAAGTTTGGGTTGTGACAAGCAATTATGAGATAAAGTCTCAAAGTGAGTTTTTCTTTGCTCCTTGTGTATATTTGATGATCTGAAGAATTTAAATCCAAATTTTTCTGAACTCTTATATGTAGACGCTAGGGAAAACCTCCTTCCCCCTACAAGTACAGTCGTTTGTGATATCCCTGATAGGTTTTAATCATATTGTACATGCTGAGATATCAAATGGGGGGTCCCAAGGGTTGGAGGTATATTGGTTGTGTTACACAAATATATATATCAGAGATCGAAACAGGAGTAGAGTTAATGGGATCAAAGTAGACCTCCATCTTTTTTGACAAGTAATGAGGGTAACATTCTTAGCAGTGAGGCTTAGGAGGCTTTAGCCATTGAAGTTTAATGAGATAGGATTGAAAGTCGGGTGTTAAAAGAACATGGATTAACATTCTTTTGGGTTGTGTCAACAGCTACGATTTTATATCGTATGTGTAACCCTACTACAATTTGAAAAACATGGTCATAGTCCATTACTTTTACTGTTTTTCCTATTTCAATTGAATATTATCTATGTGCATTTCAGGCATGAAGTATTGCTCTTTGAAGCACTCCGTGAAGGTCTGGATGAAGAGATGCAAAGGGATCCACGTGTATGTGTTATGGGTGAAGATGTGGGTCATTATGGTGGCTCGTATAAGGTAACCAAAGGACTGGCTACAAAATATGGGGACTTTAGAGTTCTTGACACACCAATTGCCGAAAATTCCTTCACTGGAATGGGTATAGGAGCTGCCATGACGGGCCTTAGGCCTGTTATTGAAGGAATGAACATGGGTTTCCTTCTTTTGGCATTCAATCAAATTTCTAACAACTGTGGTATGCTACATTACACTTCTGGTGGCCAATTCACCATCCCGGTCGTTATTCGAGGACCGGGTGGTGTGGGACGCCAACTCGGTGCCGAGCATTCACAACGTCTTGAATCTTACTTCCAATCAATCCCCGGTATCCAAATGGTGGCATGCTCAACTCCTTACAATGCAAAAGGCCTAATGAAAGCCGCAATTAGGAGCGAGAACCCGGTTATTCTTTTTGAGCATGTCTTGCTCTACAACCTCAAGGAGAGGATTCCAGATGAAGAATACGTCCTCTCGCTAGAGGAAGCCGAAATGGTAAGACCCGGAGAACACGTCACCATCTTGACATATTCTCGGATGAGGTATCATGTGATGCAAGCCGCCAAGACATTGGTGAACAAGGGCTACGATCCGGAGGTCATTGACATTCGCTCATTGAAACCCTTTGATCTTTATACGATTGGCAATTCGGTTAAGAAGACGCATAGAGTGGTAATTGTAGAAGAGTGCATGCGAACTGGTGGCATTGGGGCCAGTTTGACTGCGGCAATTAATGAGAACTTTCATGATTATTTGGATGCCCCCATTGTGTGCTTGTCGTCTCAGGATGTTCCAACCCCTTATGCCGGGACCCTGGAGGAATGGACAGTTGTCCAACCCGCCCAAATTGTTACTGCTGTTGAGCAGTTGTGTAAGTAGGAAGACATTCAGACTGTACACGCACCGTCCCTTTCCTTTACCGCTTTTTTTTTTTTTTTTCTTTTAGTTAGTAATGTTATGTTGTCCAAGAACTCAATTCATTTGTGATTGAAATTTAAAATCTGATAGTATGTTATTTTCCATAATTGAGCTCAATGGCTGACTACATAATCAAGCTGCCTGACGATATTTTCTGTTAGATAATGTCTCTCGTGATGGTGAGAGATACTTGTCTTTGTTCGTCTAGGTGGAAAGACCTCCCTGATTGCTGCTTTGTTCTCCAGTATTTTAGGGAAAGATTGAGATAGCTTTATCCAAGTTTGTAAAAGCGGTTGATGAAATTCCTAAAAGTTTGGAGAGCACAAGAAAGAAGCAGGACTCATAATATAGTTTGGCCTTGGAATGAATATGCTTCACATATTGATGGGGGGATTGCAGGTATTACTGGCAAGGAAGTTGAGGAATTGGACCTCGATTTTTCATCTTTTACTTTGCCTCCAATCACCGATCCACAACTACCATCAGCTACCCTTTCCGTGCTCAATGAGTCATTACTCTCATTTTCCCTACATTTTTCTCTCATTTTAGTTACAAGGAAGTGCATTTGGTATGTAGGTTGATGGGAGTCTTATCAATTTATCATCTTGGGGGCATGACGATACCCTGCTCCTGTTTCTTGGCACTTGCATCGCCCCTGGGTTCTTGTAAATGTTATAACGTTAAACTTCAGTAAAGTACGAACATTTTTATGCTGGATGTTAAATTCAATTCATTGCTAACAGTACTTTTAATTGCTTTTTCTCGGCATTTGATTTGAAAATTGGGTTTTTACACTGTTTGGATTGATCTGATTATTGGTGGTTTTTGCATCTACTCTACTACACATTTTCAGTTTTGTCTTCAATATGTTACTAGGGCTTGGGGTAGATGGAGTGTGACGGGGACAGCGACAGTGGCGTAGGAAGAGTCAAAGGAAAAGAAACGGCTGCGTTTGTTTAAGTTGTACTCTTATTGATAGAATAAATTGTGTATGTCAAAAAGCAATACCCTTATTTTATAAGTACATGTATTACTCGGTATAAGTTTATTTCCATTCTCTCTGAAATGCCTGGCCATGTTTCTCTATAAGTATGAGGACAAACAAATAGACTTTCTGAAACAAGACTAAGACTATATACATCTTCAACAGATACAATGGAGAAATAAATCATCCTGGAATTTCTCAATGAGGTGTTGGGTGTAACCACAAAAGACTTTAGTGTGGGGAAGCATACATCTTTGAGCAGTCGGTTCATCGTATGCTCACAAATTTAACCAAAGAATTTTTATCATGATTTTTGTAAATCTTGACTAGGTTGCTCAGAGCTTTTAGCTGCATCTTTCGGAGTTTTGGCTTTCATTAATGGTATTCTGATAAACCGGAGATTAGGCTTCTTAAGTTGTAATTTCCATCTCCTGGGTTTGATCTGTCCTAACAATATCATCTGTTCTCTCCTGAATTTTCTATTAGCATACCATTTCCCACCTCGCCAGCCCAAGGCATATCTGCATCGATATGACAGCAAATTACCAGTGGACCGAAAATAAGAGACGAGTTACAAAACAGATGAAAAATGGTAAAATAAGTTAGTAGAGCCACAGGAGAGAACTGAGAAATCACTCCGCCAATGTACATGGATGGAGGGAGTTGTACGATACTTGCCTAATACAACCCCTACGAACTAGAAGATTGAACCACACGTCAGTGTCAACGACTTCCCATATTTTGCTTTCCAATCATGTGCAAAAATGCACTAGTTTCCTATATACTACTCCCTCTATCAGGTTTACAGGCCCCGGTTTAATAAAGTTTTTTAAGAAATTACAAGTATATACAAAAATTAGCATTACCAAAAAGATTATTATCATTATACCATTATTAAATCTCAACCATATCACATTTTGGGAGCTATCGCCCTAAGTATAGAAAGGCCTTAGCACTATTACCACAAAGTGAAGAGAAATTTTAGCAGATTTGTTTGAAATGTTTATATTGTTGTAAGCTGAGGAGGCATAAAGTTCAGTGTAATACAAGGGGAAGGGAATTTGATCATGTGATCTAGTAGATAAAACACGAGTTCTCACTTCTCAGTCTAGAATTAATTGAATATGTGTGTGTGTCAGTGTGTGGGTTGGGGGGTGGTGGGGAGCTCTCACATGGTGTAAACTGAGACCTAGTGTCTCAATTTGTAATAAAAAAAAGGCCGTGCTTTCATTAAGGAAGATTCAAATTTGACAAATTGAGAAACTGTATGTTAGTTCTCTCTCTGGATGATACAGTAAACTCTGAAAGCAAATGAGCATAAGAATGTCTCAAATTCATCAGAAATATTGCCGCCTTGAGCACAAAGAGATTGAAAGGTTTAAGTGCTGAAGTGTCTGAGGCTTTCCGGAGGGGGAAAAAAAAAGGCAGATGAAGCTTTATCACCTAAAGATATTGGCCACGTTAATTCAACATGTACTGAACTTGTATACTCCCTAAAACCCCAAAATATGCGTACAATGTGAAATAGCTTAATTATAACTTCAAAATGGAGCTGTTCTTTCAGAGGCATAACATAATGTTGAAGAATAAAACCATGTTTGTGTGATGTGAACTTGTCATGGGCAAAAATTTCAATCCAAATTTCCAAATAGTGCTTTAAAGGGGACACACAGGGTCTCAAGTGTAAGTAACAAAAGATAGTGAGATGCAAAATAGGGATAATGAGAGAAAATAATAAATTTAAAGAAAAATAAAAAGAGAAGAAGCGATATTATTAATGAGAGAACAAACCCAATGAGTAAAGTAGTCCCAGCAGTAGCAGCGCAGGATGCAATACTTAAACTTCCTGTATTTACAATCTTCTTAATTTCCTCTCGTTCAATCTCAAAAGTGCCTTTCATCTACCATATGATGATAATTCCAAACTAGTCAATTACTAGACTAATATGAGGTAGAGAATTCTCTATAGCTAACAACAATGTTGATATGGATGGTATAGAAAAAGAGATAATAAGAAAACATACAGCTTGTTCAATGGAATCAAGTCTTTTATCTACTCTGGTATCATGAAGGTGGCGAAGAGTATATCCAATCCAAGCAGTGCCAACGGATGCTAAAGAAGTACCAACTGTAAAAACCACCCTGTGCCTTTCAAAAGTATCCTAAACATAATAATATATTCATCTCATAATCAACCTTCTAAATCAAATCAACGAATAATTGAAACCCAATTCAGAAATCGAATTAAATTAAAGGAATTAAAACAAAAAGATGAACCTTGGTGGAATAGAATGTGTCTTCAACAGCAGACCAGGAATTAGAACCGCGTTTCTTCAATTCGGATCTCCATAACCATACACTTGATTTTAATGCTCGAAGCCTTTCAATTCCCTGCATTTCTTCTATTGCCTTTTTCTACAAACAATTACGGAGTAGTAGTATTAATTAATGAATAATGATATTTATACAACAACAATGGAGGGAGGCTCATAAATCTATAGCATCTCTTCTACGGGGCAGGGGCATGCCTCATTTCACCTTATGTCCCTCCCTATCAACACTATCTTTTCCCTCAAGCCTCTCAAGTCTCAACTAGACCGGCCAAACTTGAAAACACACAACCAAAATTAACGGGTTAGAATTGAGTTTTCATGCACAAATTATACATGTGATCGACACGAAATTTAATTGGGTTGTGTTTGTAATCTGTTTATCTGTGATATGAATACGAACTCGATATGACCTGATCTGTTTGTCAAGTCTACTCCCAACTCTCATTTTTCTTATGCCTAATAACTCACTCAACTTTGCGAATTCATCAAATTCGATCATCCATTTTATTTTATTTTTAATTAATAGACTTGGCTAGGAGCTGGATTTATATCTGGTTGGGCTCAGCTCCCTGTCTTAGCGCGGAACGAACCCACTTTAATTGTTACTTTGTCAGACTTAGGGGAGGAGGCCCTGAATCGGCCAGGATTGGGCTTCGCGGGTCCCCACAAGCCGGGGTAAGTGAATTTATTTATTTTAAAATTTTTAAAATTTCTAGGAAATAATTGTTAATTTTGATTAAAGTAAGAAGAAGAAAAAAGGCTTAGGCAAAAATATACTTCACTTAATCAAATTTAAAGTATTTACTTTTCATTTTGGTACAATTTAATCCAATGTATAAATCCCTTTCTTGACAACAAATTGACCAACATACCCTCATCACAAGCTTTTCATTTTGTCTAATCTTCTCTTCATAATATGTACGGAGTATCTTAGCAGAGTGCTTCAGGTGGTTCAAGAGTATGAAGGCTTCAAGTTTCACCCCTTATGTAAGCCTATGAAGCTATCTCATATGTGCTTTGCAGATGATTTACTTCTTTTCTGTAAAGGGTAAAGGACCTCTGTGACTATTCTTCTAAGGGCTTTTGAAACTTTCTCTTGTGCCTCAGGGTTGAAAATGAATAGAGGCAAATCTTGTTTATATGGTAATGATATTACCAGTGAAGCTTTTAAGGAGCTGATTCATTTAGCTGGGATCCCTGCAGGTAAGCTTCCTTTTAGATATCTGGGGGTTCCCATTATAGCTAAAAGACTTACTTCTTTAGACTGCTCTAAGCTGGTGGAAAGATTTGTAGACAGGATAAGGGCTCTTGGAGCTAGAAAACTGTCCTATGCAGGTAGACTGGTGTTAATTAAATCTGTGCTCAGTAACTTACATTGTTATTGGGCTCGAATTTTTATTCTTCCTGTGAGCATTTTGAATAAGGTTGAGGCTCTATGTAGAAGTTTTTTATGGCAAGGCAAAGAGATAGCTAATGGCCCGGCCCTTATTTCCTGGGATACCTGTTGTAAATCTAAGAAGGAAAGGGGATTAGGCGTTATTGATTTAAGGAGGTGAAATACTACTGCTATGGGTAAATACATTTGGTGGATTGCAGAAAGAGGATCATTTATGGGTCAAATGGATCCTTGCTATTTATATGAAAAATGGGGGGTGGTCTGATTATCTACCTAATTCTGAAGTAAGCTGGTCTTGGAGGAAGTTATGTGCTGTGAAAGACAGGATGAAAGCAGGTTATTGTGGAGACTGGTGGATGAAACAGGGGGGCATTTATACTATACATGATGGATACAAATGGCTGGGGGCTCCTGCTAATAAGGTGGAATGGACTCCTTTTGTTTGGAACAATCTGAGTCTTCCCAAGCATTGCTTTATTGGATGGCTTGTGGCTCATGGCAGATTGCTCACCAGAGACAGACTTCATAAAATGAAAATGTGTGAAGATATCGTTTGCTGTATTTGTGGGGCTCAGAAAGAAAGTCACACTCACCTTTTCTTTGAGTGTCAGTATAGTAAGGCATGTTTGGCTTTGTTTAATGGGCTAATGAAGACATTTATCCATGATAACAACTTTATACAGTGGTGGTTAAAGCTTCGCATGAGGAATTTGCTCAGAAAGAAAGTGATTGTTGCAGGTATTCATGTAACACCCCATACTCCAAGTGCATTACCAGGACCACTCAGGTATAAAGTTGTTACCATCTCGGTTTCCCGAGGCAATGATAATCAAAAGAAAATAAAGAAACAACTTTTAAATAGTATAACTTTAAAGTGAATACAATCCAAAAACCAACTGCCAAAACGGTTTACATGTTCATAAGCCAACTGTCTAAACAACTAAACAAATGTCTGATAAACTACTCAAGTTCCAGCGGAAGACTCTATCATCTGAAGGTGACACATCCCAGCTAGCCCATACGTCTCGACTCATACCTGCTCAACAACTGCTCACCATCCCCGAATGGATTACCACAGTTTTTAAAACAATAAAACGGGGTCAATACTATTCACACAATAATACATAAACAACTATTATAAGACAAAAACCAACATGTCTCAACCGTCACATAACCCAAACTCCACAATCAACTCCTCATCACCGACTACACACTAAAGTGTGTAGTCCTGCCAGAGCACCCGTCGCAACAGGTTACTCTACTCCGCCAGTGGGGGGACCGCAGCCGCTCCCACCTAAACCCCGCTCATACCATAGAGCGAATAACCCAAATCCATTAATGTGCACATCCCTTCTGTGGCGGGTTCCACAGAAGGCGAATAATGGGTGTGAAGTCACTCCCGCAAGTGACTCCACTCAGCTAGGGACGCACCCCGAATACCACAGACAGATACAATCAATCATAACTACCAGCAATAAACAATTCCAACAACCGTCACAATACTCGTATGATAATACTCAACAAACAAAGATCACAACCAACACATATGTGAATAATACTGAGTAGGGAAACCCTACTTGGAATGCAGAACAATCAGACGATCTCAACAGCTGTTATCAAAAAGCCTCCTCTACGAATTCTCCTCCTAACATATGATCACATAATTACTAACAATCACAAAAACCAACAAAACCCCCAAATCCCCAAATTTGGGTTTAAACAACTTTAATAAAATACTATAAAATCGGTACGTAGATCTTACCCTCGACGCAAGGATCACAAGGATGTAAAGAACGATAGATTCTGACCTCTCAAGCTCCGAGATTTGTCAATAATGCGAACGATGCGAATAACGTAGTTTGAAATCTCTTTTGGAGTGATTAGGTTTAATAAATGTGTATTATGAAAGTGACGGAAAGGTTTATATATTAATTCAATTCGCATTATTAACAAAACCCGACAAAACATTACCCGTAAACCGAGCCACTCGATCGAGTGCCCCCTACTCGATCGAGTACCAAGGCTACTCGATCGAGTACCCTACAGACAGAAACTATTTTAAAATCCAAAATACCCTTACTCGACAGAGTAAGGCCCACTCGATAGAGTACCCAGAGACTCATAAAACCGTAGTATTACAATTCAAGCTTTAACATATAGGATTTGGGAGATGTGTAATAAGTGCAAGTTAGAAGGGCTGCTTCTTAGGCCAAGGAACTTGATTCTGGATGTGCAGCAGGACATTAGAACTCGTCTGCAGAGCTTGCAAAGCAAAGGAAAGATCAGTGGAATATATAGAGATTGGATTTAATGTTTTCATTTGTTTAGAATCTCGCATGTTTTGATGGGCGGGTATGGACAATCAAATTAGGCCTGCTATAATGGACACGGGCAACAAATTTAGGCCCGCTGAACAATTTTTTTTAAATTAGGACCATAATTTTTTGTGGGGTCTATTGATGTGTAAAGTAAGGCTCGTTGGAGAGGCTAGCTCTAAAGCGAGTGGTCATAGGGTTTTTCGTGGGTCTTTAAATGGGGGTTAGGGTGCTTTATTTGGTCTGAAATTTGGTATATAGATAGAAGGGAGTGTAAGGTAGGTCGTAGTTATGTTGTTTTTTGTGGTTCTTTGTTGTAAGTGGTGGTTTGAGGTGACTGAATTGACCCACAAAAAAAAATCCTACTTTGACATTCTTTTGAATGTTTTTTACCTCCAAATTAACTCCCCTCGAACCACCACTTATAACGAACAACAACCACAAACAACACAACTAAGGCCTATCTTGCACTTCCGCTATTTACATTTCAAATTTCAAATCAAACAAAGCATCATAACCTCATTAAAAGACCCACTAAAAATCTCCAACCACCCGCTAATCTCTCCGACCAACCTTACTTTACACAGCAATTGTAACACCCCCATACTCCGAGTGCCTTACCAGGACCACTCAGGTATGGAGACATCACCATCTCGGTTGCCCGAGGCATGATAATCAAACAACAGCGATAAAGAAACAACATTTATTATTAATAGTTTAACGAATGATAACAATCCTCAAACCAACTGAAGTACATTACATTATCCCAACTAACTGTTCTCAAACTGAAATATAAATAAATACTAAACTACAGCGGAAGACTCTATCATCATGTCGTGGCCATCCCAGCTATCCCCGTATCATCTCTATACCTGCTCAATATCTGCTCACCATCCCCGAATGGATCACCGCAGGTTTACAAAACAACACCGGGGTCAGTACTAATCACACAATCAATGTACATATCAATAATAAGACAAATAGACAGCTGAACTGCCTCACACACACACACACCAATCAACCGTCTCAATCACTGACTGTCCACTGGACCAGCCCTGCCAGTGGGGGACCGCAGCCGTTCCCACCTAAGCCCCGCTCATCGTACGAGCGATAACCCTGTATCATTAATGTGCACATCCCTTCGTGGCGGGTTCCATGAAGGCGAAACTAGGGCGTGAGATCACTCCCGCAAGTGACCCCACTCAGCCGAGAACGCATCTCGAGAACCATCCACAACACAACCACAATCACAAACACAATTACAATTACAATCATCATAAATCAATCAACTAACTACAGCACATCACCAACATCCCATTATGGGACTAATACTGAGTAGGAAATCCTACCTGGAAAGCACACAAGGCACGGTATCTACAATTTGTCTCAAAACGCCTCTTCTATGAACTCTCCTCCTAACATATACACATGAATACTACTATTCAATCACTTATTCATAAAAACCCCCAATTACTAAATTAGGGTTTCACTAATCTCAACGAAACGTTATAAAAATTATGCTAGAAGCTTACCCTTGACGCAAGGAATCCAACGACACAAACTACGATGCAAACCGACCGTCTGAGCTCCGGGAATTGTCAAGAACGCGATTAGGAAGAAGGACCAACTGCTTTCTCTCTTAAACAGGTTTTAGGTTTTGGCAAAAGTGTTTTAGAATAAAGACGAATATGTTTATATACCTTAATCGCGTGATTAACAAATCCCGAGAAAAACCCCCGATAAACCGGACACTCGATCGAGTACCCAAGGTACTCGATCGAGTACCCCCCTACTCGATCGAGTGCCCCTGACTACTCGATCGAGTGCCCAACAGTCGAAACTATTTTATTCTCGCGACACACCCCTACTGACAGAGTAAGGGCTACTCGATAGAGTACCCCCAAGACCATAAATACGGAGTATTACAGTCTTCCCTCCTTAAAAAGAACTTCGTCCCCGAAGTTCAAACCACTACCAAAAACAAAGGTACTCCCTCAACATTCCCGACTCAACAATCAAACAAAAACATGATACAACCCAAGACAACATCCCGACACAACATATAAAAGGTGTATAAAACTCTTAAAAACTCTCGCGATCATCTCCTACCCCCCTAAAAGAAACAAGGTTACGTCCCCGTAACCATACATACCTGATCAAAAAGGAAAGGGTAGCGTTCTTTCATGATCTCCTCGGCTTCCCATGTAGCTTCCTCGGTCTCGTGATTAGACCACAGGATCTTAAGCAAAACTGTCTCCCCACTCCTAGTCTTTCTAACCTTTCGGTCTAGGATCTGCTTAGGCACCTCAAGATATGATAAGGACTCATCTAGCTCTAAACTCTCTGCCTCTAACACATGTGACGGGTCACTCACATACTTCCGCAGCTGCGATACATGAAACACATTATGCACTCTCTCTAACGCGGCAGGTAAAGCCAGACGATAAGCAACCTCTCCAACTCGCTCTAAGATCTCATACGGCCCTATAAACTTCTGACTTAGCTTGCCTTTCTTCCCAAATCTCATAACTCCGCGCATAGGAGACACTTTCAGAAGAACTTTATCCCCAACCTGAAACTCTATATCCCGACGATGTAGATCTGCATAACTCTTCTGTCGATCCCGAGCCGCTCTCATCCTTTCCCCGATCATCTTAACTGTTCAACCATCTCATGCACCATCTCTGGTCCTAAAACTACGCCTCAAAGACTATCGTCCCAACAGATTGGACTCCTACATCTCCTCCCATACAAAGCCTCAAACGGTGCCATACCAATACTAGTGTGATAGCTGTTGTTGTAAGAAAACTCTATCAAGTCCAACCTCTCGCTCCCGCCTACCACCAAAATCCATCACACAAGCTCTCAACATATCCTCCAAGGTCTTGATTGTTCTCTCGATCGTCCATCATCTGTCGCAGGATGAAATGTCGTACTCATCTTCAAAGTCGTTCCCAACGATTCCCGCAACTCCTTCCAAAACCTCGATATAAACCTCGCATCTCTGTCGGACACTATGTCCTTAGGGACTCCATGTAACTTAAGCACGTTCTTTCGATAGGCCATAGCCAATTGTGCCTTAGTCCATGTATCTTTCATTGGAACAAAGTGAGCCGACTTGGTCAAGCGATCCACTATCACCCAAATCATGTTGTTACCTTGCTGACTCTTTGGCAAACCCATAATGAAATCCATGGAAATGGATTCCCACTTCCACTCAGGCACCTCTAAAGACTGAATCTTACCTTGTGGTCTCCTCTGTTCCCCTTTAACTCTCTGGCATGTCAAACAACGGGACACAAACTCATCTGTCTCTTTCTTCATCCTGTGCCACCAAAACGTTTTCTTCAAATCTTTGTAAAGCTTGTCTCCACAGGTGAATGAATATGGTGTGCAATGTGCTTCTGTCATGATTGTCTTTTTCAACTCCTCATCATTAGGAACACACCACCTACCATCGAACCTCAAACTACCATCTCAGATGTATCAAAACCGGACACTGTCCCTTTCTACCCTGACTCTCCACTCAACTATCTTAGGATCCAAAGCCCTGTTTACCTCGAATGTCATCATAAAACTCCATATGTCTTTGTCATATCACCCATGGCATCTCCTTTTCGCATCATATGAATCCCAAAGCTCGCTACCTCATCCTCAATCTCATCAAAGATAGAGCTGTACACAAGGAATGTACACTCTTCCTACTCAAAGCATCAGCAACAACATTGGCCTTCCCTTCATGGTAGATGATTTCATGTCGTAGTCGCCAATCAACTCCATCCACCTCCTCTGTCTCATGTTCAACTCCTTCTGCGTGAAGATGTACTTGAGACTCTTGTGATCGGAAAATACCTTAAAGATTGCTCCATACAGGTAATGTCTCCAAATCTTGAGAGCAAACACCACCGCACCCAACTCCAGGTCATGAGTAGGGTAATTCTCCTCATAAGGCTTCAATTGCCTAGAAGCATAGGCAATCACTTTACCATTCTCCATCAACACACATCCCAACCCATTCTTCGAGGCATCTGTATAAACCTCAAAATTCTCGCTCCCTTCAGCGGTGCTAGGACAGAGCCGTGGTCAAACGCTCCTTTAATGTCTGGAACGCCGTCTCACAACCCTCATCCCAACGAAACCTGTTCTCTTTCCTCATCAACGCTGTCATCGGTCTAGCTATCTTGGAGAAATCTTTCACAAACCGTCGTCAGTAGTATCCACTAAACCCAAGAAACTCCTAACCTCAAGAACATTCTTTGGTGCTTCCCACTTTGTCACCGCTTCAATCTTCGCCGGATCTACTGACTACCCCATCTTTAGATATCACATGCCCCAGAAAAGCAACTTTCTCTAACCAGAACTCACACTTGGACAACTTAGCATACAACTCATGCTCCCTCAACGTCTGCAACACAATCCTCAAATGCTCCTCATGTTCCTCCTTAGTCTTAGAGTAGACTAAGATATCATCTATAAACACTACCACAAACTGATCCAAGAACTGTCTAAAGATCCTATTCATCAAATCCATAAACACTGCCGGTGCATTAGACAACCCAAACGGCATCACCACATACTCATAATGGCCATACCTCGACGTGAAAGCTGTCTTTGGTATGTCCACATCTCTAATCTTCACCTGATGGTACCCCGACCTCAAATCAATCTTAGAAAAGACTGTTGCACCACTCAACTGATCAAACAGGTCATCTATCCTTGGCAAAGGATACTTGTTCTTTATCGTCACACGGTTCAACTCTCTGTAATCTATGCATAACCTCAAAGTTCCATCTTTCTTCTTTACAAACAGAACCGGTGCTCCCCACGGCGATACACTTGGTCTAATGTATCCCTTGTCTATCAGATCATCCAACTGCTTCCTAAGCTCCTCCATCTCCTTAGGACCCATACGGTACGGTGCCTTAGAGATTGGCCCCGTCCCTGGCTTCAACTCCACGGTAAAATCTATCTCTCTCTTCGGTGGTAACCCCGGAATCTCATCAGGGAAAACGTCAGCAAACTCTCCCACTACTGGTATCTCATCAACTGTCGGACCCTCTACCCGGTCATCTCTCACATGGCATAAGATCAAAGGACATCCCTTCCTCAAATAAGACTTCAAGGTGACAGCTGCAATCAACTTAACTTTGGGTTTGACTAGAAACCCCCGGTAAGACACACTAACGCCCTTAGGACCTCTCAAGGACACTTTCTTTTGATGACAGTCTATCTTAGCTTTATACTTTCCTAACCAATCCATCCCAACTATCATCTCAAAACCATTAAAAGGAAACTCTAGCAAGTCTACAGGGAAATCAACTTGCCCAACTATCAAGGATACATTTCTAAACAACCTCCCACAAGGTACAGACTCACCCGACGGTATGAAAACTTGCTCACTAACAGACTCATATACTCTCAAACCCAACTGTTTCACATGACTCGAAGACACAAACGACTGAGAAGCCCCCGAATCAAACAAAACAAACGTAGGAATACCATTAACAAGGAATGTACCGGTGATAACATGCTCATCTTCCTCAGCTGCTTTCTTGTCCATCATGAACAACTTGCCACTGGTCTTCTGCCCACCACCCCGGGACAAGATTAGGCGATGCGGTCGGTTTAGCACCCGACCCTTGGTTGTTGTTGTTGTTCATCGGTGTCTTCTGATAAGAATTACCGCCGTTGCGGTTACCTCCACTCTGGTAGCTCTGACCTCCCCGGTTTGGCCATGATCCCGCCGGTCTGTTGCTCGCAAAGCTCTGTGCAGGTCTCTGAAAGGATCCCGGTGCACTTGTGCACTCATGTCTCTTGTGGCCTACGCCACCACATCCAAAGCAGGTCACCCCCCAGCTATTACTCACACTCCCTCGGCCTCGCCCAAAGGAAGCCCCAGACTAAACCCCGATCCGTAAGAAAACCCCTTAGATCGATTGTGGTTGCCTTTCTTGTAATTAGATTGGCCACCACCCTCGCTCTCCGACTTCCTCTTCTCACCACTGGACCTCTCCCGAGCCATCTCCACTAGCCTCTCAGCCTCCCTCTCCCGGCCCCTCTCATACGCTTCCTTCACATCGGTGAGGACTCCCACGGGTAACTTATCCATAATCTTCGTGGTTAGTCCACTCTCAAACCTCAAAGCCAAATTCTCATCACTCAAACCCATGTCCTCAAAGATATCTAGATTTCTCATTGAACCGCCTGTAGTACTCACCACGACATCTCAAAGCAGTCATCTTAAACTTATCAAACTCCTCCCTCAACTTACTCCTCACATGCTCCGGCACAAACTCCTTCCTCACAGCCCTACGAAACTCCTCCCAAGGTATAGCAGGTAACCCTTGGTTGGTATACAACTCCTTAGCACTCACCTTCACCGAATCCCACCACTTGCCAGCTGCCTCCCTTAGATAAAACGCAGCCTGATCCACTCTCATCTCATCCGGACAATGGACTAGGTCCAGTATGTTTTCCATCTCCCTCAGCCAACTATCGAGAAGGTTAGGCTCCTCAACTCCCTTGTACTCTTTTGGGTTGAACCTCGCAATATAAAGGCTGACTTTAGCATGGTCAACCTCCTTCTCCTTTTCCTTATTCTTGTCCTCGTTCACTTTCTTCAGGGTCTCAGTCAGAGCATCCTGGTGCTCTAACATCTTGACGATGTCATCCACGGTCATAAGCTCAGCTCTCGCATACAAGGCATTTCTCTTTGGCGGCATCTTGAAACTATACGTATATAAGAAAGGGTAAACATGAACATGCGTACTAAACTTCAAAACACGAAGACTCGCTGCCCAGAACCTACTCGATCGAGTATCCAAACCCACTCGATCGAGTAACGGGCTACTCGATCGAGTGCCCCTATGTACTCGATCGAGTACCCAAACCGTAACCAAACAGACCTTCGATCTCTAACCCACTCGATCGAGTATCTAGGCTACTCGATCGAGTGGTTTCTACTCGATCGAGTACCCCTAGCTACTCGATCGAGTGCCCCAAAACGCGATTCTGGTCCAAAATCGTCAAAAACCTATCCGATCGAGTTAGTCTCACTCGATCAAGTATCACTAATACGTAACAGCTACCCGCATATTACGTCTCATACTAACATTGCTAACTTTATAAATCACATTATATCATAACATTCATGCTATTAATTGCCACGTTGTAAAACATTCCATCATGCCATCATTTCATCAACAATGTCTATATATATCATCACTTTTCATCTCATCATCTTCTAATTCGAACATCCAACCATCAACACATTCCATCACATTGTTACGCAAGTTACTAAGCACACACATGACTCAACACATATTTCCCCCATGTGACCGGTTCGAAGTTGTAGGGCGACCCCTTGCGACTTTAGGACGTCTCCCAAGCCTTTGCACTAGCTCCCACAACTTTTACCCCGGGTTCTTTTTAATTGACTCTCTACGTTCATTAAGTTCATTGGTTACAGGTTTCAGGAACCTGGCTCTGATACCATTTGTAACACCCCCATACTCCGAGTGCCTTACCAGGACCACTCAGGTATGGAGACATCACCATCTCGGTTGCCCGAGGCATGATAATCAAACAACAGCGATAAAGAAACAACATTTATTATTAATAGTTTAACGAATGATAACAATCCTCAAACCAACTGAAGTACATTACATTATCCCAACTAACTGTTCTCAAACTGAAATATAAATAAATACTAAACTACAGCGGAAGACTCTATCATCATGTCGTGGTTATCCAAGCCTATCCCCGTATCATCTCTATACCGCTCAATATCGCTCACCATCCCCGAATGGATCACCGCAGTTTACAAAACAACACCGGGTCGACTAATCACACAATCAATGTACATATCAATAATAAGACAAATAGACAATTTGAACCGCCTCACACACACACACACCAATCAACCGTCTCAATCACCGATCGTCCTTTGGACCAGCCGCCCGATGGGGGACCGCAGCCTGTTCCCACCTAAGCCCCGCTCATCGTACGAGCGATAACCCTGTATCATTAATGTGCACATCCCTTCTGTGGCGGGTTCCACAGAAGGCGAAACTAGGGCGTGAGATCACTCCCGCAAGTGACCCCACTCAGCCGAGAACGCATCTCGAGAACCATCCACAACACAACCACAATCACAAACACAATTACAATTACAATCATCATAAATCAATCAACTAACTACAGCACATCACCAACATCCCATTATGGGACTAATACTGAGTAGGAAATCCTACCTGGAAAGCACACAAGGCATTTGCGGTATCTACAAATTGCCTCAAAACGCCTCTTCTATGAACTCTCCTCCTAACATATACACATGAATACTACTATTCAATCACTTATTCATAAAAACCCCCAATTACTAAATTAGGATTTCACTAATCTCAACGAAACGTTATAAAAATTATGCTAGAAGCTTACCCTTGACGCAAGGAATCCAACGACACAAACTACGATGCAAACCGACCGTCTGAGCTCCGGGAATTGTCAAGAACGCGATTAGGAAGAAGGACCAACTGCTTTCTCTCTTAAACAGGTTTTAGGTTTTGGCAAAAGTGTTTTAGAATAAAGACGAATATGTTTATATACCTTAATCGCGTGATTAACAAATCCCGAGAAAAACCCCGATAAATGGGACACTCGATCGAGTACCCAAGGTACTCGATCGAGTATTTTCTACTCGATCGAGTGCCCCTGACTACTCGATCGAGTGCCCAACAGGTCAGAAACTATTTTATTCTGCGACACACCCCTACTCGACAGAGTAAGGGCTACTCGATAGAGTACCCCCAAGACCATAAATACGGAGTATTACAGCAATAGACCCCACATAAGGCCACATTTGACCATCGTGTTGATAACCCATGGAAAGGTTGTATTTCCACCTTTCCAACGAGTCCAAGAACACCTTAAACCGACATCGTTTGCTATCCCAAACATCGATTGAAAGTTACCCCATTGTAAAATGTTAAATCCTTCAGCCAAAAAGTCGTGTTTGACAACAAAAAAATTATTAAAGGTTGTGTTTTAAAAACGTTTTTTTTAAAGGTGGTGTTTGGAAAAAAAAATTAAAGGTTGTGTTTGACAAAAAAAAATCCTTTTCTTTGCAGTAATTCTCTTATAAAACTGTCATATAGTATAGGACGAGCCCAATAGAACAAAGTAGTCCAGCAAGACAAATTGCAATAAAGCCACGTCTGAGAACTCTTTCTCAACTTCCAATCTATATATATACATAAAAGAGAGTTTTTTCGAGCGATTCTAGAGCGTCCACATCATCAAAAATTAATTTAGGAAAGTTTCATAAATAATATTTTCCACATAAAAAATAAAGTGGAGAATCTTTTAATTATTATAATATCTATATTTCCTATTTTATATTCATGAGAAATTTCTAATTTTTATATAAAAACTAGAGAGTTTTTTCGAGCGATTCTAAAGCGTCCACATCATCAAAAATTAATTTAGGAAAGTTTTATAAATAATATTTTCCACATAAAAAATAAAGTGGAGAATCTTTTAATTATTATAATATCTATATTTCCTATTTTATATTCATGAGAAGTTTCTAATTTTTATATAAAAACTTTGACATTTTATCTGGCAAAAGAATGTCGTTATAAAAATTATGAAAATAATATAATTAGATTCGTGACAAAAAATGCTTTCATTAGAGTATAGAATTCATATGATTTGCACATACGAGTATTAAAGATGGTGTACTGTTTTTAATATGTTATATGCCCACATTGAAAAACAATGTTAGTGTGGTGATTATAATACGTATAAATTATATAATTGTCCCACATCGAAAGATTAACATAAGGTGGGTGATCCTATGATTATAAATAGAAGTCATCATTGGAACCTATATACCAACCAAAAACTTTTTGAGTCTCTTAAGTATTGTTTTGGAGAGCTCTTAAGAGTTTATATCATTATCTTCACAGTATGATATATAAATATTTTTTCTATATTATGTATTATATTCAAGTGATGTTTATAATCTTTATATAAAAACTTATACATCTCATTTGCCAAAAAAAATATTATAAAAAAAACGTGCGAATATTAATAAATAGTACTCCCTCCATTCAAGAACAAATACAACATTTTCATTTACACGCTTGCCAAGACACAAATTACAACGTAAATATCTTTAAGTTTACATTATAAAAAATTTAAAGTTTGATATTCTCATTCTACTTTATAGGTGAATCAAATAAGATCCCACATGACCATATTTTGTCTTACATATTGCAAGGAATCGTAAAGATTCTATTCATTCATGAATAGTGTAAAAAAGGAATGTTGTATTTGGTCTTGAATCGAGGGAGTATAGTATTTACTCATTATTATTAACCTGGGTTAGATGTCGAATTATGTACGAAAAAAATGGTGTATTTCTAAGTATGATATTTGTCCACATTGAAAAATATGTTGGTGTGGTGAATATATTACGTATAAATAATAGAGTTGTCCCACATCGAAAGTTTAGCATAAGGTGGGTGATCATATGATTATAAATAGAAGGTATCCTTAGAACCTAAATACCAACCCAAAACCTTCTGAGTCTCTTAAACATTGTCTTGGAGAACTCTTAAGAGTTTATATCATTAACTCCACGATATGATATACCCCCTCCTATTCTAAATAACTCTCCCTATTTCCTTTTTCGTCTATTCACAATACTCTCCCTATTTCCTTATTTGACAAACTTTTATACTTATTTTAATCACCCCACCCCACAACAATACCCCACAATACTCATACTTTAACTTATTTTAATCACTTTACCCCACAAAAATCCTTATTTTAATCACCTTACCCCACAACAATACTTATTTTAATCACACAATACATTCCCTCTCTCCAATCTCCTACCCCACTCCAATACTTTATCATATAATACTCCCCTCCCTTAATTCTCGTGCCCTCCATGAAAGGGGAGGGTTATGTAGAATAGGAGGGAGTATATTTTTTATATTATGTCCAAGTAATGTTTATAATTTTTATATAAAAACTTATATATCTCATTTAGCAACAAAGTAACATAATTTTTTTTTTTTTTGAAAAATTATATAATTAGATTCGTGGTAAATAAATGCTAGCATTAGAATATAGTATCATATTATTTGCACATATTTTAATTACGATAAGAAGTTAAAAAAATGTATTATACGAATATTAATAAATAGTACTCCTATAGTATTTGCTTATTATTATTATTAAACTGGGTTAGATGTCGAATTAGGTGTGAAAAAGATGGTGTATTTCTAAGTATATTGTTTGTCCCACATTGAAAAATAATGTTGGTGTGGTAAATATACTACGTATAAATAGTTAAATTGTCCCATATTAGAAGATTATCATGAGGTGAGGTATCACATAATTATAAATATGAGTCATAACTTAGGGGTATCAACCCAAAATCTTTTTAATCGCTTAAAAATTATCTTAGAGATCGAGTTATTATAAAAGTTTGTATTAACGGCAAACCTTAGTTACAACAATACCATACAAGTATTAATCACATAGATATTTATAAAAGCGGTTATATATTACTATATTAGTGATATTATAATGTTTATTTTAAGACAATCGATAATATAATAACTTTATTTAAGACAAAGTCATAATTAAAAAATAAAATGGGTGCTAAATATACATAAATTTTTTTGTGTCATATAATAATAATCTCTGCACTAAAATAGAAAATTTATGAATTATAATACAATCAAGTGTTGCATAAAAAGATCTTGAATCCACAAACAAATCAATAATGAGCTTTTTTACTTTGATAAATAGTAGAATTAAATCTTTTTAACTTTCAAATATAAGTAATTATTATGCCTCATTACATTTGAGTAACTAAAATACATCATAATTTTTAACTATTAATCAAAATCGCACCAGAAAAAAGAAATATTTTGCATTTGTTTATACATTCTATTGTCCCTCAATTATATCTTAAAAGTCGTGTTAGGCAAAAAAATGTAATTTAAATCATATCATTTGTACATATTTTAATTATGACAAAAAATGGAAAAAACGTACAAATATAAATAGATAGTATAATATTTTCTCATTATTAAATCGGGTTGGATATCGAAATAGGTGCAAAAAAGATGGTGTACTTTTTCGTGCGTTATTTGTCCCACATTGAAAAATAATGTAGGTGTAGTAAATATACTACATATAAATAGTTGAATTGTCCCACATTAGAAAATTCACATAAGGTGGGGTGATCTTAAAAATTAATTTAGGATAGTATTATAAATAATATTTTTTGATGTAAAAAATAAAGTGGAGAATCTTTTAATTATTATAAAATTTATTTCCTATATTATATTCAAGTGATGTTTCTAATTTTTATATAAAAAATTTTACATTTCATTTGGCAAAAAAATATCATTAAGAAAATTATGAAAGAACATAATTTGATTCGTGGTAAAAATGATATCATTAGCGTATAGATTTCATATAATTTATACATATATAAAATTGTGTATTTCTTAGTATGTTATATGTCCTACATTGAAAAATAATGTAGGATTATATAAAAATAATAGAATTGTCCCACATTGAAAGATTAACATAAGATGTAGTGGTCTTATGATTATAAATATGAGACATCCTTGGAACTTAGGTATCAACCTAACATCTTTTGCGTCTCTTAAATAAGATGTTTTGACTTTTGATCATATCTAAATAAATGATTAGAGATAAGATGTAAATATTAAGACCTTATAACCATTTTTTTTTAACTAAGTTAATTACCCCGTTGCAACGCACGGGCATTCAAACTAGTATTCAATATATGATAGACCAACGCTCCTACCACCACCGACACGATTCCCACTTCCACCGGCCACCACCTTTGGAACGACCGACTAAACCGTCGGCTTCGATCACTCCGCCACCGCCCAATGACTTCTCCGTCACCAATCAACTAACACAAGTAGAAGAAGAACGTTGGCAGCTACGATAACTCCGATCTCCAAAAACCAGGTTTGGATCTTGATCTTAGAAGCACTCCAATTTAAGATGAAATTTCAACTTCTAGTTTTGGACTACTAATTGTTTTTAATTGAATACTCATATTTTTAATTTGAAAACTTTGAGTTTTTAGGCCAAGAAATATGGGTTTATGACTCCTTCACTCCAATCGATACTTTAGTTTAATAACTTTGAAATTTAACTTTAAAACTCACTATTTTAATTTGAAAATTTTATATTACTCTCATTATAAGTAGACATTAATTTCTCCATTGTAAAATCACTCTTTTAACTTTAAAACTCACTATTTAAATTTGTTGCCTCGTCACTTTAGTTTGACAATCTAGTGTTTTAAAAGTGCTCACTTATTTTGGCAGTTTCAATACTCCAGATTTGAGATGAATGTTTGTGCTGAGGAGATGTCGGAGACGGGTCTGCGTTCACGGGCTGGCCAAATAGTAAATATGGGATTGGAGATGAATGATTTTGGCGTCGTTTGGCGGCTTGCTGCTTCCATAGTAGTTGGCGTTGTAAAATAAGGGAGATGAATGACTGTCGGGTGAAAGAGGATGAAACAGTTTGGGATTGCTTTTTTTTTTGTTGGTTTTTGGGCTTTTATTTTAATGGGCGATCTTATTTTAAGAGACCGCCTTATTAAATAATTCACAAATTATTGTATGGGACTGTCTTATAGCATAAGACCAACCCATAATCCAAAAGCCCAAACAATTACTTAAAGCTCCCCTTTTTTAATCAAATAACCAAAAGTCCTTAATATACTTGTAAAAAAAATATTTTATTTTGATAACCTAAAATACCCTTTTTTAATCAAATATTTTATTTTGATAACCTAAAATTTTATATTAATAAATTGTATATTTAAATATGTTAATTTTTATCATAAAATGTCGTGTTGTTAAAATAAAAATAGAATACTAATTAACTTAGAGGTGTTATTTTTGGGCTTCTCTCCTTTTGGACCAGTCCTATGCTATAGGACGGTCCTATAGGAGAGTTGCTGTAAATAATTTGTGTTTTTCTTCAAATGTCTTGTTTATCGTACATCATACAAATATTACAATCAAGCCCCTCCATTTCAATGTTATTATCTCCTATTTTTTACTTGTAAAACTATTTAAGTTAATTGTCCATTTTCTAAATTTAGTAAGAAAAAGGAGTGAACTTATATTATCCCTAATTTATTAACTGTCATTCCTTTAATCACACTAATAGTCTCCATTTTTGATATCCCTAATTTATTAATTGTCATCCCTTTAATCACACTAATAGTCTCCATTTTCTTTTAACTCAAGCGATAGTCATAGAGTAGTTAATTCATCACTTTTTGTTAAATCATCAAAAACTAGAAAATAAGACAATAACTAGAAATTCCATCTGGATAAGTTAGATAACTAGAACTAATACTATAAGGTCCAAACCAAATTAAATTGACGTTTTTAGACCATCGTATCCCAATTTGGACTTGGCACTTCTTTCAACCAAAATACAGTCTAGCAATCACGTATATTACTATAATGTTGGGAATAAAATAAAATATAGATAGGGTTTTTTTTAGGCAGTAGCTAACATACCCAACTTTTTTTTATGCCTAAAGGTATCTAAAATTTTATGTTGACTTGTCGAGAGATACCAAATGCTAATTGCCGTTAAAAAAAAGTCAATTTCCGTCTAAACTAACGGAAAGCATAATTAAGGCTTTATTTTTCTCTTTAGTCCTTTACTTGAAAAATAATTTTTCATTAAATTAACCTCTCCTTCATCTCCCCCAACCAATCCTAATTAACCACCCATCTTTCTTCTCACCTCGACCATAACTCTCTACTCCTCCTCCTTCACCACCTCAACCACCACGATAATCATCCCTCCCCGCCACCCCTATCTGTCTTCCTTCCTTCCCACCATAACCACGTTTTCTCTCATCCCCCTTCCTCCTTCATCCATAAACATTACATATATCAACTCTATACACTATTTAATTTCCTCTCCTCCATCATCCTCAACATGCTCAAAAGTCATCAAATTTCCTCCACTATAGAATAATTCAACAAGAGAAAAAATAACTAAACAAGCACAATACCCAGAATATCTAAGATTTTAAGAAAAGAAAAGTAATGAAGATTTGTTTTTAGATTGATTAGAAAAGTATGTATGAGTTGCAAATCTTGTATAATTCTTGAAAGAGGAAGAAGTGGACTAGGATTTCGGGTTTTGTGGTGGTAATTGATAGATAGATGATGTTGGACGGAAAATAGGTGATCAAGGATGGTGATTACGGGGTTGGAAGAAGAGAAGATGAGGAGTGAGTTAGGTTAATAAACAATGCTATTATAAGATTTTTAATTGTAATTATAAGTTTGAAACAATTTTTATTTATGTTTTCCATTTGTTAACAAACAAAATATATTTTTTTTTTGAAAGAACAAAATATAAATTTTAGCAGTAAACATTATATCTCAAAAAAAAATTCAAAGGTTCTCAATTATTTAGCTTGAATAAAAGTAAATTTTACACATACTTGCACCATAACTCTAATTTAAGAAAAGGAAAACCATATCTATTAAATAATGGGGAACGATAATGCAACTACTCTTTTTGTTAATGACACAACATTACAACGGTAAGTTTAAGGGCATGTTACCATTCACCATCTCACAAAAACGAGTGGCATTAGTAATTTTAGAGTGGCATTATGCCTTCCCTAAATAACTTACTCTTGCAAACTCGACATTACAATGTAGTAGTCATGTACATAGAAAGATAAATCCAAAGTTGATAAAATTCGACAAACCTGAAGCCTGAAGGTTACCAAGGACACTCTGGAAACGATGGTGTTACGTAAGATTTTTGTACGTTGCAACATACGGAGTATTTATTATAAATGAGGTGCATAACATGAATTTAGGTCTGTGTGGGTCATATCCGAGTTTTTGTGAAGCTACAATGACATTCAAGAGAACATCTCCCACTAATCCGTTAACTTCACCTGAGATTTACGCACCTGTTTAAAAATTCGCCAGAATTTGCAAATGTCTTGAGGCAGGGTGATAAACCTGCGAGGCCTGCCTCATTCTACAAAAAATGGCCTAATATTACCAGTTTACTTACATGATCCTACAATTTCTACCCAAATTAGCAAGCACATGGACTTGACCTCGATTGAGTCTCAGGATGCCCAAGTCTCCGTCTAGATATAAACAAATTTAGAATATACGGGATCCCAGCTCGTAAAGTTAGTAAATTATTCGTACCAATTTAGCAGAAAAACATGGAACCCTTGATGTTGTCATGTAACTTGGGAATCGACATGCTGCCTGGGGATATGACATTGTTCGGGTCAGAAGTACCGTTGGAAAACTCAGATTTCATGAACTGCCCTGCTTGTAGGGCCGCGTGATGGGCATAAGCGATGGGTGCCACTGCAGGAATTCACCAATAATGCTTAGCAACATATACATATACTCGTATACACATATGACATACCCCTCGGTTCCACTGCATCAACCCCATTTTTATTAGATGTGTTTTTAAGAAATGTATTGAAATACTCCTATGTTTTACTTTTACGACGAATGTTGAACATGCAATTGGTGATTTGATTTGTATATCGTTCAGAGCACAACTTCGGATGTGATATTTTTTTCTTTTTAAGTGAGGTAATGAAAGCAATCATAATAATTCATCGGTCATCACCAATTCCCCATTACCTCATCACCTTAAAGACTATGCTTGACTATGCTTGTGATTAAAACTCATAGAAACTGTTTTCGGATGACCCCAAATGAAAGTTACATCGAGAAGTGGATTTGTCAATTACTTAATTGCCATTTCACAATATAAGAAACGCAAACAAATTAGTCAGTCATTCTAACTTCTGTATAATTCGAAGTCAAAAACATCAGGTCTTTGACCCTTTTGGAGATGAAAAGAAAACTTAATTAAAACAGACCAAGAAGGAAAGACTGCCAACAAAGTGAAACAAAGAGAACATTAGGGAATAGCGCGTGATTTAATTTCTGAAGAAAGTATTGCTTCTCAAACAAACAAACAAACACATACTCACCAATTGAGGTAGCATGTGAGCTCCGTTGGTACCTGAATGAGGACAAAATCCACATTTGAGAAAAGGTAATAAGAGTGAAAAATTAGTCCAGAGGTGACAGCCCGCTGACTTACGTGTAGCATAGAGAGTGGACGAAATTTTGAAGCTCATTCGGGGAGAAGCCAATCTCATCGAGCAAGACATGGTAGTGAACAGGTCGTAGTGTGCCCTTCATAAAAAAACAAGGTAGGAAGAAGTTACATTTAGGTGCTCAAAAAATAGAGATGACAATAGGAAGGAAGGAGAAGAGGGGTCCACACAGACGAGAGTACATTACTAGTGTTATAAAGTACAAGACTAACAGTAGAAGTATATCCATTTTGATTTGCCTTGCTTTTTTGTTTTCTTTTATAGTATCCCTATGTATGAGCATATGCAGGGAACCTTACTGTATCAGCATGAAAACTGCCTTTGTGACTCCTAAACCAAAAACTATACCTATGAATGGTACACTTTAAATTGTCCTCGTGGCTCTTTTTACACCAAAACTACCCTTATGACACTTCTAAACTACGATTTTGCGGATTTTGCTACCTTTCACACCAAAAACTATCCTATAAATGTTGCACTTCCACACCTTGAAAGAGTATAACTTTTATTTTTGTGGGCAAACAGGAATCCCAGAAACAATATCTTACTTCCCAACAACAACAAAATTAGTAAATACAAGACAGTTACATTTTTTAGTCTTTAAAAATGCCAGATCATCAAACAGAGAAACTAAACACTCACAATCATTCCGCCATGAGCACACATGTAGAAATCATAGTTACTTGGATGCACGACTTCAGTGTCCACAACAGTACCTGCAGTGGCGCAATAGAAAAGTGTGATGACAATAACACAATTAAGCAAAGCATTCGCAACTTCAAAAGGAAATAGCAAAATGTGGAGCATACCAGGTTGAACATTGCCAGTAGCCCCCAATGGAAAAAATCTGGTGTGATGTCTTTTCTGTGCCACAATCACAGTAAACTTGGGGACTTTTGCGTCTCCACAGCCAAGGTAAGCCTGTGATTTTATAGTGGAAAAAGGAGTAGACTATTCAGTCACTAGCTTACTCATTGACAAACACAACAATTTTGGCATCCTTCTTGAATCTGGAAATTTAAACTCGCTTGGTGATCTTAATTGAAAACTATATCTTATAGAAAAAAACAGTCTCAAAACTTGGCTCCTACAGATAAAGCATGAAATCTTGGCGTTTTTAGAGGATCGGAGATACAAATTTATCCACTTGAATGTCCGTCAGGGGCACTAAATTAGGGGAGGAGGATATTTTTATTGGGGATGTAGGGATTTAAGCAGGTTCTTTTTTCGTTTATTTCTTTATTATGTCCTTTATAATGGCCCTCAATCTCTAACATAGTAAAACAGAAAGCTCATACATAACTGAAGCCAAGAAAGTGAGGGATTACCTGTTTAATTTGCTCCAGTTCAATGTTCAGAACCTGACTGAATTGTGATTCACTCACTCCATCCCTGGAAAATGTATACAGTTAGGGCAAAAAGAAACTGAATAAAAATTACTCTCTCCGTCCTGGTCATTTGTTGTCCTTTGGTTTTGGCACAAAGACCAAGTGACATGTGGACCAAATTGAGTGTGAATGACCAAATTGTTCATCAAATGTATTCCTAAAATAGAAAGGAAACAATTGACTGAGACACCCCAAAATGGAATAGGATAACAAATGACCGGGACATAGGGAGTATATTTGAATGAATAACCAAAAAACTCTGCAGAGAGGAACTTCTTCGATGTCCAAACAACAAACCACCATGGAAAATACAGGAAAATTCACTTCGGCACATCATATTAGTAGCACCTGATAAGTGGATTTACATTCTAGCTCAAAGATTTAATGAATTACTCCGTACTAGTAGGCGACGGGCGTAGCAATACCTGAAAACAATTATGTGTTTAGGTTTACGGCCCTTGCTCGTCGTAAAGAAGTCCTTTAGCAGCTCGCTGAAAAATAATGGAATGAGAATTCTTTAAAAACATCGCAGTATAACCGAATATACCTGATTTGGGATCTTATGATTAAGCTCCAGCAAAAAAAAAATGCAGACTAGACAATGCGATGTACAGGCAATGATATCAATGCATTAACTAGTTACCTCATGCTACCAGCGTCTTCTCCATTCTCCAATGGTTTGAACAATGAATCTATAATCTCAGTTCTTGGAGATTGAGTTCTTAGAGAGACTCTATATCTTGAAATGAGTGGCCATGATAAAGAGCCAACAACCTGTTAATTTTAGAAAAGCAGGAAAAGAGGTGTGATCAGGACAGTCACTAGCTGCAATGATATTGTTTTGGGTAAAGTTTGATAGTACACAAAGGTGTAGCATTTGAATGTTAACTCTCATTTCCAAGAGAGCTTACAGCGGCAATGGATGGACGGTCCACGAGACCAGGCGGGCCATGAGAGACATCCATTCCCACTATCATTGTTGGGAAATCGGTTACATGGGGAAGGCAGGAAGGCTTCTCAGTCGTTAACAAAGAGTTGATACCGCCAAGCTAAAAACATAGGACATGAATTAGAACTACATGGCATAATTATTTAAAAAGGTTTTGATGACCCATACTAGCCCACACGGAATAGTCAAAACTCACCTTAGTATTGATTTTAAGAAGCACATTTGTGAGGTAACGATCGGTGACTTTGATAGGAGAAACACATTGTGTTAGAAGCCCAAAGTCACACAAACTCCTCATTTTCCACGGTCCTACACATGACAATGTAAAGAAGTATATATAACAGAGCAAGTCCTAACCAAAGACATGATCAGACGAAGGAAGGACTGACAGAAAATGTTTACAAATGAATCAGAACCATACCGTATAAATCACATATTTTTCTTTCTGGCAATACACACAAAATGAATTCTGGTTTATCTGGGAGTTTGTCCTGCAACTTTTCAAACATTGCATCAATTCTTGCTAAAGGACTTGCTTTTCTCATCTGTTGATTCTCCTCAACCAATGCATATGGTCTTTCAATATCCTGATTGATTATAAAATCAGGAATGGAAATATGATAGTTACAGCACTAACTAAAAAAGCTCAAATATAATCTTCACCTACCATTCCCTTACACATTCCACAGCTGATAAGTTCTCGAGATAGATAGCTTGTATCACAACGAGACGAGAAATTAACTATGGCCCAGCACTTAATTTTAACAGGTTTCAGGAATTGCTGCAGAATCATCAACGTGCTATGTTAAATATTTACATATCAGAAGTTTCTAACGGATATATGTACAAGAAATCACATAACAACATCCATCACAATATTAATGGTTTACTTTATTTTTAAAGGTCCATCGTCCATCACATGGAAAGCAATCTTCACCTTTGCCAACCTTTAGCTGCAGAATAAAAACAGAAAGCCGTTCAAATTCCAGAAAATCAAAGAATCTGGCCAAAATTAGTATCAAAAGACGAGAATAGACTTTTGGTGCTTCAAGAACACGGCCAGAAATATGCATAAACTTCTTCTCAACAGAAACGCCACAAGTTGCCAGTAACGGATCATTCTCATAGTCTCTATTCTCCATTGCCTGCCAATCTAAGTGATAATTAGTCATAGACCAAAAGAAAAGTTCATCACAGCCAGAAAACATAAGCGACTAGTAGTTATAGATCTATAGACCAGGAAAAACAGATAATGCCTTGGTCAAGCAAAAAGAAACTCACATCCATGAGAGCCTTCATTCTTTCAGGAGGCTTTTGCTTTGTTTTTTCAACTAAGGCTACTTGCTGAGCTGGAGAGAGTGATTTGGTGTAGCGTTGGAGTGACACCAATGAACAGAGCTGTAACATTAGGAGGGAAAACGAAAAGATTAGAGGCTCTGTGAGAACTTGAGGTGATCTCGTGAAAGCTTGACTTAGATCCAAGGAAAGTGGAAACGGATCAAAGCAGGAATGTCAGAACTATTTAAAGAGCAATAATTTTAACATACCTCCAATGGAAGATAGATAGGTTTACTTGGTGTGCCAACATCAATACATGGCATGTATTTGGAATAAGTTAGTGCAATGCCATATTGCTTCAAAAAATAGTCAATAATAGTACTCTCTTCAAATAGCTCTTCACCGGAGTCATTTTCTTCTTTTACTCTCAGAAGGAAACTTGCAAAACAGTGGAGAAATTTTAGAAGTCCCACAACAGAATATATGCATACAGAAAATTTATCATCAAATAAGCATGCACCTTAGTTGGTGACAGGGCTTCTCGGTCAGGCCTGTTATCTTATATACTTTGTTAGTGTGGGACGTCTTGATTTTCAAATCCGTCAACACCCTCTTGGCCTGAAACAATCCATTAATCAAGGAAGAAATTAAACAGACCAAAACGGCTCATTTACTAGGAGATTATCAAGCTATTTTACCTTTTCCCAGTCAATGTACCGAGCCTCCTTGACATTTTGATTACTCATTAGGAAATTCAGAACAGGACCAGATGTGAGTGTCAGAGTCATAGCAACATCTGCAGATAGGTTAGGCCAACAAGCATTACAATACAGAAACATAACATCGAGTCTTTCAAAATTAGATAAGCATTATAGCAAAAATAAGCTCATCAGAAAGATTAGAGTATTCTTTTAGTACCCAAATTTAGAGAGAGTCCTCCCCTTGTCATGTGAAAACTAGAATGATATCCACGCAAACCAAGAACACCTTCACCAATTTCGAAGATATTACTAGAGTCATCCTTGAAATATGACTGTCTGACCAAAAGACATCCTCTGCATTAAGCAACCACAACATAAGAAGAACAGAAAATAACCACAAAGTAAGAAGAGAGAGAGTGGAAGGAAGAAGGGTGGTTGGGAAGAGGAAGAAAGAGAAAATACTTTTTAAAAGCCAGCTGCCTCAGTATGGTGTTTAGAACCCTTAATGCGTTCTGTGTTTCATAAGCTTTATGCCCTTCTGTAGTTGGAATAACAGATCCTAAAGGAACTTTCATACAAAAGGTGAGCTTCACTTTAAATAGCTTAGGTGTTGTCGAATGCTTTGATTTCTTCGTAGACTCTACATGGTTCCCAACTCTAAATAACAAAAACTTAATAAGGAAACTATACAAGAGAGAGAAAGTGAAAATAAAGAGGGAAGGAAAGAACAAGTACTTTCGTGCAAATGGCTCTTCATGGGTTAACATAAACTCAAACGTTTCCTGCGACAGAGGACCAAAAGTGTACAAATTTTCCTCTCCGTCAAAGACATACAATTTTCCTTCTAGCTCAGATGAATAAATCTTAAAAAGTCTATCAATAATCTTTACACTAACTGACTTGCGCTCAATTAGTGCATCGTCTTCAGACATAATGTTAACCTGCCAAGACAACATAAGATTGGAATTGTTTGAACACTTTCTGATTTCTAAGCCAGCAATAAGAGATTTGACACTCCAAGAAAGAAACTTACAGCATACTGATAAAATGCCTCATCTGTGTTTCTAATAGAAACTTTTGAGTGATTCACTAGCAAAGATACACCACGGCCAATGCTTCCAAATCCTGGTCTGTGCATAATCTGGTGCTTTGGGGAGTCGGGGACATCAGACTTCTCCAGTGGAGGAAGAGCTGAAGGAGGTGAAGATTGTGATTGATCTGGTTCAGGAATTTCTCCTTCAGCCATACTAGACCAAACAGCACAAAATCATAGCGAAAGATGCCAAGTTAGACAAGAGTCAGAAGAGATATTACTTGATTCATAAAATTTTAGTTTTTCTAACAAGTATAACTATTGTTGAGAGAGGGCAGTTTTCATATAGAATTCAAGTAGCCAAAAGCACTATGACTCACTCAATTAACTAAACATACATGTCAAAAAAGGAACACAAAATTTGAAATGCAACTAGAGTCTGAATGCAAGTATACATAATTTCAAGCTGGAACAATATCTTGAAATCAAATAATATATGCCCTACAGGTTGTGAACGCAATTCAGAAGGTGATACTTCTATATTATATACATGGAAGTATACTATAAATGACTAGCTGCAAGCCTGCAACAAATTTAAAAAATAACCAACCAGAAAATGCCAATCTATATATCTCATCGGTTTCCAGAACATATTACAAAACACCTATGACATTGGATCATTTCCAACTCTTTAATTAGCATCGATCATTTAAGTATTTAACAGTCCCACTAGCCTCATTTAAACAGGGTATGTGAAATGCAACAAAAGCAGTTTTTAAAAACTAGCATATTAAGCCGGGCAACACATGCAAATTACAAAGCAGATATTTTGAAGTCACAAAATGTTAGTTTTGCCAGCATGACTCAAAAGCTAATTAGAACATCTACAGAACATAAATTTGATCCTTCAAACACGACTTACTACCCTATAGCAACCTAGTGGTGGTTGGACACACCCAAACCATAAAGTGATACTAAGATCACTACTTTTAACATACATGTAAACCCAGTACAAAAAAACTTATATGAAACGGCCGTATACATACACTTAAAATGTTGTACACTCGATAACAACATATAAATGTCTTAATTATATGCATACACAGCATAGTTTTACACAAAGCTCCGCCCTAAACGGGCCTTATTCATAAGGGGTAAGGCTGCATACATCATCGAGTATCAAACATCACTAACGAGGCAGTTCTCGGCCCAAATTTCAGTACTTTAACAAAATATTAAGTGATTGACCAATAATGCTTCTTATACCGGCCGGGCTAAGATAAGATGGCAATTTATAAGACCAATACCTCCAAAGAATGAAGCTTTATTTATCAATTAACACAAATGGGTTTGATATTAGAGCAAAGAAACACATTTTAAAGCTAGAAAGCACAATCTACAACCAAAAAAATAGAATTCAATCAAACTCAATTGAATAAAAAAGGGAAATTTCAGAATGCAGTGAAATAAACAAAAAGTAGAAACAAGAAGAGACAATGTAGCACAGTAGGATTGATAATGGGGAATGAAAAGAGACAAAATTGCAGAGTTAACAGCATAGAAAACGAGGCATGCAAGATGATGGAACTACATAAAATGAAGAGAATAAGGAGTGATAATTATAGAGTGAGTACCTTGAAAAAATGGGAAATAAAAGAGGGATTTTTTTTTATTTTTTAGGGTTTGAGAGAAATCAGAGAAATGTGAGGGAAATGAAAGGGTTTAACAGGAATTTAGAATGACTCCGTATGAGAAAGAAAGGTTTAAAAGTTGAACAAAGGACAAGGGCACTGCAGTGGTACTGTACTACTGTGGAGGCGGAGGGAGAACTTGTGAAGTTGTGAGTCAGTCTTTTTTTTTCAATTCTTTCTACGCTCGGTGGTAGTGGTTGACGGGATAAATGAGGAATAATAATATAACTAGCTTTTGTATCGTAAAAATTACGGTTGTGTTTGAAGATAATTATTTAAGTTTACGCATGACTATAAATCTATAATATCGTTATATGAAACATGTTGACATTTTTGTAGTCTTCCGTTGCTAACACATACACACAAAGATATTTTAACAAATTATATAATTCATGTACTTCGATGAGAAGCATAACAATATTTTAATTTGTATTTATAAACATCTTAAGATATTATATGATATGGGTTGATGGGGCATATTCTGCACCCGCTGACCGAGTCAACATATTGAGCAAGGTCAAAGATATCCACAGCAAGTCAACGACTTAGACAGCCTAATTTAACCGACGCACTGTCGGCACTGCTCTCTTGCGCCTCTACTGGGACAACTAGCCAGCCGGGGCACATATCCGCGTACTCATATCCAAGACCCCTCGGCATGGAGTCAACAGGGCCCGCCGGCCTGCCATGGGTCTCTCAGCCGAGGGTAGATCAGTCTTTCCACCTGCTAGCCACTTGGTCACTTGGCCACTACGTGATAAAAGGTGAAAGTCTATAAATACTCCTCAACCCTCATTGAGGAAAGGATTCATAATCTAACCTAAAACTCACTATTCATCTGGTATAATCTCCCTTATCTCTCTACAATATTCTTTGTCAAGTAACATACAACTTAATCCCTTTAAGTTCACTGACTTGAGCGTCGGAGTGAGTACGCTCGGTGCAAAGCCGAGCCCTCAGTTTGTTCATCGTTTCAGGAGAGACCGAGAGGAAAAGTCAAGGCAAGGAAGGACATCCATTCACCAAGCTTGCGTGGTAAACAACACTGCTCTGGAATTACACCCGGAACAATTGGCGTCGTCTGTGGGGATACAGATACTAGAAGCTAGTCAAATCCCTTACAAAAAAAAAAACACAAAACAAAACCCACTAAACGAGCTAAGAAGATGTCGAAACAACCAGAAACGGTGCTTGTGGAAACTGAATTCTACCAAGATGACACATTCCACAACTCTGAAATCGGGCAGTCCCCCACCGGCCGTATCACTGATACGACGAACGGAATGCCAAAGGAACAAGATACACCGCTGCCCGCCGACCAAGTCACTATCATGGGACATGTGGTTGATGCAGCTAAACTGAAACTACTCCTGGACCTAATGGGTAGCACGCCGACTCACACTGTCACAACGACAAGAGCGGCGGCGCCCCACTGAGAGATCGGGGTCCAAAAAGTGACTCCGAGAAACTTGAACGAAGCATTGGAGGAAGCTGACCATGTCAAGACGCCGGGGGAGCCCAGAGTGCAAGCGGTCGACCTGAGTCCTTCCCGCACTCGCGGGAGGACAATGTCGCCGCAGCACCGACGAGGCCTGCCCCAGAGGAGTGAAAGAAGTCCGACTCACCAGAGTCGGAGAAGAAGCCCGACTCACCAGAGTCGGAGAAGAAGCCCGACTCACCAGAGTCGGAGAAGAAGCCCTTCCCACCACGGGGAGAGGAGCCGGACTAAGGATGCGAGGAGCCGATCGCCGGGTGTCATTCGACACGTGGTCAGGCAGCCCCTCAACCCCTATGTCCTAGAGGTCCCGGTGCCGACTAAGCTAAAGTTGCCGCCCATATCATACAAAGGAGAAAGTGACCCAACCGACCACGCCGAGGCTTTCGAGTCTTACATGTCGGTATGGGAGCAACCTGATGAGGTTTGGTGCCGAGTCTTCCCAACGACCCTGCATGGGATGGCACAAAGTTGATACAAGGGGCTACCCAATGGGTCGATATCTTTGTTATGGCGACCTAAGGGACATATTTTTGGCCCAAATTTCTTGCAATAAGAGAAGGGTGTCGAGACATTGGATCTCCCGACTATCAAACGGGAGGGAGGCGAGTCTCTCCGAAGTTATGTGAAGAGGTTCGACGCCAAGGTTCAGCAGATTCGTGAGTGAGCAATGCCGAATCGGCGGCCTTCGCACCGATGAAAGGCTTCCCGAGAGGAGACTTAAAAACGAGCTCATCAAGTGCGGAGGCTCGAACCTAGACTCCGCCGGGAAGATGGCCGACCAAGCCATAAAGGTGGAGGACTATCACAAAACCCGGGTAGGCCCCCGAGGTCGGGCACTCGAGAGAGAAAAAGCCGCCGGGAGGACAACCCGGATGAAGGACGCCGTGACAATAATAGGTCACGGTCGGACAAGTCCGCCAGAAATGAGAACTCGGCGGGCGCCGGGGAGTTCGGGACCGTACTACCAAAAGCGGTACAATGGTCACACCCCCCGGTCGTATCCGCGCCGAGGTCTTCTCCCGAGCAAGAACGAGGGTCGAGTGGGAAAGGCCTCCCGGGCGAGGGGGACGGTGACACGAGCCGATCTTTGTGAGTACCACGGCCACACCGGTCACTTAATCGACAAGCCGCGGCATCTCGAAGAATGCCATTGAAGAGCGATCCGGAAGGGGAGCCTCAAGCAAATATGTTGCCGGAGGCCAAAAGACTAATACCGGCGGCTCAAATAAAAAGTCCGTCTTTGAACGGATAGGAGTAATCCATGTTGTCATCGGGGGCAACGAGAACGGTGGGTCCGCTCATGGGCACAAACGCACACCGAACGAGCTATATCGGGCCATCAACTTTGTGCCCAAAACAGCGACCCCCGCTTCCAACATCCCCGATATGACTATTGGGAAGAAGGACTACGAGGAGTCATCGCCCCACAAACGACCCACTTGTAGTCCACTTGGACATAGCCAACCACCTGGTCAAGAGGTGCCCGATTGACACAGGCGCCTACACGAACATTATGTTCAGGGAGTGCTTTCTCAATCTCGGCCTGAAGATTGAGGACTTGAGCCCCTGCACCAATCCATTGTACGATTTTTTCCGGGCCTACTGGTACCCCGGGGTCAATCGGGACCGCCGGTGATGTTCGCGAGGGAATGCGGCTAAGAATGTCCTATCTCGAGTTCGTGGTCATTGACGGCTCGTCCGCCTACAACGTTCTCATAGGCCGAGTCACTCTGAGCGAGGCCGATGCAAGTAATGTCCATCGGGCCCCGACACGATGTATGTCTCGGACCGGGGGAAGCGCATAAGCTCGTCTCAAAGGACGAAAAAGACGAAGTAGTCAACGCGTCCGGATATCCGCGAGAGGGTGCAACATGCAATCCCTCAAAGTGGCGAAAAAGTCGAGAAGGGGAAAAGCCCATCCTTACAACGGGAGGGCGACCTCATGGATGCCACCGTCGGCATGGTCGAAGGAGCGGAGACCGAAGAAGTGGAAATTGACCCGGAGCGCACCGTGAATCGCGGTGTCAACCTGGAGCCAAAATTCGGGCCGCTCTCCTAGACCTGCGAGGAAGAACAAAGACGTCTTCGCTTACTCAAGCCGAGATGCCAGGCGTGAGCCGGGAGGTAATTGTTCACAAGCTGAACGTACTCTCCACCGCCGCCCGTCAAGCAGAAGATGAGGAACTCCTCGGCCGAGAAAGATGAGGCCATCAAAGCCGAGGTAGATAAATTACTAGCGGCGGGCTTTATCATGCCTTGTACTTATCCTGAGTGGTTAGCTAATGTTGTAATGGTGAAGAAATCATCGGGGGCGTGGAGGATGTGTGTAGATTTTACCAATCTTAATAAAGCGTGCCCCAAAGATTGTTATCCCTTGCCTCGAATAGATAGTTTAATCGACGCCACGGCAGCTACACTATCGCCGAGAGCTCTTTGGACGCCTTCTCAGGGTATCATCGGTATTCATGGTCGAAGAAGACATGCCTAAATGCGCATTCGTCACCGTAGAACGGCACATACATGTATAAAATGATGTCGTTCGGTTTGAAGAACGCCGGCGCAACTTACACAAGACTGGTGGACAAAGTGTTCCAAAATCAAAAAGGGCGAAACATTGAGGCTTACGTCGACGATGTTATTGTAAAAAGCAAGTCTGACAGCGAGCACTTAGCCGATTTACACGAGACATTTTGTTCACTGAGGAAATACAAGATGAAACTTAACCCAATGAAATGCAACTTCGGTGTCCGGTCAGGTAAGTTCCTCGGCGTGCTTGTCAGCGCCAGGGGAATTGATGCCAATCCAGAGAAAGTCCAAGCAATCCTGGACCTGCCGGAGCCGAGGAATCGAAAAGAGGTTATGATGTTGACCGGGAGGATGGCGGCTCTAGCCCGTTTTATCTCTCGGTCAGCCGACAAGAGCACCCCATTCTTCAAAGTGTTGAAGGGAAATAAGGACTTGGTGGGGGAGGAACAGAGCACGCTTTCAAGCAATCGAAAGCTCATCTTCTAACTCTCCCAACCCCCTGTCCGGCCGATCTTTGGGGAGACGCTATATCTATACATAGCGATTACCTCGGCCACGGTCGGTCGTGATCATCATAGAAGAAGACAAACAAAGAACACTCAATCTACTTTGTCACCATACATTGTTGCCCGCCGAAAGAAATTACCCACCGATTGAAAAAGCGGCCTTTCTTTGTCGTCGTTGCCGCAAGGAAAGCGGAGCCTTACTTCGACGCACATCCCGTGACGGTCTTAACCGACCAACCATTGGAGAAAGCATTGGAAAAATTTGAGCAATCCGCAGAGCTCATCAAATGGGCGAGAGAGCTATCCGGCTTCGGCATTCAATACAAGCCGAGGCCCTCGATAAAGGGACAGGCACTTGTAGATTTCCTGGTCGAGTGCACATATCAAGAAGAGAAAAACCCCGGAGTATGGTAAGTATACACCGACGGGTCCTCCACGGCGAACAGCTCAGGAGCCGGCATACTTATCATCAGCCCAAACGGGGACGAGTTTGAGTACGCCTTGAAATTTACCTTCTCGGCCTCAAACAACGAATCCGAATACGAGGCGGTGATAACCGGAGTCGAGCTAGCTAGAGGCGCCGGGCGGAACACATCATTTTGAAAACAGATTCACTTTTAGTGGCTAATCAAATCAGAGGAGAGTACGAGACCCGAGACGACGGGATGGTAAGATACCTGGAAAGGGTAAAAGCTGACACTTTAAAATTGAAATCTTTCCAGATACAATGCATTCCCAGGTCTGAGAACAACCGAGCCGATGCTCTCTCAAAGCTTGCCAGTTCAACCATCAAGAATGTCGGTCGAACCGTCTTTGGTGGACATCAGGAATGCCAAAAGCATTACTGAGACCGTCGGCATGGTGGGCGACATAGAGGCCGAGACAACGTGGATGACTCCGATAATGAAGTACAAACTGATGAATGAATTACCGGAGGACCGCAGTCTCTCACAGAAGATAAAGAGGATCGCAGCAAGGTACTTGGTATTTGAAGGAGAATTATACAGGAGGTCCGTGATAAGGCCACTCTTGAAATGTGTCGGCCCAGCCGACGCGGAGCTAATACTGACAGAAATTCACGAAGGCATCTGTGGTCATCACATGGGGGCAAGAACACTAGCCCACAAAGCTCTCCGAGCCGGCTACTTCTGGCCCACCATGCTTGAGGATTCCAGAGCCAAAACCAAAAAGTGCAACAACTGTCAAATGCATGCTCCGGTGATACATGCACCTTCCCGAGACCTGCAGTCGGTACTTAGTCCCCTTCCTTTTCCACAGTGGGGGATGGATCTACTAGGGCCATTTCCAACGGCATCCGGAGGAAGAAAGTACTTGATTGTCGCCGTTGACTATTTCACCAAATGGGTTGAAGCTGTAGCGGTACCTGCCAAGACCACGGCGACCGTAAGAAAGGTAATCTGGGAAAATGTCATAACTCGTTTCGGGTTACCCCAAGTCATGGTATTTGACCACGGCCGAGAGTTTTGGAGTGACACAATAATGAACTGGTTGGAAGAACTTGGTATCAAATTTGCATACTCCTCCGTCCGCCACCCACGAGCAACGGACAAAGTGAGGCGCCCAATAAAACAATCCTCAACGGTTTGAAGAAGAAAGTTGAAGACCTAAAGGGAAGATGGGCCGATGAACTACCCGGCGTCCTGTGGTCCCTCCGGACCACGGAGAAAGAAGCAACGGGGTACAGTCCATTCCACTTAGTCTAGGGGTCCGGCGATCCCCGCTAATTGAAAGCGGTGCGGCATTCGAACGGCCACCTTTAACTCGGTTGAAAATGATGAAGGTCTGAGAACCTCCCTAGACCTGGTCGAAGAAAGCCGAGATACAAAGACGCCTCAACTTGGCAAAGTATACCAAAACCGAATGAGAAGAGCCTACAATAGGAGAGTCCCAAAAGGGACTTAAAAGTAGGGGATCTAGTCCTAAGAAAGTCGGCCGCCACCAACAAAGGGAACATTCATGGTAAATTGACGGCCAACTGGGAGGGTCCTTACAAAGTGGTTGAAGAAATGAGGCCGGGTACATACCGGGCCGATGGATATGGAGGGTGTGCCTTTGATGAGCCATTGGAACACCGACAACCTCAGGAAATACTTTGTATAGCGGCGGAGGTGCCCAAAAATCGTTGTTGGCACCCCAACGCGTGTTTATATCTATTGAAAAATCATCCAAGTTTTCCATCAAAGTGTTTATCCCCTCCGTAGTCATATCGAGGTAGACGTCACGCCCCCAAGCCGGCAAGTCACCCCAAGAAGTAGACGCCATGGCGATCACTACCGGCATAGCTTGATTGATACTCGCGAAAGCGACCAACATGCCTTAGGAACGTATAAGTACAGTTGAGACGCAATTCTAGCCGCCTCGGCCAACCGAAGGCCTGGCAGAGGAAGCGATCAATATGTCTACAGATACGAACGTTGTCGAGCCGTAACCTCTAGCCGCCTCGGCCAACCGAAGGCCTGGCAGGGGACACAACGGTCGATACGCTAACATGTTCACAGCGGCGGTTGGAAAACGCAAATCGGACGCCTCGGCCAGACCGAGAGTGAAAGAGGAAGCGACCAACATGCCAACATGTTTAAAAAAACGTTAAACACAGTTGAGATACGCATTCTAACTGCCTCGGCCAGGCCGAAGGTAAAAACGAAAAAGCGCTCAATTAATAACGAAAGAAGACAAGTGAAGGATTGTGATCAAAAGCCCCGGCCAAGCCGAGGGCCAATAAACAAACTTTATTGAAAATGATAACAAGGAGAATACAGACGACGGCCGTCCCCATAGGGATAAGCCAAAACACAACCTACCAAAGTTTTACAAAAAACAAGGAAAAGAAGAACAAAAGGTTACAGACATATCATTTGAAGCGCCAAAAGATGGCAGGGAGGAAAGGCTTAATAGTTGGCCCCCGAACAGCTGAAGCTATCCGAGATGCCGGGTGAACCTGGTGACGACCGCCCGTCTCCCTATGCCTGTTGCTGCTTGCCATCAGCGACGTTAGCAGCATCATCTTTGGTAGGCGACCCAGAAACTGTCTTGGCAGCTTCAGCCTCAGCAGCCTCAGCTGCCCTCATTCTCTCAGCTTCCTCCTAGGCCGCCTTAGCCTTCTCAGCAAGGGTCGCCTTCTCCGCGGCCTCCTCTTCCTCCTTCTTCACCCTTGCCTCCTCAGTGGCCTTCGCCTCCGCGGCCTTCGCCTCCGCGGCCTTCGCCTCCGCGGCCTTCTCCTTAGCTTCAAGCTTGTCATCAAGCAGCTCGTCAAATTTTTGCCACGGAAAGGAGCCATCAAGAAAGAGCTCCCCTATCACTTCCCTGGCAGCTTCTTCGACCAGGTCCCGGTATTGGGCGCACATGTTAGGAAGAATCTCGCTTTGGAGCGTCTCAATGTCCAACTCCCTCTGGGCGATGATAGCTATCTTATTTTGAAGCGCCTTCCCCTGAGCCCTAAACATGTCCCTCCATTCCTCCCTCTTCTTAGCATTGAAGTCGGCGACGGCCTGAAGCTTGTTACGCTCCTCCAGCAGCTTAGCGGCTTCCGCCCCTGCAGCCTCAGCCTTGGCTCTCTCAGCAAGGACTGCCTTTTCAGTGTCCTCCCTAAGTTTTCTCTCAGCACGGACCGCCTCTTCCGCCTCAGCCTTGGCCCTCTCAGCTTCCTTCTCCGCAGCAGCGAGTTCAAGCCTGAGCCGCTCGAGCTGTGGAGCAGCTTCGCCATGGCCTTTTCTTGCTCCACAATAAGAGCACCGGCCACCTCAGCCCACTTCGACAAAGATCCGGACAAACTCGGGCCCTCCGACCTAATCGGGCGGGGGTAGGCTTCGGGAAGGAGGAGACGACGGTGGCATCGTACCACCTTCCCCGATTCGCTTCTCAAAGACGCCGTTCAATAGTGTGTCCGGTAGGCGGCGGCGGTTGATCTACAAAAAATTCAATCAAAGCATCCATGTCAACATTCATGGACATACCAGAGAGCCTGTCATCAGGAACGCCTAATGAACCGGCTAAGTCTGAGCCACAGGATAGATATGTACCAGGCTTGGCCGGAGGACGCATTTCTTTGCCGCCCTCGGTAGCAGTTGTAGCAGTAGCTGCAGCGGCAACAGCAGCGGCAGCAGTAGGCTCTTTTCTCTTACGAAAGAGAGGAGATTCCTCTGCCACGGTGACCTCCTCCTCGGCGGTAATATCGACGATCTCCACAGTCTCCTTTTGGACTGCTGGGATTGGAGGTGGAACTGATGTTGACGCCGTGGCCGCCGAAGACTTTGTTTTTCGCGTTCGGCGCGGTATGTTACCGGCAACCTTCGCCTGGGCCGCCGTCGTATCTAAGCCCTTCATCTCCTGATCCATGAGATCATTTGGCGCCGGTCTGCGATCACGGGCCTGGGCCTTAGGATGCAAATCAACAACTTGCTTGTCCTTACCAAGTCCCATTCTCCTAAGGATATCTTCAGACAGATCCGGGCCAAAACGGTCTGCAAAGGAAACGAAGCAAGGGTTAAGTAGAAGAAATAAATCAAAGTTCAAAAAACAGAAACATTAAAAGAGGAGATGGGCCTCACACCGACCCCACTCACCCCGTTCGAGGGCCGGTATGAGGCCGACGTGGCAGAGCAGCTCATCCTGAAGAATGATCTGCGTCGGGGGCATCCATCCCTTCGGCACCCCATTCTTCTCTGCCTCAAACAGCCTCATCGCCCGCTTCTCATCCGCATTAAGAGGAACCCTGCTGGCGTCCATCTTAAGCTTACTCCGGGAGACCCATTTGTCATGCTCCCCCTTACTCTCGCACAGTAAATTGACGCGGTCTTTGGAAGGACCGGGCGATGGATAATCCTCGGAACCTCAACGTACACCCACCGCGGCTTCCAGTCCTTGCAGGAAGAAAGCTTATCAACGGAGACGTAACCCGGCTCCGTCTGCACGTTGTACCATCCAACGCGACCAGGGGCTGACGGCCGAAGGTGATGAAGCCGGCGGAATAAGTTAACCGTTAGGACCTCCCCCTTGAAAAGGCAGAGCCACACAAAGCCGGCTATAGTCCTAACGGCCAACGGGTGCAGTTGGGCCACGGCGACGTTCATGGCTTTAATTATGGCCATAACGTATTCATTCAGAGGAAACCGGAGCCCATACTCCACGTGTCTGATGTATACGCCGTCTGACGGAGGAGGAGGGCAACAGACGGCCTGACCCCCTCTAGGAATAACAATCTTATACTCCCTGCCGAAGGAGAAATGATGTTCGAAGAAGTCAGGACCAGAACAACTGGCAAATTTGTGGGTCCAAGCACGGTCAGGGCCGATCTTACAGGCGTCGCCGTGATCCAGGACGTACGGCCTCTCGTCATCAGGATGAGCCCTTTCCTCATCATCACCGTCATCATCAACATCATCATCATCATCATCCTCCCAACCCTCCAGAACTTTTGGATCAACTTCAGGAGAAGGAGACCTAGGGCCCCCAGACCTTATCGGAACGGCGGCTAGTGCCTCCTCTTCATCAAGACGCGACGGGGAACCCCCCGGCGCAGGATTACTAGGCCCGGCATCAGCAGAAGACATGTTCACAACAAAGAAACTTAAACAATTAAAAGTTGAAAAATTTGTTTGTTTACCTTGGGAAGAGTGTTACGCCGAGTAACGCTTCGAAGACTAGAGAGAAGTTTCGTCAAAGAAAGTTAAGCAAGAAGAAAATTTTTTGAGAAAATGAATTTGGAAGGCCAAATTCAGGGGCTAACTCTCCTATTTATAGGGCAAAGCCCACTCAATCCGACCAATCAGGGCAAAGCCCATGAAACGTCAACCAATCAACAACGAGACACATGTCAAGCATGCAGCCATGAAATGTCAATCGACAAACAGTGACAAAACTTCTTCAACACGCTCCTTGACAGAATGCCAATCGACGTATCTTCTTCAACACGCACCTTGGTATCTACTTGCCAAACGGCCCGCTGATTCAACCAAGCTTGGCAAAGACCGGTACCGGGGCAATCAAAAGCACACGGCACTCACAACCTCGGTCTCGGCCAGCGCCACTTTCTTTTCCACATCTGATGTCCATCACACATCCATGTGGAAGGGGGATATGATACGGTACGGCCTAAGCAGCACCAAGCCGAGGTAGAAGAAGCCGGGGCAGAAAATTTTTACTTGCGCAGAATACGCTCAACACTCATCGAAGGTCCATACCACGGCATAGACTACGCTGGGGGAAAATTGATGGGGCATATTCGCACCCCGACCGAGTCAACATATTGAGCAAGGTCAAAGATATCCACAGCAAGTCAACGAATTAGACAGTCTAACCGACGCAGCCTGTCGGCCTGTCTCTTGCGCCTCGGCTGGGACAACTAGCCAGCCGGGGCACATATCCGCGTACTCATATCCAAGACCCCTCGGCATGGAGTCAACAGGGCACGCCGGCCTGCCATGGGTCCCTCGGCCGAGGGTAGATCAGTCTTTCCACCTGCTAGCCACTTGGCCACTTGGCCACTACGTGACAAAAGGTGAAAGTATATAAATACTCCTCAACCCTCATTGAGGAAATGATCCATAATCTAACCTAAAACTCACTATTCATCTGGTATAATCTCCCTTATCTCTCTACAATATTCTTTGTCAAGTAACATACAACTTAATCCCTTTAAGTTCACTGACTTGAGCGTCGGAGTGAGTACGCTCGGTGCAAAGCCGAGCCCTCAGTTTGTTCATCGTTTCAGAAGAGACCGAGAGGAAAAGTCAAGGCAAGGAAGGACATCCATTCACCAAGCTTGCGTGGTAAACAACACTGCTCTGGAATTACACCCGGAACATGGGTAAATAGACGTAATATCCGATGAAGATAATAGGGAACTATTTAACTGGACATTGAGAACTATGATAGAAAGTTAACTTTGTTAATTAAATAGGCAATAGGTTTGTTGCTCATATTCATCATCGACCAATTTTTTTTACTTTTAATTTATTTCTCGTATATTTTCTGAAAGAAAGGATCAATTCATTAATAAATAGTGATACGACATCTACAACATGTGTCAAATTTGACCGGATACAAATCGACGAAAACCAAATAAAATAAAATCTCGTTCAAGAAAGATCTGTAAACTTGAATTGCTCCAAAGCACGTCCTCTAACATATCGCCGCAAACAACTTTTCACAAGAGGATTATAGAATCTTGAGCCTTGACGAGAAAGGATTTCATCTGACCAAAGTGAGTGCAACCAACAAACCGACAACCAGTGGTGGAGCTAGGGGCTAGCTGATGTGACTCTTAATTGCGCACATTTAGTCCCCTAATTGAACCTATTTTGCATACTAATATAACATTTCATGACCATTTTATCCGTCAAATCCTTTCTATTTTTGTTTTCCTAGTGCATTTTATATGTCTTATACACTACAAAAAAAACGCGGAAAACTGACGGTACATGTGACGGAATTTGAAGTCCGTCAGATATCTAAAACTATTGACGGTCTTGTGACGGAATATCCGTCAGAAGGGACTTAGTGACAAAATATCCGTCACATTACGTCAGACAATACTGGCGCGTAAAAAATCCAAAGGCGATATTACGTTTTGACGGAAAAGCCGTCAGTAATTAGTGTAGTCCTGACGGATAGTCTGTCAGATCTGTTCCTCAATTATTGACATAACAGACAATAATTTGAAATAGACATCTGACGGAAATTCCGTCAGGACTGCGTGTTTTTGGAATATTCTGACGGAATTTCCGTCAGGAAAGTCATACACTGTTTGACTATCCTGACGGAAATTCCGTCAGCTTTTTTCCAAAAACACGGATTCCTGACGGAATTTCCGTCAGATGTCTATTAATACCGCAACAGCATCGTTCATATCGTCATTTGTTCTTTCTCCCCCAAATCGATTTTTTCCCTAAAACCTCCCCAAATCCGACACCACCTCACCACCACCACCACCCTCTCCTTCCGCCGACCACCACCACCACTCCAGGTTTGTCATTTATCTCTTGTTTTTCCTTTTCCTTTTCTTGTTTTTATTTATTGTATTTGTATAGGTTAACGCCGCCGCCGTCCACCACTGCCGGTCACCGCCGCCGCCGCCGGTCCATCCACCCTCCACCTTCTTTCTCATCCTTCCTTTTTACTTATTAGTAAAATTAATTAGGTATTTATAATCTATTTTTAATTAATTAGTTTAATTATCTTAATTAGTATAGTTGGTGTTAATTCATGTTGAATTAGGATAGAAGCCATTTTGTTGTAAGTTTTTGTGAATTGTTAAATTTTGTGTAGTAGTTAGTAGTAGCTTAATTAGTTTAATTAGTAATAGTTAGTAGTAGTTTTGTAAAGTGTTAAATTTTATGTAATGTTAATGTTTTTAAAATGATAATTTGAATTAATGTTAATTAGATTAGATATTTAAAACGAGAAATTAGTCATGTTACTTAGTTTTTGTTAATTGACATTATTAAGTAAGTAGTCATTGTTGTATGCACTGACGAAGCTAGGCACTGGCCGGCTGGGCCGCGGCCCGGGCCGAATTTTGGAAAATATTGTGTACTTAAAAAAAAAAATAACTGCCTTAATCAATCTCTTATTAAGTTCTACAGTCATATTTGACAAAGAAGGGTCATAAATATGTAATGAAATCAATCTCATAGTAATTATGGGCTGATTATTATTCTTTCCATATATGAGATTTTATTTTCAAACATATTTTAATGTTTCCGAAAATATTATATCCAACTTTGATAAAATATGGTTTAGAAATCTAGATTTATACAATATGTTACAAGAAAATTTGATAGAAAAAAAAAATAATACGATGAACTTTTGCCCGAAATGAAGAGTATAGATGGAGACTTTAGTTAGAGGAAAACTCCACTTTCAAAGGTAAGTTTCTATTAACCAAAGCTGGCTGGTGTGAGTGGTAAAGGCTCTCATCTCTTAACCAAGTGGTCAGGGGTACGATTCCTGACTCTTGTGAATGAAAAAGTCAAACTTGGGAGAGGTCAACCCATTAAATTGTCTTCAGTACCCCGAAAGAGATTATCCCAGCTGTCGGTAGGGGATACTCCTGGTCAACACCAAAAAAAAAGGTAAGTTTCTATTTTGTCTATCTTTTTCTTCATTAGATTGTGTAGTACACAGTTTTTATTAGCTCAGTCAGTTATTTTTTTGCATTTCATTGAAAATTTTATTTTTCTCTAATGGTTAAATCTAATAGTATATGAAATTCTACGAATTTTGTTACCATCTAAGTTAATCATGAACAACTCCAAATGATAATAGCTTATCAATGGTTATTTTTGTAGTTCAAAAGTAAAGACGAAACTTCGAAAGATTAAACACACAAACAATCAACAAAGACGCACGAATAATTGGATTATGCCTCCGGAAAATAATGAGAATTTTTTAATACTTATAATTACATTATAAAATTTCGGCCCGGTCTAGATTTCGACTCTAGCTTCGTCCCTGGTTGTATGTTTTGTTTTTAATATTATTGAAATTAATGTTCACATTGACTTAGTACTCGTTCAAAAATTACTCATTAGGAGTAATTTTTGAATAGTCTCCGTTTTGGGATTGTCTTTGTACGTTTCAAGTCACTTAGGTAGTAAACATGTATTTGTGATTTGTTAATGAGAAAAGAGCTCGGTGACAATTCCTTTAATGTTCTCTGAATGCATATGTGGAGTAATTATTTATTCTACATTGTGTATTTGGAGAACTAAGGGGAATTGCTGGCGAATTTTTTTCTCATTAATAAATCAGAAGTGTGTGTTTGTTAGTGACTTGAAACGTACATTGATGGGTTTAGGTTGGAGTGAAAAGGACCCAATTCAAAAAAAAAAGACTACTTGTTGACAATAGTTATTTGTTGGTGATAATGTTTATTGAGTATTATTTTTGGTTGTTATTGTGTTTTTATGACATATATACAAACAAATTGAATTGTAGATATATATAAACATGAAAAGATTAGAACGACAATGAATGTATGAAAGATTAGACGAAAAAAAGAAACCGAAGCGTGAATTTGCTGTAATAACCCGAATAATAATAATAATAATAATAATAATAGTTTTTATTAATACTTTTTATTAATACATTTAGATAAGTATGATTGTTACTATCTATCCATGCATGCATATGGGTAATTAGATAGAGGTTTCTTAGTTGTTAAGAAAGAAGAAGCAAAAGTGAGATTGAGTTTGTAAATCTCCATGGTTATCCTATATGCATGACCGACTTCACAAGGCTATAAATAGCCTTCATGCTTCTTTATCAATAAACACAAAAAAAGTATACGAGGGAGATGGACGAGTCACATAATACAAACATTTCACTTATGTTAGCTACTACTCCATATACATGATTTATAGGTATGATTTCGGGACCCTTCGTCGTAGAAATAAGTAATAATATAATGATTATTCTATACTATTATAAACCGTCTCATGTTATCTTATCATTATAGTACTCACATGATATATTAACTGTCTTTTTATGAGCATATGACTGTCATGTTAATATACATTATAATGTTCATTTGGCCAATTGTAGCATTCGGGATACGATTACGGGAGGGGGACAACATTACAAATTTGACCTATGTACATGGAAGGGGGCACTGCCTCATGTGAACTATAAGGTTCTGATTATTACTGGTGAAAGTGCCAGGGGGTTTACACGGGTCTTAGACTCGGGATCCTGTGTACATGGAGGAGGGCTTAGCCCGGGGAGTTTTTACTCCGTAATGTGTCTCATTTCAGTAATAGTAGACCGGTAATCTATATTTTGCATATTATGATAAAATGACAGGTTATGCATGTTTATTTTATGATTATCCGACTGTGTTCATATGACCTATTTTATAGTACTTGTGCTACCAGGAAGAAGTAAATATTAAAATGGAGGTAAGTAGGGCCGGTGGAGGTGACCGGAGTCATACTCAGCTTGTGGTTGGCTGATTCCGTTACTTTCATTCTTTTTCAGGTACATTAGTATCGGGGAAGGTCAAGTGTGAGGATTTTCAGATGACCTAATAGGATGGATACGTTATAGAGTTATGAGTTTTTATCTTTAAAAAGTGTATTTATCTTTATTCTTGTAATAGCCTTGTATTCTCCGAAGGGGGAATACGGCGGTGACGCCCTTGTATTTCCGCTGCTGCCTATTATTAATAAAATGAGCCATTTTGAGCTGCCTGTCTGCTTTCCGGGGGCGTTACAAAATGGTATCAGAGCAACCTTGCGACCGCGTGTTGAGCCTTCGGCCATACGTCTAGCGGGGGAATAGATTCTTGGGTCTAGTATAAAACTCGTATCAAACACATATATAGAAACCGACTACAAGAGAGTGGGGTAGATATAAAGTGTCTCGAGTTACTTGTTTAAGTGATTTGTTTACTAATTCTTTTATTGCTTTAATAATGTATAGTTTGGGTGTTCTAATTGTTTTTCTCCTGCGTACATTACATATTTTTATGCAGTTTCTACTTGCCAGTCTCATGATATATGCATATTTGTTGGTGTGAGATACTCTAAGAAAGTTTCGGGATATTTTACCTTCAAGATTTTACTCTATCCTTCCACTCATTATATTTTAATATAGTTTTGAAAATTTCGAAGTTTTTATACTCAAGCTATTTCTCGTATTAGAAAAGTTCAAATTTGTTCCAGTTAGTCATTGGTATTTTTCCAAAATTTTATGTTGTATATTTAAAAAAAAAAATTAGCTTTACTAAAACTTTAAAATAAAATTTCAATTTTTGTTTTCTTTGCCTTATGTTTATTAAATTTTGGTTGTTTTCCTCCGATTTCGAAGTTTTAACTGTTTCACGTATACGAAAATTTCTCGCTACTTTAAGTTAGTCTTTGATGTATATATTTTCAAAATTTTATGTTCTATATAGATATTTTTTTTTTAAAAAAAAAAATTACCTAAAGAAGTTGAAAATGAAATTTTAAATTTTTTTTTGTTTTCCTTATCTTTGTGCGGTTATTGGGATGTCATTACTTGTTATTGGAGATATCTAATAACAGGTTCAGCGCCTACTAACAGATTAATTGAGTTTGTCTTTGAGTTGGATTACTCGAATTTTTGTTCGCGACGGGAATTCGTGCCTTCCATTATTTAAGACCTACGTTTTTGCTCATTTCCTAAATGTGATTATTAAAAGACTTTTGTTAAATAAATTCTTATAACTTTCTTTAGTTTTGAGAAAACGAAGTTTTATCTTTCCATTTTCTATTTTAAGTTTCGGGACGAAACTTATTTTAAGGAGGGTAGAATGTAATAACCCGAATAATAATAATAATAATAATAATAATAGTTTTTATTAATACTTTTTATTAATACATTTAGATAAGTATGATTGTTACTATCTATCCATGCATGCATATGGGTAATTAGATAGAGGTTTCTTAGTTGTTAAGAAAGAAGAAGCAAAAGTGAGATTGAGTTTGTAAATCTCCATGGTTATCCTATATGCATGACCGACTTCACAAGGCTATAAATAGCCTTCATGCTTCTTTATCAATAAACACAAAAAAAGTATACGAGGGAGATGGACGAGTCACATAATACAAACATTTCACTTATGTTAGCTACTACTCCATATACATGATTTATAGGTATGATTTCGGGACCCTTTGTCGTAGAAATAAGTAATAATATAATGATTATTCTATACTATTATAAACCGTCTCATGTTATCTTATCATTATAGTACTCACATGATATATTAACTGTCTTTTTATGAGCATATGACTGTCATGTTAATACTTCTGTTATAATGTTCATTTGGCCAATTGTAGCATTCGGGATACGATTACGGGAGGGGGACAACATTACAAATTTGACCTATGTACATGGAAGGGGGCACTGCCTCATGTGAACTATAAGGTTCTGATTATTACTGGTGAAAGTGCCAGGGGGTTTACACGGGTCTTAGACTCGGGATCCTGTGTACATGGAGGAGGGCTTAGCCCGGGGAGTTTTTACTCCGTAATGTGTCTCATTTCAGTAATAGTAGACCGGTAATCTATATTTTGCATATTATGATAAAATGACAGGTTATGCATGTTTATTTTATGATTATCCGACTGTGTTCATATGACCTATTTTATAGTACTTGTGCTACCAGGAAGAAGTAAATATTAAAATGGAGGTAAGTAGGGCCGGTGGAGGTGACCGGAGTCATACTCAGCTTGTGGTTGGTTGATTCCGTTACTTTCATTCTTTTTCAGGTACATTAGTATCGGGGAAGGTCAAGTGTGAGGATTTTCAGATGACCTAATAGGATGGATACGTTATAGAGTTATGAGTTTTTATCTTTAAAAAGTGTATTTATCTTTATTCTTGTAATAGCCTTGTATTCTCCGAAGGGGGAATACGGCGGTGACGCCCTTGTATTTCCGCTGCTGCCTATTATTAATAAAATGAGCCATTTTGAGCTGCCTGTCTGCTTTCCGGGGGCGTTACATTTGCAAAGAGGGTGAAAGAGTTTATTAACTTCGTGGAACAAAGTAGTATGTATAAGAATTTTGGTGAAATAAGATGTCCGTGTAAGAAATGCAACAACAGAGCTTTTAAAGGGAAAAAAGTAGTTGAAGATCATCTTTGGTCGAATGGTTTTGCCGATAATTACTATGTATGGACGTATCACGGTGAGGAATGCCTACCGAAGGAAGTTCAAGTAGTATCGTAGTTAGTGAAAATCCTTACCGTGAGCTCGGGGAAAATGCATTACGTGATAATGTTGAACAAATATTGGAGGAGCAACTGAATCCCGATGACCTTAGCGATGAAGAAGTGCGTTATGAAACCCCAAACCCCCAAGTTTCTTCCTTCTATAAAAGGCTAGAAAAAGCCGAACAACCAGTGTATGAGGGAAGTAATATGAGTTTGTTGCAAGCGGCAGCTTGGTTGGTAACACTCAAATGTGAGAATAACATATCTCTTAGATGCGCGAATGGGTTTGTGTCGTTCGTATGTGACATTATTCCAAAGAATAATGACATGGCGCGCAATTTTAATGAGATTAAGAATGTGCTTAAGGGACTCCAACTACCCCACCAGAAGATTGATGCATGTCCTACTGGATGCATGCTTTTTTGGGAGAAAAATGTTAATCTTGAGGAATGTACAAAGTGTCATGCATCTCGGTATAAAAGTACAAAAAATTCAAGTGGGAGGCGAATTCCTTGTACACCGTTAACTTATTTCCCGATTGCGCCAAGATTATAACGATTATATGCAACCAAGCAGATAGCAGGTGTGATGAGTTGGCATCATAAAAACTCTCGATTAAGAGAAAGGGGACAATGGCACACCCAAGTGATGGAGAAGCGTGGAAACATTTTGATAGAGAGCATCTAGAATTTGCAAGTGAGCCTCGTAATGTTCGGCTTGGTTTGTGTACAAATGGATTTATTCCTTATGGGCAATTTGGGAGGAATTACTCATGTTGGCCTGTGATTGTCACTCCATACAACTTACCTCCTTGTTTATGTATGAAGCGACAATTTATGTTCTTATCTCTGCTCGTTCCAGGTCCTAAGAACCCTAAGACAAATTTGGATGTGTACCTGCAACCGTTGATTAAAGAGTTGAAAAAACTTTGGGAAACCGGCGTGTACACTTACGATGTTTCTAAGAAACAAAATTTCCAATTAAAGGTTGCATTAATGTGGACGATCAATGATTTCCCGGCATATGGCATGCTTTCCGGTTGGTCCACAAGTGGGTACCGTGCTTGTCCTTATTGTCAAGAAAAAGAACATAGATCTTTTTGGCTTAAAAATAGCAAAAAGGTTTGTTGGTTCGATTGTCACCGTGAGTTCTTAAGACCTGATCATACTTTCCGCAACAATTATAAGCATTTTCTAAAGAACATATTGTTTTATTGATAGTCTTATAGATTAAAGGACCCTTTAATAGTAGCTCTAGCATTAGGTCCTAGTAGCAAGGTGAAGACATGGAGACGATATTCTATCAATGGCTATAAATTTCGAGTTTATAAGGAGGGAGTTGATCTTTCGAAAGCTACCTCAAGTAATGGGGTTTGTGTGAATTCTACAGAAGGTTTGGACTACTATGGAACCCTAAATGAAGTAATTGAGCTTGGTTATTATACCGAGAAAAGGGTTTATAGGGTGATATTGTTTAAATGTGATTGGTTTGATAATTCGCAACTAGGACTTAATATCCATAAGGCATACGGACTTGTAGATGTAAATGAGAAAAAGAAGTTTCGTGGACATAACCCATTCGTGGCAGCTTTTCAAGTCGATCAAGTTTGTTATGCTCCTTATCCAACCACTAAGAAAGGTAATCAGCAATGGTCCGCGGTTTTTAAAATCAATGCAAGATCACATGTTGATGCTCCTGTTGACGAAATTGTCTTCCAAGAGGATGTGGTTGTCAATGATCACGCATCTTCACCAATTTTGGTGGAAGAGCCAGAAACTGAAGATGAATATGAAGTGGTTGTGGAAATGGATGAAAGGGAATATGACGGGAATGTCGGAGAAGAAGAGGATAATGAAGTTGAAGTTGAAGAAAATAAAATAGAGGAAAATGGGGAAGAAGATGAAGAAGTCGGAATGTTTTTTTCAGATGATGATGAATCTCTTTTGATTCATAGTGATAGTGATGAGTGATGGGAGTTGTTGTAATTCTACTATATTAATGTATGAATTTTAATGAAATCATTTTTATGTATGAATTTTAATCATTGAATCAAATTGAAGCATTTTAATCATGACACTTCATTTTTGTTTTCATTTTTGTTGGACTACCAATTTGCGGTGTTAATTATTTATTTATTATATTGTTCATGACACTCCAATTTGTACTAACGATTTTTATTCAACTGACTATTTTTGTTGTTTATGATTAGTATATGGCAGGTTTCATTCGAAAGATAATAGGGAGCAGTAGTGGGGGAAGTCGTCGTAACGAGGAGAACGATGAGATTGATAGTGATGATGACGAGGGTGTTCAGACATTTAATCCGGAAACGGATAATATGCAGATAATTCTATCACAAAACAAACCAGATGGTAAATGGTAAGTGTTCTAAAATTTACTTTTAGCTTTATGAAATATATATCATTCAAATCATTTTATTTAAATTTTCAATATATGTTTGTTTTAATTTTCAGGTGGAGTGACAAGTGCATAAAAAAATATGTCAGTTGGTCGTTCACAAATAACATTTCAGATGAAGTGTACTTCACCAAATGGAGTGAGGCAAGCCAAGCGCAGCGTTTGAAGATGTGGAATTGGTTTAGGGTAATTTAAAAGTTACCTATTATTTACTTTACGTTAACAATTTTTATTTTATTTTTATTAATTAAAGTCATCTTCTATTACTAATTAAATACTTATTTTTGAAATAGAAACATGTGAAATCCGTCGATAAAGAGTATAACCCTAAGCCCGATTGGCAAAAAGAGGTCACGAGGCGGATTACCAAGCTTATTAATGGACTCAAGTATCTAAAGAACAAACCCGATTGGGTACCGCTCTCTTGGTGGGTGAATCTGAAGGAAAGAGGAGAAAAAGACCCTGAATTTGCCAAAAGTTCTAAGACAAATAAGGCAAATAGAATGTCGGGTGCTAAGGACGGGAAAGCACTAGGCACTCATACTCTAGGCCGTAAGAGTTGCTTCGATGCTTTCAAGGAATTGGTAAGTATTATACTCCCTCCAAATTTATTATTTTTCACAAATTGGTTACAAGTATTATTGATTGTCGAATATAATTAATCAATTTACGTTTTTATGCTACTTTCAGGGTGAGTCGGCCACACCATACAAGTTGTTTACAAAGACCAAGAAAAACAAGAAGGGGGAGTGGGTTAATCCTCGAGCCGCTAAGACCGACGTAAGTTAATATTTATTGTATTTCTCTAATTCATAATGTTAATAGTTATTATATTTTCCTCATTTTTAAATATAACATCATTTTTTCCTTATTTGTTTTTCTTTTAGGCCATTTATCAAGAAGAGATGAGTCGACCAACACCCCCCGGAGATGCTCCAGACGAGTACCGTTCGTTCTACAAAGCGGTCGATGGTTTTGACAATCGTGGAAGATTTTTCGGGAACGGTGATGTAGCGGCCGAACAATGGTATGAACGTCCGTATAACAAAGGTACTCGTCGATCATTCTCTTACACTCCTACCCAGTATACTCAATTTGCCACCCAACTAAACAATGAGCGAACCGCACAACAAAGTCTTGAGGAAACAGTCCGTCTCCAAGCCCAGGAAATGGCAGAAATAAAACAAGCAATGGCTCAGATGCGCGCATCTCAACCCCCTCCCTCGTGCTCCGGTTTCCCCCGCCCTTTTCGTATAGAAGACAATGAGGATGGCGGGCATGGCTTTGGTAATGACTTTATTGAGCCTCTAGGTAATTATTAGTACCGTCTTCTATGTTCTTATGTTGGTAGTTTAGTTAAGGCTACCTTAGGACACTTATGATTATGGATTTTAGTAGTTTAGTTGGTATGTAAAAGACATTATTTTATGAGACATGTAAAAATTTGACCTTTAGCTTTTATGTAATAACTTCGGTCTTCCAATCGTGTTTGGTTTTCTTTCGTTGCTTTCGTTGTCTACTCTTGATTCCCGCTCATGCGGTCGACATGATAATGGATTCCCGCTTGGCGGTCGACGGTCGTATTTGGTTTTTGCAGGTTTGGTGCGTAAAAACAATGCAAAATCCGCATTGTGGCTGGGCAGCAAGCTGCTGTTTTCAGCTACTGCCCAATTATGTCCTGACGGAAATACTGTCACATTAGTCAACAAAATGTTGACCACTCCTGACGGAAAAACCGTCAGTATAGGGCCATTATTGACGAAAATTCCGTCACAAAAGTCAAACAATTTGTTGACTCCTTTGACGGAATTTCCGTCAGTAATGGCCCTATACTGACAGTTTTTCCGTCAGGAGTGGTCAACATTTTGTTGACTTGCCTAGTCACCCTAAATGTGACATTGTGACGGAATAAACGTCAGTAGTGGCCATTACTGACGGAAATACCGTCAGATATATGTTTTCTGTGACCATTTGTAGTGACGCTTCAATCCTGACGGAAAAACCGTCAGGAATGGACATTCCTGACGGAAAAGAGGCCGTAGTGACGGTTTTTTTCCGTCAGTTTTCCGCGTTTATTTTGTAGTGATAGGAAAGGAGATAATGAGGCGGAATTCCCATCTCCCGCGCATATTTGGAAGCTTGTTGACGATCTTAGATGGACTAGTATGAAGAGGAGGCAAGAACGACGACCAACGAAAAAAGAGTAAAGAGTATAGATAGATCGTAGGCTTTGAAGCAAGAGGATGGAAACTGTGCCAAGATCCGTGCGTCTTAAGCACCAGACGAGCGGATTGTCATGCCTAGATCCGAGCGGCCCGAGCACGAGACGAGCGGATACGGGAGCTTTGATCCGGGCGTCTTCCTTGTGATCCGAGCGGATCTCCAGACAGACTGGTCGTGCCTCAAGCCAAGACGAGCGGATCGTGTTAGGAGTAGCAACATGATCTACGCATCTCCCTCGGGACTTGCAATTCCCTATTTAGAACTTAACATTGCTATCTAAACCACCCTTACTTAACCTAATGATGTACCAATAGATTAATCCCAATCATTCCACAAAATTACATTTTAATCTTTCCTTAATCATTGTTCAAGTTTATTATTATTGGGTAATTGAAGATTATTGGGTTATTGTTGGAGAATTGACAACTCTTCATCAATGAATCAAGTTTTCTTCTATTATTCTTTACTTTATTATTTGGATCATCTCATATAGGTATAATCCTATTTACTCTTGTTTAACTATTGTTAATCACATCATTTATTCATCATATTTTGCTCTGTTAGTATGATTGACAACCTTATTAACATGTTAAACTTGATCATGAGTGAGTAGTCCTTTAGCTAGGATTAATGAGGAATTAGGGGAAACAAATATGGGGATTAATATATGCTTAATCTAATATGTTTTCATAATTAATTTGTTTGTTTGTTGTGATTTCAACTTATGCACATGTTATGTTTGATGAAATGCGAGCCTATGAATCCTTGCATTTTTTGATCCATCACCCATCTATTCAACGAGGCTTGTAAGCATATAAACCAACTCGAACCTCATTAGACCTTGCATAGAGTTAAATAGGAAGGATTAAGTCGACTTGTAGGTGTTGTACAATCTAATCGATTCCGCTCCGGGACCCAAACCTTCTTAGGGATTGTAAGATATACACTAACTTGATCCTATCACAACAATAAGTGCTTGCATCTAATTGAGAACATGTTTGTATGATTTACTCTCATGAATCCCCTATGAACCCATGATATCCTAGCACTTTTAGTCATTTGTTTACATCCTTCCTTTTGTTGCTTGTTTTACTTTATTGCTTGCATTAGCCTAGAACACAACTACAAACCCAAATCAATTATGACACTAGCATAAATTGAGATAGATAGACTTAGAACCCAAAGCACACCGTCCCATAGATCGACCTCGACTTAACCACTAACTAGTTGTTTGTTGAGAAACATAAATGTGTTTGATTGGGCGTGTGACGACCGCGGACCACATCACTAGCAGGGGCGGTCGCCTCCCTGGCGCATGAAATTTTCGAAATTTTTAGTTAAATTTTTTGAATTTTTTTCGGGGGTGCCTTATGAAATTAGTCGTTCGCCGTGATTTCACATGAACACCACTTATCGTATGTCGTGATTTTTTTTTTTTGAATTAATTTTTTTTTCATTGCAATATATTTTTTGTTGTTTCAAAGCATAACATAACTTTCGTAGAGTATCCTTATTGTTCTCAATGTTATCCTTATACTATGATATTTCATTTTACTACGTTATATAATATTTGAAGTATGTTATATGAAAAAAAATATTTTATTTTTAAGCTTTTTTTATACGTAACCAATTCACCGAAATTAACGGGTACAATTATACAACATAATATTGCACAACTAAATTAATATGATGTTGTAACTAGAGTGTAAAACCTGGAGGTCCTTACGAATTGCAAGGAGCCAAGGATGTGTACGAAATTGGTAGCACTAAAACGATTTCACCCTTGTTCAAATCCTTTAAAAACAACAAAAAAAACAAGGTAAAAACAAGGTTAAAAAACAACATGAATGCAATGTTACAAGGGACCGTTGCAAACTAGATAAATAACAACAACTCAAGTCGAGAAATAACACCACAAATGACCCGAAAACAGGCTGTTTGTTTTGATATTTGATTCGGTTTTGGGCTGCCGTTCTTGGGGCTCTTATTCTATTGTTTCTATTGAACATAAAAATAAAAGATATGATTGTGAAATTGTTCCCAAAGCAAACACATGGTAAAAATTTCACAACCTACTCGATTTAAAAAGTTAAACTAAGCAAGCGCAAGTTTAAATCCCTAATTCAAGCTAGATGTGAATTAAGAACTAAGCTTTATGTTGTTTGAGTGAACCATCGGGGTTGTATTTAATTCGATAGACCCACTTGCATCCTATTATATTCTGAGACGGTTGTTTAGGGACCAAAGTCCAAGTTTGATTTCGTTCAAGGGCTTGAAATTCATCCTGCATAGTGGTTCTCCATTGAGGTGATATTAGAGCTTGTTTCACAGTAGTTCGTAATGAATGAGCAATAGCAGAATGCTACCAAACCCGCCCAAGTAGTTTAACTATTCATCTTTTGGAGTACTATTCATTAGTGAATAGTAGAAGTGAACCTTACTCTTAGTTAAGGGGGAGATTTCAATATTGACAAAGGTACATTATATATAGGAGAGAAGTGAGACTAAATAAGATTAATAATATGAGCCTTTATATAAGAATATACAAGATAAAAATGTTTCTATATTTACATGAGAATGCATCTTTAATTGCTTGATTTTAGGGACTAATTGATTGCCTTGCTGGCTGAACCCCGGATACGAAGCTAAAAAGAGTAGGTCACTTTAACCATTATGCAAATAATATACTTACTCCATTCAACTCCACTCTACCATATTAGTTTTTGCACACTATTCACAAATAAAGCTTTAATTGTAATTTTCTCTCAATACATACTTGAAAATATATTCAAGTGAGATCTTGTTTGATTCGTCTTTACGAGTACATTAAAAATACCGAACTTTTATAATTTTTACAAATACGTAGCTAACGTTATTTACCGCGTAAAACACGCGTTGGTAAACGTAAAAAAGCAGAATGGTAGAGTGAAGTTGAACGAAGTAAATAGTATATTTGGTGAGTTTTTAGCCAAACAAAATGGTGGATTTCACAAGTTAAGGCAGAATCTTATCTTTATTAATTTAGAAGACAATACTCAATTCAGGGCGTGCCACGTCATTAATTCAGTTTTTTTTTTTGGAAAATCATGTTATGGTGGGACCCGTTAGTGTGCAATGTATTTATTTCTTCAAAATTTCGGCTATACAAACATGCGACAAATTCCGTCTTAGAAGAAATACTATGAAATAATTTTATACATTCCGAATAAATGAAATTAATGACATATAAGCGGAATGAATTACAAACCGGAATAAATGAAACTAATTACAAATAAATGAATTACATAATTTTTTTAAAAAATAAAAATAATAAAATTACATAATTACGAGAAGGAATTACATTTAATTAAGGGATTGAATTACATATAATATAATGTGAATAAATTACATGCATAATTTTTAAAAACTAGATAATACGATATATTTTTTTTTAAAAAATATCATTTGTTATTTCCTCTTAAACCATTGCACGTGAACAAGTATTTATAACAAGTTTAAACATTAATTATGTAGATCGCTTATTTAGACCAATTAGATGAGTACAATAGTAATGCAAAAAAAAAAAAAAAACATAAAAAAAATTAATACTGGCCCAAATACATACCCGTACAATTTTGCACGGGTTTAAAACTAGTTGATTAAGACAAGAGAGTCGGGGGTAGGTAGAGCATTAGGCTGACAATTAGAATAAGGAAATCAATCATCCATCCATCTACCACGCTTTTTTCAATTCTACAACTTACCAACCTCTTTTACAGACACTACTTTCCTTTCCTTCCTTGATTGTAGTCCGTATAACATTGACTCTTCCTCCATTCATTATAATTGCTACGTTTCTGGGTTTCCCTCTACTTACTCTCTAACTGTTATATTTATTTTGAAGATTAATTTGATATTGTAAGTTTGTCATCATATTAACAACATTTGGATTGCGGACTCTGTTGTTGTTGTTGTTTGATCATTCATTGAATCCTTCCTGTAGATTTGCAATTGAGAGATCAGACAAGTGAGTGAGTGAAGATGGCGCAAACATCAAACTCTATTGACCCTGTAAGTTTACTAATCACTACCCTCTACCCAGTATTACTCCATTGCATTCAGTAGTTTTCACACTCACTATTTTAATCTGAATTTCAGGCAGTTGTAGGAGAAGAGAAAGGCCATGTGAGGTTACTCACACTTAACAGGCCTCGTCAACTCAATGTCATTTCTCCAGAAACGGTGCCTTCTTCTTTTACTATAACTTATTACGGAGTACTTCCTTTTCTATTCATTTTCAACCAATTGGAAGTCAGATATCTTTCCACTTTCTTCAGGTGAAGCTGTTGGCAGGATATTTGGAAAACTGGGAGAAGGATGAAAACGTTCAACTCATATTAATAAAGGTATTGATGAATGAGTATACTCTGGCAACTTAAACTTGCAATCTTGACTGTTACTGTTACATCTACGTTTGCGTAGGGAGCAGGTCGTGCATATTCAGCTGGAGGAGATTTGCGAGTGTTCTACGAGGGCAAAACATCAAGTAGTAACATTTTTCAACACTTTAATTAAACAAATCTGTGCTTCACCTTTACCAACTTCTTCTAATCAACACTCTCTCCATTCTGTGCCCAGAGGACTCCTGCCTCCAAGTCGTTTACAGGTTTTATTGGCTTTGCTATCACATCCATTCCTACAAAAAAACACAGGTACTGCTACTGCTCTTAAATATCAGTTCAACAATGTAAATGCTGTTAGATATTGTATATGCACAAACAAGAATTGACAATAACACCGCACCGAATCGACTCCGCTTTCCTAATAGAACAATTCGACCCTTATTAGTGCCTAGGTGAAACCGAATTTCCTATTGAGATAAGACAGTGCTCTCTGATTTTTGTGCCAAAAATCAGAGACGTAATATAGAAATATTTTGTGTAGAATGTTATATGGTTCTTTTGATGCAGTAGAAGAGTATATTTTTCTGTAACTTTTTCTTCTCATCCTTTATCTATTTATATAGAAAGGATTTGGGAAATAGGGAAACAAAGGGATGCATTTCTGAAGGGTTGTAACTCTAGAGTAATTCGGATTAAAAGTATTTAAATTACACGGAATTTAATTACTGCCAAAGTTATTCGAATGAAAACTGTTCCGCAATCCCGTAAATAATTATACGAGCGTGCACTCCGTACTTCCCGAACTCGCATTATATTATTTAGAAATTACCCATCAATGAACCGACCTTAATTACGCCAAATGAACCGATAATTACTCTTAAATCACCAACAAATGCCATTAACATTCTACTTTTTGTTTTCAACCGTTCTAAATCAATTACTTGTATCATTTTGTAAACCAGGTTGCTCTTGTTAATGGGATTGCTATGGGTGGAGGTGCAGCATTGATGGTTCCTATCAACTTTTCCATCGTCACAGACAAAACGGTGTGTTAATTTATACCTAGTAACCTTGTACTTCACATGTTAGCTAAATTGTTATCCACATTATAAGATTTCAGGTAAATATTCTAGTTGCTAATCTGTAAGCTTTCAATAGGTTTTTGCCACTCCTGAAGCTGCTATCGGATTTCACACTGACTGCGGCTTTTCCTACATACACTCTCGATTGCCTGGTTACTTGGGTGAGCAGGAACCTCAACTCTTTCTTTACCTCATTCAAACTTCTGTTGTTTACTTAGCTTCAGACTTTGGAAGTAATACTCCTACGAAATGACAAAGGAATTTAAGCTTCACAGTGCATCGTTTCCCTCTGTTTCCTAGCATATCTTCAAAAACATATGGACTTCTTTGCAGGCGAGTATTTGGCTTTAACTGGGGCAAGATTAAATGGCAAGGAATTAGTTGCACTCAAACTGGCTACCCATTTGGTGCCTTCGGAGGTAAACTCGTGCCATAATTCGAAGTGTATTAAAAATTAGGATTGCATTTGTAAACTCAGAAGGAACACATGTTCTTTAAACAGCATCTGAGATCCAAGGAACCTCAGATGTCACTTTTATTCTCATCTCTCTCTTCTTTCTGACATCCCTTGAGGAACCAGGAACTTGAGAATTTGTCGTTTTAATCCTCATCTCTTATATTGTTTACTGACGAATGAATTTTTCGTGTTGATGTTTATCAATCAGAAATTATCGGAGCTAGAACAAGCATTGGTCAGCTTAAACAAGGGGGACAAAGATCAAGTCAAGTCAGTGATTGAACAATTCTCTTCTGAAGCTCAAGTTGATGCTGATAGTATCCTGAATAAGTAAGACATGTAACAAGTGATTTTATGCTGCTTAAGTGCTTAACCAAATACCAATACTTATAATAACCTTTTAGGCAATCGGTCATCGACGAATGCTTTTCGAAAGATTCAGTAGAAGAGATCTTACAAGCATTTGTAAGTTTCTATCAATTAGGACTACACTTTAAAAGTAGCTCCATTTCTTTTGTTGGTTTATTTTGATGAACTAAAAATAAAATTATATTGTTGTATGATCCAGGAAGCTGCATCAATGAGAGAAGGCAACGGATGGATTGCATCGGTTCTTAAAGGACTGAAAAGATCATCTCCTACTGGATTAAAAATCACGCTTAAATCGGTAATATATTTTTGGGAAATTCCCACTTGTACCCCTCTAATATTGACTAATCTCAGTTGTACCCCTTCTTTTTAGAAAAGCCCACTTATACCCTCCAACTTTCTAGTTATTCTCACTTATACCCTTAAGTATAGTAAATGATAAATGTTGAGGATAAAGTGGGGAAGAATGGTAAAAGATGAATGTTGAAAATGAAGTGGAGTCCAATAAAATGAATTTGGAGGGGAAAACGATGTTTGTTGAAGAGAAAACAAATATTTCAATTAGATATGCTTCTTCATATTGTTTATGAAGCCTTTAAAATCTTACTTGATGTCTTGACGGTACTTAACACTTCTTCCCCACTTCATAATGACAAGCGAGAATTCATTTCACGTCTTAATTGTTGGCGCTTAATATTATGGACTTATGGTCACGATTTCTATGTAACTAGGATGTTGAAGTGTGGATTTCCTTAAAAGTAGGGGTACAAGTGAAATTAACTTATACTTGAGGGGTATAAGTGAGAATAACTAGGAAATTGAAGGGTACAAGTGGGTTTTCCTGATAAGAACGGGTACAAGTGGGATTAGTCCATACCAGATGAGTACAAGCTGGAATTTCCCTATATTTTTTCTTAAAGGACAGATTTATTGTCTTGTGACATAAGTCAGCTCCATCACCCCTTCATTTTTCTCGATTTTCTCTTTCTTAATAACTCCAGCACCTAGACGATGCCTTCAATCTTACCTGTCTTTACAGATTCTCAAATTAACCTATTATCATTGGAACTTGCTTCATGATATTTTAGGTTGAAGTGTCAATCTTATTATATTTTGCTACTCGTGTTTTTTGAACAATGAATGCTTCTTTAGCTTGAAGTGTCAATCTTATGTCGATACAACTAAGATACTCCGTAATTAACTACCAGATACCAGTAGGGGGTTTTCTAGTTTAACTAAAAATCCTGAGTTTGATTATCAGAAAATGCAGGAGTGATAAAGCTCATGAGAAGAGCTTTGCCTCCCTTGTGGTCCTACCAAACTCGAATCCGTACCAAACCAGATGGTGCAATCTCTTAATTTAATAATGTAATGCTGGTCTGCAGTATCATGAGATACTCAATTGTTAACAAAGTTTAAACAAACACAAACAAAGGGAATCATCAACTTTCATTCCCTTACTCTTTCCTAAAGACCCCCAACCAAACAGCTCCTTAGTTGACTGAACTGTTTAGGTTTCTGAGTGTAGATGCTTCTTTCATACATTTTCCCCTGTGCTTTTTCTCAGATACGCGAAGCAAGGAGCCAAACCTTAGCTGAATGCCTCAAAAGAGAGTTTAGACTGACAATCAACATTCTAAGAAGCATGATCTCTGATGATGTTTATGAGGTAACTCGATATTCAAGAGTATATTTTTCTGGTATAACTAAGCTATGGCAAGCATTTACTTATTATCTTCCAAACTACATTCTCCAGGGTATTAGAGCTCTCACCATTGACAAGGATAACTCTCCAAAGGTGTTCTTTCTCACACAACAAGCTTGTATTTTTTTCATTATTCAATTAAGCAATCTGGGAGCTCTAATCTTTGAATATGCTGCGCATTTCTGTTTATGGTGTACTAAGCAATAAGATACATGTTAATTGCAGTGGGACCCGTCAAGCCTTGAGAATGTAGATGAGAAGGACTTGGACAAAGTGTTTTCCCCATATGAACCTCATCTGGAACTTCAGATTCCGGAGACTGAAGAATGCAGGTTAGCAACTTGGCATTAGCGGGTTTTTGTGCTTCTCGAATCATTCCTTATTTTTCAGACTTTCCTAAAGTCCGTCAGGTTTAAAGTTTTTCTCAGCTTTGATTTTTTTATTGACGGGAAATTCACAACGGATTGTCGTGCAGGTGGGGTGGAAAGTATGAGAAATCAGCTTATTCGACATGAAAATAAAATAAGCACTGTACTCCATATATGTTGCGGAATGGTTAGAGTCTGCATGCTTCGAACAGCAGCCTTGTAATAATTTGTACTTGCTACTCTAATAATCCTAGATGATTGATAATTTTCCCAGCTGGTTGTTAGGGATCGAAATGCATGACGATGCATTTAGCTGAGTAATCCAAGTGCTATCATATAATCACATGGTTACATGATGAACGCAACAAAAAAAATGTTTCGCTACTCCCAAGTCATGAGGATTAGTAATTTAATTGGTAATCAAATAATTGAGGGCGATTCGATATTACATAAGTTCTAATTGAGGGATGACAATGGGTAGGATCTGGATAAGATCCTATAAGATCCAGATCCGATCCATATTTACATGATCTGAAATTCCCATATCCATATCCGGATTCGCAGGATCTGAATTGGATGAGAATATATCCATATCCTTTTGATAATAAAAAAAAAGTCCCTCTTAAAATATGAAAATATTTTTTTTTGTATTTTACTACGACGTAACATATTATTTTCCTTTATTAGATACTAATTATAAAGCTAAAGTTCTAAAAACATAAAAATAAAGTCTTATGAAATTACAATAACACTAAAATAGTATCTTTTTTTAACCAAAAAATGTTAATCAGAAAAAATCATGGTTTGATTTATGAAAACATTAAAAGAACAAAAGATATAATTTTCTTATTTGTTTAAATTTAACTTATTTTTTAAGAGAATGAAATAAAAATGGATCTAAGGGTAGGATCTGGATCTCGACCATACGATCCATACCCATATCCTTATCTACTGGATCTTAAATATCGCGATCCATATCCGCTCCGTACGATCTGGATCTCAGGATCTGGGCAGGATCCGGATTCTGTTGCCATCCCTAGTGATCATTACTTGAGTCTACGTTATCTGAAGTTAGAACAAGCCACAAAGACAACGAGTTTAACAGAACAACCAAAAAAAAATGCAGCAGTTTGAGGTATCAAAGAAGGTTTATTAATTATAATATTTTTCCGAGTAGATCTCCGATAACGCGAGTAACAACTTCCCTTTAGCTTATGTTGACTAGTCTTTGAAATTTGCTCCAACTTGTTAGAGGCTTTAATTTGGCGTTTGAAGAAAATCTAATTTACCCTATATTGTTTAATTCCATGTAATACACTTAGGAAATTAATCCGAAAAGATGAATTACACCTGCAGAAATCAATCAAAGGAACCCTAATTGAAAGAAAGAATTCGATTGAAAGATTGAATTGTATTAGCTCAAGAACAAGATTACAAATGTAATTGATCAATGTTCTAGCCAAAAGATTATAGAGAAGTTGTAAGAGATATTTGTGTGAAAAATGAACAAACTAACTCTGATGAGTTGTTCACTATTTATACAGATGCCAGCTCATGTACAACTAACCAACTGACAGCTAGGTATTGTAATAACCGACTCCTAACAACTTTTAATTGAGTGCTGACTTGGACTTGGCTCTAACAGAGTAACAGACAGTAAGTCAGTTACAATCAATTCCCCTTAAATTAGATTTGAGCTTAGTTTAGTCCAGTTTGAAATCAGGAAATCGTTTCACAAAGTCATCATACATTTCCCATGTTGCGTCATCAGGTGTTCCATTTGACCAGTGTATCAGTAAGTAGACAACAACATGAATGCCCTTCTTCACCATCTTTCTTTCTAGCATTGCCACTGGTTCAGCTCTGAATTGCAGCATGCCATCCATGACTGGTATTACATTTGTAATAGGAGCAGGACCATGATGTTTTCTTAACTGTGAGACATGAAAAACTGGGTGCACCTTGGCTTGATCAGGAAGGTTGAGTTTGTAAGCCACCTTCCCTATTCTTCCCAAAACTTCAAAGGGCCCAAAGAATCTAGGAGCTAATTTATTGCAACTCCTATAAACCACTGAATGTTGTCTATAGGGCTGTAGTTTGACATAGGCCAAATCTCCTACTTCAAACTCCACCTCAGATCTATGCTTATCAGATTGATCTTTCATTCTGTCCTGAGCTCTTTTCAAATGGAACTTGAGCATAGTAATACACTTCTCCCTTGCAGTTAAACTCCTGTCCACTGCAGCAACAAAACTGTCTCCTGGTAGGTAGGGAAAATGCATATGTGGAGTTTGTCCATATACTACCTCATAAGGAGTAGTTCCAATAGAGGAATGGTAATTGCTATTGTACCACCATTCAGCCAAAGGTATCCAGTTCACCCAATCCTTTAGTTTTTCACTTGTCATACACCTTAAATATGTCTCTAAACATTTATTAGCAATTTCTGTTTGACCATCAGTCTGAGGGTGGTATGCAGTTGACATTAACAGCTCCACCTTATGGAATTTGAACAATTCCTGTCAGAATTTACTCAGAAAAATCTTGTCTCTGTCACTGACAATGGTTTTGGGAATTCCATGTAACCTAATGATCTGGTCAAAGTATATCCTTGCCAAACTTGCTGCAGTAAATGGACGGGTTAGGAGTAGGAAATGTGCATATTTTCTAAGCATGTCCACTACCACCAATATAGTGTCCTTCCCTTGTGATTTAGGCAGACCCTCAATGAAATCCATTGAAATATTAACCCAGATGACATCTGGTATTGGTAGAGGCTGCAAAAGGCCAGCAGGAGCTTGTAACAATGGTTTGTTTTGTTGACAAACTGTACATTCCCTTACCATGTTCCTCACATTTTTTTTCATGTTTTTCGAATAGAATAAACTTGAAATCCTTTTCATAGTAGCTTGCACACCAGAATGTCCCCCCATAGCAGAGTTGTGCATCACATTAAGAATATCTCTTCTTAGTGTAGGGTCTGGGCCAACTACCAACTTTCCCTTCCTGAGTAATTTGTCATTGCACCACTGAAACTTGCTCCCTTGAAAGGTTCCATTTTGCAATTGTTGTATGAGTTCTGCACACTCAGGAGCTTGCCAGCTATCCACTATTCTTTGGAGTAAATCTAATCTTACTTGAGTCACCACCATTGCCATTAATTCTGCACCAGAAGCTCTTCAAAGGGCACCTGCAACAATATTCTCATTTCCCTTTCTATACACCACCTCGTAATCCAAACCCAAAATTTTAGGAAGACATTTGCTTTGGAAAGGAGTTATAATTTTTTGCTCTAGCAAGTATTTTAAACTGAAATGGTCAGTCTTAATGATGAAATGTTGCCCAATTAAATAAGGTCTCCATTTCTCAATAGCTAAAATCACAGCTAGTAACTCCTTTTCATAAGTTGACAATGCCTTGTGTTTTATCAGCTAATGCTTTGCTTATAACAACAATTGGATGCCCCTTTTATGACAGTATTGCCCCAATGCCATAGCCAGATGCATCAGTTTCAACCATAAATGGTTCTGAAAAATTTGGTAATACAAGTACTGGTGCTTGACTCATTGCAACTTACAGTTTTTGAAAGGCTCTTGTGACTTATTCATTCCATTGAAACCCATTTTTCTTGAGCAAGTTAGTCAAGGGCTTGCTAATAAGACCATACCCTTGTACAAACTTCCTGTAGTAGCCTGTTAACCCAAGGAATCCCCTCAATTCTTTTACATTTTTAGGAACTGGCCAATCCAACATTGCCTTCATCTTTTTGGGATCAGTGTCAACTCCTTCCTTACCTCTGTAACTCCAAAATAGCATTTACTCATCTTAGCATATAATTGGTGTCTTCTTAATAATTGTAAAGCTGTTGTAAGGTGAGTGACATGCGCCTCAACATAAAGAGTGTAGATGAGTATGTCATCAAAGAATATACTAGAATAATTTTTCTCAAAAATGACTTGAAAATAGAGTTCATTAGACTTTGAAATGTTGAGGGTGCATTTGTTATGCCAAAGGGCATTACTAAGAACTCATAGTGTCCTTTATGGGTTCTAAAAGCAGTCTTTTGCACATCTTCATCAGACATCCTGATTTGCCAATAGCCAGCTCTAAGATCAATTTTAGAAAAAAATACTTGAGCCATGCAGCTCATCCAGAAGTTCATCAATGATGGGAATAAGGAATTTATACTTAATTGTATTCTTGTTGAGTTCTCTGTAATCCACACATAGTATCCAAGTGTTGTCCTTCTTTTTCACCAACACAACAGGAGATGAGTAAGGGCTTTGGCTATATCACACAACTCCACTCTCCAACATTTCTTTGGTAATCATTTCAATGGCATTTTTCTGTAGTACAGGATACCTATAAGGTCTCACATTTATTGGTTTGGTACCATATTCCAAATGGATTTTGTGATCATGATCTCTATGGGGTGGTAAAGACTTTGGTTCTTCAAATAGATCAGGGAATTCAGTCAAAATAGACTGAATAGGAGCAGGTATGCAATGGACATGCCCAATATCATTATCAAGCAATTTTTGTTGCACCTGTATAGCAAAAAAGATGTCCACTGTTGCTGCCCTTTTCAGTGTTACCCCATTTGGTCATAGTAGTCACAAGTTGATTCCCTTTTAACCATTGTAGTTTCTCTTTTGTGATGCCCCTTAGCACTACCTTCTTTCCTTTATAACTAAACTCCATCCTTAATTGATCAAAGTCCTATTGGACAGGACCTAGTGTTGTCAACCATTGTATTCCCAGGACCATTTCACACCCTCCCAATGGCACAATCATGACTTCTTACAAAATTCTACACCCAAAAATTGCCAAGTGAATTTCTTACAAGTCTTTGTGGTAATAATTGAGTCTCCATTTGCCACTGATACCTCCAAAGGGTAAGTTTCAGTGACCTTGCACCCTAGCTTCCTTGCAGTAAACTCATCTAGAAAGTTGTGTGCTTCCTGAGTCTATAAGAATGTGCACAGAATTTCCTCTCACTCTACCAATAACTCTCATGGTTTGGAAAACATTACTTCCTGACATAGCATTCAGAGAAATTAAGGGTTGGTCCTCCATCACACTTTCCCCTAATTTATCTACACTGTCATGTAAATCAGGCCCTTCCTCTACTTCATCTTCCTCAAAAGACTCATCACTATCCTCAATAAGCACCACCTGAATCTTGTACAACTTTCCCTTGCACTGGTGCCCAGGTGTATATTGTTCATCACAATGAAAACATAAATTCTTCCTTCTATGTTCCTCCACATCAGAAGGTAAGGGTGGGTCTATTTCTTTGGTTAAAATTTGTTTTTGGAGGAAAATTTTGTGTATTCTGTTTGTGAAAAGTGTGGGCATTTCTTGTATAGTTGTTATTGTAGGTGGTATTTTGTGGGTTTTTGGTGTAAGACCGAGTTGAAGAAGAGAATGGCCTATGATTTGGCTTTTCTAATATTGTTTTGTGCAGATTTTTTTGTAGCATTTATAGACTCTTCCTGTAATCTAGCATGCTCTACAGCTTGTGCTATGGTTGTTGGTCTAAAAGCCTTCACAAATGGCTTAGTAACAGGCTTTAAACCTCCAACAAAGCTATCAAGAAAATACTGGTCTGGCAATAATAGGTTTATTTGGAACATTAAACCCCTTAAGTTTTCAAAACTATCAATGTACTCATCAATTGAACCAGTCTGATGCAGTTTATTAAACTGTTCTACCACATTGCTATCAGTTTCTTCTCTAAATCTAGCACATAAGTCAGTTTTGAAATCGTCCCAATCCACATTTCTTCTTACAGCCAAATAGCCGTGCACCCACAGTTCTGTCTTTCCAATCATGTACAATGATGCTAAATCAATCTTTTGATGTTCAGGAATTTTACAAAGTTCAAAGTATCTTGCACATTTTTTCAACCACATTCTAGGGTTTGACCCATCAAACACAGGAAAGTTGACCTTTGGATTAAAACCTAAAGTGCGATTAGGGTTTATACCTGTGTTAGGTGCTCCAGTTTCATGATTTTGAGGATTATCTGTCGATTTATCCTGAAGCAGCTGCAGAATTGTCGCCATTTGATCCTCAATCGATTTCATACGTTCCTCCATTGTTGCAGACAGTTGAGGTACTGCAAGTCGCGCCAATTTTCAGCAATTTAACCCAGAATTATGCAGTGCAACCCAGACAATTGATAAACCCAGAAATTCGAGCTTGAACCTTGATTTTAATGGCGGAAGACGGAGATATTCAGGACCGAAGTCTCTGATATCAAATGTAATACACTTCAGGGAATTAATCCGAAAAGATGAATTACACCTGCAGAAATCAATCAAAGGAACCCTAATTGAAAGAAAGAATTCGATTGAAATATTGAATTGTATTAGCTCAAGAACAAGATTACAAATGTAATTGATCAATGTTCTAGCCAAAAGATTATAGAGAAGTTGTAAGAGATATTTGTGTGAAAAATGAACTAACTAACTGAAGGGAACCGCGGCACATCACATGTAGCAGCGGAAGACAGAAACGCGGTCCTCCTGAGACCTATTGCATTTAAAAATTTGTAAAACTGAGTAAAGGGACACATACTTTATGTGTAGATAATAAATTGGTCTAACCCCGAAAATACGGAGTCTCTAATGTATCCACACCGGTAGATAGACTAATGTTCTCAACCCTTGAGACGACCTCGGAATATAGAGAAAATACTTTTCTCATTTTATTGTATGTATGAGTGTAAGACAGATTATAACTCATTACTTCTGTACGTATAAAGAGTAAGAATGCCTTGCTATTTATAGGCAAAAGATAGCTTGGCCATTAAGTTTCTTCACGTGCAGTTAGGTAAACCAACTTTGCTAAGCAATCCTTAATGAAAAGGCACGTAGCAAAAATTAGATAAACATGGATGAATCATATTCATCAAATAGGACGTGTAAATCTTAATGCCAATCTGATTCGTTTCGATCCGTCTCTCATACAAACGTCTTTCCGATATTAACTATATTTCCGTGTTAGCGGACAATATAAAAAATATGTCGTCGAGATTATTTAATTAATTATATCATAATAAATTAAATAACCGTAAACGTTAAATATCACACCGTAAGTGTGTGACCACATAGGTTCATCGCTAAACCGGTAATAATTAATCTCATTAACTATTAATCGAGGTTGGCGTCTAACAACACTCCCCGACGGTCGGATAGCGTGAATATCAATATTCACTGTACTCGAACCTTGTAAAGGACTATGTATTTATTTCCCTCCGTCGTTTCAACTCCGGATCGTCCTAGGGTATGGTTTGACTGTCAAACCCCACTAGACGACCACTATGTTACATGTCAATCATTATCGGTCAAGAATGACTAAGAAACTCCTTTCTTAAAACATTCGTATGCCCTAGCCAAGGTCTTTATATGATCAATAAGATTAATGACAACATAGAGTTTAAACTCATTACCCTGAGTTGACGGATTCCATCTTGACTCACCATTAATTACATAGGTACTCAATTATACCCAATTGCCATTCAACTAGCATTTTTACACACTAGGTGTCCGATATCTAAGTATAATAAGTAGTCTATTAACTACAATGATGATCTCAGGCCAAAGGATAAAATATACAACTACTCCTTAAGAGAATTTCCACATTGACAGCATAGGTAATAATAACCATTTGGAAAATCTCACTATTGGTCAGTTCAATAATCATATCTCCGTATGCATTATTTATATTATAACTTAATGAATGAGATCCATTAATACTCATCTTATGAGTACCGTTATCAATATATTGGTCTATCCGGATTATCATAGTCCCATTCTGATAATCACACGACCAAGAACACTTTTAGACTAAACTCTATAATACTTGACTCTCATTATCATAATCTCCATTATGATGTCAAGTATACTAGTTTAATCAAAGACTTATCATCGTATTAACACCTTAATAAGATAATAATAAAATGCTATCTAATTATTAATCTCCATTAATAATTACACTATATGAAATTCGTTCAAAACGTTTCATAACGATTGCTCTGGGGCATAGTTCCAACACTAACACTGATGAGCTGTTCACTGTTTATACAGATGCCAGCTCATGTACAACTAACCAACTGATAGCTAGGTATTGTAATAACCGACTCCTGATGGAATACATACTAACAAACTTAGCGAAAAGTTTGTTACAAGTTAGTTAAGGAGAGAATAACATGGTATTAGAGCAGGTTCAATCTGAACCTGTTTCTGCATAGCTTCCGCATAATCAATTCTACATTCATATCTTCATCTTCTTTGTTTGTCTATTCATTCATCTTCATCTTCTATTCTCTTTATCTTCATCTTTAATTCAAGAAAATGGCAACTGAAAACTCACAAACAAAAATAAGCATGGATGATCCACATTATATACATCATTATGATACTCTGAGCAACAAATTGGTTGCTACCCCTTTTGATGGGACTGCTTTGGTGGATGGAAAAGGGCAATGTTAATTGCGTTGTCAGCCAAGAACAAAGTCGGCTTCATTGACGGCACCATTCCCAGACCATCTCCTACAGCTGCTACTGCTTTACTCTGGCGAAGGTGTAATGACACTGTTCTTTCTTGGATCTTGAACAGTGTTTCTCCAGAAATATCAAAATCTATTCTTTTCAGCAGCACTGCCAGAGCAGCATGGGTAGAATTAGAAGAAAGATTTGGACAATCCAATGGAGCTGGGCTGTATGGAGTGCAAAAGAAGCTTAATGATTTATCTCAAGGTAACGACACCATAGGATCATATTTTACTAAATTGAAGACAATATGGGATGAAATGATGGTATGGGAATGAATCCTGTCTATATTTTCACTTGTGCTTGTGGAGCAAAGGATAAGCAACTTAAGTTTCAAGAAGACCAAAGAGCTGTCCAATTCTTAATGGATTTGAATGATTCCTATTCAACCATACAAGGCACTATTCTGTTGCAAAACCCTTTACCTAAGATCACTTCCATATATAACAGTCTACTACAGGAAGAAGGGCAAAGGGAGATTCACAACAGCAATGTCACATTCCAACCAGATTCTACAGCTTTATACGTCAAAAACACAAATTACAAGGGAAAGAATTGGAACAATTCTTCTAATAATCCTGAACAATTCAAGCCTTCTGGTTATAATCAGAATAATCAAGGGTTTAATCATCAAGGAGGGGCAAATCATCCTCAGAATGGGAGTTACAGGAAAAACAACAACAATTTTGGCAACAACAATAACTTTGGAAATTCAGGCAACAGTTACAAGGGCAAAAATTTCATTCCAGGATACAATCAGATATCTACTGATCAGAATTCACAGAGGCAGCAGTCTACCTATTGCATATACTGTAACAAACCTGGACACAAAACTGATAACTGCAAGCATCTGCAGAATAGGAACAAAAGTTTTGCAGCAAATGTGTTTAATCAAGATGGTGTTCAGGGCTCTTATCAACTCCAGTTTCCAATGATATTGAACAGAATCAAAGTTTAGCCAACAATCAGAATCTAAATAATCATTCTACTGGTCCTGCATCAGCAGCAAATTTTGCTGGTAATGTCACTTCTAACTCTTTTAATGCTTTTCTAAATTCATGGATTCTTGATACTGGTGCAAGTGATCATATGTGTTCCAATAAGGCTTTATGTTCTGATCTTAGACATTTAGAGAAACCCTATAGCATATCCTTACCTAATGGCCAAATAGTGTATATTAATAACATAGGGTCTATTCCTGTTACTCCTGGCTTTTCCTTACAAAATGTGTTATATGTGCCTTACTTTCAAATTAATCTTTTATCCATTAGCAAACTTACTAAGCAACTTAGGTCCAATGTTAGCTTCACCCATGACATGTGTTATTTGCAGGACTCTTCCAAGAGGCTCTTGGTCCTTGGTAAAAACTACAATGATCTATACTTACTGCAACCTGATATCAATCTTACTGAGACACACAGTTTTTCCAATTTTGTTGAAATTACCAATAATGTTCTTGAGAACACTAATAAGCATAGTTCTAATTCAGCAACTTCATCTGTTTCTAGTACTGTTTGACATCACAGATTAGGTCATCTACCTTTGTACAAATTAAGGCAACTACAAATTTGTAATGTGAATGATAAACAGTGTAATTTTGATTCTTGTTTCATTTGTGCTAAAGCTAGACAACATAAATTGTCTTTTCAGTTGAGTGATTCTATCTCTTTTGCACCATTTGATTTGATTCACATTGACTTATGGGGTCCCTATCATACTCAGACTTCTAATGGCTATAAATATTTCCTTACTATTGTGGATGATTTTAGTAGGTGCACTTGGACTCATCTTTTATCTTGCAAAAGTAATGCTTTTGTTTTCATAAAAATTTTCATTGCCATGGTTGACACTCAGTTTGGAAGAAAGATTAAGACCATCGGGTCAGACAATGCTTTTGAATTAGGTACTAGCAATGTTTTATCTCAAATTCTTCTTGGTAATGGGATAGTTCATCAAACAACTTGTTTCCATACTCCTCAGCAAAATGGAGTAGTAGAAAGAAAACACACACTTATTAGAAACAGCTAGGGCTTTGGAATTTCAATCAAATTTGCCTAAAAAATATTAGGGTGAATGCATTCTTACTGCTACTTATATTATCAATAGATTGCCAACAAGAATTCTACAAGGTTTGTCTCCTTTCCAAGTGTGGACAATGGGCCCACGGGGGCGCTTGGGAAACAAGCGTTTGCATTTGTGGAGTCGCCACCAATTTATTGTGGAAAATTGGAAACCGTTCGAATACCTCGTGTCATGTCAAGACACAAAGTAGTGACATAAACACTAAGCAATCGTTACCCTTAACATTCTATGTCTAGAATGACTCTCGTGGATGCCAATGAACACGGATGTTCACAGAGATCTGGAGTAAGGGGTGAGGGTACGTATTAGGAAGCTCTTTTGATCGAACACCTAATCCCGCCCGTCTCGATAGCGGCCTCTACTAATGATTAGGGAAGATCGTCTATACTTGATATATTGTCGATTATATGCATGCAATGCAACATCCAAGTAGATTAATCCTAGCATGTGAGATTAGACTAAGTCGGTGAAACAAGTAATTTAATCATACAAATGGGTCGAAGTTGGAATTAAGATTGATTTATGTGAAAGCATGTAAATAAATCATACAAATGCGATAAATAATACAATAATATAAAATTACAATAATTACTTTGGATTAGGTCGATTTATGTCGAAAATACCTTTAAAAGGGATAATTTGGGAAAAGAAAGAATAAAAGAATTAACGAACAGAGATTAGGCGATAATACGATTAATAGTAGATTAAATACGTAATTAATAAACTAGGTCAAGGCAGAACGGAAGTTCAGAGACAGAAATCAACCTGGAAGAGGCGCAGCAGAGCTGCGCCCTTTGGAAGAGGCGCAGCAGTTGCTGCGTCTGTTCCAAGGCTGAGTTCTGGCTGTGAAGCCGGAACTGCAAGTCGTTAATGTTCGTTGGTGATTTAATGATCAATTATGGTATTCGACTCGGATGGAAGTGATTTAATACATTAATTACATAGGAATGAGTCATAAAAATGATAAAACATGGATGAGACGGATGTAATCGAATTAATTACATGGATGAAAGATTGATTAGCGATATGAGTGAACTAATTAGGTTAGATATGATGGATTAATGATAAATTAATGACGAATAGACAGATGGAAATATATCAAAGGTCGAATTCCAGAAACTCGATATGAAAGAATCGAATCTCTACAATCCGGATTGATTTTAATGACGAAAACCCGCAAATATTGGATTACTTGGGATTTAATTCGGCATTAACGATGAATTATACGCATTAATGATGATAAATAATATACATGTGAAGTTATTATGCTATTATGTCAAAGAATTGAAGAACAAACGAAAACAAATAACGAACAATGAATTGACAGAGGACGAAGGAAGAAGAAAGAAAGCAGGAACTGCGGCAGCCTCACGAAGTGGCGCGGCAGAGTGTCTGCGTCCCAAGAAGAGAGGCGCAGCGATTCTTTGCGTCCTTTCTCGGTCAGTCATCTTTCGGTAATCCATAAAAAGGGTTTTAAAGCATGGTTTTATAAATCGGTTTTAAGAAGTATTTTCGACATAAACCATACATTAGTGATACAAAAAGTAAATAACAATAAACAAAAGAGAGATTTACACCCTCAGACTTACGTGTTTGACGAAACGAGATGAATTAAGTTTATGATTAGTGATGCTCGACGCGAATGTAACGAAAGTGCCCTCGTAAGAGGAAAACGATTAAGATTAATTAAGTTGATTGATTGTGGAGTTGGTCAAATTGGCCGGTCATGCAAACGAGGCTGGTACTCAGAAAGATCCGAGCTCACGTGGTCGAATGTTCAAGCACGTAGACGCCAAAAAGTAAGAACGTGGTCTAGAATGCAAAGGGAGAAGAGAAGGGCGAACACTCGCGTCAGAAATATGAGGAGCGAAGACTCCTATTTATACTAATCACACGGAGGAATAGGGTTTTCGGAGAAACTTTGGAAGTTAATCTCGAAAAGATATGAAAAGATACGAAAAATACGCAGAAAAGGACCTGGGAAGAGGCGCAGCAGACACTGCGTCTCTTGGAAGAGGCGCAACACCTGATGCGTTTGTTCCCAAGTGGTTTCCTCCTGCGGAAGAAAGATTTCCGTGTTTGGTTTATGGAATGACGGGATAATCTTATTTTCCTTAATATTTTGTATGAATATTACGGGAAATACTTTACCAAAGAATAAAAGATTGTGAAAGATTTATAAAATATAGAATAGAAATATCCGGAACATTCCAGAACATTCTGACTCGGGATTTTAGCGGTTATCAGAAAATGAAGACGGTTTTAGGCCCGGACTACAAATGTACTCTAATTACTGTCAAAACGACGGTATCGGCGCGTAGATGACAATTAAGAAGTAGACATTAATGTTTGAGCAATCACTTGACAATAAATTTACGAATTGTTACAAATCGTTCCGCGTACCAAACATGCGGCCCAATCATCACCGGGTGGTTTGCGGGAGGTGCAGAAATGAGGTGTCTACAGAGCTTCCACTTTGACTAAGGCTTGGACAAGGCGAAAGTCAAAGTATAGCCATCAGGTCAATCGAAGATTACAACCTGACGACTATGGCGACGCGAGGCGGCTCAAGGGGTCTGAGCCAAGGACCTGTCGTCGGGAACATTTTAGAGTCTGTCGACTATCGGGGAGGGTCGTTTAAAGTCCGTTAGACTACGTAAGGAGGCTCGCCAGCCATAAGAAGAGACCATACCTGAGATACCCCGGGGTGAAACGGGACTGAAGACGCTTCGGCAAAAACTCATTGGTCTGAAGATTACTTGGTGTCTGAAGGCGTTAGGGGTCACAGGGGTCCTGAAGAAACTTCTTAATACTTCTGAAGGCTAACTCTGAAGGATATCTCCAAAAGGGAAGGCTGAAGGACAACTCTCTCTAAAGGAATGAAAGGGGTTGTCTGAAGGGAAGAAGGATTATCTGAAGGGAGGAAGGCCGAAGGAAGGATTATCCTGAAAGGGCCATCTAAGGGTTATCTGAACATACGAAGGGCAACTAAAGGTTGTCTGAAAGGGTAACTAAGGCTTGAGTGTAAGAACTCTAACGATCTGGGAACCTCTGGAGAACGACACCTTTATCACACTTCGCGGGGAAATAAGAAATATTGTGAGTAGCAGGACACAGGCGGGAACTGCTGGGGAGAAATCTGCTTGGGTCGTATTCAAACAAACTTCAGAAGAACTCGAGAAGGACGATTGTATGTCGTGAACTCTCGTTGGGGAAGCCTTATCATGAATTTATCTCCATGTCTCGAGAGGGATTGTCTATTCGCTTACTCTCGCTGGGGGAATATAATGAAGATGTGTCGAAACACCTGTCGGGGAATACTTGCTCGTTGTGACAAGCAAGGTCTTGGAAACAATAAATAATGTATAGCAGTCTGCAGTTGGCTTAGAAACGCGGGTCTGAACGAAGAATAATCGTCAAACGGAACAAAAAAGATAAAATGGCAACGGGGAAGAGGCGCACCAAAGATGGGCCCACAAATAACGAACTCATAACGAATTTTTGAAAATTCGTATGAAGGGAAGCTAAGGAAGAGGCGCAGCAAGAGTGCGTCTCTTGGAATAAGCGCAAAGACTCGCCGCGTCTGTTCTTTAGTGTGTCTTTTCTGCGTAAAAACGCGATGAAACAGAGGGTTTCATTCATTTGTTTCGAAACACAAATTCATCCATTTCTCTCTCAAACTTCAACCATTTCCGCCAAAATTTGATCCAAAAGCTTGTATTCGCCATGACTAATCGAGGTATGTATATCATTCTTGCATTAATCTTCTATAACAGACGAATTGGATCGACAAAATTTAGGGTTTTCAACCCTAAAATGTCGAAAATTTGGGGATTTTTCCCAAAATGATCTTGCCTTGCAAAATTGACCTTGTAAATGGCTAATTGGTAGTATAAGGATCATAACCATGTATTTGTTTCGAATTTTCGTTGAGTTTTGAGCATTTGAGTGAAATTGAAAAATTTGGGCTTTTCCCCCAAATGATCTTGCCTTTCAAAGAAGATGTACCACTTTGCTTTTTTACGTTCGCCAACGCGTATTTTACGCGGTAAATATCGTTAGCTACGTATTTGCAAAAATTATAAAAGTTAGATATTTTAAATGTATTCATAAATACAAATCAAACAAGATCCCACATAAATATATTTTCACTTATGTATTGAAAGAAAATCGAGATTAAATGTGCACTTATGAATAGTGTAGAAAATGGAAATAGGTAGAGTGAAATTGAATGGGGAAAGTATGTACTAACTACATGAGGTAGTTATCCAATCCATTTGGGAAGGCTTTGTGAGAGCTCAAAAGCTTAACATACAAGTAAAAAAAAAAAAAAAATTCATTTGGGAAGGCTTTGTGAGAGCTTAAAAGCTTAACATACAAGTAAATGAAAATGACAGTTTGAGAGATTTACAATAATGAAAAGGTAGGAGCAATCTTGCGGGGATAAAATGACTTGGAGCTATGCCTTGTAGATTTCGAGCCTATTATCCCATAAACAGGGTGGCTAACCTGATATATGTGTTTTACAGGTTATCGCGTATACGCGGATTCATTGAGTGCATACCAAAAATAGCGGCCGCGGTTCTCTCGTCATTTTTTTTTTTTTAAAAAGTACAAGGTTGGTGGATTACTTTTCCCGCGCCCAAACTACTTTAGCAGTGGTAGAAAAGAAAAACAATATTTTGATATTCAAAACGACAAAAGTGTGAGAGAAAAAGTGTCATCTTGAATCCTCAATCACAATTCAGAATTCACAATCTCCTCCATTGTGCAGTGAAGTAAAGCAGGACAATTCTTTACTTGCTTTATAGGAAAACAAACCCTACTACATTTAGTTACTTTAACCAAAATACTACCCCACTTCTTACACTAAGTATCTCCCTCTTTTCTTTAATTAATACTCCTATATACTAATAATATGTCTTCTCTGCTTGCTCATTTTCATTTTCATTTTCATTTTCCACTCAATTTCCAAGGTTGCGGTGGTACGGTGTTTGTGGTGTTTGTGAATGGCGAGTACTAGCGGGGGTGATGCGTCTATGTCGAGACCTTTATCGCGGAGGATGACCAGAGCTCCCACCATGATTGATCCTACAAAGGGAGATAGTGTTCCTGTCGACAGTGAGCTGGTTCCGTCTTCTCTTGCTGTTATTGCTCCTATTCTTCGTGTTGCTAATGAAGTCGAGAGGGAAAACCCTAGGGTTGCTTATTTATGTATCTATCTACTCACTCTTCTTCACTCTTTTTATTATTTCCTGCTGTCTACGGATCGGATGACAACTAGCTAGCCACTTTTCTTACGTTTTACGGACGGAGGGAGTATTAATTTTGTCATTTTATTTTATGCTACTGTTGGTTCAACACAGGCCGCTTCCATGCATTTGAGAAGGCTCATAAGACGGATCCCACATCAGGCGGCAGAGGGGTTCGTCAATTTAAGACCTATTTGTTGCATAGGCTTGAGAAGGTATTATTATTATTATTATTATTATTATTATTATTATTATTTCAACTAAACACGGACTACATATAATCTCACATTTTGGCTTAAGATTCACAATGTTGTACAGTAACAATTTTAATACGGAGTAATATCCTAACAGGAGGAGACTGAAACACGGCCAATTCTAGCTAAAAGTGATCCAAGAGAAATCCAGAAATTTTATCAGGACTTCTGTGAGAAGAACATTAGACAGGGTCAACACATTAAGACACCGTAAGTTTAAAACAACCACAGAATATTACTTATCTGTTTGGAATTTGGATGTTAAGTATTTCTCATTTCTCTGTTGCTTTTTCAAGGGAAGAAATGGCCAAGATTTATCAGATAGCAACTGTACTGTATGATGTTTTAAGGACAGTCGTCCCATACGCTAAAGTCGATGAAGAGGTTTAATTTCACTCCTCTTCTCTCTATAAACAACCACCTATTAATGGACTTTGCGCATTCATGACCTTATTATTATTATATCAATGCTGTCTGCAGACAGAAAATTATGCCAAGGAAGTGGAAAGGAATAGAGAACAATATGAACATTATAATATTCTTCCTCTCTTTGCTGTTGGTGTTAAACCAGCTATCATGGAACTTCCTGAGGTGCCTTACATTTCTGAAATTGCTTTCACTTTCCCAAATTGCTCTTAAATTGACCAACCACAATTTTCTCTTAATAAATTATTCAGATAAAAGCTGCACTTCGTGCTATACGTAATATGGACAATCTTCCCGTTCCTCGAGTTCCTGTGGCACATAATGTTCAAGATGATAATGTTATCTTGCCAGAGTACAGGGACAAATCAATCAATGATATACTTGATTGGTTAGCATCTATTTTTGGGTTCCAGAAAGGAAATGTTGCTAATCAGAGGGAACACTTGATTTTAATATTAGCCAATATGGATGTAAGGGTTAGAAGGTCTGAGGAGTATGATATGGTAAGCTGTTGTATTTCATTTTCGCTTCTTTTATGTTTTGCTTGATACTTGGAATTTCACTGTTTTTGGGTTTCCTGCAGCTTGATTATCACACTATCCACCAGCTAAAGGACAAGACTTTCAAAAATTATGAAAAATGGTGTGATTATCTTCATTGTAAGTCAAATCTCAAGTGAGTACTCTACAACCTTGGACATCCAGAAATACCATATACAAATAAATAATAGACGTCTCTTGTTGACTTGATTTCCGCATTGGAATTTCAAGGTTTCCACCTGGTGCTGACAGACAGCAACTCGAACTTTTGTATATTGCACTCTATCTCCTTATTTGGGGAGAGGCTTCAAATGTTAGGTTCATGCCTGAATGTCTCTGCTACATTTTCCATAATGTAAGTTTATTCCCTGCTAATGATCTATCTATCTGTTTATAGTTTTATATGTATCAATATATGACAGTAACCATACTAGCTCTCAACTCATGCTGTCGTATAATAATAATAATATGAATGTAGATGGCTACTGAAATTCACGGAATCATCTTTGGGAATGCACATCCTATCACAGGAGAGACATACCAAACTGCAAGACATGATGATGAATCATTTTTAAAGGATGTTATTGCTCCCATTTATGAGGTTATTCGAAAGGTACAACCACCCTGCATGCTTATAGTCCTTATACCCTCTTTTCTGTCAACTATTCTTAAAGTAAAGGTGATGATCAATTGTGGTGCAGGAAGCCAAAAGAAACAGAGGAGGCAGGGCAAGTCACTCAGCTTGGAGAAATTATGATGATTTAAATGAATATTTTTGGTCAGTTTCACGACTTGTCTAATTTCTAATGTGTTAGTTATTCAACTATTTCTGTTGGTTTTAATGGATGCATTAATAATAATCAATACTTTAGGTCGAAGAAATGTTTCAAGTTAGGCTGGCCAATGGATCGAAATGCAGATTTTTTTGTCCATACAGATGAAATACGACCTTCAAGACTGGTAAAAAGCTTTCACCATTTAATATATACAGACACACACACACACACATATACATATACTGATATACATGTTTGCATTGCAGAAGCATGATCAGGTGATTACTGGGAAGAGAAAGCCTAAGACAAATTTTGTTGAAATGCGTACGTTCTGGCACCTTTTTAGAAGTTTTGACCGTATGTGGATATTTTTCATACTTGCCTTCCAGGTATATTCTTTATTCTAAAGACTAGTCTTTTGGGCTGTTTGTATAAACAATTGCAGCTTGGGATTCAAGTTAAATTTGAATGTAGTTGGTTGTGTTTCTATTTTCAGACCATGTTAATTGTTGCATGGGATCCTTCTGGTTCCATAACCTCTATCTTTGAAGGAGACGTCTTTGTTAGAGTTTTGAGCATATTCATAACTGCTGCTTTCCTTAATCTCTTGGGAGGTACAATTTACTCTCTGACAAACATTTATGTGTTTTTCAAGGGCCTTGAGGTGCACTAGGTTAATGTCATCATCATCTTTTATTGTGCAGCAACGCTGGATATCATTCTGAGTTGGAAGGCATGGGGAAGCCTGAAATTTTCTCAAATATTGCGCTACCTCTTAAAATTTGCTGTTGCAGCTATGTGGGCAGTTGTATTGCCTATAGGCTACTCTAGTCTTGAGAATAATCGAACAGGAATTGTGACCTTCCTCACTAATTGGGCTGGAGGCTTGCGGACTCCTACGTTGTTCAAGTTTGCCGTTGCCTTATATTTGGCTCCTAATATTTTGGCTGTTCTGCTTTTCTTCATTCCGCCTGTGCGCAAATTTGTGGAACGTTCAAATTCACGGATCCTTACCCTCATTATGTGGTGGGCTCAGGCAAGCAAGATCCCCTTCTATTATTATTATTCGTTACTATTATTTCAGTTAACCTCTAGAATGAAGCTCGATTTTAATGGCAATTATTGGTGCAGCCGAAATTGTTTTTGGGTAGAGGAATGCATGAAGACACATTTTCCCTTCTCAAGTAAGATGACTAGGAATCAAGTTTTTTTTGCAGTTCATTAACTTCTCTATAATATGAACTTGTATTTGTTGTGTTGTGACACTTTGGCATTTAATGTTTTCTCCTTTAGGTATACAATTTTCTGGATCTTGTTGATGTTGTGCAAGCTATCATTCAGTTTCTATGTGGAGGTAAATCAGGCTCCAGTCTCCACCTATTTTTATAGTTCAGCCCAAAGTTTTTTTGTTTCTTTCTAGTTAAAGTATCATTATTGTAACTTATTTTCCACTCAGCAATTTCAGCTGTAGTTTTCCTAAAGTGGTATTTGACAAAGCAGCTGGTTAGGGCGCTAATTGTTTTCATATGTGTAGATTTTGCCATTGATCAAACCAACAAAGCAAATATGGCAGATGAAAGTTGATGATTACCAATGGCATGAATTCTATCCTAATGGTAATGCTTTTGCCGTCTTTTCGTGATGGTGATACCTCTCTTTCGTATATGATCAGTACGTGCTAAATGTACTTTTTTTTTTTACGTTTGTGGTGCAGCCACACATAATTTTGGTGTTATTCTTGCTATATGGCTTCCAATTGTTCTTGTAAGTGTTTGGGAAAAATTGGAACTGGTTTTTTCCGCATTGTTTTCTCTAAGTTACTTGATATCATTTACGACATATCCCATTCATGTCTAGGTCTACCTTATGGATGCACAAATATGGTATGCTATCTTTTCAACCATTGTTGGAGGTGTCCTTGGAGCTTTCAGTCACCTTGGTGAGGTTCGTGCTTTCTTCTTCATAGACTTGAAGCTTTGCGCTTTTTTGCTTTGCCTTTTCTTTCTCTCGCGTGTGTGTTGCATTGTTGCCTCAATTATCAAGGGGGCATAACTTGGAGTAGGAAATACTCTTCCTTTGTAACAACTTCTCTTCCCATGATATTGGTCAAGCAAGGGCTTGGGTTCTTCCCTCTAGCACATGGTGGTTTAGATGGAAATTCAATCTAAATGGGCAACCAATATTTTCACTTGGTTCTATTGCATATTTTTTTGGTCAGACCATAAGCTTATTGTTCTTGCTACTTTCATCCTCTCTCATTGTACAGATACGCACCCTCGGAATGCTACGTTCAAGGTTTGAGTCTGTGCCTATTGCTTTCAGGAAACGACTTGTGCCACGATCTAAAGTGGAAAATTCTAAACGAGGGTATATGGTAGGTTATTTATAAAAAAACGTCTCTTTTGTTTGTAATAATATTAAGTTTTATAAGTCATTGCAATCTTATGTAAATATTTTGAATAAGCAGGATAGTTTGGAGGAGCGGAAAAATATTGCAAAGTTCTCTCAAGTATGGAATGAATTTGTCCACTCTTTGCGGCTTGAGGATTTGATCTGCCATAGGTTGATTCACTATACTTAATCCCTACCAGTATTACGTACTAGGCGTGCTTTTGAAGCACATTGATTTCTTTCTCTACTCTGATAACTTTGTGTTTGTATTTAGGGAAAGAGATCTACTTCTTGTACCCTACACCTCTAGTAAAGTTTCAGTCGTCCAATGGCCTCCTTTTCTTCTTGCTAGTAAGGTATGCCTCTGTGACCCCATTTATTTTCCAACTAGTTCAAGTTGAAGGCTCTGGTGTAAGTTTTTACTCTAAATATCCTGTGTTATAAAATAGATTCCAATAGCACTTGATATGGCGAAAGATTTTAAGAAGAAAGATGACGGTGAATTGTTTAGCAAGATAAGGGATGACGATTATATGTATTCAGCTGTGATTGAATGCTATGAGACCTTAAGGGAGATTCTCTTTGAGCTCTTAGAAGATGAAGATGATAAATTGTAAGCAAATTGATTATTCTATAGTTTGTTTTATTCTTCTATTATTATTATGAGGATATATGAAGGGCTTTTCTCTTTGCTTTCAGTGCCATCAGACAGATTTGTGAGAAAGTTGAAACCAGTATACAACAGCATAAATTTCTTACTGAATTTCGAATGAATGGCCTTCCTATGCTTCATGACAAGTTGGAGAAGTTCCTCAAGCTGCTGGTAAGGTTTAATGAGGGTATATGCTGGATTATTACTGTTGAATGCTGTTCTGTTCTGATTATTGTGATTGTGACAGCTGAGCGACGGTGATTATGACGATGAAGATCTATACAAGTCACACATTATTAATGTTCTCCAGGATATTATGGAGATCATCACACAAGATGTCATGAGTGAAGGACACGAGTGAGTCCTTTAATATATTTATTACTGACAATCTACCTTTAGGCAGCAACAATTATCTAAGGTATATATATATATATATGGTTTTGTTTCCATGGTGTGTAGGATTTTAAAGAAGGCCCAGTCACACCATAACGATGACGATCGCAAAAGGGAGCAGAGATTTGAAAAAATACACATTCATCTCCTCCGAAATAAATCATGGAGAGAAAAGGCATGCCACATTTTATTCTTTTATGGAGTAATTTATTTATTTCCTGGTAATCTATCTAACACTTTGTTTGTTTATCTCTGCTCTCCTTAGGTTGTCCGGCTCCATGTTCTCTTGAGTGAAAAGGAATCTGCTATTAATGTGCCTATGAATCTGGAAGCACGGCGACGCATGACCTTTTTTACAAACTCTTTGTTCATGAGCATGCCTAACGCTCCCTATGTTCGCAATATGCTCTCCTTTAGGTGTGAACTTCATTTTGGTTTTCACGCTGCTTTTTTTTTCCTTTTTACATTATTTTTGGGACAACACAAAATGAGGATCAGAAATCATCATAAGAACAGACTTGTGAACACAAAATGAGGAACATACTTCTCCAGTAAGAAAGCCATGTCGAGTCCACACCTATGATACTTGTTAGTTTTGTTACCAATTTACCATACTTTAGAAATTTCTAGTTCTCGCTTCTCGTTTATCTTTGACTGAAGCTGAAAACTAAGTTTCAGATTTTCCAATTTCACTGTAATCCTAAGTTGAACGACTGTCCCTCATTTTCTTAAACCTTTATTGAAAAAGATTATAAACGAAGTAGCTTGCGGTAGACTTTCTACAAGCAGTTTTATACATCACATAACCTCCCTCCACAGGGCCAATATATTTCTTTTATCTTAGTTGGATCAATGAATGCCGCATAATGCAATGAAGATTGAATTGATTTTAATTGTTTTTCTGGGAGGGTATGTAGGGAAACTGGTGGTTTCACTTTCACTCATATTAGTACGAGTCAGAGTAGCCATTTTGTATTTAGAGTTTAATATCCTGTTTTATTATTTTGAATACTTATTGCGGCTCGATTGTGTAGTGTTTTGACACCTTATTACAAAGAAGATGTTCTTTATTCATGGGATGAGCTCCACGAGGAAAATGAGGATGGAATATCTATTCTATTCTATTTGCAAAGGATCTATCCAGGTGCGTACATCTTATTAGACGTAGACATCAGGGATGCATCTAGAGTGGTGGTTACTGTTGTGGTAATGTTTTGTCAGCATGACTTTTGTTCTGAATTTACTCCAGATGAGTGGTCCAATTTTAATGAAAGAGTGGATGACCCAAAACTTGGATACGCCAGCAAAGATAGGAAGGAGTTAATACGTCACTGGGTATCATATAGAGCACAAACACTTTCTAGAACAGGTTTGTTTGAAAATCTTCAATTATTTGATAAGTTTCTGACGACTGTCACTTAGAGTCTCAAACTATACTGGTTTGTTTGTGATAGTTAGAGGAATGATGTACTACCGCCAGGCGTTGGATCTTCAATGCTTCTTGGAATATGCAGAAGATCAAGGTATGCAACACTTTCTCTTCTTATTTTCTAGCGCCTACTTAGAATTATTTCTGTGATCATGACCATGCATGTTTATACTTTATCCTGTCATCGTACAGCTATCTTTAGTGGCTACAGAACCATCGAGAAAAGTGAGGCTCATAAGAAAATCTTTGACTACTCGCAAGCTCTAACGGATTTGAAGTTCACCTATGTTGTCTCTTGTCAAGTCTATGGTATTCAAAAGAAGTCGAGTGATGCCCGAGATAGAAGTTGCGCTAATAATATACTAAATCTTATGCGGACGTAAGTCTCTTGAAAGCTGATAGTTTGATTCCGTGGAATTTAAGAATAGAAATATGTTGTACTAATATCAACAAAATCTTGTAGGTACCCTTCCTTGAGAATTGCCTATATAGATGAAAGAGAAGAGAAAGTGAAATCAGAAAAGGTGTACTACTCTGTCCTTGTCAAAGGAGGCGATAAGCTGGATGAGGTATGTAACTATCAATCATTTTTTTTGTTTACCTACCTTGATTGTAAGTGAAGAATAAAAGTTAAGGAGATTAATTAATGACATTATTAGCAAAAGAATTAGGCCTCACTTAATTTGCTCTTCATTTCACTTTGCTGTTGCTTTTGCTTTTGTAGGAAATATACCGCATCAAGCTTCCAGGTCCACCTACAGAGATAGGTGAAGGCAAGCCTGAGAATCAAAATCATGCCATTATATTTACTCGCGGAGAGGCACTACAGACTATAGACATGAATCAGGTGACACCTGATTTCTTTCTCTCTTTGAAAATCATGCCATTATATTTAGTAGCCATGTTAACACATCCTTAATTTTAAGGTAGTGAGTTATTTCAACACATCCTTAATTTTAATCAACCTAAAACAAACAAAAAAAAGTTATTCTGCTTTATGACATTTTCTTAAGGACTCTCTTGTGGAAATTCAAAGCAGCGGCTAAACATTGCTCATGCTTGGACCTGATTTACAGGATAATTACTTTGAAGAAGCTTTTAAGATGAGAAATGTTTTGGAAGAGTTTCAAAAGTCCCGCCGGAAACGTAGAAAACCAACAATATTGGGTTTGAGGGAACATATATTCACCGGCAGGTTGGCTCTGTATTCTTCTAGTGTTATTTTTATTTTTATACATTGATTAACAATATTACATCACGACTATGTTGGTAATGCGTGTGGTTCTAAATTTCAGTGTCTCTTCTCTGGCATGGTTCATGTCCAACCAGGAGACGAGTTTTGTGACCATCGGCCAGCGAGTCCTGGCTAACCCTTTGAGGTAGGGCTGCTTTTAGTTTTTTTTTTCTTTTCATGCTTTTTGGTACCGATATGTGGTAGGCAATAACAAGCTTCCACACAATTACTCAGATTTCAAGATATTTGATAGAGGTTCTGAGAGCTAGAATTTCAGTTAGTTTGATGATTTTTTTGGTTTCTCATTTGGAATATATGAGAGATTTCTGTGACCTTCCTGCTGACATTTTAAGGACTAGTAAATTCCTTTACATCTCTGATTTGACTTTCTTAGTTATGAAAGCAATTGCTACTGAGTTTCAAATTACGAGCGTCAAGTTGAGTGAGTTGTTATCAGTTTATCACTTAATATGTTAGTAACTTTTACAACTCCATTATTATTGTATAGGGTACGTTTCCACTACGGCCATCCTGATATATTCGACCGACTCTTCCATATAACCAGAGGAGGAATTAGCAAGGCTTCCAAAATCATCAACTTGAGTGAGGATATATTTTCAGGTATGTCTTGACCATTTCAACACAGAGTTTCTACATTTGTAAAGTACCTAATCTTCTCTATCTTCAATAGGTTTCAACTCCACATTACGAGGAGGATATATCACACACCATGAGTACATTCAGGTGGGGAAGGGGCGTGATGTCGGAATGAATCAAATATCTCTTTTTGAAGCAAAAGTTGCCAATGGTAATGGAGAGCAAACACTCAGTCGTGACATCTATCGTCTTGGCCGACGATTTGACTTCTACAGAATGCTGTCATTCTATTACACAACAGTGGGCTTCTATTTTAGCAGCATGGTAAGACTGTTTAATTAGCAAATTCTCAGATGTTATTACATTGATGTATTACATCATACACACTTGCAAAGATCTTCTGGCCTTTAAGAAGTGTCAACTGCAAGATTAGGTTAATCTGAAATTCTGAATGGACAGTGAAGCTAGTGTTAGCTCTGGAATGTTGCTTCAGAAGACAAAAACTTAGTTTTGCCGAGATAACACTAACGTTAGTGAGCCTGGACTTTAGTTGAAGGGGCTGAACTGAGAATGGCAGTGAACAGATTTTTTTTGGTTTGATAGAATGAATATAGCACAGTTTATATAATATATTTGGATCCCTTCTTTAGTATCGAAATTGATGGAAGCTACTTTTTGGGGTTCTAGGTCGTTCTATTGAGTAGTCGTTATAATATTGCAGTAAATTACGTACTCATCTTAGTCATCTATTACAACCACAACATCGCTATGCACTCAAGGTTCAGCCGTTCAGGCCTATGATGTTGTAAGGGGGGCGGATATAAAATACACACATTCTAGATAACTGATAATGAAACTTAGGACGAGAGTTACAACGACGTCAGCTACTTCACAATTTATATTTATATATGTATCTCATTCTTTTCTTTGCATTCAGGTCACTGTTCTGACTGTGTATGTATTTTTATACGGGCGGATGTACATGGTGTTGAGCGGGTTGGAGAAGCAAATTATACAAAGCTCAATCATAAACCAGAGCAAGTCTCTTGAAGAGGCTCTGGCGCCACAGAGCATTTTTCAGATTGGAGTACTTCTAGTACTACCAATGATTATGGAAATCGGCTTGGAAAGAGGCTTTCGTACTGCGATTGGCGACTTTATAATCATGCAGCTTCAGCTAGCTTCTGTATTCTTTACTTTCCAGCTTGGGACAAAGGCACATTATTACGGCAGAACAATATTACATGGAGGTTCCAAGTACCGAGCCACAGGGCGTGGTTTTGTTGTTTTCCATGCAAAATTTGCTGACAACTACCGACGCTACTCCCGAAGTCATTTTGTCAAGGCTCTGGAACTTTTTATACTTTTAGTTGTGTATCAAGCGTACGGGAACTCTTATAGAAGCTCAAATCTATACCTGTTTGTTACCTGGTCCATGTGGTTCCTTGTTGGTTCATGGTTATTTGCTCCCTTTATCTTCAATCCCTCTGGATTTGACTGGCAGAAGACGGTAGATGATTGGACAGACTGGAAAAGGTGGATGGGAAATAGAGGTGGAATAGGTATACAGCCAGATAAAAGCTGGGAATCATGGTGGGATGGAGAACAGGAGCATCTCAAGTACACAACTGTCCGGGGAAGATTCTTAGAAATACTACTCACATGTCGCTTTTTTATATATCAATATGGAATTGTGTATCACCTTGATATATCTCATGGGTACCGGAACTTCTGGGTATGATATTGTTTCAAGTATTTTGTCTAGTATATTATATATAGTGCTGCAAGTCATAAGCTAGCTCCTAATGATTCTTTTTGTGTGAATTTCTCATAATAGGTATATGCGCTTTCTTGGGTAGTCATGGTTATTGTTCTTCTTGTCCTAAAGGTAACATGATTTTACACCCCTAGCTTGCTTATTCTACTGTTTCTAACTTCATTTGAATTCAAATTTACTTATTGTCGTTGTTGTTGTTGCATATCTTAACCTTTTTGCATGATCTTGTACTGGCTCAGATGGTCTCAATGGGTAGGAGAAGGTTCGGCACTGATTTTCAGCTAATGTTTAGAATTCTCAAAGGACTCCTGTTCCTAGGGTTTTTATCAGTTATGACAGTGCTCTTTGAAGTTTGTAATCTCACCATACAAGACTTGCTTGCCTCAATCTTAGCTTTCATGCCCACTGGTTGGGCTATGCTTCTCGTAAGTATTCTCCAATCTGCCCTCTTTGTCCCTTGCCTCAATAAATCATTACTGGGAGTTCTAATGCAAGTTATCAAAAGAGTAGACATTCGGCCAAGTGCATTACTACATTGGGTTTGGCTAACGTGAATTTTTGACGGTTTCCTACAATTATTTCTGTTAACCGACCCCAAGTCATTTTAGAACTGCAGTTAGCCTTCTGAGAAATGATCCAATCTTCATATAATGTGAGGCTAATCTATATAACTAAAAAGTCTACTCAGAGACCTATTAACTTTAGAAAATCTAAAACTAAAGAATTAAGTACTTATTGTATGGATCATTGTCAATACAGTTTTATAATGAGATAGACGCATTTGAGAATTCGTGTTCAAAGCAAGCCTGTTGTTGCTGCCGTGCGGGTAGCCTGAAAACGCCGTTTTTTTATTGCCTAGTCGTCTGATGCTGATCTCTATTTTTGTTTTTTTGTTATGATCTTGGTTCATTAAAAGATTGGGCAAACAGCGCGGGGGTTGCTAAAAGGTCTGAAGTTCTGGGAATCTATAAAGGAATTAGCAAGAGCATATGAGTATGTGATGGGACTTATCATCTTCATGCCCATAGCAGTTCTTTCCTGGTTCCCGTTCGTGTCTGAGTTCCAAACCCGGTTGCTATTCAACCAAGCGTTCAGCAGAGGTCTCCAAATTTCCATGATTCTTTCTGGCCGCAAGGACCGTTCAACCCCTGAAACTTAGTTTATTCATCCATTCCATACCATTGTTTAGGGGGATTACCTGTATTGATTGTAGTACTAATACAGGACTGGAAATATCTTCTTCTTTTATACGGGAATTACATATTTTTTTTAATTTTTTTTTTGTAAAACATCAGGTTGTATACGTGACTTCATAAGTTCATATGGTAGACACACTTTAATCTACATTAGAAATCGTTTCTGTTTCTGTTGATGTCTCTTCCCATATGATAATGCCCACTGCTGTAGATTTAGAGAGGGGAGACTAGTCTAGTAGTCTATAAGCTAGTGCGCTATGAGTTCATATGATAGACACACTTTAATATACATTAGAAATCGTTTCTGTTTCCTGCATCTATAAGTTTGATGCGGCCTGCTAACGACTCGACTAGTGTTATCTCTTTGTTTAATTAGATTTATGTTTATTTCATGAAATAAGTTATCATTGCATTTTGTATTTATCGGTTTATATTCATTCTTTCGATTGCCATGTCCACCAAGGTCTTGCTCTTTTCTGCGCTCGACTTATTTTATCTTAGCAAATTTCAATTCAGTTTAGCTTATTTCAGCTTACTTTAACTCAATTCAATTCCATTTAACCCAAAACAACATGGTCTAAGAACCTAGACTTAGTTATGAAGAGAAAAAATAATAGTTGAACGAATATCCAAACAATAAAACCTAAATATTTTTGGTTTGTTAAAATCTCCTTATTACATGAGGTATTCAAGTGCAATTTGTATGGATTGGAGACTAGTTTGTTTTATAAGAATTTGTATAGATTCTGGGCGAATAGATAGGAATATTAAAAAAAATAACAATTATACAACTGATATTTAACCCTTTTTGAAATTTAATTATAAAATTTATTATTATTAATGTTTTGTATTAAACGGTGGAAAAAAGGGAAAGTTCAGTTTAATTCAGTTGTAGATATAATATAATGAAAGCTCAATTACACATATGTTAATAAAAGTCAATTAGATATATGATATAATAAAAGCTTAATTATAGCCAAATTCATTTAGGCGGACAGAATTTAGGGGATCACTTATTCTTTTAGTATAAGGGGGAATTGACTCACAGTCACTAATCTGGAATGTCCCATAGTCCCATTCCCATATTAGATTGGAATTAGGAAGCAAGGCAAGTGAGGGCGTGGAGAATAGCATATAGTTGGAGTGACGGAAGAGATGATAGTGTGCAGAATGTGTGTAGCCTCCAATTCTTTGAACAAACAACTTCTCCGTACTCAACTTGATCAACTCCACTCTGAAGCTCATTCCACTCGCAGAAAAGGTAGGCCCCTCTCTATTTTTCTAATTTTTTTTATTACTGTATTATTTTTATTTCACTATGAATCTTTATTACTTGGTATTATTATTATATACAGTATATGTAGATAATTTCAAAGGGTAAAGGCTAAGTTTTAAGTAGATGATTGATTGAATGGTGGTGAATAATTAGAGATATATATGTATGATTGTGTTAGATAATTTCAAAGGGTTCCCGTTACTATTTTGATCATTTTGCACTTTGTATTATTGATAAATGGGTATTAACGAAGTATTAGGTGCTGATGTTTTTGTCAGCTAATAATGCAAGATTCAGGCTCATACGCTTGTCCGAGGCCGCTGATAATTTGTGCCGTCAGGCTTCTAAAAGTCTTGGTAAGGGACAAGAAGATGATGCAAGGGAGATTCTAATCCAGAAAAACAACATCATGCGAGCCCTTGAAAAATCAAAAGATCGCGTTGAAATTCTTGACCAGCTTGCAGCAAAGTTGAATCAGGTACCTTCAATCTTTTCATCTTGTCATTTTATCTGTACTAGACTTCTAATTTATGGCTTGTATAGCAGTAGTAATCACTTGACTTTATTCCTTGTCGTCGATTACAAACGAGATATATTTGGAAATAACAAAGTCTACTTAATATCACTCACCTGCATTCTGTTGAAGCTCACAACTACTTTGCAAAAGTACACTTTCTTATTCAATATATTCAACTTTTTTATCACTTGGATTCTGTTTTCTTATTGTCGATTATTCTTTGGCTTTGGAGTTGATCAAATAAAGCAAAATGGCAACGGCTCACTTCATTCTTTTCACTTCTTACATTTTCAACTACAAGTTTCTCAATGCAGTTTTACTTGACAATAATCATGATTTATAATTCCTTTTACCCGGCTCCAAATCATTTTTAGGAGTTTGGCTGCTGCGGCGTTGTTGTTGTTGTTGTACCTTTTCATTCATTTTATAGTTTTAGTATGGATCATCCGGAAATATCCTATTGGTTAACCCCCTTGTCATATGCTGACGCATTGGATGGACTATGCTATTGGCGGTGTTGTGTGAATTTTTATCCTCTATAGTCTATATATTCATGTACCCTTACAAGCTTTGCATGGGTATAATAGGCAATATCAATCAAAGAAGCACAGCTGGTTGAAAATGTTGCATCCGACCTTGAAATTGATGGGAATGATGCTGTGGGCCCTGTCCGAATTGTCTCTCCTATACCAGGTAGCATGAACAATTTACCTGACAAAATCGATACTACCCTCACCTACTCTGATGTTGTCAACGATCAAGAATCGAATCCAGAAAGCTTTGACACTGCAAATAAAGCAACCACGGCGAGTCCTTTTTCAGGGGTGTCATCTTACATTGATTTCTTGAATGATGTCGACCAACAACTAGACAAGATTGAGAAGGACCTGAGGGCCATTGGAGAGCTCTCAACTATGGTACTAGAAAATGAAGAGAAGCTCAAAAAATCAAGGGCACCGCAAATTTCAGTAGTTCTTGCGCATGTCCATGAGACGAGAGCAAGGTATTAACTGCTGCGTCAACAAACTCATCACCTCATTTCTTCATTGACATTCGAAATTGTACATCCAACAAATCATTGTTGCTTTTGCAGAGTACACAATTTCATCGACCAAATCGAGGCAACTAACTAGACTAGTATGTTTCCTCAGATGATCCTATGCAATAGGTATGTAACAATTATGTCGATCTAGTTTCTCCATTCATCAATGTTTATTTTGGTTTTATAGCTTTATTTTCGGGGTTTTTTGTTTCTCCTTTTTTTTTTTTGACGAAAGAACCCGCAGCCGATACCTCCGGTGCGCACTGGGTAAACCCTCTGGTATACGTGATAGCCACCATGATAGCCTGCAAACCGCGTATACCAGGTAAGCCACTCGAGGGTGACAGACTCGAAGTCTAGAAGGGGCATGGACTCAGGCCAATACTCCACAAGGTTGCTCTTGAGGATGCTTGAACCTGGGTTCCTGGGAATTTCACCCAAGTTTTAACCACTAGATTTCACCCTCACGGGCTTCTCCTTTTTTTTTTTGGTTATTGATGATTCATGGTATCCCAAATTTTAAACGTTTGGCTACATTAGATATAATATTTTCAATATATTTTTATTTAGATAACAAACTTCTAGAGTATTCTTCGTAAATTTAATCGAAAACACCCTTTCATTTTAAGCTTGATGAATATTGATGATGATTCTTACATAAAATACACTGTATAAATGTGTAGCTGTATTGCTTCTACAAAGGGGCTGGAATGCAGAAGCCAGGGTGGCAAGATATGGAGTTGTTATCGAAAAATGGTGTGGGTTGGAAAGCAAGGAGATTCACCTGAACTCATGCCTACCATCAAAAAACAGCCAAGGGGATTGTGATACGTTTCGATTTTGTAGTTGAAGAGCAAGAGCTTGCATTTTCTTTGTTTTAGGTGGGAAGGAACTTTGATTAATTGATACAGAGCTTCATTCAGACAATTAAACCAGAAAGAAGACATTATTTTCTTGATTCATAGTTTTCCGTTAATAGTTTTTTCACATCCTAAGCGGGCTGGAAAATTCGTGACTCGTTTTGTTACAAGAATATGTCCACCAAATGGACATGAACTTATTTGCATAAATTATCTTCTGGATGCATTTTCCTTGGTGGAGTTGGATTGAAATCATAAATAGAAACATTGTTTTATTTCAAAAAGATATACATGGTCTACATATTGCTAACCATTATACAGGTCTACACAATTAGCCTGCGTACAAGGTGCTAATTTTCCAATAATACACTCGCTTTATCTTAGTTATTTGTTTACTTCCCGGGCTATACATTTTAGGCCGAGTGAATTAATTGGGATCCGCGTTAAGTGTGGCAATAAGTTTACTCGAATCGGTGGATCAGGTCATATTGTATCGGGTCACGAGTGGTATGTTCCGGTTCACGTCGGGTCGCGATTTGTGGGTTCATCATCAAGTGACAAGTGATGTTGGGTCATATCAACATATAGCTTATTATTATCTTTTTGATCGATAATTTCATATTAAAACAAATTATAAGTGTATTTATTATATGGGTTATTTAGGGTGAATTTAGGCTCTGTTTGGCAAAACTAGCTGAAAAGGTACCTGAAATCTGAAAAGGTACATAAAACCTAATAAGGTAGCTGAAAAGGTAACTGAAAATTAGGAGCTGATAAGGTAGCTGATTTTTATTAAAAGTGTTTGGAAACTAGCTGAAAAGGTAGCTGATATTTGATCAAATGACGTAAATGGGCATGGTTATTATTGTTATCATTTATGTTTTTGCCATTATTCTTGTGTTATTATCATTGGCGTTAGACCTGGCAAAAGTAACCCGATCCGATTGACCCGACCCGAAAATGTTGACCCGAGATCCGAAGTGACCCGAACTACATCACCCGAGTGTGAGCTGAAAACCCAAATTGACCCGACCTGACTCGAATATGACCCGAGCGTTCTTGACCCGGTCTGAAACCATCAAACCCGAAAATGACCTAATAAAATATAACTCTATTGAACCAAAAAGACTTGAAATGATATTTCTCTATTATTCATTGACCCGAAAATGACCCGACCCGAAACAACCCGGCCCGCTTGACCCGAAATAAACCCGACCAAGAAACCAGAAACATGAAATGACCCGTCCCGAACCGAATTAAGTCGAAATCAATGAGAGACCCGAAATTACCCGACCCGAATTGGACCGACTCGAACCCGAACCCGACACGTTGACCCTTTTTGCCAGGTCTAGGTGTTGTTAGTAATAAAGTCATAATGTAGTTTTTTCAATGTAGTTGCACAAGTCTCCAACATGTTTAAAAAAGAATGAGAACAATAATTAACATATCACGATTAGGTAAAAGAAAAAAAATTCGAACGATATATCATTGAAAAATGTATTCTATGAATACAAACTTAGTTCTCTATTAAACTCATACAAAAAAAAATCGGTTTTTTCCGGTGAAGTGTATTGAAGTATTTTATTTAACGGTTGTTTGTGTTATTTGGGAGAAGGTATTGAATGAGATTTAAGTTGACAACATTAAAAAACAAGGGTAAAATCGGTAGACAAAAAGAATCAGTCACGATTCTCAAATCTTACGTGAGGAAGTTTTATTTCATTTCGACCTTTTTAGTCAAAAAAGGTAGTTGCCAAATACTCTAAAAAAAATAAGGTACTTGATTTTTTTGACAAAAAAACTACTTGAGGCAAATCAGATACCTGAAGTGTACCGCCAAACAGAGCCTTACCTTAATTTGGATATCATTAAGCTAATTTGGACATCATTAAGCTAAGTCAGATATTGGGTTTATTGATGTGGGTAAGTCGAGATTGTGCACGCCGCACGGGTCTGTTCCAATTGGTTAAGCTAATTTTGGGCGTTGTATCAAATCGGGTTGGCTTTTGCGAGGTCTAACCAGGGGCTCTCGGCTAGATAGTGACTAGTGAGAGCCCGCAAGCTAGGGTTTAAGCATTTTGTAAGAATCTTGATTTTACATTTTTACTCCCCTAACCTAATTGCTCTCTCCCAATTGTTTGTTTATCTATTGAATTCCATATTTTGCATTTGATCACATCCGAAAATGAGTAGATTACTACGCCTGATTTCCCACAATATCAACCATAACCCTAACCCTAACCCCCAATTTCTAGGGTTCTTCCTCAAATCAAATCCCAATCGAAGCTACAACAGTTCAGCAACTCAGCAACCACCGCTCTCCGACAAAGTTACAGCAATCGCCGACGAAATCTCAAACTTAACCCTAATGGAGGTGGCGGATTTGACGGTTTTATTGGGGAAGAAATTGGAAGTCAAGGACATGCCCATGGTATCGCTGATGATGCCAGGGATGAGCTTCAGTCTCCGAGGAATGGGCGCCGGCGGTGGTGCCACGGCTGCAGATGCGACGGCGGTGGAGACGAAGGAGGCCAAGACCTCCTTTGATTTGAAGCTGGAAGCCGGGTTCGAAGCAAGTGCCAAGATTAAGATCATAAAGGAGTTGAGGACATTTACTGAATTAGGATTGAAGGAGGCCAAGGAGTTGGTTGAGAAGGCGCCTGCTGTGTTGAAGACCGCCGTTCTGAAAGAGGATGCCCAAAAGATTATTGAGAAGATGAAAGCTATTGGCGCCAAAGTTGTTATGGAGTGAGCTTCAGGTATACTCATACTCATACTCATATATGTTACTACTCCTACTTCTACTTTTCTTTGTTAGTGTCCCATTTTGCACCATTATAACAACTCTTATTGTCGTAGTGCTGCTGGATTTTAGAATTCAAGTTTCGGGTTTAATCCTAGATCCAATTTTTTAGGGGGCCAACCAGTTATGCAATTTACCCACTAGTAAACTACTCCCTCTGTCCTGCTCATTTGTTGTCCTTTTCCATTTTTTGTTGTCTCAGTCATTTGTTGTCCTTTTAATTTTAAGAATGAATTTGATGAGTAATTTGATCATTCACACTCAATTAATTCCACTTGTCATTTAGTAATTGGCCCCCTCCTCTTCCCTTGGTCTTCCCCTTTCCTTGGTCTTTGTGCCAAAACCAAAGGACAACAAAATGACCGGGACGGAGGGAGTAAACAAGTTCTAGTATTTAAGCTAAATACATCAAATACTCCGTCGCCTGCCACTCACAGCCCTTGGTAGTCCCTATTTCTTTGCCACTGAGATAGTTGTTATGAAACCTTTATTAAGGTTAGAAGGAGACATTCTTGAAGAGAGTATCTGATTATATAATTAATACTCATACTTGTTTATATCTATATAAGACTCAATACACAAAACTAACTAGATGGCTACTTTCGTATGTATGTGTGTGTGGCTTTTGGGTTCTAGGATAGCTTCTGTCACCAAGTTGTTTGGGTATACGTATGTGTTGCTTTTCTAGTTGATTACGGGTGATTTATATCAGAGCACTCATAGGCTTATGTTACATCTTAGTCCAATATTCTTAACTACATTACAACTTGAAAAGGTTCTTTCACACTATGGAGTGGTTGTTCCTCATTATAATATTTCGCACCTAGTTGTTGAATAATATCTTTGGGGCTTTGTTAACATTGAAGAGAACCTTGTTCTGTGATACAAAGATGGAGGGCGTTTTTAGATTATGGAGTAATAGTTATTGAATACTCCCTCCGTCCCGGTCAATTGTTGTCATTTGGTTTTAGCACAAAGACCAAGGAAAAAGGAGGGGGCTAATTATAAGATAACAAGTGGACCAAATTGAGTGTCAATGATCAAATTGCTCAACAAATGCAATCTTAAAATAGAAAGGACAACAATTGATTGAGACACCCCAAAATTGAAAAGGACAACAAATGACCGGGACGGAGGGAGTAATATCTTTGGGGCTTTGTTAGTGGTTTTTGGAGGTTTGCACGACTAGCAACTTTATCAAGACTAGTGTAATATCTCTGTATTGTTGTACATAATTATGGAAGATCTTCATTCGTGTGAGGGTAGCATTTTCATAGTCTTCCTTCTTTACTTGTGAAAAGTTTAATTGTTCGGTTGTAGCCTATCGTCCTAGCCCTAGACCCTAGTAGATAACATTATAAAAATCTATAGCATTTTTATTTGGCTGTTTGATGAATTATCACTTTTTAAGGTATCGTCGAAGTAGTCTTCCTCGGTTGATAGACAAGAGAGCAGAGATTTTTAGAGGGAGGAAGGGACCACTTAACTGTAGCAAATAATATCAAAATGAAGTAGAGTAAACCTTCCTTCAGTGCAAAAGCTAGTGGTCTAGTCCCTTTGCTTTTGTTGTGTTGTAAAAGTGTAAAGAGAGAGGCTTGATTGACAAGTAAACCTTCCTTCAGTGCAAATAATATCAAGATTGAAGGTTTCAATCTTGGGAGGATAGCAAGAGTGCTTGAGTTTGAGAGCTGATAGGTTCCAACTGTGAGAAGAATATGCATGTATTGCTTGCTATTCAATAGCATTGCTAACGCCACCCTATAAATCCATTTTCACTCATCTTTTCAATTTTTTTTAATTCAGGTTTGGTTCATGAAGAACATTAAGGAAAGCGGTTAAAACCTTGTATCCCTCTTGTTTCTAACATTGGTTTTTGTCAACTGGATGTTGGTCATGTTTCTCTGCATTTCACCAAGTTTGTGAAAGTCCGTCCACCGGCTGAGAGAAGACAAAATTCAGACAAAATTCTTTGGTACTCCCTTAAATTCTTAGCAGTTGAATTCAAGTTAGTTGGTTCGTTCTTACCTTTGTCGTACCTTGTACCGTTGGCGACTGTATTCTAAGGGTAGGTGTGAGAAAGCATGGTTCAATTTCTCCAACAATTATAGCAAGTCTGTTTTAGATTTAAAATCAATAATGGCGGGAAACTATGATAACACATATTGGTGAAGTCGATCTTGTAACAAGTTGACAAAGTTGAGTTGATGGTGAAGTAATGTTGTCACTAATTCTTTTATAAATCATTTGATCATTCTAAACCTCATTCGATAAATGATTTCATGACCCGTGTCTTTTAGTTTTTGACCACCGAGTCTACCCGTTATAATACAATCAGGGTTATTTGGTGTTTTTCTCCAACCTGTAAATCAAAACTCTTTGCTAGAATCACGCTCATTCTTGGAACTGCTCCTTGTAGTGAATAAAATAAAATATGAAGCATCTAAAAATCACTATCATTAATATCACAAATTCTCATTTGTGACGGCCGATCAGGGTTATTGAAGTCTTGTTGCATTAATATAGCTAACGAAAGACAACATGAAGTAGCTAATATGTTTGAAACTGCGTTACAAAATTTAGTTCAATTATAGATTTTAGCCTAACTTAAAACTTTATTTGCAATATTATTGTACCTATAGAAATATTATTTTACCTATAGAAATATGATACTATTTGCACAGTTTATAGACTATACATCTGAGGTAGTACCTCTTATTATTTATTTTTTGAGTTTTATTTTAAAGTTTTTGAGTTCTGCTTTAGTATAAAGTTTTTGAGCACATTTACTAAACCATTACACTAAAAAAATATAATATTGCTAAAAAACTATATTTATAAATGGTAATATGCTCAAAAAAAATGTGTATATGCTCAAAAATTACAAGGTCTGAGGTACTACCTCAGATGCGTCATCCTTTTTCTCCTATTTGCACATGGTTATAAACTTATAATTACCATTCTTATCGTAAATTATTGGATGTAAATGACCAATTTATCCTTCTCACTAAAACACACACATTCAATTTCAATCAGTTTTGTTTTCTGTGAAATCTCATCCCCCCACCACGACCTATCCCTCAGCCACCCATGATTGAATCAATCCAGAATTGCGGGGGGAAATCCTAATTGAAAAACAACTTAAATGAGTCAATAGAAACAATAATTCATGTAATTTGTTCAACAAAATAGAATATCAACATATTTGACGAGTGGATTAAGATTCGTCATTGTGAAATTCTCAAACAGAATACTAAATCAGAAATGTAGTGGCACGCAGCCGATTTTAGGCATGCTATTACAGAAGGAGAAACAACTAACTAAACTCGAACCATATTAACTACGGTTGCTTGTAAAGTAATCCAAAAGCTGTTGACGGGAGCATCAGTTGATCAGCTTGACAACACCAAACATCAACTGTGCTTTGTGTATTCATCATAAACTTATTTATTGCCAATTCTTGCTACTAGTATTACTTTACTCATACTCTTGCTAATCTGCTATCTTCATAAACACGACTTCTTCTAATCTAGGTGTCGTTAAGTGCTAAGCAACCCGATTTGTGATTAGTAGATCTCTATCAAGGTTAACATGATAGTGTACATGGATCATCTCCTAATTTTCAGTAAAGATTATTCTTTTATCAAGACTCGACCAAACAAAAACTATACTCCTAATTGAAACACTTCCATGCATGCATCCATCTTTTAAGTCCTCAATTTACCTTCTTAGATGGATGCAGTCCCTCAACATCATTTTCTCTTCCAGCTCCTTCATCTTTACACGTTACCGTGCAAATCAAAGACTGGCATACAGATTTCACAGAAAACATGATCTGAAATTATCTAATAAAACCATGTTTTTCAGATATAAAAGTATCCATAGCGGGAAAAAAAATGAATACAAGTAAATAAATGAGTGAGAGTCTGATCAAATGCAAACCCCCTCTTACAATCAAATTATAACTGCAATAATTCAGTCAAGGGTAATTTATTTGACAAAAAAAATCAGGCTTCGTGCTTCTAAAAATCACTTTTGATACTTATGGGACTAAGTGCATCCCTCTAAGAATTGACTTGCTTTGATAATAAAGGGATGAAAAGAATGTAGCACATCCCTGCAAGAATTGACTTCCGAGTAGCAATAAACGAAATTACCATTTGCTCCGTATTAAGCATCATTCTTCTCCAACCTCCTCTTTCCAGTTTTCTTCGTCATCGTCCAAAATGCAGCAAAATATCGATTCTGATTCCATCAACATTGTTAATTAGATAAGCATACGCATTTTCGAAACTAATTCTCACTTGAAGCAAATTATATACCTGCATCATAGACCGATAATTTGTTGTATAGGTTGTTTCGATGGTGCTCTCTTTCTGTACATGCAACAGGATAGAATCAATTTGTGGAATCTAATAACTGATCATTGATAGCAAAATAGATTTATTTAGCAAACCTCTAAAGTAAATCCATAATGTAAAGCCACCTTCTTCACATCTTCCAAGCTTAACTCGACAGACATCTCCTGGACATGTTCAGTATAGAATACTTTAGAAAAGCACACCCAAAAAACGGATTTATCGATGAATAAACGGGCGTATTGGTAAAATTAAATAGGTAAAAACCTACATTTTCTCCATACGCCTCTGCAAAGTGATATAGGAGTGGTCCAAGATTTATCCAAACCTGTTAAAGTTCAAAGTCACACATGGTCCGCAAGAAAAGAAAAGGGGGGGAATTGCAATACCAAGTAGCAAATAGATTCAGCCTTACTCCTCCATCTTTGAGAATTTTCCATATTATTTCAATGTACTCCACAATGTTGTGGGCTGTATCTATGAAGAAGCATGTGACAACAGCATCCCAAGCTCCTGCATGCAAGTATGCAGCAACAAAAACATTACCGCAGTGCCTCAAGGGTTCCCGCAAATTGGAGGGGGTGAATTACGACCCAAGATACAGAACGCCACTCAACGAAATGCAGTGGATAACAATTTATTTTTGAGTCAAAGAATGACTACTTGAATAATACATTCCCTCGATATTAGGTGGTTATAGGTATTTAAAGAACAAGCCTTTCGAGTCCTTTTTATTGGCTTTAGTCCTCAGCCAGTCACATTATACAAGGCTTTATTTCATAGCATGGAAAGTCTAACGACTAACACCACCAATGCTCAATTTTCAAAAAATCCAATATCATTAATTATTTAGAAGTAGAGGGGGGAATATATTGGCTGCTTGCAACAAACATTGTGGAAAAAGTGGTATTATTACTAAGAGTTTCTCAAAGGCCAATTGAAGACTAAGTGCCAAAGTCAAATGTAAGTGGTAGGGTAAAGTAACGTCGAAGGACTCTTTTGCAACATCGGCAGGGTCAAGATTCTGAAATATATACATGTCTAGTTACCTTCTTGACTGGGATCAGTGTACACTTCAATAAAATCCCCACCACACATGGAAAAGCCTTCGGTTATTCCTGCACTGTTCGCTTGAAAGTCAACACAACAGTTAAGGCAAATGAAAGTTGCCAGATAAAAGCGAACACTCAAAAGGCTTTTTTTGGTAAACGAATGAAGCAGATAAACTTCAAATAGCTTAAGGTATCATGCAAACTACAACAAAGCAATTAAACTCAAAGTCTTTTTCATTCTACTGACAGTCATAAGCAAGTTCTCTTGCCCAACAAACTTCAGCTTTACTAGCCGTTCTTGAGTCTTGTCATCGTGGCAGTTATCCTTATCTATTTTTGGCTTGAATTGGGTGCACCTTCACATGACTCAAGACGATATTTCAGCATGGAAAAGAAGGGCTCAATCAGCCAACTTTGGACCATTAGCAAATTGGTGATGTACTTTAGATTAAAAGGAATCATCGTATTTTTGGTCATTTTCATGCCATAAAATTTCACCTTCATCTGTGGACACGCCACAATCACAGGGAGCTAATGTCGATGTACAGCCTGTACTACAGTTACAATGATCCGTTCTTTCAATTTTTTTCAGGGTACTCTTGATGTCTTACTTATTATAAATTATTAATTTATTTAAAAACCTAATAAATTAACACTAAAGTACTAGGCACAACTTCTAAACTGTCTTTTGAGAAGTTCCCAGGTCATAGTATGTGGCCGTAGTGTAGGGGGTTATGTTATGCAGGAAACAAATAGGTTATAAATTCCATGTTTCTCAACTCTCAACACTAAAAGCTGATAGAAGTCAAACCAGACCCAGGATAACTCAGCAGCTACTATATCATCAACAATGCACATGGATAAATAAGAAAGGAATAAAGAGTGGAAAGTACCAGCTCTTATACCTAGCATTTATTCTGTGTAACTGTGGCCATTGTTCCACAAGGCCACGATATCACTTGAAAGGAAATGAAGATATTTGAAAAACAAAACCCGAGAATACGACTTTCAAAGGATAACGGCATAAACTCATTGATACAACAAATTAATTGTGAAACGGCAAGTAAATATCAACAATTTTTGTGAAACAAATAGTAGCACCACATTGCAAAATGGGCAGCTCTTTAGCCATTTTCCAGTACATGGTACTCATAAAATAAACAATACCTAGCAGGAAGAATGTCTGGAATAGACACAGGACGAAGTTGGTCATCATCACAAAGCGAATTGCAATTGCTGTGAATCCAAGGGTATATACTCCACTCATCGACAGAATTTGTGCTGAAATCAAAGAAAACACATTGATTACACGGAATAAATTCTAATCAGTTCCACAGACCACAATTGAAATACTAATGTCAATTTCATTATAAATACTTACTGGTTAAGAATAAAGCTGGAGCAAATTATCATGTAGTATGAAAACTCGTTACCTTGGCATACGAAACCTGTTCAAATTTCATCTAAGCATTTCAGTTACAGTGATTAAAAGCAGAGCTTAGCTTTACAAATCTAGTGAACTGACCAAGACGTGAAATCTCCAAAGCCAACCTCCCAAGCCCAGCGCCAGGAACCAAGCAGCATGGAGGACTGTAAACCAGAGAGTGAGTTAATACACAAATAAAATCAGTAAAATTTACTATGAAAATCAAGATCTTAGTGTAACAGAGAAGTCCAGGCAGCCCCACAACAAAAAAAAAAAGCACAAGAATCCTCTCCACCGTAGTCTTAGATAGCAGCTTCTATGGAAAAGTTAAGCATTTACTAATTTATAAATAAACTTCTCAGCCAAGTAATCGACCATCAAAATTTCAAAGCCAGCAATAAAAGCTTCCATTTTAGTCACAGCCTTAAGTGACATATTGATACCCAACCAGAAACCACAATTAGTGATTTTGGCATCAATTGAACAAAAAGAGAATTTCCCTCAATATAATTATATGAAAACCTTCACACTGACCTAGCTATCAACTACGAAGTATATCAGGCATGGCCTACTATCAACTAAAATCAATAGACAACAAAAAGAGACAGAAGAAGATGGAAGAATGGTTTCGCGGATAGGTCTTTCAGTGATAACTTTATTAGTGATTTCAAAATCTGAAATAAGGGAAATGGGGAAAGCCGAAGAGAAAGACAGAGGGAGGGGACTACAGCTTACACGATGAGGTATTATATCAGGACGAAAGAAGAAAAGAAGAATTAAATGAAAGTGAACTTGAGCCCCATTTTAAAATCTAGCCAGGTCTGCCAAATTAACGATTGGAACTGGACACTTCAGTCCAAGAAATAGAGGAGATCCACTCTCGCAAAATGGTGTCACACACAAGGAGACTAAAGCACGTGCAAAATAGCTATACATGTGTAGTTGGGTACCTCTCTTTACTACGGGTAGGAAATAATCGTTTGAGCTCCTCTAGAATAGGCTGGTAACATTGATCACGCTCCACTTGCCCCTGTTGCATGAAAAGTCGAGATAAATAAGTGAAGCACTTGTAGAAGGAGCTAATAGAGAGAAAGAAAACAATATACATAAAATGGGATAGAAAACAAACCTCAGATGCCCAATCTCGGACTATGTTCCTTATTATGCATCGTACCTATACTTAAAACCAAAAAATCAGAATTTGTACGGTGCATCTAATGAAAACTAAAAAGATCATCATATCAACACATAATTCAAAATAGAAGGGAGGGGAGGGGGGAAAACATACACAATCAGCATTTAAATAAAACTATCCTTGCCTATATATAAACGTAAAATATATTAACCATATGTAGATTCTCTAATGGCGCTTCTGCATGGAGCGTACCAGTAAAGAGATCAATAATCTGTAGACTCATTTAGCTAGAGGCTACAAGAGCTGGGGGAAAGAAAAGAGCGCGATAAATTATAAGAGGACAAGTATATAGCAAACTAATCGCCAGATATCAATGCTGAATACCTCAAGTATCCATCAAATATGTTAGAAAAAACACTAGGATGAATCATCGCAAAGCATGGGGAGGAGCACAAAAAGCCAGAATTCAGTGATTCTAATGAATTTTAAGGCAGTGTTTTTTCCATCTTTGAATTTAACAATACCTAACCAGCCTCCTCTTAGCAATCTTCTTACCAGTAAAAGTTTTGAAGCTTTATATGCGAAATCATGAAACAGTACTATTTATAAGGAATAAGCTTGACAGACAGCATACTACTAATACTACAAGTACTCAGGATAGAAAGAACTGTTGTATACGATGGAGCAATATTCACCATTCCCCATTTCCACATCTGGAGTCAAATAGAAAGAGAAAACTACAAACATAAGAAAAAGGAGGACCAGAATTCCACCAAATTTTACAGCTTGACAAGGACTCATCATTATATCTGCCCCATCTATTTGCACTCCGTCAACACTTGATGCCGAAAACAAAGTGTTGGAGCTGAAGGGACCCTCTTTTTTCCCTTAAATTCGCATGGGAAGCTATCACATGCTCCAAAATAGACAGTAAAAATAACAGAATTATCTTCACATGCCACTCTCTTAAATTGCTGACTCCAAAATGTCAATAACAATCTTTTAGTGTATTTGCCATCTTTGAAGTAAGTGAATCATGAAGTAATGAGTCACAACTTAAAAGTTGGCAGCCAACTAGGAACGGGCAGAGTAACTAACAATAACCAGCAAGTCTTGCTGTTTGCAAAGGCGTTTTTGGCCATCATTTTCAATGCATACTTCTGATTTCACGACAGAGCAAAGCTCCTTAACCTTTCACAGGAGCTATCGACAGAGCAAAGCTCCTTAACCATTCACAGGAGCTATTCTATTAAACTCTGTCTCTGAATTATCACCATAACATATTTCAGTCTTGTAAATCTAGAAGCACGTCAGCCTACCACACTACAACAATTCATCAATTAAAATATGATGATCGACCTCAAAATGGAAAGTGTATATAAATTTAAAAAAATAAAAAAAAGAATTACAGAGCTCCCTTTGCTAGCTTGTTATTGTTTTTCCCATAAACTATTAAACTATCTTCTACAAAACACCAGGTACTTCTTTTAACACCATGTGTTACGTAGGACCATTTTCCAAGGACTCGCTATTATATGGCTCTGGAATCTGGATTGTGATGAGTCTGATGACATACTGAAATTCACTCACTAAATTGTTTATGCTTCTTGTAGTGTGACGAAGCAATCAGCAAGTCTTGCTGTTTGCAAAGGCGTTTTTGGCCATCATTTTCAATGCATACTTCTGATTTCACGACAGAGCAAAGCTCCTTAACCTTTCACAGGAGCTATCGACAGAGCAAAGCTCCTTAACCATTCACAGGAGCTATTCTATTAAACTCTGTCTCTGAATTATCACCATAACATATTTCAGTCTTGTAAATCTAGAAGCACGTCAGCCTACCACACTACAACAATTCATCAATTAAAATATGATGATCGACCTCAAAATGGAAAGTGTATATAAATTTAAAAAAATAAAAAAAAGAATTACAGAGCTCCCTTTGCTAGCTTGTTATTGTTTTTCCCATAAACTATTAAACTATCTTCTACAAAACACCAGGTACTTCTTTTAACACCATGTGTTACGTAGGACCATTTTCCAAGGACTCGCTATTATATGGCTCTGGAATCTGGATTGTGATGAGTCTGATGACATACTGAAATTCACTCACTAAATTGTTTATGCTTCTTGTAGTGTGACGAAGCAATCATTCCTTGCAATTCCCAACGCCAATTTCATCTCGGCAAACCGGAAAAACAGTATCTATGTGTTGCCGGCAAAGATTAAGGTTGTGTCTTCTGTACATCCATCCCTTTTTAGGCCTTAACCCATACTCAGAGTCGTAGGAGCCTATGAGGATTTGGGTAATGTGGTTGTAGCCAATGGTGTTTCATTTAAAGGTCACTTCGAAACATCTGTTGTTGTTGGAGAAAGGCATTGGTTTGTAAGAATGATATTTTGTTTTTTGATTAGTAAGATACAATATTAATTGATGGACACAAAGGGGATGATGCCCTTGTACAAAAGATCTCATAGAGGTACCGCACATCTACAACAAGACACAATTAGGGTGATGTCCATATACAAAAAACACTGTAAAAGCGACACCCATATACATAAAGATGATATTATCTAAATAAATTACATTTGACCTCATTGAACATACCTTGTCAACATCAACTAGTGGTACATTCAACTGAGATGATGGATCTCGCATAGCACAGGTCACCTGAAAATAAACAGGAAGTACATAAGTTGTCACAAGCATGTAAGGATATAAGACGGAACCTAGGAACAATAATTGCTATAGAGAGAGCACCAATAGCATCAGTGAAGTTGTGAAATCCTCTATATACTAAAAGATTAACACATCTCATAATTTTCCCGCTTAAATTTCCCGCCTAAGTGATATTCTATTGGGCAATATTTATTTCCTAATTTATTAGTGTTCATATCTATATTTACTATACAATATTTATCTCCTAATTAATTTTGTAACATGTTTTAACTTTTACATAAATAAGGCTAATAAAATATATCCTTGGAATTATATATGCAAATTCTCCCGCTTAAATTAATTGTCAAATTCTCTAATATTTGTATCTAAAATACCGTGCATTTGCACGGGAACTACATTAGTTACAGATTATGCAAAATAAATGGTATCTTAAACAACGTGGGAAGTGTTGAAAATGGAAGGAGGGCCAGGGTAAATGTGGAAAATTGATGTAAAGGTGCAGCATCTTAATAGTACGGTTCTGGGCTTCTGGCCAACTAGGGCTAGCTTTGCGGAGGTTGTGATAGTGGTGAAATGATTATGCAGTGGTTTAGTGAAGATGGACTGAAATTATTATGTTGTGTTTAAATGATGATGAGTTGAGAACTTGAGACTTGAAGCTCTAAAAGGGGCAATAGCTAGCCTAGGATCATAAGGGCTAAGGATTGAGGATGAACGTTTTTCAACAAAAAGTAGACAGGGTGTTGAGGGCCGTCATCCTCTTTCCCTCTCGTGATTACCTCCACACAAAATGCCCCCTTGAAGTCAAAGAGAACAAGCGAATATTAGTAGACAAGTAGAAAATAAGCACCACATCACAACAAAAACACGCCATAATTATTACTCCCTCCGTCCCGATCAATTGTTTGTCCTTTGGTTTTGGTACAAAGACCAAGGAAAGAGGAGGGAGCCAAGTACTAAATGACAAGTGGAACAAAATGAGTGTGAATGATAAAATTGCTCAGCAAGTTCATTCTTAAAATAGAAAGGATACTGAGACACCCCAAAATGGAAAAAGGACAACAAATGACCGGGACGGAGGGAGTAGTATACACCAGGCACAAATCATTGGAATGAACACAATGTAGGAAACTGCTAATCAAGTAATAAGCGAACTAACATTTCCATTTGATTTTGGAAATTCATGGCTTTCCTCGCAACAAATGGCATCTGTGGGACTCAAATCAGCTCCATCTGTCTCTCGTTGCACCCCCTATTTGTTATAAACAGCCAGTCAAACTTCTGATATTGAACGAGAGGTCATAAACCTTACTAGAGAATAGTAAATGACGAACCTCGGGGTTAGCCGTTCCACTTGAACCCCCAGTTCCAGCACAACAAGCTAGCTCGTTAGTTGGTGAACTCGCCACCGCTTGCTCTACAGTTCTATGATGATTGTGTGAAGAATTCCAATCATGATGTTGATGGTGTGTATCTGAGCAACATTCAAGATGCTCATCTTCACAAAATTCGACATCCATAGTCATATCTAATGGGGGCTCAAAGGCCTAGCAGGAGAAAGTTACAACAGATCCTATGTCAGACTACGACCAGCAACCAGCAGATAAGAGAGAGCACGGAGACAACACGAAATAGAAATGCTGGATATAGAAAGAGACTTGCATCACCTCAAGCATGTTTAGGATAAAAACTGTGTTCTCCGATATACACCTGAAGCAATGAAGTAAAATATGATAGTTGTAACTGTTGTGACTTGTGAAAGCAGCAAAAATCTGAAAATTTATCAACACAGACATCAAGAGCATTAACTGCCACAAGATCCTGACAAGACAAGCTACTGGTATGGTGGTTTACAAGCCATAGTCGATGAGAGACATATGCTTCTCTGCTGCATGCGTGCTACGCTTGAGGGTTCTTCTACAATCATGAAGTCTTCAATCTATATGTAACAGCACCTTTAGTGCCCACACCATAACCTAGAGAACCTAACAAACTAAGATACGTAAAATTAAACAACATATAGAATTGAGCTATACAAGCCCCACTCAGTGATAACATTGTGTCCTTTCTGTCAATCGACAACTACCTGCCATCTAGACCTATCAAAACCAACCCATAACGGAAACGGGTCTGAAATTATAGGCTCAACTGCTCGAGAACCCGGAAATATTGACCCATAGGCCAAAATGCTCTGAACCCAAAATATCCTCAAATTTAGGCTTAGGCTCAATGTTGTTCCTCAAAAAAAATTCGATATATGCAACTGTTAACAATCATAAAAGAAATGTAATATGAAAAAAAAAATAGTAATTGGATTAGGTTCAGCTAACAGGAATTGTCAATTGAAACTGACAAGTGAAAACCATGGACATACAATTCCTGTAAAAAAGGAAGGAATGAACAACGGAAAAGTAAGATGAAAAAAATAATAAATAACATAAACAAAACATGAATAGACAAAAAGGAAAGAAATTGTAATGTGGTAAAACCCATGTTGGATTGAGGGTTACCGTTAGGGGGATTAAAAAAAAAGAGGTTAGTATGAGGTAATGGATAGAGAAAAAAAGATGAACATACAGTAAGAACTACCTCACTAAGCGGTAAAAGCTACCCACCTCCCCCTTAGGATAATGTCTTATGCTCATAATCTGGAGTAATGTTTCCCCCATCTCCCCTTCATTATCCCTTCACCAATCCTTGTATTCCCTTCACAGACATCATTTTCCTCCTTTTCACATTTGTTTTAAGATCTATTCGCTCATAAAAATTACCCTCAATCCAAACGACCCCTTAAATAGAACAAGTGAGATGTTAATGAGAATAATATCAAATTATTTAAATTTAAAGTTATTTAATGTCAAATAACAACCAAAGTAAAAAAAAGGATCAAATTTTGATAATAAGAAAAGGCATCTGATGTACTTTTGACCCGCATTCGGACATTGATTTGACCAAAACCTGTATTGACCATAGCTTGACCAAAAATGAGCTGTGTTATGAAATGACATGCATTGACATTACCCATCCAACCCTTTTGACAAGTCTACTTCCAGGTCTTCCACACGTTGGTCCTTCTATATACAGCATTATATGCGAGGGAAGAAATGTTTTAAGCACACAGGTGAATTCTTTAGAAACTTGAATACCTTATTTCTCAAAATTTGTTCCTAAAATATGTTCCATAAATTAAAGCAAGTGGCATTGAAAGATGGATGATGATGATGATTACCTTCTCAAACATTGGTACTTTGAAGGCAAATGGGAAAGTAGAGACTGCATACGAAAAAAAAAAAAAAAAAAAGACTATTACAAACAAGATATTCGATAACCTAAGCTAACATAATAAAGATAAATAAAAGAGAAGAAACATGAGGGATAAAGGGGTACCTTATGAGTTGGGGGAAGCTTTGTAAAAGATCTTTCATAGCGTTTAACATCATCCTCGGCGGCATCTGGATAGCTATTAATTAAGAGAAAGGAAAATAGGAGTGAAAAAGGGGGAAATTTCAATAATCTAAGTACAACTGTATAACTAGCATTGAATAAAACGAAGAAAACAATGGATAAAAAGAGGAGAGAAGGAGAATAAGTATTCACTTGAGGTAAGCGGAGATAATACGACGAAGGGATTTGACTTCAAGGGCTTCTTCTATCTTCTTTCGTCTCACTTCTTCTTCTTCTTCCTCCTTTAACTCCATTAACACTGCAACAACTACTCAACACATGTGGCGATTGGGGATTCCGACTGCGGCGACGTATCAATCTGTATCTCAACATTTTCTTATTTTTCCCCTTTTATTTATGGGTTTTTCTAACCATGTCCACTAGGTACGTATAGGATAAGAAATAAAAAAATAAATACATGTGTTTTTTATAAATAGAAGTAAAAAGTGATGGATATTGCAATTTCTCATAAAAATAGCATTTAATTCTTTTTTTATTTTTATTTTTTTGAGAAGATATTCTTTTTTTTATTTTGATTCTATGTCTAGTGGGCATAGGTTAGAAAAACCGTTTATTAATAACCCACTTGTCTTATAATTCATCCGTCTCGGTCATTTGTTGTCTTATTCTATGTTAGGGTGTTTCAGTCGTTTCCTTTTTATGTTAAAATTGCATTGCATTTGATGAGCAATTTGATCTTTCACCGAGACGAGATAAACTATTCTTTCCAATCCACATCAAAACTACTCATTTGCTTTTGAATGGTCATGGTTTTCGTGGCGACACTTTAACGTAATTTCTTCCATTAAAAGTAGAAATTTTTCACAAAAATAAAAGAATCCTATTTTCGCATTACAAATTTTACTCATTGCAATATACTATTGACAATTATACTATTTTCATTTCCCCTCCATCTTTACCTCAGTAACCTCTCTCTAATGTCAAAATATCCATATGATCTAATATATATTCATGTATTGCACTGATGTCGTAGTACGTAGTACATTGAAATTAAAAAAAAACATATGTACTATATCACACACACAAAAAAGAAAAAAAAAAGGCAAACAACCACCAAAACCGTCGTCCATCCATGACGTTTCGGCCACCCCTGGCGTCCAACCTAACTGACCCATACTCGTCAGCGACTAAATTTGGTCCATTTGCCATTTGTCATCTAATAATTTGAACTCTCCTCATCCCTCGGTATTTTTGCCAAATTCAAAGGCAAATAAATCATCGATCTTACCATTTTTATCATACATTATTTTGGAAAAGGCCTTTGTAAATACAACCCATAATAAAGTTATACTTAAACGGCTCATTTAAATATAAATCTAACTTTAAGTCAACCCTACGAATTCATGAACTCCTACCCTGTAAATATTGTCATATACTCATATGAAATCATTGAGCAAATAATTAGTATGTTTGTCGTTAATTTAGCCTATCTTTATCAATGATCACCCCTGACTTAGGTCATCAATAAAAATATTATAATTATATTAATGACCTACTCGCATACCGAATATAATTTTTTGCCATTTATTAATTATCGTAAATATCCGTATCTGTTGATACTGGAATTTATAAACTCTCGACAAACGTCCGATGATAGGACAACATGTACTAATCAATTGATATTTGTCATTGTTTGGAGCACGATTTACGACGTAGAATGGTCGTCGATGATGTATTTCATTAATTTAAATGATATTTAAATTAGTATTTTAAATTAGTAAATTCATTATCATTTTTTTAATGAGTTTTGTCAAACACATCCTTTAAAAAAAACTCCAAACAACGCCTTTAATAAAAAAAAGTTGTAAAGCACACCTTTAATAAAAATTTTTTGTCAAACACGACATTTTGGCCGAAGTTTGATCACTTTAATGAGGCGACTTTCAGTCGATATTTGAGATGGCAAACGAGGTCGGTTTGAGACATTCTTAGACTCGTTGGAAAATAGTAGGTGATGTATTACTTTTATATATACTTTTATAGCTCCTTTCATACCACTTTATATACCGTTTTCGTGCCTTTATATCATTTATATGCCTTATTTCAATGAATTGTCGATACTGCCGCTATTTTGTGTTTCAATGCAGAAATGACGCATTAAGAGGATAATCAAGCTAGGATGAGCGTAGCGGGAATGGCATAGTAGAATACACGAAGCATGGCACGAGGAACGAGGAAGCGTGAAGGCTAGAAGTGAAGGAAACGAAGAAACAGCCTGTGAAGCTGGTTCCTCGATCGAGTCAGGGAGGGCTCGATCGAGCAGCCGTCCTCGATCGAGTCACCTCAGGCTCGATCGAGGAACCTTTTTGGCAGACTATTTTCCGGATTTTCCTAAAACAGTTATCTTTTGTTATAAATTAGAAACTCGTACTTATCATTAGGTTAGGCTTTTATTTACTCTCATACAGTTGAATACTCTCTTGAGCCCTAATCTTTCCTTGCTACGGTACTAATCTTTCTTCAATAATTAATCGTTCGTTGTTTTATGTTAATCGATTATTGTTCTTATTTTATATTTTCAATTATGTCTTCATCAATTATTGTTGTTATTGTTATCATCATGAGTAGCTAATTTCCTCATCTAGGATGAAGGGGATCTAGATTAATTAAAAGGGAAATTGATTAATTGCTAGGGAAATCGCATAAGTTGTTGTTTGATTATTGTTTTTCTCCTAGTTAATTAACTTAGGCCTGAGTTATTAATTAGTGTAGCGAATTAATCCTTTCGCCGACCGGGTTAGAATTAATATAGGCTGCGATAATCAAATAGTTGTATCTAATTATAGCGACCGCATGTTAGAATCGATCTAAAGAGCATAATTGAGTCGACCGATCTTATGACCTTAAACAGCTTGGTAGATCTAGCAATTGATTAATAGACCCCATATAATTGACCTAGTGAACCGGAAATCCTAGACTTTTAATATTATTGTTTAAACTCATTTTAATTACCTGCAATTAGTTTGTTAGAAAACAATCAAAACAAACCCCCAGAAAACGGTTACCTTTTAGACAATTTAAATATTTACAGACTTAGCTATTACCGCCTCCCTGTGGATTCGATACCTGTCTTACTGCTAGCTATTCTTGTTAGTCCTGAGATAGTTTTTATTTTGATATTGGTGATACGACTTTAGCCTTATCAAATTTGGCGCCGTTGCCGGGGAGGCAACAATTGTTTAGTTTGTTTGTGTTTATTTTGTCTCTTTGTCTCAGGGAACCCAGTTCCTTGAGACCGTTCTCACACTTATCTTGTTAGTTCCGTGTATGGTCAGGTCTAGTAGGTCCGAGGTGATTCCTTTTGATCCTGAACCAGAGAAGACTTTTCGCTACAGACGGAAATTTAATCAAGAAGTGGGTCAAGTAGAAGACTTGAGTATACTTGACGTAGAGACGGCGAGCTCAGCACAGTCAGCCTATCAGTCCTTCGAAGAGGACGACATTCCTATTCCCGAAACTCCAGTCATAACTGCTATTCCCGAAACTACCATCATGCCTACTCTAGCCAGTCACTCCGAGCCGACCTTAGCTTCTATCCTACAAGGATTTAAGCTGCCCACTACTGACAATGGAACTTTTGAGATTCGGCCATCTTACATCAATTTGGTGGAACGAAATATGTTTGGAGGGGCAGCTGCTGAGAATCCTGCGACACATATGGAGAAATTTGTCACCTCATCTGTTTTCTATTCCTTTTAACAAATTTGGAGTGACACGAGATCAAGTTAAGCGGTGCTCTTTCCTTTCTCTACGAAAGATGGAGTGCTTGAGTGGTTGAGAGATCCGGATATGGAGAATGAAGGAATTACAGACTGGAATTCCTTGGCTCTTGCTTTCTACAAGAGGTACTTCCCACCTCAAAAGACTAATGCTCTGAGAAGTCAAATTACCAGTTTCAAGCAAGGAGCTACTGAAGATTTGAATGAAGCTTGGATTCGCTTCAAACGTTTGGTCCGACCAATTCTCCATTATGGTTTCCCTAAGTGGTTTCTTTGCAGCCAGTTTTATAACGGGTTGTATGACGATCATCGTGCCCTTTTGGATTCTTCTGCTAATGGGAGGTTTCAAGACAACACCAACGATGACAACACGTGGAAGTTAATTGACCAGATTGCTACCCATACCGCCAGGTATGGAAATCCTAGGGGAAGCACGCGGAGTACTGGTGTTGATAGTGCCCTGGCGGCACAGTTAGAGACTATTTTAGCTCATATTGCCAAGATAAAGACTACCCAATCATTGGGTAGTAAGGAGAGAGTTCATGCTATGAGTCAGCAAGTAGAGGAGTCTTGTGCTAGATGCGGTTTAGACGGTCACAGTGCAGCTGATTGCATGAGCACATTGGAGCAGGTTAATGCCTTTCAGGCTTACAGACAAGTTACACCTTTCTCCAACTTTTACAATGAAAGAACGAAGGAGCATCCATTCCTTCAATGGTCCAGTCAGAATGTGCAAAAACCGCTGCAGCCACAGAAGAATATTTATGTCCCTCCCAACAATCGTGGTAATCAACCACCAGGGGATATCAAAGGCAAAATCACGGAGGCCAGCAGTTTAACAATCAATATCAACAGCCTCCTCAGCAAACTCCTCAACAAACCCCTCAACAAGCTCCAAACAATGAGATGGCAGAGTTGCGCAATCTTTTGCAACAAACTCTTTCGATGCAGTAGAAGCAGACGGCTCAAATTTCTGAGCTGATTGCCCATAATAAGATGTTAGATAATCAAGTGGCTCATATGGCACTTCAAAACCCATCAAAACAGGCCGTGGGTCTTCCTCCTCAAGGTAAACAAGCTCACGAGCAAGCTAATATTATTCAGCTGAGGAGTGGTACTTCTTATGCGAATCCCGACATGCAAAGCCCTGGTAATGATGTGCCCATTATTGATGATGAAGTCGCTTATATGCATCCCAAGGGATTGAGTAATTTGGAGCTTAGTGATGATGAAAAAGAACCTGACGAAGTTGAAATACGAGCTGAAGATAAAAGCAAAAAGGACGAACAAGCTGAACTTGCTGAGGTTCCTCGATCGAGTCAGCCCAGGCTCGATCGAGGAACCACTGTGCTCGATCGAGTCACCTCCAGGCTCGATTGAGGCACCTCCTCGACAGACGACGGTGTTTCAAAAGTTGTTTTTAAGGTCAAGCAAGCCGAGCCCATTACTATTGCACTTCCTTTTCCTCATCGGCAGCAAAAATCCAAGCTAGACAAGCAGTGTGGTAAGTTTATAGAGGTCGTGAAGAACCTACAGGTAAGTGTTCCCTTCACTGAATTATAATTACTCAAGTGCCGGCTTATGCAACATTCATGAAGGAGATTTTGACAAGGAAGAGATCCTTTGATGCGGTGGAAACTATTGCTTACACTCAGAAGTGCAGTGCCATGTTGCCGATCAATTCACCACCGAAATTAAAGGACCCATGAAGCTTTTCTATCCCTTGTCATATTGGTCATCTAGCTATTAGTAAAGCTCTTTGTGATTTAGGAGCTAGCGTCAGCATTATGCCTTATTCTATTTGTAAGAAATTAAATATGGATCCGTTGACAGTTACTAATATGACACTACAGATGGCCGATAGATCTGTTAAACACCCATTAGGGGTGTTGGAGGATGTTCCCGTTCGTATTGGGAAGTTTTTCATTCCCGTTGATTTCGTTGTCATGGATATGGCTGAAGACAACCAAATTCCTATCATTTTGGGCAGACCGTTCCTACACACTGCAGGGGCGGTTATAGATGTTAGGCTAGGGAGATTGACTTTAACTGTGGGGGATGATACAATTGTCTTTAACTTGGAAAAGGCATTAAAACATCCCATGATAGAAGAGACTTGTCATAGTATATATGTTTTTGATTTTACTATTGATGAGTGTCTTCCTATGTGTTTGGACAGGGATCCTCTGGAGATTGCCCTGGTCACGGATTCAGCTGATCAGACGGGTTCATGGAGTCTAGAAGTTCATCGGATTGAGAAGCTTCTAACTGGAGAGGAATGCTCCCATCAAAGGGTATATAGTTTGGGTACTGCACCTAAGGTAACTGAGGTAAAGAAACTTGAATTAAAACCTCTTCCCTCTCATCTTAAGTATGAATTTCTTGATGACCGTGAAATGAACCCAGTGATTGTCAATGCTAGCTAGCCAAACTGAAGGTCAACTATCTGCTTTGTTGACTGTTTTGAGAACTCATAAAAAGGCCAATGGGTATAGCATTGACGACCTAAAAGGTATTAGTCCTGATTTTTGTATACACTGTATTCATTTGGAAGAAGGCCACAAGCCTAGTGCACAGGGTCAGAGACGACTAAATCCTCCAATGCAGGAGGTGGTGAGAAAAGAGGTACAGAAATTACTTAATGCTGGTATTATCTACTCTATATCTGATTCTAAATGGGTCAGTCCTGTCCAAGTTGTACCTAAGAAGGGAGGTACTACAGTAGTAAAGAATGATAAGAATGAATTGATTTCTACTAGACTTGTTACAGGGTGGAGGATGTGCATTGACTATAGGAAGTTGAACATGGCTACTAAGAAAGACCATTTCCCACTTCCTTACATTGACCAAATGTTAGAGAGATTAGCATGTCATAGTTATTTCTGTTACCTAGATGGCTACTCCGGTTTCTTTCAGATACCCATTCATCCTGACGATCAGGAAAAGACCACTTTCACATGTCCGTATGGTGTATTTGCCTATAGGAGGATGCCTTTTGGTTTATGTAACGCTCCTGCTACTTTTCAGCGTTGTATGATGGCCATATTTTCTGATTACATAGAGTCTATCATGGAAGTCTTTATGGATGATTTCAGTGTATATGGTACTGATTTTGATGTTTGCTTGAGAAACTTGACTAAGTTTTGCAGCGCTGTGAAGAGAGCAACCTTGTTCTCAACTGGGAGAAGTGTCACTTCATGGTTACTGAAGGGGTGGTACTCGGTCACTTGGTGTCAGGTAAGGGTATTCAGGTGGACAAAGCCAAGGTTGAGGTAATTGAGCAACTCCCGTACCCGGTTAATGTTAAAAGTGTGTGTAGCTTTCTTGGTCATGCAGGGTTCTATCGCCGCTTTATTAAGGATTTCTCTAAAATTGCTCAACCTCTAACTTGGCTTCTTCATAAAGATACACCTTTTGTGTTTAATGACGAGTGTGTTAAAGCCTTTGACAGGATCAAACAAGCTCTTATCTCAGCTCCCATAATCCGATCACCGGATTGGAGCCTTCCTTTTGAGATTATGTGCGACGCCAGTGACTATGCAGTTGGAGCTATTTTGGGGCAGCGAAAGGACAAGGTGTTACATGCCATTTACTATGCAAACAAGACTCTCGATGATGCACAAATTAACTATGCAACCACAGAGAAGGAGCTTCTTGCAGTTGTCTATTCTTTAGACAAGTTTAGAGCTTATCTTGTTGGTTCTAAAGTTATTGTTCATACTGACCATGCAGCTTTGAAATATCTTTTAACCAAACAGGAGGCTAAACCTAGACTTATTAGATGGATTTTGTTATTACAAGAATTTGATTTAGAAATACATGACAAGTTTGGTGCTGAAAATGTTGTTGCAGATCATTTGTCTAGGCAGAGATTTGCAGGAAGAGAGATCTTACCCATTGATGACTCTTTTCCAGATGACCAACTTTTGGCTGTAGCTGCAAATACTCCATGGTTTGCAGACTATGCTAATTATTTGGTAGGAGGTATGCTTCCTCCTGACTTATCCTATCAGCAGAAGAAGAGATTTTTGCATGACGTGAAGCGGTATTTCTGGGACGATCCATATCTGTTCCGGGAGTGCGCAGACGGTATCTACAGACGATGTATTTCAGAGGGTGAGGTATGTGCCATCCTTTCTCATTGTCACTCTTCTTCTTATGGAGGTCATCATGGTCCTTATAGGACATTTCCTAAGGTAATGCAATCGAGTTTTTATTGGCCTACTATCTTAAAGGATGCTACTACTTTTGTCCGTTCTTGTGATTCATGTCAAAGGACGGGCAATATCTCGCAAAGGCATGAGATGCCTCAAACTGGAATCTTCGAGGTGGAGATTTTTGATGTTTGGGGCATTGATTACCAAGGGTCATTCCCTACTTCTCATGGGAATCAGTATATATTACTAGCTGTAGATTATGTTTCTAAATGGGTGGAGACAATTGTCACCCCCACTTGTGATGCTTAATATGTTGTTAAGATGTTTCAAAAGATTATCTTTCCACGGTTCGGAGTGCCTGGCGCGGTGATCAGTGATGGAGGCAAGCATTTTAATGAGCGCCATCTTAATTATCTCTTGAAGAAATATGGCGTTACACACCGCAGAGGATTGGCTTATCATCCTCAAAAAGTGGACAAGTAGAGATTTACAATAGAGAGCTGAAACAGATCTTGGAAAAGGTAGTAAGCAAGAACATAAAGGATTGGAGTCGGAAGCTAGATGACACTTTGTGGGCTTACCGTACTGCATTCAAAACGCCGATTGGAGCATCGTCGTACCGTCTAGTCTACGACAAATCTTGCCATTTACTTGTGGAGCTTGAGTACAAGGCTATGTGGGCCATTAAGGAGCTGAATATGGATCCCTCACTGGCGGGTGAAAAACGACTGATGTAGTTGAATGAGCTTGATGAGTTTCGACTGCATGCCTGTGATAGTGCTCGAGTGTACAAGGAGCGAACGAAGAAGTGGCATGACAAACATATTTTGCCAAGGGAATTTCATGTTGGTGAGAAAGTTCTCTTATTTAAATCTCGTTTGCATTTGTTTCCAGGTAAGCTGACGAGTAGATGGTCTGGGCCGTTCATTGTAGCTGATGTGAACAAATTTGGGTCAGTTACACTGCAAACTGACAAAGGAAAAACCTTCAAAGTGAATGGGCAACGATTGAAAGTCTACTGATGCCCGTCGTTGTGTGCACCATAGATAAAATTTATAATACCTATTAAAACTAACAGAAGCTAGTGGTAACAGGGTCGAACCACAGAGAGGCGGTGCAATTATTAGTTGTCTAATTTTAAGTCCAAGGTAACAAATGTGGGGGTTTGATTTGATTTAGTCTATAGCTAAAGGCAATAAAAGACAATAAACTAAATAAACGGAAAAAACAAATATTAAAAGGGTGCTAAGATGGTCGGTTCACTGTAGTTTCGGCGGCAGTATACTAGGTAGGTCTAAAACAAACACGTGAGACGGAAAAATAAGAAGTCATCTCGGTCCATTCTTACAGGTAGCATCTTTCGATCTCGCTACAAGTCTCTAATATCACTAATACTAACTTCCGTCCTGAAAAGTGACTAAAAAGGCTAAATTAACTCATCTCTCGATCTTATTAATTTAGTCGTCTTAATTAGGTAGGCTATCTCCCTTCCCTATCTTTCGATCTTTATTGGGTCGGTCAAATCCTAGACATTCAACTAGTCGCGTGCACTCGATTCGTCAAAACATAGCAATTAAATTAATTAAAACGAAGTAAAGCTCACGTGGCCAGTCGATCGACCAGGGAACCCAATCGATCGACCATGTCGCGATTTAGGTCGTGCTATTCTAATGTCGCCTACACTACATATTCCCTACATCCTAGCACAAGGCATTCATACTCATGATAAAAACAACAATAAACTTAACAATTAAAATATTTGAATTCATACTTGAATTGATTAAACGAACGATTAACATGAAACGATAAATTGGCTTCGGGAGATCTAACCTAGCAATCCTATACTACGAATGAAAGCAACAAACTGAATAATAAAACAGAAGAATACCGTGTAGAGGAATTGCAGAAGAAAGATAAAAAAAACGAATGCGAAACCAAACTTTTTTTACGGAAAATAATCTAAACTAATGTACATGTCGAATTTGATAATAAAACTGAATTAAAGCTTGATAATTATTTTGAAAAACTAAGCTACATTATATAGGAATATACGTAACGCTTATTCCTGAAAACCTAACTACTATGGGCTTCTTAATTCTCGTTCTATTAATTCACGTCAGGATAAGCGGCTTGGTCGATCGACCATGCAAGGCAGTCGATCGACTGCTCTTTGCTGAACAATAGCTACTGGAACTCGTGGGTTGGTCGATCGACCATGGAGGCTAGTCGATGGACTGCTTTAGCTGATAGTCCGCTTCTAATTCTTCATAAAATTATCTTTCAGGCCTCGAAATGTGCACCAAGCTCGTTCCTTAAGTAAATACTTTACGTCAAATGCAATGCAAGGTATTCGGGGACGGATTTAGCTCAATACCTACTCATTTCCGCATAAATCTGCAATATTACATAAAAATACGAAAGTAGACAAAATGGGGCAAATAGTAGCTTTAAACTACATAATTGAGCTCTGAAATGCGTGTAAAATGAGGTGTAAAACATCATATAAATGACACGGATCAAACTTCCCCAAACCAAATCATACAATGTCCCCATTGTGCAAAATTATGTAATGAAATAAAAAGAAAACTGGAATTTGCGTGAAATTAACTACATAAGACATAAAGTAAGAACTCGGAAACTCACAAGACTTTAAGCGCAGTAAAAGGAAACCTCCCCAAACCAGCGTGAGCTAGGAGGTTTCAGTAGCCAGCAGTGCTACCAATAAGTACCTGAAAAGACAAATAATACCATGTGTAATTCCGAGAAAGCAATTTATGAAGCGCAAAATTATGTGTAAAATAAAGGAACGGAAGAAAACAGAAACGAAACGGAGAATAAAGTGGAGAAAAGACTCCCTCAACTCCGCAAATCGACTAAACTCAGTAGCGGAATGATCGAAAAACAGTGCAAAGACGAAAGCGGTCGATCGACCACATTACCCGGTCGATCGACCAAGGTGAACAGAACGAAGCTCCCGGAAATCGCAGCTCGTCGATCGACCATAAAGGGGCGATCGATCGATGGAAAACTCTTCTTGTAACTTTCTGATTTCCTTTAATTAGCTCAATAAATTGAGCTATCAAGGTCTATAAACCTGCAATTACACAAAATAACGCGCCCAAAATTGCGCAAAACCCAAAGTAACAGTCTAAAGTGTATAAAATCCTAAGCAAACTTATTAAAATGCGAAGTCTCGCGCACACAAAAGCAATAAAAAGAGTTTAACGAAAGCAATAAAATATTTGTAAAGTCTTTTATCAACTCATAGTTGATCAAGAACGGCCACGGAATGGCCCACTTGCTCGGCTTCTGGCTACAAGAGGTAGCCTCTACAGTGCTCATCTCCTCAGCTGCACTCTTTTCAACTCCAACATCCGCTAGACTCAACGGATCAACGGCTTCAGCATCTCCCCAATCAATGACCTCTTCTGGCTCATCAGAATCCAAGTCGGACTCCGTCGCTTTGACTGGCTCATCATCGGGCTCCTCATCAGTGACATAGCTAAGACATCCTAGACCGCCTCTTTGAACGATTGGCTCATTCACAGCTGGAGCAACATGCGGCCCTTCCTTCCCCAAAGCAGCTCCTGTAAAATCCAAAACAGAAGAATCTTCCTCCAATTTGCTCCCAATCTGGGGCGGAGGTGTTATAGCAGAAACAGGCATAGAAACAGGCATGTCAGAAAGCACAAAATAGAATTTCTTTTCAGAAACCGTATTACAAGTGACTGGCCACATGGGGTCTTTCTTCTTAGCTGTCTGGGCAAAGACGATGGAATACTTTCCTACTTTAAAGGTCAAAGTCCCTGAGCCAACATCTATAACTACACCAGCAGTGTGCAGAAATGGCCTACCCAATATGATAGGTATGTGGGCATCCTCGGGCATATCTAGTACAACGAAGTCAACAGGGAAAAAAAACTTTCCTATTTCCACAGGAATGTCCTCTAAGTAGACCTGTCAAACGGGTCGGGCGGGTCGGGTCCCGGGTCGGGTCATACGGGTCGGGTTAGAATACGGGTCGGGTCAAATACGGGTCGGGTCAGATACGGGTCGGGTCATACGGGTCACGGGTCGGGTTAGGGTCAGAATACGGGTCAAGAAATAATTTTTAACACCTTTTTTAAACGATTTTTTTAATTTAAAAAATATTTTTTTAAAAATTAAAATATATTTAAAATTATTATTTTAATCATATTCATCATATACAATAATTATATTGATATAATTATTAAAATAAAGTTTTTTTAATAACTATTTTATTATTAAATATTATAAAAGTTATATAAAATCGACTTTTTAGTTAAATTTTTAATTTTAAGTAATAAAAAATAATTTTTTAACTATATTTTCAAATATAATATATAAATAATAATATTTTTAATAAAATTCATGATTTTCTCTTGACCCAACGGGTCGACCCGTTCGGGTCGGGTCTCGACCCTAAAATAACGGGTCATTTCGGGTTCGGGTCAAACGAGTCGCGGGTCGAAAAAACCGGGTTTGTAACCCTAAGAAAACGGGTCGGGTCGGGTCGGGTTTTCGGGTCGGGTCGAGTTTTGACAGGTCTACCTCTAAGACTCATATAGGCTGGACCGCAGATCGATCAGCCATCTGTACTGTCATGTTGGTAACTATAAACCTAGTCAATTTCAACTTCCTAGCAAGACTCAAGGGCATTACACTAATACTAGCTCCTAGGTCACACAAGGCCTTCTCAATAGAAAAGGTGTTAATACTACATGGAACGGAAAATCTACCTGGGTCTTCTAGTTTATAGGGTGCAGTGTGGGTCAAATAAGAGCATGACTCCTCAGTTAGTGCGATAGAATGCACAGTTTTAAGTGACTTCTTTTTAAACAAAAGTTGCTTCATAAATTTCATGTAAGTAGGCACTTGATTAACTAACTCAAGAAAAGGAACTTGTACGTTTAAGCTACGAATAACATTTTCAAATTTATTAAACGATACTTGTTCCTTCGTTGGCACCAATCTTTCTAGATAGGGGGCTTAAAGAAGTAACTTAGCCCTCTCCTCTAAGTCTCTCATGCCGGCATCGGTGGATTTAGGCTAAAAATCCACTACCTTCTCTTTGTTGTAGCTTGACCCTTCTTCAGACCGTCTCAAAAATGATCCATTAATCGTCATCGGGTCATATTTCGGAACCGGGACTGACCCATCAGCATTTGGGTATGGCCTCAATATTTTCGGAGTAGTCGTGCCCCGAAACAAGTGGTCCCTCAAGTTATTGGGCATTGGAGGACGAAAAGACTCACCATCAGCAGCGTTGTCAGTCGATCGACTGACCTCTACAAGACCAGAAGCTACTGTATCTCGCGGACTGGTCGATCGACTGATATACCTGGTAATCGTCTTTTTCTTTCCATTGTTCGTTCCAGCTTTCTTCTGACTCGGTTCCGCCTCATCTTTATCAGCAACATCCTCAACCATAGCGGGTCCATCAAGGGTAGACCCACTCCTCAAAGTGATGGCATTAAGGGTCTCCTTTTGATCTGTCTGCGTCGGTAAATGCCCCGGAGCTCGAGTTTTATTCTTGTTAGACAATTGGGCAATTTGGCTCTCCAACATCTTTATTCCGGCCTCTCTAGCTTGAGACTCTTTCAGCAACAAATTTTTCAACTCGGCAAATTCGGAGCCTTGGGACTGCTGCTGTTGCTGAGAAACATACGGAGGCTTTTGGAACTGTTGTTGCTTATGAGGGGGCACATAATTCTGTTGTTGCTTCTGATGTGGAGGTGGAGTTGGATTCAGGACATTCTGGCTACTCCACCTCAAGTTAGGATGGGTATTCGGCTCAAAGTAAGTGTTTGCATGCCTATAATGTTGAAAGGCAGCACAAGACTCATAGGGATTAGGACAATTGTCTGAAACATGTCCTTCTCCTACACATCTTTTGCAGACGAAAGGACCGTCTGAAACAGCATTCACATGATATATCCCTCCTTCTGAAGCTTCTCCCAATTCGTATATATCAAATCTCGCCGTAAGAGCCTCTAATGCAGCTACAGAAGGGGATTCAGCACTTCTTCTTTGATTTCCCCTGGAATTCCCATACTCAGCTTTATGGGTGGCCAAATCATCAATAATTTTCCACCCCTTAGTCTCTCCAACATTCTCCTGGAATCTGCCACTAGCTGCCGCATCCAGGATAGCTCTCTGATCGTCATAGAGCCCATTATAAAATTGATTGCATAGACTCCATTTTTCGAACCCATGATGCGGAATGGTTCGCACCAGCTTCTTGAAACGGACTCACGCCTCATGAGAGTTATCATCAGGACGCTGTTTAAAGCTCGTGATCTGAGCTCTAATGGCATTAGTCTTCGAGGCAGAGAAATATTTCTTGTAGAATGTGAAATTTGATGCGTGTCTTTTATATAAGGTTTTCACCTCATTTTTACACGCATTTCTGTGCTTTTTATGTAGCATCTGGCTACAAATACCCCCGAATATTCTACTTTGGTCCGTTTATTGTAATTTGCAGGAATTGACCGAGGAGGAGCTAAATCGAGCCTTAATTGTCCCAATTGTACGCATTCATGGGAAATAAGGAGCCGGAGCTTAGAAATCTTACACTTGGAGGACGCATGAGTGAGTTCGGGAAGAAATTCAAGTCCCGACGCGCCTATATAGCTCGATCGAGTGCTTTACTGCTCGATCGAATGCTTTACACACTCAAGATTGGTCGATCGACCAGTTTAAGGAGTCGATCGAGGAAGTTCTGCAAGCAGTGCTCGATCGAGAGGTTGTTCTAGCTCGATCGAGTGATTTGTGTTCGATCGAGTACGCTTTCTACTCGATCGAGGGGTTTTCGCGTGCTTTTGGTTTATTTCCGCCTAATCTTTTATGGGCTTTTGTAATCAGTCCATAGATTAGGTTTAGGACGATTTTTCAGTATAAGACTGAGGAGAACATCACGCTACTGCTATCACCTCACTACGTACATTTCGACTGCTACTTCTGTCACTGTTCTTTGGATTTCTATTCTCTACTTGCTACTCGGATTCGGTATTATCAATCTAGTTTATTTCTTAATCGTATTTACTGCTTTTAAATCCTTTTCCTCTTTGCTTTATAATTGTTCAATCAATCTCTTAATAGTTTGTTCATCATGCTTAGTTTTAATTATTTGGTTATTGTAATTGTTAATCCGACGATTATGAGTAGCTAATTTCCTATGCTAAGACTATAGGGGATCCATGATTTGAAGGAAGAGTAATCGATTTACTAGGTTAATACCGACCGCCGTCTTTGTTGTTTAAATGCTACAAATAATTGTAATTGCCTAATTGAGTCGACGCAATTAGACCCTTATTCTTAGTGGACCTTGACATGGACCGAAAGGTTGGAAGAGGCGAGACTAGTAGCGAACAATAGAGTAGTATTGGCGAGGGCGAAAGTTAAACTGTTTACACTTTAGGGTGAATCAAGGACCGAAAGGTGACGTTCACTACCCCTTAGACCGCACTGCGTTGATCTGGGACCTAGATTACTCGACCAGATGATTATGGTGAACCGTTTGTCTTAGCTATTCTCTTTTATCTGTTAAACTCCTTCTTTTCATTTCTCTTCCCTTACTCTCTTAGTTTAGAAATCACATTTTGTAAACCCCCAAATTGGTTACTTAGACGAACTTAAATTGATCGACAAATTCCTACCCTCTCGTGGATTCGACCCGACTTCCCTAGCTATATTAGTTAGTTAGAACCAGTTGGTTATTTTTTGACAGTGTACGACAGGACGTGTCAAATTTTGGCGCCGTTGCCGGGGAGGTGGCGCAATTTTGTTGCTTTAATTAAGTTTGTCTTTTGTCTCAAGGAATTTATTCCTTGAGGCTGATCTCATTTTCTGCAAAGTTTTGATCAGTTTTGCAGATTGGCTGTTGCTTCGAAAGTTGCTTGACAATATGCCTACGATTACAGAGCATACAGAACCATGTGGTAGATGTGGCGAGGAAGGGCACGATCTTTATGAATGCACGGCAGGTGTAGAGCGCGCCCTTGCATATAAGAAGTACAAGTAGGGAGTTCCTTTCTCCCAGCTATATGAAGAGATAAAGAGCGTTTCTACCCTTTCTACGACAGTACCACAACCGGTCTCTCCCTCTGCAAGAGAAGAAATAGCCGAGTTGAAATCCATTATGATGAGTATGTCACAGAAATCTGAAACGGTTATATCGGAATTGAAAGAACAAGTCGCGCAGTTGACACACGCGACGGATCAAGCCAAGTTTCTTCCAATTTGCGATCCAGTCAGTGCAACGAACTTTCAAAATGACCCTCCTCATGAAGAAGACGAGACTTTGGCAGCTAATGATGACTCAGATGATGATCTAGACGAGTTTTTGCAGGAAATACTTGCTGCGTGTGCAGTAACCACTCGATCGAGCAACTCATCTACTCGATCGAGCGGTTCTGATCATCCAGTCACCCGATCGAGTGACAATGGCGGTCGATCGAGAAGTGCAGAATTCCAAAATGGTCGATCGAGCGATAGTGTTACTCGATCGAGGAACTCAGCTGAAGACATCACTCGATCGAGTGAAGAACATGGTCGATCAAGTGATCAAAGTACTCGATCCAGTGCATTAAGTGGCGGAAATCTTAATTCAGTATCTAATACCGCCACCGTGTCATCTTCCCCTGCTGTGGAGACGTCACGCATTGATAAGGGTAAAGGAAAGGTTGCGGGATCACTCATCGCTACCAGGGTACCCTTCCCAAGTCGTCTGAAGGACGCAAGGATCGAGCAACAGTACGGTAAGTTTGTGGACATCGTGAAGAACCTTCAGGTAACTGTCCCTTTTTCTGAACTTGTTACTCAGGTACCCACTTACGCTAAGTTTATGAAAGATATTGTGACGCGTAAGAGAAATTTGAGTGAATTTGAGACGATTTCATTTATGGAAGAGTCTAGTAACCTGCTGTTAAATAAGGCCCCTCCAAAAATGAAAGACCCGGGCAGCTTTTCTATTACCTGTGTCATAGGCAATATGGTTATTGATAAGGCCCCTACGTGATTTAGGTGCCAGTGTCGGTGTCATGCCCCTTCCGTCTGCAAGGCGAAGATGAGTCATTTCAAAGTGACTAACATTACCCTACAGATGGCTGATAGATCTGTTAGGAGACCTTTAGGTGTCTTGGAGGATGTGCCTGTGAAAATAGGCAAGCTTTACATCCCAGTAGATTTCATTATTTTGGATATAGCTGAGGACACCCGGACCCAAATTATCTTAGGAAGACCATTCCTTTGTACAGCTGGGGCCGTTATTGATGTCGACAAGGGCGTCGACTCTTGCGATGGGGATGACGCTATCACATTTAGTTTGCCCAGTACTTTAGCCCACCCAATGATAGAGGACACTTGCTATTCGGTCGATATCATTGATGAGTCTATTTATGACTTCTGGTCGGGTTCTTTTATGAAGGACCCACTAGAAGCTCTTATGCTCTTTGATGAGTGTGCAGATAGCCCAGACGACGATGACGCTGCGTTGGATTTGCTTGTTGATGATTTAGATGAGCATGAGGGAGAGCAGGTGGAACAAATGATTAGCACACTTTACTCCATTGAGGTAAAGGTACCGAAACGTAAGCCTCTCCCTTTTCATCTTAAATATGCTTTTCTAGACGATACAGAGCAGTATCCAGTCATTGTTAGTGCTAAGCTTAGTGATGATCAGCTGACCTCCTTGTTAGTTGTACTTAAGAAAAACAGGAAAGCAATGGGCTATTCATTGGACGATATCACGGGGATCAGTCCCGATATTTGTATGCACAGGATAGAGCTGGAGGAGGATCACAAACCTTGCGAGACAGGTCGGCGCCGAATTTGAACCGAAGAAGATGCGAGGATGTTGTGATGGGTGATGGCCGAGGTAATGAAGCTGCTTTGGATGCAAGTATTATTTATTCCGTAGGTAATTCTAGATGGGTAAGCCAAAGACGGGTAGTCCCGAAGAAAGGAGGGACAAGCGTAGTTAAGAATGAGAAGAATGAATTAATACCTACCCGAGTAGTGACTGGTTGGCGGATGTGCATAGACTACAGACAGCTGAATGCCGCCACTAAGAAAGATCACTTTCCCCTTCCTTTTATTGATCAAATGGTAGAAAGGTTAGCTTCTCATAAGTTTTTCTGCTATTTAGATGGGTATTCAGGGTTCTTTCAGATCCCTATCCACCGCACGATCGAGGCCAAGACTACATTTACCCGTCCTAAGGGCGTTTTTGCGTATCGAATGCCTTTTGGTTTGTGCAATGCCCCTGCCACCTTCCAAAGGTGTATGATGGGGATATTTTCAGAGTATATTGAGTCTATCATGGAAGTTTTTATGGACGATTTCAGTGTTTATGGAAGTGATTTTTCTAACTGTCTGTCTAACCTTGAGAAAGTGTTGCAGCGCTGTATTGAGGTTAACCTTGTGCTGAATTGGGAGAAGTGCCACTTCATGGTCAACGAGGGAGTTGTCTTAGGGCACTTGGTTTCTGATAGGGGAATAGAAGTTGACAAAGCAAAGGTGGAAGTGATTCAGCAATTACCACCTCCTGTTAATGTTAAGGGGGTGAGGAGCTTCTTTGGTCACGCCGGTTTTTATCGCCGGTTTATCAAGGATTTCTCCAAAATTGCTAAACCACTCACACAGCTGTTGCTCAAGGATGCCCCTTTTGTGTTTACTGATGTGTGTCTTTTTGCTTTTAACAGGTTAAAGCAGGCCTTAATCTCCGCACCGATCATACAGCCTCCCAACTGGGACTTGCCGTTTGAGATCATGTGCGACGCGAGCGACTATGCACTAGGAGCGGTGCTTGGCCAGAGGAAAGACAAAGCCTTGAATGCTATCTACTATGCGAGCCGAACTCTGGATGAGGCTCAAGTGAAGTACACTACCATCGAGAAGGAGAGTGTTAGAATTTGTAGTTTATGCCTTAGAGAAGTTTCGTACTTATTTAGTTGTGTCAGAAGTCACTGTTTTTACTGACCATGCAGCTTTGAGGCATCTCCTCGCTAAGAAGGAGGCAAAACCACGGCTACTGAGATGGATACTCCTCCTTCAGGAGTTTGATTTGCAGATTAAGGACAAGAAAGGAGCTGAGAACGTTGTAGCTGATCACTTGTCGCGACTGATACGACAAGAAGGGGAAGATTCTCTACCTATTGATGATTCTTTTCCTGACGATACTTTAATTGCTGTTATATCGTCTATTGTTGACCAAGAACCTTGGTATGCAGATATAGCTAACTTCGTTGTCGTGGCAAGTGCCGCCCGACCTTTCTCATCCAGAAAAGAAGCGTTTTCGTATAACGCTAAAGATTTCCAGGATGACCCTTACTTGTTTAAGGAATGTGCAGACGGTCTCTACAGACGGTGTATTCCGCAGTGGGAGACCAAAATAGTCCTGGAAGGCTGTCACTCCTCTTCGTATGGTGGTCACCACGGTCCATCGCGCACCGTGGCTAAGGTACTTGATCTGGTTTTTATTGGCCCTCTTTATTTTGCCGACGCCAAGTATTTTGTTTCAAAGCATGTGATGCTTGCCAACGATCGGGGAACATTTCGAAGAGACATGAGATGCCACAAAACGGCATCCTAGAGGTTGAGGTTTTCGATGTCTGGGGCATTGATTTCCAAGGACCGTTCCGTCCCAAATAAAAGGTAATGGTACATCTTAGTAGTCGTAGACTATGTGTCAAAATGGGTTGAGGCAATTGCTTCACCTCATTGTGATGGTAAGACCGTGATAAAAATGTTCAAAAAGATCATATTCCCCCGTTTTGGTGTCCCTAGGGTCGTCATTAGTGATGGGGGATGCATTTTAAGGAAAAGAAACTCACTTCCATCTTTCTAGAGTTGGTGTCCAACACGGCGTGGTTTGGGGTATCATCCCCAAACTAGTGGTCGTAGAGGTCTTTAATCGTGAGTTGAAAGAGATCTTGTCTAAAGTAGTTTCTAAATCACACGGAAAGACTCGGAGTCTTAAGCTAGATGACACATTATGGGCTTATAGAACTGCCTTTAAGACACCAATTGGTGTATCACCTTATAGGTTAGTTTATGGGAAATCGTGTCACTTACCTGTTGAGCTGGAATGTAAGGCCTGGTGGGCAATCCGTGAGCTTAATTATGATCCTAAATTGTGTGGTCAGAATCGTCTTTTGCAGCTAGATGAATTAGAGGAGTTTAGGCTTAATGCCTATGATAACTCGCGCATTTACAAGGAAAAGACGAAGAGATGGCATAACAAGAGAATCCTACCTCGGGAGTTTCATGTGGGGCGAGAAGGTGTTCTTTGTTTAATGCCCGGTTGAGACTATTTCTGGCAAGTGAAGTCCAGGTGGAGTGGTCCATACACGGTGGAGGTTGTTACCAAATTTGGATCCGTGGAACTTGAAGACTCCGAGGGTCACAGATTCAAGGTGAATGGCCAATAAGTGAAGCATTACCATGAGGCGAGTGAAGCGGACAACCGCGTTGAAGTCTTGCGCTTCGACGAGCTCGACGCGCCAGTTACTTGATACCAGGAAGGTCGTGCGGGACCTCTTAAACCAGCGCTCTCCGGGAGGCGGCGGACGGATAGTTTTATTTGTACTTTTGTTGAACTATTTGTTTTTCTTTAGCTTTACGTTAAACATTAGACGCTGTTTTATGAACATTTTTTGTGCTTTCCTTGCTTTTATGCGTCTTTTGCAGGTTAAAGTACTCGATCGAATGCTTTTGTGTTCGATCGAGCACTTTCTGATGCAGCTGTTGCTCGATCGAGTGATGTGCTCCTCGATCGACCAGATCCCAACCCGTGCTTACTCGATCGAGCCCTTCCAATACACTGGTTCACTCGATCGAGCTGTTCCAGGCGCTCGATCGAGTAGTTATGACCTCCAGCTGCTGTTTTACGTCTACAAAGCCACTGTTTGACTTTCTTTGACCTCCCATGTTCATGGTCGGTTTGGGGAGGTCCCGCTACATGACGTTTTGTAAGTTTTCCAACTCTACTTCTCCTTTTCTTTTCAGTTTGCATTTCTTTCCCTATTTTTGGTACAATGAGGGCATTGTACGGTTTGGTTTGGGGAGGTATGCATCCATATCTGTGTCTGCATGTTTCTTGCATTTTTGCTTGCACGTTTATTTATTACCGCATGCATTGTTGTTTTAATTAATTCCAAAAAATCATATAAAAATCATAAAATTCAAAAATTTTCAAAATTTTCATGTTTAAATTGAGTCGGAACGTTTGAACATTGACGCTACTTCGAATCCTTACTTGAGCCTGGCATATTCTTGACATTTAGCTGGCATGATTATGTGCATAATCTACGAGTTTTTGTTTCTCTCTTATCTGAACGAATAGACTTGATTCTTTATGTCGGCAAGCTACATTACATTCTGAGGTTAGAGCTTATTAAACTGGTGACATTCATGACCGGTTTCATTTAGGATGTGAGTAGTACTCTCTTTAAGACATGTAACATCAATTTGCATAAGCATGAGTCTAGTCTTCTTAATACCTGTATGCATTCGGTCTGTGGTTGGTGACACGCGTTAGGAGAGGCAATTCCCTTTATTTCATTCTACCCATGAGCCTCACATAGCCAAATTGCCCTTTTTGTCCTACCAACTACTTTCTATAATACTTCATACCCTAGCTGAGCTAGTAACGAGTAGTTCTTGGAATGTTTTATTGCAATATGGTTATTTCATCTGATTTCAGAAGATGGTGGAAGAATTGAAGGGAAAGAAAGAAAAAAATGTGTTGAATTGTTGAAAAAAAATGGAACGAAAAAAAAAAACGAAAAAAAAGAAGCGAAAAGAAAAAGAAAAGAAAGAAAAATCATGAAAAAAAGAGAATGAGAATGTATGATGTTTCACACTCCCATGCCTTATTTATATTTTATGGGGAGTTGACGACTTTTGGTGTTTTGTGAGTTTAGTGCATAATTTTGCACCGTTTCATCTTGCTGTTATGAGTACGAAGTCGGGATGCAGTCTATATTTGGATCCGTTGTTGCTAGCCTGGCTATTAACCCCACATATCCAAATTCATTTTAGCCCCTTCTTACCCATTACCTCACTAACCCAAATGTAAGTCCTCGGCACGTGTCTTGGTCATTAGTATGGTTGGAATGCATATGTACGGTTGTAGAGACTTTATTCATGTTAACTGCATGCATGTTCTTATAGGTCGAGTTAGGTGAGTGTCTGATTCTTTCCTATCTTTCACGTTTATACTCACCTGTGCCTGTTTTTGAGTGACGAGCGACCCGTGAGAGTCCGACATCTTTGAGTCTTGCAAGGTCGACGGTTTGATAAGCTTGAAACATTAATTTAACTCGTTTGCACTTTTCGATTTGCCACTTTGTCATTTTGTTGCATTAAATTGGTTCTAGTGGATGATTTGTAGCTGATGCGTTGGTCCCGTTCTATTGTTCACCCTTAGTTGCATTCATATATGATTGGGGACAAGCAAAGGTTTGGTTTGGGGATATTTGATGCGTGTCTTTTATATAAGGTTTTCACCTCATTTTTACACGCATTTCTGTGCTTTTTATGTAGCATCTGGCTACAAATACCCCCGAATATTCTACTTTGGTCCGTTTATTGTAATTTGCAGGAATTGACCGAGGAGGAGCTAAATCGAGCCTTAATTGTCCCAATTGTACGCATTCATGGGAAATAAGGAGCCGGAGCTTAGAAATCTTACACTTGGAGGACGCATGAGCTGAGTTCGGAAGAAATTCAAGTCCCGACGCGCCTATATAGCTCGATCGAGTGCTTCTCGCTCGATCGAATGCTTTACACACTCAAGATTGGTCGATCGACCAGTTTAAGGAGTCGATCGAGGAAGTTCGCAGCGAGTGCTCGATCGAGAGGTTGTTCTAGCTCGATCGAGTGATTTGTGTTCGATCGAGTACGCTTTCTACTCGATCGAGGGGTTTTCGCGTGCTTTTGGTTTATTTCCGCCTAATCTTTTATGGGCTTTTGTAATCAGTCCATAGATTAGGTTTAGGACGATTTTTCAGTATAAGACTGAGGAGAACATCACGCTACTGCTATCACCTCACTACGTACATTTCGACTGCTACTTCTGTCACTGTTCTTTGGATTTCTATTCTCTACTTGCTACTCGGATTCGGTATTATCAATCTAGTTTATTTCTTAATCGTATTTACTGCTTTTAAATCCTTTTCCTCTTTGCTTTATAATTGTTCAATCAATCTCTTAATAGTTTGTTCATCATGCTTAGTTTTAATTATTTGGTTATTGTAATTGTTAATCCGACGATTATGAGTAGCTAATTTCCCTATGCTAAGACTATAGGAGATCCATGATTTGAAGGGAGAGTAATCGATTTACTAGGTTAATACCAGTACCGTCTTTGTTGTTTAAATGCTACAAATAATTGTAATTGCCTAATTGAGTCGACGCAATTAGACCCTTATTCTTAGTGGACCTTGACCTGGACCGAAAGGTTGGAAGAGGCAGACTAGTAGCGAACAATAGAGTATTGCAGCGAGGGCGAAAGTTAAACTGTTTACACTTTAGGGTGAATCAAGGACCGAAAGGTGACGTTCACTACCCCTTAGACCGCACTGCGTTGATCTGGGACCTAGATTACTCGACCAGATGATTATGGTGAACCGTTTGTCTTAGCTATTCTCTTTTATCTGTTAAACTCCTTCTTTTCATTTCTCTTCCCTTACTCTCTTAGTTTAGAAATCACATTTTGTAAACCCCCAAATTGGTTACTTAGACGAACTTAAATTCAGTCGACAAATTCCTACCTCTCTGTGGATTCGACCCGACTTCCCTAGCTATATTAGTTAGTTAGAACCAGTTGGTTATTTTTGACAGGTACGCGACAGACGTGTCAGAATGCTAGGGCCAAAGAATTCCAGTCAGTGATCCCATTAGCAGTTCGATCCAGGTCTCTGTACCACTCCCTTGTAGCATCACGAAGAGAGAATATAAACATAGTTTCCTTCACCTGGTCCTGGGTCACACCGGTTGGTGGGGGTATGGAACAACAATAATCGATGAATGTCTCCATGTGCTTAGCTGCATCTTCATTTGCAGCTCCCCCGAATTGGTTCCTTTCAACCAAGTTAATATAAGAAGGCTTCGACTCGAATTTTCTGTCCTCCCCTGGTAATGCGAATCCCTTATAAAGATTCGCAGTGTCATTAAACTCCGAGTGATCAAGCTATACTTGCTTCTTCAGCCATGACTGGAAAATCTGGAGATGTGACAGTCTCAGCTGAAGAAGTGGAAACAGGAGATGAATGTGGATCCTCCTCAAATAGCTCGTTCTCCTAGTAACTAGACAGAGTACTCAGATCTTCCTCTGTCGGCAATACTCTAGATGATCGTCTCAACTCACGCAAAGTCTTCTCAATCTCGGGATTGAACGGTAGTAATTCACCACCCTGTGACCTGCGCATAAGAAGAAACTACAAATAGAATATAAGAATAGTTTAAGGAACATATGTCCCTTAAACTAAGAAAAGACTAAAATAGAAACAACTAAAAATTTTAAACAGTTGCCTCCTCGGCAACGACGCCAAAATTTGATGCCCGTCGTTGTGTGCACCAAAGATAAAATTTATAATACCTATTAAAACTAACAGAAGCTAGTGGTAACAGGGTCGAACCACAGGCAGGCGGTGCAATTATTAGTTGTCTAATTTTAAGTCCAAGGTAACAAATGTGGGGGTTTGATTTGATTTAGTCTATAACTAAAGACAATAAAAGACAATAAACTAAATAAACGGAAAAAACAAATATTAAAAGGGTGCTAAGATGGTCGGTTCACTGTAGTTTCGGCGGCAGTATACTAGGTAGGTCTAAAACAAACACGTGAGACTGGAAAATATCCTCTCGGTCCATTCTTACAGGTAGCATCTTTCGATCTCGCTACAGGTCCCTAATATCGCTAATACTAACTTCCATCCTGAAAAGTAACTAAAAAGGCTAAATTAACTCATCTCTCGATCTTATTAGTTTAGTCGTCTTAATTAGGTAGGCTATCTCCCTTCCCTATCTTTCGATCTTTATTGGGTCGGTCAAATCCTAGACATTCAACTAGTCGCGTGCACTCGATTCGTCAAGACATAGCAATTAAATTAATTAAAACGAAGTAAAGCTCACGTGGCCAGTCGATCGACCAGAGAACCCAGTCGATCGATCATGGCGCGATTTAGGTCGTGCTATTCTAATGCCGCCTACACTATAGATTCCCTAGATCCTAGCACAAGGCATTTAGCTACTCATACTCATGATAAAAACAACAATAAACTTAACAATTAAAACATTCGAATTCATACTTGAATTGATTAAACGAACGATTAACATGAAACGATAAATTGGCTTCGGGAGATCTAACCTAGCAATCCTATACTACGAATGAAAGCAACAAACTGAATAATAAAACAGAAGAATACCGTGTAGAGGAATTGCAGAAGAAAGATAAAAAAACGAATGCGAAAGCAAACTTTTTTTACGGAAAATAATCTAAACTAATGTATATGTCGAATTTGATAATAAAACTGAATTAAAGCTTGATAATTATTTTGAAAACCTAAGCTACGTTATATAGGAATATACGTAACACTTATTCCTGAAAACCTAACTACTATGGGCTTCTTAATTCTCGTTCTATTAATTCACGTCAGAATTAGCGGCTTGGTCGATCGACCATGCAAGGCAGTCGATCGACTGCTCTTTGCTGAACAGTAGCTACCGGAACTCGTGGGTTGGTCGATCGACCATGGAGGCCAGTCGATGGACTGCTTTAGCTGATAGTCCGCTTCTAATTCTTCATAAAATTATCTTTCAGGCCTCGAAATGCGCACCAATCTCGTTCCTTAAGTAAATACTTTACATCAAATGCAATGCAAGGTACTCGGGGACGGATTTAGCTCAATATATACTCATTTCCGCATAAATCTGCAATATTACATAAAAATTTGAAAGTAGACGAAATGGGGCAAATAGTAGCTTTAAACTACATAATTGAGCTCTGAAATGCGTGTAAAATGAGGTGTAAAACATCATATAAATGACACGCATCATCTACTATGAAGGAGCTCATGTTGGGGTAATAGAGGCTTTGGACCTCTTTGCCATTGATTCTTCTTGCTGATGAAGAATTACGGTCGTGCGGGACCGCAAAAATCAGCGCTACCGAGAGGCAGCTCGGATATTGTAACTTATTAATTTGTAATTAGGATTTCAATTTAAGTATTGTCTTTAATTTTACGTTTTCTTTGAACTTTGAGAGACAAGGGGAGGGAACTTGATATGCTTTCAAGTAATTTCTGCAGGATTTGACGGAATTTGAAGTTAAGAGTAACAAATGACGAAAGAAGACGCCAACAACAACTTCCTCGATCGAGTCAGGGTGGGGCTCGATCGAGGAAGCTCGTGCTCGATCGAGTCAGAGTGGGGCTCGATCGAGGAACCTAGCCATGAATTAAAATCAAGTTAAAACGATAGTTGGCCTATTCTGATTTTGGTTCCTCGATCGAGCCAGTCCGGGCTCGATCGAGGATCCTTCTTGAACCCGGTTCCGCGCTTTTCAAAACCCGGTTTAATGCTTTAATTGTTATTACTTTTTCCAATTTCTTTCTTCTATTTCGTCATTGTTGCTGCATTATTCCGCCTCTATTGCTCTTTCTCTATTCATTCATCATCAATCCTCATTAAATCTCTCATAAAACTTGGGTTTCTTTGCTTATTAAGTGTTTGCATCAATCTCTTGTGCTTCTTTTTGCAATTTCATTGCTATATTTGCTAAAGTAAGTCCCGATTTGTTCTCTTTTGTCCCGGAAAAATCTGAAATTTCTTGCTTGAAACTTGAGTTTATTGTATTTAATCTTCCATTGCTAGTATACAATTGCTATTTCCTTGCTTTTTAGCTCTCTACTTGTGAAATGCCTAATTTGCTAATTTGGGAATTAGGGTTCTTCAAAATCCGGGTTGAATTTATGCATTAAATTGGTTAGAAATTGTGTTCTTATGCTTGAAATCTTCATTATTTGATATATAATCATGATCCCCTAACTTTTTGGATGGTTTAATTGTGATTTTGAGTCTTAAAAATTGATTTTTTGACCCGTATTTGCCAAAAAAAGGGGATTGTTTTTGTCTTATGGTTGGGGTATGCTTGTATACTTGCTTATTTTGCATAAAATGTCATCTACTAGGCAAGAAAACAAGAGGTCTTGGGAGAAGAGCGCTCCCGTTCGACAACCCGAGGTGATACCCGAGGTAGTGGAGTCTTCCGAGGAGGAGGACCTATCTCCTTTTGATGATTACCCTTTTTTTGAGTTCCGTGACAAGGAACAAAGGGACGGGTTTGAATTTTTGATGACAAAATCCATGAGTGCTACTAGATGTGTGGATAGGAAAATTCTACGAACCTTGAAGATTGATGATACTATGTTAGGCATGTTCGTTGAAATTGGTTTACAGGGTCTTTTTCTGCTTCATGAGTTGTCTTACCCTGCTCTAACCCTTGAGTTTTTAAGCTCATATGCCTACTTCCCCAGTGACCACCTTATTCGGTTTAGGTTGCTCAATGTGGAACGGTCTTTGACTTTTGACCGTCTTTCAGAAATTCTGGGGATTGATAAACACACTGATGGTGATTTATATAATGCGAGTGGAATGTCTGCAGTCCGATATTTTCCCTTGTTTACTGGCTATGCGGATGCAGGTGTTAGTAGCATGTCTTTATTGGATGTCCAACATGTCTGTCTTAGATTGTTTCTGCGGTATTTGAGTTACTTACTCTACGGGAGGCACGAAAAGAGTAAGGCCTCCACCATTGAGGTCTTAATTCTTGCTAGTTACCTGAACCCTTTTCGGGAGAGGACATTCCAGTTTTCTCCCCCTGCTCTTGTGTGCTCTGCCTTTGACCGTATGATCGGAAGATATGGGGACTTAGATTGTGGTGCCATCATCATTAGGATTGCTCAGGATGTATGTGATTTTCAGGGAGATGACCCTTACGAGCCCATGGACGACCATGAGCCCCTTGCTGATGATGACCATTTTCGTTATGACATCTCTTATATAGACATTAGGAATGGGAAGGACCATTACTGGAAGGTCCAGGGTGAGTTTTATATGCTTTTGTCGTGTGATCGTTTGCCGGCTGTGGACCCTCTTGAGGAGAGTACAGCTAGGGAGAGACCCTCACCTGTTACTTATCTGATTCCTCAGGACCTCTTGGTCACTTTTTCCCGTTCCAGCAATACTACTACTACTGGTGGGCGTCGGAGACGTCGACAGCCTGCCACCCACTTGCCTGGCTCTTTCCAACCTACTCCTCCTCCTCCTCCATCTCCTACAGATTATCCTACTCAGGGTTATCATTTTGACCCAATTATTGCACGAGAGGTGAGGTTACATGAGGGCATCAACACCGCCTTGACTGAGCGGCGCATGTGGGAACAGATGGAGGCTATGACTCTTGCTTCGGGGGGCCAGTATACGGGTGTGACTTCTAGCTAATACACCACTTCCGGTGATGATAGCCGAGTTTTCCACCTCTATGGAGTGACGCCTACTGAGTTTGGACAGTTTAGTACTGATTATGGTGCCTTGGGTCGTCCTTTCTACACTACAGTCTGTCCCCATCAGCCTTTTTCTGTCTTTCTTGAAGATGTTGGTGTCCCTTTATCACAGCGGAGACAGTTCGGTCAGTTTGGAGCTTCTACTTCTGCTGCAGCAGCTTTCCCAGGGGGTGGCCGTTCTAGTGGCCGTTCTCGAGGCCGTGGTAAACATGGTGGCCGTCTTAAAGGCGGTGACACCCCTGATCCTGACCCTGAGCTACTATCTTTGTATGCTGAGATTGATGATTTTGATGAGGATGCCCTTGATGATGATGGTGCTCAGTAGTGACAGCTGGTCACTACACCCCTCTTTTTCCAGGTGGTTTGGGGGAGGCTACTGCATTACAGCTGGTATTATCTTTCCTGTTTTTTTGTTTTATTGCATTTCTTATTTTCCCCTCTTTCCTTTGTTAGTTGTGTCCCATAGGTTCTTTGGATTTTGTGTGTATTTGCTATCTTTGAGGCGTCACAATGAGGACACTGTGACATTTAGGTTTGGGGGAGTGTGTTTATTTCTGTTGTGTGTTTTATTTATTGTTGTGTGTGAAAAATTCAAAAAAATAAATAAATTGAAAAATCTATAAAATACAAAAACATGTTTTATTTATTTTGAGTCGAGTCGTGGTGAATTGTGTAGCAATGATGATAATTTGCTTTGTCTTTGCATTTGAGTCCCATTTAGTTATCCATGTACATTGTTTTGACCTGTTAGCTATGATGAACAAAGCTCTTTACTCAAGTCTTGACCGTCACAATATGTCTTATGCCGAGTAGATTTGACTTTATTTTGTTGGTAACAACTTAAATTTCTGAGGTCTTTAGAGCTTCCTAAGCCGGGAACATTAATAAACCGGTCTCATTGTTATTTAGGCTGAAGAGTGTGGTCTCCTTGTGGAATATGTAATATCAAACTGCATCAGTGTGACATTAGTTTCTTAGCTTTTGCGCTTTCATATGATTGATTACATGAGGAAAGGCGGTTCTTATTGTTCAAATATGCCATACATTACCCAGTTTTTGTTAACCCGTTTGAACCATGTAGCCATTTTATGCCCTATTTCTTAGCTACATTCCATAATTTGCCTACCTTTTCGGGACAGTCGCAGTTGCCTGAGTCTTTATTGTTATAGCTGCTTTGGTTGGGTTGAGACTTTTATTGTCATGTGGGTAGTAGCTATCTTTTTGTAGCAATTGTGTGACCTCCTATGTTGAAAAAGAAAATATTATGAAGCAATGAAAAAAAAAGAAAAAAAAAAAGAAGAAAAATTTCGAAAAAGCACAAGAAAAAAAAAAGAAAAAAAAAGAAAAGGAAAATGCTTGTTTCATTAAGTTTTGTTAGGAGGTCGTGAGTGGTAATTACTGGAGTCTAATGCACATTTGGAGAGCGTTTCATTCTCTCATATTTTGTCAAAGTTGAAATAATTTCTCCAGTTGGATGATTGTTCTATTTATTATTAGATTTGGCTATTGGTTTAGCGCTGCGACTACCGTCTTAGCCTCACATACCCATACGTGCTTTTGCACAAGCCACTTCTATACCCATTCCACTTTACCACCATTCTGTCCTTGATACATGTACTCGGTCTATTTTGTGAATGCGCACTAGTTGGAGAATCTTCTATCACATTAGATTGCATGCATATTTCATAAGTTGAGTGAGTGTCTTTATTCTTTCTATCTTACATATATCTCACCCCTTATGAGTGCATGAGTGAAACCGCGAGAATCCAACAAAATTGTCTTGCAAGGTTGAAAAGCATTTGGCTGAGTCTCGGTATCATGTCACATCTTGAGTAGGAGTTGCGTTAGTCTATTACCCGTGTCTTTAAATTTGTTTTATTGGCACAATCCTTGGTCATTACTTTGTTATAGATATGGATAGCTGGGATTTTATGTGCCTAAACATTTGCTTTGAGTTATTCATTCACCATATGTTTGCTGTCTTTTTTTTGGTCTGATTGTTTTGTTTGAGGACAAGCAAAGGGTTGGTTTGGAGGAGTTTGATGTATCACTTTTATATATACTTTTATAGCTCCTTTCATACCACTTTATATACCATTTTCGTGCCTTTATATCATTTATATGCCTTATTTCAATGAATTGTCGATACTGCCGCTATTTTGTGTTTCAATGCAGAAATTACGCATTAAGAGGATAATCAAGCTAGGATGAGCGTAGCGGGAATGGCATAGTATAATACACGAAGCATGGCACGAGGAACGAGGAAGCATGAAGGCTAGAAGTGAAGGAAACGAAGAAACAGCCTGTGAAGCTGGTTCCTCGATCGAGTCAGGGAGGGCTCGATCGAGCAGCCGTCCTCGATCGAGTCACCTCAGGCGCGATCGATGAACCTTTCTGGCAGACTATTTTCCGGATTTTCCTAAAACAGTTATCTTTTGTTATAAATTAGAAACCCTAATCTTTCCTTGCTACGGTACTAATCTTTCTTCAATAATTAATCGTTCGTTGTTTTATGTTAATCGATTATTGTTCTTATTTTATATTTTCAATTATGTCTTCATCAATTATTGTTGTTATTGTTATCATCATGAGTAGCTAATTTCCTCATCTAGGATGAAGGGGATCTAGATTAATTAAAAGGGAAATTGATTAATTGCTAGTGAAATCGCATAAGTTGTTGTTTGATTATTGTTTTTCTTCTAGTTAATTAACTTAGGCCTGAGTTATTAATTAGTGTAGCGAATTAATCCTTTCGCCGACCGGGTTAGAATTAATATAGGCTGCGATAATCAAATAGTTGTATCTAATTATAGCGACCGCATGTTAGAATCGATCTAAAGAGCATAATTGAGTCGACCGATCTTATGACCTTAAACAGCTTGGTAGATCTAGCAATTGATTAATAAACCTCATATAATTGACCTAGTGAACCGGAAATCCTAGACTTTTAATATTATTGTTTAAACTCATTTTAATTACCTGCAATTAGTTTGTTAGAAAACAATCAAAACAAACCCCCAGAAAACGGTTACCTTTTAGACAATTTAAATATTTACAGACTTAGCTATTACCGCCTCCATGTGGATTCGATACCTGTTTTACTGCTAGCTATTCTTGTTAGTCCTGAGATAGTTTTTATTTTGATATTGGTGATACGACTTTAGCCTTATCAGTAGGAGTACAAGCTTTCCAAGGATTATCAACACGGTGGTGATAGGTGACCTTATGTGAGGTATATTGGTGTGTAAAGTAAGGCTGGCCAGAGAGGGTTGCTCTAAATATGGGTTTACAGCGGGTGGTCATGGAGTTTCTTGTGGGTCTTTTAATGGGGTTATGATGTTATGTTTGGTTTGAAATTTGGTTTGTTGGTAAAGAAGAGTGCAAGGTAGGTCGTAGTTGTGTTGTTTATGGTGGTTGTTGGTTGCAAGTGATGGTTCGAGAGGAGTAAATTGACCCACGTAAAAGTCCTACTTTGGCTCTATTCTGATTTGTTTTTACCTCCAATTCACTCCTCTTGAACCATTACTTCCAACCAACATTCACAACAAACAACATAACCACGACCTACTTTGCACTCCCCTCTACCTACTTACCAAGTTTCAGACCAAACAAAGCATCACAACCCCATTAAAAAACCCACAAGAAACCTCTGATCACCCGCTGTAAACCCAGACTTACAACCCTTTCTCTAACCAACTTTACTTTATACACTAATCGACCTCACATAAGGCCATCTTTGACCATCGTATTGACAATTCTTGGAAAGCATATACTCCCACCTTTCCAACGAGTCTAAGAACACCTCAAACCGACCTCATTTGTTATCTCAAATATAGACTGGAAGTCACCCTATTGCAAGTGGTCAGGAAGTTGTCAAAAATTTAGATTGTTTTTCACATACTCCCTTCGTCCGATGATTGTTTTTCACATACTCCCTTCGTCCGATGATTTATTTGCCTTTGAACTTGGCAAAAATACCAAGGGATGAGGAAGGTTCAAATTATTAGATGACATAGACTAAATTGAGTGTGAAAGATAAAATTAATGGGATATGTAAACAAATGATCGGACGAAGGTAGTAATTTTTACCAGAAAAAGGAACATACATCGGATGTACTACAACTAACTTTTTTGTTTTTTGAGCATATATGTAATTTTTTTTTAGCTTATTACCTTAGACTTTATTTATTTTTGAGCATGTGAATTTTTTTGAGCATAATAAAGTTTATAAGTTAGTTTTTAATATTTTTTCCGTCAAAACTCAAATTTCACTAAACTTATATGTAATGTTTTTGAGTTTTATTGGATTTTTTTAGAGATTAATGTTTAAGTGAATAAGCTCAGAAACTTTATATTGAAACTCATAAACTTTAAAACAAAACTCAAAACTTTATTATAATGCGCAGAAATTATAGAATTGGAGGTAGTCAATGTTGGCAGGATCGGGATTCTACTTTGGATCGATGGGGAGGGTAGGATCGAATCGGTAGAATCGCAAGATTCTACAAACTCACTAAATATAAATTTTTATTTGGTAAAAACATATAATTGAAAATCAAAACACTTATTTATTAATATTTATTCAGAAAATATTGTTAATTAATGATTTTAGTATCGTTGTATGAAAACCTTACACAAAATTTGGGTTTTACGGTATCATTATATAAAAATATATATTAATTTTTTCTATTATGGAATCGGATCGTAGGATCGTAAAATCGTAGGATCGTATTATGATCCCATCTCTAGAAATTTTCAAATTAATAGGATCGTTAGATTCTACAACTACGATAGAATCGTAGGATCCAGGATCGGTCAAGCATTTTTGGATCGTAAAATCGTAGAATCGTTGGATCGAATCGCGATTCTGACAACGGTAGTACATCAGATGTATAATCCTCTTACTGATTTTTTACCTATTCATGATCAAACTTTCGATGTTGAAAATTTAAATGAAAAGTCTTTGTGAGATGATTGGAGTTTAAGATAGTATACATCGAAAATAGTATAATGTTGTAACTATAAAATTATGTATGCTCCGATACTAATTTGTGTGTATTGAACATATATGCCGGTTTAATTTTACAAGGGTCTTAAACTAATTAATTACTCGTAAGTTTTTTTATTAGCTTTTGATTGGCTGTTGAGTTTCTATATGTTGACCTCTCCATGTTTCTTATTCTATTTAATTACTCTTTCTCCTTAACTCAATTCATATTCATATCTCATATTCCTATTTTAATTACTTAGGTTAAAATATAAGTTAAAATATCACAATTAACATAAAATGTTGCAATTTACAAATATTCAACGAGTCTAACATTTCAAATATCTTTAATATAATTCTAATAAAATACGGTTGTTTACTATCTGATATTCAAATTTAATATTTATATTGAACACTTAATCACGCTCAATTATATGTTCATATATCTAATGATAGCGCATGTTATTATAGGATCACATTTTTTGCACTGGTATAAAACTAATAAGTGAAAAAGACGTGTATTTATATTTATATATATACTCCGTATTAAAAAAAAAACAAAAATGCACAAAATATCTAGGAGGTGACCGAATACACAAGTTACTAGTTAACCACTTAACCCTAAAAAAATATCTCCTCCACAAAAGAGTAACTCCGTAGTTTAAAGTGTGAGTCTTTGCTTTCCAAACCACACATCCTCTCCTCATTTCCCATAAACCCTAATTTGTTCCATTTAGGGTTTAACATCCAACAATCAACAGCACAAAAATGGCGTCTTCAATCCTCATACGAAGACAACTAGCCCCAACATCCATGGCGGCCAAGCGTGCTCTCTACGCCCTAGCTTCCACCATCCTCACCACACCTACACCCGCCACCACCACCACCGCCGCCTATTCCACCACCGCTGCCATTAATAAAAAAGTCGTTGTATCGCAGTACAGATCTCCGACTCGTCTGATTTTCACGTCATCGTACGGATCTCAGCCCGCTGCGCAATATTCCGACGATGATAAAGCCGGTGATGAGGGTCTCGATATTTCTAAGCTTAATTTACATGAAGATGTTTCATCTTGTTTGATTAAGAGAGGAATCACTAAACTCTTCCCTATTCAGGTTTTCCCCCTTTCCTTGTTTTCATTCATTTTTTCATTTTTAATATTTATTTATAGTCCCTGTTACCTCTTTCGTTTTTGGGTGTCTCAATCAAGTGCTTACCTTTCTATATTGGAAATGTTTTTAATGAATTAATCCCACACTCAATTTAGTCCACTTGTTATTGACCGTCTCCTCTTTCCTTAATCTTTGCGCCAAAACCAAAGGTAATCAATGACCGGATTGGATGGAGTATATGTTGAATGTATTCCAGATTTCCAGGGCAGAGGCAGTATATGTTGAATGTATTCCACCTCGTTTTTATAAAAAAGACGGAAATCATTGTGATTTTTGTAATGTTTTAACTACAAATGAGCCTTATCTCTTCTACTGTTATTCTTTGTTGTGCAGAAAGCTGTTCTGGAGCCTGCAATGCAAGGCCGCGACATGATTGGCCGTGCTAGAACAGGCACAGGAAAGACACTGGCTTTTGGGATTCCCATCTTGGATAAAATCACCCGCCACAATGCCAAAAATGGGTATCACACTTTTATTTATCCTATTCTCTATTTAGTTAAAATACGTCTCGTTTGTTTGTGACCGTCGCAACCCCTCTGCCACTTGTAGTTTGTGAGAGGTCACAAGCTTGTGACGAAAAGTGTCCTTTACAAATGAGAATGTGTGATTTAATTTATGTATTTTCGACAACCGCCCTTTTAACCTTATTATTACTTCCTGTTGTTTTACTTCAGAGCGGGAAGGGATCCACTTGCGTTGGTTTTGGCACCTACCAGGGAGCTTGCTCGCCAAGTTGAGAAAGAATTTTACGAGTCCTCCAAGCTAGACACACTTTGTGTATATGGAGGTACACCAATCCAAAAACAAATGAGTTCTCTAAGCAAGGGTGTGGATGTTGTCGCAGGAACACCTGGCCGAGTTATTGATTTACTAAAAAGAGGAGCTCTTGACCTCTCCCATGTTCAGTATGTTGTGCTCGATGAAGCTGACCAAATGCTCGCTGTTGGCTTTCAAGAGGCTGTGGAGGTTATACTAGAAAGGCTGCCAAAAAATCGACAAACTCTCATGTTCTCTGCCACCATGCCAAGTTGGATCATAAACCTCACACGAAAGTACCTCAAAAATCCTTTAACTATTGATCTGGTGAGATTTTATTTATTCAGCACTGCTTTTCTCGGCAATTCCGCATTGGCTTACTTTAGTCAAGTGTTTGTTTAAAAAAAGCACTTATTTTTACCATTTGAAACATTTGTGAATTTGTCTTGTCATGCAATTGGACACCAAAATGAATGAAGACCTCCTAATCCTGCCTTAATTTGCAATTCTTGGTAATAATTAAGAAATTTCTTTTTTCCCGGCTGCTCATTGTTTTCCTCTGCTTTAGGTCGGAGATTCAGATCAGAAACTTGCAGATGGAATCTCATTGAATTCGGTTGTGGCGGACTTTCATACAAAAGCCGGTGTTATTGGGCCACTAATTACTGTAATTTCCAAAAAAATTGCTTCTGCCTCATTTCTTATTTATTTTAAGTATGCTCGAAAACTTATTTGGTTGAACGATTCTCTCAGCAATTTGCAAATGGAGGGAAGTGCATTGTTTTCACTCAAACAAAACGTGATGCTGATAATTTAGCACATGCCATGGGGTCTAAGAATTACAAATGCGAGCCTTTACATGGTGATATTAATCAAGGTCAGAGGGAAAGAACTCTTGGCCGGTTTAGGGAGGGGAGCATTAACATTTTGATTGCCACTGATGTGGCAGCTCGTGGTCTTGACATTCCTAATGTTGATCTGGTAACCCTCTTATCCCTAAAGAGCTCGATGTTTGTCATTTGTCCTTGTCATCTTAGTTTTGTACTTGAACGATGTTGATCTGGTGGTCATTTGTGTGCACCCTGGAATGTTGGAAGGCCGTACTCATGTTTATTTAGTTCTATTTTCCGAAGTTTCTCGATTACGTGCTTCTAATTATACGTGAATCTAATTATACTTTAATAAAATTATACGAGCTGGAGTCCATGTGGTTGTGAGGATAAGTATGGATTGTGACAGCATTTCCCTTTTAAGCGGTATGGTTGACATGACATTTTGAAATGTTGGCCTTTTAATAATAGGGTTTTTCTATCATGTGCCCAATGCCCAATGGGCACATGTTAAGAAGCCATTTAGGGAATGAATTACACCATTAATCCTCTAACTATGGTAATTATCACATCATAATTCAAAATCTCATGAGATATTGTTGTAATTCATTCCCTAAATGACTCCTTAACATGTGTCCATTAGGCACATGATAGAAAAACCCTTAATAATAACTCTATAAAAGAGAAAATTATGTGTACCAACATTGGTGCTGTTTTCCATAAACGTAACAATTACAGATAAAATTGCTGCAGTATTTTTTTCTCTAGCGAATTTGTTGGGTTTTTTTATTAGTCATCTGGTAAGAGTGTCTAGGTTGTTTCCTAACTTAAAGGCATCTTTGTTGATAGAGAAAATTACTCCCTAAAGTCGTTGCTAGCTTTGGGTCACTTTAAAGTATCTATGCAGATTTTAATTTACTTTGGACTTTGGTTGGAACTGTTCACCTGAGCTGTTTTACATGTTTTTAGCCTTTCAAAGAATTAGCAGGCCATCTTTACTTTTAACCATTGCTCTCTACCCTTGCCGTATTACTTGTGGTTACATATCTAGTGTTGCTACATGTAAAAAATGGTTGCATCTATTGCATGTGTAGGCGTGTATGCAGCTAAAACCTGGTTAAGGATGCTGGTGAATGATTATTGTTTTTGTGCTTCATGCTTGTTCGGTTGCTTGAATGGTCCTCATTTCGTCCTTTGAATGTTCTTGTTTACAGTGTTCATCATCTCGTGATTATTTTTTGCCAGGTGATACACTATGAACTGCCTTCGACGTCCGAAATTTTTGTTCATCGATCTGGCAGAACAGGGCGTGCTGGAAAAAAGGGGATTGCAATTCTCATTCATACAAATGATCAGACAAGGGATGTTAGGGTCATTGAGCGTGATGTTGGATGCCGATTCCAAGAGGTTTATTGCTTTCTGCCCTTGTCCTGTTTAAATTTGTCTTAGTGTTTGTTGGCTACTCTTGAGTGATTTTGACCAAGGATCTTAATGTTGCTATGTTTAAGATGAAGACTTGATTTGGTTACTTTGCTGGAATTAGTTTTAGTGCAGGTCTTGCTTTGTCTATAAATCCTTAACTTATTACTTGGCCAAAAAATATTTTGTAGTGGACTAGTGGTTCTTTCTCAAGCTGAATATTTACATGCAGAAGACGACCCCCCCTACCCTATACTAGTGTCTAAATAATTTCCAGACCTTGTTTTGTCTGTTAAATGTTTTTTTTTGGTTTTTTTTTTTGAACTTTGTATTCTTAGTCGTCTTTCATTTTTCTCTAATTTTTTTATTTTGTATTATGGCATTTTCCCCCTTTCTGCCTCTCATCTCTTTCTAATATTTCCCCCTCAAGTCTCTTTCCTACGATTCCTTTTTGGTTATAGCATCATAATAATTGCATACATGGCATTTATTATTTATCAGTCCTAGTCATTTTTGGGCCCAAGGCTTTCTTGTTTTTGGGTAGTACTTTTTACTGTTAGACTTGCAATGTTTTTGTCCAGGTGTTTTTTCAGTTTGTGCTTGTGCAACCTGTTGTGCTGCGAGTTATCCTAATAATATACTGACATCTTATTTTTCCCTTGTTGTCAGCTGCCTACAATTGCCCCAGATGGTGCAGAGCGGGAAATGTCTATGGGCTTAAGTGGTGGCGGTCGTTTTTCTTCCGGCAGTCGTTTTGGTAACTCAGGTTCCAGTCGTTCAGGGGGGTACCGTGGTTCGAGTTTTGGTGGACATGGTGGCAATTCTGGTTTTGGTGGTTCTGGTTCGTACGGTGGCTCAAGATCAACTGGCGGTGGTTATGGTGGATCTGGTCAAGGCGGTTACGGAAAGTCTGGTTTTGGTAGGCCTAGTGGTGGATTCGGGGACTTTGGCGGCAGTGGCAGATCTAGCAGTTTTGGTGGTGGTGGCAGCAAAGGTGGTTTTGGTGGTGGTGGTGGTGGTGGTTCAAATCCTTTTGGCAGCTTTGGTGATTATAAAAGTTAGAAAATCAACTGCTCAGCTGGAAACCAATTTTCAGCAGGTCTGTGGCCCTTTCTTTTTACGGGATAATTTAGCCAGTTGTTAACTACCAAACATTTCATCACTCTTGCATTTGTCTAGCTTTTTTTGTTGCTGATTTACTAGATTACTCGATTTGATGTTGAGTTTTTAGTCTAATACCTTACACCTCTGCCAGGGATCCCAACCCCGTGATTGCTGCTGCTTTGGATTTAGTCTAATACCTTTATTTGTAGGTTTTTCAAATGTAGCATGTTTGGTTCAACTGGGTCGTTGCCCCCAAGTACCCTGTTGATCCAGACCACTGCAATATGTTAATAAAGTGAATGCATTCTGAGTTCAGTCAGGTAAGGGACGGAGTCTTAAATTACTAAATTTATTCTACCCAACTGCTATCGTAGGTAGTTGCAAATTGCATGGTCAACAACTCTTTTGAAACGGTTCTGCACAACTAACACAAGATAATAAGCTATATAGTTAAACCATCCATATATTATACCTCGTTTGTCCCTGTAGATAGTTTTTGCATTGCATTTCTGTTAAAAGCTTGCCTTGTGTGGTGTATAAAACTATAAATGAAGAAGGCTCCCTCAGGCCTCAACCACCTGCATGCGTTTACATAACCCTATCCAAAAGCCAACGTAAATCAGTTCCTGTGGTAGAGGGATAAATCTTCTTTTTATATGGTGTTTGGATCGAGCAGCATGCGGTTTTACAATAATACTTGTGTAAACCCCCTTTACATAAGTAAGGAATATTTTAGTACTTCATAAGACAGATTTATAACCGCTTTATAAGATTATACTTACTGTACTTGTATTTGCCATTGTAGGTGCGAATTTGAAACCCACTTCCGTGGAAATGGGAATAGTAGGCGTGGAATGACATTGCTATGTGCATACAAGGATTCAGGACGTTTTTATTTTCTGGAATTGAAGTATCGACTTAGGGCTTCTGGCTATATATGTTAAAGCCGCCTTAGAATTTTTGATGGTGAGATCTGGTTATGACTTACAAACACTTGTGTTATGTCTGTTAGTATATTTTTACTTCTAGAACTGATTTTTTTCAGTCCTTTACTTTATATTACCAGTCGTGGGTGAATAAGATGCTTTGACTATGATCATCTTTCTTCTTCTCCTTGCACTCTTTGCTGTTACTTGTATTGATCGTTCGATTCATTTCTCGTATATGTTTTTGAGTTTGTGACTGTATTGCCCTACACAATGTAGGCCAATGATCGCCAATTAGGGAGAAATTAGAGATGCTCGCTATTGGGTGTAAAGGTGGAGGATTATAACATTCGGTAAAAAAAAAAAATAATTTATTTTCGCCAATTGCCTGCATTCTGGTGCACCCATGCACCCATGTCAGTGGCAACTTGCATTTTTTTTTTGCCTTTTTTTTGTTAGTTTTTAAATTTATTATAAATAAATTATTTTGGTTTTTAATATTTATATTCAATAAAATTTTATTAAAAAACTACAAAAATACATCAAAAGATTGGTAAGAGAAGGCTTTTTTGTCAAAACCTACCTAAGATTTGTCTCATTTACAAATACACTAATCATTTTATTTTTTAGAAGACAATACCTTTAATTTTTTAAGTACTAGTTTTAAACCCGTGCAGAAGTTATAATAATAATAGGTGTCATGACAATGTAAATAAGTCTATAATAAAAATTCAATGTACATATAATTTAAGTTACTAATCACTACCATCTGATGCAAAGTTTGTTACAGAGTGTATAAGTAATCTAAAATGTTATCACTACTTAGAAAATTTTTCATGCAAGCTCATATCATCTTCACCCCTCACCTTTCTTACCCATACAAAAATGCACGGTTTATTATACAAAGTAATATTTAAAATGGGATGTGTTTTTTCACATACGAACTTTACTCTTTCACATACGATTTTTACGCTTTTAACCTTGTCATTTTTTCTTATCCTCTAACTCATCCCCTCCCATGCTCCTTAATTAATTACACTTGATCAACTCACGTAGTCAAAGATGGAAAAACAAATATTCATGTAAGGATTAAATCTGGGCTGTTCGAAAATTTTTTTTCTCTAAAATAGAGTTTTCTCTAAAAATAGAGTTTTCCTAACCCTTGCTCGTTTAACCGCCTTCCTTCCTTGCCTAACCCTTCCACCAAAACCTCCACTTTCTTCTTCACCGCCTAACTTCCCCCTACCTTGCTGCGTTGTCAGACATGCAGCCCCTTTGTTTGACACCTCACCTTCTTCATGTTCCCTTCCCGCCTTTAAAAACACCCTCTGCCGCCGTCTAACCCTAACCCTGTTCATACCTTTATTTCCTCTACCGTTTTTCCTCTGTTTCTCATACCTCTGTTTCACTCAAATATGGCCTCTTCATCTAAGCCTAACCTTTGTCGATCTGGTGTGGGTCTTAAACTACCTTTATATCTTTGCGCGGACTTCACTGGAGTTGATTTCTCGAAAGCTCTAATTGCCAAAATACTTGATCAACGTTTTTTGGATGTTTTTCGCATCTACGATCAGATTTCAAAGCACTGGAAACTTCAAGGCTCTGTTACAATTCGGGCTATGAAGCCTTATTATATTTTCGAGTTTTCATCAGCTGTTGATTTAGCCTATTTCCGCCTGCGACAAACAGTGAACATCGAGGGAAGCTTGTTTGTGTTTAGGTCGGTCTCACCTTCCACTGTTCCTGATAACTTGCTCTTTCATGTTGTTCCTCTATGGATACGGGTGCATCATCTTCCTCTTCAGTTACTGAATACCTCGGTTGCAGCTTTTCTCCTCTCACATGTGGGAGATATTTGTGAGGAGGAGTCATACCCGTCACTGCTTCCACCTCGGAACTTTGTGCGTGTCAAAGTTTGGGTGGATCTTTCAAAACCACTCATACCTGGATGTTACCTTGCTCTTAATGATAGAGAGCATCAGTGGATTGGTTCTCCTATGAAGGAGTTTTCCGATTCTGCAAAACTTGGGGTCTTTTGGGCCATCGTGTGTCCTTTTGTCCCTCTGGTAAAGTTCATGGTTCTCGTGGTATTCAAGCCCGTTTGAATGAGCTTACTACTCGTGGACTGCAAGTGTTACATGGCCCTCCTAGGTCGGCTTTTTATAGTCCTGAAATCTTTGGACTTCCTCCTCGCATTCACTTTTTAAATTCCGATGTTCATACACTCTCATCCGCTGACCCTGTTCTTGTGGATTCTGGTGGAGGATCACCGGTTTTTTCTTTTTTCGTCATCGTCCTCAGATGATGATGACAATGGAATGGATTTTACTTATCCTCCTGATTCTTGTGTCCATGAGGACGAGTCTCGTGAAGTTTTGCTTGAAAGCTTCCCGGTGATTCGTGGCTCTGTTGTGCCTGGCCCCTTTTCTCCTGGTTGTTCTCCTTTTAATGTGGCTGGACATTCTCGTGGTGGTCTTTCCTCGTTTGAGGTTGGAGGACCATCACATGGTGGTGTACCATCTCGTGTTAGGGAGGTTTCCCCCTCTTTTCGTATGAGTGTGCCTGAAGAGGAGGTGGACGCAACTCTTGAACTTGGTCTAGCTGAACCATCAACTCCTCCTCGTTCTCTTGATGTTAGTTGCCTTTTTCGTCGCCCTGCTAGTTCCTCTAACACTCACCATCTTGCTTTGGACTCTCTTGGACGGTCGGTGAAGTTTGTCTTTAAACGTAAGGTAGGGATTGGTTTTAATTTTTACAGCCGTACTCGTTTTAAACGCTCTCACAAAACGAGTTTTATGGATTTGGCTGTGGACAGTGGACACGGATTCTGAACCAATGCCATTTGAGTTTCTGTTGGGAACCTTATCATCCGAGCCTTTCCTATATAGGCCGCCAGATTTGATGAGTTCGTGCTCTGCTTCTGTTTCGCGTTTTAAATGACCTTTCTCTCACTTTCAATTATCTGTTCCTGATGGCTCTGTGTCAAAGAAACCGCGACTGGAACAAGGTGGTCCTTTTATTTTTTTGGACGGACCATTTCTAACGCTTGTTCCTTTTTCTTTGTCCAGAGATGATGCCGTGGTTCCTGTTTTAGGTCTGGTGGCGGACCTTAATTCGCCACCCGTTTACCAATGAAGATCTTTTGTTGGAATTGTAGGGGGCTAGGATCGACGGATGATCCTACAATTCCTTTTTTACATCGAAGCGTCCACCAATATCATCCGTCCATTTTGTTTCTTCAAGAAACCATGACTTCCTTTGACTCGGCTTCATATAAGACTTTTCATCTGGGCCTGCCTAACTGTTGCGGTGTTGATTCAGTTGGACGTAGTGGCGGCCTCCTTTTGCGATGGGATAACTCTCTACTTTTAACAACCTTATATATAGAACCTCACTTTATATTATGTATATTAGTAATCTCTATGGCTCCTTGTACAAATAATGTAATATATATTATTTTTATATATGGTGAAGCTCGGTTTGAATATCGCCAATCTTTATGGGATCGTATCACTTCCAAGGTTTTGAATCTTTCTCCTTTACTTCTCATAGGAGATTTCAATCAGATTGAATTGTTTGCTGATAAGTTTGGCGGTTCAGATTTCATTCGGGGTCAAGGTGATTTCACGGCATGGAAAATTAGGAATAGTCTTATGGATGTTCCTTTTTTTGGACCCCGGTTTACTTGGATGAATAGTCAGTTTGATGGTAAATTTAACGTCTTGACCGTGCTTATGCTAATCAGGATTGGTTTGCTCTTTTCCAGTCTACTTCAATTTTACATCTTCCTATTCTTGTCTCGGATCATGCTCCTATAATCCTTTCATTATGCCCGGATTCTAAACCACGTAAAAGACCGTATCGTATTGATAACTGGTGCTTGTCTTATCCTGAGGTCCGTGAATTGGTTTTACAAGTTTGGGAAACTCCTTTCTTTGGTTCTGCGATGTTTGTAGTGTCCCGTAAACTTGCCACAGCTCGACGTGCAATCCTACAATGGGTTATCAATCATCGATTCATCACGGGATTAATCGGTCGAAATAGAAGCGATTTGGATTTAAGCGCTACCCATATAGTAGACGACATTTCAAAGATCGAGTTTCGCATCTTCGATCCTCTCGCTTACAATTGCTTCGAAATCAAAGACAATACTGGGTTCAACGCTCAAAGGTCAAAAGTGAGATTTTAGATGGGTTTCCTACACGCTTTCTTTATAACCGAGTGAAACAGAGATCAACGAAACATCGTATCATTGCCCTTCGATCTGTTGATAATGTATGGTTGGAGTCCCCCAGCGATATTACTGATGAGATTGTTAATTATTTCAAGCTTTTGCTAACCTCTAATACCGCTTTGGCTCCTGCCTCTCATGTGGAATCTATGCAATATTGTTTTGATGGATTAACTTTTCCCAGGCTAGGTTCCATTGAATGTTCTTTATTGCAAGAGCCTTTCAGGGAGACTGATGTTATGAATGCTCTCCGTGGTATGGATGCATCAAAATCCCCGGGTCCTGATGGCATTACACCTCTTTTTTTCCACACTTTTTTGCCACAGATAGGCCATTTAGTGACTTCGGCAATTCTTCGGTTTCTTAATTCGGGAGTCATGCTAAAGGAGTGGAACAATACCATCATTGTTCTAATACCGAAAACTGATAAACCGGAGTGTGTCTCGCAATTTCGACCGATTAGCCTATGCAATGTCATCTACCATTTGGCTTCAAAGTGTATGGCTAACCGTCTCAGGCTGGTAATTCCTTCCATTATTTCTGAATCCCAGCAAGCGTTTGTTCCCGATCGTCTCATGTCTGATGGATGCCTTATTGCTCATGAGATAATGCACTACATTAACAAAACTAGACAAGGAACAAACTGTTACTCTGTAATCAAGCTAGACATGCATAAGGCTTTTGATCGTGTATCCTGGAATTTTCTCATGTCAGCCTTGGATTTTTTTGGTTTTCCAATATCTTGGCGGAATCTCATTTGGGAGTGCATCTATACTGTGACATATAGTATCATGATTAATGGCGAACCTTCCCCTTCTTTTCATCCTTCTTGTAGGTTACGTCAAGGAGATCCTCTATCACCCTATTTATTTATCATGTGTATGGAAATTCTATCTCGTCAACTTCAGGCAGCTGAGTCCCATCATCGAATATTTGGCCTCAAGATTTCTCGGTATGCTCCGCCTCTTTCGCACTTGTTTTATGCTGATGACGCTTTTATCTGCTGTAAGGCAACGCCTGCTTCTTTTGAGTCTATTCGAGATATTTTCCATGATTTTGAAGCTGCCTCAGGTCAGATGATTAATCTTCAAAAGTCTTTTATTAAATTTAGTCCAAATTCGCCAGCTGATTTCAAGTCCCACATGACATCTATTTTGCGTATGAAAGTTGCTGATTCCTTTGGGACTTACTTGGGTGTTCCGGTGGATCTTCCTAAGTGTAAGAAGAATGCTTTTCATGATCTCCTAGACAAGATTACTACACGTATTTCGTCATGGGCATATCTTCATTTATCTCAGCCTAGCAAGTTTGTTATCATTAACTCTATCTTAATTGGTTCGTTGGTCCACATTCTTGCTGCTGTTCCTTTACCACTTTCAGTCTCTAAAAAACTTGACTCCTTAATTGCGGCCTTCTGGTGGAGTAAAAATTCTTCTCAAAGATCAATTCACTGGCTCTCTCAGCCACACTTACATACACCAAAGGATACGGGAGGTCTTGGTATCAAATTAGTGACCGTTCTAAGTCAGGCTTATCTTTTGAAGAATTTTTGGCGCATTCATCATAGACCTACTGGTATTCTTGCCAAATATCTCACACCCAAATACCGAAAAGATTTCCCTATTCCTAATCCTAAATCCAGGGTTTCACAGCCATCGTTTGTATGGCAAGGGCTTTGTAAAGTTGCAGCACACTGCTCTGATGCCATGGCATGGAAAGTTGGTAATGGCAATTTAATTAATCTTCTAACAAGTCATTGGGTACAAGGGAAAAGACCAGGTGTTCGGCAGGATCAGGGTCATCACTCACCTACACTTTCCGATTTGATTTATGAGAATGGCTCATGGAGAACGCTTCTTATCTTTCGGGTTTTTGACACTTCAACTGCTAAGGCCATTCTGGCTATGGAACCACCTCTACTTGAAATTGATGACTATCTGTATTGGAAATGCACTGAGGATGGTGCCTATAATGTACAATCAGGCTACAAGTATCTTCTACCTAAACTTTCGCCAAGACCACCACAGTTATGTGTCTTTCCATGGAAATTGATTTGGCTAGTTCCATTTTCAAATAAATTCCCTCTGTTCATTTGGCGCCTTGCTCATCACATCATCCCGACAAAGACTGTTCTAGCCCATAGAGGTTTTAGCCTTGATACTTCCTGCCCGTTATGTCAATCGGGTACAGAGACTCCCGAGCATTTGTTCCATTCATGTGATGTAATTCAGCATGTCTGGAGGGCTTCGTTGCTTGGAATTAGATCTATGGCTAATTCAAATGTCTCTTTCATTAAGTGGCTCGCTGATCATCTGCTGTATCTTCACCGTTCTTCATCAACAGGTTTTGATGGTTTGCTGTACTTCTTTTGCGTCTTGCGCTCCATTTGGCTCACTCGGAACTCCATTGTTTTTGAAAATGCTACTCTTGTGCCTGTACGCATACTTCGTCTAGCAGAAACCTTGCACCAGTCCCATTTAAGTTTATCTTCTCTCTGTCATGAAGAGTTTCAATCACGGCGAATTTCCAATATGGTAGGTATGTCTCCAACAATTTCGAGTGCTACGGTCTCTTATAAGATCTCCATTTGCAGGAGTTCTTTTCAGGATGGATATGTGGCTACTGTTGTATCTGACTCTTGCTTGCCTAAGATCTTCTTACTTGCGTGCTTCCTCTTTTTTCTCGGCGCACTCTCTTGCATTACACCAGTTTATGAAGACTCAGGATTTTTCGTTCACTGATATTGCTTTTATCGTTTCATCACAAAAATTATGTTCAGTTCTGGCATCTCAAAAGCCAGTTCCAATCGATGTGCGTAATTCACTGCGAGGAATTCACACTTTCCTTCGTTCCCGACGTAACTGGTCGGTTAGTTTAGCTACTGGTTAGTTTACTGTTGTACTTGTATTTGTTTAGGACACTTCTGTTTTCTTTCCTTTAATATAATGGTTTACTTTTGTCGAAAAAAAAAGATGGAAAAACAAGATGCAAATTAGAGAATTCTTTCGTACATTTACTATCTCAGGTTTTTATCCCTTTCCATAGTAACACGGAGCCGCTGCATTGGTGGGCTTGTGTATGTGATATAAAGCAGGGAAAAAATGTCATCCTTGACTAATGCGTGGCTGTTAATATGGATCCTGACAACAAGCATGTCAAAGAGATTGTATGATTTTTTTTTCCAAAATATTTTTATTGCCTTTTCTTTTAAAAATATATTTTGATCTTGTTATTGTCTTTTCTTTTTCAGGTACATCATGTTTCAGCTATTTTGGGAGAGTCATATAAATCTTTGGAGTTCATGCACACGAACGAATTTGTCAATCTCAAAGTCCCTCAACAAACAACAAGGTATATAAGCATGTATCTTTTTCCTTTTGTTAACAGATCAATAGTTATTATTTTGAGCTTGTTGATTTTAAACCATTTACTGTTTTTTTTTTGTCTAGTTATGATTGTGGAGTTTTTTCTGTTGAAGTGGTTGAGTGCCTTGGACGATTATAGTTTATGGACCAAAAGTGAATATTTTGAGGTAAGTTCATTAGTATACGAAAATAAAGGCTTATCTTGTGAATCTCAGACATTGTTCAGTGAATCTCAGAGCTTTTTTTGTGAAACTTGGTCATTATAAGTGGTTTAAAATCAACAAGGTCCGAGATTCACTTTGAACAAGCTCGAGATTCATGAACAAGGTTTGAGAATCACAAAACAAGGTTTGATATTCACCAAATAAAGATAGGTTGGTTGTCTATATACTTCATTAATATATGTCGCTCTTGGCAGAAATTGACACAATATCGAAAATCGATCATATTGGAACTACTTAGATGGGATAAAAATACTAAAAAGGTACACTTCATTGTCTTAAAAATGATGTGAAGTTCATTTCTTCATAACTTTGGCCAATATTTCGTAAATAAGTCGATTGTACTTGTTTTTGGTTGTATAGGTGTTTAATTAAAGAAAACAATTGTCCGTGAAGTCATAATATGCAAAAGTGGGTCGAGGCTCCTGTAAAGATTGTTGCCTTCATCAACTCTTGTAAAGATATTTGATAGTTGTAAAGTCGTAATAATTTTTCAGGGTCACTTATGTGACTTATGTAGCTAATTTGACATTGAGTTGAGCAATTTGAGCTAATTTGACATTGACATTGACATTGACATTGACATTGACATTGAGTTGAGCAAAAGTGGGTCGAGGCTCCTGTAAAGATTGTTGCCTTCATCAACTCTTGTAAAGATATTTGATAGTTGTAAAGTAGATAATTTTAAACCACGACCAAGTTTGACATTCACATTGTCAATGAGTTGAGCAAAAGGTATGAGATTCACAAGATAAGGTCTGAGATTCACAAAATTAAGAGCAAAATAGATGATTTTAAACCACGACCAAGTTTCACAGAACAAGCCCTAAGATTCACTGAACAAGGTCTGAGATTCACAAGATAAGGTCTGAGATTCGCAAAATTAAGAGCAAAATAGATGATTTTAAACCACGACCAAGTTTCACAGAACAAGCCCTAAGATTCACTGAACAAGGTCTGAGATTCACAAGATAAGGTCTTAGATTCACAAAATTAAGAGCAAAATAGATGATTTTAAACCACGACCAAGTTTCACAGAACAAGCCATAAGATTCACTGAACAAGGTCTGAGATTCACAAGATTCACTGAACAAGGTCTGAAATGATAAAAACGCTTGATGCTAGATTCAGAACCAAGTTTTACAATTCTACGTTCCAGTTTCACAAAATAAGGTCCAGGATTCACAGGATTCACAACATTGACAAAATTAAAACGAGCTTAAAACTTGTCTTCTTCAATCGTCATCTCTATTCTCGTTGCTTAAGAATACTCCATTACATCATTCTTCATTCTCGGCCTCTTCCTCTTCTTCCTCTTCTTCCGATGTGTCTCCCTATGTGAAGAATCAAACCTTTTCTGTTTTCAAATCTCTATTCTCGTTGCTTAAGAATACTCCATAGTAGTTGCGTTTTCAAACAATACTAAAATGGAAAGACAAGAGTAGAATTATACATACTTGATTCTCAGGAGGATGATCTGCAAACTCATTTGGACAATTTCTTTTATCGTGGTGTGACATGCGTTTACACTTAGCACACAACCTTTTCTGTTTTTTTGCCTTCATAATTGCCTTATTTTTCTGCTCACCATCCTTTTACCACTACCTTTGTTTCTAGAGACTTTAGGTGGTAAGATCTTGATTTCTTTTGGAGCCTTGCAGTTGAGAAGGGCCTCCAATTCTTGTTCTTTGGTCAAAGGCTTTGGGTTTGGCTCCAACTTTTCTCGAAATTCTTTTATTAGCTTGGCAAACTCTCTCATATCTGACTCTTCTTCTTTTCTTTTGAGCATACCAACAGTTGCGTAAATCTCATACCACACCCGAGACATTCCAAATTTAATATTATCAGTAAGATCATTGTTTTCCAGTAGATTTCCATTCAAATCATAAATCGGGTTTCTGAGTGCATTCTTACTCCACCTACGCAAAATGTATTTCTCATGAATTTCCTTAAACTTTCCCGAGCAAATCCAAATGATGTGGTTGCATAAGATACCTTTCCTTTCAAACAATTTACATGCACAACGGACATCCATTGTTCTCCTATTGTACTCAACTGCATATCTCTTTCGCTTGTTCGCGTCCTCAACAATTGAAACTTCAAAGTTAGTTACTGAATCTGGTAGGGTGTATCCACAAACACTACACGCATTTACCGAAAATTTAACCTCCTCTTGGAAGTCAAAGAACACTTCATGTGTATAGACCTTCACTGCATGGGCCTCCCAGTTTGACCCGAATAGGGTTTCAGGCATTGAGTTCTGGCTCTGTGCTTCAAGAAGCTTCAGATTGTGCCTTTGTTGGTCCATGGCACTCTCAAATCTCATCCAAAATTCTACAAGAGTCTCATATTTATTTTCAAATCTCTTGAAGAAGCTATTCGAACTCTCTGATCTTTGTGTGATTTTTAAAATGTTGCCCATTGGCATATTCCTGAAATAAGCGGGTATCCACTGATCTCGTTCCGCAAACTTGTCAGTCAACCATTTATCTTCTTCTAACGAAAACTCGCTAATGACCTTAGCCCAATTCTTTTCAAATTCCTCAGGCTCCAAGTCCTCGCTCCAGACAACATTGTTCAGACGACTTAAGAAATCAGTCTCTTTGCAAATTGTGCTCCCAACCTTGCCTGTTACTTTCTTCATAATGTGCCACGTGCAAAAGCGATGTCTTGCTTTTTTGAACACGGCTGCAGGTCACAAAGATCACATTATCTATTGTTAGAGATCTTTGGTCACAAATCAAGCTCTAAGATTCACTAAACAAGGTCTCAGATTCACAAGATAAGAGAAATAACAATATAGGCACTTTCAACAACTTATGACCAAGTTTAAGAATATTAGCTTTGTGTGTCACATAACAAGCCCAAAGATTCACTGAACAAGGTCTGCGATTCACAAGATAAGGTCTGAGATTCACAAAATTAAGAGCAAAATAGATGATTTTAAACCACGACCAAGTTTCACATAACAAGCCCTGAGATTCACTGAACAAGGTCTGAGATTCACAAGATAACGTCTGAGATTCACAAAATTAAGAGCAAAATAGATGATTTTAAACCACAACCAAGTTTCACATAACAAGCCCTAAGATTCACTGAACAAGGTCTGACATTCACAAGATAAGGTCTGAGATTCACAAAATTAAGAGACTGATAGATGATTTTAAACCACGACCAAGTTTCACATAACAAGCCCAAAGATTCACTGAACAAGGTCTGAGATTCACAAAATAAGGTCTGAGATTCTCAACATAAGGTCTGAGATTCACAAAACAAGGTCTCAAATTCACAAGATAAGAGAAATAACAAAATAGGCAATTTCAACAACTTATGACCAAGTTTAAGAATATTAGCTTTGTGTTTTACAAATCAAGATCTAACTTTCACAAAACACACTCTATGATTCACAAAATAAACTTCAAGATTCACGAATAATGTTCCTAGATTCACCAAATAAATAACCAGTTTCACAAAAGTAAGATATTCCAAACACACCTGGAACTGCATTTATTATTCCGGCATCTTGGTCACTGATGATGTAATTGAGTTCTTTGCCACCCATTGCTTTCAGAAACTGCTGAAATGTCCAAATAAACGAGTCAACATTTTCATGATCTAAAAGCACGCATCCAAATGTTATTGACTTTTTGTGATTGTCAATGCCAGTGAAAGGTGCAAATTTCATGTTATATTTGTTCGTTCCATAGGTTGGATCGAATGAAATAGCATCACCAAACAATGCGTAACATCTGATGGAATCCGCATTTGTCCAAAAAATTCTTGTCAAAGCACTGTCAGCATTTGTTTCATATGAAAATACCAACCCTTTTGTTTCTCGGAGGGCCTCTAAACGAGAGATGAACATATGTCCATCCTTGCCATTAAGTAGACACTTTACTTCCCTTTGGAAATTCTTGAACTGCGTAAGGGTAGCTCCAACATTTTCGAAACCCTCTGCTTGTTCCTTGCATAATTTGTATGTTAAACTAGCCCCGACATTCAATCTCGAATTTTGGATAATCAATTGCTTATGATATTTGTTCAGTTGATTTATATTAAGAGCAAGTTTCTCAAATTCCTTATTTTTGACAGGCGTCACTGGGTGATTGTGACCCTCACGGAATTGGTCAATCTTGTACATCTTTTCATGGAACATGAATTTTATCATTGCTTCACAACCCCACCTTTTAATTTTAGTTATTCTTGTACCACTTTGCTTATTGGAACTCTCAGCTTCACCGCACCGCAACTCCACCCTTTTTCGTACTGGTTTTAGCAGTTTTTGTTTTTCTATTTGCACTTATTGCACTAGCTTTTGTTTTGTCACCAGTTTCAACAGTTGTTGTTTTTGCATCAGCTTTGGGAGGACGATTTTTCCTATTATTAAAACCTTGACGATGAAAAACCATGCATTTTGTTCGAATAATACCATCTTTAAACCTCTTAGTTGAAGACTTCCTTGCTTCAAACCCACAAGCAATAGCATAAATTTTATAGAACAACATTGCTGATTCTAAGTCCACAAATGTTTTGCCAAGCGTGGGTGTAAACTTCTCTTCAATCCTACTTATCCATTGCTCAGTGCCACCCGGTGTGTAAGTTACCAAAGTAGTAGGTGTGAAAATAGTTGACATTGTAGGGGTTGTTAAGACAGCGGTAGAACCCTCACCATCCTGGCGAGAACCAACATTAGAGCAAAGAACCTCACCACAACCGACACGAGGCGTCACACTACACTGTGAGTTGTTGTTGACATTTGAATCAATACCTAAGAAGATAAAAGGTTCACAAAGTCACATCTCACATTCACAAAACAAGGTTTAAGATTCACTAAATACGGTCTGTGATTCACAAATAAAGTCTGACGATATTATCTGAGCAAGGAAGAGAGCAGAATAGGTCATTCCTAAAGGGTTCACAAAAAGAGCTCTAGGATTCACAAATACGAGGACTGAGATTCACAAGTTCACTTTTTGGTTCAGATTATTAGTTCAGTTTTTAATCTTACCCAGGTTGTATATATTAGTTAAGTTTCACAAAATAACCTTCTAGTTTCACAAACTACGGTCTCTGCTTCTCACAAAAAGAAATAAATAAATTGCATCAGTAACGTTTAACAACAGAGATTCACAAAATAAGGCCAAAGATTCACTAAATAAAGGCTGAGATTCACCAAATAAAGTCCGAGATTCACTAAATAAAGAATCAGATTATTAGTTCAAATAATTTTAAAAAGATTTGGTGAAGATTTTTAAGTTTTATTTAATTATCACATTATCATCATTTGTTAAGATTCACTAAACTAGGTCTGAGATTCACAAAATAAGGTCTAAGATTCACAAAATAAGTAAAAGAGCAGCAAAGGTGATTCTAACAACTTATGATGACCAAGTTTCATAAAACAAGCTCTAAGATTCACTAAACTAGGTCTGAGATTCACAAAATAAGGTCTGAGATTCACCAAATAGCAAAATCCACTCAATTCATACACTCTTATGGTAACAATTCAACCAACTCTTACAGTCACTCAATTAGGTCGTAAGATTCACAAATTCAACTCAATTCATAAACCAAACCTTGCAAAAAAAACTGAAATACAATATCGATCCATATATTCCATAATAATCGAGCAGAAATTTTGACAAATGCAAATTGAATCAGAAAACATGAGATTTTACAAAAATTACATAAAAAACGATATACATGATTCAATAACACTATTATCATCAATCATTGTGATATCTACAATCTCCATAGCAATTAGAGTTGCACAATCGTTAAAAACAATTTAGTAAGTAGTACGAAATCGCGAGAAAAATGAAATCGCTCAAAATATTGGTCAAATTCGAACGTTCTATTTACAAAATCGTTCAATTTGATCAAATTCGAACCTGATATCATGAATTTATGAGTGAATTGACAGAATTGTATGAATATACTCAATTTTGATCAAAATTATGAAATTACCTGGAAATTAATCGATTTTTCTTCTGAAAGTACTTGAATCAACGTTGTTGAATGTTGTTTTGATGAAATCCACGAACAATCGATGAACAAATTGATGAGCTTTGCTGAAGAATTTCCGTTGAACGAACGAGAGCTTGCTTGTTGAAGAATTTTCAGGAAAATAATTTTGTTTGTATATTTTAGAGAGAGAGAGAGTGTGTAATTGGGCTATTGTATGATTTAATATTTTAGTGAGAGAAAGTATTTTGGGCTAAATGAAAAGATTTGTAATGACCCCTCAATTTTCAGCCCAATGAATAATAGGAAGTTAGTCCATAAATGAAGGATTAATGAAGGAATTTGGTGGTAGTAGCGCCACTCGCCATAATTAACTGGCCTCACCTAGGATTCTACTCTCTCTCTCTCTATCTCTCTCTTTCTCTCTCTCTGTATATATATATATATATATATATATATATATATATATATATATATATATATATATATATATAGAGGCGGGATCTCGTGAGTTTGGTTCTTACGGTGAGTTGTGAGTTTGTGTGCTCACAAATCTCAGCCATTGAATAAAGGGAAATAGATGGCTAAGATTGAATATTATAAAAATTGTAAAAAAAAAAAAAAACGCTGAAAACAAACTCAAGTCCCAGACTTTTACTCTTCTTCGTCCCCAATTTCTTCGATTCAACATTCAAAATCGCCGATCTCAAAACGTAATTCTCTCTTTCTCTTCCTCTAATCTTGATTCGTTGCGACAAAAATGGAGAACTTGATATCGCTAGTTCATAAGATTCAATGAGCATGTACAGCTCTCGGTGATCATGGCGACGAAAGGGGTCTTCCGACTATTGATTAATTGATTAACACCAATTAATCAATGAAGAATCAAGATGAACTCCCATCTATTGCCGTTGGTGGTGGTCAGGTACCAGATTTAGTTTCTTCGTATCGTTTTTTTTTTCTAGCTCAATTAATCAAATCTTCTATTGATAATAATCATGCGTTTCATTTGATTTGGTTCCCCTTTGTATATTTTGATTTTGTTTTCTGGGTTCGCGATCGTTTCGAAACCTAAATGCTAGATTATGGTGATTGTTAGTTCAAAATCAATTCAGTTTTACCTAGAACAAGTTCAAATCACACCAATTAAAAAGGAATTTTGTAAAAAAAAATACAATTGACAGGGAATTAGTATGTGGGTTGTGGTTGAAATAGTGATTTTTTGTGAAATTTAATTTGGGTTCGATCCGTTCGTTAACTATATTGCTGCTGTTAATCTTCATTCTTGAATGATACACAAATTCATGCTCGGATGGTGGTCGAATGATGGCTGTAGCATGTGATACTCCTCCAAATACACCCCTCTATTGTTGCATTTATGTTCTCAGGAGTGTCGTGAAATCATTCTTAGTTTCATTATTTACTCGAAAACTTTCACAGGAGCCTAATCATACGGTTAAAGAAGCTGGAAGCAGCCTTAAACGCAAGGAATACGAGTCAGATGAGGAGTCTCCTCGTAAGAAACCTACTACTCATCATCGTATGGCAGTTGTGTATGACAGTGATGAGGAATGAATATTGGAGTGATTTAAGAAACACCACTCTCAGGTTTGTGCATTTAAGGGTGTTTTATAAGGACATTTTTGCAGCTTGTGAAATCTGAGTTTTTTTATAAAACCAAGAAGTATCTTGTAAAATTAAACTATTTCACGCTAAATTCTAGTGTGTCTATCCTTCGCGTAATCCATGATAGTTTTTTATAAATTGTTTCCGAGTATAATGCATTTCCGCTTTATTCAAGGATTTTGTTAAATACTCGTAACTGCCTTATAATGAGCGACTTTATTCAATGACATCAGACAGCTATACCCTTGAACTGTCAACCAAGCTCAATCCCATGGATCCGGCGGAGGCAGTAGTTACCGCGGTGGTAACGGAGGAGGAAGCCGAGGATATGGAAGTGGTGGATCTCGGGTCTCCTGTAATTCGTCTGTCTGGATATGGTGTGATTTGTGTTATTAACACTTGTGCAGCACTGAACTCTGATAGACCTGTTTGTTTTTCAGGGAAGGTATTTGCACTATATGCAGATGTCGAGTTGCTTGAGCGAACAAATCAACTATTACAATATGGTGTATGATTTCTGAGAAATAGCATTTCAGAATAAGGTTCTCACATGTGGACCTTTCAAATTAGTTTAGGTCACATTTGCCTTTGGTCAATTGTCGATCTGTTTTTTTCGGCGTTGTTGTACAGTTGTTCCGGTTTTTACTGTTGAAATAGGATAGAGAATTCACATGAGTGATGATGGGAATACAAAGAGCACTAAAAATTGACAGACAGGCTATCCTCACGTCGTAATATGTGCATTTCCTTGTTTTGGCAATTTTGCTACTCCGTTCTCCTTCCTACTCCATAGTCTGTACTAGTATTAGTTAGCTATTTTGTTTCCAATTTTAATTAATTTATTTTTCTCTACGTGAGTCTCTTTTATGCCCCTTTAAATTTTATATACACCACAATAATGATCAATAATGTGAGAATAACACGAGAATAACACCATAATAACACTAAAATAACATTAGAATAACACCACAAAAACACTATGATAATAACATCACAATAACAGTAGAATAACGGCACAATAACATGTGGTAAAAAAAGGGTAAAAAAATCAAAGTAGTAAAAAATCAAAGTGACATCGGAATAATATCACAATAACATCAGAATAACAGTAGAATAACAGCACACGTGTTAAAAAAAAAAAAAAAAAAAGAAAAAAAATCAAAGTCGCAAAAAAAAAATCAAAGTAACAGCAGAATAACATCACAATACCAGCGGAATAACAATAACATGAGGAAAAAAAAAAAGAAAAAAATCAAAGTTGTTAAAAAAATCAAAGTCGCACCGGAATAATATCACAATAACACCAGAATAACAGCACAATAACATGCGTAAAAAAAAGAGTAAAAAAATCAAATTAGTAAAAAAATCAAAGTGACACCGGAATAACATCACAATAACAGCAGAATAACAGTAGAATAACAGCACAATAACACGTGGTTAAAAAAAAGAAAAAAAAAATCAAAGTCGTAAAAAAAATCAAAGTAACAGCAGAATAACATCACAATAACAACGGAATAACAATAACATGTGGTAAAAAAAAAAAGAGAAAAAAAAAGTCGTTAAAAAAATCAAAGTAAAAAAAGCACAATAACAGCATAATAACACTAGGTAAAAAAAATAAGAGTAAAACAATTTCAAGTAAAAAAAAATCTGGTACAAAAAGAAAAATAAAAAAAGGTAACATAATGAGAAAATTAAAGAAAAATATAAGAGAAAAAAAAATCAAAGTGGTAAAAAAAAAAGCACAATAATAGCATAATAACACGACGTAAAAAAAACAGAAAAAAAAAAGTAAAAAAAAAAAAAAAAAAAAGTAACATTAGAAAAAAAGAAAAGTAAATGACAGTGTTTTTATATGACATGTAAGATTAGATCTTGACCATTCATCTCTAATGTAATCTAATGGTTGAGATTTCCCCAACTCACAACTCACCATAAAAACCAACTCACCAAATCCAATCTCTCTCTCTCTCTCTCTCTATATATATATATATATATATATATATATATATATATATATATAGTGATAAGTTCTTCTAAGTCCTTAATATCTTTTGAGTCCCTAAGTCTTTATTAGGGCCCTTGGATTAGAAGAATGGAGAGTTGAGATTTGCCTACTTTAAGCCCATTATAGGCGTGAAAAAAAAAAAAGGAAATAGGGTGAGCGGGGAGAGAGAATGGCTGTGTCAGTACTACTTGCTATTACCCACTGTGCACACACAAACACATGCATAATCACTCAACAACCTTCCTCAACACATTTCTTAGTCATACTCCAGGAAACACAATTTGAAAAAAAAAATACTCATCAGACTGGCGAAAATTGAGCGCAAATCCTACTTTCTTCATCTCCCATCTTCCTTTATCAGATTTCTTGATCGTCTTCCATTATTATCCTTTAGCATCTTCCATTATTATCGTCGAAGCTGACAAACAAACAACAATACCAACGTCCAACGTAAAAAATGACGGCTTTGCAAATGGTTCCATTTAACCATGGTAATGATTGGATTGTTTTTTTTTTTAATTTTCTTCAGGTTAGTTTATATATAATATTGTTATGAAAACATTAGGTTAGATATTAACAGTTCTTTAAATATGACGAGGAAGTGTATTTTAGGTTATTTTTGAAGATTGTTTTTTATCATGCAAAATCTGTTAAACTACTCCATGATGGAAGTTAAACTCTGTGAATAATAAGTTCAACATCATAGTGTCAGGCTTGAAATTTATAACAGTGAATTCGATGAAATTGTAATCTTAACTGCAAAAGGTGTGAATGTAAGCCACAAAAGTATTATTGTAATTATTATGGTAGAATTGATTATCAAAAGTGTAATATTTGTATAAATTATAAAACTGTAATTATATGTGATAAAAGTATAGATTTAACAGGTAAAAGTGTTATTGTAATAGACATAATATGTCAGTTTTGAAACTATAATTGTAATAATTACAAGTATAATTGTAACGTACAAAAGTGTAATTATAACAACCAAATAGTTTATTGTAACAAAAAAGCTGCAACTTTATAAACTATAATTGTAATAATAAAAAGTATAATTCTAACAGATTGGACTGTAATTTTAACAGGCAAAAGTGTGATTGCAAAAGATAATTTCTGCAAGTTTTGAAACTATAATTCTAATAGAAACAAGTATAATTGTAAGAAAGAAAAGTGTAATTTTAACAACCAAAGGGTTGATTGTAACAGAAAAGCTGCAACTTTATAAACTATAATTGTCGTAATAAAAAGTATAATTCTAACAGATTGAAACTGTAATTCTAATAGAGACAAGTATAATTGTAAGAAAGAAAAGTGTAATTTTAAGAAATATATAATTTGAACTAATATATGGGTTACTTTAAGTTGTTATGAAAACTATTGATAATTATTACGCTATTGTCAGATAATATGGAGCACAATGGAAAACAAAAGCCGAACGAAGAAGAATTTTGCAAAGATGTTGAAGCTAAGTTCACCCCGTATGTTGGTCGGAATTCTGGAAATAGAGGAAGCGAGTGACATTTTATAGAATTTATCTTTGTTGCTTGTGGTTTTGATGTGCGTAAGTACACAACTAAGAGATGGCGTGGAGGGGAGATCAAATCTAAACTGTTGGTTTGCAACCGGGAGGGGTTCAAACAGAAGGGACAATTGGAGTGTAGTGGCGGCCAGGACTCAGGTAGGAGACACAAAGTCAGGCGTGTTGGTTGCAAAGCGAGGATTAGGCTGTTCTTGATGAAGGGGGAATTACGAATTGACAGATTCCACAGTGGGCACAACCATGAACTCGTATCGCCCGGAGATAGAGAGTTCCAAAAGTTGGCATGCAACATAATGAGACTATCACAAAATGATAATCCTTTATAATTCAAGGGTGAGTTAATTGGAATTACACTTTTCTTGATTAAAATTACACTTTATTTTGATAGAATTACACTTTTGTGATCTAAAATTACACTTTTTGAGTCTGCTATTACATTTTCTATTGTTAAAACAACACTTTTCTTTTTTTGAACTGATATATTTGTATCTGTTTTAATTATGTTTTTTGATGAATAAAATCTGTACATCTAAAAGATCGTCATTAATCAACAGCTGAAGATAGGAGCTACGAAGACGTACAAAATTCTGAAGGAACATGTTAATGGGTTTGAAAACATCGGTGCTAGTTTGAATTCTTTTAAGAACTTTCACAGGGATGTGAAATGCTACATTCATGAACGGGACGGTCAGATGTTCGTGGACCACTTTAAGGAGTTGGCTGTTACTAGACCAGGGTTCTTCTTTGACTATGATGTTGATTCTGACGGTAGCCTTAGTAAAGCTATATGGGCGGACGGGATCGCTAGAAGGAACTACTCAGTTTTTGGGGATGCAGTGTCATTCGATCCGACGTATTCCACCAATAAGTATGACATGTCATTCACACCTTTCACGGGGGTTGATAATCATAAACGGTCAGTCACTTTCTGTGGAGCGCTTGTTGCTCATGAAGATGCAGACTCGTTTAAATGGGTGTTCACCCGTTTCCTGGGTGCGATGGGTGGCAAAGAGCCTAAGTACATTATCACCGATCAGGATGCTGGTATTCTTAAAGCGGTGCCATTGGTGTTCAAGACAGCGCGCCACCGCTATTGTATGTGGCATATCATGAACAAGGTTCCAAGCAAGTATGGAATGGCGAGAGATGATTATTCAGTGTTTATAAAGAAATTGAATGCCATAATATGGGATGAAGACATTGAACCGGCAGAGTTCGATACAAAATGGGAAGAAATTGGCAGGGAACACAATGTTAATAACATTGACTGGTTCCAAGAAATGTACGCTAAAAGGAGGCAGTGGGTTATGGCTCATTGTAGGGACCTAGATATGGGAGGTGTTATGAGGACAACCCAAAGATCAGAGAGCGAAAATAGTTTTTTTAAGAGATTTGAGAGTAAGTCAGGAACATTAGTTGAGTTTACGATGCGTTTTTGACAACAAGAATGGACCAAAGAAAAGACACACATAGAAACAGTTGACAATGTAATGAGACACAGTTTCCCTGAAATATCAACGCATCTAGCTATTGAAGTGCACGCGGCAGAAGTGTACAGTCATAAAGTATTCGAGGAATTTAAAGAAGAGGCCAAGTGCTCAATTGGTACTTGTAAAAGTAGAGGATTCACTGAGTGTGGCTCTTTAGAAGTGACCACTGTAAGAGATGCAAAGGGGAGAGAAATTATGAGGTCACATTCGCCGGTATCATTCTCAGTAGCGTTTGTTTACTAAAATTATACTTTTATCCGTTAAAATTATACTTTTGTTGATTAGATAATACGTTTATTGATTACCTTTACTAAAATTATACGTTGGGTTGCTAAAGTTATACTTTTATCCGTTAGAATTACACTTTTACTGATTAGTATTACACTTTGGGTTGTTAAAATTGCAAATTGATTAAAGTTATACTTTTATCCGTTAGAATCACACTTTTATTGGTTACAATGCTAATTTTGTGTATTACTACGGTCACACTTTCGTCTGACTGATTTAACTAACATATTACTTTATAATGTTGAACTAGATACACTGAAAGCCACTTGTAGCTGCAGAATGCTTGAGAGGAAAGGCATCATTTGCCGGCATGTCATATGGATTTACTCGTCGAACGGAGTGAAGATTATTCCAGAACAATGTATTATTAAAAGATGGTGTAAAGATGCAAGGTTGTCTAAAATGTTCGATTGTAATGGTGAAGCAGCGAGGACATTGATATAATAGATGGAAAACAGATTGCGATGTCGATGTAATGTGGTCGGAGATTCATCGAGACAGTTGGGTTGCTCGGGGCAAATTGAAGAATGATGTCGAGAACTTCTCGTGTCTAATTAGACAGTTTAAGGAGAAACTCTCACCATTAGGATCACCATTGAATAAACGTCAACAGTTGGAGAAAATTCTTGGATGTTCTCCTACTGAGGAGATAACCATTTTGCCGCCCAAGAAATCCAAGAACAAAGGGAGCGGGAAGAGAATGTTGTCGAAGAAGGAAAAAGCAGTTGCTTTGGCAAGGAAGCCAAAACGTATGTGTAAAAATTGCAAGCGATTAGCTAACCATGACAAAAGGAACTGCCCTAACCCATTCGCAGAGCACCCGCCAGTCTCGCAATCGTCAGAAACCTCATCGGAAGAAGAAGAAGATGGAGAAGACGAAGAAGAAGGAGAAGAAGACGAAGAAGATGAAGATGCAGTCATCTTAGAATAATCAATTTAAGACGTAATAAGTAGTGCAATTTTTTGGGATGTCTACACAAAATACGAGGTACAACATGATGTTTCGTATTGTGTTTAGACATCAAAGCGCCGAGAAGACAACCGGTCGCCTTTGGTATTACAATGTATCTTGATGAAGTTATTTAGTTAGAATTACAATTTTCTATTTTAAAGTTACACTTTTTGTTATTTACTGATAACACTTTTATGCCTTAGAATGACAATTTTTCTCTGCAATTAGACAATTTGTTAGTTAAAATCACACTTTAATCAGTTAGAATTACAATTTTCTCTACTAAAACTACACTTTATTAAGTTGAAATATGTTCTTCAAAGTATGTAATTTTAAGTTAAAAATGTAATTCTAACTAAATAATTTGTTATTTACAGTAACACTTTTTTTAAGTTAAAATATGTAACGCTTGACTATCATGACAAATTATGTTCTTCAAAGTACACAGTTATTACATTTCTATTTTATGTAATGTAAGGTAAATCTGTCACTGATATGGCCTGTTAGAATTACACTTCTGAAGGTTACAATTACAATTTTGTGTATTACTGATCCACGATTTCTTCCGATGATTTAGCTAACATATTACTCTATATTGTTGAAGTAGATACATTGAAAGACAGTGTGGCTGCGTCTTGCTTGAGAGGAAAAGGCATTCTTTTATAGAATGTCGTAAGATTATTTACACAAAAACTAACTGTCTACATTAAGTTTGCTAACAGCTGCAAATATGAAATAAGTGTTTACATAGCCAAGGGAATATTCCAAAAAGAACAGAACTACTAAATTAAGGTTGTTATTTTTTCACATTGGCACGGGGCTGTCTACGCTTCTGTTGTAATACCTTCCACAGTTTGTCCTTCGTGCTAACAAAAGCTTTGACCTTCTCGAGCACACCTTCGCGCAAAATGTTCATGTCTGCCGCGTAACGAGGGTAGCTACCATTTGGATCACCAAATAGCGCCGTGATTTCTTCTTCTCGAGATCTTCATGCTGAAAAGGAAGACCCTCGTATAAGAGCATCGCCATCATGGTGAACAGTCCGACTGGTTGGTTGAGAGTTGGTGACATCCCTTTGAAAGGTATCCGGCGCAACACATACTTTGGAATTTCCGTGCCCTAGTGTTTTTCTTTTCCTTATCCCGTGATTCTAAATAATCACTCACTCGCGCTAGACCGCAAATGTACATAATTACCCTATAAAAGCGATTGAACAAAAAAGATAGCATTCGGAAGAAAGCAATCGAAAATAACTTACAATTAAACGCATTTGCTTTGCCAAATCTGCGACTTCTTCAAGTCGAATGCCTTTGCCCGTCCAGCAAGTCGATTGTATTTGATTTGTGATTGATACATACGCATGCAAAATGGTCGTCAATGCAGAACGGGACAAATAGCAAGTCTGTTTTCAAGTTAACGGTGCGGTCGCTGTCGCCGATGAAGGTGTCCCAGATCTGGTACAGTCGTCATAGTTCTTTGTCTCGATTGTGTGCCTGGTTGCTCAAACGTCCCGAGCATACGCAATAAGAAATCCTTGAAAAGGCAATAGTGAACATGATTCTTTGTTTTTACATTGTCACCCAAAATTAAACTATTGTCCCTTAAAATTACACTTCACACCGTTAGAATGACACTTTTGAGGATTAAAAGAACTAAAGTGAAACATTCACATTAAAACAGCGTAACTAAGAAAAGTGACATTCTAAGTAACAAAGGTGTAATACAAGTGGACATAAATATTATGCAATGATAAATGGAATTACCATGTGACGTATACCAAAGAATGACATCCTCATATGGTCGCCATATTCCTCCTTCTCCAAATGGTTCATCAAAATGGACCAAAGACTCGATCACATCTAACGACATCGGTTTTCAGGCATCAAGGACATAATGTCTTTTCTCCGAAGCGTTGCGTGACGGGTGTACGGACATTGTTCATTCGCACTCCGTAATATTAAAGAAGTCGTTAATTAAAGTAAAATAAATGTCAAAAATAATTTGAGTATCCTTGAATAAAGAAGGCGTTAATTAAGCCGGTGACTGACCGTTCATCATAAGTGTGGTCATCTAACAAGCAATAGTCGGCTACATGCTTCCGCTTGAGTTTAATATCCTTGATTAACGCTTGATTGCCCCGGAGCAGCTTCGACACCACATTTGTGTTGAGCCCACCTCTACCACAGTCGAGAGAGCAGCCCAACCCGTCCCCCTTTCCACGGGGATGGCTCTTGACGGCTGATAGCGCTTGACCAGATGGAATGCGCATGGCAACTTAGCGTCACCACCATAACGGGCTTTTCAAATTCGATTACGCGAGCACGTTTTGTGGACTCGGCCCTATGTCACCATCTGTTTTCCTCTTAACAAAGACATTCAACTTTCTTGTCAACGGATGTCCAGTGATCGTTTTGAAAAAACCAACCCTCGTCAGGATATCTTCTCTGATACTGTTAATGTCACAGAGGACGAGTGTTGCAGCAATCTCAGCACGGTACAAACTCATAGCATCCTCTTTCCCGAGGTCACATTCAAAAGGGCTCCCGTGTAGAACATCATATGTAGCATCATGAAAACACCACGTCATTTCTCGAATACCCTTGACCTTGCAAATTTGAACTCAATGTTGACAATCTTGAACCCATTGACCTTTGCCCCTTAGACAGACCCTTTAGACACCAAATACTTCCCATTATATTTGCCTGGACACAAAAAAACGTCATTGAGTTAACGTAGTACGACCCAGAAAAGTGTGATTGTAGCAGCACAAAGTGTTATTTTAACTAACATAAGTGTAATTGTAGCAGAGGAAAGTGTAATTCTAACATAAGAAAGGGTTATTTTAACAGGCAACAGTGACATTTTAAAAGAAAAAAGTGTGATTTTAGCTGACAGAAGTGTAATTGTAGCAGCATAAAGTGTTATTTTAGCTTACAAAAGTGTAATTCTAACAAAATACAGTGTTATTTTAACAGACTACATTGTAATTTTAGCAAAGAAAATTGTGATTTTAGCTGAGAAAAGTGTAATTCTAACAAGATAAAGTGTTATTTTAACATACTACATTGTAATTTTAGCAAATAAAAGTGTGATTGCAAAGAAAGATAAAGTGTTATTTTTGCATCAAAAGTGTAATTTTAACAAAAGGGTAATCAAAAGTGGGATTTCTCCAACCAAAAAATGGATAAACTGTAATTTTAACAAAGAAAGAGTAATTGTAGATATCGGCCACTTACGGAAATACGCGCTATCCCTCCGTAAGGGAGCGTTTCTATTGGGTCATCGTACTTGCGGTTGTCGAGGTAGTCAATCTGCTCGGTCAGAAAGTTGATGCACACGCAGCTGTAGTGATCACCGTCGCCGGATAAACGGGAGAAAGATCGCACCGTGTGTTGCTAAGATCAGAACAATTAAAACTTAAAAACCATGAGACAAGATTACATGTTTTGTTACCTACCATGTCCGTATCAAGCTGGAATGGTGCACGACACATTTCAGCCCATGAATCCCAGCCACCGTAAATGTCTTCGTCTTTGTTCAACACTTTCCCAACCTTTTGAGCGTCCCAAATCATAATTGCAGGGGACTGTAATTTGAAAAGTGTTAAATGCGTTAACAGATAATTAAAAGAACTATTTTATACAAATAAAGTGAACCTTTAACCCAAAAATGTGTTAGAATTAACTCAGAAGGGAGATGTTAAAAGTATAATTTAAACAATCAAGGGTGTAATTCTAACGGCAAAAAGTATCATTTTAACGGACAAATGTGCAATTTTAAATTACAAAACCAACTTTTTAACTTTAAAAAGTATAATTCTAACGGACAAATGTGTAATTTTAACACACAAAGGTAACATTTTAACTTACAGTGTGACTTAGTCCAAAGAAAGAACGGGATATGTCCGAAGGTTTCATGATGTGGTTGAGTAGCAAGCACCAACCATCAATAACACTTTGGTCATGATTTTCGCCAGGGTTCAAAGTTGCAATATCTTCCGGGTAATGAAATAAAACTCGTTGAATTGGACCAATTGTTCCCTACAACGAAAAAATGAAATTAGCCAACAAATATATATATAATTAGCAATGTTAAGAGGCTCTTGTGAAGAATAATACACTTACAACTCGTTAAACACGTCCGATCGATTGAACGCATAGTCAATCACATATTTCTGTCACTTTGAACATTGGCACTAGGAGCTCCCGATGAATGCTAGGTTTTTCGTCGCAAAGCACAAATCGGGATTAGGTGCCCCACAATCAAGAGAACACCCAAGGTTCTCAATGACGTGATCCATGCATGGTAAGGGCTCACTCGAGTGAAGTAAAAAAGGATGGTAGCTCGGATCATCGTGAGGGACGACGGACCGGGATAGGAATGTCAACGTTTCTCGCCTCGGAACTACGTCGGTGATACCTCTCTTCTCTCGAGTCCTTCCGAAGACTTCCAAGCAACATCCTCAATCGCCGCATCGTAATAAAAATAGTGTTATTTCATCATCGGTAAGTAAGTGTAGTGTAAGCGAGAGAAGAAAGTATAATTCAGTAGACAAGATTATAATTCAAACAAAATTTAGTGTTATTTTATCACAAATAACTGTAATTTTAACTACAAATAGTCTAATTGTAGAAGACAAAAGTGTAATTGTAAGCTACAAAAGTATAATTTTAACTTTAAAAAGTGTAGTTTTAGTAGAGAAAATTGTAATTCTAACTGAATAAAGTGTGATTTTAACTAACAAATTGTCTAATTGCGAGAGAAAAGTGTCATTCTAAGGCAAAAAGTGTTACGTAAATAACAATAGTGTAACTTTAAAATAGAAAAATGTAATTCTAACTAAATAACTTCATCCACGGCATTACCTCCGTGATGCTTGATCTTGACCCCATCCACTACCTTCTCTACCACTGTCTCGAGAACTTATCTCCAAATTTGGCTCCTCATTATTCCAACCCTCCTCATTTACGATCGCCACAGATATTGGGTGCTCCTCGAACAGCGCGTTTACTTCCGCAGAAGAATATACAGTGCTTGTCCATTCTACGTCCATAAATTCCTTTGCCTGCAACGCATATACATATTCAGGCTGCTCGTTTTCCTTCAACACCCGCTCGTGAGTGGTTTCGCCTCCGCCGTTTCCTGCACCCTCTTGATAATGTTGTTCGGCTGCGCGCTCTGCATCGCATATCTCAGCAGTAGAGAACATCAACTGAGTGGCAGGGGGGGAACTCCGAGTTCGAACTTCCGCCAAAGCATTATCCGCCATCTCGGTCTCCCAAGATCAGGCCCTCTAAATTGCAAAGATTTAGAGTCCTGTCGACAAAGATCGTGTAGTGTTGCAGAAACCACAATTGAACTTGAACATTGGAGACTAGGTTCAGCATTACCCTTCCCAATCTTGTCATCATCCTTTTCCGCCTCGGCATTCAGAGCTTCACTCACATACACACCCGCTTCCGTAGCGTCGGAGGCCACATTCACCAATTCCCTTACGTCTCCAATTCCTTGGTCTTCTCTGGCCGACCTTTCAGCTTGGCGGTCTGCTTCAATAATCTCCGCAGCCGAAATCAGCAGTTGAGTGACGGGTGGAACAGCGTCGGTGGGCCCATCGTCCTCATTTTTCTTGTCCGCTATCTCATTATCCCCGGCCACATGCACGTCCAGATCCACCGTCTGCTCTTCTACGGCCTCATTTTTTTGGTCAGCTATCTCATTATCCCCGGCCACATGCACGTCCAGATCCATTGTCTGCTCTTCTTCATTTTCAGCTGCAGCATTCGCATAGAACTTCTTCTCAGCCTCATCAAGCTCTTCTTTTGAATATATATCTTCCGAGCTTCCGGTCAAATTTTGGTGGCTCTTTAACAGCCACCGCTTTCCACCGCCTTCCTCCTTCGTATATAACGGAAATCTCACGAGTACTACCAACATCCATGTCGGTGTCCTTATTGTACTCATCTCTGTGAGCGATGTCCGTAAATTGAGTGGAGCCGTAATATTGCACGGCCTCCATTATCATTGTGTACACACCTCCAGTGCTTTCTCACTAGCTGCGTCATCCGAAACAATTGACGCGGCCACCGGGCCTTCACGGTCTCTACCAAGATCTGCAGTCACCTCTTTCTCATTATCGGATCCATCATCCTCCATATCATCAAAGTCCTCCTCATCGCCGACATTATCAACATCCTCGTCATCTCCCTCGTCCTCATCACCATTGTCCTCCTCTTCATCATCGTCACCAACATGTCGCTCGTACCGTCGTCATCTACCTCATCATTCGAACCTCGTCTCCTGGACTTTGTTGCGAGCAGTGCTGATTTCACGGAACGATTTATTCGTTCAGCTATCTCCTCGCATTTCCACAAAGATAATCCTTCATCCTTTGGCTTTGAAAGAATGATTGCGTGCATTGTGTAGCGACAGGGTCACTAGGATGGTTCATCCCTCCTGTTAACCTTTTGAGCGTCATGGTGCATCTCGCATACCATGAATAGAAGACAGTAGCATTCCTTTGCATCTTCAAGTAAAGCTCATGCACATCCTACATTAAAATACAGATAATTGGACAATTGTTCAGTCAAAAGTGTTCATTCAAAAGTATAATTTTAACCTTAACAACTGTAATTCTAAGGTCCAAAAGTATAATTCCAACGGACGAAAGTGTAATTGTAAGATACAACAGTAAAATATTAACTTTTAAAAGTATTATTTTAACGGACAAAAGTGTAATTGTAACATACAAAAGTATTATTTTAACTGTAAAAAGTATAACTTAAATCGACAACCTTGTATAATTTTAATCGACAACCTTGTATAATTTTAAGCGACAAAAGTATTTTTTAACGGACAAAAGTGTAATTGTAACATACAAAAGTATAATATTAATTTTAAAAAGTATTATTTTAACGGACAAAAGTGTAATTGTAACATACTACACTATAATTTTAACTTTAAAAAGTATAAATTTTACTGACAACCTTGTAATTTAAGCAATTACTGATTAATATCGCAATTACAATTGTAGTGTAATTGTAGTGAAAGAAAAAGTATCTTTAAAACATTAAAATAGCACTTACATCTACAGCCCGAGCTTTCAACTCCTCGTCATCATCAACACCAGAAGGGAGTTCAATCTCGATGAACTTCTTCCTGTCTCGAACTTGAAGTCACTTGTAATGCCGTATCCCTAACCACATTTCCAATGGCCAACACTTGGCTGTCATCAGGCACCCCACCAATGCTTAACAGTTGTTTTTGTAGGCACCGAGGATACTTAACCACGGACCAAGTTAGCCGACCCAAACGGCTCTTGTCAAGCTCACCATGTAGTCGTCGAAAGCGTCTGCCGGTCCCAGTGCTTAATGAGGGGCGGTGGGTGTGGCGACAACTCTCACCACGGAAATCGAAACGTTGAAAGTACGTAATCATTAAGAAGGGGATACACCCCAAAGCAACGTCATTTATTTTCACCAAGATGTCGCATGACCTTCACCAAATTTTCCAAAGACATAAGTACACCAATCGTCTGCGTAATCGAGTCCACATCTTCAACAGCTCTCAAAAGCTTGAAGTCAACCCCATTGTATGACGTTGGAGTTAGGAATGATGACATTGCGAGCGAGAACAAACAGACTGCTGAAGTGCGGACCTCCTTTTTGTATTTTTTTTTAAAATGTCTTGGAAGACAATTCCTAAATTAATGCCTTCATTAACCCCTTTTATGTTGTACGCTTTTCGCCATTTATCTTTCAATTGCTTGTTCTCCGGCGCTTGAGAATCCTTTTGGCGGCCCGTAGGTACTAGATCAAGAGTTTTAGGACCAAGTGGTAACATAAAACAGTCATACACGTCATGCTTGGTGACCATGAACTCCTTATCCTTGGCCCGAAAAATATACGATCCATCTTTGAATGCTTTGAGAAAATCTTTAACATACCCCATCGGATATGTTTTGAGCTTAAGCTCCAGAATACCACCGAAACCAATCCTCCGTACCGCATCTCATTTGTGCATCATTAAGCTTTTCAAGGAGCTCAACCAGTGCTTCGGGCGGCACTTGATGACCACCTTTGCTATTTTCTTCGTGTCTGGTTTATTTGGTTTGGCTGGTTTGGCAACAACAAGCTCCTTACTCGACTTAACAGGCACCTTTGCTTTTTTGGACTTGCCTGATTTACCCTCATTTCCACCTGACATCTGTTAACATTACTCAAAATTAATTGTTAAATACAAAAAAAAATAAGACAAAAAGAAAATTTAAAATTGTAGCAAAGATAAAGTGTAATTATAGCGATCACAAGTGTAATTCTAATAAAATAAATGGTTATTTTAACAGCAATGAGAATACTATCAAGCAAAACAAAAGTGTGATTGTAGCAAAGACAATGTGTTATTTTAACTAACAAAAGTGTAATTGTAGCAGAGGAAAGTGTAATTCTAACAAAATAAAGTGTTATTTTAACTGGCAACAGTGACATTTTAAAAGAAATAAGTGTGATTTTAGCTGTCAAAAGTCTAATTGTAGCAGCATAAAGTGTTACTTTAGCAACAAAAAGTGTGATTCTAACAAAATACAGTGTTATTTTAACAGGCAACAGTGACATTTAAAATTGTAGCAGCATAAAGTGTTATTTTAGCAACATAAAGTGTAATTATAGCAGCCACAAGTGTAATTCTAATAAAATAAATGGTTATTTTAACAGGGAACAGAAACCTATCAGCAAAAGAAAAGTGTGATTGTAGCAGCACAATGTGTTATTTTAACTAACATAAGTGTAATTGTAGCAGAGGAAAGTGTAATTCTAACAAAATAAAGGGTTATTTTAAAGCAACAATGATGACATTTTAACGAGAAAAAGTGTGATTTTAGTGACAAAAGTCTAATTGTAGCAAAGATAAAGTGTTATTTTAGCTTACAAAAGTGTGATTCTAACAAAATACGGTGTTATTTTAATGAGACTACATTGTAATTTTAGCAAAGAAAAGTGTGATTTTAGCCGAGAAAAGTGTGATTCTAACAATATAAAGTGTTATTTTAACATACTACATTGTAATTTTAGCAAAGAAAAGTGTGATTGCAGCAGCATAAAGTGTTATTTTAGCATAAAAAGTGTAATTCTAGCAAAAGGGTAATCAAAAGTGGGATTTCTCCAACAAAAAATGGATAAACTGTAATTTTAACAAAAAAAAAGTAATTGTAAGCAACAAAAGTAGGATTTCTCGAAAAAAATATGACTAATCTTAATGAATATGAACATATATACTCAAAACGTTAGTTGACAAAATACAGTGATAAAAAATAACTGTCGTTCATGTCCTAAATGTGCTAAAAATAACTGGCTAATCAAAATGAAGAAACCAAAAAAAAGTGATCAAATAGAACAAGACATCAACAATGGTGACAAAGTATCGTGATCAAATACGATACAATAGCATAACAATGTCCAATAAATTAAAAAAAACGTCTAGATAAATGAAGAGAACAAATAATAAAACTGTAAAAACCCAGAAAAAAATCATAAAACTATAAAATCCCCAAAAAAAATTACCTTCTGAAGTGATTGAATGGACGACAATGGCAGTTTGCAAGTGAGCAAAGAAAATGGAGAAAAAAACGATAATAAGGTAGCAAAAAACCGATAAATTAGGGGGATTTTTAGAGCAGTTTCGTCTTGAAATGAATGTGATTTAATTTGGGGCAAATGTTTTGGGGGAAAATTAATTTTGAATAATTAAGAGATGGAAAGTGGGGGGAAGTTTTTAGGACGTGTGTGTGTGTGATGTTTTGATTGACAACCTGCTGCATGCATGCTAATACCCACCCTATGAGTGGTAGGAGGAGAGAGGTAATTATTTTAGCCATTAGAATAATATTATTAGTTGCTTTTTACTTTTAATCTAAGCCATTCAATAACATGATCTAAGGGATGACAATAGAACTCATGGACTCAAGTGTAAGACTTGGACTTAGATGATCTTATTACTATATATATATATATATATATATATATATATATATATATATATATAAGATGAGTTCAAATGAGTCCACCTAAAATGGTGAGTCCACTAAGTCCTAATCCTAGCCATTGATTTTCTAAGATTGATGGTTGAGATTTTAAAATTATAAGATGAAAACTTTAAAGTTTTATAAACGAAACTTTAATTTATGAGTGTAACTTTAATTATTTACAATTATAACTTTAATATTTAAAGTCATTATATAAATAAAAATTTAAATTTATGTTATAAAATTTTATTTTAATGATTTATAAATGTAACTTTACTGTTTTAGAAGTGAAATTTTAATTCTAAAAATTGAAACTTTAATTTTTTTTAGCCAACTTATAATATAAAAATTTGAATTTTTTTAATTTCACTGATTTATAAATGTAATTGTAATGTTTTACGACTGAAACTTTAATGCTAAAAATTGAAACTTTAATTTTTTTAGACAATTTCTATTATAAAAATTTGATTTTTTTTAATTTTACTGATTTATAAATGTAACTTTAATATTTTACGACTGAAACTTTAATGCCAAAAATTGAAACTTTATTTTTTTAGACAATTTCTAATATAAAAATTTGAATTTAATTAATTATACTGATTTATAAATTCTATGTAAATATTGTCATTTTATGAATGTAACTTTAATGTTTTACGATTGTAACTTTAGTTATAATTTTTGAAACTTTATTTCTTTTAGGATTGTAACTTTATACTAATTTGAATTTATGTAATGTAATATACATGAAATAAATTTTAGTGAGGGTCAAGTGAAACTTTAGTCAATATCAGTGAAACTTTAGTCCATATCTTTGAAACTTTAATCCATATCACTGATCCATAACCACGACACCACCACTGCCTCTGGCCACCAGCCACCACCACGCACCACCAATTTGAAAAAAAAGAGAGAAGACCGCCACAACATCACCACCACCACCAACAAAAACCACCACCACGTCCCTTCTGCCACCACCACCACGCCTACCACGACCCTCTGCAACCACCACCAGGATACAAGCACCACCAGATCTGGGAAAAAAGGGACCCGCACCACCACCACCACACCTACCTCCTCCTCGCCATTTACGATCTCCCTCCTCCTCTCCTCCACCAACACAACCACCTGCCCAGCCCCACCAAACCCGACGGCCACCTCCTCCTCTCCTCCTCTGTTGCTTCTTTTCTTTTTTCTCTTTTTATTTTCAGATCTTATTTTTTTTTTATTTTTTTTTTCCAGATTTGAAACCATTGTTGGAGGGAAGGACGTGGTGAGGGTGCTGCGTAGGTGGTAGGTTGGTGGCGGGTTGTGGTTGGGTGGTGTTGTTGTCGTGGGGTAGGGGCTGCCATGGTGGAGGTGGTGGTAGTCGTGGGGGTGAGGGCTGCCGTGGTAGTGGTGAGTGAGGTGGTTGGTGGTGGTGGTGTCTTTTTCTTTTTTTTTTTAATCGTTTTTTGTTTTTTTCAGAAATTTAAGTCTTCTTTGTTGTTATTTGTTCTCATTTTCACTCTTTTTTTGTTCTTCTCATTTTATTGTGTTTTGTTCTTCACATTTTCACTTTTTTTTTTGTTTTTTCAGAATTTTGTTTTGCTCTTCTCATTTTTTGTTCTCATTTTATCGTCTTGTTATTTTTTTTTAGACATAGATCTATTAAAATTATAATTCTTTATTAAAGTTATATTTTTTCTATTAAAATTACACATTTCTCTATTAAAATTATACTTATATCTATTAAAGTTAAAGTTATACTTATTTCTATTAAAATTATACTTTTCTCTATTAAAATTACACTTATATCTATTAAAGTTAAAATTACACTTATTTCTATTAAAATTACACTTAGCTCTTTTAAAGTTAAAATTACACTTATTTCTATTAAAATTACACTTTTCTCTATTAAAATTACACATTTCTCTATTAAAATTACACTTATCTCTTTTAAAGTTAAAGTTACAGCTATTTCTATTAAAATTGCATTTATTTCTATTAAAATTACACATTTCTCTATTAAAATTACACTTATCCCTATTAAAGTTAAAGTTACACTTTTTTCTATTAGAATTACACTTTTTTCTATTAAAATTACAGATTTCTCTATTAAAGTTACAGCTATCTCTATTAAAGTTACATTTTTCTCTACTAAAGTTACACTTATATCTATTAAAGTTACACTCTCAAGGACTACAGTTTTACTCTCAATAGACTCATGTTACATGTTTAATATGGACAAAAGTTACAGTCTCAATGGACTAAAGTTACACTCTCAATGGACTGAAATTACACTTTAATGGACTAAAGTTATACTTTTAATATGGACTAAAGATACACTCTCAATGGACTAAAAATACACTTTAATGGACTAAAATTACACTTTAATGGATTAAAATTACACTTTAATTGACTAAAATTACACTTTTAAAAGAATAAAGTTACACTTATAAGTCACTCAATTCACAATGAGTTGTGTTAAAATTGGAAAAATTCAAAATAATATTTGTCGAAAAAACTGACTTACACTCGTAAAACGCAAAATATATTGTAAATTTGCTTCAAATTTTCAAATTTCAAAATAAAATCCGTCAAACCGCAATTTTTTTTTTGTTAAAATTACATTTTTTTCCGTTGAAATTACACTTTTAAAACAGTGAAAGTGTAGTAACATTTGTATAAAGTTTCAGTCCAAAAAAAAAATTATGCTCAAATTTTTTTTTTGTGTATAATTAATCCATTAGTGAATGTATAATTAAAGCTAGAGAGAGAAAGTGGATTAATTAGTGTATATGAAACTCATTAGTGCTAAATATGTTTTTTTTGCTTTCAACCTCAACCATCCTTAGTGGGATATCTAAGGGATGTAGTGAGGACTTATGGACTCAAATATATAGGTGGACTCATTAGAACTTTACTATATATATATATATATATATATATATATATATAGAAATAGGATCCTGTGCGAACCTAAAGTTCGGTGCGAACTTACGAACTAACACACAAGCCCCTCAGATAAAATAATAAACGACCAATATTAGACGCTCGTTTAACTCTTACAAACCCCAACCCCAACCCCAACCCTCACTCGTACCTTCCTGTCTTTTCCACCTCCTCACATCCACCTCTTCCTCCCACCGCTGTCCTCTGACCACTGTCATCCAACGACCACGATCAGCTGCCGACGGCGCGCTCTTTGTCGCACTCTGTTGCACAAACCACAACTATTATTGAGTTCTGCTCAAATTCATTGCACCAATCCTCCAATTTCGATCAAGTTTCATGTAAGTTCTTTAATTTCGTAATTATTCTCATATTTTTATTAATTATTTCCGTTGTTTTAAAGTTTCCCCCAAATTTGAAGTCTAACCCTAATTAATCTAGGTATAATAAGCTTCATTAATGGTGATTAAATGGATGAATTTTAATTTTAATTTGGAATTAAAACAGGGGTGTACAAGCATGTGTAGGAGCTATGGAATAAGAAACAATCAGATGTTATGAGGTTCATTTTAAGGACGCGTTGCTGGGAATATCATCAATTACCTTCAACCGTTAGGATTATCCATCCATCCCGACCCGATAAGGCTCGTTGTCTTGGGTACAAGGCTAAGCAGGTATCATATTGTTTCAATCATTTTTTTGTTTTTGAATATTTTTGATTTTTTTTTTTTTAGATTTGAAATGTTCGATTTTTTGGGGGAAATGTAATAAATTGGGGAGAGCTTGTGTTTGTGATTGATCTAGTTTCACTGATTCATTTGCGAGACGGTCTTTCAATAATGGTAATGTGAGACAGTCTTTCAATGATGTTATTAGTTAGTCAGGTTTGGTTCATGGCTTGACAGATGTTGGTCTGAGTTTCGGGAGATGTTGCTGACAGGGTATGGCTGACCGCGGCGCCGACTGATGTTGATGTTGATCGCTGGCGTGCATGACTCGGGCCGGATTTTAAAATACTCAGTTGTAGTACTCATTCATAGATCTTTCCTAGTTTCAACAGAAAAAATGTGAAACAGTCTGCACAACTGCTGAAAACCAAGGCTTGTTACAACTGTTTGTTTTCTTTCCCATTCCATGATGTTGTCAATATATACATTTTGTTGTCAATATATCCATTCCATAGTAGGCCATATTGTTTCATCTTTTCAAATTTTGGTGCTTGCTAGAGTCTCTATATTTCATTTTTCTGTGACTTCTTTTCCTGGCCATATTGATTCTTTATTGTATGAATATGATGGTGAAAGCTGACAAATTTTGCTCCTTTCTATCAATTTAATGATGTGCATTGATTAGTTGATGAGCAGGCTGTTAATCAGAGATGGTGCAGAAAAGCTGTTATCATGAAAACAGGTATTTGAGTACTTCTTAAGTCCACTAACATCCCCAACGGACCCAGGGAAACATGAGGCTGACAATATCAAGGGAGAATAAATTGACGGTAAGGCTGGTCAAGAAGCAACCAGGGAAGAGGCTGAGGCAATAAAGTATGATACAAGAAGCGGAACAAGAAGCAAAGGTCGAAGAAGAACAATTGAAAGGACTTGACACTGAATACATTGATGGATAAATGAAAGACACTGTCAGTTTTTGTAATGAATCTGTCATTGGTGAAGGAATGATCTTTTGACTATGTAAATATCTAATACTTCCTAAAGTAATGTACATGCCACATAGATTTCATGGTTCTACTTCATTCTATGTATTGTTCCCTGCACAACAATTTTGTTGAAAAGCATGTAATAGACTGTGTCGTGAGACCGTCCTATGCAAAACTCGGCGATATTTTTTGCTCTTATTTTCTCATTCTCACAGCATATGTAAAATTGGGGTTGTGTTTCGTCAGGGGTAGGAGATAGGCAAGACTCAAGAGTAACGATTTGTGTCATCGTCTTCCGCTTTAAATGCTTTAGATCAGTTTCCTGCTTTAATTCACCTTTTCACGCTCAATCGGTAAATTTTTTCAAGCGCATTATAGAATTGTGACGCATATACCCTCCTATTGTTAATATTGAGTAATGATCATCACTGGATTACAATCTGGAATAAAGTACACGAGGGAATCACAAGAATTTCGAAAACAAGTGAATTCACATGAAATATTGATTTAGATTAGCTTTAATGGAGAATTATAAGATTGTAAAACTCATTAAGTTGCTAGATACAAATTCATTTTAAACAATGGGGACGGGTATCCTAAATTAAGCACGGGAAAGGGTTAAGAGTTGTATTTAGGATACTCATCCTTCGGTTGATCCCATTAAGTTGATTAGCATGCTAGATACACTAGTTTACGCTGTTAGATACATAACTTTAGGTAGCTAGATACACTTTTCTTTAAGTTTCTAGATACATTTCTTTAGCTATCTAGATACACTTCTCTAAGTTGGTAGATACATACCTCTTGCTAGCTAGATACACATCTTTACCTTGCTAGATACACTATTTTCCTTACTAGATACATATCTATGCCTTGCTAGATACACTTCTCTAAGTTGGTAGATACATACCTCTAACTAGATGGATACACACATTTACCTTGCTAGATACACTCTTTTCCTTACTAGATACTCCCTCTATTTTTTTATATATGACTTTCTCACATTTCGAGACACTCCCTTCTCTCTTCAATATCTCTTAAAATATAAGACTAAATATTATGATATGTATACTCATATGAAAGAGTTTTTCGTAAGGAATTTAATGGTACCATTTTTATATTTTTTGAACAAATATATTCTTGTAAATATTAAAGTCAAAGGCTTACGTCGTAAATGCAAAACGTCATATATAAAAAAATGGAGGAAGTACATATCTATGCCTTACTAGATACACTTCTCTAAGTTGGTAGATACACACCTCTAGCTAGTTAGATACACACATATCTATGCCTTGCTAGATACACATCTCTAACAAGCTAAATACACTTTTTTTGTTACTAGATACATATCTATGCCTTGCTAGATACACTAGATAGAGCCATAAGATTAGATCTTAAAATTCGTGATGTAGTACTATTAATTAGTTATGTATATTCATTTATTTCGCTCACAATGACTTGATGAGGTATGTCACGAATGATAATTAATTCGAGTAGAAAGAATTTGTATTAAATGACCTTTTTAGAAAATATTTTATCTTGGTAATAATAATGTCACATTTGCTTTGAGATAATGCAAATAAAAACTTCGCTAAGTACACTCTATTACCTTGCTAAATACACATCTCTGTCAAGCTAGATACACTCCTCTAAATTGTTAGATATATATCTTTACCTTATTAGATACACTTATTTACCTTATTAGATACACATCTCTTTGAAGTTAGATACAATTCTTTAGATTGTTAGATACATGTCTTTACCTTGTTAGATACACTCGTTTTCCTTACTATTTCAAAAATCATACGGAGTATCTTCTACTTGAATAACGACTAAGTAATTTGTGTATCTACACAAGTAAAAACGTGTATCTAAAGTCTATTACGTGCGTTATTACAATTTTACATCTTCTTACTGCCAACCACTCTACCCACCACTGCCACACCACCATCGACTCAACACCCACGTCAACATTGTCACCGACCATCCCAGACCTTACCGGCGTCCTCCACCATCCCGTTAACGAGACAACCAAGTGTCACCGAACCAGTAAACACCGACAAGCATACACATCAACAACAACAACCATCATCCGCCATCGGCGACGAAATCGTAACATACAATGGATGTTTCCGACCCGAAATATCTCGATGCAGCACCAAATACTCTTACTTTTTTTTTGAAATGTTACTTCTATTTTGTAGATCTGAAATTTATAAAATCAATTTTTCATAATTATACCACACCAAAAACCAACTGGCGATGAGGACATCAACGCCGATATGTGCCTGGGTGATCAGAAGGGTTGAAAGACAGAAGCATTGCCGACGCCAAACATTATGGAACGCTGGAGCCTGGAGAGCCAACGGAGACTGATGCGCGGGATCGAAGATGAGGAAAGGTGAAGGAGAGGCGTCTTCTGGATGGAAAATAGAGGAAACAGTGGTCGTCATATTATCGCCGACGACATCTGAGGTGAAGTCAGTGAGGCGGCCGTCCTGGCGACGTTGGAGGTGGCTGTTGGTGAAGTAGTTTGTGGTGACTAGTGTAGATGGAGAGAGATTTAGGGGTAAGTTAGTGAGTCAAGGCCTTATCTGATTTTGATATATGGGTGTAAGGTAGTTCGTACAGTTCGCACCGTACTTTAGTTCGCACCTGACCCCGACCCTATATATATATATATGAGATCTTTGCAATTTCTGATTTTTGTCAATATTTCACTTTAGTTTACTGTATAGACTTGAAGAAATGACATATTTGTCTTAAATGCTCACTTCTTTTCAATTTGTAACTATTTCACGCAAGAAATTCAACTTTTTTGTGGAATCGGATCAGTTATCGTATTCTCGGATATCCGATCCGAAATTTCCGGATATCAAAAGTCGGATATCCGAAGTTTTCGGATCGGATATCGGATAGTAAATTTTTGATTTTTCGGATTGGATATCCGAACCGAAAGTTGGATTCGGATTGGATATCCGATCCATGCTCTGCCCTAGTTGGGGCATCCCTTCAAATCTTGCTAAACTACTTCCATTTAATTGGAGTGATGCTTTGATATCGATCAAAGCATAATTTTTCAATTCCTCATCAGTTAGTTCCAAACCTATGATGATGTTTGCAGTGTCATCATAACGTATTGATAACTATTATGTGCAAAGAATGTAAATTAAATGAACTAAATACAAAGCAATATGTTAAAGTAGTACCTCGGTTTTGAAGAATATTACGTTGCCCGTGAAGGATATCATCTGATAGAAGACTCCAGGTTGCCTCCCAGACTGTATTTGGCATGGACAACGTCCCAGATAACAATAAAGTCGCAAAACGGTTTCTAAGATAAAATCCAGAGGCCCATTCGCTTGCTTGCTCTATCGCATCAATCCAGAGGCCCATTCCCTTTTTTTGCTGATGTTTCGGCTTGCACATCTCCGTCTTTGTCTGTCGCAAATAATGTCCTCTTGCTTGATGGTGTCAATGACTTCGTGTTACTTCCAGTTTCATTTTCTGCATCCTGCATTTTTTTCCTGTTTGCATAAGTTTAAGTTCTAATAGATCATAGCCTATGATAATTTGTGTTAATTTTGCGTTCATTTACTATATTTGGATTGAATTTCATACCAGGAAAGAATCTGATTGTGTTTCACTTGTGACGACACTTTCCTGTGTGCAATTGTTACATATACTTTAAATAATGATAGTCTTAAATTAAGGAATTATTAAGGAAAATCTGTCAAAGATAGAATACAAGTGTTGTTTTACCTATGTCATATTTATTGTTGAAAGCTTTTCCAGAGATTCATCTTTATGTATTCCCTTGACAACACTATCATCTTGTAATGGTTCACAGATTATTTACAATCGCTTAAAAGTGTGAATGTAATTCATTTTTTTTGCGATTAATCTTTGAAGGGATAATTATGTTTTACCTTTGCAATGCTGGCGGCTAAGACTTCATTCTCGTACTGAATTTTCTCCTGCACATATCATGTTAATATTTTAAACTCTTTTAAGTAGATTGTATTTCCTGAATGCAAAAAATTATAAATTCACTACCAAAATACAGCCCATTGAGTCCGGTATTTCACTTGTGGCAGCAATCATTTCCTGGTTTTAAAATGTTAAAATTGTTAGCTAAACGATTTCTGATATTTGGTAAAATTTAATAAACAATTTAAACTGCTTTATTACCTCTATCATTTTGTATTGTTTAGTCCATGCTTCTATATGTCTCAAATCATCGCTGTAGTCCACAACAGTGTAGCACCTTGAACTTAATTCCAGGTTGTACCTTTTGTCAACTATTAACTTGAGTACATACTTCTTTCGTAACATTGAAGTTAGTTCCTGTGGCACTCCTAGCACATCTCCTACCTGTGTATATTTGAATGTTTAGAGAACTTTTTATGCTATGATTAAGATTATATGTAACAAAAGTATTAGTGCGTAATATAATTTAGTGATCATACCTATTTTAGTTTGTCTAAACATTCCAAAGGAGTCTTTGCAACATTCTTTTTGATTTGTTTATCATACACGATTAAGTTTGCCTTTGCTCCACTATCATCGCTGATTAAAAATGTCACCTAAATCTGCATGTATCAAATATGATTATGTCATAAGATATTTATGTATACATAATGATATCGTATAATAAATATACATGGGATTTTACCTTGTTGCTCTATCTTCGCTGCCCTCTTCATGTGCAATACAACTTTCGTCTGAGCAGTACCATTTGCCATGTTTCTTCCCAACTGGACTTGTACACTTTTGGCATATAACGGTACCATCCAAAAGTGTCGTCTATTTCAGTTAAGTATGCTACTGTCACATATTTGCTTGCCTGTTTTGTACATCTGATTTTAATAAGTATTCAAAAATTAAAGAAACTAAAGTAATGATTAATAAAGTTTGTGTATCATGTAAATGCTAACCGATTCAGTACACATGATTTCGTGTAGTGTCTTGCAACTATCATCCAATATTGTCTTGTTCTTGCTTTCAACAACTCCTTTGCTTCTACCAGGCCTTGCTCTTAATATGCATTATTTGGTGTGTTATATGAAGTAAACTTGTTTATGTTTAAAACAAATTCGGTTTTTTTGTATGTGCCCACCTTGTCCTAATATCATGTGCCTCTGGTATGTCCGGATTAACATAAATTTTGGTCGCATCGTTGTGGACAGCGGGCCGCCCACGGGGGCGTTTGGTTGAGAAGCGAGGGACAAGCGTTTGCATTTTGTATGGAGTCGCCACCAATTTTTATGGGAAATTGGAACCGTTCGAATACCTCATGTCATGTCAAGACACAAAGTAGTGACATGAACACTAAGCAATCGTTACCCTTAGCATTCTATGTCTAGAATGACTCTCGTGGATGCCAATGAACACGGGTGCTCACGGAGATCTGGAGTAAGGGGTGAGGGTACGTATTAGGAAGCTCTTTTGATCGAACACCTAATCCCGCCCGCCTCGATAGCGGCCTCTACTAATGATTAGGGAAGTTATTCGTACTTGATATATTGTCGGCTATATGCATGCAATGCAACATCCATTAAATTAATCCTAACATGTGAGAATTAAGCTAAGTCGGTTGACACGTAATTAGCAATCAATTGGGTCGAAGTAGGATTTAATGTTGATTGACATGTGAAAGCATACAAGCAATAAAAGAAATACAATAAAAGAAAATTACAACAATGGAAATTACATCAATTACAAAGGATAAGGCGATTTATGTCGAAAATACCTTTAAAACGGATTATTTGAGAAAAAAAGAAATAAAAGAATAAAGCACGACAGATCAGAAGGTGATAATACGAATATTAGTGAATTAATACGTAAACTAAATAAACTACGTCAAGGCGTAAAAGGAGTTCGAGAGACAGAACTCATCTCGAACAGCGCGGCAGAAGAGCATGCGCCCTTTGGAAGAGGCGGCGATTCTTGCGTCTGTTCCAAGGGTGAGTTCTGGCTGTGAAGCCGGAACTGCAAACCGTTAATGTGAATTGTTAATTTTATGGACTAATTACGACAATTGACTCGGATGAAAGTGATTAGCAGATTATTTACATATGATTGAGGTCATAAAAACGGCAAAACGTGGATGAGACGGAAATAAACGGATTGATTATGTGAAGGGCCGATGTTAATGAATAATTAATAAAACAAACTAACTAAACTAATCAATTACTAAACATGATGAATGTGACAAATATATGACTAAACAGGTGAAAGTATATCAAAGGTAAATTCCAGAAACTCAATATGATGAAATTGAACTTCTAAAACTCGAATTGAATATTAATGACGAAAACCCGCGAATATTGGTTATAAGGGATTTAAGTCGGAATGATAATGAACTAAACATGTGAATGATGAATGAATAATATACATATGAATTATTAATGATGAATAATTATACGAACGAATTAACAGACGAACAAAACAAAAGAAATATTTTTGATACGAATTTCAGAGGACGGAGGAAGAAGAAAAGAAGCAGGAACTGCGGCAGCCTCACGAAGAGGCGCAGCAGGTGCTGCGCTCCTTCGAAGAGGCGCAGCAGTTGCTGCGTCTTTTCTCGACGTCTCTCACCGGAAATCCGCAAAAAAGGTTTTAAAGACGGCTTTAGAAATCGGTTTTAATGAGGTACTTTCGACGTAAACCTTACAACGATGATACGATAAAATAAATAACAATAGATAAAGAGGAATTATTACACCCTCAGACTTACATGTTGACGGAACGAGATGAACTAAGAAGATCGATTAGTGAATGCTCGACGCGAATGCAAGGAAAGAATGCCCTCGTGAGAGGAAAACGATTTAACAAGTTGATTAATTAGATTGATTGAGTGTAGTGGTCAAATTGGTCGGTCATGCAACGGAGAGGCTGGTACCCGGAAGGATCCGAGCTTACGTGGTCGAAGGTTCAAGCACGTAGGCGCCAATTAGTAAGAACGAAGTCTAGAATGCAAAGGGAGAAGAGAAGGGCGGACACTCGCGTGAGAAATATGAGGAACGAAAGCTCCTATTTATACTAATCACACGGAGGTTTAGGGTTTCGGAGACTCTTTGGAAGTGAATCTCGGAAAGATATAAAAAAGATACGTAAATCATGCAAAGAAGGGCCTGGAAAGAGGCGCAACGATCCACTGCGTCTCTTGGAAGAGGCGCAAAGACTGCCGTTGCGTCTATTCCTGTGGAGGTTTCCTCCTGTTTAAGAAAGATTTCCGTGTTTAAGTTATGGTAGGACGGAATTGATTAGATTATCTTTAATATCTTATGTAAATATTACGGGATATTATTTGCCAAAAGATAAAATTTGAGAAATATGGAATAGAATTATCCAGGAACATTCCGAACATTCGACTCGGGATTTAACAAACTATCGAGAAAATGGAGACGGTTTTTGACCCGGACTCGAATGCACTCTAATTATCGCCAAAACGACCGTATCGGGACGTAGATGACAACTAAGAGGTTGACATTAATATTTGAGCAATCACTTGACGATAATCTTACGAATTGTCACAAATCGTTCCGCGAATCAAACATGCGGCCCAATCATCACCGGGTGGTTTGCGAGAGGTGCAGAAACGAGGTGTCTACAGAGCCCCCACTTTGACTGAGGCTTGGACAAGGCGAAAGTCAAAGTATAGCCCTCAGGTCAATCGAAGATTACAACCTGACGACTATGGCGACGCGAGGCGGCTCAAGGGGTCTAAGCCAAGGACCTATCGTCGGGAACATTTTAGAGTCTGTCGACTATCGGGGAGGGTCGTTTAAAGTCCATTAGACTACGTAAGGAAGCTCGCCAGCCACAAGAAGAGACCATACCTGAGACTTAATCGAACTTCGCGGGGAAACAAGAAATACTGAAAGCAGCAGGACGTCGGTAGAAACTGCTGAGGATCCGCTTGCGTTGGTCTCAAGCGAACTCTGGCGAAATTTGGAGGCTGAATCTGCTTGCGTTGGTCTCAAGCGAACTCTGGCTGGGTGACCATATTTCCGACTTCGGGGAATCTGCTTGTCTCTGTCCTCAAGCAAACTCTCGTTGGGTGATTATTTTGACGACTAGGAACATCTTGATCGTCATGGGAGAAACTTCGAGTGAGCAAAGATCGCAAAATACTACTGCTACCGGATAAAATAAATTGAGCAATATTTGCAAAAATGCTGCGCGGGATAAAATGAGTTTGGACAATACTGCAAAATATTGTCGCGCTGGATAAAACGCGGGCCGGAACGAAAGAAAATCGTCGAAACGGACCAAAATGGTAAAATAGCATTTGAAGAAAAGGCGCACCAAAGATGGGCCCACAAATAACGAACTCATAACGAACTTTTGAAAATTCGTATGGAGGGAACAAAAGGAAGAGGCGCAGCAAGAGCTGCGTCTCTTGGAAGAGGCGCAGCGCTTTCTTGCGTCTTTTTCCCAATTTGGCAATTCCTGCGTAAAAACGCGAAATCAGAAAGGTTTATGTTTCATTATTCGAAACTCATTTTCTTCAATTTCTCTCTCAAATCTTCACCATTTCCGTCTAGGTTGGATTCAAAAGCTTGCTTTAAATATGACTAATCGAGGTATGTGTCTTAATCTTTGCATTAATCATCCATATTTGTCGAATTTCTAGCCGCAATAATTAGGGTTTTCGACCCATTTGATCGAAAATTTGGGGCTTTTCCCCCAAATGGATTTGTCTTGCCAAATTGATGCTAGGAATGGATAATAGGTAATGTTAGGAACATAACCATGTATTTGCTTCGAACTTTTGTCGAGTTTTGAGCCCTTGAGCGAATTTTGAGACGGTTTCACAGCTAGATCGCAAATTGCTTCGAAAATGGCTTTAGGATTGCCCATTTGTGATGAAATTTGATATTTGGGACCCTTGGATGATGGGTAAACTTCCTGTCATCTTGCAATTTTGGTTTGTGACAACTTTTTCAGGACACTCTTCTAGGGCATAACCGCCATTGTAGCGAAATGCTGCCGAATTTTCGACTTGAACCCGGAACTAGGCTTTGACTCGGACTTGACTTGACCCAATTTGTCACATGAGTGATCGGGTTGGCGAGGACATGGCCAAGGATGGCCAGAAATGGGGAATTCCCGGGCCTTGGAGGCTCGAAAATTTCTTAACAGAGGCTTGTCGTCACGTGACGCGGCCTGAATTCACTTTAATGTTGCAGGTGATGATGCTTCTACTTCTGGGAGGACTCCCATGGATGTAGACGCTGCTGCTGTTGAGGAGGCTTTGGAGCAGGCCTTCACCGCTGCGGTGATGGCTGCTGCAGACGAGGTTCCCGAGGAGGAGACCGCTGATGAGGAGGAGATTCCGAGACGGGCCCACCTCGGACGAGGGGTCGTCGGTGAGGGGAGCTCTGCGTGGCCGAGACTGGGAGAGTAGGCACCTTGTGTGGGCTGCAGAGGGTCATTTGTCCTACAGGACGGTGAAGAGCCTGGTAAATAGGAATTCCCTAACTCATTACCTACCCCTTTCTTCTTTTGTTTAATTTACTTTCCAATTTACTCAAAACTAAAGATAGCTTTATTTCGAACCATAATAGGAGGCTGGGAACATCCGGTCGTTCTCGGGGTATACGACGGCGATGGAGCATTACGAGCGGCTGTCGGCGGAGGAGAGAGCCATGATCGAGCGTGGGGCGTTCGGTCCTCTGGTTCAGGTCTGGAGGGATATCGTGAAGAGGAAGTTGCGGGCCAACCTTAGCCTGGTTCGCGCTTTCTTGGATCGATTTTGGGATACGACTTCCACGTTTCACCTGCCTTTTGGTGAGGTGGGAGTCACCTTGGAGGACTACGGCATGATTTACAGTCCGCCGTGCGGGATCGAGGAGATGGTGTGGCCGGAGAGGCGGCATGAGGGCGGATTCGGCCGAGGCGAGGAGGTTGATCGGTGGAAACCGTCGCCGAAGGCTGTTGCGGTGCCGGGCCTGGTACCCAGTACCTATGTTCGAGATTACTTTGCGGGGAAGACCCCGGCATCGGTGGTGATTGATGGGAGGGAGACCGCTCCTCCTCCTTGTACAGCTGAGCAGAGGGCTCGTCTTTGGCTTTGGTGGTTCTTGTCTTCGATTTACCTCGGAGACAAGGGCGAGAGGCTGTCGACGAAGCTTCTCCCCTTTCTTTCTGACTTGAGTTCCCTAGAGCGTTGGGATTGGGTCACTGCTGGTTTTGCGGTCCTCATCCGCTTTATGAGGGCCATGGTTCGTCCGGAGTTGATGGAGAAGGGGACTTCTCCTGGTGCCGTCGGACCTGGGCTACTGTTGGAGGTATGAACCTTCCTTTAGACCAAAGTAAATTCTTTTCTTTGTTGAATCACGAAAGATCGTCATTGATTATTATGCTTTGCAGGCGTGGGTGTACTCTTACTTTCCGGGCCTCGCGCCCAAGAGGACGGAGCCACTGGAGAGGGCCTACCCCGTGGTGAGGGACTGGGTCATGTGCCGGACGAAGAGCAAGCGTTCTTCTCACAACGTCTACCGGCGAGATGTGAACGCTCTTCAGCCGAGCAGCGTGAGTATCCTATTTGTATGCACTTATTCTTCTCATACTTTGTTTTAAATTGATCTTAGGAATGACCTTTGCCTTCATATCATTGCAGTGGGTGCCCAGACCTTGGGCGGAGTACGCTGGAGCGCCTCCTTTTGTCGCTGAGGTCCTTCGACCTAGGAGCTCGAGTCGGCTGCTGTTGTGGACATCGATGGGTCCTGTGTGGTATCTAGGCGAGCGGTTAGCCCGTCAGTGCTTTCGGGGCGCGTTGACGGTTCCCGTCGATCCTCCTAGGACGATGTTTAGGGAGCCTTCTGAGGCTGAGAGGGAGGCGGACTTGGCTGGTGCTAGTGGTGACGACCTTCTTCTCCCTGACGAGGATTACTCGGCGTTCCTTTACGGGAGGTTGGCGTATTGGCCGGTAGTGGTGAGTGTCTTTTGCTTCTTGTTGGATTTTGATTTTCGAGAGTTGCGACGAAAGATCATCGATTAACGAGAGCCATTTGTCTTCGTAGGAGGTTGAGGCGGCGGGCATCGAGCCCCCAGAGTACCCCGAGACCTTCGAGTACACTGATGCTACTGGGAGGACGACGATCTCCGAGCTGCGTGACTTTGACGTGGCTGTGACGGACGGATCTTGGCCTAGATGATCGGCAAAGATCGATTCGGAGGGTGAGTTCCTATTTTGCGCAGTTTTTCGTGTAAGAACACATTTGATTGAACTTGTTCGGTTTACTTGAAAATTCTTTTGAAATGCAGGTCGCGCCATCTCGGTTTGTGGCACTATGGAGGGTGGCCAACCGGCTACGAGCTACGGCCATTGAGGCACTCGTCGGCGGTCGAGGTCGTCAGGTATGAAACTCATTTGTTTTTCCTTGATCTTTGGTTTTTCAGTTTTGTTTGAAATGATTGACATGAGCCAATTTCTTGTTGTCCACAGGCCGATCGTGAGCTGGAGCGAGAGTTGACCCAGTCTCGGGAGGAGACGGCTCGTTTGTCGAGGGAGCTCGAGTTTCGGGATGCCGAGATCGCCGCCCTTATGGCGAGGGTTGCCGAGTTGGAGGGTGCCCAGCAGTAGTCTGCGTGGTTTTGTTTTTTGAACATTTTTGGATTTGTTTGGGGCGCAAGCCCCCAGTTTAGATTTGGACTTGTTTGGGCGAAGCCCCGATTGCACATTTGAACTTGTTTGGGCGAAGCCCCGGTTGCTTGTATATTTGCTTTTTGTTGTATATACGACGGCCGAGTGCCTTTTTTTCTTTGGGTTGCGTTATTTGTACCGCAGTTAGCTTTTGAACAGGTTTGGTAGACAACGGTTTACACCGTCATCTTTCGCCGAAATTTACATAGACAAATCACGTAAGACATACATTTTTATATACACATAAGGCCTTTAATTAGTGCAAAATGAGACTCGAAAGGATGTGAAAATGCAAAAATTTTGTCGGAAATGACCGGACGGTAGGGAGGGTTACCCCCGAAAAAAAAAGAAAAAGAGAAATCTATAAGTTAGAAAATGGAAAAAATGGAAATTAAGAAAATGAAACGACTAGGTAAATGTTGAAATAAAAAAGAATTAAAATGAAAACTAAATATAAAAGTGTGAGAAAAGTGGCGGAAAATGTCGATGTTGCCTCGAAATGCGCGCTTGTGGATTAAGGAAACCTGAAGCATGGTAAATTACTCGGATTTACCAAAATAAAATCCCGTAGGAATAGGAAATTATTCGCTTATAGAATTAGGAAAGATCCAAACGCGGAAATCACAGAAATAAGGTCTGGGAAGAGGCGCAGCATGAGTGCGTCCCTTTGAAGAGGCGCAGCAGTGCCGCGCTGTTCCCAAGCGTGTCGGTTCGACGGATTTTTGGAAAGACAATTAGTATAAATAGAAGCGTCGACGAAGCTTTAAATCATATAATTCTTCCGTCTCTTCTTCGTCGATTTACACATAAAAACTCTCAATAAATTTTCAAGAGAAAATTATCATCATGAATACTTTAGAGATTCGCTTGAAGGAATGGACTAATGAGTTTTCGAACATTGAGAAACATGACATGGGTGCTTATAACCTTGGATCTTTGTTGAGTTTGAAACTCATTAAGGTTGTAAAACCGTTCTTGGACGCTTGCCTTGATTATTGGGACCCAAATTACCATGTTTTTGCGTTCCCGGGAGGTGATATTTGTCCTTTTAGGAGGAAATTGTCGCTATTGGCGGGTGGGACCCCGAACATTTACCCGCCATCCCTTCGCGCTCAAGGGTATAAGAGCAAGTTTAGAGATTTGCTTGGACTTACTAGACTTGAGGTAGATCGCCTTGTTACTCCGAAGGGCGTGAGGATGCTAGATTTTATAGACCGATTCATCAACAGGGCCGACCCTACTGTCTCTTATGTTGCTAGGAGGAGAGCATTTGGCTTCGTTTGCTTCATGTTTATGTCTTTCGGGGACATGTTGATGAAGATTTGAGAGGTGATCCTCGTCTATTGGGTCTTATTGAGCAAATGGAGGCTGCAGAGCCCACTTGTCTATGTTTGGGGAGATTATCTTGGGTTTGGACAATAGGAAATCCAACCGCGATCTTCCATTTTTGGGGAGTCCCGTTATCCTACAGGTAAAAGACACCCTTTTCTCTTTTTTTTTTTTTTTTTTTTTTTTTTTTTTTTTTTTTTTTTTTTTTTTTTTTTTTTTTTTTTTTTTTTTTTTTTTTTTTTTGTTTGTGGGTGTCTAATACCTGTTTTTGGTAGGTTTGGCTTATGGAACGGCTCCGATTGCTCGAGCCCCCAGTACATGCACTTTCCTATCATGCCCGTATGATTTCGATGAGGACACGACTGTACATGGTGGACTTTACCCGGGTCTGCGATTATTGGAAGAACAAGCTGAAGAATGATGATGGCCCGCTGATCAGATGGGTCGTTCCATGGTGGCACCTCAAGTCTCTCACTGGAGTGTCTTCTTTGGATCCTACTAGGTCCGCGCGCATTCCTGGATTGGAGTTTATGGTATGCATCTTTTCTGAGAGATTGATGAGGCAAGTCGGGTTGAAGCAGATGATCCCTAGGCTTGACACCGTTCCGCAGGTTGCTATGGCGCTTACTACAGAGAGCCGAAGAGAGTGGGCTATGAAGTGGGCCCAAAGGAACATGTGGTTCTTGAACTTCTCTTCCAATGCCTTGTGGGTGTCGGACTCTTATCTGATGTGGTGGAAGGCCGCAACTTCGGAAGAGCGCGAAAGACTGAGGAAGCGCGAGCCCGTTGACTACAAGGTGCGCGAGGGAGAAAAAGAGAAGGAGAAGCATCTGACTGAAGGAGAAGAAGAAGCCGGGTTCCAAGTCATTCATCCTTCGAAGAAATCGAAGACTACTCCTGTCGCCGAGATGGTGGTTGGCAAGAATGGAAAAGTCAGGCCTCGAGAAAGACCGTTGGTGATTAGGTCTGAAGTGGTGCAAGAGCGCCCGGCTCGAGGTCGTGACAAGAAATATGACAAGAACGACAAGGGCAAGGGAAAGATGGAGGAATAGCCCAAGTCTTATTTATTATTTATTATTATTATTATTGCTGTAATAAGAAAGGAGGGATTTTTAGAATCCTAGCCTAGTCTATTTTTATTATTTGCCGTATTATTATTATTAGAAATTTGAATGAAATAAAAAGGTTAAGCGGTTATGAAACCGTTGTGATTTTCTTTAATTATTCTTGTCGAATTTCAAATGCAATGCAAATGTCCTTCTATTTACATTTTAAATATAACGGTGGGTTGAATCCCGTGAAGGATTGCCTACGTATTCACTTTAAAAAAAAGCGAAATCAAACCCTTGCGCGTAGTTCGAGTAAATGTAAAAGAATAATTGTTCGAAGCAAGAGCTTGTAATGAACATAGAAAATAAGCATGAGCCTTTGCTTACTCGGGAGGTGCGAATTTAGTTTGTTTGATGATATGAGGATGACAAGTTTGCCAAGATGCACGAGCATAGTGACATTCAAATGGGCCAGGGGCCGTTTATTTAGTGCCACAAGAGCGACACGTAGGTTTACGCGAGGCGCGTTTTTGTTCCTGTTCTAGGCATAGTATCGTTTCAGTTGGTCGAGATTTGTGGGATTTGAGAACTCATTCCCGTCTAGGTCTGTGATTCTAACCGCACTTCGGGAGTATTGATTTGACTAGATATGGTCCGGCCCAGTTAGGTTTGAATTTTCCCCTTGGGTCGACAGGTAAAAGAGCTCTGACCGATTTAAGAACTAAATCTCCTTCTTTGATGTTTCTTGGTCTAACCCTTTTGTTGAAAGCTCGTTTGATACGTGCTTGATATGTTTGGACATTATGTAAGGCACGAAGCCTACGTTCATCCAGGAGGATGAGTTCTTCGTATCTATCTTTCTTCCAATCGGCCTCCGGAATTTGACTTTCGAGTAGGATGCGCAGGGATGGTATTTCTAGCTCGACTGGTTGTACGGCTTCCATGCCGTAAGTCAAATAGAAAGGAGTAGCCCCAGTGGGCGTCCTAACTGATGTACGATACCCCCATAAAGCAAAGGGTATTTTGCTTGGCCAATCTCTATAATTGTCAGTCATTTTCTTGAGGATTGTGACGACATTCTTGTTAGCCGCTTCTACCGCGCCGTTAGTTTGTGGTCTATAGGGCGAAGAGTGGTGATGCTTGATTTTGTATTTGGCTAGCAATTGTTCGGTTTCGGCTTGGAAGTGGGACCCATTATCACTGATGATCTCATGTGGGCAACCATATCGACAGATGATGTTATTTTGTATGAATTTGGCTACATTTTTGGCCGTAAGAGCGGTGTAGGAAGCCTCTTCTACCCACTTGGTGAAGTAGTCAATTGCTACTAGGATGAAACAGTGACCTCCTGTTCCGGCTGGGGTTATTTTCCCAATTATGTCAATTCCCCACGCGGAGAATGGCCAAGGAGATGTCATCGTATAGAGCAACGAAGGAGGGACATGTTGTATATTCCCGAAGATTTGGCAGTTGTGGCAATGTCTCACATATTTGATGCAATCGGATTCCATTGTGGTCCAATAGTACCCTAGACGTGTGATTTTCTTTACCATCATAGGTCCACTCATATGAGGACCGCATTCTCCGTCGTGGACTTCTTCCATCACCTTTCGTGCCTGTGAATGATCAAGGCACCGTAGGATTACACCAAGAGGTGTTCTTTTGTATAATTCTCCTTGCATGAGAACGTATTGTGAAGACAATAGGCGTATAGCTCGTTGTCCCCTCTTGTCCATATCTGGTGGATAGGTATCATTAAGCTTGAAGTTCAGGATTGCTTGGAACCAAGGTTCCTGTGCGATTTCTTCTTCATCGGTAATTTGATGGACATAAGCCGGCTCCGACCGTCGTTCGATACACAAAGGCATTTCCATCATGTAATCTGGCATGTTTATCAAAGATGCAAGTTTCGCAAGAGCGTCTGCAAATTGATTTTCTTCTCGAGGTAGGTGTAAGTAGGTTACGTGATCAAAGAATTGAGCGACTTGGTCTATCCTAGCCTGATAGGGTGCTAGGCTTTCACTTCGGATTTTCCGGGATCCCGTAACTTGGTTGATGATTAGTGACGAGTCTCTATGCACTCGGAGGTTTTTGATGCCTAAGCTTACTGCCGCTTGTAGTCCAATTAGACAAGCCTCATACTCTGCGGCGTTGTTTGTCACCTCGAAGTCGAGTTTGACAGCAATCGGTGTATGCTCACCTTCAGGAGAAATGAGCAACACTCCTATCCCAAATCCTCTTAGGTTTGATGCTCCATCAAAGTATAGGTCCCAGGAGTCTACATCTGTTTGAAGTATATCCTCGTCGGGAAATGACCAAGTATCTATGGTTTGTGCGTCGTCGATGGGATTTTCTGCGAAGAATTCGGCGACGGCGCGACCCTTTATTACTTTTAGTGGCACATATTTGAGGTCAAATTCCGAGAGCATCATGGTCCATCTTGCCAGGCGTCCGTTGAGGACGGGTTTCTCGAAGAGGTATTTGACTGGATCCATTTTGGAGAATATCTTGACGGAATAGTTAAGCATGTAGTGACGTAGCTTCTTTGTTGCCCACACAAGAGCGAGGCATGTCTTTTCGAGTTGTGAGTATTTGCATTCGTATTCCAAGAACTTCTTACTTAGATAGTAAATAGCTCTTTCTTCACTTCCTACGGTTTGAGCTAGCATGGCACCCATGGCGGTTTCGGTTACCATAAGATACAAACCAAGAGGTTGATCTTGTTGTGGTGGCATGAGCACTGGTGGTCTAGCCAATATCTCCTTGATTCGGTCGAACGCCTTTTGACAATCATCATCCCACATGGTGTGTTCTGTTTTCTTGAGTTTCTTGAAGATAGGCTCGCAAATCATCGTAAGTTTCGATATGAATCGACTTATGTATTGAACTTTTCCCAGGAATCCTCTGACTTCTTTTTCTGTTTGGGGTTGTGGCATTTCAATCAGAGCTTTGATTTTGGAAGGATCTATTTCTATACCTCGTTGGCTAACGACGTATCCTAGGAGTTTACCAGACGTTACCCCAAATGTGCATTTCTGAGGATTGAGTCTCATGTTATACTTCCGCAGCCTTGCGAAGAACTTGCGAAGGTTCGCAATATGTCCCTCTCTCTCTTTGGACTTGACGATCATATCATCTACATATACCTCAACTTCTTTGTGCATCATGTCGTGTAAGAGTGTAGTTGCGGTGCGTTGGTATGTAGCTCCGGCGTTGATCAATCCGAACGGCATTACTGTATAGCAATAGGTTCCCCATTGGGTGACGAACGCGGTCTTATGCATATCTTCCATGGCCATCTTGATTTGGTTATAACCCGCATACCCATCCATGAAGGATAGTAGTGCGTGGTCTGCAGTATTGTCCACCAATATGTCGATGTGAGGCAGAGGGAAGTCATCTTTTGGACTCGCTTTGTTCAAATCCCTAAAGTCAACACAAACTCGGATTCTCCCATCCTTTTTGGGTACGGGTACTATGTTAGCTACCCAGTCAGAATACTCGGAAACTTTGATGAACCCGGCTTTGAATTGTTTGTCAACTTCTTCCTTAATCTTTAGAGCCCACTCTGTTCTCATTCGTCGGAGCTTCTGTTTCACAGGCTTGAAACCTGGCTTAATTGGAATTCTATGTTCGGCAATATCCCTGTCGATCCCTGGCATGTCTTTGTAGGACCAAGCGAAGACGTCTTTGAATTCATTTAGGAGGTCTATGAGGTCGGCCCGTTCGGTAGAGCTCAAGGTAGTCCCTATCCTAAGTTCTTTGGGTTCTAGTTCAGTTCCTACATTGATGGGTTCGGTGTCCTCATTCATGGTCCCCCTTCCCTTTCCTGTAATATTTCTTTGGCTACGTAGGGAGGTATTTCGGTCAAGTCTGGGTCTTGGTCATCCTCGTATCATCATAAAAGAATTGCACTCAAGATAACGCAAAGAGTAAGCGTAACCCGATTTATTCATATTAAGATTTGAGTAAAGTTGAAACAAAGAAGCCAACCGATCCCATGGTCGGTGGCGGTAAAGGAAAACGATGGTGGGGCATTTCCGAACTACGTGACTACTCGATGCTAAGCTAGGAGAAACGAAGGGAGTGGGGATGACGACAGGAGTAGACTTTCTAATGACTTCTCTAGACTCCGACTCTGACTCCGACTCCGACTCGAACTCGTCATCTTCTGGTTCTCCTTTAAACATCTCTCCTTCTCCAGTAGTGAGCTTGAAGAGTCTTCCTTGATTGTTGGTCCATTTGATGGATTTCCTCCATCCTTTCTGCTGTTTTGTGTCGATTTCTGTGATCAACGCGGTGGGGTTGAAGCGATCGTCCTGGAGTATCATGATCTCATCCTGCGCGGCCCTAATGAATCGGTCCTCTCCAAATAATAGGCTAACGGCTTGTTCGTCAAAGCAAGGTGTTTGACGGGTTTTGACGGTAGGAACCGTTTCGGGAGGAATGAAGTAGCAATCGTGAAAGATCTCGATTCCGGCTAACTTCCTCTCAAGGTAATGCCAAGGTTCGGGAAACCCGTGAAAGAGTTCTGAACTTCCTTCTTGAACGAAGTATCCATTTAAGGTGGGGAGATATGGCCTCATTTGGACTCCTACATACTTGCGATTTTGGACTTGAGCGAGCATTTCGAGAACTTCTTGTTTGTGGGTTTATACCCTAGTCCAAGTGGTATTCTCGATGAGTTGCCTTTCTTGTATGGCGCGAAGGTGTTCTTCCGAATCGGGTTCAAAGGCATTCCAGGGAAGTATCCCTGATTTTTGAGTATGTGGTTGACCACCAAGTTAGAGTAGGGATTATAGTATAAGGGTGCCAACTCACTTTCTATGACATTTACACTTTGGAAGCCCCCAAGTTCGTATATGGGATCCGTAAGGACTTGATTGTTTGATTGCTTCTCAATTATTGCCTTGATAGGCGACGAAGTGATCGTCACAACTTTGCCATTGAGTGGGATCTTGATCTTTTGGTGAAGGGTGGATGTTCTTCGCTTTGGAAGCATGAATCCAAGGCCTTCCCGTAAGTATGTTGAATGAAGCTTCGATGTCCACTATTTGGAAGTTGACTTTTCGCTCGATTGGTCCCGTGGCTATGGTTAGGCTAGCAAGTCCAACCACCTTTCGTCGCGTACCGTCGTATGCACGTACACCTTGATTGGTGGGAGTCCATTCCGACTCTTTCATGCCCAATTTGTATGCCGTTTTGAGGGGTATGACGTTGACCGCAGAGCCATCATCTACCAAAGTCATTGGCACATTCCTCTTTAGACAAATGACGGTGATGTATAGAGCAAGGTTGTGACTAGCGCCAAAAGGTGGCAAGTCTTCATCTGAGAAAGTAATAGGATTACTTAACCTCGGTGATTCTTGGAAGACCAAGTTGACTACATCTTCGGGAGTAGAGTTATGCGCTACATTCAGTTTGGCCAAAGCTTGCAGTAAAGCTTGGCGATGCGGGAATGAGCTTGCCACTAGTTGCCAGACTGAAATATCAGCCTTGGTTTTCTGTAATTGCTTGAGCAAATGATCGGTGGGGTCGTCTTCGTTGTCATTCGGTGTGATGACATTGGTTGGACCGTTTTGAGTGGTGCTTTGGTACGGACGACCCGAGCGAGTTAGGTGATCCACATCTTGGTCTTCGCCATTTTGGACTATTTCTTTGACTAAGGAGTTTTCGATGAGATACTCGTCCTCGTCGTCATCGGCCCAAACCCCATTGATTGCAGCTAGTTCCTTCATCCTCATGATGTCACTTTCTAGTTGTATGATTTGATTGACTAGCTTGTCGACCACGGCGACTACTTCTTGCATGGTGGCGTTTTGAGAGAAGGTCAATGGTACGCGTTCTTTAGGCGTTGCCTTAGGATCACGTAAGTTTGTTACCATATTTTCTAGTTCCCACACTTGTCTGTCTACACTCCTTGCCCATGCGATGAAGTCAGAAATGGTAGGGGAGATGGTAGAGTAGAGTCTTTCTTTCTCAATTGCATGAATTTCATTTTCGGTGGGAGAAATGAGATGTGAGCAATCTAAGGTAGATTCGTCACTTGTAATCACTAGAACTCCAAGAGGATTCTGAGTGTTGTTGGGTTTACCTCCTGGTGGGATTGGAAGTCGACCGTCTTCAATCATATCCTGAAGCACGTGTTTCAACTTGTAGCATTTTTCTGTATCGTGCCCCTTGCCCCTATGGTATTCACAAAGAGGAATTTTCATCCCAGAATTTGGACTTCCTTTCAGGTTCGGGAGTAGGCCCAATGGGTTGGAGTTTACCTTGCTTCATTAGTCTTTTTAGAGCGTTAGAGTATGTATCTCCAAGGTTTGTGAACTTCCTTGGTGGGCTAGTTTTCTTGGACGGCTCGAGAAGGTTAACTTCGTCGGTCTTGCTAGTAGAGCCGTATGAACGACTTGTGGACCCCTGGTATCCTCGACCTACCGTTTTGGACAGGAGCCCTTTGCGGATGTCGTCTTCGATTCGTGTCCCTAGTACAGTTAAGTCCTTGAAGGTCTTGATGTTTTGATATCTCAAATGGTTGGCATATATGGGCTTGAGATTGTCCACGAACTTTTCTACAAGAGTAGCCTCATCTGGGCGTTCAACTAGTTGGGTACTAGTTTTCCTCCACCTACTTAGGAAGTCGGTGAATCCTTCCTTGTCAATTTGGGTAAGAACCTCTAGAGTGCGCATGTTGACTTGTATCTCGGCATTATCCGCGTATTGTTTCGAGAATTCGATGGCGGCGTCCTCCCAAGTAGCGACCTTTTTGTGATCTAAAGTGTAGAACCATTGCTTTGGGATGGTGTCAAGAGATGAAGGAAAGATCCTTAAGAACATCTCGGGTTTGATGCCTTTGATAGACATGTAGTCCTTGAAGGCGCGGATGTGGTTCAAAGGATTCTCATGTCCTTTAAACTTAGGGATATCCGTCATGCTAAAGTTAGTGGGCAATTTGGAATTGACGGCTTCATACTTACGATTGTTCTCCCTGTAAATGTCATCCCCCTTAAGGTACATCAATTGCTCCTCTAGGTATTGGAGTCTTTTCTCAGCTGCAGTTGTCCCTTGGAGAGGATTCTCATCTTTAGACTCGTCATCAGAAAATTGTAGTACTTCTTTAACGGGAGGCAACTTTCCCTCTACATCAAAGATGCGGCCTTCGATAAGTTCGAGGCGGTCATAGGTTTGTTCTTGAGTGATTTGCATTTGGGCTATCGCGGCTAGGATTCGATCACTATTTTCTTGAATTTGTTGGTGGTTTGTTTCATCACTTGACCCAGGCATCTTGGAAACTGGATAAGAGATCGACGACGAATCAAAACACGATCGACCATTCTATCACACTTGCTAAAAGAGGAAAAGTTTTGACTCGTGAAGTGGGTGTGTGCCACTTGTGTTGAGTGAGTTTTGAAGAAAGACAAGGTCTTTGAAAATGTGTGTCCTAGCCAACTGTAGTGTAGTTGTAGGAGTGGACTCGAGGTGAGGTTTGAAATGGGCTTATGGCCCGAATTTTGGCACGACAAACGGACAGAGTTTTGACCGGATTTTGTGCTAATTAAAGGCCCCTTTTTCGAAATTCTTGATTGAAATTGGGTTTTGAATTTTGAAAATTCGTCATGATTTGTTTTGGAATGGTGATCACGTAAGGTTTACATATTTATACAAGCATTATAACGGGATGCTGAGTGCATTTAGAAGGGTTTTGGTTTAAAGGGTGGGTTGCCATATCGAACCATCAAACCCGAAGTCTGTGGAGAGGCTCGTGCCAAACAAGAGTAAGGCCGATTCCTAGTCCATTTCCTCAAGTAGTGAAGGCCCTTGATACAAACAAGAGTAAGCATCATGGTATGGATGACGTCAATCGCTATCCATCCTTAGGCCCAAATAAGAATTAGGACCGTTTAGACGGGACGATTGGTCGAATGGGTTGGGTTGGGCCTAGGAAGGCCGAATTAAACGGTCTAGGAGGACTGAGTTATGAAAACCGACAATTGTCTTGTACAAACTTATTCCCTAACCTTGTTCAAGTTTCACCCTAGCTACACGTAAGTGTATTTCCCCAGCGGAGTCGCCAAACTGTGGACAGCGGGTCGCCCACGGGGGCGCTTGGTTGAGAAACGAGGGACAAGCGTTTGCATTTTGTATGGAGTCGCCACCAATTTTTATGGGAAATTGGAACCGTTCGAATACCTCATGTCATGTCAAGACACAAAGTAGTGACATGAACACTAAGCAATCGTTACCCTTAGCATTCTATGTCTAGAATGACTCTCGTGGATGCCAATGAACACGGGTGCTCACGGAGATCTGGAGTAAGGGGCGAGGGTACGTATTAGGAAGCTCTTTTGATCGAACACCTAATCCCGCCCGCCTCGATAGCGGCCTCTACTAATGATTAGGGAAGTTATTCGTACTTGATATATTGTCGGCTATATGCATGCAATGCAACATCCATTAAATTAATCCTAACATGTGAGAATTAAGCTAAGTCGGTTGACACGTAATTAGCAATCAATTGGGTCGAAGTAGGATTTAATGTTGATTGACATGTGAAAGCATACAAGCAATAAAAGAAATACAATAAAAGAAAATTACAACAATGGAAATTACATCAATTACAAAGGATAAGGCGATTTATGTCGAAAATACCTTTAAAACGGATTATTTGAGAAAAAAAGAAATAAAAGAATAAAGCACGACAGATCAGAAGGTGATAATACGAATATTAGTGAATTAATACGTAAACTAAATAAACTACGTCAAGGCAGAAAAGGAGTTCAGAGACAGAACTCATCCTGGAACAGGCGCAGCAGGCACTGCGCCCTTTGGAAGAGAAAGCGCGGCGATTCTTTGCGTCTGTTCCAAGGGTGAGTTCTGGCTGTGAAGCCGGAACTGCAAACCGTTAATGTGAATTGTTAATTTTATGGACTAATTACGACAATTGACTCGGATGAAAGTGATTAGCAGATTATTTACATATGATTGAGGTCATAAAAACGGCAAAACGTGGATGAGACGGAAATAAACGGATTGATTATGTGAAGGGCCGATGTTAATGAATAATTAATAAAACAAACTAACTAAACTAATCAATTACTAAACATGATGAATGTGACAAATATATGACTAAACAGGTGAAAGTATATCAAAGGTAAATTCCAGAAACTCAATATGATGAAATTGAACTTCTAAAACTCGAATTGAATATTAATGACGAAAACCCGCGAATATTGGTTATAAGGGATTTAAGTCGGAATGATAATGAACTAAACATGTGAATGATGAATGAATAATATACATATGAATTATTAATGATGAATAATTATACGAACGAATTAACAGACGAACAAAACAAAAGAAATATTTTTGATACGAATTTCAGAGGACGGAGGAAGAAGAAAAGAAGCAGGAACTGCGGCAGCCTCACGAAGAGGCGCAGCAGGTGCTGCGCTCCTTCGAAGAGGCGCAGCAGTTGCTGCGTCTTTTCTCGACGTCTGTCTACTGGAAATCCGCAAAAAAGGTTTTAAAGACGGCTTTAGAAATCGGTTTTAATGAGGTACTTTCGACGTAAACCTTACAACGATGATACGATAAAATAAATAACAATAGATAAAGAGGAATTATTACACCCTCAGACTTACATGTTGACGGAACGAGATGAACTAAGAAGATCGATTAGTGAATGCTCGACGCGAATGCAAGGAAAGAATGCCCTCGTGAGAGGAAAACGATTTAACAAGTTGATTAATTAGATTGATTGAGTGTAGTGGTCAAATTGGTCGGTCATGCAACGGAGAGGCTGGTACCCGGAAGGATCCGAGCTTACGTGGTCGAAGGTTCAAGCACGTAGGCGCCAATTAGTAAGAACGAAGTCTAGAATGCAAAGGGAGAAGAGAAGGGCGGACACTCGCGTGAGAAATATGAGGAACGAAAGCTCCTATTTATACTAATCACACGGAGGTTTAGGGTTTCGGAGACTCTTTGGAAGTGAATCTCGGAAAGATATAAAAAAGATACGTAAATCATGCAAAGAAGGGCCTGGGAAGAGGCGCAACAGTCACTGCGTCTCTTGGAAGAGGCGCAGCACCTGCTGCGTCTATTCCCAGGAGGTTTCCTCCTGTTTAAGAAAGATTTCCGTGTTTAAGTTATGGTAGGACGGAATTGATTAGATTATCTTTAATATCTTATGTAAATATTACGGGATATTATTTGCCAAAAGATAAAATTTGAGAAATATGGAATAGAATTATCCGGAACATTCCAGAACATTCTGACTCGGGATTTAACAGCTATCAGAAAATGGAGACGGTTTTTGACCCGGACTCCGAATGCACTCTAATTACTGCCAAAACGACCGTATCAGGACGTAGATGACAACTAAGAGGTTGACATTAATATTTGAGCAATCACTTGACGATAATCTTACGAATTGTCACAAATCGTTCCGCGAATCAAACATGCGGCCCAATCATCACCGGGTGGTTTGCGAGAGGTGCAGAAACGAGGTGTCTACAATCGTCTACAATTAATAGACGTATATGTCCTCCTATAATTCGAAAGAAATAAGCAAATATTTAGTGTGAATTTAAATTGAAGTAATCTGGAAAATCTGGAAAATAGTGTATATTTTAATGAAATGGGCATATATTGTACTACCCGTCCTTTTAGGGACCCGTTGACTGACGTTGACCGACTTTAGTGATATGTCTTATTCTTTGGGAAGCCTTACGAGCGTTGGCTGGTGAAGTGGTAAGCTTTGGGTGAGTGGTACTCGATCTAGTCGAGGCTGCTCGATCGAGTAGCTTGAGTACTCGATCGAGTAGAGGTCACTCGATCGAGTAAGTTAGTTACTCGATTGAGTAGCGTCTTTACAGCGGGGATTCAATATCGTGTTTTGTTAGAATCGCAAATCATTTCCGCCTCCTTCCTCCAAACCTAGATGTCGCCTTTCCTCATTCCCTTCACCATAATCCTTCCTTTGGAGCCTTTGAGGATTCTTATGCCTTGAGTATAAGTTGCTTGAGTCGGGTAGCGGTCTTGACGCCGGATATCTATGCGTAGGTATGTCATCGTCTTCATCATTGTCATTGTCGTTTTCAGTTAGGGTTGTAGTGGTTGTGATGGATTATTGTACTGTTTGTATAAGTGTATTGCTTACTTGGTCGATGTCATGTGATTTAACGTGGAATCGCTGCGGTTGGCTATAGGTAGGTTCGCCTACTCAGTACTGTTGGTTGTCTAGAGTGTCTTGTGGTGTGGTTTGGTTGTTGTTATATCAGTATGGTTGTCGGATTGTGATAGTTGGTTGGTGATGTGCTATTGTGTCTATTGATGTTGTCGTAATACATTGATTGTGATTGGGTGTTTGTGATATTCAGGGCGCGTCCTTGGCTGAGTGGAGTCACTTGCGGGAGTGGCTTCATGCCCTTTGTTCGTCCTCTGTGGAACCCGCCACAGGAGGGGATGTGCACATTAAGGAAACTTGGGTTTATCGCTCTGTAAGATGAGCGGGGATTTGGTGGGTACGGCTGCGGTCCCCCACTGGCAGCCGGCAGGGCTGGTACAGTGGACAGTCGGTGACGGTGATTGGATGGAGCAGTTGTGGCTTGTGTGTGAGTTTGGTTGTGTCTGTAGTGTGTTGGCTGTTGTTGATGTATCTTTCCTTAGTTACTTACCTTATGTGGTTTGTCTTCTTGTTGTTTATGTCGTGTCTGCCGTGATCCCTTATGTTGAGCAGTCAGTCTTAGCAGGTGATGTCTTGGATGGTAGCTGGAGTCTTGGCGGGATGAGTCCTTCACGAGTCACGACAGAAGTAGTTCACATAGTGGTTTTGAGTTGTATCTTTTATATCAGTAGTTTTGTTAATCTTGTGATAAACTATAATTGTTCTTTTATCGACTTTTGATGATTACTATTCTCGGGCAACCGAGATGGTAGCGCCCTTATATGCTAGGGAAGGTCTTGTTAAGACTCCTTGGTATATGGGGGTGTTTCATGTATCGTAGACGTTACCTTTTGTGACTACGCTTTTCACGCATTGTAAAACAATAACTGGTTTCTCCGACTTGTAGCGAAGATTTGTTGCTATATGTTCACGGTCTTTATTGTATGACCCCCATATCCAAAATGATAATTGAGTATCGCTGCAATTTGATAAGAATTGTTTTGATAAGTAATGTGACATTTTTTTGAAATCAACTTTGAATTATGTTGAGAATCGAAAATAATATTAGTCTTACTTTTGGTTATCCAAGTCTAGTGACATTCTTTTGGAGTTGTTATGTACAAAGACAACTTTGTAGTCCTCTACTCCTCCTATGACATCTATAATAATATAAAATTTATTTAGTAAATTGTACATAAAATATTAAATTTATTGTGGTAAGCATTCAATATGAGATTAAACAACATTTAAAAAATTAAGGTGCTAATGATGATATCTATTAGTTGCCTTTCTTCTACTTTGTTACTAATGATATCTTCAAAACAGACAAACTTAAAACCATGCTTTGGAATTGAGCCACACTCTATTTCATCAATGGTTGTCAGTGTACCAAATCTGATCCGACACTTGTGTGTTGTTGCAAGGTTGAATCCGTGGTTACGAATTGTTTGGAATTTTCCAATTTTGTATGTCTTCCCTTCCTGAATTCTTCCATTGTATTTCTTAATAAGTGATTTTGTGATTAATCCTTGAATAACATTTTTCTCTTAATCAACCAATAAAAATTCAACATTATGAAAATACCCCTTTCCTTGATTGTTCCAATCGTCTTTCTTCCATTTCCTTATCACCCTTCCTTTTATGTATACATTGAAATCTCCTTCTTGAATTTCAGCAATCGTTTTTTGGGTAGGTTGTTCCATTGTTGAATGTATTTTGTTAATGTGTTGTTTGTTTGGAAATAAGTGGTTGGAAAGGTTTGATGATTATATGGAGGGAGTTAAATATGGGTTTTGGGTAGTGTGGGGGAGTTAATTGATAATGGCAGATTATGGATTGTGGATGTAGTAGTGGTAATGTGGTATGATGTGTGAGAAGTTATTTGATAATCTGTAATTTTAATTTAATTACTTAATTTACTTAATAATTAATGTTATCCATTAATATCATTATTGTGCATGTATTTTCAATGAACTACACTAATAATATTAATATTCCGATTCTTATTGTGTGACAGTTGTGGACGTTCTGAGATTTTATAAAGGTTCGTATCGATGATGAATGAGGGTGAATGAACTCGGGTTTTTAGCCTTAAGGTAGGTATGATTACTATTGGCAGCTAACTAAAATGCCACCCCACAAAAAGTGGTATGGCGACATTCAGTTATTGTTACCCAGTTTTCATTAAATCTCGATGATGAGTGGTATGATACCAATCTGAGAGATCTTTTATATTTTTTCATTTTTGTTTTAATTATTTGGTTTTTTATTTTATTTTATTTTTTACATTATTGTATTTTATTTTTCTCATCTTGATGTAAAGCAAAACAAAATGGAAGCAAATGTCGTCCAATATTTGATGAATCTAACGAATTGTAATTTGTATTTATCTGTCTCTAATTTAATTTATGATTTTTAGATTTTATTTATGTAATTTGTAATATTTTATTTCGTAATAATGTAATTTTATTTATTTTTTCGAGTTTAGATTTTAAATATCATTTTTGTATTAGCAGCCAGAATCATTAGACGTTATTTAGACCGATTAACACCAATATCTGAATTTCTCTATTTCCGAGAGAATTAATTCGTGAAATTTTGGTAGGGGTCGACGTGTGTGTTTGTCCTAGTTTGTAAAAGTGTTTTTGGACTCAAAAACACTTTTTGGCCAAACACATAGTTTTCTAAAAGTTAAACAAAAATTCTTAAAAGCTAAAAATCTATATTTTTGCCCATAGAAATAGAAGCAACTATTTGTTGTTTCTGCTTTTGAAAAACACTTTTGAAAAATTAAGCTTGAAAAACAAAAACTCATTTTTGAGAATCGAGGCCAAACATGCTCGACATAACTTGTAATTTCTAATCTTTTGTCAAGCTATCATAGAAATTTATTGTAATTTTGTTTTGTAAATAGATTTTGGAATGTAGATTTTTTTAGTCGGTAGAATATTTACACGGAATAAATAACAACTATATCTAAAGACGGAAATTAAAAAGAAAATATCAGCAAATGTGGAGAGAGAGTAATTAATTCCCCAAAATTTAGTAGAGGCCCACCAGTGCTTGAATTTAAGCAACCAATAGAAATCCAAAGCCAAGTGAACCGTCTTTGATAATTTCAGGCCTGCCCACCAAAAATGAAATTCCCGTGGCCACACTTAAAGTAGTTACCGACATAAAGTAGTTAGAAAAAAAATGGTGGGCAAGAGAAGATATCAAAGTCATTTATATTCCACTCAGAAAAAAAAGGGATATTCTACCGTGTACCCTTGTGGTTTTCGGATTTCTACGTTGTACCCCTCCTTTTTTTTATATTCCATGGTATACCCCTAAACTCTATACATTAGTCTATAACATGACCTTATTTATTGTCATTGCCAACTTAGTTTCTTAAATGACCTATTAAATCGTCTATTTATCATTCCAGTTACTCAATAACCTACTCATTTACTTATTAGTTCGCCGAATTACTTATTAACCAAAGAAATAGTATATGAAACTAATTAAAAGTTCAAAAAATCTCCATTATCATGTCATGAATCATAACAGATGTTTTTTTTATAGTAGTTGGTGCTTATTAAAGGTTATCTGTTTCTCATATAAAATGGAGATACAACATTAATAGTCGGAATAAAGGTGAAAGTACGGTCGTTTGATAGTGATAAAGTTAACGAAGAGTTAAACGAGGTTATGATGGAGAAATAAGGAAGAAGTTTAGGGGTATAATGTAGAATTAAAAAAAGGAGGGGCACAACATAGAAAACCGAAAAACTCAGGGGTACACTGTAAAATATCCAAAAAAAAAAAAAATTCATTCATTTATATTCTCAATAAGACCAAAAAAAAAATAGTCCTCTATGGGCTTTCAAAATCAGTAGAATTGAGTGACAACTTGTTAAGATTACGACTCAAGATAAAATAGAACGACTTGAGTTTCTGATAGAATAGATTTTATGCTAGGCTGTTGGGCGATTTGGGAGTGTCGAAATAAAGTTCTCGATGTGGTGCGGCGGGTGAAAGAATTAGGAGCGGAGATGCTAAGTGTGGGATCTAGTGGGTACCGGTTTCAAAGAATTAGGAGCGGAGATGCTGCAAAGGGATGGAGAAGGCCGGAAAATGGTTGGGTTAAAATAAATGTAGATGCCGGAACGAAGGAGGGAGTGGGTACCGGTTTGGGAGTGGTGTGTAGGGATGAGGATGGTGTAGTGTTGTGGGGACTAGCGTGGCAGAGGCCGGTTTGGTAGGAATGCTAATCGGGTTGCCCATGAGCTTGCCCATATCAGGCCGTGGCAAGTAGGTAGAAAGTATCGGGCGGATAATGCGATTGAACGTTTTGTTACTCTCGATTCTCACTTAATGCATTGATACCCCTTTTGGGGTTTTTCTCTCTGAACCACTTGACTTTCTCATTAATCATATAAACGTATTTATAGGAATACATACGACGTCCTAGGTTACTTAACCTAGGCGGCTAGGCCCAATACGACAATAATATAACCCGACATACAATAAACTCCGTTGTTGAAAAAATAAAATGCCACTGAATAGGCGAAACAAAAAAACTATTATTTCCATTATATACTTGGCACATATTTTTGTAAACCTTTTTGGTACATCCAAGAAAAACGTTCACACAATCATTTAAACAATCAAATAGGTACAGTATAAATTCAAACACAATATATATAGGAGTAGTATATTCAAATATTGCAGTCTCGAGTGCAGCACTTGGTAATATTTTAAAATTTCAATCATAACGCAATCTTGTGTTCTTGCTTCCAAGCTCCTCCTCTAAAGCCAACTCCTTCTATTGGGAAAAACTTCAGTTGAGGACACCAATGAGCATGGACAATCCTCAAGGCCGGCATCACTCCCTTGGTTGTCTCCCAATCCATACGCAAATGCGATAATGAATCCAACTTCAAACCTTCAATTTTCCATGAAAAGTTACCACATGCCCAGAACGTCTCTTCGAAACTCGCCAGGTTTCCCCCTGTTATAGATAGGTAACTCAGCATAGGCAGAGAAGCCGGGTTAAGCCATTTCGGGCTGGTTTTCCCTGGGTAGAATTTCAGAGACAACTCATGGAGGTTGTTTGGTGGATGGAGTTTCTCGAGTTTGTTGACCAGCTCTTTCTCAAAGCTGTTAAAACAGTTTATAGTTAAGCTCTGCAGTTCTTTCAGTCCAGTCAATGCATCAGTCTCACCATCACTGATTTCATCTGCTCGAGTCAGTTGCAATTCCAGTGTCCGTAGTTGACTTAACTTTCTCAAGTCAGATAGGCTAGAACCGACTTTACCCGATCTAGCAGGCTTGAAACCTAATAAGACTTGAAGCTTTGTGAGGGACTCAAGGTTTCTCGGGAGACATTCAAGGGACCCACAGTGACTAACATCTAACACGACTATGTTGTTGAAATTCATGAGAAATGGAGGAAGAGATTTCAGGCTCTGGCAGTAACTCAAATCCAAAATCTGAAGGCGATGGAGTTTCTCGAGTGACTGAGGAAGTTGAGTTAGTGGATGGGTGTTGCTTAAGTTCAAGCATGTCAAGTGCTTTAAACAACCAACCTTGTCAAGTAAGGCTCCAATAGACATTTTAAAGACTGATTTAGACATGTCCAAAACACGCAAGTAGCGAAAATCACACAACTTATTTCCTGTATTTGTATCAATTTTGTTCACTTCACCGCTTTTGACAGTTGATATCAAAGCCCTTAACTTTTGGCTAACTGTGATATGCTGGTTTTGACCAATGTTAGTGTTGATGCCAAAGTGACGACAATCAGCAGTGCTTAATCCCGCAAAAGTGTCATCATTAGCAATCTTGATTACCAGGTCTCGAACCATGTCATGGACTTTACACGTCGCTATCTTTCCATTGTAATCCCATTCCACCACTTCAACCAAACATCTATTTGTCAATCCAGAAAAGCAATTTTCACCAGCTTCAGTTGATAGCCTACCATTTCTCACAGGTACGAACCCCTCTCCAACCCACCAACGGGTTAACTGGTCTTTGCTTATTTCACAATCCTCAGGATATATCGAAAGAGAGAGAAAACACGACTTCAAGTAAGAAGGAAGCTCATCATAGCTTAATTGTAAGGAAGCCATTACAGAACTATCGTTGTCAGCTAATTCATCTCGAAAATGATCTGCAATTCTTTTCCATTCATGATAATATGGTCTCTTACATAACATCATTCCGCCAACTGCCTTAATAGCAAGAGGGAGACCCCTACACTTGGAGACAAGTTCCTTCCCTATACTCTCAAGATCTTCTGACGTACAATTTCCATTATTATTAGCAAATGCAACATTGCAGAAAAGCAACCAGCTATCACTCTCGCAAAGAACTTTAGGACGGTGAATCCTTGCTTCCTGGACTCTCATCTTCCTAGCAACACCCTCATTTCTAGTCGTGACAATGACACAACTTCCACTACCTTTGGGCAACCCTTCATATATTTTTAGCCACCATGAAGTGTCCTCACACCAAACATCGTCCATAACAATCAGAAATCTCTTACCTAAGAGGTGATGGTTTATCCTCTTTAGTAAATCGCCAAGATCATCCCCAATATTGGCATCTCCAAGGTTTCTTAAAATGCTCCTGAGAATCTGTTCTTCAGTGAACGTCTGTGACACCGAGACCCAGATCCTCTTCTCAAAATGGTGCTCCATTTCTTTATCATTAAACACAGTTTGAGCGAGTGTAGTCTTCCCCAACCCACCCATACCAACAATTCCAATGGATAGTAAGCCGTCATCTGCTTGGAATAACCACTCTTTGAGCTTTATAGTGTCACCTTCTAGCCCCACCACCTGGGTATGATCATAAACTGGAGAACTCCATCTGGACTGCCCTTCTTCATGCGAACTACCATCCCGTGACTCGGAAATGAGTTGGGGCCCAACATACGATGTGATCTTTTCTTTAATGCCCGTTATCCTCTCATTGATTTGCCCCAGTCGCTTTGTCATATGGTATTTGGCTCGGACTTTGGTTAGAAAGTAACCGTTTCCTAAATTAGTCCTATTTGACAGGAGCTCGCAATCGGCTAGTATGTCTTCAGCTTCATAAACCAGTTCCCTTAAATCAGCCAAGGCACATCTTAGGGTCTCATTTTTTCGTTTAAGCCTCTCCGCATCCTTTAGAAAACTTCTCATATACTGAAGTTCACTACGTAGTTTTTGAAAGTGATCCCCATAACCAAATAGAATACGCCCCTCATTTTCAAGGGCGTTGAGGAGTTTCTCCAAAAAGACTGTGACCACTGCATCCACCATAATTCTACCTGTGACACAATCAAACACCAAGAGCTGAATAAAATGTAGCAACATTGTGAAACAAAAGCAATAACAAAAGCAACATTGTGCAACGTAGATGATTAAGTCGATTACCCCTAGTGCTCTCTATCACAACTTTAGATGAGCATCAGACAAGTAGATTATCATGACAACGTAAATATGAGCATAATTACAAATCAAGATGCCCTATGCCGTAGAATGTGCCTACACGACACATTTACAGTTCGTTTATGAAAACTGATGCAATTCACGGGAAGTCACATGGACTGAGGAGGCTAGAAACCAAGAATGTCTACCTAGCACTCATGGTTTCGTATGAAGCAATTCATGAGCAACTACAAGTTCAATGAACTCTAATTGTAGTCAGTGAACGCGTACCCAATAATTGGAACCACCGATTGCCATCCTCATCTAGTACACACTTTGGAGTGAAAAAGTAAAGACAACACTAAAAATTGGAAAAAATAAAGAAAATCCCAAATAGGCTTTACATTATATGCAAAATAAATAGTACTCCGTAACATAGACATGACCACAAATTCTTGTTTCAGACGGACACTTTTCGTCTTATTTTTCAGACGGAATATGTGACCATTTTATAGTTAAATGTAACCACAATGGTATAGGCAGTGGAGGGAAAGGATACAGGTGGATGTTTAGTATTTGATGTTTCTTTTGACATATTTAGTGTTTTTTTTATTTAATTTAAAAAAATTAAATTATTTATTCTTTTCTCCTTTATTACATTTTTTTTACCAACCACTTTCTTATAGATTTTACTTGGTTCATTCCGAATCATTAATTCTATTTCGTTTTTTAAAAATCGTTTTAATCTTTTCTCTCGATTTAAATTTTAAGTTTTTATAAAAGAAATCCAGAATTCGATTTTAAAACCCCTAAGTTTACCTTGACTTTCCATTACATTTTCATTCTTCCTTTTTGTTTTTCATTTTCCCTTTTTTTATTCGCATTTTGAGGCGTGCGTTCACCCATGGACGGTTCGAAAGGATGATTCATGTCAGCCGACCCCAAATCATTTTGGGATTAAGGCTCTGATGTTGTTGTTGTTGTTGTAATGGTATAGACAGTGTTACAGCTTATGATAACTGGTTTTTCAATAGTGGTCACATTTAACAGTAAAATGGTTACAAAATCCCGTCTTATTATTTCAGACCAAAAAAGGGGTCTTTTGTCAAACTATTTACCAAATTAGCCATTTTATAAAATTATTTTCAAAACTAACCATTATTACAAATTATGTCTTTCGTTTATCCCTACCTCCACAAGTCCACGCTCAACAACCTCAACATTTCGTAGGACACTTTCATGAGCCATTAGTCCACTACACATGACAATAACTAAAATCGCTGCCCACTCGTATCGACTACAAGATACTAGCTAGTTAACTTTTTTTTTTTTTTTTTTTGGCAGCAAGGTAGTTAACTTATAATCGCCAATCAACAATACCGTCAGAAGACGGTATGTTTGACAACTTTTGTTGTCACAAAATTTACCAACTTCACTTATAGGCTAAAAGTTTAAAACTTCCGCGATCCTAATTCCCGAAAGAGGGATGTCGATCGGGAATGAGTATATTGCTGTTGGTATATGCGCCTTTCCAATCATTTTACATGTACGTAATTTTCTACTTCTCCAATGTTCCAGTCTATATACTTTTGCACAACACAAATCTAGAATTACACCCAAATTTTTGCTGATATTTTTCTTTTCTATTATACTACACAGTACACACCACTAAATGAAAAAGAAATCCAAAACTTAAGTTAACTATATCGCACATAGCCAAGTTAATTTATTCTATTCTATTAATAACTAAGCTACGTACTCTCTACTGGTAGTAGAATAATCGTATTCGTCGTATAGGTAGAGATGTAACTATGCTTAATATACAGAAGATGGATATGAGAAATGGAGGCTGGGAAACAATAGGTTGCAGGGAAGGAAGATGTTTATTTATTTTACTTTGAAATTGGATATTGTCATTTTTGCAAATAGTTTTACAATATGGTTAGTTTGGGAATTAATTTTGACAAAATGATTATTTTGGTAAAAGACCCCCAAAAAAGCCCGTCTGAAGCAAGACGCAGTGAGACAGGACAAATGTTTCCAACTCATTTACCAAAAAAGGGCTACTCTTTCCATTCCACACTTTTTCCTTAAATTTCATTCCAAATTAATGGTCCTATTTCTGATAATTATAAATAGTACTCCGTAGAACAGATAAGATAAGATAAGTCACAGGATTAGAAACCCCCTCCTTCACCCTTGTAACTCATAATTATATTCCTTGATTTTTGTCAAACGGGGACTAATATCAAATCCCAAGGTTGAAGGAGACTAATTCAACAAATGAAACAACATAAGTATTCAAAATCACATATACATACGAGATAAACAAGAGTACATACATACATACATACATACAAATTGGGAAGATGTAATGAATTAAAAAGAGCAAAACCATGAGATATGAAGACAAAAGAGTAAGAATTGTGATGTACTCCGTAATAAAATGATTAAGACAATAATGGAGTAGAGAAGAGATTAAAATGCTTACAGAGGTGAGGTGAGGTGAGGTGAGGTGATGAGTTGATCACAAAGTCTGTATTATTACTAATAACATAAGTCATATATGTATACTTGATCATGTTGACGGATGATTCATGATTGGAGGGTTTGATGTCGACTTCTTAGACCATTTCATACTCATTCTTAACGCTCTTTCAACATTCCAAGTCTATTTCTGCTTCAAACCTTTGACCAACTCATGCTTCAATTTTTCTACTTTATATATCCCTGCTACGGAATTCTCGGTTTTAACACTTAAACTAGGTATATTTTATTATTATAATAGAAGAAAAAATACTGGGATATTCTCTCGTGTACCCCTCAATTTTTTCATTTTCTACGATATACTCCTCTTTTCATGCAAAAAAACTTTAACCGTCAATAACTCTTGGCTACAAGTTTAGAATACGATAAACTTTTTTTTTCAAATTGACCGTCTTTAAAAGGTCTTCCGTTTTAAAAAAAATCACCGACGTTTCAACTCGTAGTCGGGAATTATGGTCGGTCAAAGTTTATTCGTTAAAAAATGTTTGACCAACCATACCTACCGGCTACATGTTCAAAAAGCGGTGAATTTTTTTTTCAAATTGAAGGCCTTGACGAGATAATTGGTTTGAAAAAAAAAAATATCATTTTCTGAACTCGTAACAGAGAATTATTGTCGGTCAAAATTGTTTTGTGAAAAACGAGGGGTACACCATAGAAACCGAAAAAGTTCAGGGGTACACGAGAGAATACCCCAAAAATAATATAGCTAAGAGCTATAGTAATTGTAATACCTCGTATTTATTTAAGCAATAACTAGACCAAATAAAGAACCCACTCGGTCGAGTGCAGCTCCACTCGACCGAGTGGAAGACCGAGTACTCCATTGCAATATGTTGGAAGGCCTGGAAACTCGGTTACTCGGTCGAGTATCCACTCGACCGAGTGAAGCCTCCACTCGATCGAGTGGGCTTCCACTCGACCGAGTGCCGGCCGAGTGAGTTTTATACGGGAAAATATTTGGTGAGATGTCGCTTTCATAACCCTATCACTTCATATTTCCCACACCAAAACCCTTCTCAAACACTATTCACCACTCTCTGAACTTCCCCAACTTCTCTAAACTCTCGACCATCAAATCCTCTCAAGAACTCTATTTTTTCTAAAGAAGATTCTTGCCTCCTTAGCCTTTCCTCCTTGTTGTAAGTGGATCTACACTTCCTCTTCTCTTCTATCTTGTCTTAACAACCTTATTTAGCTAGTAGATTACTCCTTACTTAATTATGTTGTAAGAATTCAAGGGGTTAAATTAGGGGTAACTTGTGGATTTGTGGAGATAAGCTCAAGGTAGAGTTTTCCTACTTAGCTATGGTGATATGAGTAGTTAATTGTGCATTTAATACCATTAATACCATTTATTTCATATTAGTTGCATTATAACATGTTTGGGATGATTAGGGTTTGTACATATTGTGGTCTCAGGATGATTTTGGGAAGAATAAGTATGGTGAATTGTTCTAGTGTTAATTATCTTGCATTATAACATGTTAATAAGAATTAAAAGAAGAGAAGATGAATTAATGAAGTTATGAGCATGAATTGGTTGTTGTATGAATTTAATGTCATACTTGTATGGTTAATTGTTCTTGTTGTTGGTGAATGGTTGACATTGGAGATTGTTAGGGGATGTTAATGATGGGGGTGTTACAGTAATGGTTGTAGTTCAATACTATATTTTTTGGTGCTTAAGAGGGGCGAAGCCCCGAAATAAAACAACTACTTAGCTAGGAACACTACGGGGAAAAGCGACCCCCAATAAATCTTCTCTAAGAATCGAGCGAAGGCCTTCTGGTGGAGTATCAAAGAATGACGTATCTGTAGAGGAATAAACTCCCACATTAGCTAGCCAATCCGCTGCTCTATTTGCTTCTCGAAACACATGATCGATATAGATTGTCCAACTATCCATCTCGATAAGCTGCTTGCATCGATGAACCAAGGGACGAAGATTTTTGCTAAGCAATTTTTCCTCTCGAACAAGATCGACGAAATTTTTATTATCCATATGAACTAAAACCTTAGTTAATCCCATACGTCCAGCTTGTTCCATACCCGTCACAAGTGCCCTCATTTCGGCCCGCAATGAAGTGCAAACTCTGCAAGAGAAGAAGCATGTGACAAAATTATCTGTATCATCACGACATAAGCCCCCGCACCCGGCTGAACAAGGGTTGCCTTTAGAGGCGCCATCTGTGTTGAGGACAACCCATCCGTGAGGAGGTGGATTCCATCTGATATATCGCGCCACCCGTGACTCTCCTGGGGTTGGAATGAATAACGAAAACGGGTCGAAAGCTCTCTTTGACATGTCAAATTGATGGTGCAAGAGTCGTATGGGATCAATGAGATTTTTATCCGCTTTTTCGAATACCATAATATTCCGCCACCTCCAAATCCACCAACAAGTTGTCGCAAACTTCATAGACCAATTAGATGCGATAAGGGCGAGCCATTGCTTGCATTTTTCGAGATCCATACCGGGTGGGCATCCGTATAGAAAGAGTCTTGAGACGCATAATCTCCCAGCTGAGACCATATTTCTGTAGAGAGAAGGCATAAACGGAGCAAATGATCTGAAGTCTCATCCTCCAAATGGCATCGAGGACAGATGGGATCATCACCAAGACTCCTCTTCACCCTATTATAATTAATTAAAAGTATTCCATGAGCGGCTAGCCAAACGAACATTCTGATGCGCTGTTGGACCGATAATTTTCATATGATATGCCAGGTTATGGGATTTGTCTCGGGTGGAATATTTGCGTCTTTAATGATTGCTAGTGCTGATTGAATCGAGAACTTCCGATGAGAAGTACCATTCCAATAAAAGCTATCTTCCATATCCGGATAATTAGAGAGTAAATAAGCCGCAATCTTTTTAAGCTCCTCTTGAGGTAAATAGTTAGTGAAAACATCCCACTTCCACTCAGGATTCTCGCCCCACATTTCGCTTACCGTAGCTCCAAGAATGTCTTCGGGAATGGGTGCTATTGCTTTGTCTAATAAACAGCCTTTACCCGCCCAAGAATGATCCCAAAATAACCACCGTCTACCATTCCCACTTGCTATCGAGGTCCCTTTATTGGTAAATTCCGATTAAGCTGTAATACCTGCCCATACGTTAGACATATTCACCTTAGGTAGGAGCATGTGAATATCGCATCTTCCGTTACAATATTTCGCACATAATCCCCGAGCCCAAAGTCGTGAAGGCTATGAAAGCACCCGCCAACCTAGCTTCGTTAGAAAAGCGGCATTGGATTGTCTTGAGGACGGAATACCAAGACCGCTTAAAGATTTGGATTTTTGAATCGTTTCCCAATTAATTAAGTGAACTCTCCTCTTTTCCTCGGTACCACCCCAAAGGAAACGTCGTGTTTTCCTATCAAGATTGTCGCATACAGACCTAGGCAATTTGGCTGTTTGCATACTATAGTTAGTCATGGTTGATAAAGTCGATTGTACCAAAGTACTTCTACCTGCCAAAGAAAGATGTTTAGTTAGCCATCCAGCTAACCGTTTATTAAATTTTTCTTCCAACTGGGTAAAAGTAGCTTTAGTAACTCGCCCATTGATGGTTGGCATCCCTAAATAAGTTCCCAAGTCAAGAGTTGGTTCGAATTCGATAGTTGTCGATATTTCATCTCTAAGTGCTTCTGGAGTGTTAGGAGAGAAGAAAATTCTCGACTTAGCCACACTGACCGTTACCCCTGAAGCCTTGCAAAAATTATCCAAAACATGCTTAATAACTAAAGCTTGATCGACTCTAACCTCTGCGAATAAGATCATGTCATCTGCGAAATATAAGTTAGATATTTTCGGACCCCCTTTACAAATAGAAATGGGAACCCAATCCGTGAACTTAACCCTTTCGTCTATTGCTTGCTGTAATTTTTCGAGACACATAACGGGTAAGTAAGACGATAAAGGATCCCCTCATTTGACTCCTCTAGACGGAGTAATCTTTTCTGTGGCTTCACCGTTCCATAAGATTTGCATTGACGAGGTAATGACACACTCCATAATTGTGCCGACTAAGAGAGGAGGAAAACGCATATCGTTGAAAGTGCTATTGATAAATTCCCAACGAAGGCGGTCATATGCCTTCTCCAAATCAATTTTGATAGCCATATAACCCTTAACTCCTTTCTTTTTTCGCATAGTATGAATAACTTCTTGGAAAACCACAATATTATCCGTAATCTGACAACCTCGAACAAACCCGTTTTGATTTTCCAATATAAAAAAGGGATTACTTTCTTGATACGGTTAGCAAGAGTTTTGCTTACAATTTTATAAGCGACGTTGCATAAGCTAATGGGACGAAATTGGGAAATGTGTTCGGGGGCACTGATCTTAGGAATTTGAACAATGTGAGTGTCATTCATACCGCCTGAAAATCCTTTTCCTTCTAAAGCGTGTAGCGCCATGGCACAAACATCTTTTTTAACAATTGACTAGTGTTTTTTGGTAGAACAACGCTTGGAAATCGTCGGGGCCAGAGGCCTTGAGGGAGCCCATATCGAAAATCACTCTTTCAATTTCAGCCCACGAGAAATATCGAGTCAACCAATCCCAATGTTCATTGCTAAAATCTTGAAAAATATTTGAGTTTTAATAATGTTTGAGTTTTTTTGGTAGAACAATGCGATTTATCTTCACATTCCATCTCTACCAGTAATGCTCCGACATCAATACCTAAGTTTTAATAATACAATAACTGGCTTAAAGTAATACAATAATCGAGATCTAATGTTACAACAACTAACGAGTTAACAAGAAATTTGAATATATTTGAGTTTCATCTCAATACAATAACACAATTTATTTATTGCAATAACTGGGTTTCTACATTATAATAACTAAACATACCAGAGTTTCTACATTATAATAACAGAGTTTCTACATTACAATAACTGATTTTTTAGATTTGAATAACTATTAAATAACCACGTTTCTTCATTACAATAACCAAGTTTCTACATTCAGCTAGACATTTTAACAAGCACTTGGTGTGCTACTCTAGATTACCAACAAATTTTCAGAATTATGATAATAAATCATCAATCAAATGCCAACGGTATGATAAACAAGCATACTAACGGAGTAACAATTGAAATAACTCGCAAAATAACATATATTGACTTATATAATCTACGCTTACCTTCATTATGTTGATTTGCGCTAGGGTTTCTGCAAATTTTGGGCAAAAACTGACAATTGATGCGTGTATCAATCAAATTGAATGAAGATAATGAATTAGTTTCGTGTTTTCGACTTGAATTACTCCGGTTTCGTGAAGATTTGATTGGATTATGACATGAATTTGAAGAAAATAAGAAAAAAGAGGTGAAGAATGAAGAAAGCAGGAGAAAAAAGGGAAAACGTAAGATTAAGTGGAAGAGAGAAAAAAAATGAGTGTGTGTATTTTTTTGGGTATAATCTCAGCCCTTAATCTGGTTAGTGTGGACAGCGGGGGCCCACAGGGGCGCTTGGGAGGAAAAGAGAAACAAGCGTTTGCATTTTTGTATGGAGTCACCACCAATTTTTATGGGAAATTGGAACCGTTCGAATACCTCGTCTCATGTCAAGACACAAAGTAGAGACATGAACAATAAGCAATCGTTACCCTTAGCATTCTATGTCTAGAATGACTCTCGTGGATGCCAATGAACACGGGTGTTCACAGATATCTGGAGTAAGGGGTGAGGGTACGTATTAGGAAGCTCTTTTGGTCGAACACCTAATCCCGCCCGCCTCGATAGCGGCCTCTACTAATGATTAGGGAAGTTATTCGTACTTGATATATCGTCGGCTACATGCATGCAATGCAACATCCAACGTTTTAATCCTAACATGTGAGAATTAATACTAAGTCGGTGAACAATTAATTAGCAAACAATTGGGTCGAAGTAGGATTTAATGTTGATTACATGTGAGAACATACAAATGATAAAAGAAATACAATAATTATAAATTACAATAATGAAAATTACAATAATTACATTGGATTAGACGATTTATGTCGAAAATACCTTTAAAATGGATGATTTGAGAAAAAATAAGAAAGAAAGAAAGAATCAAATAAATTAACGAACAAGAATTAGCGTGATATTACGGTTAATAGTTAGTTAATATGTAAACTAATTACACTACGTCAAGGCAGAAACGGAGTTCAGGGACATAACTCAGCCAGGAACAGGCGCAGCAGAGCTGCGTCCTTTGGAATAGGCGCAGCAGACACTGCGTCTGTTCCTTGGCTCAGTTCTGGCTGTAAAGCCGTAATTGCAAGCCGTTAATGTTAATTGGTGATTTAATGATCAATTGGTATTATTTACTCGAATGGAAGTGATTAGCATGTTATTTAACATATGAATGGGTCGTGGAAACAGTAAAACATGGATGAGACGGAATTATGATGGATTAATTACAGGAGTGAAAAATATTAACAAATTAAACAAATTAATTAAGTTAAATATGATGGATTAATGACGAATATATGAATAAACAGATGAAAAATATATCAAAGACGAATTCCAGAAACCCAATATTGAAGAATTGAATCTCTATAACCCGGAATTGAATTTAATGACGAAAACCCGCAAATATGAGATTATAAGGGATTTAAGTCGGATTTGTGATGATTTAAAACATATTAAAGATGAATAATGAATATACATGTGAGATGATAAACTATAATGATGAAGAATTAACAAGAAACAAAACAAGTAAAAGAACTTTGTGAATAACGAGGAGAGGACGAACGAAGAAGAAAGAAAGCAAGAAGCTGCGGCGGCCTCACGAAGAGGCGCAGCAGAATCGCGCTCCTTCGAAGAGGCGCAGCGATTCTTTGCGTCCTTTCTCGACGGTTATCTACTGGAAATCCGTAAAAAGAGGTTTTAAAGCATGGTTTTAGAAATCGGTTTTAATGGTATTTTCGACATAAACCTTACAATTGATGATGATACAATAAATAAATACAATAAATAAAAGAGAGATTACACCCTCAGACTTACATGTTGACGAAACGAGAAGGACTAAGATATCGATTAGTGATGCTCGACGCGAATGCAAAGAAAGTGCCCTCGTAAGAGGAAAACTATTAGATTAATTTTGTTGATTATGGTGGAGTTGGTCAAATTGGTCGGTCATGCAAACGGGGAGGCTGGTACTCAGAAGGATCGGAGCTTACGTGGTCGAAAGTTCAAGCACGTAGACGCCAAAAAGTAAGAACAAAGTCTAGAATGCAAAGGGAGAAGAGAAGGGCGGACACTCGCGTGAGAAATATGAGGAGCGAAGGCTCCTATTTATACTAATCACGTGGAGGAATTAGGGTTTCGGAGACTCTTTGGAAGTGAATCTCGGAAAGATATGAAAAAGATACGAGAAATACGCGAGAAAAGGGCTGGGAAGAGGCGCGGCGATCATCTGCGTCTCTTGGAAGAGGCGCAAAGACTGCCGCGTCTGTTCCCAAGGGGTTTCCTCCTGCGGAAGAAAGATTTCCGTGTTTGAGTTATGGTAGGACGGAAATAATTCGGTTTTCCTTAATATCTTATGTGAATATTACGGGAAATTTGTTTGCCAAAAGATTAAATTTATGAAATATGGAATAGAAATATCCGGAACATTCCAGAACATTCTGACTCGGGATTTAACGGTTATCAGAAAATGGAGACGGTTTTAGGCCCGGACTCCGAATGTACTCTAATTACTGTCAAAACGACCGTATCGGCACGTAGATGACAAATAAGAGGTAGACATTAATATTTGAGCAATCACTTGACGATAATCTTACGAATTGTCACAAATCGTTCCGCTTACCAAACATGCGGCCCAATCATCACCGGGTGGTTTGCGAGAGGTGCATAAATGAGGTATCTACAGAGCCCCACTTTGACTGAGGCTTGGACAAGGCGAAAGTCAAAGTATAGCCATCAGGTCAATCGAAGATTACAACCTGACGACTATGGCGACGCGAGGCGCTCAAGGGGTGCGAGCCAAGGACTGTCGTCGGGAACATTTTAGAGTCCGTCGACTATCGGGAGGGTCGTTTAAAGTCCATTAGACTACGTAAGGAAGCTACTTGACCATAAGAAGAGACCATACCTGAGATACCCCTGGGTGAAACGGAACTGAAGACGCTTCGGCAAAACTCTTTGGTCTGAAGATAACTTGGTGTCTGAAGGCATTAGGGGTCACAGAGACTACGAAGAAACTTCTTAATATTTATGAAGGCTAACTCTGAAGGATATCTCTCTCTAAAGGGAAGGACTGAAGGGATAGTTCTCTCTAAAGGGAAGGCTGAAAGGGGACTTAACTGAAAAGGGGTTACCTAAAGAGTTGGGTATAGGAACTCCATTGGTTTAGGAACTTTTGGAGAACGACTCCTTCGTCGAACTCCGCGGGGAAACACAAAATATTGTGAGTAGCAGGACACAGGCGGGAGCTGCTGAGAGAAAACTGCTTGGGTAGTCTTCGAGAAACAATTACGAGTAGCAGGACACAGGCGGGAACTGCTGAGGGGAAATCTGCTTAGTTAGATGTTAATCCTCACGTCTTGAGAGGGACAGTACGTCCTCTTACTCTCGCTGGAGACATGATTGGGAATTATTCTTCTTGTCATGAGAGGGAAAGTGTATCCGCTTACTCTCGCTGGAGACATGATGAAGGTGTGTCGAATTCTGTGAAGAAATAAATGCTCGTTGCGACAAGCAAAAGGTCTTGGAAGGAATAAATAACGTGCGACAGTCTGCTGCTGGCTTGGAAATGCGGGCCGGAATGAAAGAAAATCGTCAAACGGACCAAAAGAATAAAATAGCATCGGGGAAGAGGCGCACCAAAGATGGGCCCACAAATAACGAACTCATAACGAATTTTTGAAAATTCGTATGGAGGGAACACAGGGAAGAGGCGCAGCAAGAGCTGCGTCTCTTGGAAGAGGCGCAGCGCCTGCTGCGTCTCTTGGAAGAGGCGCAGCGCCTGCTGCGTCTATTCCCCAAAGTGTCATTTCTGCGTAAAAACGCGATAATCAGGAGGCTTATGTTCATTTGTTCGAAACACAATTCACACAATTTTTCTCTCAAATCTTCACCATTTCCGCCAAGGTTTGATCCAAAAGCTTGCATTAATCATGACTAATCGAGGTCTGTGTCTCATTCTTGCATTAATCATCCATATTTGTCCAATTTTGAGCCGAAAAAATTAGGGTTTATGACCCATTTGATCGAAATTTTGGGGCTTTTCCCCCAAACGCATTTGCCTTGTCAAATTGACATTAGAAATGGATAGTAGGTAATATTAGGAACATAACCACGTATTTGTCTCGGATTTTTGTTAAGTTTTGAGCCTTTGAGTGAAATTTGAGACGGTTTCACAGCTAAACCGTAAATTGCTTCGAAAATAGTCTTAGGATTGCCCATTTGTGATGAAACTTGATATTTGGGATCCTTGAATGATGGGTAAACTTTCTACCATCTCGGAATTTTGGTTTGTGACAGCTTTTTCAGGACACTTTTCTAGGGCATAATCGCCGTTATAGCGAAATGCTGCCGAAATTTTGACTCGAACCCGAGACTAGGCTTCAAATTAGGCTTGACTTGACCTAAATTACCACATGAGTGATCGGGTAGGTGGGAATATGGCCAAGGATGGTAAGAAGAGAGCGATTTCAGGGCTTCCGAAGGCTCGAAAATCCCTTAACCAAGGCTTGTCGTCACGTGACGCGGCCTAAATTTGCTTTAATGTTGCAGGTGATGAGGCTTCTACTTCTGGGAGAGCTCCCATGGAGATAGACGCTGCCACTCTTTGTCGAGGAGGCTTTGGAGCAGGCCTTCACCGCTGCGGTGATGGCTGCTGGGGACGAGATCCATGAGGAGGAGGCTGTCGAGAAGGAGGAGGCCCCGAGACGGGCCAACGTCGGGCGAGGAGGTCGTTAGCTGAGAGGTGCTCCTGCGTGGGCTGAGACTTGGGAGAGCAGGCACCTGGTGTGGTCTGCAGAGGGTCACCTGTCCTACAAGACGGTGAAGAGTTTGGTCAATAGGAATTCACTACTCATTACTCATCCTCTTTCATTCATTTGTTCAAATTCCTTTCAAATTTTATTCAAAACTAAAGATAGCTTTTGTTTCAAATCACAATAGAAGGCCGGGAACATCAGGTCGTTCTCGGGGTACACGACAGCGATGGAGTACTACGAGCGGCTGTCGGCGGAGGAGCGGGCCATGATCGAGCGTGGAGCGTTCGGTCCTTTGGTGCAGGTCTGGAGGGACATCGCGAAGAGGAAGCTGCGGGCTAACCTTAGCCTGGTCCGCGCTTTCTTGGACCGATTCTGGGATACGACTTCCACGTTTCACATGCCTTTCGGTGAAGTGGGAGTCACTCTGGAGGACTACGGCATGATTTCTGGTCCGCCGTGCGGGACCGAGGAGGTGGAGTGGCCAGAGACTGCTATGAGGGCGGACTCGGCCGAGGCGAGGAGATTGATCGGCTGGAACTTGTCGCCGAAGGTGTTCTGATCCGGGTTTGATACCCAGTTCCTACGTTCGAGACTACTTTGCGGGGAAGACCCCGGCGCTGGTGACGATTGACGGGAGGGAGACGGCTCCTCCTCCCTGCACAGCTGAGCAGAGGGCTCGTTTGTGGCTCTGGTGGTTTCTGTCTTCGATTTACCTCGGAGACAAGGGCGAGAGGCTGTCGACGAAGCTTCTTCCCTTCCTTTCTGACCTGAGCTCCCTAGGGCGTTGGGACCGGGTCATCTGCTGGTTTTGCGGTCCTCATCCGCTTCATGAGGGCCATGGTTCGTCCGAGTTGATGGAGAAGGGGACTTCTCGTGGTCTTTGTCGGACTGGACTACTGCTTTGGAGGTATGAACCTTCCTTTAGACCAAAGTAAATTCCTTTCTTTATCAAATCACGAAAGATCATCATTGATTATTCTGCTTTACAGGCGTGGGTGTACTCCTACTTCCCGAGCCTCGCGCCCAAGAGGACGGAGCCGCTGGAGAGGGCCTATCCCGTGGTGAGGGGATTGGGTGATGTGCCGGACGAAGAACAAGCGTTCTTCTCACAACGTCTACCGGCGGGACGTGAACGCTCTTCAGCTAGACAGCGTGAGTATCTCGCTTATATTCACTCGTGCTTCTTATATTTGCTTTTAATTGATCATAGGAATGATCCTTCTTCATCTTGTCACAGTGGGTGCCCAAACCTTGGGTGGAGTACGCTGGAGTACCTCCTTTCGTGGCTGAGGTCCTTCGGCCTAGGAGCTCGAGCCGACTGCTGTTAAGGACGTCGATGGGTCCTGTGTGGTACTTGGGCGAGCGCTTGGCTCGTCAGTGCTCTCGGGACGTGTTGACGGTTCCCGTCGATCCTCCCAGGACGATGTTTAGGGAGCCTTCTGAGGCTGAGAGGGAGGCGGACTTGGCTGGTGCTAGTGGTGACGCCCTTCTTCTTCCTGGCGAGGACTACTCGGCATTCCTTTACGGGAGGTTGGCGTACTGGCCGGTAGTGGTGAGCATCTTTTACTTTTCCTCTTGATTTGATTTTGAGATTTATGATGAAAGATCATCGATTAACGAGAACCATTTATCTTTGCAGGAGGTCGAGGCGGCGGGCATCGAGCCCCCAGAGTACCCCGAGACCCTCGAGTACACTGACGCGACCGGGAGGACGACGATCTCCGAGCTGCGTGATTTTGACGTAGCTGTGACGGATGCTGACCTGGACGATTGGCAGCATCTGATTCGGAGGGTGAGCCTCTAACTTGTATAACTTTTGTGTAAGAACACATTTGATTGAGTTTGTTCAATTGTTGAGAATTTCTTTTGAAAATGCAGGTTGCGCCGTTTCGGTTCGTGGCGTTGTGGAGGGTGGCCAACCGGCTGCGAGCTACTGCCGTCGAGGCACTTGTCGGCGGTCGAGGTCGTCAGGTATGAACCTTACGCCTAGTTCCATTTTTTATTTTTGATTTTCTGATTTTGCTTGAATCGATTGACATGAGCCAATTTATTGTTTACAGGGTGACCGCGAGCTGGAGCGAGAGTTGACCCAATCTCGGGAGGAGACAGCTCGCTTGTTGAGGGAGCTCGAGGTTCGGGACGCCGAGATCGCCGTTCTTGCGGCGAGAGTTGCAGAGTTGGAGGGCGCCCAACAGTAGTTTTGTGTAGCTTTTTTTGTTTGTTGGCTGTATTTTGTACATTTGTACATTTGGACCATCATTTTGAACATTTTTTGGACTTTGTTTGGGGCTCGAGCCCCCAGTTTGTTGCACATTTCCTTTGTTTGGTGTATATACGACGGCCTGAGTGCCTTTGCTGCTGGGTTGTGTTGCTTGTATCTGCAGGTCAGTTTTGAACAGGTTTGGTAGATGACGGTTTACGCCATCATGCTGCCGAAATTTACATAGAAAACACGCAAAGCATACATTTATATACATATGGCCTTAATTAGCGCAAAACGAGTGACTCAAAAGAATGCAAAAAATGCAAAAATTTTGCCGGAAATGACCGGACGGTAGGGAGGGTTACCCCCTAAAAAAAAGAAAAAAAAAGAAATCTATAAGTTAGAAATGTAGAAATGAAATTAAGAAATTGAAATTAATATAGAAATGTTGAGATTTGGTAAAAGAAATGAATTAAATGAGAAATATTAAAAACGAAAATTATTCTCTAAAATGATGAATTAAAATGAAGATTGCTTCCTAAAATGAAAATATACAAGTGTGATAAAATGGGAAAAATGTCGACGTCGCCTCGAAATGCGTGCCCGCGAAATTAGGAAACCTGAAACATGGTAATCTTTTCGTATTTACCAAAATAATAACCCGTAGCAATAGGAAATTATTCGTCATGGAATTAGGAAAGATCCAACGCGGAAAATCACAGAAGTGAAGCTGAGGAAGAGGCGCAGCATGAGCTGCGTCCCTTTGAAGAGGCGCAGCAGTCTTTGCGCCTGTTCCCAAGTCGTCTGTTCGATGATTTTTGGAAACAGAAATTAGTATAAATAGAAGCGCGGGTGGAGCTTTAATTTTATTCACATAATTCTTCCGTCTCTTCTTCATTTATTTACATAAAATTCTCAAAAGAAAATTTTCACCATGAATACTTTGGAGATCCGCTTGAAGGAATGGACCAACGAATTTTCGAATATGGAGAAGCATGATATGGGTGCTTATAATTTTGGGTCTTTGTTGAGTTTAAAACTCATCAAGGTTGGTAAACCATTCTTGGATGCTTGCCTTGACTATTGGGACCCGAATTACCATGTTTTTGCGTTCCCTGGAGGTGATATTTGCCCATTTCCTGAAGAAATTGCTGCTATTGGTGGATGGGATCCCGAACATTTGCCTGCCATTCCTTCTACTTCGCAAGGGTATAAGAGCAAATTTAGAGACTTGCTTGGATTGACTAGACTTGAGGTGGATCGTCTAGTTACCTCGAAAGGCGTGAGAATGCTGGACCTCATAGATCGATTCATCAACAGAGCCGACCCCACCGTTTCCCATGTTGCTAGGCGGAGGGCATTTGGATTTTGCTTGTTGCATGTGTATGTCTTCCAAGGGCATGTTGATGAAGACTTGAGAGGTGATCCCCGTCTTTTGGGCCTTGTTGAGCGAGATGGAGTCGCGCAGAGCCCACTTGCTTATGCTTAGAGGAGATTATTTTGGGCTTGGATAGTAGGAAATCCAACCGCGATCTACCGTATTTGGGAAGCCCCGTCCTTCTGCAGGTAAAAGACGTTTTTTTTTTTTGTTTTACGTTTTTCGTTTTTTTTTTTTTTCGTTGTTTTTTTTTTTTTTTTTTCCGATGTCTAATACCTGCTTTTGGTAGGTTTGGCCTATAGAACGGCTCCGATTGATCGAGCCCCCAGTTCATGTGCTTTCCTATCATGCCCGCTCGATTGCGATGAGGACGAGGTTGTACATGGTGGACTTCACTCGGGTCTGTGATTATTTGGAAGAACAAGCTGAAGAGCGATGATGGCCCGTTGATTAGGTGGGTCGTACCGCGGTGGCACCTCAAATCTGTCACTTGATAAGGTGCTAGGCTTTCGCTTCGAATTTTCCAAGATCCCGTAATTTGGTTGATGATCAGGGATGAATCCCCATGTACTCGGAGGTTTTTAATGCCTAAGCTCACTGCCGCTTGTAATCCGATGAGACAAGCTTCGTATTCGGCAGCATTGTTTGTCACCTCGAAGTTGAGTTTGACCGAGATTGGTGTATGCTCGCCTTCAGGAGAAATGAGCAACACTCCTATTCCAAATCCTCTTAGGTTCGATGCTCCATCGAAGTAAAGGTCCCAGGAGTCTATATCAGTTTGGAGTATATCCTCGTCTGGAAATGACCAAGTATCTATTGTTTGTGCATCATCGATGGGATTTTCTGCAAAGAATTCGGCAACGGCGCGACCTTTTATGACTTTCAGAGGCACATACTTGAGATCGAACTCTGAGAGCATCAAAGTCCATCTTGCTAGACGTCCGTTGAGGACGGGTTTTTCGAAGAGGTATTTGACTGGATCCATTTTGGAGTATATTTTGACGGAGTAGCTAAGCATGTAATGGCGTAGCTTCTTCGTTGCCCACACAAGAGCGAGGCATGTCTTTTCGAGTTGTGAGTATTTGCACTCGTACTCCAAGAATTTCTTACTAAGATAGTAGATAGCTCTTTCTTCACTTCCTACAGTTTGAGCCAGCATGGCACCCATGGCTGTTTAGGTTACTGTGAGATATAAACCATGAGGTTGATCTCGTTGCGGTGGCATGAGCACTGGTGGTTTAGCCAATATCTCCTTGATTCGGTCGAATGCCTTTTGACAATCATCATCCCACATGGTGTGGTCCGTTTTCTTGAGTTTCTTGAAGATAGGCTCACAAATCATCGTAAGTTTCGATATGAATCGACTTATATAGTACTTTTCCCAGGAATCCTCTGACTTCTTTTTCTGTTTGAGGTTGTGGCATTTCGATCAGAGCTTTGATTTTGGAAGGATCTATTTCTATACCTCGTTGGCTAATGACGTATCCCAAATGTTACCCCGAATGTGCATTTCTGAGGATTGAGCCTCATGTTGTACTTTCGTAGCCTTGCGAAGAACTTGCGAAGGTTCGCAATATGTCCCTCTCTTTCCTTGGATTTGACAATCATGTCATCTACGTATACCTCAACTTCTTTGTGCATCATGTCATGTAGGAGTGTAGTTGCGGTGCGTTGATATGTAGCTCCGGCGTTGATCAATCCAAACGGCATTACCGTATAACAATAGGTTCCCCATTGGGTGACAAAGGCGGTCTTATGCATATCTTCCATGGCCATTTTAATTTGATTATATCCCGCATACCCATCCATGAAGGATAATAATGCGTGGTCTGCAGTATTGTCCACTAATATGTCGATGTGAGGTAGAGGGAAGTCATCTTTTGGACTTGCTTTGTTTAAGTCCCTAAAGTCAACACAAACACGGATTCTCCCATCCTTTTTGGGTACGGGTACTATGTTAGCTACCCAGTCAGAATACTCGGAAACTTTGATGAACCCGGCTTTGAATTGTTTGTCAAATTCTTCCTTAATCTTTAGAGTCCATTCTGTTCTCATTCGTCGAAACTTCTATTTTACAGGTTTGAAACTTGGCTTAATCGGAATCCTATGTTCGGCGATATCCCTGTCGATCCCGGGCATGTCTTTGTAGGACCAAGCGAAAACGTCTTTGAATTCATTTAGGAGGTCTATGAAATCGGCCCTTTCGGTAGAGCTCAAGGTAGTCCCTATCCTAAGTTCTTGGGGTTCTAGTTCAGTTCCTACATTGATGGGTTCGGTGTCCTCTATTACTGGTCCCTCTTCCCCTTCCTGTAGTATTTCTTTGGCTACCTAGGGAGGTATTTCGATCGAGTCTGGGTCTTGGTCATCCTCAGTATCATCGTAAACAGAATTGCACTCAAGATAACACAAAGAGTAAGTAGAACCTGATTTATTCATATTAATATTTGAGTAAAGTTGAAACAAAGAAGCCAACTGATCCATGGTCAGTGGCGGCAAAGGGACAGTGGTTGAGGCATTTCCCGAACTACTGTGACTACTCGAGGCTAAGCTAGGAGAAACAAAGGGAGTGGGGATGACGACAGGAGTAGACTCTCTAATGACTTCTCTAGACTCCGACTCTGACTCCGACTCCGACTCGAACTCATCGTCTTCTGGTTCTCCTTTGAACATCTCTCCTTCTCCAGTGGTGAGCTTGAAGAGTCTTCCTTGATTGTTGGTCCATTTGATTGATTTTCTCCATCCTTTCTGCTGTCTTGCGTTGGTTTCTGTGATTAATGCGGTGGGGTTGAAGCGATCGTCTTGAAGTATCATGGTAATGATCTCATCCCGCGCGGCCCTAACGAATCGATCTTCTCGAAACAATAGGCTAACAGATTGTTCGTCTAAGTAAGGTGCTTGACGGGTTTTGACGGTAGGAACCGTTTCTGGAGGGATAATGTAGCAATCGTGAAAGATCTCGATTCCGGCTAGCTTCCTCTCGAGATAATGCCAAGGTTCGGGAAATCCGTAAAAGAGTTCTAGACTTCCTTCTTGAACAAAGTACCCATTTAAAGTAGGGAGATAGGGTCGCATTTGGACTCCTACGTGCTTACGGTTTTGGACTTGGGCAAGCATTTCGAGAACCTCCTCTTTTGTGGGTTTGTACCCTAGTCCAAGTGGTATCCTCTTTGAGTTGCCTTCCTTGTATGGTGCGAAGGTGTTTCTTCGAGTAGGGTTTAAAGGCATTCCAGGGAAGTATCCCTGGGTTTTGAGTATGTGGTTGACCACCAAGTTGGAGTAGGGATTATAGTATAAGGGTGCCAACTCGCTCTCTATGACACTTACACTTTGGAAGCCCCCAAGTTCGTACACGGGATCCGCAAGGACTTGATTGTTTGACTGTTTTTCGATTATTGCCTTGATGGGCGACGAAGTGATCGTCACTACTTTGCCATTTAGTGGGATCTTGATCTTTTGATGAAGAGTGGATGTTACCGCTTTGGAAGCGTGAATCCACGGCCTTCCCAGAAGTATGTTGAAGGAAGCTTCGATGTCCACTATTTGGAAGTTAACCTTTCGTTCGATTGGCCCTGTGGCTATGGTTAGGTTAACAAGTCCTACCACCTTTCGTCGTGTACCGTCATATGCACGCACACCTTGATTGGTAGGGGTCCAATCCGAATCTTTCATGCCTAGCTTGTATGCCGTTTTGAGGGGTATGACGTTGACTGCAGAGCCATCATCCACCAAGGTCATTGGCACATTCTTCTTTAGACAAATGACAGTGATGTATAGAGCAAGGTTGTGACTAGCGCCAAAAGGCGGCAAATCTTCGTCCGAGAAAGTAATAGGATTACTTAGCTTCAGTGATTCTTGGAAGACCAAGTTGACTACATATTCAGGAGTGGAGTTATGTGCCACATTTAGTTTGGCCAAAGCTTGCAGTAAAGCTTGGCGATGTGGGAATGAGCTTGCTATTAATTGCCAGACTAAAAGATCAGCCTTTGTCTTCTGTAATTGCTTGAGCAAATGATCAGTGGAGTCATCTTCGTTGTCAATTGGTGTGATGACGTTGGTTGGACCATTTTGAGTAGTGCTTTGATATGGACGACCCGAACGAGTTAGGTGGTCCACATCTTGGTCTTCGCCATTTTGGACTATTTATTTGACTAGAGAGTTTTCAATGAGATACTCGTCCTCGTCATCGTCGGCCCAAACTCCATTGATTGCAGTTAGTTCCCTCATTCTCATGATATCACCTTCCAGTCGTATGATTTGGTCGACTAGTTTATCAACTACGGTGACTACTTCTTGCATAGTAGCGTTTTGAGAGAAGATTAGTGGCACATGTTCTTCGGGTGTTGCGTTGGGATTGCGTAAAGTTGTCACCACATTTTCTAATTCCCAAACTTGTCTATGCACACTCCTTGCCCATGTGATGAAGTCGGAAATGGTAGGGGAGATAGTAGAGTAGAGCCCTTCATTCTCGATTGCATGAATTTCATTTTCGATTGGAGAAATGAGGTGTGAGCAATCTAAGGTAGATTCATCACTTGTGATCACTAGAGCTCCAAGAGGATTCTGAGTGTTGTTGGGCTTACCTCCCGGTGGTATTGGTAGTTGACCATCTTCAATCATGTCTTGAAGCACGTTTTTCAACTTGTAGCATTTTTCTGTGTCGTGTCCCTTGCCCCTATGGTATTCACAGTACGAGTTCTCGTCCCAGAATTTGGATTTTCTTTCGGGTTCGGGAGTAGGTCCAATGGGTTGGAGTTTACCTTGCTTCATTAACCTTTTTAGAGCGTTGGAGTAAGTGTCCCCAAGATTTGTGAATTTCCTTGGTGGGGTACTTTTCTTGGATGGCTCGAGAAGGTTAACTTCATCGGTCTTGCTAGTAGAGCCGTATGAACGACTTATGGACCCTTGATATCCTCGACCTACCGTTTTGGGCAAGAGTCCTTTACGGATGTCATCTTCAATTCTTGTCCCTAGTACGGTTAAGTCCTTGAAAGTTTTGATGTTTTGGTATCTCAAATGATTGGCATAGATGGGGTTTGAGATTATCCACAAACTTTTCCACAAGGGTAGCCTCATCCGGGCGTTCAACTAGTTGGGTGCTAGTCTTCCTCCACCTACTTAGGAAGTCGGTGAATCCTTCTTTGTCATTTTGGGTAAGAACCTCTAGAGTACGCATGTTGACTTGGATCTCGGCATTATCCGCATATTGTTTAGAGAACTCGATTGCGGCGTCTTCCCAAGTAGCGACCTTCTTGTGATTTAAGGAGTAGAACCATTGCTTTGGAATAGTGTCAAGAGATGAAGGAAAGATCCTTAAGAACATCTCGGGTTTGATGCCTTTGATAGACATGTAATCCTTGAAGGCACGGATGTGGTTCAAAGGGTTCTCGTGTCCCTTGAACTTAGGGATATCCGTCATATTGAAGTTAGTTAGCAATTTGGAATTGACGGCCTCATACTTGCGATTGTTCTCCCTATAAATGTCATCCCCCTTAAGGTACATCAATTGTTCCTCCAAGTATTGGAGTCTTTTCTCAGCTACAGTCATCCCCATGAGAGGATTTTCATCTTTGGCTTCATTGTCAGAGTCACCTATTACTTCACTTTCATGAGGGGGCAACCTTCCCTCTACGGCATAGATACGGCCTTCAATGAGCTCAAGGCGGTCATAGACTTGGTCTTGGGTAACTTGCATTTGGGATAGCGCGGCTAGGATTCGATCATTACCATCTTGAAGTTGGTGGAGGTTTGTTTCATCACTTGATCCGGGCATCTTGAAAACTGGATAAGAGATCGGCGACGAATCAAAACACGATCGATCATTCTAACACACTTGCTAAAAGAAGAAATGTTTTGACTCATGAAGTGGGTGTGTGCCACTTGTGTTGAGTGAGCTTTGAATAAAGACAAGGTTTTCGAAAATGTGTGCCCTAGTCAACTATAGTGTAGTTGTAGGAGTGGACTCGAAGTGAGGCTTTGAAATGGGCTTGTGGCCCGAATTTTGACACGACAAACGGACAGAGTTTTGACCGGATTTTGCGCTAATTGAAAGCCTATTTCGAAATTTTATTTGAAAATGGGGTTTGATTTGAAAAATCGTCATGGTTTTGTTTAGAAGCGGTGATCACGTAAGGTACAAATATTTATACAAGCATTATAACGGGATGCTGAGTGCATTTAAAAAGGGTTTTGGTTTAAAGGGTGGGTTGCCATACCGAACCATCAAACCCGAAGTCTGTGGAGAGGCTCGTACCAAACAAGAGTAAGGCCGATTCCTAGTCCATTTCCTCAAGTAGTGAAGGCCCTTGATACAAACAAGAGTAAGCATCATGGTATGGATGACGTCAATCGCTATCCATCCTTAGGCCCAAATAAGAATTAGGACCGTTTAGACGGGATGATTGGTCGAATGGGTTGGGTTGGGCCTAGGAAGGTCGAATAAAACGGTCTAGGAAGACCGAGTTATGAAAACCGACAATTGTCTTGTACAAACTATTCCCTAACCTTGTTCAAGTTTCACCCTTGCTACACGTAAGTGTATTATCCCCAGCGGAGTCGCCAAACTAATGATTAGGGAAGTTATTCGTACTTGATATATCCCGCCCGCCTCGATAGCGGCCTCTACTAATGATTAGGGAAGTTATTCGTACTTGATATATCGTCGGCTACATGCATGCAATGCAACATCCAACGTTTTAATCCTAACATGTGAGAATTAATACTAAGTCGGTGAACAATTAATTAGCAAACAATTGGGTCGAAGTAGGATTTAATGTTGATTACATGTGAGAACATACAAATGATAAAAGAAATACAATAATTATAAATTACAATAATGAAAATTACAATAATTACATTGGATTAGACGATTTATGTCGAAAATACCTTTAAAATGGATGATTTGAGAAAAAAATAAGAAAGAAAGAAAGAATCAAATAAATTAACGAACAAGAATTAGCGTGATATTACGGTTAATAGTTAGTTAATATGTAAACTAATTACACTACGTCAAGGCAGAAACGGAGTTCAGGGACATAACTCAGCCAGGAACAGGCGCAGCAGAGCTGCGTCCTTTGGAATAGGCGCAGCAGACACTGCGTCTGTTCCTTGGCTCAGTTCTGGCTGTGAAGCCGTAATTGCAAGCCGTTAATGTTAATTGGTGATTTAATGATCAATTGGTATTATTTACTCGGATGGAAGTGATTAGCATGTTATTTAACATATGAATGGGTCGTGGAAACAGTAAAACATGGATGAGACGGAATTATGATGGATTAATTACAGGAGTGAAAAATATTAACAAATTAAACAAATTAATTAAGTTAAATATGATGGATTAATGACGAATATATGAATAAACAGATGAAAAATATATCAAAGACGAATTCCAGAAACCCAATATTGAAGAATTGAATCTCTATAACCCGGAATTGAATTTAATGACGAAAACCCGCAAATATGAGATTATAAGGGATTTAAGTCGGATTTGTGATGATTTAAAACATATTAAAGATGAATAATGAATATACATGTGAGATGATAAACTATAATGATGAAGAATTAACAAGAAACAAAACAAGTAAAAGAACTTTGACGAATAACAGAGGACGAACGAAGAAGAAAGGAAGCAAGAACTGCGGCAGCCTCACGAAGAGGCGCAGCAGTTGCTGCGTCCTTTCTCGACGGTTATCTACTGGAAATCCGTAAAAAGAGGTTTTAAAGCATGGTTTTAGAAATCGGTTTTAATGGTATTTTCGACATAAACCTTACAATTGATGATGATACAATAAATAAATACAATAAATAAAAGAGAGATTACACCCTCAGACTTACATGTTGATGAAACGAGAAGGACTAAGATATCGATTAGTGATGCTCGACGCGAATGCAAAGAAAGTGCCCTTGTAAGAGGAAAACGATTAGATTAATTATGTTGATTATGGTGGAGTTGGTCAAATTGGTCGGTCATGCAAACGGGGAGGCTGGTACTCAGAAGGATCGGAGCTTACGTGGTCGAAAGTTCAAGCACGTAGACGCCAAAAAGTAAGAACAAAGTCTAGAATGCAAAGGGAGAAGAGAAGGGCGGAAACTCGCGTGAGAAATATGAGGAGCGAAGGCTCCTATTTATACTAATCACGTGGAGGAATTAGGGTTTCAGAGACTCTTTGGAAGTGAATCTCGGAAAGATATGAAAAAGATACGAGAAATACGCGAGAAAGGGCACGGGAAGAGGCGCGGCGATCCTGCGTCTCTTGGAAGAGGCGCAAAGACTGCTGCGTCTGTTCCCAAGGGGTTTCCTCCTGCGGAAGAAAGATTTCCGTGTTTGAGTTATGGTAGGACGGAAATAATTCGGTTTTCCTTAATATCTTATGTGAATATTACGGGAAATTTGTTTGCCAAAAGATAAAATTTATGAAATATGGAATAGAAATATCCGGAATATTCCAGAACATTCTGACTCGGGATTTAACGGTTATCAGAAAATGGAGACGGTTTTAGGCCCGGACTCCGAATGTACTCTAATTACTGTCAAAATGACCGTATCGGCACGTAGATGACAACTAAGAGGTAGACATTAATATTTGAGCAATCACTTGACGATAATCTTACGAATTGTCACAAATCGTTCCGCGTACCAAACATGCGGCCCAATCATCACCGGGTGGTTTGCGAGAGGTGCAGAAATGAGGTATCTACATTTAGATCCAATGGTATATAAATGCGGGGTAACTCACAAAAAGTGGCAAACTCACCGGATCTTGCCCCCTATCTCTCCATATATAAAACAAAATATACTTTACAAAAAAATAAGGCGGGGGATAATAATAATAAATTGTCATTTAAAATACTATTTTAACTTATGATAAAATACGGAGTATTACATTCAACACCATCCTTCATCTTTTCTTTACCTCTTTCATCTTTTGAGAAGATTCAACCTTGGATTTGCATTGCATTGTACTAGTATATATCCCGCGCGAATGCGCGGTATTGTAGATAGGCATATTAGAGAAACTAATAATTATATTAATAATATTTAACTCCAGTTAAAATTTAATTATAAAATTTATTATTAGTAATGTTTTTTTTAATAGGCAGAAAAGAGAAGATCAACACTTTAATCCGTATAAGATTTGCCGGTTTTACTGAAACTGTTTTATTAACTTTGTTTTTAAAAAATATTGATATTATAACAGTATATCCACTAAAGGCGTAATATAAACGTAATGTCCTTAATAATACAATCAGATAAGATATGTGCTGTAATATATATACTTATGTATATGCTAAATTAAAAAATTAAACGAAATTTAAATGTTCACATTGAGCAGAGATAGATATTAAGTTAAAGCGTAAGTATAAAGATATATTATACGTAAGTTTTTCGTTTTAGAAGTAAATAACAAACTATGAATACTCTCAACTTGTAGGATGTATGTATCAAAATTAAGTATTTATTATATAAAATTAAATAGTATGGGCCAATTGTATATATGACGGAACAATATGGGCCAATTGTAGATATGGCATACTGAAGTCCAATTATAGAGTAATTTTCATTTAGGCGGGAAAATATTGGAGATCTCTTATTCTTTTAGTTATAGGGGGATTACTGAGACTGACGAGAGTTGGTTATGTGTAAACTGTCATCTTCTTTAATTGTGGTGGTCTATGATGATCCATATGCTATTTCCGTTTAGGGAGCAGTTAGATTAGAGGTTTGGATCGATGATGAGCGGGACATGGGCTGAGCCACGGACATTCGTAGTCGAGTCGAGTATTCACATGATAGTCGATGTAGACTTGCTTAGAATAATGTTTGTAGTAGTCGAGACATTGTACGTTGTATAATTCATTTTATGTAATCAATTAACACGCACTTTTTGTGAGTTACCCCGCATTTAGCTGTTAACGCTCCCAATTGCCTTGGCTGGGTAGTTGGAGGTGTTACAAAAACGCTACCGTCCCCATGCCAACCCCGTTGTCGTAACTCATACTACTTCCCCCCTCGGACTGGATCATTGATAATGGGGCCACATATCCAATGACCTTGCCACTCTCGCCCTTCACGTGCCATATGACGGGAACGATGAGCTACTTATTGGTGATGGATCTTCACTTCACATCGCCAATATTGGTTTATTTACCAATTCCTTTTCCTCTTCTATTAATTTTAATAATGTTTTACATGCTCCTTCAATTTCTAAAAATATTATCTCCCTTCTGCAATTTTGTCGCGATAACAATGTTGTCGCTAATTTTACCTCTGATACATAACCGTATCATATATTTTGCTTACCCCTGCTATAAACCAGGGATCAATATGACAAATAATTCAACCCTCAACCAATATCCAATCTAAAACTTTAGGATCTTTAAATGAAATTAATTGGAACGTCACATAATCAAATTGAAAATATTAATTAATATTCATATTATTCCCTAGTCGAATGAGATTGTGAATAGCAGAATAGGATTATGGCAATTGGCAAGCTAGTCACAGAATAACACAAATCATCGAGCTAGTACATGCATGCAATCATGATATATGTATATCATCCAAATTCACCCAAAGTACATACAGATTCCCTCCCTCTAAAAGCATGGGAATAAAAACTACAGCCTTTGTGTAGCTTTATAGAACAAGCCTGCCTTCACAAATTTTACGTGAAACTTTATTAATTACAGAAAGCATGGCCAACAAGCCTTCATCTCATTCCACATTTGCTAGTAAGTTTCTATCCGTTAATATTTCAGTTTTTAGTTAAATCATTTCAATTAATTATGTCAAAGTGATGAGTCAAAGATGATGGAAGTTTTAATTTGTTGTTAATTTGGGAGATATAGGCATGTACAAGAACAAATTGCAAGAGTATACGCAAAAGCAGTGTCTGCCATTCCCGGCTTATCGAACAGCTAATGAGGGGTTTCAGCATGCACCCAAGTTCAGGACGACAGTCTATGTGGATGGAGTGGAGTATACATCTAAGTCTACCTTTGGACGCCTAAGAGAAGCTGAGCAAGATGCAGCCAAACTTGCTTATGAATGCATCTTAAGCAATGTTCAACAAACTGGCTTTAAGCCCATGCTTGACGAGGTGTGTATATCTGTATGCTTTAATGTCATGCCCTAGAATGGTATTTATATTATCCAAGTATATAATTTTCAGGAATCAAGATCTAGTAAGTCGATATTACATGAGTTAACATTGAAGAATCATGGTGAAATCCCAATGTACAAGACAATACTGGGAGAAGGAGAAGGAAATCTTCCTGTTTATGTCTCAAGAGTGACTGTAAATGACAAGACCTTCACTGGTGCTGGAGCAAAAAGCAAGAGAGAGGCTCAACAATTTGCTGCACGCACTGCTCTTGAGTCGCTACTTGGTAAAGTTTGATGTCTAAACTGTATGACTTGCATTTCTGAGCATTTTACTGATAAGATAGGGATCAAAATACTCATGGAGATGCCTCAAATTGATGAGTTGAATTATTGTTAGTGTTAATGCTTAAGCATCATTTTGGTTTCTTTTTAGGAACCGACTGCAGAGATGTTCTGAACCACAAGAGGAAACAGTGTGGTGCACCTATAGATGTAAGCCCTTCGGAGCTCAACCAGAAGAAGGTCAAGACTATGGGCTCTCAAGGTGAGATCACCAATTTTATTACTCGTATTTATTTTCATATAAACCGTAATCAAATTAGCGTATTTATAGGAAGATACTTATGCATATACTGTATTAACGCGTTTTCCTAAACTCTTGAGAATTATGTGCAGGCCCAGGGGATGGCTCGCAAGTGAAAAGAATGGTAAGTTTTATAGAGCTCTTAAGTGAAATGTTTATGTCCCAAAATTCTTAGACTTTTGATCCAATCGTGTTAAAACTTAAATCTAACTCGAGTGATCGGTTTGATAGGTTTATCCAATGTCAATATCGTCTAGTGCTACCAATATTATGATTTTAATCATTTTATTATGATGGGGACAGAAATCAATTGCTTTTATTTTGTTGCTTGCCTTGCAGCTCATACCATCAGCTCCTTACTCCTCCAGTCCTGTTAACAAACCTGTTTTCCGACGACAGCCTGATGCTCGGAGGGTCAGAATTGGATTGGGAAATACGGCACAAGGTGGTAGTTTCATGAACAGAAAGAAACCGCAACATGGCCGTCTTCCTTAGTTTTTAACTACACTTATTACAATGTTGTTTTAAGGATGAGTATGCGTCATAACACAAAAAAGATGCCAAATTCAGGACTGTTCCTTGTATTTCTGGAGTTTGACATTAGACATACTTATCTTTTAACTGTAGTGAATCATGTAAGACTTAAAACTTGTGGAGTAACTAAGTAGTTGGACTCAAGTTTATTGTTAGTAGTCATGTATGACTGTGAATCACCATTAACATTAGTCAATGACCCGAGTAAACGTTTCAGATCGTATTATAGTAACTCGTAAGTGATGGTCGAATTCATCACTATGTGAAATGTTGCGAGCTCGAGGCCGAGAGTTCGTACTTTTTACTCTCAGTACCCTAATCATTTATTTGTGTTTTTTTTCCTATTCTTTGTTAGTAATATAATGATTTAGATAACCCTGTTCAAAAATTCTTGTCTCACTTTATTCTTTGAAAATCCAATTTATTTTCAGTCATACCCTCAAAATCAAACATACCAAGTGACTAGTATTCGAGCGGCCTTATCACTCCAAAAAGCAAGACCCACCTGCACTAATTTGTGGACTAATGATACTCATCAAAATATTAACAAAGGGTCTTATTATAGACAGGAAATATCTATTTATAGTTATAGACGGGCCAAATATCCACCTACCTTAAACAAAACGAGCCAAATGTCACTACCTAATGCCAAATGTCACCAGTACCATTTCAATGTGATAAACTACCTGTTGTAGCTTAGAAAATGACACTGGTGATATTTGGCGTTAAGGTGATGACATTTGGTCCGTTTTGCTTAAAGTGGTTGAATATTTGGCTCGTCTATAGCCATATACAATGAGAATTTGTGAAATATTAATTGGGTTTTCTTGGGGAAAAAAACACTAATCAGACATTTGATTGGTAACAAAAGTGACACAAGGCAAGTTTTAATCCACAATTAAATCCCCAAATCAGTCTTCTCTCTATTTATGAGAAACCTCAAAACTGAAACAGTAGCATTCTATTCTATCACTTGAACAAATTTGGAAATCCCACAACATTTGTGATTAATAGCTGAGGTTCATCATTAATGGCTTCATCAGTGATGACATCTTTGGCTAATACAAGTACCCAATTCAGGCAATTACAACTTCCCAATGTTAAAGTCTCAAAATCTATGCCTTTAAATGTGAGTTTAACAATAGAGGACAAAGAGAAAAATCAAGGGTTTTGTATTGGTTCTTCTATGTCAGTTGAAGTGAAAGCAAGATTTGGGTCTTCAAGAGGTGGTGCTGTCTTGGAAAGACCATCTTTTGATCAGTCCCAGTTTGACCCTTCTACTCAAGTCCAACAAGGTAACTTTCATTACCTTTTCTTTTTTTATCGATTGATTCGGGTAAGGCTCAGCTTATCTAACAATTTGTGGGACATGTTAACGCAATGATGATTTTCTCTTTTATGTAGGAGGAGACATTGGAAGGGTGAGAGATAGGAGAAGTACCGGAAGTGGAGACAGTTATAGGGTGTTGCTGCTGGATGATGAGCGTCATACTGAGAAACTTGGTAATGAACCAACTTCTTCCTGCTCTTCATCTACAATTATGCTGCTTCGTATTCCCTCTGTACCAGTCATTTGTTGTCCTTTTCTATTTTTAGGTGTCTCAGTCTTTTGTTTTCCTTTCTATTTTAAAAATGAATTTGATGAGTAATTTGATCATTCACAGTCAATTTATTTCACTTGTCATTTAGTAATTGGTCTCTTCTTATTTCCTTATTCTTTGTGCCAAAATGAAAGGAGAACAAATGATCGGTACGGAGGGAGTAGTATTCTACGGAATACTATTTTATTGAGCATCATATATTCGACATTTACTCTCCTGCCATTTGTTGTCCTTTTTCATTTTGGATGTCTTAGTCAATTGTTGCCTTTTCTATTTTAGGATTGCATTTGATGAGCAATTTGATCATTCACACTCAATTTGGTCTACTTGTCGTCTTATAATTGGCCCTCATCCCTTTCCTTGGTCTTTGTGCCAAAACCAAAGGACAACAATTGACTGGAACGGTGGGAGTTGTTATTAAAAACATGTTGCTAAGTTGTATGGTCTGATATGTATTCAGTCGCAAAGGTGTTACCACAAGTTGTTCCGTCTATTACACCAGATGATGCGAGAAGACTCTTCGATGTGTCACGGAAAGACGGTGTTGCAGTGGTCATAGTCACAGTAAAGGTACGGTAATAAACTAGACAATGATCATACATTATCACACTTGTGCTCATTTGTGTTCTGCAGGGGCGAACCTTTGAATTTTCTCTCTGCTTTTGCAAATTCTAAAATGTTCCATCATAATTCATAAATATTAAGCAAACTGCACAAAACATCCTACATATGTAGCTTTTCTTGGTGTCCCGAGTCCGTGTGTGTTACATATAAGTTATATAACTTGGATATGCCAATGGTGTTGCCTCTCAAACCTGATATGTATATTGACCTTCAAAACTGTCAATTTTGCACTATGAGTCTTTGACCATAAATTTTCATTATCTAATACTCCCTCTGTCCCGGACAACAAATGACCGGAACGGAGGGAGTATCTAATAGCAAACACCATGAATTGGACTTTGGATAGTGGTTTTATTGGGTTGGGGGACGGTGGTGGTGCTCGCGGGGCTGGACTTTAAAAGTTGGAGTAACCCGTTCTTAATTCTTGATTGGTGCGCATTCAATTTTTTTTGTCATCGAATAGTTTTAACATATTCCAGTTTGAGTGTCGCATCCAATAATGTTTGTTTCCTTAGCCATGTTTTACCCTAAATGTGATCCAGTCTGACACAATTAACACCCGGTTGTTGTGAATGATAGGAGCATGCTGAATTTTACTCTCAAATGATGATGCAAAAGGGCCTACGCTCGTCTATTGAGCCCGACTCCAACACAGTATAATCCGTTTTAGAGAAGAACGTTGAGACTTGAGAGTGCTGCTATTTTTTGAGGTCATTGAGACTTGAGTTTGATCAGAAGAACAGAGAAAATGTAAGCATAATTTTGTAGCCATATATAGACTTTGGTAGCTACTAGCTAGGAAGAGAGATACTTTCTTAATTACAAAATTTTGATATGATATTGAATTACATATTGGTGATTACAGATTAACTGGTTCACGCCTGGAATTGGTTCCCATCAATTATTACTTGTTATTAAAAAACTTCTACATTATGTTCATGCCCAAATTCTCATTTAAACGGTCACATCTCGTCTATATTGTAGACTGGTGCAAAATATCGTCATCTTAATGCTAACACATGTGACCATTTTAACAAGAAAATGTTATAGTTTAGGGAATTGTTTGTCAACTTTTTATTAAAAATGGTTATTGTTCTGTCAACTTTTTATCAAAAATAGTTGCATTTTACTGTAAATTGACCACGCACAATATTCCGTCTTATGCTTTAGACGAAATTGACCATCTTAAGGGAAATTTATTCCTGTTCATGAGAAGATGTTTTTTGAAACTATTTATTTGAAGATGTGTTAGTCATTGATTATAAAAGATTTTAAGTTTTATTGGAATCATAATTCATAAAGGAGAACATGGTTTGATCGTAATATGATTCAAGCCGAAACTCTAATCCACTCATCAATATAATGTGATTATTATTTACACATCAATAATTTTTTTTTTTTTTTTTTTTTTTTTTTTTTTTGACATAATTTAGCCCTTTAAAAACCTAAAGTACGATTGTTTGGGCATTTTGAACCTTTGACTTTGACCATCTATAAGTATGATAGTTAAGGCATTTTCGAAAATAACATCGGAATTTAGGGGGTAAATAATAACCCATGACCGAGGTTAATTATATGTTTTGAATTTATATGGTAGAAAATCCTTTTACTTAATTTGTACTCTGAATTTAATTTAACGAAATTTAGATAAATACATAATAAAATAACAAACATTTTATAAATAATACAAATAATACGAGAGTATGTGTATTAACAATTCAAGTAATGTATTTTCTAGTCTTGAATTTGGTATCCAAAAGTTGGTCGATTATATGGATAATACAATTAGAGGCATTATTATTTACACTGATGAAAAAAAACATCATACAAGACGAGATTTGATACATAGGAGTAATTATATATAGATATAGATAGATAGAATGATTTAGAAGTCAAAATGAAAAACATGAATTGGAAAATAAGCGCAACGGTAGAAGTAGCAAAACGGATTTAAAAAAAAAAAATCATGATAACTCTTAGAACGAATACTTTTGATCATTTTTGTTCAAAGTTCAAACCTTGTTCAACGAAGCGCAAGACCTCCAGGGTGACTGATAATAGCATTGCCAGCTTTGTCAAAATAAAGTTGGGCAGTCTTCATCAATTGTCTGGAAGCGATGGCCCTATTGAAAGCTATGACCTTAAATTCCATCACAAAATGGAGTTGCATGTAATCAGGGATGGTCTTAAGGTTAAGCAGCTGATCAGAAACATCCCCCAGAGCAGTGTAACTATAATCAAGAGTATGTTCAGGCAAAACCTTGGTCTTTCCAGGACCCTGAGTAATCCCATTCCCATCCACGTCGAAGTCTATTGTTGCACCGTATTCTGTGAAGTTTCCTGAGTAAGAAATGCGCAACACAAGAACAATGTAATGAAGGCTTTTATAAAGGTCGGGGTTGTGAATGGTAAAGTTGTAGTTAATAATTGTTGGATATGGTTTTGTTGTTGCTTTAAGTGCTTGGATATTGAAACCCGTGACATGGACTTGCGGATCTGGGAGACGCGCGAACAGCCACAGGAATACCGTAATAAGGAGCGCCGATGCAATCGTTTTCACGGTTAAAGTGCCGCAAAAGTGTAGTTGTTGGAGGAAATTGTGTGTTTTTCTACTTCTGGCTTCAGCTTTAGATTTAGCTGTAGCTACAGCCTTAGCATTTGACGTGGGAAGGGTTGACATTCTTTACTAGAGAGACAAGGCTTTGTTTGGTGCTGGTTGCCAAAATATATAATTGGTACACAAGAATCTAACTATGGCTTGTACTTTTATACTCAAGGGTCAAATGCCACAGGCTGAGCCATGGTTGTTGCCAAATATATATATACTAGTAGAGTAAATTAACAATTATTCCCTTTTATATATCAGTTTTCTAAAATAACTCCCTTATGAAAACTTTTTAATAATTTACTCCCATAAAATGTTCTAGGTCAAAACTTACACCCATTTGGACAATTCGATGACATATTCCGTCAATATTTGAATTTTCTGATTAGAAACCTACTTTTATGACAAAAATACCCTTCTCTATGTTCATCTTCTTCATTTATCATTCTCCATTAATCACTTAAACAAATTAAACATTTACTCCATCCCTTCACTCCCTTACTTCCTCCAATCTTCTTCATGACTGAAATAATATAAAGAAAAGATTTAGTAGCCAATTTGAGTTTTCAACTGACAAGACTAGGGCATTTCCTCGACACCGCAAATAGATCAACCGCAACAATATGTCACACCAAGAAACAAGGTGGATAAACAAGAGTTGAGCCGATTTATCGGAACATCTTCATCGTCATTAGATGAGAAATCACGTCATATCGGCTTTGAGCTGTGATTCCTACTTGCTTCGAATACATATGTGCATACTACATTATGGATCAACTTGCTTCTAAGATACACAGTTTAGTTCCAGATAACAATCAATTTCATGTCTTTACTAAGAAAACTCATTTGAAGATGAAGATATCAGCATGAACCGGAGGTGTTGTTGGGTTTAATTGGGGTTTTCTCATTCTCTGACATTTTCAATTGAAGAATACCTCAAATAACATTATATCATCCTTCAATGAAAATCACCCAATCCTAGACCCTAATTTCAATTCACCAACCCAATTCCTCCTCAATTAATCAAATTTTTCACAAAATTGAACATTGCCCAAACCCAATTCCTCCTCAATCAATCAAAATTTTCACAAAATTGCACATTACCCAGATGACTGAGTGAGTGATGGTGGTTGAAAGGAGACTCGGTGAGTGTTGGTGGTGGAAGGCGACGCTCGTGGCTATGGTGTTTTCGAGGCGAGTTGTTGGTGGTGGTGAATGGCAGAAGTGATATTGACGAAAAAGAGCACAAATTTTTGGGTATCTTTTGTTTAGTAAAGAAGGAGGGTTACCAAATTATTTTGTTTTAACAATTGAAAACATTCAATTGAAGTGTTAGTTTGGGTATTTTGGTTGGTATGGGGTTGATAGGTATTGAAATTCCTCTGAAAACACAATGTTTCAAACCCAGAAAGTTTGACAAGGGGGGAATGAGGAAGAAGATATGAATTTACATAGGGGCAAAACGGTCATAAAATAACATTTTTTACCTGAAAGTGTAAATGGGTGTAATTTTGGACCTGAGAACATTTTGTGGGAGTAAATTATTAAAAAGTTTTCATAAGGGAGTTATTTTAGAAAAGTGATATATAAAAGGGAGTAATTGTTAATTTACTCATAATAGTATTGACGTCCAACTTCGCTCGGGCTACCTCAATTTATCATTAATTTTTTTTTTCATTAAATAAAATTACTTAAAGTTGCATAAACTATAAATTTATCATTAATATATTTTTTTATGACATCCTAAAATTACGATGAAATAAATTTTAAAACAAATTCACTACTCCCGTTATTAATATTTTACTCTTATTAATGAAACAATAGTACAGTAATAACATTTCACTACTTGTCCGTAGTTAGTTTTAATCCGAACAAACAATATTGGTAGCAGTTTTTAAAGAAATTTTACTTCGGTAGTAGTTGATAAAATCTGAATTATATGTGGTAGCAATTATCAAAAACCCTAAATTTAATATATAATTTTATGATGATAATAATTAATATTATAAGTGTACATGTTTATACTAATAATTATTTTATTTTAAGGAAATTGACCATCTTCTAGTCTTCTATAAATATTTAGGAAAATTACCAAATATCTTCTTTGTTTTAGTCTCCTTGAAATTGAGCATCTTAACTAATTATTTTAAGGAAATTGACTATCTTAATTAATTATTTTATTTTAAGGAAATTGACCATGTTTTACTTTCCTACAAATGTTTAGGAAAATTACCAAAATTTTATATAATTTAATTTTAACTCAAACTATATAATATTTGCATTGAGATCCCTTAATAGGGTCCATCACACGGTGTTGGTGATTTAAAACTATATAGTATAATTAATTTGTATAACTTTCTTTAATTACATTGAAGTCCCTTGGTTTTTGGAATTAATATATAGTATTGATTGATAGAGGCGGGCTCTCGTGAGTTTGTACTCACAAATTTCAGCCCTTAGATCAAGAGCAACCAACGACCAAGATTTGCCCAGCTATAATTTTTTTAAAAAAAAAAAAGGAAATCGTGAAAAATGCAAAAACAATTGAAAAGAAGAACATAATTTTCATTCATGCGATATTACTTTCTCTATCTAACATCTCTCCTCAAAACAAAACACAGAGAAAAAGATACAACTTTGAAGATTGAACATTACCAAATCAAACTTCAAACTCAATAATACAGGTATCAGATTTAATTTTATTGTATTGAATTAATTTTTCGAATAGAATTATATAGAATTCGTTAATTTGCATTTTTCGAATGATGATGATGCACTATTTATTATATTGAATTCGTTGATTTCATTGTTGTTAGGTATAAAAGATGGAGAACGAAATTAATAACAACACAAGCGAAGAAATCAATTCCACAGTACCACAATGAAAACAGGTGATGACGAATTCATGAATGTAATTGGTGCGATTTTTGAATTTGTTTCGTACTTACTGGATTGAATTCAGTGATAAAAAAACGCAATAACATAAGAGTAACAGTAAAATAACACGATGATATATGCATACTTCATTCATGAATTACACGAAACCTTTTCTACTTATAACTAGTTTTTGTACCCGTACAAAAGCACGAGCCGTTTTAAATATTAACGTGAAATTCCTTATTGCAACTAATCTTTTAATATTTAAAAGTAGTCTTTAAATTTTTAGGAATGAAATGATCATAAATAATCACTATCTAGTTAAAAGAATGTCCTATATATGAGTACTTATATTTATATATTTCGAAATTTGACACAATTAACATAACATATGAAATAATAGAATTATGTTCGGTAACAAATACTTTTAATAACTACTATATAATGACCATGTTGCATATATAATACGGAGTATCCAACTACTTAAGCTAAAAATTAATAGTTATATAGATATTAGTCAAACAATTACTCTTACATGTGTTTATCGTACCCACCGATGAAAAGCTTGCTTGTAAGTAATGTAAATAGTCTATATTCGTGGCGCCACGGATTACGAAGAATCGGTCGGAAAGCATATCTTAATTATGATTGCCTTGGTCCAAATAACCATATCTAAAAATTGTTCACAAAATAAGTTGGTTAAAATAGCTTGATAAGAACAATTAAACTAAATAATAAAATTAGAGACAAAAGATAATTATAATTCAAAACTATTTTGAGAGAATACAAAACATTAGGCTTCCAAAAAAAAAAAAAAAACTTGCATTTACAAGGATGTACAGAAAAATTAGTCTTATATATAGAGACTAATTTGAGTTCATGATCTTACCTCTTTGTTTTCTTTGTCTATGTCTTTTTATATTTATCGATCTCCTCATATTCTTAGGTGTTAGAAAACATTATAATATTTATTGTGCCATCTTAATTAGGGTGCACTAACAATCTTATAAAGTTAAATGTTAAATTAATTAACTATAAACTGAAGACAAAAGACAATTATAATACAAAACTATTTTGAAAGATCAGTAAACATTAGGATTTCCACAAACACACACACCCAAAAAAAAAATTCTAGCATAGGAACCTCTTTAGGAACTCTCTTTAGGAACCTCAGCATAGGACAAGGACTCATCAAGCTCGATATTCTCAACCTCAAGTATATGTGACGGGTCACTCACATACTTCCGAAGCTGTGAAACATGAAAGACATTGTGGACTCTATCCAAAGCCGGTGGTAAAGCTAACCTGTAGGCTACCTCGCCTATGCGGTCCAAAATCTCATAAGGACCTATAAACTTCTGACTCAACTTGTCTTTCTTTCCAAATCTCATCACACCTCGCATAAGTGACACTTTCAAAAGGACCTTGTCCCCTACTGCGAACTCTATGTCACCGTGGTGCAAATCGGCATAACTCTTCTGACAATCTTGAGCTGCTTTCATCTTTTGCCGAATTACCCGAACCTGCTCAACCATATCCTGTACCAGCTGTGGTCCTAAAACCACTGCCTTAGAACTGTCATCCCAACACACTGGACTTCGGCACTTCCGACCATACAAAGCCTCAAATGGTGTCATCCCGATACTCGTATGATAACTGTTGTTGTATGAAACTCGATCAGATCTAGCCTGTCCTCCCAGCTGCCCCCAAACTCCATAACACATGCTCTCAACATGTCCTCTAAGGTCTTGTTAGTCCTCTCCGTCTGACCATCAGTTGCTGGATGAAAAGCTGTGCTCATCTTCAAGGTAGTACCCATCAACTCTTGTAGTTCTTGCCAAAACTTGGATATAAACCTCGCATCACGATCAGACACTATATCCGTAGGTATATCATGTAACCGAACCACATGTCTCCTATAACCCAAGGCCAGCTGCATCTTAGACCAAGTATCTTTCATAGGAACAAAATGAGCTGACTTCGTTAACCGATCAACAATCACCCAGATCATGTTATTACCTTGCTGTGACCTAGGTAACCCCACAACAAAATCCATAGAGATTGACTCCCACTTCCACTCAGGTACCTTTAAGGACTGAATCTTACCCTGTGGTCTCCGCTGCTCACCCTTGACCCTCTGACAGGTCAAACATCTAGCCACGAACTCAGCTACATCCCTCTTCATGTTTGGCCACCAGAAAGTCTTCTTAAGGTCTTTGTAAAGCTTATCACCACCTGGATGAACCGAATAAGGAGAGCAATGAGCTTCCGTCAGGATCACTCTCCTCAACTTTGCATCCTCAGGAACACACCATCTCCCATCAAAATGAACACTCCCATATGTGTGGATAGAAAACCTGGAAGCTGTGCCACTCTCCACTCTTGACTTCCACCCTTGGATCTTAGGACCAAGCTCTTTCTTACTCTTGATATTCTCATACAGGTCTGGCTCGATCGTCAAATCCCCGATGGCATCCCCTTTCCTTATCATACAGATCCCCATCTTGGACATCTCATCACTCAACTTCAGCAAGGACATGGCCGTACATAGCGAATGAACGCTCTTCCTACTCAAAGCATCTGCAACAATATTAGCCTTACCCTCGTGATAGATGATCTCCATATCATAATCTCCAATCAGCTCCATCCACCGTTTCTGTCACATGTTAAGCTCTTTCTGAGTGTAAATATACTTTAGGCTCTTATGATCGGAAAACACCTTAAAGGTTGCTCCGTAAAGGTAGTGCCTCAAAATCTTGAGAGCAAAAACAACTACACCCAGCTCTAGATCATGAGTAGGGTAATTCTCTTCATATGGCTTCAGCTACCTCGAAGCATAAGCTCTAACTTTCCCTGCCTGCATCAAAAAACATCCCAGACCATTCTTTGAAGCATCGGTATATACTTCAAAGTTCTGACATCCCTCTGGCAAAGCTAGAATAGGAGCTGTGGTCAAACGTTCCTTTAACGTCTGGAACGGCGTCTCTGTAACACCCCCATTTATTTAAGGGCCTGAACTAGGACTCCTCAGATAAATGACGGTGTTACCATCTCGGAAACCCGAGGCAGTAGATAACAAAGGAAAGAAACACAGTACTTTATTAAAATATTTTTAGTGAGATTACAATTGGAATTAAAACAAAGCCTCCAAAAATATGACCAAAAGATAAAGTTTGATAAAACTACTAATAAGACTAAGGTGGGCTAGGCACTAAGTCAGTCATCCAAGCTCTCTTCCCGGCCAGCTCCCATCAGTCTCCGAAATACCTGTCAATCTGCTCCCCAATAATTGGATCATCACAGGCGTACACGAATAAACAGGGTCAGCCGCGAAGCTGAGTAGGGAAAACAATGAAACAATAAAATATGATATGCATGCTCCTCCGTCACCTCCATCTCCATCTCAACTCATATCTCATATCTCATACCCCGGACAACCTTGACCATACCGATCCCCGGTAGACTATATATATCGACCGTAGCCGATCCGCTCCTTGTTGAGGACACCAGGGCAAGTCCTGCAGAACCCGCCTGGGCCTTATCACAACTCACATCATATCTCAACATCGTCACTCCTACACCATCCTCCAACTCCAATGCATATGAAATGCTCAACAGAAACTAATGCAACACAATATATATATTAATGAATGAAATCATGCCAGCTACCGAATGTTGTGATAACAAATTCAACACGATCAATTCAGTCAATCACCTTCCCGTATATGAATCATAACGTAACTCAACAACCACGAATCAAGTCAACACAATTCAACAACAACGATAATAGGTCAAGTGTATTTCCCTACCTCAAAGTGCCAGCAAATCCAATTAAGCAGTTAAAGCAGTCCAGAAAACAAAGCAATGCATTTGATTATCGATCCTTCACGAATCCGTCACCTAAAACAATTATAATATTTATAATTACTAACTACTAAATATAGACATCTCTCAAAATAGAAACTTTCCCGATATAGTAACTTTCCACTTTAATCAGTCCCGCCCCAAAGTCCATCTCTAATTATTTAAACGACTCGGGGATTAAATTAAATAACTTATTTAATGTCTCGGGAATAATTTATTTAAAAGACTCGGAAATTAAATTAAATAACTAATATGATGAATAAAAGATTAAACGAATCATATGATTTAAGAAATACCCGAATCAACTTTAAACAATTCAAACATCCCGACTCAAACCCGTCTTTAATTTTTTTAATGCACTCGGGAATTAATTAATTAATTAAGAATACGACCCATTACGAAATGTAACGATTAAACCATGAAAAACCCGTTTCAAACTAAAACAGCCCGTACCCCCTTCACACGCACCCACTCTCCTCACGCACCGCCTATACCACCGCGACAACCACCAGTCGTGGTCCCCACTTCAACCCAGCCACCCACAACCACCCCCACTGGGGTCGACTGCCGCCGACGGTTCAAACCAAAGCCGCCATTTGGCCTGGTTCACCACCACGCATCACCAACACCTCTCGTTCTCAACCTGACCACCACCGCAACCCACAACTACCCCCTGCCAAACAACCACCATTCGACTCGCCACCAACCCACGCACACAGACAACCTAGCACCACCTTGTCGACCTCCCCCTAGTCGACGGTGGCACCACCCCAAAGCTACCCATCTAAACCCGTCTGAAAATCAATAACCAACCTGTTTTGCCCCCCTTACTCGATGTCGCCTGTTTCTGCCACCCTAACCACCTACAACCACCAAGGTACTCGCCACTCACCACACTACTCCCCTACCCTGCCAACCACCACTAACAACACCTCTATAGGACACGAAACAACAACCAAAACCCGACATCAATACTAAAACAGAGGAAAGGGGGTTGACCCATACCTTTTTCCGCCACCGGAACTTGACCACCTATAGCCGCCTATGAACGTCGATAAGCTCCCCTATCTCTTCCTTGTTGCGTAGTCACTACCCACGGTCACTCACCCTCTCTCTCTATGCGAAAATGTTGAAGTTGGAGCTGATGAAAGGAGGGAGGCGTGAATGAGGGAGGCGGGTTGAGGGAGGCTGTTTAGGGTAGGTTTAGGTTTAGGGTTTAGTTGGGTTTAGGGTTAAATGGGCTAAACAGTTAATGGGCCAACTCAGCTGGGTTAGCTCATAATTCGAATTCTTATAAACCCGACACAATTAACTTATATCGATACAACGCGGGTTAAATAAAATAACTTAACGAAATTATCGACTCAATATTAACTCGACATAATTAGTAATATAATATGTATAATAATTAATAATTAATAATATCCATTTAATTTATTATATAAAAAATACGGGGTATTACAGTCTTCCCCCCTTAAAATGAACTTCGTCCCGAAGTTCGCTCCCTTACCCAAACCTCAGAAGGGTATTGTATATCGTTCATACGGGCGTCACGCATTTCTAACACGGTTAACACAAACTTTTGACACATTAATTAAACATAACAAATACGAAATGTTACATTCTGCCCTCCTAAAAAAATAAACTTCGTCCCGAAGTTTAACTCATCTTCTCTTAACCCAATTAACTACAACTAATAACTACCCGCGAACACAAATGTCTAACACTATGTAATCATCTGAGAACACCGTCATCTTCCATCTAACTTCCGATCTCAAACTCAAGTAACTCAATAACCATGGTCTCCCTGGACCGCAAACGTAACTCGGCACAAAGGCCCCACAACTCAAAACTCAATACCAGTAGATTAATCACACTCTCCTTTTACACATCAACCAACTAACCGAAATAGGGACAAAACATATAGAACTCATTTGCATAGGTACCCCACAACTAGACGTCAACTTGGTCAACTATAACCTACAAACAAGTGCAGATTAAGCATCAAGATTTTACAATCCTACCCAACTAAAAACATGGTTACGTCCTCGTAACCTTCATTATTATAACAAGGTTATCAAACTCGCTAACAACCGGAAGAGGATAAAAGATTCCCAACTCATGCTCAAGTTAACTAATCCTTACCAAAGACAATCAATATATAAACTCTCTCAAGGAAGCTCGTTACCAGTAAAATCATTAGTAATTATTTATTTTACCAATCATTGAAATCTCGTACCTTAGAAACATAGGGGATCAATCACATAAGAAAAGAATTAGGGTCAAAACTTAATAAATCGATTTATGAAAATTTATAACCTAATAGGTCCAGTCTGACTTTCCTTTACATAATTGTATGATTTTTAGGTACAGACATACGTAATCACCGATAAAATGAAGACAACCAGTTTCGCAATACTTATCATCCTAGAATTATTTTAATCCTCACAACAAAAGGGGTTTGGTATTTATTCATAAATGACGAAAGCACATTGCTTTGCAAATTTTTACAAACTTATTGGTCGAGTCAAACAAGCGAGTAAACAACGATATTGGAAAGTTAACATACAAGACTATCATGCATAAAATTTCGTTCTTGGTATTGAATATATTTAAACTGCACCCAACGTCATGACGTAAAAGATTAAGGTATTTAACTACACCAATTTTACAAATATTCGTTACCTGTCATGCTAATATTAACGTACCATGTTGACACGCAACTCACTTAAATCACCACATTACATTTCCCGTTTTGACACTCGTAACTAACCACAACCCACCAATTCACTACATGAACGAACAACAAGACTAAATTAACCCACTACTTGTGACTCCGTTCTAGTTTCATTTCTCTAGACTAGCAACTATCACACTGACTGAAAATCTCATTTCGAATTTATACTCACACGACAAAATTTAACTTTATTTTCAAAAACTTTTACTTTCCTACTGGACGGTGAATAATTTTCTCAACATAATCTTGTAATAGGGCCGTCATAGAATCCATTTACAGCTCACTACGAAACTCAAAATCAGATAAACTTATTTCAATTCTTTTAAACAAAACAAGCTTAGGTGTCGACTCATATATCGTAATTTACAGGTTCATCTTATTCATTTCAGTCCTATCTTTATTAGTGAACGACTATTACTTCAACATTCGGATTTAGTTGCACTTCTTTACTCAATTATATTCACGGCTCAATTAAACGTAACTATAACGACTATCATTTAAACCAATGCATATCATGTGAATCATCAAAGGGTTATCCCATTATAATTGTCAATATAATTATCATAAACAATCTTATTAAAATATAATTGATAGTGACGACTCGAGAATATAGATATGTCAAATGTCGTGTTATATCAAACAGTTTCCTTTATATTACACCCATACAATTGCAAGAATCACTTTAGCATTTTATGACAATATAATAACGAACATATCCGCTAAGAAATAACACACTGTTTATTATCGTGTCATAGGTTCCGGTCCAATGGAAATCATTTAATGCGACGAAGATAATAATTATAACTATGGGCACACAACTCAGATGACATCATTCATGTGGAAACATTTAGGCATAATCATTATTACCACCCATTTGTAAACTTTTAAACATAACTATTGTAAATATTCATGCGAGTATATTAGAACAATCAAATTACTTTTAATACCATCAATTTTTACTAAGATGTGACAATATAGTTTTATATTTATATATATCCGACTACTATGCAAATATGATGCACACACCAGAGATATTATAACATGCCAAATGTATGTAAATTATGCAAACAACTGGACTCATATAAAATATTTCACCCTTGATAAAAAATCAAATTAAGCTATCCAATTTTACTCAGACTATCATGCCAACCATGTTATCAACTAAGTTTTAAATTTTTGTCACTTGTTAGGATACATAATTACTGAACATGCGTGCTACTATCGCCATATGAAACATTATAAATTCTTACTACTAAAGCTCATGAATTAACCAAACAATTGTATGAAATTTTAACATAGAACGCACATTTTAAATGTTTTGATTTACGTTGTACCTTCCAAAATCACGAATAAATAACTGTTTGATTAAAACTTGATTCATATTACTTTTATAAAACATGGTGGGTTCAAAACACAGGGAAAAAGAATTAGGTTTAAAGCACAAGAATTCCATTTTTAAAGGATTTTACAACTTAGTTGGTCCAAACAAACATGTGACAGTTATTGGTTCAAAAACTTGGGTCCGTTTGCAAAATTTATTATTTAATATTGAAACCTCAAGATTTTTCGCGGCTTATTAATTTGGAACATATGTGAATTTTATGATCGATGGAGTGGAATTATGTGAAAATTAATTATACCATTTAAATGAGGATTTTTACAAAATCGTTGGTCAAAACATCATCGCACGTAACTTCCTAACCACAGTTCACTAAAATATTTATTACTCATAATCCGTATATCATATAAGCGTGAAACCAACGTCAAATGATCACTAACTCACGAGGCTATTTCTCATAAAATTTTCATCGATAGGCAATAAACAGAAAAGAAATGGTAGTAAGGTCAATTAAAGGGTAACACCAACCAGAACGAGTTTTATCACTAAGTTATTCATTTTCTATGTTCCAATTCTTATAACTATACTATCAATACTAATCCATCCTAACTTAAATCTCACACTTTACTTACGTAATCATCTATCCCATAGAATCCCTTCGCATCTCGATCTACTCCGTACATCTAATCACGATTGCTATGACTATAAACGTGCAATTCAATAGTGTTTCTAATTACTATCACAATACTATACTAACATGGCTTTGGGATCACATAACCGCATATTACTTAGTCATAGTAGTGCTATCAACACATCATTCATACAAATTACTTACCGTAGCGTTGTCCTGCAGAATGGTTAGAATATATGGGTCTCAAGATACACATCAACTCGATTATGCAATAATCAATGTAGCAATCAGTTAATACTTAGGCAACGATATTTGAATTTCATGCTCAACCTCAAGCAACTCTTCTACCCTTTCTCTCATATACACTCGGGGTTTCGGGTCAAACCGAGAGGGGGCTGTTCGGTGTGAGGGGGCCCCTAACTCATACCTTACCTTAGTGTGCTCCTAACGAGTTCTCCCGGGGTTCATTTTAATTAGACACATCCTATGTTCATTGGGCTCATTGGTTTAGGCTTGAGGATCGTTCGCTCTGATACCACTTTGTAACACCCCCATTTATTTAAGGGCCTGAACTAGGACTCCTCGGATAAATGACGGTGTTACCATCTCGAAACCCGAGGCGAGTAGATAACAAAGGAAAGAAACACAAGACTTTATTAAAATGTTTATAGTGAGATTACAACGGAATTAAAACAAAGCCTCCAAAAATATGACCAAAAGATAAAGTTTGATAAAACTACTAATAAGACTAAGGTGGGCTAGGCACTAAGTCAGTCATCCAAGCTCTCTTCCCGGCCAGCTCCCATCGGTCTCCGTAATACCGTCAACTGCTCCCAATAATTGGATCATCACGGGCGTACACGAATACACGGGGTCGGCCCGCGAAGCCGAGTAGGGAAAACAATGAAACAATAAAATATGATATGCATGCTCCTCCGTCACCTCCATCTCCATCTCAACTCATATCTCATATCTCATACCCGGACAACCCAGACCATACCGATCCCGGTAGACTATATATATCGACCGTAGCCGATCGCCACTCGCTTGTTGAGGACACCAGGGCAAGTCTGCAGAACCCGCCCTGGGCCTTATCACAACTCACATCATATCTCAACATCGTCACTCCTACACCATCCTCCAACTCCAATGCATATGAAATGCTCAACGTAAAACTAATGCAACACAATATATATATATTAATGAATGAAATCATGCCAGCTACCGAATGTTGTGATAACAAACTCAACACGATCAATTCAGTCAATCACCTTCCCGTATATGAATCATAACGTAACTCAACAACCACGAATCAATTCAACACAATTCAACAACAACGATAATAGGTCAAGTGTATTTCCCTACCTCAAAGTGCCAGCAAATCCAATTAAGCAGTTAAAGCAGTCCAGAAAACAAAGCAATGCATTTGATTATCGATCCTTCACGAATCCGTCACCTAAAACAATTATAATATTTATAATTACTAACTACTAAATATAGACATCTCTCAAAATAGAAACTTTCCCGATATAGTAACTTTCCACTTTAATCAGTCCCGCCCCAAAGTCCATCTCTAATTATTTAAACGACTCGGGGATTAAATTAAATAAATTATTTAATGTCTCGGGAATAATTTATTTAAAAGACTCGGAAATTAAATTAAATAACTAATATGATGAATAAAAGATTAAACGAATCATATGATTTAAGAAATACCCGAATCAACTTTAAACAATTCAAACATCCCGACTCAAACCCGTCTTTAATTTTTTTAATGCACTCGGGAATTAATTAATTAAGAATACGACCCATTACGAAATGTAACGATTAAACCATGAAAAACCCGTTTCAAACTAAAACAGCCCGTACCCCCTTCACACGCACCCACTCTCCTCACGCACCGCCTATACCACCGCGACAACCACCAGTCGTGGTCCCCACTTCAACCCAGCCACCCACAACCACCCCCACTGGGGTCGACTGCCGCCGGCGGTTCAAACCAAAGCCGCCATTTGGCCTGGTTCACCACCACGCATCACCAACACCTCTCGTTCTCAACCTGACCACCACCGCAACCCACAACTACCCCCTGCCAAACAACCACCATTCGACTCGCCACCAACCCACGCACACAGACAACCTAGCACCACCTTGTCGACCTCCCCCTAGTCGACGGTGGCACCACCCCAAAGCTACCCATCTAAACCCGTCTGAAAATCAATAACCAACCTGTTTTGCCCCCCTTACTCGATGTCGCCTGTTTCTGCCACCCTAACCACCTACAACCACCCCAACAACCACCAAGGTACTCGCCACTCACCACACTACTCCCCTACCCTGCCAACCACCACTAACAACACCTCTATAGGACACGAAACAACAACCAAAACCCGACATCAATACTAAAACAGAGGAAAGGGGGTTGACCCATACCTTTTTCCGCCACCAGAACAACCACCTATAGCCGCCTATGAACGTCGATAAGCTCCCCTATCTCTTCCTTGTTGCGTAGTCACTACCCACGGTCACTCACCCTCTCTCTCTATGCGAAAATGTTGAAGTTGGAGCTGATGAAAGGAGGGAGGCGTGAATGAGGGAGGCGGGTTGAGGGAGGCTGTTTAGGGTAGGTTTAGGTTTAGGGTTTAGTTGGGTTTAGGGTTAAATGGGCTAAACAGTTAATGGGCCAACTCAGCTGGGTTAGCTCATAATTCGAATTCTTATAAACCCGACACAATTAACTTATATCGATACAATGCGGGTTAAATAAAATAACTTAACGAAATTATCGACTCAATATTAACTCGACATAATTAGTAATATAATATGTATAATAATTAATAATTAATAATATCCATTTAATTTATTATATAAAAAATACGGGGTATTACAGTCTTCCCCCCTTAAAATGAACTTCGTCCCGAAGTTCGCTCCCTTACCCAAACCTCAGAAGGGTATTGTATATCGTTCATACGGGCGTCACGCATTTCTAACACGGTTAACACAAACTTTTGACACATTAATTAAACATAACAAATACGAAATGTTACAGTCTCACAACTCCCATCCCAAACAAACCTGGTCTCTTTTCTCATCAAAGCTGTCATAGGCCGTGCTATTGTAGAAATGTCTTTCACAAACCTCCTGTAGTAGCCAACAAGGCCCAAGAAACTCCGAATCTCAGCGACACTCTTCGGTGATTCCCACTTAGTCATGACCTCAATCATGCTAGGATCCACGAACACCCCCTTCTTAGATATCATATGACCCAGAAAAGCCACCTCCTCTAACCAGAACTCGCACTTAGTTAGCTTGGCATAAAGTTGATTCTCTCTCAGAGTCTGCAAAACCATCCTCAAGTGCTCCTCATGTTCTTTCTTGGTCTTGGAGTAGACTAAGATGTCGTCGATGAAAACAACCACAAACCTATCCAAGAACGGTGTAAAGATCCGATTCATCAAATCCATGAAAGCTGCTGGTGCATTGGTCAAACCAAAAGGCATCACCACGTACTCATAGTGACCATAACGAGACCGGAAAGTTGTCTTTGGAATATCCTCATCTGCTATCCTCAATTGGTGTTAACCTGACCTCGGATCGATCTTGGAGAACACACCTGCTCCACTCAGCTGATCAAACAAGTCATCAATCCTAGGCAAAGGATACTTGTTCTTCATTGTCACGGTTTAACTCTCTATAGTCGATACACAACCTCATACTCTCGTATTTCTTCTTTACAAACAGAACTGGAGCTCCTCAAGGTGACACACTTGGCCGGATATAACCCTTTCCTAACAACTCATGTATCTGTTTCTTCAACTCAGCTAACTCTTTAGGTGCCATACGGTATGGTGCTTTGGATATAGGACTTGTTCCTGGTTTGAGCTCCACGTTGAAATCAACATCTCTCTTCGGCGGTAACCCCGGTATCTCCTCAGGAAAGACATCATCAAACTCTCCCACCACTGGTATCTCAGCAGCTGTCTGCGGCTCTACTCGGCGATCTCTCACATTACAAAGAATCAATGGGCACTTGTTCCTCAAGCATGACTTTAAAGTCATCACAGCTATGAACTAACACTTAGGTCCCACAACAAACCCCTTATTAGACACCCTTATACTCTTGGGACCCTTTAAAGACACTTTTTTTTTCCGACAATCTATCCTGGCATCATACTTACCCAGCCAATCCATCCCGACAATCACCTCAAACCCATCCATAGGAAACTCTAACAGGTCTACCGGTAAATCTACCCCTCCAACTAACATAGACACTCCCCAATACAACTTGACACATGATAGAGACTCCCCAAAAGGTATGAACACATCATCCTTTACAAGTTCAAACTCCCCCAAGGCCATAGATAAAGCATGACTCCTAGACACAAAAGAATGTGTTGCCCCCGAGTCAACAAAACAAAAGACGGTACATTATGAACAAAAAAGGTATCGGTGACTACATGTGCATCATTCTGAGCTTCCTTCTTATCCATCATGAAGAGCTTTCCACTGCTTTTCTGCCCTCCTCCTTGGGCCGAAGCATTGGAAGTACTCGGCTTGGCTAACGAATCCTGGGTGACACTGTTGTTTTGGCGCTGATAAGATCCACCACTGTTGCGGTTATAACCACCATTGTTGCTATGTCCACCCCGATTGCCCCATGATCCACCCGGCCGGTTGCTTACAAAGCTCTGACTCGGCCCCTGAGAGAAGCTTCCCTGATAAGCTCCCGAGCCTACTCCAGTCTTGGCACTCGTGCACTCTCGCCTCTTGTGGCCTACGCCTCTACAGTGGAAGCATGTAAGGTTGGAGTTGTCGCTCGTACTCCGACCACCACCTCTTCCCTAACCACGAGATCCCCCAGAGAAACCAGCCCCACCGGAAAAAGCCTTAGCATGGTTGAAGTTGCCCTTCTTGTTACCCGACTGATTGTTGTTTCCACTATCACCCTTCCTTTTCTCCACAGCAGTCCTTTTTGTAACCTCTTTTGAGAGATCTACCATTCTCTCAGCTTGACCAACTCTCAGGTACACATCCTTAAGATCAGTGACGACTCCAGCTGGTAGACGGTTCATGATCTTGGCGGACAAACCCCTCTCAAATCGAAGAGCTAAACCCCTATGCCCCAGCTGCATGTCCTCAGCATAACGAGACAACTCTAGGAACCGGTGATAGTACTCGCTGACTGTCATATCATCGGTCATGGTGAAGGAATCGAACTCTGATCTCATCTTGTGACGGATATACTCCGGCACAAACTGCTCCCTCATAGCACTCTTCAGACCTGACCAGGGAATAGCCCCTAAACCCTCAGCTTGGTAGTAGGCTCTAGCATCCTCTTTGACGTTTTGCCACCACATTGTGGCCTCACGTCTCAGGTAGTACACTACCTGTTCAACGATCATATCCTGCGGACACTTGACCACCTCCATGAGACTTTCCATCTCACGGTGCTAGTTCTCAAGCAACTTAGGTTCCCCAACGCCCTCATAGGTGGGTCGGTTGAAGCGGGCGATGATGATGCTAAGCTGAGTAGCATCCTCGGGCTTCTCCGCCCCCTTTCCCACATTCTTGAGAGCCTAAAGAAGAGCCTCTTGTTGCTCGATCATACGAGCAATCTCATCAATGGTCATCTCAGAAGCTTGAATTTGCGCAACAATTCTTTTAGGCGGCATTTTGAGTTGATAAGAAACAAGGAAACGTAAGCACAAAAGCCTACGGCTCAAAATGGGTGTGACCTTCCGCCAAAGAAGTACTCGGCCGAGTACACAGCAATACTCGGTCGAATAAGTACTACTCGGTCGAGTATCACTGATACTCGGTCGAGTAGTCTACTCCAGTAGCCAACGTGAAATTCACAGAACTCATACTCGGTCGAGTATAAACAACACTCGGTCGAGTATTCTCTACTCGGTCGAGTATGCCTATGTATACTCGGTCGAGTTGACACTCCATTAGCGATTGCCACTAACCAACAAATAACACTCGGTCGAGTGCTTGGTTACTCGGCCGAGTACCCCCTACTCGGTCGAGTACCCGCCCTGCTCGGCCGAGTCATGCCAAAACGAGCTAAAAACAGTACGTAGTATCTTCTATCATGCTTTCTATCCCAACAATCAAACACATTACGATAGAAATCTGAATGCCACATAATAAACATGTATCATGCCAATCATTTAGATGCTAAAACCGTTTCCTAAGATTTCACATAACCATTCTTTTCACTTCGTTACCAATTCTCAATATTCTTTCACCAATTTCACACACACATTAACCTTCTACTACATGTTCCAACCATTAGACTTTAACATACATACACATGCATTAAACAACTCTCAACACATTCCCCAGTGATCGGCTTGAGTTAGTGTGGGCCATATTGCGACTACGGGAAGTCTCCCGAGTCCTTGTGGTAGCTCCAAACAACTCTCCCCGGGTTCATTTTATTTAGACGCCCTAAGTTCATTGGGTTCATTTGTTTTAGGTGCCGGAATCGTCGGCTCTGATACCACTTTGTAACACCCCCTCATACCAAGGTGCCTTACCAGGACCACCCTAACATGAAAGAATGTTACCATCTCGGTTGCCCGAGGTTAGTATATATCAAAAGCGTCTGTTCCAAACACATTTATTAAAAGTACTGTAAATATAAATGGTTACAATAATCCAAAATCCAACAAAAGTGAATCTAAATGTTGACAACTACATAATCATAAGCTAATACTCGCAACTGTGATACTACAACTGGTGTGAAGACTCTCCCATGATCGCCCAAGCTCACCAAATGCAATACCTGTCACCATCCCCGAATGGATCACAGCAGATTCCACAAAACAACAACAACGGGGTCAGTACTTTTCAATCAAGATAAGACAAATACACAAGGTAACCTGCTGATCATCCTCCAACCCCAATCTCCCTATCTCACACAATAACCGACTACACACCGAAGTGTGTAGCCTTGCCAGATTACCCATCGCAACAGGCAATGCTCGCCGCCAGTGGGGGACCTTCGCCAATCCCCACCTAAATCCCGCTCATCAACGAACGATATCCTTGTCCCTTAATGTGCACATCCCCTCCCGTGACGGGTTCCACGGAGGGTGAACTAGGGTGTAAAGCCACTCCCGCAAGTGACTCCACCACAATCATCACAACACCACAACATCACAACCACCACCACAACACCAACACTCTGATGATTAGTAGATAACAATATACACAATACAATCACATCTTAATTCAATCAACAGAAACTGAGTAGAGAAACCCTACCTTAGCAACAATCATCAACGATGGAATCAAAAACTAGAACGACTCCTCTACAAAGTCCTCGCCTAAACAATAATCACATAACACAATTACACATTGCACAATCCCATTTCCCCCAAATTCATAAATAAAGAAACCCTAGAATTGACCATTAACAACATAAGGATAAGACTTACCGGCGAAAGAACGAAAGACTGAATGCGATCACTACGATGTCCACACATATAGAGGAGAAATTTGGGAGTGATTAGAATGTCGTAAGTATGATTAGGGTTGCAAAATGATGTTTAGAAACTGTTTTATCGAATAAATAATCCCTAAACACTCTCGCATCAAACCATTGAAATATTACTCGTCAGACCGGATACTCGGTCGAGTATAGAGTATACTCGGCCGAGTATCCTCTACTCGGTCGAGTATTCATCATACTCGGTCGAGTATTCCTCGGAAGTAGTCAAACAGACTACATAATCCATGCTACTCGGCTGAGTAGGCTCTACTCGGTCGAGGACTAGCCTAAGGAATTCCGTAGTATTACACTTTGTCCCAAGAGACAGGAGGATTTTTGAGGAATTCTTCTGAGCCAGCCCAAAGGTAGTTTCTACAAATACTCATGATCTTCTTAATAACTGTGGTGGGGATAATAAACACTCTTGTCCAGTAAGAGTGTAACTGAGATAACACACTCTGCACAAGTGTCAGTCTCCCTGCATAGCTCAGCTTAGAAGCCCCTCAACCTCTAATCCTCCCGATCAATTTCTCCACCAGTCTACTACAATCACTCACTGAAATCCTTTTATAGGTAATGGGTATACCCAAATATCTAAAGATGAAGCTCCCTTTAGTAAACCCAGACAAATGCAACACCCTATTCACCACATTAAAAGGAATACCATTAAAGTGAATATAAGACTTTTCCTTGTTAATCTCCAAACCAGATGCCTCAAAAAAAGTGGCAAAGCCTCTAAGCTAAATAAGAATAGAGTTCTCATCCCCTTTACAGAAAAGCAGGAGATCATCAGCAAAACTTAAATGGCACAGCTTGAGAGCTTTGCACATAGGATGGAATTTGAAACCATTAGCACTAGTGACAACATTTAACACTCTTGTCAAGTATTCCATATACAAGGTGAAGATAAGTGGGGACATAGGGTCACCTTGCCTAATCCCTCTTTCGCCCTTAAAAAATCCAAAAGTGGACCATTCAATGCGATAGAGAAAGTTGGTGTGGTGATGCATTTCATAATCCACCTAATAAATTTCTGAGGAAATCTCAAAGCTTTAAGCATATGCTCAATAAATTCTCATTCAATTGAGTCATAAGCTTTTTTAAGATCAACTTTCATCATACATTTAGGGGAACAACTTTTCCTATTGTAAAGCCTCACCAAATCTTGGTTAGTTAAAATATTATCCACTATTTCCCTAACTTTTATGAAAGCACTCCGATTATCACTCACAATATCAGGCAAAACCAGAGCTAACCTATTTCAAATCACTTTTGTAATGCATTTGTATAATACGTTACAACAGGCAATAGGCCTGAAATCAGATACAGCAACATGCCTATTCTTCTTGGGAATGAGAGTTAAAATGGTAGAATTCACCTGTTTAAGCAAGCTACCATTCTGTAATAATTCAAGCACCCCTTCCTCTATATCCTTTCCAATGATATCATAAGCATCTCTGAAGAATTGACTATTAAAGCCATCAGGCCCAGGTGCCTTAGAAGATGGAATAGAAAACAAAGCTTTCTTGATCTCTTTAGGAGTAATAGGCTGTAAGAGCAGGTTGCTATGATCCTCAGTGACAGTTCTACCATTCCTCACAGTAGGATAGTGCACTCTAGTTACTGATTTATGAGATCCAAGCAGTGACTGATATTAATCAAGGAAGGCTGCCTCAATTTCATGCATTTTTGTTCTCACTACCCCCTGCATATCCTCAATAGCAAGGACCCTGTTCACCATCCTTCTCCCCTTACTATGACTATGGAAGTACTGACTGTTACTATCTCCCTCAGACACCCACTGAGTTTTAGCTTTCCGAGTCAAAAAAACTATCCCTAGCCTCAGCTAACTGCTTGTACACCCCAACATCTGATCTTTCATCCTCCTGTAATTGCCTGTTAGTGGGATCCTGGTGCAGTGCAGTCTGAACAATGTTAAGTTGGTGCTGAGAAAGATTAGCACTGGTTTCCACATTGGCATATGCTGTGCTATTCAACTTTTTAAGTGGCTGCTTTAGGCTCTTCATTTTCCTCACTATTTGATACATTTTCCTCCCATATATAGGCTGATTCCACACACTAGCAACAGTAGACAAGAACATTGTATCTTTCCCTCACATATTAAAGTACTTAAAGCTTCCTCTGTGTCTATCTTGCTGCTTCCACAGCTCTACCAAACAAGGGCAATGATCATAGAGCCCCTCAGGCAAGAAGGTAGTAATTGTCTCAGGAAACTCAATGACCCATTCTGCATTTACCAGAGCTCTATCTATTCTACTAAATACTCGATCCCCAGGTTCATGCTTATTGTTCTAGGTATAATATGCCCCCTCAACAACAATATCATCCACTTTACATTCAATGACACACTTTTGGAAATCATTCATCTCAGCCTCTGAAACAGATAAGCCAATCCTCTCATGATTAGATAAAACATTGTTAAAATCTCCAAAAATGATCCAGGGACCTTGCACCAATCTTTTCATTTGAACCAGTGACTCCCATAATGGATGCCTGTCAGCCACCCTATTTTTTCCATACACCTGTGGACACGGGCCCACGGGGGCGAAAAGCGAAGCAAGCTTTTCTTTTGTTTGTTTTGCATTTGTGGAGTCGCCACCAATTTATTGTGGAAAATTGGAAACCGTTCGAATACTTCGTGTCATGTCAAGACACAAAGTAGTGACATAGACACCAAGAACTCGTTACCCTTAGAATTCTATGTCTAGAATGACTCTGTGGATGCCAATGAACACGGATGTTCACAGAGATCTGGAGTAAGGGGTGAGGGTACGTATTAGGAAGCTCTTTTGATCAAACACCTAATCCCGCCCGCCTCGATAGCGGCCTCTACTAATGATTAGGGAAATTTTCTATACTCGATATATTGTCGATTTATATGCATGCAATGCGACATCCAACGTTTTAATCCTAGCATGTGAGAATTAGAATAAGTCGGTGAACACGTAATTTAGCATACAATTGAGTCAAAGTAGGAATTTAGGTTGATTACATGTGTGAGCATGCAAGCAATACGATAAAATAAATACAATAACAATACAATGGAGAAAAATTAAAATAATTACATCGGATTTATTGATTTATGTCGAAAATACATTTAAAACGGATGGTTTTAGAAAATAAATAATAAACAAATTAATGAACAAATTATTAGGTGATAATACGAATAATAGTAAATTAAATACGTAACTAATAACTAGGTCAAAGCAGAAACGGGAGTTCAGAGACAGAATTCAACCAGGAACAGGCGCAGCAGAACTGCGTCCCTTGGAAGAGGCGCAACAGTCGCTGCGTCTGTTCCTTGGCTCAGTTCTGGCTGTGAAGCCGGAATTGCAAGTTGTTAATGTTCGTGGGTGATTTAATGCTTGATTATGAACCTTTGACTCGGATGAAAGTGATTAATAGATTATTTACATGTGATTGGGTCATAAAAACAATAAAACATGAATCCAAACTAATTAGAACGAATTAATTACAAGATTAATAGATCAATTAATGAATTAAACAAACTAAACATAATTAATTAGGCTAAACAAGTTATTAATGATGAATTAACGGTGGTGACGATAAATAAACAGATGCAAATATATCAATGACGAATTCCAGAGATTCAATATGGATGAATCGAACCTCTAAAACTCGAATTTGATTTTATTGACGAAAACTCGCAAATAGGAATTATAAGGGATTTAAGTCGGGATTTAAAAGATGAATTAAATATTAATGAATTACTTTATATGTCAAATTATTATGCTTAAATTATTATATCAAAGAAACAACGAACGATTGAAAACAAAAGAAAAACAAACGGATTAACAAAAGACGAAGGAAGAAGAAAGGAAGTAGGAACTGTGGCAGCCTCATGAAGAGGCGCAGCAGGTGTTGCGTCCCTTCGAAGAGGCGCAACAGTTTTTGCGTCCTTTCTCGACGTCTGTCTCCTGATAATTCGTAAAAAAGGTTTAAAACGTGGTTTTACAAATCGGTTTTAAGAATACTTTCGACATAAACCTTACAATAATGATTACAAAATAAAGAACAATAATAAAAGAAGGATTTACACCCTCAGACATACATTCTTGACGAAACGAGATGAACTAAGTTAACGTTTAGTGATGTTCGACTCGAATGTACGACGAAAGTGCCCTATAGGAGGAAAACGAACAAAGTTGATTAATGTTGATTAATTGTGGAGTTGGTCAAATTGGTCGGTCATGCAAAATGAGGCTGGTACTCAGAAAGATCAGAGCTTACGTGGTCGATAGTTCAAGCACGTAGACGCCAAAAAGTAAGAACGTGGTCTAGAATGCAAAGGGAGAAGAGAAGGGCGGACACTCGCGTGAGAAATATGTGAGACAGAAGGTCTCTATTTATACTAATCACACGACGGAATTAGGGTTTTCGGAGAAACTTTGGAAGTGAATCTCGAAAAGATATGAAAAATACGCAGAACAGGACTGAGGAAGAGGCGCAGCAGGCACTGCGTCTCTTGGAAGAGGCGCAACACTTGCTGCGTCCTTTCCTTAGTGGTTTCCTCCTGCGGAAGAAAGATTTCCGTGTTTCTATTATGGAAAAGTGGATTAATCTCGTTTCCTTAATATTTTGTGTGAATATTACGGGAGAAATTTTACCAAAGATTAAAAATTGTAAAATATGGAATAGAAATATCCGGAACATTCCAGAACATTCTGACTCGGCATTTTAAACGGTTATTAGAAAATGAAGACGGGTTTTGGCCCGGACTCCAAATGTACTCTAATTACTGCCAAAACGACCGTATCAGCGCGTAGATGACAATTAAGAGGTATACACAAGTGTTTGAGCGATCACTTGACGATAAACTTACGAACTATCACAAATCATTCCATGTACCAAACATGCGGCCCAATCATCACCGGGTGGTTTGCGAAAGGTGCAGAAATGAGGTATCTACAGAGCCCCCACTTTGACTGAGGCTTGGACAAGGCGAAAGTCAAAGTATAGCCATCAGGTCAATCGAAGATTACAACCTGACGACTATGGCGACGCGAGGCGGCTCAAGGGGTCTAAGCCAAGGACCTGTTGTCGGGAACATTTTAGAGTCGGTCGACTATCGGGGAGGGTCGTTTAAAGTCCATTAGACTACATAAGGAAGCTTGCCAGCCATAAGAAGAGACCATACCTGAAATTCCTTGAGAATCAAGGAGAAACAAAACGCGATATTGGGAGAGGCAGCAAGACGTAGTCAGGAACTGCTGGGAGAAATCTGCTTGGGTCGGCTTCAAACAAACTTCGGAAGAGCTTGGGGTCGATGTTGATCTCCATGTCTCGAGAGGGATGATTGCCTGTCGTGAACTCTCGCTGGGGGAACATAATCGGAAACTTATCTCCATGTCTCGAGAAGGATGATTGTCTGTCGTGAACGCTTGCTGGGGGAATATAATAAAGGTATGTCGAAACACTCGTCAGAAAATATCCGCTCGTTGTGACAAGCAAGGTCTTGGTAAGAATATGGCGATAGTTTGCAGTTGGCTTGGAAATGCGGGTCCGGGCGAAGAATAAATGTCAAACGGACCAAATATGTGATATGGCATCGAGGAAGAGGCGCACCAAAGATGGGCCCACAAATAACGAATTTATAATGAATCTTCAAAAAATTCATGTGGAGGGAAACTGAGGAAGAGGCGCAGCAAGAGCTGCGTCTCTTGGAAGAGGCGCAACACCTGCTGCGTCTTTTCCTGAATGTGGCATTCCTGAGTAAAAAACCCGATGAAACAGGGGTTTTGTTTCATTATTTCGAAACACAAAATCCTCTAATTCTCTCTCAAATTCAAACCATTTCTCGTTAAAATTTGATCAAAAGCTTGCATTTGCCATGACTAATCGAGGTATGTGCATTATTTTTGCATTAATCTTCTATAATTGATCAAATTGAACCGACAAATTAGGGTTTTCAACCCTAATAATGTCGAAAATTTGGGGCTTTTCCTCCAAATAATTTTGCCTTGCAAAATTGACTTTGTAAATGGCTAATTGGTAGTATAAGGATCATAACCATGTATTTGTTTCGAATTTTCGTTGAGTTTTGAGCATTTGAGTGAAATACTGACGGTCTCACAGCTAAACCGTAAATCGCTTCGAAAATAGCCTTAGGATTGCCCACTTGTGACGAAACTTGATATTTGGAATCCTTGTATGATGGGTAAACTTCCTACCATTTCGGAATTTTGATTTGTGATGGCTTTTTTAGGACACTTTTCTAGGGCATAATCGCCGTTATAACGAAATGCTGTCGAAATTCCGACTCGAACCCATGACTAGGCTTCAATTTAGACTTGACTTGACCCAAATTACCACATGAGCGGTCGGGTTTGTGGGAAAATGGCCAAAGATGGCGAGAACAGAACGATTTCGGAGCTTTGAAAACTCGAAAATCCCCTAATCAAGGCTTGTCGTCGCTTGACGCGGCCTAAATTCACTTTAATTTTGCAGGTGACAAGGCTTCTAAGTCTGGGAGAGCTCCCATGGACGTGGATACCGCTCTTGACCCTTCTCGTTCGCTTGAGGAGGCGTTAGAGCAAGGTTTTACCGCCGCGGTGACGGCTGCTGAGGACGAGGTCCTCGAGGAGGAGGTTCTTGAGGAGGAGGAGTCCCCGAGACGGGCCAAAGTTGGACGGGGTGGTCACCAGCTGAGGGGAGCATCGGCGTGGGCTGAGACTTGGGACAACAAGCACCTCCTTCGGGCTGCAGAGGGTCACCTATCCTACAGGACGGTGAAGAGCTTGGTAACCCGAACTCATCACTCTTCACTTATCTTCTTTCATTTCCATTTGTTATTCCTTTTCTTCTTCATTTAAGCTAAAGATAGCTTTTGTTTCGAATCAAAATAGGCGGCCGGGAACATCAGATCGTTCTCGGGCTACACGACGGCGATGAGGTGCTACGAGAGGCTGTCAGCTGAGGAGCGATCCATCATCGAGCAGGGAGCGTTCGGTGCCTTGGTGCAGGCTTTGAGGGACATCACGAAGAGGAAGCTTCGGGCTAACCTTAGCCTGGTCCGACTTTTCTTGGACCGGTTCTGGGACTCGACCTCCACCTTTCACATGCCTTTTGGTGAGGTGGGGGTCACGTTGGAAGCCTTGGGTGGACTACGCTGGCGCTCCTCCCTTTGTGGCTGAGGTCCTTCGACCTAGGATCTCGAGCTGGTTGCTGCTTAGGACGTCGATGGGTCCCGTGTGGTACTTGGGCGAGCGTTTGGCTCGTCAGTGCTCTCGATATGTCTTGACGGTTCCCATCGATCCTCCTCAGACGATGTTCAGGGAGCCTTCTGAGGCTGAGAGGGAGTCTGACCTGGCAGGCGTTGGTGGTGACACCCTCCTTCTTCTTGGTGAGGACTACTCTGCGTTCCTGTACGGAAGGTTGGCGTACTGGCCGGTTGTGGTAAGTGTTTTACTCTTACCTTGATTATTTTGACAATACGATGAATGATCATCGGTTAATGGAAATCATTTGACTTTGTAGGAGGTCGAGGCGGCGGGCATCGAGCCCCCAGAGTACCCCGAGACCCTCAAGTACACTAACGCAATGGGGATGACGACGATCTCCGAGCTGCGTGACTTTGGCGTGGCGGTGACGAATGTTGGCTTGGATGAGTGGCAGCATCTGATTCGGAGGGTAAGTTCTCTAACTTGTATAATTTTGTTTAAGAACACATTTGCTTGATTTTGTCGAATCGTTTAGAATCTCTTATTCGAAATACAGGTTGCGCCATCCCGGTTCGTGGCTTTGTGGAGAGCAGCCAACCGGCTGCGGGCTACTGCCGTCGAGGCACTTGTTGGCGGTCGAGGACGTCAGGTATGAACCTTCCGTTTACTTCATTTTTGAATTTTCCAACTTTCCTTATTGTTTGATTGCTTGAAATGATTGACATGAGCCAATTGTTGCGTTTGCAGGGGGAGAGCGACCTGGAGCGAGAGCTAGCCCAGTCTCGGGAGGAGACAGCTCGTCTCTTGAGGGAGCTCGAGGTCCGTGATGCCGAGATTGCTGCTCTCGAGGCGAGAGTTGCTGAGTTAGGCGGAGACCATCAGTAGTCTCTTTGTTGTTTTTGTGTCTGCGGCTGTATTTTGTACATTTTTAGGACCTACATTTTGGACATTCAGATTTTGTTCGGGGCTCGATCCCCCAGTTTGGTGTACATATCCCCTTTTGGTTGTATATATGATGGCCTGAGTGCCTTTGCTACTGGGTTGCTTTGTTTGTACCTGCAGGTTAGCTTCGAACAAGTTTGGTAGATGACGGTTTATGCCATCATGCTGCCGAAATTTACACAGAAATTCACGTAGAATATACATTTGTACAGATGGCCTAAATTAGCCCAAAACAACGACTCAAAAATGCAAAAAATGCAAAAATTTTGCCGGAAATGATCGGACGGTAGGGAGGGCTACCCCCTAAAAAAAGAAAAAATAGAAACATACAAGTTTGAAATGGAACGGGAGTGAAATGATTCCCCGAAAAAGAAAATTAAAAAGAAATTTATAAGTTTGAAAATGAATAAATTAAATTGGTGAAATGATTCCCCAAAAAGAAAATTAAAAAAGAAATTTATAAGTTTGAAAATGAATAAATTAAATTGGTGAAATGATTCCCCAAAATGAAAATTAAAAAAGAAATGGACAAGTGTGCTAAAATGACGAAAATGTTGATATCGCCTCGAAATGCGTGCCCTTGGAATTAGGAAACACGAAACTTGGTAATTTGGCGGATTTACCAAAATAATAACCCATATGAATAGGAAATTATTATTTGAGGAATTAGGAAAGATCCAACGCGGAAAATCACAGAAGGGACTCTGAGGAAAAGGCGCAGCATGAGCTGCGTCCCTTTGAAGAGGCGCAGCACTGTTCCTCAGTGTATCCGTCCTGACGGATTTTAGGAAATAGCTTTTAGTATAAATAGAGACGTCGAGGGAGGTTTTATTCACATAGTTCTTACGTCTTTCTTTCGTCTTATTACATAAAGCTCTCAAAATAAGCATACATCATGAATACTCTCGAAATTCGTCTGAAGGAGTGGACAAATGAGTTTTCCAATGTGGAGAAACACGACATGGGTGCTTATAATTTTGGATCACTTTTGAGCTTGAAGCTTATCAAAGTAGTCAAATCATTCCTAGATGCTTGTCTTGATTACTGGGACCCGAATTATCCCGTATTTGCCTTCCCCGGAGGCGATATTTGTCCATGTCCTGAAGAAATTGCTGCAATTGGTGGTTGGGACCCGGAACATTTGCCTGCTATTCCCTCTACTTCCCAAGGATATAAGAATAAGTTCAGAGATTTGCTTGGGTTGACAAGAGCTGAGGTTGACCGTCTAGTGACGTCAAAAGGAGTGCGAATGTTGGACTTCATTGATCGGTTCATAAACAGGGTAGATCCCACCATTTCTTATGTTGCCAGGCGAAGGGCATTCGGGTTTTGCCTACTACATGTATATGTCCTTCAAGGGCATGTGGATGAGGATTTGAGAGGTGATCCTCGTTACCTGAGCCTGATTGAGCAAATGAAGCTGCGCAGGAGCCCAGCTTGCCTGTGTTTAGGAGAGATCCTGTTGGGGTTAGATAACAGGAAAGCTAACCGTGACCTTCCTTATCTGGGAAGTCCCATTATTTTGCAGGTAAAAGAATAAAATTCTTCTTTTCTCTTTTTTTTTTTCATTTTTTGTTTTTTTTTTAAAATTCTAATACCCGCTTTTGGTGGTCTGGCTTATGGAGCGTCTTCGATTGATCGAGCCCCCAGTTAATGTTCCTGTTTATCATGCTCGCTCAATTGCAATGAGGACTAGGCTCTACATGGTGGATTTTACTCGAGTCTGCAACTATTGGGAAAACAAGCTGAAGAGTGATGATGGCTCCTTGATTAGATGGCTCGTACCATGGTGGCATCTCAAATCTGTCACTGGAGTATCATCCTTGGATCCAACCCGATCTGTGCGCATTCCTGGCTTGGAGTTTATGATATGCATCTTCCCGGAGAGGTTGATGAGGCAGGTTGGATTGAAGCAGACGATTTGAAGCTTGACACTGTCCTGCAGATTGCCGTGGCGCTTACTACTGAGAGTCGAAGAGAATGGGCCATCAAATGGGCTCAAAGAAATATGTGGTTCTTGAACTCTTCTGTTAGTGCTCTATGGGTGTCAGATTCCTATCTGCGGTGGAGGAAAGCTACTACTCCGGAGGAGCGCAAGAGATTGAGGAAGCGCGAGCCTGTTGACTACAAGGTTCGCGATATAGAAAAGGAGAAAGAGAAGCATCTGACTGAGGGAGAGGAAGAAGCCAGGTTTCGAGTTGTTCATCCTTCGAAGAAACCGAAGACTTCTCATGCCGTAGAAAAGGTGATTGAAAAGAATGGCAAGGCTAGACCACGAGAGAGACCGTTGGTGATTAGGTCTGAGGTGGCACAAGAGCGTCCGGTTTGAGGTCGAGACAAGAAATATGATAAAAATGACAAAGGCAAAGGGAAAATGGAAGAATAGCCTATGTCTTTGTTATTATTTATTATTATTATTATTATTATTATTATTATTGTTATTTGTAATAAGAAAATGAGGTTTTTAGAATCCTAGCCTATTTTTTTTTTTCATTTTTTTTCATTATTTATATTATGTGGCATATTATTATTATTATTAGAAGAAATGAATACAAGAGGTTAATTGGTTATGAAACCGTTGTGATTTTCTTTTATTATTCTTGTCGAATTCCAAATGCACTTGCAAATGTCCTTCTATTTACATTTAAAATAATGGGTTGTATCCTGTGAAGGATTGCCTACGTATTCATTTGAAAAATGAAATCAAACCCTTGCGCGTAGTTCAAGTAAATGTAAAAGAATAATTGTTCTAAGTAAGAGCTTGTAATGAACTTAGAAAATAAGCACCAGCTTTTACTTACTCCTAAAATGCAATTCAGTTTGTTTGATGATATGAGGATGACAAATTGTCAAAATGCAAGAGCAAGGTGACATCAGCTTATTTCAGCTTGGCCAGGGGCCGTTTATTCCGCGCCACAAGAGCGACACGTGAGGTTACACGAGGCGCGTTTTTTCTCCTATTCTAGGCATAGTAACGTTTTAGTTGGTCGAGGTTTATCGGGTTGGCAAATTCATTCCCATCTAAGTCTGTGATCCTAACCACACCCCCTGGAAGTATGGACATGACTAGAAATGGCCCGGCCCAATTGGTTTTGAATTTTCCTCGTGGATCGACTGGTAAAAGAGCTCTAATAGATTTGAATACCAAGTCTCCTTCTTTGATGTTCCTTGGCTTAACCGTTTTGTTGAAGGCTCGTTTGATACGTGCCTGATATGTTTGCACATTATGTAATGCACGTAGTCTACGTTCATCCAAGAGGATGAGTTCTTCATATCTATCCTTCTTCCAATCGGCTTCTAGGATTTGACTTTCGAGTAAAATACGCAAGGATGGTATTTCTAGCTCGACTGGTTGTACAGCTTCCAGGCCGTAGGTCAAATAGAAAGGGGTGGCCCCAGTGGGTGTCCTGATAGATGTACGGTATCCCCATAAAGCAAAAGGTATCTTGCTTGGCCAATCTCGATAGTTGTCAATCATTTTCTTGAGAATTGTGACAACGTTCTTGTTTGCCGCCTCTACCGCGCCATTAGTTTGTGGTCTATATGGCGAGGAGTGGTGATGCTTGATTTTGTACTTGGCTAGCAATTGCTCAGTCTCAGCTTGGAAATGTGATCCATTGTCACTAATGATCTCATGTGGGCAACCGTATCGACAGATGATGTTGGTTTGTATGAACTTTGCTACATTCTTGGCTGTAAGACTGGTGTAGGAAGCCGCTTCTACCCATTTGGTGAAATAATCGATTGCTACTAGAATAAAACAGTGACCTCCTGTTCCGGCTGGAGTGATCTTTCCGATGATATCAATTTCCCAAGCAGAAAATGGCCAGGGTGATGTCATTGTATAGAGCAGTGAAGGAGGGACATGTTGTACATTCCCAAAGATTTGACAGTTGTGGCAATGTCTTACATATTTGATGCAATCGGATTCCATTGTGGTCCAACAATACCCCAAATGTGTGATGTTCTTTGCCATCATGGGTCCACTCATATGAGGACCGCATTCTCCATCATGGACTTCTTCCATCACTTTCCGTGGTTGTGAATGATCAAGGCAACGTAGGATTAAACCAAGAGGTGTTCTTTTGTATAACTCTCCTTGCATGAGAACGTATTGGGAAGCTAGTAAGCGTATAGCGCGTTGTCCCCTCTTGTCCATATCCGGTGGATAGGTGCCGTTGAGTTTGAAGTTCAGGATTGCTTGGAACCAAGGTTCCTCTGTGATTTCCTTTTCATCGGTGATTTGGTGCACATAAGCTGGCTCTGATCGTTGTTCGATGCATAAAGGCATTTCTACCATGCTATCCAGCATATTAATCAAAGATGCAAGTTTTGGAAGAGCATCTGCAAATTGATTCTCCTCTCGAGGTAGGTGTAGGTAGGTTACTTGATCGAAAAATTGGGCAACTTGGTCTATTCTGGCTTGATAATGTGCTAAGCTTTCATTCGGATTTTCCAAGATCCCGTGATTTGGTTGATTATCAAAGATGAATCTCCATGTACTCGGAAGATTCTTGATGCCTAAACCTACTGCTTCTTGTAATCCAATGAGACAAGCTTCGTATTCTGCATCGTTATTTGTCACCTCGAAGTCGAGTTTGACAGAGATTGGTGTATGCTCGCCTTCAGGAGAAATGAGCAACACTCCTATTCCAAATCCTCTTAAGTTCGATGCTCCATCAAAATAAAGGTCCTAGGAGTCTACATCGGTTTGGAGTATATCCTCATCCGGAAACGACCAGGTGTCTATCGTTTGTGTATCATTGATGGGATTCTCTGCGATGAACTCGGCAACGGCGCGTCCTTTTATAACTTTTAGAGGTACATACTTGAGGTCGAACTCTGAGAGCATCAAAGTCCATCTTGTTAGGCGTCCATTGAGAACGGGTTTCTCGAAGTGGTATTTGACAGGATCCATTTTGGAGTATATTTCAATGGAGTATCTAAGCATGTAATGGCGTAGCTTCTTCGTTGCCCACACAAGAGCGAGGCATGTCTTCTCGAGTGGTGTGTATTTTTACTTGTAATCCAAGAACTTCTTACTAAGGTAGTAGATAGCTCTTTCTTCTTTTCCTACGGTTTGAGCTAGCATGGCGCTCATGGCTGTTTCAGTTACCGTGAGATATAAACCAAGAGGTTGATCTCGTTGAGGTGGCATGAGCACTGGTGGTTTGGCTAGTATTTCCTTGATTCGGTCGAAAGCCTTTTGACAGTCATCATCCCATATGGTGTGATCTGTTTTCTTTAGCTTCTTGAAGATAGGTTCACAAATCATGGTGAGTTTCGATATGAATCGACTTATGTATTGCACCTTACCTAGGAATCCTCTAACTTCTTTCTCCGTTTGAGGTTGCGGCATTGCGATTAGAGCTTTGATCTTAGAAGGGTCTATTTCTATTCCTCATTGACTAACAACGTATCCCAGGAGTTTACTAGATGTTACTCCGAATGCGCATTTCTGAGGATTGAGCCTCATGTTGTACTTTCGTAGCCTTGAGAAGAATTTGCGAAGGTTCGCAATGTGGCCCTCTCTATCCTTGGACTTGACAATCATGTCATCTACGTATACCTCAACTTCTTTATGCATCATGTCATATAAGAGCGTAGTTGTAATACTCCGTATTTATGAGTCTCTGGGTACTTTATCGAGTAGGCCTTACTCTGTCGAGTAAGGGTAAGTTGCGTTTTAAAATAGTTTCTGACCTGTTGGGTACTCGATCGAGTAACTAGGATACTCGATCGAGTAAGGGGGTACTCGATCGAGTACCTTGGGTACTCGATCGAGTAGCTGGTTTAAGGGGAGTTTTTCTCGGGTTTTGTTAATTATGCGATTAAGATATATAACCTTCTTCATCATTATACTAAACACTTTTGCAAAACCTAATTTACTGTCAAAGAGAGAAAAGCAAGTACGTTCATCATCTTAATCGCATTGTTAGCAAATCCCGGAGTTTGGAAGGTCGGTTTTCATCGTTTGATATACCGTTGAGATCCTTGCGTCGAGGGTAAGATCTATGTACCCTTTTTGTTGTCTTTCCTTTGATTTGGTTAAACCCTAATATAGGGATTTGGGGGTTTTTGAGTAGTATGTGATTTGGTAGCATTTGTATGTTGTATGATAGGAGGAGGTTTCGTAGAGGAAGCTTTTTGATACAACTGTAGAGACCGTCTGATAGAGTGCTTTCCAGGTAGGATTTCTACTCAGTATTAGTCCCATAATGGGATGATTGTTGATGTGTTGAGATTGATTGTTTGATATAGTAATTGTATTATGACGGTTGTGATTGTGATTGTGATTGTTTGTCTATGGTCCTCGAGGCGTGTCCTCGGCTGAGTGGGGTCACTTGCGGGAGTGGCTTCACGCCCTAGTTTCGCCTTCTGTGGAACCCGCCACAGAAGGGATGTGCACATTAATGGACAGGGTTATCGCTCATTATGAGGAGCGGGGATTTGGTGGGTACGGCTGCGGTCCCCATGGCGGAGGATCGGTCCAAAGTGGACGATCGGTGATTGAGACTCTTGGAATTGGCGATGTTGTGTGTGATTAAGTCGTCTGTTTATCTTATTGTTGATATATATTGAGTTGTGTGATTAGTAGATCGACCCGGTTGTTGTTTTGTATACTGCGGTGATCCATTCGGGATGGTGAGCGAGATATTGAGCAGGTATGAGATGAGTACTTGGGATATTTGGGATTGCCACGATATGATGATAGAAGTCTTCATTTGTAGCTTAGTAGTTTCTTTACATTTCAGTTAGAACAAGAAATGATCGGTTTGAGAACATGTATTTGTACTTTTGGTTTTGGTTTCGAGATTGTAACCTTTCACTAAGTATTTCTATTTAAACGTTGTTTCTTTATTGTTTATTTAATTATCATTGCCTCGGGTAACCGAGATGGTAATATCTTCATACCCGAGTGGTCCTGGTAAGACACTTGGAGTATGGGGGTGTTACAAATGGTATTAGAGCGACGATCCTGAAACCTGTAACCAATGAACCTAATGAACATAGGGAGTCAATTAAAATGAACCCGGGGTAAAGGTTGTAGGAGCTAATGCAAAGGCTTGGGAGACGTCCTGAAGTCGCGAACTCGCCCTACAATTTTGAACCGGTCACATGGGGGGGTGTATGTTAAGGTCGTATGTGTTGTTTGGTTAACTTGTGTGTGAATGTGATGAAGTGTGTGTAACTGTTGGATGCTTGAAGTAGAAAGTTGAGGATGTGAAAGAAAGGTTGATGATATATTAGAACGGTTGTTGAAATGATAACATGATGGATGTTTACAATGTGGCGTTTAATAACATGATATAATGATTTCGTAGATCGTATGAAAAGATGCGTAACATTGTATGCTTAGTTATGATATGACGATGGCTTTATAAAGTTTTTAGCATGTTAACATATGATATAGCATGCGGGTAGTGTTTTTGAGTTAGCATGACTCGATCGAGTGGGACTGACTTGATCGGGTGGGTTTTTGACGATTTTGAGTCCAGAATCGTGTTTTTGGGCACTCGATCGAGCACCTCGGGCACTCGATCGAGTAGGGGGTCACTCGATCGAGTAGCCTAGCTACTCGGTCGAGTATGTTAGAGATCAGAAGGTCTGTTTGGGGTCTGATGTTGGGGCACTTGATCGAGTATAGTAGGCACTCGATCGAGTAGCCTGTTACTCGATCGAGTATGTTTGGGAACTCGATCGAGTAGGGTCTGGTTAGCTTGTTTTCGTGTTTTGAGGTTTTGGCGCGTATGTTTATATCCACCCCTTTTCTGATATAGTTTCAAGATGCCGCCCAAGAAGACTGCTTTGTATGTGAAAGCTGAGCTTATGAACATAGATGACATCGTTAAGATGTTGGAGCATCAGGATGCTCTTACTGAGGCTTTAAAGACTGTGGGGAAAGATAAGGATAAGGATAAGGAGAAAGAGGTTGATCACTCTAAAATCAGCCTCTATATAGCGAGGTTTAACCCGAAAGAGTACAAGGGAGTTGGGGAGCCGAACCTTCTTGATAGCTGGCTTAGAGAGATGGAGAACATATTAGATTTGGTTCACTGTCCTGATAAGATGAGAGTGGAACAGGCTGCATTCTATCTGAGGGAGGCAGCCGGTAAGTGGTGGGATACGGTGAAAGTGAGTGCTAAGGAGTTGTATGTGAACCAAGGTTTACCTGCTATACCTTGGGAAGAGTTTCGTCGGGCTATGAGAAAAGAGTTTGTACCGGAGCACGTGAGGAGTAAGTTGAGAGAAGAGTTTGACAGTTTTAAGATGACCGCTGAGATGTCTATGGCCGAGTCTTACAGGCAGTTCAATGACAAGTCTAGGTATGCTGAGGATATGGGTTTGAGTGAGGAGAATTTGGCGCTGAGGTTTGAGAGGGGGTTGACCTCTAAGATTATGGATAAGTTACTCGTGGGAGTCCTTACTGATGTTAAGGAAGCTTATGAGAGGGCTGGAAGAGCTGAGAGGTTGGTGGAGATGGCTCAGGAGAGGTCAGGTGGTGAGAAAAGGAAGTCTGAGAGCGAGGGTGGTGGCCAATCTAATCACAAGAAAGGCAACCACAATCAGTCTAAAGGGTTTTCTTCTGGGTCAGGGTTTAGTGCTGGGGCTTCCTTTGGGCGTGGCCGTGGAAGTGTTAGTGGTAGTTGGGGAGTGACCTGCTATAGCTGTGGTGGTGTAGGCCACAAGAGACATGAGTGCACAAGTGCACCGGGAACTTTCCAGAGACCTGCGCAGAGCTATACGAGCAATAGGCCTGCTGGATCGTGGGCAAACCGGGGAAGTCAGAGCTATCAGAGTGGAGGTAACCGCAACGACGGTAATTCTTATCAGAAACCACCAACGAACAACAACAACAATCAAGGGTCGGGTGCTAAGCCGACCACATCACCAAGATCTTGTCCAGGAGGTGGATAGAAGACCGGTGGAAAGTCTGTTCATGATGGAGAGAAAGCAGCTGAGGAGGATGCACACGTTATCACCGGTACTTTTCTTGTTAATGGTATTCATACCTTTGTTTTGTTTGATTCGGGGGCTTCTCAGTCGTTTGTATCTTCGAGTCATGTTAAACGGTTGGGTTTGAGGGTGTATGAGTCTGTTAGTGAGAAAGTTTTTATACCTTCGGGTGAGTCTGTATCTTGTGGGAGGTTATATAGGGATGTACCTATGATAGTTGGGCAAGTTGATTTCCCTGTAAGACTTGCTAGAGTTTCCTTTTGACGGTTTTGAGATGATAGTTGGGATGGATTGGCTGGGAAAGTATAAAGCTAAGATAGACTGTCATCAAAAGAAAGTGTCTTTAAGAGGTCCTAAGGGTGTTAGTGTGTCTTATCGTGGGTTTCTAGTCAAACCCAAAGTTAAGTTGATTCAATTTGTCACTTTGAAGTCATATCTGAGGAAGGGATGTCCTTTGATATTGTGCCATGTGAGAGATGACCGGATAGAGGGTCCGACAGTTGATCAGATACCAGTGGTGGGAGAGTTTGAGGATGTGTTTCCAGAGGAGATTCCGGGGTTGCCGCCGAGAAGAGAGATAGATTTCACAGTAGAGTTGAAACCAGGGACGGGGCCAATCTCTAAGGCACCGTACCGTATGGGTCCTAAGGAGATGGAGGAGCTTAGGGAGCAGTTGGATGATCTGATAGAGAAGGGATACATTAGACCTAGTGTATCGCCGTGGGGAGCACCAGTTCTTTTTGTGAAGAAGAAAGACGGGAGTCTGAGGTTGTGTATAGACTATAGAGAGCTGAACCGAGTGACAGTGAAGAACAAGTATCCTTTGCCAAGGATAGATGACTTGTTTGATCAGTTGAGTGGTGCATCAGTCTTTTCTAAGATTGATTTGAGGTCGGGGTATCATCAGGTGAAGATTAGAGAAGTGGACATACCAAAGACAACTTTCACGTCGAGGTATGGCCATTATGAGTATGTAGTGATGCCGTTTGGGTTATCTAATGCACTGGCAATGTTTATGGATCTGATGAATAGGATCTTTAGACAGTTTTTGGACAAGTTTGTAGTGGTGTTTATCGATGATATCTTAGTCTATTCCAAGACTAAGGAGGAGCATGAGGAGCATCTGAGGATCGTGTTGCAAACTTTGAGGGAGCGTGAGTTGTATGCTAAGCTATCCAAGTGTGAGTTCTGGTTAGAGAAAGTTGCTTTTCTGGGGCATGTGATCTCTAAAGATGGGGTAGCTGTGGATCCGGCGAAGATAGAAGCAGTGACAAAGTGGGAAGCACCAAAGAATGTTGCTGAGATCAGGAGTTTTCTGAGTTTAGCTGGGTACTACAGACGGTTCGTGAAATATTTCTCCAAGATAGCTAGACCTATGACAGCATTAATGAGGAAAGAGAACAGGTTTCGTTGGGATGAGAGTTGTGAGACGGCGTTCCAAACATTAAAGGAGCGTTTGACCACAGCTCCTGTCTTAGCATTGCCTGAAGGGATCGAGAACTTTGAGGTTTATACAGATGCCTCAAAGAACAGGTTGGGATGTGTGTTGATGCAGAACGGTAAAGTGATTGCCTATGCTTCTAGGCAATTGAAGCCTTATGAGGAGAACTACCCTACTCATGATCTGAAGTTGGGTGCGGTGGTGTTTGCTCTCAAGATATGGAGACGTTACCTTTATGGAGCAATCTTTAAGGTATTTTCTGATCACAAGAGTCTCAAGTATATTTTCCCTCAAAAGGAGTTGAACATGAGACAGAGGAGGTGGATGAAGCTGATTGGCGATTATGACATGGAAATTATCTACCATGAAGGGAAGGCCAATGTAGTTGCTGATGCTTTGAGTAGGAAGAGTGTACATTTCTCGTGTATGACTCTATCTTTGATGAGGCTGAGAGATGAGGTAGCGAGGTTTGGGATACATATGATGCAGAAAGGAGATGCCATGGGTGATATGACAGTGCAGCTTGAGTTTTATGATGACATTCGGGGTAAGCAGGCATTGAATCCTAAGATAGTTGAGTGGAGAGCTGGAGTAGAGAAAGGGATAGTGTCTCGATTCTCTATTCACACAGATGATAGTTTGAGGTTTGATGGTAGGTGGTGTGTTCCTAATGATGAGGAGTTGAAAAAGACTATCATGACAGAGGCACATTGCACACCGTATTCAGTACATCCAGGTGGTGACAAGCTATATAAGTATTTGAAGAACACGTTTTGGTGGCCTGGAATGAAGAAAGAGACAGCTGAGTTTGTGGCCCGTTGTTTGACATGCTAGAGAGTTAAGGGGGAACAGCGACGACCACAAGGTAAAATTCAGTCTTTAACGGTACCTGAGTGGAAGTGGGAATCCATTTCCATGGATTTTATCGTGGGTTTGCCAAAGAGTCAACAAGGTAACAACATGATTTGGGTAATAGTGGATCGACTGACCAAGTCAGCTCACTTTGTTCCAATGAAAGATACATGGACCAAAGTACAATTGGCTATGGCCTATCGAAAGAACGTGCTTAAGTTACATGGAGTCCCTAAGGACATAGTGTCTGACAGAGATGCGAGATTTATATCAAGGTTTTGGAAAGAGTTGCAGGAATCGTTGGGAACAACTTTGAAGATGAGTACAGCATTTCATCCTGCGACAGACGGACAGACTGAGAGAATAATCAAGACTCTTGAGGATATGTTGCGAGCTTGTGTGATGGATTTTGGTGGTAGCTGGGAACAGAGGTTGGACTTGATAGAATTTTCTTACAATAAGAGCTATCACACTAGTATTGGTATGGCACCGTTTGAGGCTTTGTATGGGAGGAGATGTAGGAGTCCGATTTGTTGGGACGATAGTGCTGAGGCTGTGGTTTTAGGACCAGAGATGGTGCATGAGATGGTGGAACAGATTAAGATGATCAGGGAACGGATGAGAGCAGCTCAGGATAGGCAAAAGAGTTATGCAGATCTACATCGCCGAGATATAGAGTTTCAGGTTGGGGACAAGGTTCTTTTTAAAGTGTCTCCTATGCGTGGGGTTATGAGATTTGGGAAGAAAGGCAAGCTAAGTCAGAAGTTTATCGGGCCTTATGAGATCTTAGAGCGAGTTGGGGAAGTTGCATATCGTCTGGCTTTACCAGCTGCGCTTGAGAGAGTGCATAATGTGTTTAATGTATCGCAGCTGCGGAAGTATGTGAGTGACCCGTCACATGTGTTAGAGGCAGAGAGCTTAGAGCTAGATGAGTCCTTATCATATCTTGAGGTACCTAAGCAGATTCTTGACCGAAAGGTTAGGAAGACTAGGAGTGGCGAGACAGTTTTGCTTAAGATCCTTTGGTCTAACCGCGAGACTGAGGAAGCTACATGGGAGCCAGAGGAAGCTATGAAAGAGCGTTACCCTTTTCTGTTTGATCAGGTATGTGTGGTTACGGGGACGTAACCTTGTTTCTTTTAGGGGGGTAGGAGATGATCGAAGAGTTTTTAAGAGTTTTATACCCTTTTTGTATGTTGTGTCGGTATGTTTGTCGGGATGAGTTGGGTTAGTAACATGTTTTATGTTGAGTTTTGTTTTGGTTGTTGAGTCGGAAGTGTTAAGGGAGTATCTTTGTTTAGTAGTGGTTTGAACTTCGGGGACAAAGTTCTTTTTAAGGAGGGAAGACTGTAATACTCCGTATTTATGAGTCTTTGGGTACTCTATCGAGTAGGCCTTACTCTGTCGAGTAAGGGTAAATTGCGTTTTAAAATAGTTTCTGACCTGTTGGGTACTCGATCGAGTAACTAGGATACTCGATCGAGTAAGGGGGTACTCGATCGAGTACCTTGGGTACTCGATCGAGTAACCGGTTTAAGGGGAGTTTTTCTCGGGTTTTGTTAATTATGCGATTAAGATATATAACCTTCTTCGTCATTATACTAAACACTTTTGCAAAACCTAATTTACTGTCAAAGAGAGAAAAGCAAGTACGTTCATCATCTTAATCGCATTGTTAGCAAATCCCGGAGTTTGGAAGGTCGGTTTTCATCGTTTGATATACCGTTGTGATCCTTGCATCGAGGGTAAGATCTATGTACCCTTTTTGTTGTCTTTCCTTTGATTTGGTTAAACCCTAATATAGGGATTTGGGGGTTTTTGAGTAGTATGTGATTTGGTAGCATTTGTATGTTGTATGATAGGAGGAGGTTTCGTAGAGGAAGCTTTTTGATACAGCTGTAGAGACCGTCTGATAGGGTGCTTTCCAGGTAGGATTTCCTACTCAGTATTAGTCCCATAATGGGATGATTGTTGATGTGTTGAGATTGATTGTTTGATATAGTAATTGTATTGTGACGGTTGTGATTGTGATTGTGATTGTTTATCTATGGTCCTCGAGGCGTGTCCTCGGTTGAGTGGGGTCACTTGCGGGAGTGGCTTCACGCCCTAGTTTCGCCTTCTGTGGAACCCGCCACAGAAGGGATGTGCACATTAATGGACAGGTTTATTGCTTATTATGAGGAGCGGGAATTTGGTGGGTACGGCTGCGGTCCCCCACTGGCAGGACTGGTCCAGTGGAAAGTCGGTGATTGAGACTGTTGGAATTGGTGTGGTTGTGTGTGACAGTTAAGCTGTCTGTTTATCTTATTGTTGATATATATTGAGTTGTGTGATTAGTACTGACCCCGGTTGTTGTTTTGTAAACCTGTGGTGATCCATTCGGGGATGGTGAGCAGATATTGAGCAGTTATGAGATGAGGACTGGGATAGCTGGGATTGCCACGATATGATGATAGAAGTCTTCCGCTGTAGCTTAGTAGTTTCTTTACATTTCAGTTAGAACAATAAACAGTCAGTTTGAGAACATGTATTTGTACTTTTGGTTTTGATTTCGAGATTGTAACCTTTCACTAAGTATTTCTATTTAAACGTTGTTTCTTTATTGTTTATTTGATTATCATTGCCTCGGGTAACCGAGATGGTAATATCTTCATACCTGAGTGGTCCTGGTAAGGCACTTGGAGTATGGGGGTGTTACAGTAGTTGTGGTGCGTTGGTATGTAGCTCCGACGTTGATTAATCCAAACGGCATAACTGTGTAGCAATAGGTTCCCCACTGAGTGACGAAGGCAGTCTTGTGCATATCTTCTTCGGCCATATTGATTTGGTTATAACCCGCGTACCCATCCATGAAAGATAATAATGCGTGATCTGCTGTATTGTCCACCAATATGTCGATATGTGGTAGAGGAAAGTCATCCTTGGGACTCGCTTTGTTTAAGTCTCTAAAATCAACACAAACACGGATTCTCCCATCCTTTTTGGGTACGGGTACTATGTTAGCTACCCAGTCTGAGTACTCGGAAACTTTGATGAACCCGGCTTTGAATTGCTTATCGACTTCTTCCTTGATCTTAAGAGCCCATTGTGTCCTCATTCGACGAAGCTTCTGTTTTACTGGTTTGAAACCTGGTTTGATTGGGATTCTATGCTCTGCGATGTCCCTGTCGATCCCTGGCATGTCTTTGTAGGACCAAGCAAAAATGTCTTTGAACTCGTGTAGGAGGTCTATGAAACTAGCCCTTTCGATAGAGCTCAAGGTCGTCCCTATCCTAAGTTCTTGGGGTTCTAGTTCGGTTCCTACGTTGATGGGTTCAGTGTTTTCTATTACTGGCCCCCCTTCCCCCTCTTGTAGTATTTATTTAGCTATGTAGGGAGGTATTTCGATCGAGTCTGGGTCTGGGTCATCCACAGTATCATTGTAAACAGAATTGCATTCAAAATAACACAAAGAGTAAGCAGAACCTGATTTATTCATATTAAAGTTTGAGAAAAGTTGAAACGAAGAAGCCATCTGATCATTAGTCAGTGGCGGTAAAGGGACAGTCGTTGGGACATTTCCCGAACTACTGTTACTACTTGATGCTAAGCTAGGAGAAACAAAGGAATGAGAATGACGACAGGGGGAGACTCTCTAGGAACTTCTCTAGACTTTGACTCTTGACTCCGACTCTGACTCTAACTCGAACTCATCGTCTTCTGGTTCTCCTTTAAACATCTCTCCTTCTCTAGTGGTGAGCTTGAAGAGTCTTCCTTGGTTGTTTGTCCACTTGATTGATTTTCTCCATCCTTTCTGCTGATTTGTGTTGGTTTCTGTGCCCAGTGTGGCAATGATCTCATCTATGATGCTTTCAGCGCTCTTGATTAAGGAAAGATCCTGGAGGTAGACATCTTCCTCGCTATTCGTCCATATCCCATTGATTACTTCTTCTTTTGGGGAGATAAGATGTGAGCAATCTAAGGTAGATTCGTCACTTGTAATCATCAGAACTCCAAGAGGATTCTGAGTGTTGTTGGGTTTACCTCCAGGCGGTATTGGTAGGCGACCATCTTCAATCATGTCTTGAAGTACATTTTTCAGCTTGTAGCATTTTTCTGTGTCATGTCCCTTACCTCTATGGTATTCGCAGTATGAATTCTCATCCCAGAACTTGGACTTCTTTTCTGGTTCGGGTGTAGGGCCTATGGGTTGAAGCTTACCTTGTTTCATCAATCTCTTTAGAGCTTGGAGTATGTATCCCCAATATTTGTGAACTTTCTTGGTGGGGTACTCTTCTTAGATGGCTCGAGAAGATTAACTTCATCAGTCTTGCTAGTAGAGCGGTATGAACGACTTGTAGAGCCTTGATATCCACGACCTACCATTTTGGAAAAGAGCCCTTTACGGATGTCATCTTCGATCCTTGTTCCTAGTACGGTTAAGTCTTTGAAAGTCTTAATGTTTTGGTACCTCAAATGACTTGCATAGATGGGCTTTAGATTATACACGAATTTCTCCACGAGGGTAGCTTCATCTGGACGTTCAACAAGTTGAGTACTAGTCTTCCTCCACCTACTTAGGAAGTCGGTGAAACCTTCTTTGTCATTTTGGGTAAGAACCTCTAAAGTGCGCATGTTGACTTGGATTTCAGCATTATCCGCATATTGCTTGGCAAACTCAATTGCGGCATCGTCCCAAGTAGCGATCTTCTTATGCTCTAGAGAATAGAACCATTGTCTTGGGATGGTGTCAAGAGATGAAGGAAAGATCCTTAAGAAAATCTCGGGTTTAATGCCTTTGATAGACATGTAGTCCTTGAAAGCACGGATATGGTTCAAAGGGTTTTCATGCTCCTTGAATTTAGGGATATCCGTCATGTTGAAGTTGGTTGGCAACTTGGAGCTCACGGCCTCATACTTGCGATTATTCTCCCTATAGATATCATCCCCTTTGAGATACATCAATTGTTCCTCCAAATATTGAAGTCGTTTCTCAGCTGCAGTCATACCTACGGGAGGGTTTTCGTCCCCGAAGTTATTCACAAATTCATCAGATACTTCACTTTCTCGAGGAGGCATCCTCGTTTCCAAGGCATATATTCGGCCTTCGATTGTGTCGACGCGATCATACACTTGATCTTGAGTGACTTGGAGACGAGCTAGTGCGGCTAGGATTTGATCATTACCGTTCTGGGGTTGGTCGTTGCTCACGTCGCTTATTTCAGGCATCTTGGAAACTGAATAAGAGATCGACGACGAATCAAAACACGATCGACCATTCTAGCACACTTAATGAAAAAACGTTTTGACTTGTGTAGTGGGTATGTGCCACTTGTGTCAAGTGAGTTTTGAAGAAAGGACAAAGTTTGAAAATGTTGGTCCTAGTCAACTGTAGTGTAGTTGTAAGAGTGGACTCAAAGTGAGGTTTTGAAATGGGCTTAGGCCCGAAGTTTGACTCGACAATTGGACAGAGTTTTGACTTGGTTTTGTGCAAACATTAGGCCCATGTTTCGAAAATTTTTACATTTTAAAAAGGATTTTGATTTTACAAAAATCGTCATGGCTTTGTATATAAATGGTGATCACATATGGGATAAGCATTTATACAGGCATTATAACGGGATGCTGAGTGCATTTAGAAAGTTTTTGGTTTAAAGGGTGGGTTGCCATACCGAACAATCAAACCCGAAGTCTGTGGAGAGGCTCGTACCAAACAAGAGTAAGGCCGATTCCTAGTCCATTTCCTCAAGTAGTGAAAGTCCTTGATACAAACAAGAGTAAGTACCATGGTATGGATGACGTCAATCGCTATCCATCCTTGGGCCCAAATAATAAATAGGACCGTTTAGACGGAACAATTGGTCGAATGGGTTGGGTTAGGCCTAGGAAGGCCGAATGAAACGATCTAGGAAGACCGAGTTATGAAAACCGACAATTGTCTTGTACAAACTATTCCCTAACCTTGTTCAAGTTTCACCCTTTTGGCTACACGTAAGTGTATTATTCCCCAGCAGTGTCGCCAAACTGTGGACGCGGTCCCACAGGGGCGAAAAGCGAAGCAAGCTTTTCTTTTGTTTGTTTTGCATTTGTGGAGTCGCCACCAATTTATTGTGGAAAATTGGAAACCGTTCGAATACTTCGTGTCATGTCAAGACACAAAGTAGTGACATAGACACCAAGAACTCGTTACCCTTAGCATTCTATGTCTAGAATGACTCTCGTGGATGCCAATGAATACGGATGTTCACAGAGATCTGGAGTAAGGGGTGAGGGTACGTATTAGGAAGCTCTTTTGATCAAACACCTAATCCCGCCCGCCTGGATAGCGGCCTCTACTAATGATTAGGAAAATTTTCTATACTCTATATATTGTCGATTTATATGCATGCAATGCAACATCCAACGTTTTAATCTTAGCATGTGAGAATTAGACTAAGTCGGTGAACACGTAATTTAGCATACAATTGAGTCAAAGTAGGAATTTAGGTTGATTACATGTGTGAGCATGTAAGCAATACGATAAAAGAAATACGATAACAATACAATGGAGAAAAATTACAATAATTACATCGGATTTATTGATTTATGTCGAAAATACATTTAAAACGGATGGTTTTAGAAAAGAAAGAATAAACAAATTAACGAATAGATTATTAGGTGATAATACGAATAATAGTAAATTAAATACGTAACTAATAACTAGGTCAAAGCAGAAACGGGAGTTCAGAGACATAACTCAACCAGGAACAAGCGCAGCAGAACTGCGTCCCTTGGAAGAGGCGCAGCAGTCACTGCGTCTGTTCCTTGGCTCAGTTCTGGCTGTGAAGCCGGAATTGTAAGTTGTTAATGTTCGTGGGTGATTTAATGCTTGATTAGGAACAATTGACTCGGATGAAAGTGATTAATAGATTATTTACATGTGATTGGGTCATAAAAACGATAAAACATGAATGAAAACTAATTAAAACGAATTAATTACAAGATTAATAGATCAATTAATGAATTAAACATACTAAACAAAATTAATTAGGTTAAACAAGTTATTAATGATGAATTAGCGGTGGTGACGAAAAATAAACAGATGCAAATATATCAATGATGAATTCCAGAGATTCAATATGGATGAATCGAACCTCTAAAACTCGAATTTGATTTTAATGACGAAAACCTGCAAATAGGAATTATAAGGGATTTAAGTCGGGATTTAAAAGATGAATTAATTATTAATGAATTACTTTATATGTCAAATTATTATGCTTAAATTATTATATCAAAGAAACAACGAACGATTGAAAACAAAAGAAAAACAAACGGATTAACAAAAGACGAAGGAAGAAGAAAGGAAGCAGGAACTGTGGCAGCCTCACGAAGAGGCGCAGCAGGTGCTGCGTCCCTTCGAAGAGGCGCAGCAGTTGCTGCGTCCTTTCTTGACGTCTGTCTCCTGATAATTCGTAAAAAAGGTTTAAGACGTGGTTTTACAAATCGGTTTTAAGAATACTTTTGACATAAATCTTACAATAATGATTACAAAAATAAAGAACAATAATAAAAGAAGGATTTACACCCTCAGACTTACATGTTTGACGAAACGAGATGAACTAAGTTAACGTTTAATGATGCTCGACTCGAATATACGACGAAAGTGCCCTATAGGAGGAAAACGAACAAAGTTGATTAATGTTGATTAATTGTGGAGTTGGTCAAATTGGTCGGTCATGCAAAACGAGGCTGGTACTCAGAAAGATCCGAGCTTACGTGGTCGAAAGTTCAAGCACGTAGACGCCAAAAAGTAAGAACGTGGTCTAGAATGCAAAGGGAGAAGAGATGGGCGGACACTCGCGTGAGAAATATGTGAGACCGAAGGTCTCTATTTATACTAATCACACGACGGAATTAGGGTTTTCGGAGAAACTTTGGAAGTGAATCTCGAAAAGATATGAAAAATACGCATAAAAGGACTAAGGAAGAGGCGCAGCAGCAACTGCGTCTCTTGGCAGAGGCGCAGCACTTGCTGCGTCCTTTCCTCATTGGTTTCCTCCTGCAGAAGAAAGTTTTCCGTGTTTCTATTATGGAAAAGTGGATTAATCTCGTTTCCTTAATATTTTGTGTGAATATTACGGAAGATATTTTACCAAAGATTAAAATATTGTAAAATATGGAATAGAAATATCCGGAACATTCCAGAACATTCTGACTCGGCATTTTAAACGGTTATTAGAAAATGAAGACGGTTTTTGGCCCGGACTCCAAATGTATTCTAATTACTGCCAAAACGACCCGTATCGGCGTGTAGATGATAATTAAGAGGTAGACACAAGTGTTTGAGCGATCACTTGACGATAAACTTACGAACTGTCACAAATCATTCCGTGTACCATACATGTGGCCCAATCATCACCGGGTGGTTTGCGGGAGGTGCAGGAATGAGGTATCTACAACACCAAAGAAAGCCACCACCTACACCCAGTAGCTAAGTAATGCACCTTAATATGGATAATATGTTCCTCTCTACTAATGACATCCACATCATAAACATTAGCTGTAACACCCCGGTTTATAAAAGAAGTCCTCGTCAAGACATTCCCTAATAAAACGGACTGTTACCATCTCGGTTTCCCGAGGTAGTGAATAACAAATTAAACTCCAAGGCAATTTATATAATATTTTAACTTAATTATTACAATTCCTCTTTTCAAATTAAGTTACAAGAACTGACATAAATAAAAGTGAAAGTCTTCTAGATGGTGATCTGGCTACTAAGTCGTTTGATCCAGTGTCTCACGCCCATCAAGCTCCCGTCCTATCTCTTAAACCTGTCAAGTCTGCTCCCCATAAAACGGTTCATCACAGGTGTTCATGAATACACAGGGTCAACCACGAGGTTGAGTAGGGAAAACAATAAAACAATAAAATATGATATGCATGATACTCCGTCACCTCCATCTCCATCTCAACTCATCACACACATCTCATACCCCGGAACGCCCAGCCATACCGATCCCCGGTAGACTATATATCGACCGAAGCCGATCTGCCAGCTCAACAGCTGAGGACACCAGGGCAAGTCCTGCAGAACCCGCCTGGGCCTTTTCACAACATCACATCGTATCTCAACACCGTCACTACCACATCATCCTCCAACTCCAATGCATATGAAATGCTCAACATAAATTAATGCAATGCAATATGTATATAAATCACTGAACTGATAAATCATAATGTCATGCCAGTCACCCGATGTTGTGATATCATACTCAATACGATCAAATCAGTCAATCACCTTTCCGAATATAAATGATAACGTAAATCAACAACCAGGAATCAAGTCAACACAATTCAACTATGACGATAATAGGACAAGTGTATTTCCCTACCTCAAAGTGCCAGCAATTCCAATTAAGCAGTTAAGCAGTCCAGAAATAAAGCAATGAATTTGATTATCGATCCTTCACGAATCCGTCACCTAAAACAATTATAATATTTATAATCACTAACTACTAAATATAGACATCTCTCAAAATAGAAGCTTTCCCGATATAGTAACTTTTCTATTAAACAAACCCGACTCAGAATAATTAATTATGATTAATTATTATTTTATTTTAATAACTCGGAACTAAAATCAAATGATAATCAAAGGATTAAACGTCATATGCGATTTTAATGAAAACCCGAATCGATTATTTGAATAACTCAACACCCGACTCAAAACCCGTCTTTTAATTATTTTAGTGCACTCGGAACTTAAATTAATTAATTAATACGATGAATTAACGAATTCTAACGATTTAGACTTATGACAAAACCCGCTTAAAATCCAAATCAACCCGTCACTAACACCACCCCCTTCACACGTGCCCACACCCTTCAAACACCACCTGACCCACCACGAAAACCACCAGCCGCAACACCCACTTCAACCCAGCCACTAGCAACCACCCCCACTGGGGTCGACCCTCGCCGGCGAGGTGAACCACGGCCGTCATTTGGCCTGGTTCACCGCCAAACCTCACCAAACACCCCTTTTTACGCGACTCACCACCACCGCAACCAAGCTCTATTCCCTGCCAAACCACCATCTGACTACTCACCGCCAACCCACAAACACAGACACCGTGGCACCACCACTTCGACCTCCCCCGAGTCCACGGTGGTGCCACCCCAAACCTAATCGTCTAACACTCGCCTGAAAATCACTGCATAAACCCGTTTCTACCACCTCTGTCGCTGCCCCCTTTTACCGTCATTATCACCACCAACAACCACCCTAAACACCACCACTACACTCGCCCCTTACCACCCATTACCCCTACCCTGCTAACAACCACCAGCAACCTCACCAAGACACGAACAAACCCCCCCAAAAACCCGACAGACAAAAGAAAAACAGAGGAGGGAGGTTTAAACGCTTACCTTTCCGCCACCACGACAGCCACCACGGCCGCCTTTGAACCTTGACAACCGCCCCTAGCTCTTCCTTGCCGCACTGACAACACCCACGACCTCTCTCTCTCTCTCTCTCTAGCGTGAGATCTAATGTTTTGGTGTTGGTGAAGTGAGGGAGGCGGGTTGATGGGATCTGAGAGGAGGGAGGCGGGTTGAGGTACTATTAGGGTTAGGTTTAGGGTTAGGGTTAGGGTTAGGGTTAGTTGGGCTTTAGGGTTTAATGGGCTGATCAGATAATGGGCCAACTCAGCTGGGTTAGCTCATAATTCGAATTCTTATAAACCCGTCACAATTAACTTATATCGATACAACGCGGTTTAAATAACTTAACAAAATTATCGACTCAATATTAACTCGACTTAATTAGCAATATAATATGTTTAATAATTAATATATAATAATATCCGTTTAATAATATCCGTTTAATTCAATAATATCCGTTTAATTTATTATATAAAAATACGGGTATTCTGATCTTCCCCCCTTAAAATGAACTTCGTCCGAAGTTCGCTCCCATACTCAACAACAGAAAGGTATTGTATATGGTATTTACGGACGTCACGCAATTCTAACACGGTTAACACACTTTTGACTCATCAATTAAACGTAACAAATACGGAATGTTACATTCTGCCCTCCTAAAAATAAACTTCGTCCCGAAGTTTAACCCATCTTTTTCTTAATCCAATTAACTACAACTAATAACTACCTGCGAACACAAATGTATAAACACTATATAATCATCTGAGAACACCATCATCTTTCCATCTCAATTCCGATCTCAAACTCAACATAAACTCATTAATCATGGTCGCACTGGGCCGCAACTGTATCTCGGCACAAAGGCCCCACAATTCAAACTCAATACCAGTAGTTTAATCACACTCTCCTTTTTCACATCAACCAACTAACCGAAGTAGGGACAGTACATATGGAACTCTTTTGTATAGGTACCCCACAACTAATCATCCACTTGGTCAACTATAATCTACCAACAAGTGCAAATTAAGTATCAAGATTTTACAATACTACCCAACTAGAAACATGGTTACGTCCTCGTAACCTTCATTATTATAACTAAAGTTCTCAAACTACTGCTAACAACTGAAAGAGGTAAAAGATTCATAATTCACGCTCAAGTTAACTAATCCTTACCAAAGACAATCAGTATACAAACTCTCTCAAGGAAGCTACCATTACCAGTAAAAATCGTTAGTACTTATTTATTTTATCAATCATTGTAATCTCATACCTTAGAAACATAGGAAATCAATCAACATGAGAAAAGAATTAGGGTCAAAACTTGATAAATCGATTTTTTTGAAAATTTATAACCTAATAGGTCCGATCTGACTTTCCTTTTCTTAATTGTACAGATTTAGGTCAAGACACTGAATCACCGATAAAATGAAGACAACCAGTTTCGCAATACTTATCATCCTAGAAATATTTTTGAATCCTCATAAACAAGTATTTGGTATTTATTCATGAATGACGAATGCACATTGATTGACAAATTTGACAACTTATTGGCCAAGTCAAACAAGCGAGTAAACAACGATATTGGAAAGTTAACATACAAGACTATCATGCATAAAATTTCGTTCTTGGTGTAAATTGTATTTTGACTGCACCCAACACCATGACATAAAAGATTAAATGTATTTAACTACACCAATTTACAATTATTCCTTGCATATTATGCTAATATCAACATACCGCGTTAACACATAACTCACTTAAATCATCACGTTACCTTTCCCGTTTTGACATTCGTAACTAACCACAACCCACCAATCCGCTATATGAACGAATAACATGGCTAATTTAACCCACTACTTGTGACTCCATTCTAGTTTCATTCCTCTAGACTAGCAACTATCATGAAACCATACAACCAGACACCGGTTGGAAATCTCATTCCGAATTTATACTCACACGACAAAATTTAACTTCATTTTCAAAACTTTTGCTTTCATACTGGACGGTGAATAACTTTCTTAACCTATTCTTATAACAGAGCCGTCCATAGAATCCATTTACGGCTTACCACGAACTCAAAATCAGATAAACTTAATTCAATTCCTTCAACAAAACGAGCTTAGGTGTCGACTCATATATTGTAATTTACAGGTTCATTTTATTCATTTCAGTCCTATCTTTATTAATGAACGACTATTACTTCAACATCAGGATTTTAGTTGCACTTCTTTACTCAATTATATTCACGGCTCAATTAAACGTAACAATAACGACTATCATTTAAAACAATGCATATCATGTGAATCCTAAAAAGGGTTATCCCATTATAATTGCCAATCTCATTATCATAAACAATCTTTATTAAAATATGATTGATAGTAACGACTCGAGAATATAGACATGTCGAATGTCGTGTTACAATTGCATGAATCACTTTAGCATTTTATGACGATATAATAACGAACATATTCAATAAGGAATAACGACACTGTTTATTATCATGTTATAGGTTTTAGGTTCAACTGAAATAATTTAATGTAATGAAATCAATAGGTATAACTATAGGTACACAGACTCACATAATGGACCTTAGATCTCAGATGACATCCTCCACGTGTGAACATTTAGACACAATCATTACTACCACCCATTTGTAACTTTTAAACATAATTATTGTAAATATTCATGCGAGTATATTAGAACAATCACCTTAGCTTTTAACGCCATCAATTTTACCTAGGCACGACAATATAGTTTTATTATTCATATATATCCGACCACTATGCAAATATGATATAAAATATTACAACATGCCAAATGTATATAAAATATGCAAACAACTGGACTCGTATAACATAATTCACCCTTGATTAGAAATCAATTTAAGCTTATTCAATTTTACTCATACTATTATGCCAACAATGTTATCGACTAAACTTTAATTTTATCACTGATTAAGATACCTAACTACTGAACCTGCGTGCTACTATCGTCATATAAAACATTATAAATTTACATTACTAAGGCTCATGAATTACTCAAACAATTGTATGAAAACTCAACCTAGAACGCACATTTTAAATGTTTTGATTCATGTTGTAACTTTCAAAGATCACGAATAAATAACCGTTCGATTAAAACTTGATTCATATTACTTTTATAAAACATGGTGAGTTCAAAACACATGGAAAAAGAATTAGGTTTAAAGCACAAGAATTCAATTTTTAAAGAATTTTACAACTCAGTTGGTCCAAACAACATGTGACAACAATTGGTCCAAAACTTGGGCCAGTTTGCAAAATTTTACCGTCTAATATAGAGACATCAAGAATTTTCGTGCTTATTAATTTGAAAACATATGCGACTCTTTTGATCGATGGAGTTGGAATTATGTAAAAATTATTAATACAATTTAAATGAGGATTTTATAAAATCATTGGTCAAACATCACTGCACGGGAACTTCCTAACCATAGTTCACTAAAGTATTTATTACTCCTAATCCGTATATCATATAAGCATGAAACCAACGTCAAATGAACACTAACTCACGAGGCTATCTCTCATAAAATTTTCATCGATGGGTAATAAACAGGAAAGAAATGGCAGTAAGGTCAATTAAAGAGTAACATCAACCAAAACAAGTTTCATCACTAAGTCTTTCATTTCCTATGTCCCAATTCTTACAACTATACTATCGATACTATCCCATACCAACTTAGATCTCACACTGTACTTACGTAAACATGTACCCCATAGAATCCCTTCGCATCTCGATCTACTCATTACATCTAAATCACGATTGTGATGACTAAAGATATGAAATTCTATCGTGTTTCTTATTACTATCACAAGACTATACTAACATGGCTTCGGGATCACATAACCGCATATTACTTAGTCATAGCAGTACTATCAACACATCATTCATACAAAATACTTACCGTAGCGTTGTCCTGCAATAACCAATGTATCAATCAATTAACACTTAGGCAATGACGGATGAATTTCTGTTCAACCTCTAGCACTATTCTACCCTTTCTCTCGTACACACTCATGGTTTCGGTTCAATCGAGAGGACCACTGGTTCGGTGTGAGGGGGCCCCTAACTCATACCTTACCGTAGTGTGCTCCTAATGATTCTATCCAGGGGTTCATTTTAATTAGACACATCCTATGTTCATTGGGCTCATTGGTTTAGACACGAGGATCGTTCGCTCGATACCACTTTGTAACACCCCGGTTTATAAAAGAAGTCCTCGTCAAGACATTCCCTAATAAAACGGACTGTTACCATCTCGGTTTCCCGAGGTAGTGAATAACAAATTAAACTCCAAGGCAATTTATATAATATTTTAACTTAATTATTACAATTCCTCTTTTCAAATTAAGTTACAAGAATCGACATAAATAAAAGTGAAAGTCTTCTAGATGGTGATCGGCTACTAAGTCGTTTGATCCGGTGTCTCACGCCCATCAAGCTCCCGTCCTATCTCTTAAACCTGTCAAGTCTGCTCCCCATAAAACGGTTCATCACAGGTGTTCATGAATACACAGGGTCAACCACGAGGTTGAGTAGGGAAAACAATAAAACAATAAAATATGATATGCATGATACTCCGTCACCTCCATCTCCATCTCAACTCATCACACACATCTCATACCCCGGAACGCCCAGCCATACCGATCCCCGGTAGACTATATATCGACCGAAGCCGATCGCCGACTCAACAATTGAGGACACCAGGGCAAGTCTGCAGAACCCCCCTTTGGGCCTTTTCACAACATCACATCGTATCTCAACACCGTCACTACCACATCATCCTCCAACTCCAATGCATATGAAATGCTCAACATAAATTAATGCAATGCAATATGTATATAAATCATCGAATCGATAAATCATAATGTCATGCCGGTCACCCGATGTTGTGATATCATACTCAATACGATCAAATCAGTCAATCACCTTTCCGAATATAAATGATAACGTAAATCAACAACCAGGAATCAAGTCAACACAATTCAACTATGACGATAATAGGACAAGTGTATTTCCCTACCTCAAAGTGCCAGCAATTCCAATTAAGCAGTTAAGCAGTCCAGAAATAAAGCAATGAATTTGATTATCGATCCTTCACGAATCCGTCACCTAAAACAATTATAATATTTATAATCACTAACTACTAAATATAGACATCTCTCAAAATAGAAGCTTTCCCGATATAGTAACTTTTCTATTAAACAAACCCGACTCAGAATAATTAATTATGATTAATTATTATTTTATTTTAATAACTCGGAACTAAAATCAAATGATAATCAAAGGATTAAACGTCATATGCGATTTTAATGAAAACCCGAATCGATTATTTGAATAACTCAACACCCGACTCAAAACCCGTCTTTTAATTATTTTAGTGCACTCGGAATTTAAATTAATTAATTAATACGATGAATTAACGAATTCTAACGATTTAGACTTATGACAAAACCCGCTTAAAATCCAAATCAACCCGTCACTAACACCACCCCCTTCACACGTGCCCACACCCTTCAAACACCACCTGACCCACCACGAAAACCACCAGCCGCAACACCCACTTCAACCCAACCACCAGCAACCACCCCCACTGGGGTCGACCCTCGCCGGCGAGGTGAACCACGGCCGTCATTTGGCCTGGTTCACCGCCAAACCTCACCAAACACCCCTTTTTACGCGACTCACCACCACCGCAACCAAGCTCTATTCCCTGCCAAACCACCACCTGACTACTCACCGCCAACCCACAAACACAGACACCGTGGCACCACCACTTCGACCTCCCCCGAGTCCACGGTGGTGCCACCCCAAACCTAGTCGTCTAACACTCGCCTGAAAATCACTGCATAAACCCGTTTCTACCACCTCTGTCGCTGCCCCCTTTTACCGTCATTATCACCACCAACAACCACCCTAAACACCACCACTACACTCGCCCCTTACCACCCATTACCCCTACCCTGCTAACAACCACCAGCAACCTCACCAAGACACGAACAAACGCCCCCAAAAACCCGACAGACAAAAGAAAAACAGAGGAGGGAGGTTTAAACGCTTACCTTTCCGCCACCACGACAGCCACCACGGCCGCCTTTGAACCTTGACAACCGCCCCTAGCTCTTCCTTGCCGCACTGACAACACCCACGACCTCTCTCTCTCTCTCTCTAGCGTGAGATCTAATGTTTTGGTGTTGGTGAAGTGAGGGAGGCGGGTTGATGGGATCTGAGAGGAGGGAGGCGGGTTGAGGTACTATTAGGGTTAGGTTTAGGGTTAGGGTTAGGGTTAGGGTTAGTTGGGCTTTAGGGTTTAATGGGCTGATCAGATAATGGGCCAACTCAATTTGGGTTAGCTCATAATTCGAATTCTTATAAACCCGTCACAATTAACTTATATCGATACAACGCGGTTTAAATAACTTAACAAAATTATCGACTCAATATTAACTCGACTTAATTAGCAATATAATATGTTTAATAATTAATATATAATAATATCCGTTTAATAATATCCGTTTAATTCAATAATATCCGTTTAATTTATTATATAAAAATACGGGGTATTACATTAGCATTCCAAATCAGCCAAATTCTTTCACCTTCCCTATCCCCAGCATTAACAACTAAAGACCAGTTATTGCCTAATCTATTATGACTTATTAATAGACCTACTCCTAACTCTAGTCTCAAGAAGCCCAAAAAGTCCTATTTTATTCATATGCAGGAACCACCGAATATCCTTCTGCTTATTTGGACTATTGAACCCCCGGACATTCCAAAAACCAATATTAGCCATGATCAGTAGGTCCAACCCCACCCTTTTCCACACCAATACTATTCTCTGGCATGATAAGAGATATTAAATGAATAGCCCGAGAAGCTTGTCCCCCATCATCAACACTCAATCCCATCTTAGCTGAAGAATATAAAGATCAGAAAAGTTCTATTACCTCTCTGGTATAGATGAACTCCATGCTTAGAAATCCGTGTGATTAATCTTGCAGGCACCACTGCACTTTGAATCACATCATGGGAAGGGAGAGGAGTAATGACTGGGGTCACAACCGTATTCACAACAACAAGAGAAATAACAGGAGGTGGTACAACCCTAGGCCTCCACACCTGCTTAGCCTGGGGCTTACCAGTTCCAGGTTTCTTCAAACAATTGCGAACATCATGGCCTAACCCTTTACACCCCTCACATTGGACTGGTTTCCATTCATAGTGAACATTAAGCCTATGATTCACTTCCAGTTCATCTTCAAATTCAATAGTATCCGCATTCTTGCCTCCCATATTCACTTGCACCATAATTCTAGCATATCCCAGGTACCTCTTATCTTTTGCATCAACATCTGTGCGAACAAGTTTACCACCTAGACCCGCTATCTTCATAAGAACATGACCCCAGAATTTCAATGGTAATCCATAGAATCTAATCCAAATTGGCACTAAATCAACATCCGCCTTGAGCAACTTTGCATCAGGCGTCTATTCCTTAACAACTAAGAGCTTATTGTCAAAGAAATATGGACCACCCTGCAACACAGTAGTCTTCCTAACCTCCCTCTTAAACCTTACTAAGAATACACCATTTGGCTGGAACGAGATCTTATCAATTTCATTAGTATCCCACATACGCCTAATATATCCATCTATTATAGGCCATGGAGGGTTTGCCCCTAATATATAGCAGTACACAACATTCGCCCAATATTCTAGTTCAGATTTCACATCATCAGTAGTAATACGAAGCTTACCCCTAGAAGACGGCTGACCCTGATGTTTTCCGTTTGATTTTCGTGATACTTTCTGCCACTCCTCCTCCGATGCATTATCTGACTCATCACAATCCTCCACAATAGGCTCCATCTCTTCATTCATATCAAACAGCTGAATTTTTTCCGTATCATCCTTCTCTGATAAAACCCCAAACATGTTACTATGTTGTTGCCCAGTCACCAATTGATTATTACTACAACTAGCCATATTTTTGGATTTTTTTTTACTATGATAAAGAAATAGAAAATTTATTAGTATCTAGAGTTTTTGATTTATGTAGAGATCAAGAAGAATTAGCAATAATTCGTTTTTGCTTCGCCATTGCAATCGCAGAAGAAGAAACCTAATCACCTTATATTTCTACCTTTCTCTCTCAACATTTTTATTTTTTATTATTATAATAAATTGTGCCATATTAATAAGAGTACACCAACAATATTATTAAATTCATATATTAAATTAGTTAAGTGCATTAGTAGTTATTGGTAGTGACATGGAATAAAATTAAATGTTTTAGAATGTTAAAAATCATTAAAATATTTATTGTGCCATATTAATAAGAGTACACAAACAATCTTAGAAAGTTCATATATTAAATTAGTTAAGTGTAGTAGCAATTATTGGAAGTGACATGGAATAAAATTAAAGTTTTAGCAATTATTGATAATGACATCGAATAAAATTAAATGTTTTTTCTAACCTTTTAATTAGATAATATAGATTAATTCAAAACATAATAAGGATAAAAAGTGAAATAATTCATTTAGTTATCTATGTATGTATACTTTACCTACCAACTTTTTGAATAAAAATGAAAATTAGGATTGTTATAATAGCTATATAAGAAACTTTTTGTTATTAGTTATTTGATTAATTTCAACAATTTATTCGAGGGAGGAATAAGATTTTTTTTGAATTAAAGGGAGATAAAAAAAAATATGGTAACTACAAATTATAATAATGGTGAGAGAAAATAAAAAAACATCCTATTAAATAAAAGAAATTAAAGTTAAGTAAATAGGTAGATTAATAATCAAATTTATGAGAGGAAAGTAAAGAGTTTGTATTAATTTAATTTTGTGTTTGCAGCTAATACTTTTTCAATTTTTTTGTACTTATAAGCATGTGACAGTTTTAAAGACAACTAAATACATAATCTTGCCTTTTATATTATTGTATAAATAAATAATCAAGTAATCAATATAGATGAATTAATATTAACTAGTAAAAAAATGACAAGTGGATTAAAATTAAATGCTCTAAGTAACCTTTTAACTATATTGTATAGTTGTGACACTTAAAATTGTTTTAACATGACACACGTTAAATAATAAACTAATCATCTTGCCTTTTTATTATATTGTATAGATACTGATAGTTTTTTTTTGGTGAAAAATGTAAGTAATCTCATTAAGCTCAAACCAAGGATACAATGTACATCATAAATTAGCTTACAAGACGATTGATCCAATCTCTATCACTAGTTCTTTTGACCCTACTTAACTGACTCATAAGCCTGATTTTCATCAAGTTTTTACATTGAGAGTACAAAACAGTAGGTCGCAAAATGACTCTATCTAATCTTGCTGAATTACGCTGTTGCCATACTGCATAATTAACAGCCATAAAGACTGCTAAACACACATTCTTCTGCACCTGTGGCCATTTCCTCCTGCCTGTCCAGATAATACAATTCCCCTGAGGTATAGAAATCCTCAACCAGTTACAAACCTGCTCCATAATCTCAGTGACATAGTGGCAATGCTGGAAAAGGTGTGTAACAGTCTCAGTCTTAGCCTGGCATATGCAACACAAATCATCAGAGCTGATCCCAATCCTGTTCAGTTTATCTTTTGTATTAAGAGCATTCCTAAGAATATGTCAGTTCACCAAAAAATGCTTAGGTAGAGCAACACTATTCCAAACTAGCTTAGACCACCCAACCTTTGTTTCTTTAAGTCGAATCCAATCGTACCCTGACTTAACAGAGTACCTTTTCTGATCAGCAAGCCATTTACCATTAGAATACCCAGTGAGGAACTTGTCCCTTGTCTTACATATTTCTTTCCAGTTGCCACTCATATGGCTTTTAGGAATATGAGCAGACCAGGAACTGCCTTTTATATAAATCTGGTGCACCCACTTCACCCATAAGCTATCCGGCTTGCTATAAATCCACCACACTAACTTCCCAATAGTGGTCATATTCCAGTGAAAACTATTCCTGATACCCAGACCACCTTCACTCTTTGGGGTACAAATATGATCCCAACCAACCAGAGGCACCCTTATATAATTACTAGTGCCATCCTTAGGAATCAGAAAAATGTTAGCCCAGTAAGAAAAAAGAGAGATAAGTACAGATTTTACCAAAATGAGCCTACCAGCATAGAAGACCTTCCTGGCACTAAACATTCTGATTCTCTCAATGATTTTCTCCACAAGTATCTTACACTCCTTTTTCCCAAATTTACCAGCAGCAATGGGAACACCCAGGTATCTAAATGGTATCTGTTCCTCAACACACCCTGAGCTAGCTATGAGTTGATGCTTAAGGGAACTGTGCATCCCATTGAAATAAATATTGGACTTAACATTGTTCATCTCCAAACCAGAAGCTCTAGAAAATGAAGCAAAGGATCTTAATAGAAGCATCACTGACTAAGAATCTCCTTTTTAAAACACTAAGAGATCGTCTGCAAACATCAAGTGAGACAACTTAACTCTCCTACAAAGAGAATGGTATTTAAATGGTAGGACATCAGTTGTGAAATTAAGTATCCTAGTGAGGTACTCCATAGCAATGGTGAACAATAAAGGAGATAGAGGGTCTCCCTGCCTAAGACCTTTCCTCCTTTTAAAATGGCCAAAAGTGTCACATTAAGCACCGGAGAATAAGATGCACTTGAAACACACTCCATATCAAGGTTCTTGAAGTGTGCAGGAAAAAGAAGAGCTTCAAGCATCTGACTTAGGAATTGCCTATTCACTGAGTCATAGGCTTTCTTAAGATCTACTTTAATTAGGCATCTTGGAGATACAACAGATCTATCGTACAACCTGATGATATCTTGGCAAATAAGAATATTCTCAATGATATTCCTTCCCTTCACAAAACCTCCTTGAGTAGAGCTAATTATATGTGGGAGCACCTTAGCCAATCTGGAGCATAAGAGCTTGGATATCACTTTATAAATGACATTGCAGTATGAGATTGGCCTAAATTGAGCAACATTTTGAGGCAGATCCACTTTAGGAATAAGGGAAACCAAGGTATGGTTCACCTGTTTAAGCAGTCTGCCACTGATGAAAAAAAATCCTTTACCACAGCACAAACATCATCTCAAATCACCTCTCAGGCATATTTATAAAACGCACTAGTAAACCCATCAGGTCTAGGTGCTTTATGGCCTTAAAGACAGCCTCTCTTATCTCATCATTAGTAGCATGGAGACCTAACACCATACAGTGCTCTTCAGTGTAAACAGGACCCCTCTGGACTACCTATGCATTCACTTTCTGCATAGGTTTAGTCTCCCCCAATAACTCTTGATAAAAGGCTATAAAAGCATTCTGAATTTGGTCAGGATCATTAAGCCAAATTCCCTGCTCAATAGCAATCCTTAGGACTTTATTCCTAGCTTGCCTGTTTTTCATGTAACTATGAAAAGTCTTTGAGTTACTATCCCCACCAAAAATCCATTTGGCTTTGGATTTATGCAAGAGAAAGCTATCACAGGCCTTCTGAAGTTCATAATACTTTTTAGCAGCATTGATTTCCAGTCCAATCAGGTCAGCATTAGTTGGATCAGATCTGAGCTGAATCTGAATATTCTCCAAATGCTTCCAAGCCCTCATAGTGTTATTCTCCACATCAGCAAATAACTCTCTATTCAACATCTTCAAAGGCTTTTTTAGCATTTTAAGCTTCCTTACAAACTGAAACATTGGTGTACCCTGAATACTAGTTCCCCAAATATGTGTGATACATGGGAGAAAAAGATCAGTACCACTCCACATGTTAAAGTAGTTAAAACTCCCATTCTTGTTTCCCATATCAGGAGTCTTATGGATCAGGCAAGGTGTGTGATCAAAATAACCCTCAACATGGAAATGGGCATAAAAGTCAGGCCTCTGCTCAATCCACTCATGATTAACTAGGGCTCTATCAAGCCTACTAAACACTCTGGTAGCCGCACCTTGCTTATTGTTCTAAGTAAAGAAAGAACCAGTTGCAGGCATATCTACCATATTACACTGATCAAGGCACATTTTAAAGTCCTCCATTTCTTCCTCACTAGACTCACCTCCCTAACTTTCACATGGTTTAAGCACAGTATTAAAATCACCCCCTATGAACCAAGGACCCTGCATTTGAGCATTTAAAGCAATTAATCAGCTCCACAAAACCTTCCTCTCATGGACACCATTAAAGTCATACACCATTGTTAGATTGAAGGAGGTACCATTAGCTAAATCCTTAACAACAGCATGAATAAATTGAGCATTATTATACTCAATAAATTGGATATTGAACAAATTAGGTTTCCACAGTATCCAAACTCTACCGCCCTTATGATACTGAGTATTAGTAGACACACATCGACCACTACAAATATTGTTCGTAATTCCATTTAGAGACAAAGGTTTAACCTTTGTCTCAAGGAGGCCAAACAGTCTAACTTGATGATGATGATGGAGGAACCATTTAATATACTTCTGCTTAGCTGGACTATTCAACCTCCTAACATTCCAAAAGCCTATCATTGCAAATCCCCCCCCCCCCCTTAGGGGGTAAAGTAATCGTCCCTATTCCCACTTTAGGAGTTTCATTATTGAAGGCTTCCATGAAAGTATATTGGGCAAATTTAGCAGAGCTACTGCCTTGATCAATCAGATCTTGCCTACTAAGTCTTATCAGTGCTCTGGCCGGGGTAGCTATTTGACAAGTCCTAGCATTGGTGATCTGTTTACTGGTTGGAACCATAAGGGTAAATATAGTCATAGGGCTAGGGTTAACCAGAGGAGAAGGAGCCTTAGGAGAGACAGCTGGCTTGGCCACTGGAACCTTAGTCACAGGTATCTTATCCCCTGCGTTTTTAGGTAGCCATTTTTGAACCACTTTCTTTCTAGCAGGAGGGTTGGGTTTGGTTTTCTTACAAGCATTGTTAAGGTTACCAACTCCCCCACAAGCCTTACAGAGAATAGGGTTCCCCTCAAATCCAACCTTAACCTTGACCATATTCTCTTCCTCATCCAAGAATTTAACCTCCTGTGGAGCAGGTTTATCAAATGGAACATCAATCAAAACTCTGGCCATTCCTAACCTTGTTCGTTCCTCAGTAGGCCCATCACATCTCACAAAATCACCAATTAATCCAACAATTTTTGGGGACAATGTATTCCCAAAATTTTTGGGGACAATGTATCAATCAAAACTCTGGCCATTCCTAACCTGGTGTGTTTCTCTTTCTATCTCTAACATTCTCTTTTTTAATTTTTTCTTTTATATTTCTTGTTTGTTTTTTCCCCTAATTTAGTCTAGATACTGATAGTTAAGCCAATTATCATACTAAATTTTGAAAAAACAATTAATTTGGAATAAATTTTAAAGGATAATAAAAAAAAGTGGAATGAAGAAGGTCTCATTTAAATACACCATGAACACAAAATTATAAATATAATTATTTTAGTTTTACTTACTAAATATATTGCTAAACAATGTATTTTTTTCTTTTACAAAATCTTATCCTTTACGTGAAATAATTTCATGAACAAAATACATGGTATTAATATCCTTTTAAAATTCTATTATTAGTGTTTAATTTCACTTTACTATTTACAGAATTTTTTTGTAAATTACTTAAATTAAATAAATATTTTATTTTCCATATATTTTATATTTTCCTAAGAAAATATTTTATATGATCTTTAATACTCATTTGTTGATTAATTATTTCTGTAAAACATATTCTTGTTGGAGTATGTGTCCTCAACAATAGTGCGATCACATGTTTAAATCTCATATTAAGAATGCGTAAGGGATGATTCATTATATAGTCAACTGATCAACATTAATTGGTAATGATTGGCTAACTAGAGTTTGACATTACTGTCGTATGATGGTGGTGGTCGGTTGATCTCTTTAGGTCACACCTGTAGGATGAAGCCCAAACATAAATATTAATTAATTGTATACTGATACAGATTAATTAATCCCATTAATATATTATACGAGTTAATTATATCTTATTGTAATATGATTAAATAAGATTTAATTTAGTAATTAAATGTTAAGTTACTAAATTAGATGAGGTTTTATATAAGTTTTGAGGTAGAGGTAATTGGTTATTTAAAGTTGCAAAGAGTTGTAATTTTAACTAACTAACAATTGTAAGACCCATTATATATTGTTATAATGGTAGTATACTACTCAAAAGTGAAGTGTATATTATATTATTACTTGTAATATTTAATTGTTAAATGATTATATTAATAATTCATTATGTAAGATAATTGAACATATGACTCATAAGCATTTGTGACACAAATGACAAAAGGCAAAAATGGACCTAAGAGGCTCCATATAGCCGGCCATATAGAGCAAAAGATGCTCAATTTTGTCTTGTTCATTTGTGTTGGAATAAAGTGTGATTGTGACACTTCTATGACACATTTTACATAATTGTTTCCTACACTCTACCTTATCAAATAAGAGAATAAAACAAGAACAAAAGATTCTCTTTTGCTGCTTTTGTTGGCCGGCCATAATGGTCTTTAAGTAGACCATTGTGTGTCATTTTTGAGTGAGTTGATCTTTTGGCTCAATTACTAGCCTATTTCTCTATCTCTTCACACATGCAAACTAAAAAATACAACTCGCATAATTCATCATAATTTACTAGTAGTAGTAATTGATTTTACTAAGGTAGTAATTTATATTAAGGGTTTACTACTATTATTATCTAGTTAATAATCTTAGTAGTATTTGGGTTTACATCTTGGGTGAAACTTATTGGAGTGTCTTCTATACTTGGAATCTTAGGAGGATCATCCTAATATTCATTATAGCTCAAGAACAAGTGAAGGAGACCTTACTTGTGACCATAAATCCGAAATTTACAATGTAAGGGACATTGTTTTTCTTATTAATCTTTTATTTTGTTATGCATGCACTAAATCTACAGAATAAATAATTAAGAAGTTAATTAGTTCACTATTATAGGAGTCTAATATGAGGTATATAAACCTAACAAGTGGTATCAGAGCATAGGATGTTGCATGCATAATCAGTTATTGTTTTTCCGAGTTAAAATGTTAACATATAAAACTAAAAATTTGTGATTTATAATTGTAGGTCACGAAATTTTTATGAATGTTATATATTCTAGTCCTAAAATGTTTTTAGGTCATTTTTATGATTTATGGAAAATTGCTCATTTTAAAGATTTTTAGTGATATTATTACATTTTTATGAGTAAAATGAACTTTTATTCACTAAAATAAGTTAACCTTCACTACTGACCGTAATATTTTAGTATAACCTCACATGAATATTTTATGTATTTCATGTAAAATATCATATTAATGTGATTAATATTTCATGATTTATGAATTTTTAGTGTAAAAATGGCATAAATGGAGGTTAAATGACTAAAAATGGTTAAACTTACTCTATGACCTTGAAACTTTTATATGACCTAACATGAATATTTTAAAATTTGTGTGTTAAATCTCGTATTAATTTGATTAATATTTCATGATTTATGATTTTTATGAGATAAAAATGGATTAAAAGAGGTAAAATGGTTAAAAATAGTTAAACTTATAACCAGACCATAAAACTTTAATATGTTGTCACATGCATGATTTACACACTGTACGTAAATTTTGAGATGAAATGATTTTATTTTGCATGATTTATGAATTTTTAGTGTAAAAATGGCATAAATAGTGACTATGTTAGCATAAATAGCTAAAACGAATTACATGATATGAGAAAATTATTTTAGGTTTCATAAACATCCCACTTATCAGATCTAAATTTGTAAAATTTATTGGATTAATTTTTGGATACTTTAGATGTTTTATGAGATAAAACCGATAAATTGCAACTTTATTTTCTCAAAATTAATTCGAAAATTTTAACCATGATTTTTGATATTATGAGTGTCATGAAATTATTCCAGAATTTGCAAAAATTTAAAATTCAAATTTTGAAATTATTGTAATTTAATTTGAATTTATTTCATAAATGTTATGATTTTAAGGTTAAAAATGAGCATAAAAATTAAATCAAGTTGAATTATTGTCAAAAATTGAGTGATGACTAATTTTTGAGTCTTAAGAGTCTTAGGATAATTAACTTAAGCTTAAATGTGATTTAAGTGTTAATTTGTGATTTTAAGAAGTTATTATCACGTATTTCCATACAACCGGGATATATAATCGATATAAGTTAAATAGGGCGGTTTGGCACATAATTTGGCATGATAGATAAATATTATAATGCTGCATATTTCAATTGTTGAATGTCTTTTATTTATATAATTTTGAATTATGTAATTTTATCTTAGTATGGACTTAGTTTTAATCGATATTACTCGTAATGAAAGGGAATATTGATTCGGTTGTAATTTATTGTGATCTCGTATCACTTTTATTTTTACTAGTTTTTCCATTTTAAAAATGCATAATAGGAATAGCTTTGTATTTTTATTATTATTTGTAATCGTGGAGTTTCTTCAAGACGTTGCCATTCGGAAAGGCGTTCCGACAAAGACGGTGTTCTTGGGAAGCGTGCCACTTGAAGATTCAAGGGACCAAAGGAGTTGGTTTTCGAATATGTAATATATTATTTGATTTTCTATTTTAGGGAGGCCATACTAGGAATTTATTATTGTTTAGCATTTATTTTAATATGTTGCATGCATTGCCAAATCGCCATAACAACACATGCATATCATGTCGAGTCTGCGGTCGTTTCTACACCAAAAATAAAATACCTAGATTACTGCTAACAGAAGTCAGCGGTAAGTAGGGTCGATCTCCACAGGGAGGCGGTGTACTATCTATTTGTCTGTTCTATCCGTCTGATGTCACAATGCAGGGGGTTTGATTGATTTAACTAACTAATGAGTAAGGCGAGGGAAATGAATAAGAGAAATTAACAGAAGAAAAGGGAGTATGCTAAGAGTCGGTCCACCGTGGCAGCTATCAGATCTATTATATCAGGAATATTAAGGCGATTAGACTATTGATAAGAAGAGCTATGGTCGTCACCTTTCGGTCCTTAAACCGCCCTAGAGTGTAAAACGACTTAACTTTCGCCCTCACCGCAATACCCTATTGTAATTAAGCAAGCCTTCCCTTCCAATCTTTCGATCTAGGTCGGGGTTAACTAGAATTATTGGTCTCCTGCATGCATACATTCGACCGGATAACAATTAAATTGCCTAATACAATTTCTATCGCCGAGCTAATCTATTTAATACAGTTAAAGCATCGCTACCACGGCTTCCCTAATCCTAACATACTAGGGGGAATTAGCTACTCATAAAATAAACAAGAACAATAAATAAAGGAGGAGGGGGAATAATAAACATTAAATAAAAAGAGAGAAAAGAGGGAAGAAATTACTAATATAAATGATCCGGAAATGAAAGAACAAAAAGCAAAAAGTGTATAGAGAAAAAGAGAAGAGCAACGTGATCCCGGATTATTGGATGATTACAAATGACAACCCTCACTCCTATTTATAAGAAATTAGGAGTAAAGGTTAAACCTAATGACGGAATTAAACCTAAAAAGCCCAGCCCGTCAGCATAGCCACTCGATCGACCACTTAAATCACTCGATCGAGTGAACTTGGCTCACAAACAGCTCGATCGACCAAGGAAACTGTTCGATCGAGTAAAGGCATATAAGGAACTGGTCGATCGACTTAGAATAGAGCTCGATCGATCGATTATTGACTCCTAAACCACTCGATCGACTAGAAAAGCACTCGATCGAGTGGATCTTGACATCAGCAGCTTGTAATTCTCGTTAGTTTGCCTTGACTTGTCCCTTTAGCTCCCAAAACACCTTCACGCATCCCAAGACAGCTATAATTTCGCTCCAAATCATCTCTTCCTCCAAATGCATGCAAAAATGGACGGTAAATAGCTTGATTTCACTCCTTTCGGGTCCATACCTGCAAATAAGACATAATAACCCAAAGTAGCATATTCGGGGCATTTCGTAACATAAAACCACGATAAAAGCATAGAAATACGTGCATAAAATAGGCTAAAAAGACTATATAAAATGCACGTATCAAATCTCCCCAAACCAAACCTTTACTCGTCCTCGAGTAAACTCAAAACTATACGCTAATGGAACGGAAAAATAACTCAGAGCTAGCTACAAATGCCCACTTAAGCCAATTTAATGCAAGAAAACTAACACCTATAGCTAAACAGTCAAATGCAAACGAGTTATAAGATGTTTATAATAAAGCTGAACCGTCGACCTTGCAAGACCTTTAATAGTGGACTCTCACGGGTCACTCTTCTCTCATGAAGCAAAGGGTAAGCATATAAATGTAAGAGAGAAAGAAAAATAGTTGCTCACCTAAACTACGACCCACATAACTTGCATGCAACTAATATGATAAACAATTCAACTACCGAACATACATTCCAACCAACAAGGTCCTGCCACAGCCGAGGGCTTACAAAGATATGGTAAAGTGAGGCAATGGGTAAGAAAAGGCAAAACATTTATGGGAATGTGGAGGTATAGGTGATCAAGCTAGTACCTAAACAGAACCATATATCAACATCCGATTCCAACTCAATTATGAATTAAGCACATGCCCTTCATTTGGCATAAAATCTCACCAAACCAAACCAAACATACTCCTCATATGAAATAAGATAGAACATAGGAGCAGAAACCGTCTCATAATCAAAAATCTTTTTTTTCTTCTTTTTCGATTTCTCTTTCTTCTTCTCGTTTCAATTATTTCGGTTTCTTCTTTTCTGATTTTTCTTTTTTTTTTTTTTCATTTTTCAATTCTTTTTTTTCTTCTTTTTCACGTCATTTTTTTATTTTTTTTTTTTTTTTTTTTTTTTTTTTCATCCTCCTCCTTTCCTTCATAAATTACCAGCTCCAATTTAATAGAATATGCGCCAATATTTGATACAATAGACAATATACCGCAAAACAATATAAACTAGCTTGACAAGGCAGGCTAAATTTGGAATGTAGCTAAGGGTCAACTGGCAAATTTGGCTAATGTGGAGTTTATGGGTAAAATGAAAGAAAGGGGAAAGTGTAAGCACCTCCCTGCATGTGACACCAACCACTAACCCGAATGTATGACGGCAAAAAGCAATTGAATTTCATATATGTGCAAATTAATGAACATGTTATGCAAGGAGTAACTACTCACAATCCTACATGAAACTGGTCACAAATGACACCAGTTTATAAGGCTCTAAATCTTAGAAATTATAAGTAGGTTGCCAAAATTTCAGGTCAAGTCTATATGTTCAGCTAAATTTTAACATTAACTCGTAGATTATGCAAAAGACAAAGCTAAAAGATAACAGTTCAATGCAAGGCTTAAGCAAAAAGACAAACGCAGCGCAATTTCATCATTGAAATCTACCGTTCCGACTCAACCTATATGCTAAAATAAACGTGAAATTTTTTGAATTTTCAACAATTTTTGAATTTTTATGAGAATTTTATGCATTTAAACAAAAATAAACAACAATGCAAATTTTATGCATTTAAACAAAAATAAACAACAATGCAAACATAAATAAAACGTGATAACATAAATGCATTAAAAACAATATGCAGACACAGATATGGATGCATAACCTCCCCAAACCAAACCGTACAATGCCCCCATTGTACCAAAACATGGAAAGGAAATGCAAACTAAAGGAGGAAAAGAGTAAATGCGGAAAACTTACAAGATAGCGCGAAATAAGGGACCTCCCCAAACCGACCATGAAATGGGAGGTTGCTAAGGGCCCGGAAAACCGTCTCAGGAAGCTAATCCAAGTCAAATATACTCGATGTCCGTCCAACAGTGGTCGATCGAGTGAGTGGGCGCTCAAAAACTGCTCGATCGAATGGTGATGTGGTCGATCGAGTGGTTTTGTTTTCGCAGGTGGTCGATCGAGAGGATGGTCCGCTCGATCGAGAAGATCTCTCGACTAAAGTGCTCGATCGAGTACAACAAGTACTCGATCGAGTGATCCTCAGCGTATTCCTGCAAAATGCAATGAAAAACAGCCCGCAAACTAACAAAAACAAGCTTACTGAGATAGTCTATGGTATAAAACCATTTATTACAACTGAAATTGAATAAAAAAACAAAATAAAATCTCCGGGTTGCCTCCCGGGTAGCGCTAGCTTCAGTCAGGTCCCAGCTCGACCTTCTTTTTTTCTTCGAGCCTTTATAATTAGTTACAATCAAAACAGCTCAAAGCGCGCAGCAACCTGTCAAATAGCTGCGCATGTGCTACACAACAGCATAAGTAGCACCATAGTAGAATAGCAAAGTAGGAAATAAAGATATGTAAACATTTAAGTCTAACAAATTTCCTATGGGCGCTCCTAAATTTATCCACAAAATATAGGAGCGAGGGAGCAATTGTCAAATAAGTGGGGCTCCATTTCAGATTAACGAATTTATAATGATAAGGACGGTGAAAAATCGTTAAATTGCACGACCTACTGGGAAGGGGTAAAGCATTGGGATGCGCAGCAAAAGTCAACTGAGGCAATTTACTATTAAAACAAACAATAAATAAATTATCATTCAATACCTCAAGTTGATCACTCTCAATGACGGAATCATAGATAAAAGAATTCATTACCTCTTCCGTGCTAGGAGTGACTATCGACTCAGCTACCTCCTTGTCATCCTCAGTGGAATTCGTCCCGTAAATCTCAGCCTCAAGTGCATCTAACTCAGCTTTGAATAAGGGGGATTCACCATAACCGTTATCATCGTCAAAGTCGTCATCTAAATCAAGCCCAAATGACGAATTACAGCTCCCAATGGCCAAATCAGTCGATCGATCAGAATTATTACTCGATCGACCAATTTCTTCCCGCATTTCACTCGATCGAGTACAAACATCACTCGATCGAGAACTATCCTCCTGCATGTCACTCGATCGAGAAGGGATATTACTCGATCGAGGACTGTCTTCTGGAAAATCACTCGATCAACCAATAATTGTCACTCGATCGAGTGATTCCTCCTGTACAGCGCTGGAATCTTCGCGTGGGGTAGTGAAATATGATAGGAACTCGTCGTCCGAGTCATAGAAGTCATCCTCATCATTGGGCAACACGGTTTCCTTAGGAGAAAAACCGCTCTCAAAGAAGATAAACCTCTTCTTCTTGCATCTCAGCTGTTAACTGAGCTATTTGTGACTTCAGCGCAAGGATTCGAGTATCCATATCCCTATCACTCTCTTGCATTTGTGACACAAGCATTCTCATTAAATATGTTAGCTCCGCGATCTCTTCTCTCTCCATCTCACCGCTAATTAATTGAGCAAGCTGCGGAGACGAGCTCATCAAATCGCGAGACATATTCTTGCACTTGGAATGCAAGTGCCTCCATCAAGGATTTCAGCTCCGCAATGTCTTCTTCTTGTATATCAGGGGAATCTTGTTGCGGTGGCCATTGATAGGGCGGATGTGGCGGCACAACTACAGCTGCATTGTGCTCGTGAGAACCACATCGCCCGTAGAGATCACCATTTGTTCTATATAATGGGACATCGGTGATGGGTCAAAGGTACTCAAGCCTTCCCTTTGATGGTCTTTCACCTAGAACTGTCTAGGTAGTACATGTAAGGCCTATCAAAACAACACTAAACAAAAGATTAAAACGGCCTCAAGGGAAAAATCCCCGAGGCTAAAAAAGATAAAATTAAACAAATAAATAATAGATTGCCTCCCCGGCAACGGCGCCAAAATTTGATGCGGTCGTTTCTACACCAAAAATAAAATACCTAGATTACTGCTAACAGAAGTCAGCGGTAAGTAGGGTCGATCTCCACAGGGAGGCGGTGTACTATCAATTTGTCTGTTCTATCCGTCTGATGTCACAATGCAGGGGGTTTGATTGATTTAACTAACTAATGAGTAAGGCGAGGGAAATGAATAAGAGAAATTAACAGAAGAAAAGGGAGTATGCTAAGAGTCGGTCCACCGTGGCAGCTATCAGATCTATTATATCAGGAATATTAAGGCGATTAGACTATTGATAAGAAGAGCTATGGTCGTCACCTTTCGGTCCTTAAACCGCCCTAGAGTGTAAACAGCTTAACTTTCGCCCTCACTGCAATACCCTATTGTAATTAAGCAAGCCTTCCCTTCCAATCTTTCGATCTAGGTCGGGGTTAACTAGAATTATTGGTCTCCTGCATGCATACATTCGACCGGATAACAATTAAATTGCCTAATACAATTCCTATCGCCGAGCTAATCTATTTAATACAGTTAAAGCATCGCTACCACGGCTTCCCTAATCCTAACATACTAGGGGGAATTAGCTACTCATAAAATAAACAAGAACAATAAATAAAGGAGGAGGGGGAATAATAAACATTAAATAAAAAGAGAGAAAAGAGGGAAGAAATTACTAATATAAATGATCCGGAAATGAAAGAACAAAAAGCAACAGTGTATAGAGAAAAAGAGAAGAGCAACGTGATCCCCGGATTATTGGATGATTACAAATGACAACCCTCACTCCTATTTATAAGAAATTAGGAGTAAAGGTTAAACCTAATGACGGAATTAAACCTAAAAAGCCCAGCCCGTCAGCATAGCCACTCGATCGACCACTTAAATCACTCGATCGAGTGAACTTGGCTCACAAACAGCTCGATCGACCAAGGAAACTGTTCGATCGAGTAAAGGCATATAAGGAACTGGTCGATCGACTTAGAATAGAGCTCGATCGACTGATTATTGACTCCTAAACCACTCGATCGACTAGAAAAGCACTCGATCGAGTGGATCTTGACATCAGCAGCTTGTAATTCTCGTTAGTTTGCCTTGACTTGTCCCTTTAGCTCCCAAAACACCTTCACGCATCCCAAGACAGCTATAATTTCGCTCCAAATCATCTCTTCCTCCAAATGCATGCAAAAATGGACGGTAAATAGCTTGATTTCACTCCTTTCGGGTCCATACCTGCAAATAAGACATAATAACCCAAAGTAGCATATTCGGGGCATTTCGTAACATAAAACCACGATAAAAGCATAGAAATACGTGCATAAAATAGGCTAAAAAGACTATATAAAATGCACGTATCATCGAGTCATCGACCGTGTCGATTATAATTATCGTAGTTCACCGCTTTAGTTCACTTAAAGCGTGATAGATAATAAATTGACAAGACCTCTCACCAAATAATAATTGAGAATTAGCCTTGCCTAATAGTAGAAACCATGAGTCCCAATTTCATAAGGAAGTAGGCTCGGCTCACCGGGGTACTAAACTTGTTACGTTGGGTAAGTGGGCAATAAAATGTTATTACATTGAAATTTGGATTGAGCTCAACGGAAGTATTCGTGACCGTAGTCGCATGTGTTCCGGGCTAAAGATAAATATTAAAGTAATTTTTATCGGCCGAGAGTTCTAGAAGTAGAATCGATTAAGAGTTAATCCACCGAGTTATATTGATAAGGGATGAATCGGCTCACCGTGCCCGAGTTAATATGAATTTGGATCTCGGAATCATTTATAATAGTGAGGTAGAGGTCACTATATAAATGCAATACTTGTTTATAAGTATTATTAAAACGATAGATGTTAATTATTTCCTTCATTTCCGTTTTTGTAGTTATTTATTCGCAATGGATTCACCTAAATACTCTTACACCAATCACTATTAATTCATGGCTCCAATCATTCGATGAAAAATGCTCCGAGTATGACAATGATACGATTAGAGAATTACGCTTTGGCATTGGTCAGGATGGAAATCTTTGCTACTTTACCACTTCCACACCACCACTCCGATATTTATGCCTACCTCTTTGGTAAGAAAACCTTGTGAAGAAAATCTCACTAAATCCAAGGCATCCTTGTTTGTAGAAGCAAGGAGAAATATCAAATTAAGTGGGAGTTCTAGCAAGAATGTTCTTGTAACTAAAAGGAGTAATGGTATAATCAAAAGGAAGGCAAAGATGGGTGACGAACCCAAATCCAATACTGAATTGGAAGTTGATAGTGAGACTACCACAACCAAAACCGAGAAGGGTGCCCAATCTTACGAAGAATGTCATTATTGTAATGTCATGGGCCATTGGAAGCAAAATTGCCCCAAGTATTTGGGAGATATTAAAGTTGGACATATTACTCCAAGTGGGACTTGGAAATGTGGAAAAGCTAAACAAGAGTGATATAAATCTCCGACAAGGAAATGGAGCTAGGGTAGCCGTCACTTGAGGAGGGACATATGTACTTGTTTTAGCTAATAGCGTTGAGTTGTAATCTACATAATGGTGATTATGTACCCCTTTTATCTAAAACATTATTTCATGTTAGACATGGAAGGATCCATATTTCGCCATAAAAAACAATCGTTGTATTTTGTTTGAAAATTGACATGGCTGGGAGTCAAGTCAATTCTCTTAATGGTATTCATGTTTTAGACACTTCCAACTCAACTAAAGATATCTATAACATACAAACCAAAAGACTCATAACTAGTGATCCAAATTATTTGTACATTTGGCTTTTTCGATTAGGTCACATAAATGAGAAACGCATTGAAAGTTAGTGCCGACTAGATTTAATGAACCATTTGATTTTCAATCATATGGAATATGCGAATCTTGTCTCCTTCGTAAAATGATTTGTACTTCCTTTACTGGTAAAGGGACACAAGCAAGTGATTTGTTGGGATTAATACATGCCGATGTATGTGTTCTAATGAGCATCACCGCAAGGGGAATTTATGACTACTTCGTCACTTTTAACGATGATTTAAGTAGATATGGGTATATTTACTTAATCAAATATAAAGTGAAGCATTTGAGAAATTTAAAGAATTTGTAAATGTTGTAAAGAACCAGTTGAACAAAGTAATAAAGCATTACAATCCGATCGTAGTGGCAAAGATCTAAGTAATGAATTTGATTTATTAAAATATGGATTATGACCAAGTGTCACTACCCATAAGATCAAACTAAAATGAGTCGGTTTGAGTTATTGAACTCAATTTTGGGAATTTGCAATCCAAAACGGACATGTAGTTCTAAACGGATGGTCAACCTGGAAATACTTAAAATAGAGAGTCTATTTAACAAATGACATTGATCAGATTGGCATATGACATGAATCAAGCTGCCATGATAGAGCTGGTCTTTTATGTGCAAATTCGTCAATCTAGACGAACTTCCAATTACTTTACCATATATGTTTGTAACTCACAAAGCTATCTCTCAAGAAGATAGATGTATTTCTGAGAGATAGAGTGGGAGTAGATTGGATTGTCACAAACATGTCTATAGTTAATGAGTTACTTTGTGAAAGTAATGGAACTATAATTTATAAAGATAGAGTGGGAGTATAGCTCAATGGGAGTTTAGCACACATGCCTTGTTGTTAAAATGTTGCTTTGTGAAAGCAATGGTATTATGACCTTGTCCCAAATCGACCTTGTTGCATACGAGCCATAGAATTACAAATCCGAAAATTGTTACTCAAGAGTAGATTTACTTTAAAGCGAGGGTCTCTTTAAAGGTAAATAGAGCTTTAGAGTACTTAAATGCATAGATTGACATGAAGATGTTGATCAAGATAAATTATGTTAGGAATTGCCACATCCCATTTTGATGAAGAATGGCAAATGATAATTAAAAATTCGCTTTTCTAAAATTGGAATTTAGAGAAGGGTGTGTTTGGAACACAAAATCTTAGATAAAGATTTAAGAATCCTAACATATTATGCGTAGCTTTCTTAAGTGATCCTGGAATGGTCTTAAGCAAGCATAAAAGGATTATACTTTTCGTTCATGTGATAATTGAGAATGGTATCATTCACATGATTGAAGAATCATGCTTATACATGAAGTTAAGTGGGAGCTAGAATTATTTTTCCCGAGTCTTATATGTTGAAGACATATTACTTATTGAGAATAATGTACCAATGCTCTCTTCTGTCAAGAGTGATTGGGAGACTAAGAAAAGGTGAAATATACTTTAGATTACTGAATCTATGTGAGAGTATATTGGCATAGAGTTGAGAATCTTATGATGATAAGATCTTTCATATCTGTTGAACATTGACAAGGTTGAATAGGTTATTCATGTTGATGAAAGTGGAATTACTATGATGAAGTCATAGTCGTTCACTGAACCTATTAAGTTGTTGATCACATGAAATCGTTTGCTAATGTTTCCGCCATTAGAACGATCATGTATGCCAACGGACGCAGACGCCGTGATGAATCATATGCTTGGAGCATAATAAGTCAATAACAAGTTAATTCATAAGACGGTCTTGTGAAAGCCTTAAAGAACATCCTTTGAGATTCTTGAGAAGAATTAAGGATTCGTTCATATGTTTGGATGATCAACTAAGTTACGTGTTGAAGGGTTGCACAAAATTTAGTTTCCAAACCGAAAAGGATTTGTCGAAATCCTAGGCTAATTTTATTGACTAGAAAAACTAGAAAAGTGTTTTAGTTTCGACCATTGAAAATTCTACAAAAGGAATCTAAGTAAATTGTGTAAGATGGTCAACGTAGGGAATGAGAGTAAATTCCTCTACCAAAGACTTTATCAGAAGTTATGTGATAACAGTGGGAGCATCTTTCAAGTTAAAGAGCCCAAGTCTAGAAAGAAGACTAGACATATACTTAGAGATAAATTCAAGTTATTAGAAATAACATTGAATAGAAAGAAATTGCAATTGATAAAGTTGGATTATATGGATACATGGTATATCCACTTGCCAAGCTTTTATTGCATTTCAAATAGTGCAAAAGGTACACTATATATTATGAGATATGAAGTAGTAATAGTGTATTGACTATTCATATATGATAATCGCATTTATCGTTTGAGTTTGATTAAACTCACCCATTACTTTGTTATATCAAAATGAGTTGTAGAGACAAATTGAACCCCATTAAAGTGAACTGGATTAACATGGTATTCGCCCCTAGTTACTTATATGAGGTTACGTCTCGAAGTGACTAGAGTGTGATGCGATTGATGGCAAGTTCAAGTGCCATAGAGTCATATGGGATGACTAGTCAATCACATTGGGAGACTGTATGGGACACTCTATCGGGCAGTGACCGCTTATAGAGTTCTGGTAATTCATAAAGCCTGGTCGTAGCAAGAGCTACTATAGTATTCTTATGAGTCAATTCTTTTGACTAAAGACTATTCGCCCAAGTTGGCACAAATTTATGATTGACTTTGATTTATACTTACGATTGTCATAAATGAGGTCAAATGGGTATATTTTGGGTTATGATGAGTTGTGGCTAAACAAAGGGAATAGTGCGATAGGAATTATCCACCCCCTTGTCAGGGTTGTTTGAAATCTCAAGGCCACTCGAGGAGTAGTGAACTGGAAATGCGTGGCCACGCTCGGAAGGTATCTACGGTAGATAATTCCGGTCAGACAGTTACTCTCCAGATCGAGGAAACCACTCAAGATATGATTAAGTGCAAGTACGACCACTACTACAAATACATGAAACTACAACGGCCCTTTAACAACGCTTATTCACACGAAAATCACCATAAGACGTTGTAGAATGGATGGCGCGAATTTTACCAAACTTAACTACAATGGTTCTATGGTGTTAACCGTTGTTATTGGTTTTAAAAACGGGTCATACTTTAAAAACCATTGTTAATATAAAAACTAATAACAATGGTTGAATCTGTAATACAATTTTACCGTTGTTAATAATTTGGTGCAAAATTAGTGAAAAGTAATGACAACGTGTTTTTTAGAACCCGTTGTTATTAGATTGTAACAACGGTTGTAGACTGAATACTCGTTGTTATTAATGTTATGCAAATCTTAAGAACAACAGATTTCTTTATTCTGCTATACGCTACAAAACACAAATACAAGCTAATACCGCTACTATACACTAATATCATCCTTCATTCCTCCCTGATCGTCTCTCTGTCTTCATCTCCGTCACTGTTGTCACCGTCTTCTCTCCCTCATCGTGTTTATCAATCAGGTATATATGTTTCTTAGCAACGCTTATAGATATAGGATTGTATGTTCAATTTCCTGGCCTATGAATGTCGATTATTTTTGAATTTGTGAATTTTTTGGGTTATTATCTAATTTGTTGATAATTTAGCTTAATTGCTTTCCTGAATTTCGTTTATTTGTTTGCCTATTATTGGATTTTCTGAATTAGTTGCCTATATATTACGAATGTAGAAAAATGACTCAAACTTGGATGATTGATGCAAATGTGAGTGACCGCAACTATAAGGATGGTTTAGCTGAATTTTATGAAGTCGTTTCGAACAATTTGAAAAGTTCTTCTAGTATTGCATGTCCTTGTGAAAGATGTGGTAATATTAGGTATATGGCTTTTCCGGACGTTAAAATACACCTAGAAAAGTGGAGATTTAGTCGATCCTATACATGTTGGATTTTTCATGGGGAACCATTAGAGAACGAGAATAGCTTTGAAGAAGATGATGTTGAGGTACACGAAAGGCCAACTGATGATCCCGAGTTTGCCGAGTTTTTTGAGTTGGAAGCAGAAAAGTTGAATGTTGGGTCTATAGATAATGAAGAGAATGATGATGAGTCGAATGCTTTTGAAGATGTAGGTGATGACACTATTAATTGGGATGACCTTAACAACATGTATGAGAAGTTGTGTGAGTCTGAAGCACCTCTATATCCTGGTTGTAAGTTCACAAAAATGTCGGCTGTGGTGAAGTTGTATAATATCAAGGGGGAAAATAGGGTGAGTGACAAGTGTTTCACTAGTTTTTTAGCCTCGATAAAGGAGCTGCTTCCAGATGGTAATGTTCTACCTGTTAAGACATAGGAGGCGAAAAAACTAATAAGAGGAGTGGGTATGAAATATGAGAAAATACATGCATGTCCAAATGATTGCATATTGTATCGGAAATTATATCAAAACTTAACCAATTGCCCTAAATGTTTGGAGTGGCGTTATAAGGATAAGGAAGGGATCCCGGCTAAGGTGTTGTGGTATTTTCCAGTGATAGACGGATTCATAAGGATTTATGCGAATCCCGATGATTCCAAAATGTTAACTTGGCATGAAACAGGAAGAATAAATGATGGAAAGCTAAGGCGCCCGGCAGATGGTATGCAATGGAAATCGTTCGACGCTAAGTATCCTAAGTTCGACAATGAACCTAGAAACTTACGTCTAGCACTGTCCACTGATGGAATGAACCCACACGGAAACATGAGTAGCCAACATAGTACTTGGCCAGTAGTGTTGGCTATTTATAACTTACCTCCATATGTGTGCATGAAAAGAAAGTATTTGATGTTGTCGTTGTTAATTTCCGGCCCTAAACAACCTGAAAATGATATAGATGTCTATTTGGAACCTCTTCTAGATGATTTGCGAATGTTGTGGGATAGTGGGATAGAAGTATTTGATGCATATAACAACGAAACTTTCAATTTGAGAGCGATGTTATTGTGTACAATATCTGACTATCCGGCTTATGACGAACTTTCTGGGCACACAGTTCATGGGAAAGAGGCTTATCCATTATGTGGGGAGGATATCGAGTCTAAATACTTGAAGTCTTCTCGTAAGTATGTGTATATGGGAAATAGGAGGTTCTTGTATCATGACCATTGTTATCGCAAGATGCAGAAAGCATTCAATGGAAGACAAGAACTTCGTCAACCTCCTAGAATTTTGAGTGGGCATGAAGTTTATCAGAAAGTAAAGCATATTGAGATAGATTATGGGAAGAAGAGCGGCTCTAAATTGTCTACTTGTGGGTATAAGAAAATATCCATATTTTTTGATAAACTTCCATATTGGCACGACTGGAGGTCGGCATTGCCTCGATTTCATGCACATTGAGAAAAATGTCTGTGATAATATTATCAATACCCTTCTGAATGTTCCCGGTAAAACAAAGGATAACGCCGCAGCTCGGGAAGATATGAAAATGATGGGTATTAGGCTAGAGTTGGCACCACAGAAGAGAGGTAATCGTACGTTTTTACCGCCGGCAGATTATACCCTTTCACGGAATGGGAAAAAAGAGTTTTGTGCATGCTTGAATGGAATTAAAGTGCCATATGGTTATTCGTCGAACATCAAAAGCCTAGTGTCGATGCAAGACCTAAAACTCATCGGGTTAAAGTCACATGATTGTCACACTTTGATGCAACAATTACTACCTGTGGCTATTCGTTCCATTTTACCTGAAAAGGTAAGATATGCTATAACTAGATTCTGTCTCTTCTTCCAGCCCATATGCGAGAAAGTCATCGATCCCGATGACGCGGATTCATTCCAGGACCTCGTTGTAACCTCTCTTTGTCAGTTGGAAATATATTTTCCACCCTCTTTTTTCACTATCATGATTCATCTGACCATTCACTTGGTTAGGGAGATTTTGTACCTTGAGCCCGTGTACTTGAGATACCAGTATCCTTTCGAAAGATTGATGAAAGTCTACAAGGACTATACATCTAATCGGTATCGTCCACAAGGTTGTATTCCTGAACGCGTAATTCTAGACGAAGCACTTTCATATTGTTACGCTCATCTTTCCCCTGAGGAGTTGATTGGCGTTCCTAAGAATCGTCATAGTGACTGGATGACCGGAAAAGGTATTAGGGGCGGGTTGAAAAAATTGTGACACGTGAAATGTTGCATTTAGCACATACGTATGTGCTAAACAACGAAGATGAGGTACAACCTTATATTCAACAACACAAAGATGAGCTCAAATACGATCACCCAAACAAGACCGAGAAGTGGATTGCAAACGAGCATACGAAGACATTTGTAGAGTGGTTTAGGAATATTGTCTTAGAGTGTATGAATCAAACTGGTGATCACATCTCTCCTAGGTTACTACCTCTTGGTTTAGGTCCAAATGCCAGGGTCACCTTTTACAGCAGTTTTGCCATTAATGGATATACTTTTTACACCCGCGACCAAGATGAGTTGAACACAATGCAAAATAGTGGTGTGAGTTCTGAATTTGAGGCAATGCACTTTGCTACTTCAAAAGATAAAAAGCCTATTTGGGGAAAATGCCTTTATTATGGTGTTATTCAAGAAATATTGGTACTAGATTACATTGATTTCACAATGCCTTTGTTTCGATATAACTGGGTTGATAACAACATCCATTGTGTCCGAAAGGATAAGATGGGATTTACGTTGGTCAATCTGGGTAAGGTTGGCAATAATAAGGATGATCCTTTCAGAATGGCATCCCAAGCTAAACAAGTGTTCTATGTCACCGTTCCTATGGATAAGAAGTGGCCTGTTGTACTGTCTATAAGGAGTAGTCCATCCGATAATGGTGATGATGATCAGGATGTCGTTTTTGAGGGAATGTATCACTCTACCACTGTATCTTATTTCGACAACGTTGACACTGATCATGAGGACACTGAAAGCATCTATATGCGTGATGACCATGATGAAGGTATTTGGGTTAACGAATAAACTATGACATTCAAGAAACGTCCCCGATCCTGAGATGGTCCATAATGTAAGTTATTACTTCCTCCGTTCTCATATGATCTACCCACTGTATCTTTTAATGAAATAGTAGCTTTTATTTTTATTTTTATTTTTATTTTTTAAATATATATATATATATATATATATATATATATATATATATATATATATATATATATATATATATATATATCTTTCTTTTAGGTGTTTTTTTTTAAATAACTATCTCCACTGAACAAATTAGTAGAAGGAACTGCATATTTAATACAAACGTTCTGGAAATCTTACAAGACCACAGGGTTAGACATTATCTTTATTTAAGTTGCCTTTTCATACAGGCCCACGACACTGCTTATGATAGGCGGATACAGACACACACAGTTTGACACTCAACAAATAACACAAAACGTTGCTTGGAAGTTTCAGCCACAGACATCGATGCACAGTTTGACACTCAACAAATAACACACGACTTATGATAGGCAGATACAGACACACACAGTTTTAGGGGTATATTGCTTGGAAAACAGCCACAACCTGGTTGTAGGCATCGCCGCTTTCTGACCTGGCCGACTGCTGCCCATCAATGATGGTCGCATACGGCACTTGGACATAGTCCACGGTATTCTTCAGAAGCTCAGCATCCAAGTCTGTGGCTAGCCAGAGGTATGGTTCGAGTATTTACCTATTCGGAGCATTCCAGTCGTTCCTGCCATGGCCTCTGAGTTGAAACATCTTGTCAAGCTTAAATGCTGATTCTGCATGTGCAGGTGATGTTCCAAACTGAATGAGTAGACTCCCTTTGAATCCCCATGGCCCCCATTGTGGCTTAACTTTGCTGACCGAGTATCCCAGCTCAATAAGCTTATTCCTCAAAGGATTAAAGCTCTTGGCAGCGAATTTTCCATTATCTATATCTATGTGGCCTGGGAAATTCATTAGGTCACAGTGATATAGATGACCAACATTTTGATTCATTTTCATACCAGTAATTTGATTGTTTAATTTATTTGTGAGGTGTGGGGAGCTAATGGGATGCCTCTTTTCTGAATTTATTGCAAGTTTGAGATGTGTTGTATGTCTTTAGCTTTTGGTAGCTTTAAAAAGCCAATAGAACCAATGGTCATTGTTAAATAAAGATTCCCAAATTTGCATGGCTTGGTAAATCCCGTAGATATGCATTATGCATGCATGCTGGTGTTTTATTTTCTTGATCTTATTATTAGATGTGGATGCTGTTGTTGAAATTGCTGAATAATGTTGCAGTATATAGTGCTTCTGTTGTTACAGTATGTATTGTTACAGGTTTGGACTGTAATGGAATTACAGTAATTTAAAAAAAAAAGGTTCAACAATAACAACGGTTATATTTAAATTACCCGTTGTTAATACTTTCAACAACGGTTATATTTACATCACCCGTTGTTATTACTATCAATAACGGTTATAGTTACATTACCCGTTGTTATTACTTTAAACAACGGGTGTAGTACCCCTACCCGTTGTCATTGATTTTTTAGGCATATTTCATTTTGGCGCAAATTTGGTGAAAATATATTACAACGGGTATATTTTAACCGTTGTAATAAAGTTATGACAACGGTTGACTTTTATTGACCCGTTGTTATTAACATATAACAACCGTTTTGTTTTGAGGACCCGTTGTCAATAGTTTGTCTTAATAAAAAACTAATTTACAAACACATACAGCATACCACACAAACACACGCAACACCAGCTCAACCGTTGGTATCCTGAGTTTATTATTCTCTCTCCCCCCCCTTTCTACATTCTCGTTGCCAGCCGTCGCCCAGTTTCCGACGCCCAGATTCCGTTGCCTTCCCTTATCATCCTGCTCATTCTCTTTATCATCATCATCATCATCATCATCAGGTATGTTCACTTTAATTTTGTGTTTCGTCATTAGGGTTTTAAGACGATCATCTTTTTTGTTTTTCATGCATCTGTTTGTTTTTCGTCTTCTTTGTTATCTTTATCATCCCGCATCATCTACTTCACTCCTCTTATTAGGGTTTAGGATTTTAGAACCTCAAACTGTTGTTTTAAATTTTCATTCCTCTTTAGGGATTTAGATAATACTCTGCATGACGTTGTTAAGTTGTTCATTTACTATTTCATTCATATTTGGGTTTTAGGATTATCATGGGTGAAAAACGGAAAAGAAGTCAAAAGAATAATAAGCGTGGGGATGATAATAACCTAGTGAGAGGGGTGCTACGAAGTGCCTGCAAGCCCTTGCAGCTATAGCCGCTAAAGAGCCGCTTAAAATAACATAGAGCTCGAAGGGTTTCCCTACTGGTCCAAATGCGGGTTTTTTATTCAGTTGGATTAGATGTTGCACAAGACAGTTTGTGCCTATCCATTTAGATGATGTTAGAAATTTGAATCCAAAATTGGCGGAGTTATACTTGGCTCGTATAAAGGAAGCCTTTGATATTGCCGATGAATGCCATGATAAGTATTTAATGCAGAAGGCAGGGGGTGTCCTAAGGCAGTGGAAGTGTGACGTTGTTAGGGATTGGTTGTATTTGGACAAGGCAACGAGGGAGATGCATAAGAGCCCACCGGCAAACAATAAGTGTCCCACCATCATTCAAGAACAATGGGATCTTTTCAAAGCGATGAGAACTAGTGAGAAGTTTCAGGTTAAATATCCTCGCCTTTTAACGATTTACCTATCATTTTTTTAATTAATGAGTTCTTTATATAATCTTTTTATTATCTCATCTACTTGCGCTTTTATATAATTTGAAGGCCGTTAGCAGAAGAAATCGTGCTAACATTTCATGCAATAAGGGGAAATGTTATGTTCTCGAGGCGGTTACAGATTGATAAAGGACAACCTCGTAAGTAGCATGCATTCCCCTGTGAGATTTGATTTTTTTAATCACACTTGGACTTGATACACATTTACATGTATAACTGTTACCATGTTAATGTGTAGGTGGCAAATGGAGTGACTAACTTGGATCGGCATGTAACTTATAAAGCAGGGCACACGCCTAAAGGATCCCGGTCGCGTGACAAATATGATGAGGAAGTGTTGGCCAACATAGTAAGTATTATTTTATTAAGACGAGTTCATTACTAACTATATTATTTTAGTCACAAATATAATTTGAAGTTTATTTAATATATTATAGGACAAGGTATTGAAGGAGGTAGAAGAAGGGAAATTCACTCCCAATGGTCGTGATGACGTTCTTGCTAAAGCGATCGGCCGACCCGAACATCCAGGTCGATTGAGGGGCGTCCTGTTACAGGTTGGAGTAACGAAATATTATGGGACAACTGCCCCGAAAAAGAAGAAAAGAAAGACTAAGGCTGACATGGTACCATTTATTCTATTATTTTCATATAAGTTCAATTCACATGTTATTGTTGGGATAAAAATTGCTGAAACATTACATTCTTGGCACGCAGGTTTAGTTATTGGCATCCGTACTACTAAAAATTAATGCTGGAGGCAAGCCTTCCGAAGAAGAAGTGAAGATGATGGAGGATGTCATTAAAGGGGGTAATAAGGTACAACAGATTGGTCAAGAGGTCGAGAACACTACTACCTTGGTAATACAGGAGAAGGAAGTATCGATCAATAAGATTCAAAAAGATCAGGTACCTAATGCTTCCTTATTTTTCTTTTCCTTTTTTTGGGTAAGATCAGGGGGTGTGTTCCCTGCCATCTCTAATGCTATAACTTCTGACATCGTGCCATTAGTTAATTTTATTAGGTAAATAATGGGTCTGAAAAGGAGATGCAACTTGAGAAGACGGCTGATAGAAAACGGGCATACATCCCCTTCAAGTCAGTTCACTGTTTTCAGTAAGGTATGCATGAAGTGTTTAATTAGTTAAATTTATATGAATTCTATTAAATTCTGGTATATGGTAATGTATGTGTATTCTTCAGGCCGTAAACAGGAGGCTAGTTATTCTTGCTGACTCTAAATTCGAGAAACCAATTGTGCGTGTTGGCCGGGCTCTCGTAGAAGTGCCCACCAAATCAGCAGCGAGAACTGTAGTGGTTGTTCATGGCGAAAAACTTTTGCCGAATCATAGAAAAGTGGAGATAACTGAAGTCTTTCCAGGCCATGAAAACTTTCAACTGCCCGTCCCAGTTCGTGACGACATTACCATTCTGGGAGATGCGGTTGGAAGTTTTATCCAATGGCCTGAATCTCACATCTTCCTGGAGTTTAACTCAGCAGTTGATCCTGGGACAGGTCAGAATCGGAACAAACCAATTACCAAATCCACCTTTAGGTGCCCCACTAATGACTCTTTTTCTAAATTTTTAACTTGGAATTCCTTTTCGAAATCAAATGCATCCTTTCAACCTCGCCTCAGCCGAAAGCAGTTGGGGTTATAAAAAATACCTTTATATGTTAAATTTTTAATTGTTGAATGTTTTTATATATTAAATTTATATGTTATTTTTTTTGTAGGGAACAAAAAAGCCGGCTAAGGCGGATAAGACTAAGTCCACAGACATGCCAACTACCTCGTCAAGACAACAACTTGATGAGGTATTTAATTAACTTCTCCATTGTTTTTGAAAACCTTCCTTTATTTATATTTTTTCTGTATTTCTAAAAAGCATGGAAATTTTTTGTAGGGAACAAAAAAGTCGGCTAAGGCGGATAAGCCTAAGTCCTCGGACATGCCAACTACCTCGTCCAGACAACAAGTTGATGAGGTATTTAATTAACTTATCCATTTTTTTTAAAAACCTCCCTTTATTTATATTTTTTCTGTATTTCTAAAAAGAATGGAAATTTTGTGTAGGGGACAAAAAGATGGATAAGCCTAAGTCCCCAGTCATACCTGCTACTACTACCTCATCATTGAAAGAGCAGGTTGATGAGGTATTTAGTTAAGTACTCTTTTATTTTTATTACTCCAACTAGCTAGCTAGGATATGTTACCTTTGGGTTTTTTATTATTTTAATTATCTACATGTGTAGGCTGGTTGTAGTAGCACAAAATCAGAGAATCATTATTTCCCCAAACTGAAAGATGTTAGGAGTTTAAACTCAACAAAATATTCTGGGAAGGATTACATGCTAAAAGTAAGAACGGTGACGATGAGGAAACTGCATGAGGAGGCTTGCAAGCGCATAGAAAACGAGCAATTAATAATTATTCCGCTCGAGGATCATATTGTAGGGATTGAGCGCGAAGCAATTATGTCATGGGAGATGCTAGCCATTTGGGCTGGCCTAGATAAGATTGATGTCCAACACCTATTTGTTTGGATGAAGTAAGTTTCTTAATAAATAATTTCATATTCTAATATTCTGACTACTAGATAGTGTTTTAAATACCTTAATTAATACCGTAATAATGTAGGATATTAAAATTGAGAGTGATCCCCGAGAAAAAGATTCCATGTGATCAATACGGATTTTTGTGCCCCTATGTTTTATCTATGTTTATCACGATTTTTTCGTTAGAAGATCGGGTAGATTATATTGCTCAGCAATTGGCGACAACCAAGAAGCTGGTTTTTACCCCTTATAATGAAAACGGGTAATAAACAAATTAATATTACGTTTCCCCCTACCATTGCATTTTCATAACTAATATATGTACTTGTTAATAATGATGATGTCTCTTGATGTAGGACTCATTGGGTGCTAGCATCCATCATGCCGACGTAGAAGAAAGTTTTTTTGGTTGGACTCTATACATAATCAACCAAGCGAGACTTTTAAGCGCTTGATTATTAAGTAAGTTTATAATACTGATTTATTTATAATAACATTAAGTTTCAATTTTTATTTATAGAAAAAAAGCTCATTTTTGCCCCTAAAAAAATGAGTTTCTGCCTCCTTTTTTTTTTTTTTAAAAGAAAAGGGCCTTTGAGAAGAAAATATCTAACGAGCAGGATCAACCCACGAAAGATTCTGATGATGACCCTACTTTTATTACGATAACAGGGGTACGTGCTCAAATACAATACCTTAAGTGCAAAAATCTGTGTTTAATACTAATACAATACCTAAAGTTCAAGATTCTGATGTGAGCCTTCTCTCGTCTGTTTGTTTTTATGTAATAATAGGTCCCTCGCCAGCATGATAGCATACAATGTGGATACTACGTTTGTCGGTTCATGTTGGAGATTATTATGCGAAGATATATCCTTATTCCAGAAAAGGTTAGTAATTTAATAATGTGTTTATTACTTTTTTTAAATTAGTGCCGATGTTGTCTTGCTTGCTGCTATACCATGATGTTGCTATGCTGAATGATGTATGTTGTTACAATAATGTCTTGTCTTTGTTTTTTCCGCAGTATATAATCAACGCGCCACAAGACCTTCAGCAGTACAAATGGCAACATATAGACGAGGTAAGGGACATGTTGGGCAAATAGGTCTTAGAACATAGCAATGCTGAAGGCTAAATGCATGATACTCAGAGCTTAGATCAGCTTAGTAAATTTTTTGTTGAAGTTAGAGAATGATCTTAGTTCATGTAAATTTAACTCCTTGTAAGTATATATATATATATATATATATATATATATATATATATATATATATATATATATATATATATATATATATATATATATATATATATATATATATGATGATCTTTGTTGTGGTTGAATTGAATCTATTGAGTTCGGATGAACCCATCTGTGATTTATGCTGGTGCTGATATATGGTGCTGCTGATATATGCAGGTTTTTGAATGGCATGAAACAAATATAATTTTTAAAAAAATTAGGAGTTCGTAATAAAAACGGTTACTAAAACAAACACCGTTGTAAATACCTTTCACAAATACCCGCCATAATATTCAACAACAGCTTTTAAAATAAGAACCGTTGTAAATACCTTTCACAAATACCCACGCATAATATTCAACAACAGGTTTTAAACGAAGAACCGTTGTTACTACATCTTTCAACAACGGTTATTTAGCGTATACCCGTTGTTAAAAGTCTTCACAATTTTGGTGGGAAAGATACAACAACGGGTTTTTATATGATAATCGTTGTTATATTATTCCCACCAAATTTCTAAAACACTTTCCACAACGACTTACACGCACAACATCGACTTTTAACCGTGGTGAATACTTTCGACACAGTTTTAGTAAATAACCTAACCGTTGTAAATACTTTTTACAACGGCCACTTTAACAACGTCCGCTTTTTGTTTTTACAACGGTTTTTACCCGTTGTTATAGCCTGTATCTATAGTAGTGGACTTGCGAGACACCTTGCATTGAGTGGGAGATTGTAATAGAACAAGAGAATTGGTGACGCACACTTGTCTCGGACAAGTGGGAGATTGTTGGAGTATGTGTCCTCAACAATAGTGCGATCACTTCAATATATTTTTTTACATTTTACCAAAAAAAAAAAAATAGTGCGATCACATGTTTAAATCTCATATTAAGAATGCGTAAGGGATGATTCATTATATAGTCAACTGATCAACATTAATCGGCAATGATTGGCTAACTAGAGTTTGACATTACTGTCGTATGACGGTGGTGGTCAGTTGATCCCTTTAGGTCACACTTATAGGATGAAGCCCAAACATAAATATTAATTAATTGTATACTGATACAGATTAATTAATCCCCTTAATATATTATGTGAGTTAATTATATCTTATTATAATATGATTAAATAAGATTTAATTTAGTAATTAAATGTTAAGTTACTAAATTAGTTGAGGTTTTATATAAGTTTTGAGGTAGAGGTAATTGGTTATTTTAAGTTACAAAGATTGTAATTTTAACTAACTAGCAATTGTAGTACCCATTATATATTGATATAATGGTAGTATACTACTCAAAAGTGGAGTGTATATTATATTATTAATTGTAATATTAATTGTTAAATGATTATATTATTAATTCATTATGTAAGATAATTGAACATATGACTTATAAGCATTTGTGGGACAAATGACAAAAGGCAAAAATGGACCTAAGAGGCTCCATATAGCCGGCCATATAGAGCAAAAGATGCTCAATTTTGTATTGTTCATTTGTGTTGGAATAAAGTGTGATTGTGACACTTCTATGACACATTTTACATAATTGTTTCCTACACTCTACCTTATCAAATAAGAGAATAAAACAAGAACAAAAGATTCTCTTTTGTTGCTCTTGTTGGCCGGCCATAATGGTCTTTAAGTAGACCATTGTGTGTCATTTTTGAGTGAGTTGATCTTTTGGCTCAATTACTAGCCTATTTCTCTATCTCTTCACACATGTAAACTCAAAAATACAACTCACATAATTCATCATAATTTACTAGTAGTAGTAATTGATTTTACTAAGGTAGTAATTTATATTAAGGGTTTACTACTATTATTATCTAGTTAATAATCTTAGTAGTATTTGGGTTTACATCTTGGGTGCAACTTATTGAAGTGTCTTCTATACTTGGAATATTATGAGGATCATCCTAATATTCATTATAGCTCAAGAACAAGTGAAGGTAGGAGACCTTACTTGTGTAAATCCGAAATTTACAATGTAAGGGACATTGTTTTTCTTATTAACCTCTTATTTTGTTATGCACGCACTAGATGTAAAGAACAAATAATTAAGAAGTTAATTAGTTCACTGTTAGAGGAGTCTAATAAGAGGTATACAAACCTAACACTTCTATAAACAATAAAGTTATAGTATATTTTTTTATAGTAACAATAGTGAATAAGTGCCTTTAAAAAAATAGTGAATTAGTGACAATAAAATTTTTTGTTTTTGTTTTTAACTTCATTTATTCTTCTTCATTCTCAATTTGTTATGTATTCATTTTTTTTATTTCAAATACATATAATACTACTCCATATGAAATATTTTCAAATTATTAACTTATAGTTAATGCGTATTTTTTTATTGTAGTTTTTTTTAGTTAATTAAGTTTAAAACCACCGGAATATGGATGAATTTTTAAAGAAAATAAGTGAATTAAATTAATGCAATATAATAATAAATTGATAATCCATGCCATATTACTATATTAGTTTGCCAAGTCGCTTTGTTATTGTGTACGTGGCTTTTTTTTCACCCCACGTGGCATTGTCTACGTGGCATTTTTAGGCTAGCCTTTTAATAATATTTTATAGATAGGATGAGAAAAAAAAGCTCATAGTCGTCTTCTTGTGTTGTGTTGTTATTGTACTATTATTTTTATAAGAATAACAGCACAATAACAATAACATAACAATAACATATGATAACATCAAAGCTCATAGTCCTCTTCCTGTGTTGTTATTGTAATATTATTTTTACTGATCGTGTCATGTTATTGCAATATAGTATACAATTTTTTTATCTGCTTCTCAACTATTATTTTGATGTTATTACAATAGAGTATATTCATTTTTATCTGTTATTCTATTGTTATTGTGATGTTACTTATTGCAATAGAGTATATTGATTTTTATCTTTTTTTCAACTACTATTGTTGTGAAATTATCTCATGGTACTGTTATTGTGGTGTCATTATGACATTATTTTGGTTGTGTGGCATGTTCTTTCTTAACTTGGAGGATGGACTGGAGTTCTATAGCATATATACATTGGCTTGTGGTTTTGATGTGAGAAAGTACATAGTTGGCAAACAAAAGGACGGTGTCGCCGTGAAATCAGTCGTTTATAACAAAGAGATAAGAAAAGGAAACTGCGTCTTGAATTAAACAGTAAAGAAGGTGACAGTTGGAGTACAACAGAGAATAATAAGCTAAAAACTAGCTAGACAACCAAAGAAGAATAGACTAACATGATGTGGTTGCCACGCGAAGATGAGGTTAGGAACCTGTGCAAAAACAGATGAACGACCGGCTGGATATATCGTGGACCAGTTCAGAGAGGTTCACAATCACCCTCTTTACGCTGTCAAGAATAGAGAATTCCAAAAGTTGTCAAGGGACGTCCATGATTACATTAAGAGGACAATTATTGATCATACTAAGATGAACATAGGTCCAACATTAAGCTACAAAATTCTCAAGGAGTACTCAAATGGTTATCAGAATGTGGGTGCCTCTTTGATAGACTTTAAAAATTTCAAAAGGGATTTCAAGTGTTACATTGGGGATAATGATGCCTCAATATTCATTGGTAATTTCAAAAGGCTTGCTGAAACATACGGTTTTTATTTTGCTTATGACCTGGATAAGAACAAATGTTTGACAAAAGTCTTATGGGCTGATCGGGAAGCCATAAACAACTACGAAATGTTTAGATACACAATCTCCTTTGACCCTACTTATGACACAAACTGTTGGAGCTTGTGTCCTCCACAAATTAGTGTGATAACATTTGTAAATCTCTTACAGGTTCACAAGGGTATACTTCGTATATTTAATCAGTTGATTAACGTTTACCTAATAACGGTTGGCTTGCTAGAAAGTTTGACGTTATTATCATACAGATGGCGGTGAATAACTGGTCCCTAAAGGTCACACCTATAGGACGTATTTGAGAAATGTGGTTATAGAAATATAATTACATTGATGCCCAAAATGACTAAAAAGTTAGTCAATGTGTTGATGAGATAATTATTTAATGAAAATTAAATAATATTAAGTTGGGACGAATTAACTGTCAATTCGTAAATTAAAATATAATAAGTTATATTTAATTAAATATATATAAGGTTAGTTTGGACGAATTAATCTGTTAATTCGTAGTTAAATATAATCAGTTGTATTTAATATCAACAAGTTGAATGTGTCATAGTGGTAATAGTGAGGGTACACATACCAAGAGGTCATGGGTTTGATCCTCACTAGATGACAATTCAACACATATTATATATTTTTGGAAAGACCAAAATAAGGAGAATTTTGCTCCATAATTCGGTCTGATGGCCGAAAATTAGGGAAGTAATTTTCTTTCCTAATTGATTTCGGATTTCGGTCTATATAAAAAGAAAGGTAGAGAATTATTTCTAACCTAATACTTTTTCTGACCTTGCCTCCTCTTTCTCATCACAAAAACACAAAGACAATAAAATTTTACAGAAAATTTTAGATTGATTTCTAGCATAATCAAAGGGTATATCTCAGATCGTCTTGGGTGCAACTAATAGGCGAATATCAATTTTGATATTGTTCTTAGGGCAATTTTGCTAGGACCTAAGGTTAATTCTAAATCCTTTTACTTTTGTTTATGTATTTTATTTTATGACCTTAGATCATCTTTATTAAATCGTTATAATCCTTCATGTTAAAGGGAAGTATACAGATTATTTCTCACAAGTGGTATCAGAGCACTAGGCTAAGATTTTAATCTTGATGATTTTCATAAAAATTGTATGTAAACATAACCTGATTTTCGAAAAAATTAGGGTTTCTTTTTTTTTGATTCGAAAATTTTGATTGTGCCGTTTTTTCTTTTCTGTTTCATGATATTTTTCCCTTCTATTTTTCATATTATAGTTTATAATCAGTTAAAATTATCATATGAAGAATTGGTAGTTTTTTGATTTAATGCAGATTAAGTTAAAATTAAATGGAATCATCATGTTTATGATAAAAGGATTGTTTTTGCTATATAGTTGTTGGCATATAAATTGATCATGTTTATTATTTCATATGCTAATCATGTGCTTATAGCAAAGGTAAACAATTTATTCATCAAATCTTGTTTTAGGGCATGTTTGCCGCAAAAAGAAAAATAAAATTTAGGCATTAGGGTTCCTGTTTTTTTTAAACCGTGATTTTTTTTTTCCGTTTCTGTACTGTTCACGTACAGCAATAAAAAAAAATTTTTGGAATGTTTTCCTAATTGCCGAAGGAAAAACTAAATTTGGAAAGTTTTCCCTTTTGTTTTCCTAATTGCTTAATAATAATAAAAAAAAGGGGCTGTTTTTCAGCCGTTTTCAGCTGGATTTTAATAAAAAAATTTTTTATTTTTTTTTTATTTTTCAGTCGAGTACAATTAAAAATTGGTTTTTGTTTTTTTTGGCCAATTAGTTATTGTGAATCGGTTCACAATTTATAGATACCGAGTTATTTTAAAGCAGTTTAAAATTTTGACGGATAGAATTCATATTACAAGTTTAATATGGATTGAGAATGAAATTAATGTGATTAAATTGCGGAATTGTCACTTAATTTAATTTAAATAGGTGGTTTGGATAAATTAATCAACATAATTAATTTATTGTATTATGTATGTTTAATTTATTTTAGTTGATGCTTTTAATTATGTTGAATGAATCGAATGAATGAATTTTATTTACGTATTTAATTTTGCAATCGGTTGTAATTTGTAATACTTAGTGTGGCCTTAGTCAATTATGTTTTCGTAATGAAGGAAACATAATTTTTATGTAATTATGAGATCTCAAATCTCCTTTATTTTAGTTTTGGGTTTTGAAATTAAAATGTAATTAATAGGTCAATTATGTAATTTTAATTATTGTAATTTCAAAGAAGACTAAAGATGAAGATTCAAGCTCACTCCCGCTACATGGATCAAAATGGAACATTAAGACAAGCTTCTCGGGTCCAAGGATGGATTCCAAACTTGTATTTATTGTTCATTTTGATAGGATAGGCCACACTAGGACCTTTACTGTTTTTTTTACGTTTTTCATTTTATTGCTTTTCATTTATATGCTAGTAATTGCATCATATTCCGCCTAAAACCAAACCACCTACTACTTTTTTTTTTTTTTTTTTTTTTTTTGACAGCTGTCAAAATAGGGTATTACAATCGCATGGCTTGTTTGGCCAACCCATGCGCTATAACATTCAGACGCCTCAGAATAAAACTAAGACTCAAGCAATGAAAGAAACTAAGCCGATCACGAAGATCTGCAAGAATCCCCGCAATCATGTGATCCTCCTTTTCGAGCCCCGCAATTTGATTGATAAGCTGCAAACAGTCAGACGATAAGTCAATGTGAAGAAACCTCCTCTCCTGTGCCCATACCAAAACTTCTCTGACTCCTAACGCTTCTGCTTGCAATGCTGATTCGGCACTGTTGCGCACCTTCCTCCTCTCGAGCTCCTGCCCCGTATGGTCGAACGCAATCCATCCTACCGCCGCATCCAATCCCCGTACCCAGCTAGCATCCACTTTGACCCTTACCACCGCGCAATTGCTGTGATTTCCAATAAGGCGGACGGGGTGTCCATTGCGTATAGCCTCCCTATCTTCATATGACGAACCCTCTTCGGAAGTTTGTAACAATGACAGCGGTTGCTTTGTAGGTGAGGAGTTGCACAGCATTTGTATTTTCTCCCTAACTGAATTATAAAAGCATCCCGTTATCGTAAACAAGTTCAAATCCAACTTCTGGAAAATGACGTTATTCCTTAACGCCCACAAACCCCACAGGACTGCCACAAAGGTAATCAAATTGTCCTCACTCCCTCCAGTATTGGACAAGTAACTTAACCAGTCATAAATCCAGTCCGAAATCGAAATACCTGCAGCACTTTCTACCCGGATGCCTAGGGTTGAACCCGCCCATAGTCTTCGAGTGAGGCTACAGTCGCGAAAAAGATGTTCCAATGTTTCAATGCATTTTTGATCGCCTCCGCACATACTACATTAAGGATCAACATCCAGCTTTCGTTTAAGGAACTCACTCCCGGTGGGTAGAGCCTTCACAATGATCTTCCAGAGAAGTATTTTCCAAACCATAGGGAGTGGTAAATGCCATAGCGTTTTCCTACAGAACTCCCTTCCCCTATCATTGATTCTTGTTCTGTCTTTACTGGTGCCTCGTGTGGCCATATATCTATCAAAAATTAGTCCATAACCGCTCTTGACCGTAAAGATCCCGGTCTTCGTGTATGGCCAGAAAACCGAGTCCCTCAATCTGATTTCGCTTGATGGGATGGCAAGAATTCGAGTTGCCCACTCATCCTCGAATACGGCATTAATAAAATCAGCATCCCACTTTCCATTCTGATGGAGAAGGTTCCTTACCTGCAATTGTGCCATATGACTATGGTTGAACTCAAGCCACATACTCTTCGGTTCCGGGCACATTCCCCCCACCCATCTAGAGGTCCACACATTCAGCCTCGAGTCCATTCCAATCTTCCAGCCAATGTTATCCAAAAGAAAAGATAGCCCATGTAAAATGCTACGAATGCCCCACGAGCTGCCAGAACCGCTAATGGGGCGCATGTCATGTTGGAAAACCTGAGAACGAAACAATTTTTGTCTGAAGATTCTGCAGAATAAAGAATTTTCCCCAGAGATAATTCTCCATCCGTGCTTGGCAAGCAAAGCTTGGTTGAGGCATTCGACATTTCTGATTCCTAGCCCGCCCGCACTCTTAGGTAAACTCAGGAAATTTTTGCTACACCAGTGAACATTATTCCCCATCTTACATCCCGCCCACCAAAATTGTGCCAAAATAGAGTTGATCTTTTTTGCCATACTCACCGGAATTTTAAAAACCGATAGAAAGTAATTTGAGAGATTGGATAGAACCGCTGAAATTAGGGTAAGTCGACCCGCTGGTGATAGAAAAACCCCATTCCATGAAGAGATACGTCTGGTGATGTGCTCGATTAGAGTACTAAAAATATCTGTCTTTGAGTCAGTAAACTCTGCCGGAATCCCCAAGTATTTTCCAATGCCCTTATTCTGTCTAATCATGAAAATCTTCAAAAGCCGCTGTGCCTTTATCAACGTAGTATTTGGGCTGAAAAGAATTCCGGATTTATCTAAATTCAATTGCTGCTCGGAGGCCTCACAATAATCAAGGATGATCCTCATGAGATGTAGGGCAGAGTCACTCTTATCCTTAAAGAAGAAAACCGAATCATCCGCAAAAAATAGGTGAGTAATTGGTCGGGTCCCTCGAGCAAGCTGGACTCCATGGATTTTCTTTAGTTCGTGTGCATGGTCGATATTACTGGAAAGTACCTCCATACACAGTAGAAACAAATAAGATGACAGGGGGTCACCTTGCCTTAGCCTGCATCGAGGACGAAATTGAGGCATCGGGGTCCCATTTACAAGGATTTCGTAGCTCACAGAAGTGACACAGTTCATAATCAACGTCCTCAGATGCTGAGGGAACCCAACCTTATCCAAAACCGCCTCCAAAAAGTCCCATCTAATTCTATCATAAGCCTTACTCATGTCTGCTTTAAAAACACCTAGGCCCAGCCGCCCCCGTTTATGGCAAGATATTTTATGGATTGCCTCATGTGCCACTAGGATATTGTCACTAATACACCTCCCTGGTAGGAACGCATTCTGCGTTTCGTCGATCAGAGAACCCATAATTTTTGCCACCCGATTGGCAATACATTTGGACACAATTCTCATCATAACATTACAGAGGCTAATAGGCCGATAATCATAAACTCCTTCCGGACTCTCCTTTTTAGGAACAAGCGTAATAAAAGTTCGGTAGTTGTATGTTAGTTTTCATGAACATGCAGATGTCAATGTCTATAAGCCATCACTTTAGTTTAAATCATTCTCGCATGCTAAATTATAGTTCACTTAAAATGAATTAAAAATAGTTGATGGGATCTTCCTCTAAAACGGAAATTGAGATTAGTCTTTATAAGGGCAAACATCTATGAGTCCCTTCTTCGTCGGTAGGCCTAATATGACCCCTTCTACGTTGGGTAAGTAGTTGTGTTGACTTAGTTTACCTCAACATCATAGTCCGAAGAGTTTCTCGTGATTATGATGGACTAAAGATAGAATTTACAGAAATTTATCGACCAGGAATTCTAACGGTAGAATTAGCTAACAGGTTAGCTTATCAATTTACAGAGAATTGAGTCTTGGGGTCATTTATATAATTCTTGAGGAAGGTTAATTGTATAAATGTTTTTTTTGAGTCTTCGCGTTATGACATTAGTTCATTAAGACTTAAAATAAAAACGATGCATGCTTATTATTTTATTCTTCTTTCGCAGTGTAGAACACGCTTATTATCAATAATACTGTTACAACAAATGGCTGGAAATAACGCAATCCCAATGCCTAGTGCCACACTAGATCGTTCATCCTAGCTAAAAGTATTCATGGACCAAATGAATCAGTCCACGCGACTGAAGAATGATGGGTCCAACTTTGCGGACTGGGAGGCGGCACTACGGAATGCTGCCATTGGTGACGGTAAGCTCAGGTATTTAACTGAGCCAATACCGGTCAACCTAGGCCCAAATGCAGGAGCCAACGAGTCACTCGCTTATAGTGATTTCTTTATGGAAGCGGGTGCGATAAAGAACGTACTCATCTTTGCAATGGAAACCAATTTGCAGAGACGCTTCATTGCCCAAGGTGCAAACAAGATTTTCACCACGCTCACTAATGAGTTCTCAAAGGCACCGAGAATCATCACATATGAGCATACCTGTCGCTTCTTTGATGCGAAACCCGAAGGGCCAACGGTTAGCCCACACATTCTTCACATGATTGAGAATGTCGAGAAAATGGAGTCACTGAATTGTAGAATCAGTGAGAGCATTGTCATTGACCGAATGGTTCATTCTCTTCACGATGGTTTTGCCCTTTTCAGGGCGAACTACTACATGAATGACTTGAAAAAGAGTCCTCATGAGCTACACTCCCTTCTCGTACAGACCGAGAAGGATATGAAATTGAGTGGGAGCATGAAGCAGGATGTTCTCACGATTCACAACAAGAGTAAAGGTAAGGGCAAGGCTCATGGCGACCTAGCTGTAGGTAAGCCAAAGTTTAAGAAGCCAGGAAACGGTAAGAGTGCGCCTGGTGAGACTAGTGGCTCACAGGGCAAGACGAAGAGCAAGGGCGGTGACATAGAGTGCCACCATTGTCACAAGACTGGACATTGGAGGAGGAACTGTCCCGTCTACCGTGAGGACATCAAGGCAGGCCGCGTCGCTCCTGTTGGTATGTCATCTTATATTCATATGATTGAAATTAACCATGCAAGTTTCGGAACATGGGTACTAGATACTGGTTGTGGTTCTCATCTGTGTAATCATTTGCAGGGCCTAAAGAACATCATACCTGTCGAAAAAGGTGATGTGGACCTGCGAGTCGGGAATGGAGCACGAGTAGCTGCTGCCTCGAAGGGAACATATGTAATCCAACTCCCTAGTGGTTTTGAGTTATTATTAAATAACTGTTACTATGTACCCAGTTTATCTAAGAACATTATTTCTGTTTCCGTACTTGCTAAAGACGGTTTTACATTTTCAATAAAGGATAATAGTTGTATTTTCTCTTTTAATGAAATGATTTATGGCAAAGCAGTTTCCATGAATGGAATTTATATCTTAGATCAAACCATGGAAGTATTACACATGAATAATAAGAAATTAAAGGTTGGTGACAAAGATCAAACCTATCTATGGCATTGTCGAATGAGACACATAAATGAGAAACGCGTAAAGAAACTCGTCGATAATGGGACTATTCCCTCATTCGTATTTTCTGCATATGGCACGTGTGAATCATGTCTCATTGGCAAGATGACTCGAATTTCCTTCAAAGGTGTTGGAATGCGCGCTAGTGATCTATTAGGACTCATACATACAGACGTATGTGGACCTATGTCAATTACCGCTAGAGATGGCTATAGATATTTTATCACTTTCACGGACGATTTGAGTAGATACGGATATGTCTACTTAATGAAGCATAAAAGTGAGTCCTTTGAGAAATTCAAGGAATACCAGAATAGGGTACAGAACCAAGTGGGTAGAAAGATTAAAGCACTCCGTTCAGATCGGGGTGGCGAATATCTTTCAAATGAGTTTGATCAACACCGAAAGATCGTGGAATCGCTCTACGATTAACTCCACCTGGAACACCTCAATTAAATGGTGTGTCCGAACGGAGAAATCGAACCTTACTTGATATGGTTCGATCCATGATGAGTCACACAAAGAGTGCCTCGAATCATTATGGGGTTATGCTCTTTTGTCAGCCGCTCTTATACTTAACCGAAGTCCGTCTAAAGCTGTCGACAAGACTCCATATAAAATGTGGAAGGGAACGGTACCTAACTTGTCCTTCATTCAGGTTTGGGGCTGCGAGGCTTATGTCAAGTGGAGACACGAGGATAAGCTCGGCCCACGATCGGTCAAGACATACTTTATAGGTTATCCAAAAGGAACACTTGGTCATTACATCTATTTGCCTACCGAACATCGAGTTTTTGTTGCGGCTAGTGCGACGTTCTTAGAGAAAGAATTTCTCGAGAACAAATCGAGTAATAGAACCTTCGAGCTGTCGGAGATTCCGGAACCAACAACCGAGGAACAGATGGAGGAAGCTGTACCTCCAACTGATGATACGGTTAATATTCCTGAGAAACCTAGGAGGTCGGGTAGAGACTCTCATCCTCCGGACAGATACATTGGTATGGTCGAGGAGAATGATGTTTTACTTCTAGAAAGTAATGAACCCACAACCTATAAAGGTGCTATGGCCTGTTCCGACTCAAAGCTATGGCTCGAAGCCATGCAATCCGAGATGGACTCCATGTATGAGAATAACGTATGGGATCTAGTTGATTTACCTAATAAGGTAAAACCTCTACAGTGCAAATGGCTTTACAAAATAAAGCGTTCTGTAGACGCGCAACCAGATATCTATAAGGCACGACTTGTGGCAAAAGGTTTCACTCAAGTGCAAGGATTGCATTATGATGAGATTTTTGCACCTGTAGTCATGCTACGTTCCATTCGGATAATCTTAGCGATTGCCGCATTTCATGATTATGAGATTTGGCAAATGGATGTGAAAACCGCCTTCTTAAACGGTTATTTGGAGGAAGAGTTGTACATGGTGCAACCCGAAGGTTTCATAGATCCTAAACATCCTAAGAAAGTATGCAAGCTTAAGCGTTCCATTTATGGACTTAAGCAAGCTTCTCGGAGTTGGAATCATCGTTTCGACCAAGTGATAAAAGAGTATGGTTTCACTCGATCGGTCGAAGAACCATTCTTATATATCAAGTCGACTGGGAGCAAGATTGTATTTTTGATATTGTATGTCGATGACATACTCTTGATTGGGAATGACATTCCTCTCCTTTCTTCGGTTAAAGAATGGTTGAAGAACCATTTCCAGATGAAAGATCTGGGTGAGGCACAGCGTATTTTGGGAATCTGTATCTACCGAGATAGATCACGACGGACGTTATCACTTAGTCAGGAGTCTTATTTGGATAAGGTTCTTGAGAGGTTCAGCATGACCAACTCCAAGAAGGGGAACCTTCCTATGACGACTGGGATGCAGTTGAGCAAGTCTCAGTCACCCACGACGCCTGAAGGTATTGAGCGCATGAGTCGTGTTCCTTATGCTTCTGCAATAGGATCGATCATGTATGCCATGATATGCACACGTCCAGACGTGGCATATGCATTGAGTATGACGAGTCGGTACCAAAAGACTCCAGGTGAAACACACTGGATAGCAGTCAAAAATATCCTCAAGTACCTACGGAGGACTAAGGATTGGGTATTGACTTATGGAGGCGATACTAAGCTATGCGCAACCGGTTACGCAGATGTTAGCTTCCAAACGGATCGAGATGATTCAAAATCTCAGTCCGGGTTCGTCTTCACTCTTAATGGTGCTGCGGTCAGCTGGAAGAGTTCCAAACAGAGTGTTGTAGCAGATTCTACTACTGAATCCGAGTACTATGCCGCTTCGGAGGCAGCAAAGGAAGCGATATGGATGCGTCAATTCTTACAAGGGCTTTCGGTAGTTCCTAGTTTGAATGACCCGATCACCATCTATTGTGACAATAGAGGTGCCATCTTCTAGGCTAAGGAGCCAAAGTCTAGCAACAAATCTAGACATGTACTTCGGAAGGCTCACCTGATCCGTGATTACGTGGAGCAAGAAGAGATAGTGATTGACAAGATTGCGACGGATGATAACATCGCGGATCCTCTCACCAAACCGTTGAATTATGATAAGCATGTAGGGCATGTTAATTCCATGGGAATTAAACATGTTCCTAAGTTGTAGTACTTGATTATGAATTTGATACATTTCTTTTTCATATATTATTTACAACTTCATCGTATTATATATAATATTTTGTTTTTCATGTGGATTGTACTGACAACATTGAACGCCACAAAGTGAACTGAATTACATTATATTTGTTTAGGTCCGTAATCGCCAATGTGAGCTGATAACTCCGGCTATTATATTGTGCAGTCGATTGATGGTGGGTTCAACGAGCCATAAGTTAAACGGTTGACTAATCGATCACAGATACGAGATTATGACGATACCTCGTAGGACAATTTTTATTTGTGACAACGTAATGGAGTCCTAAATTTTTTATAACATTTGGTGCCAGGTCGTGGATAGGACATCCATTGTGTACCTAGAGTCGATTCTTTTGACTATCAACTGTCTCATGAGATTAAGGCAGTCTTTGGGTGACTTTGGTTTCTTTCTCACGGTCTCACCGTGAATCGGGGCTAAGTAGTTTTTTTCGGGTCATTTCATGTTTTGTGCTTACGTCTGCAGGATTCGAGTTGAGGAAAATATCCATCCCTTATCAGGTATAGTTATTTCTCAGGGCCACTCGAGGAGTTGTAACTGAAATGCATGGCCATGCTCGAATGTTGATTCGTTTATCAGTTAAGTTACTCTCTAGTCGGGAAAACCACTCTTGATACTGATCGCTTGTAAAATACGACCTTTGTGAATTCGGATTTGCAAATTGTTTTACATTGAGTGGGAGAAATTTTAAAGGATATGAGAATCGGTTATTGCACATACACTTGTGAGGACAAGTGGGAGTTTGTTGGAGCTTGTGTCCTCCACAAACTAGTGTGATAACATTTGTAAATCTCTTACAGGTTCACAAGGGTATATTTCGTATATTTAATCAGTTGATTAACGTTTACCTAATAACGGTTGGCTTGATAGAAAGTTTGACGTTATTATCATACAGATGGCGGTGATCAACTGGTCCCTAAAGGTCACACCTATAGGACGTATTTGAGAAATGTGGTTATAGAAATATAATTACATTGATGCCCAAAATGACTAAAAAGTTAGTCAATGTGTTGATGAGATAATTATTTAATGAAAATTAAATAATATTAAGTTGAGACGAATTAACTGTCAATTCGTAAATTAAATATAATAAGTTATATTTAATTAAATATATATAAGGTTAGTTTGGACGAATTAATCTGTTAATTCGTAGTTAAATATAATCAGTTGTATTTAATATCAACAAGTTGAATGTGTCATAGTGGTAATAGTGAGGGTACACATACCAAGAGGTCATGGGTTTGATCCTCACTAGATGACAATTCAACACATATTATATATTTTTGGAAAGACCAAAATAAGGAGAATTTTGCTCCATAATTCGGTCGATGGCCGAAAAATTAGGAAGTAATTTTCTTTCCTAATTGATTTCGGATTTCGGTCTATATAAAAAGAAAGGTAGAGAATTATTTCTAACCTAATACTTTTTCTGACCTTGCCTCCTCTTTCTCATCACAAAAACACAAAGACAATAAAATTTTATAGAAAATTTTAGATTGATTTCTAGCATAATCAAAGGGTATATCTCAGATTGTCTTGGGTGCAACTAATAGGCGAATATCAATTTTGATATTGTTCTTAGGCCAATTTTGCTAGGACCTAAGGTTAATTCTAAATCCTTTTACTTTTGTTTATGTATTTTATTTTATGACCTTAGATCATCTTTATTAAATCGTTATAATCCTTCATGTTAAAGGGAAGTATACAGATTATTTCCCACCCAAACAAGTACTTCATTGTTTTTACTCCATTCACAGGAGTAGACCACAACAAAAAAACTGTGAATTTCGGGGATGGCTTACTTGAATTTGAGTGTCAAGAATTCATTGAATGGATATTTGGAAAGTTCTTAGATGTAGTGGGTCAAAAACAACCTCAATGTATCATCACAGATCAATGCTCTGGGATTAAAAAAGCATGCCCAAAAATTTTCACAAATGCAATCCACAAGTAATGTATGTGGCATATCATGGAGAAAGTACCAGAAAAGTGATAAGTGCATAATTTACATTATTTTACCCCTTAGATTAGCTCCATTTTATATGTATTATGTACTACCTTTAGTGTTTATGAGCTAATATTTGCTTTCTAGTTCCATTTGTATGTTTTCTCATGTTTTGTAGAAAAATGAGCCCAATTCTACTCACGTACAAATACTAGAAGCATAAGCTAAGCTAAAGAAGAGATGATGAACCAACATGGAAGATGCGCATGGACTTGCATGGGTAATGGTACCATCGTCAAGTATCAAAAATAAAATACCTAGGTACTACTAACAGAAGTCAGCGGTAAGTAGGGTCGATCTCCACAGGGAGGCGGTCACTATCTACTTGTCTATTCGGTCTGTCTAAGGTCACAGTGGGGGTTTTGATTGTTTTAACTAAACTAACAAGATTAAGGCAAGAGAAATAGAGATAAGAGAAATTAAGTAGAGGGAAATTTAACTAGGATGTCGTTTCATCAATGAATGTCAATTAATTTCAGTTCAAGTCACAGATTAGTCGATGTGTCGGTCTAAGGGGCAATGAATATCTCCTTCCGGTCTCAATTCGCCCTAAAATACTATTAGCCTAGCTTCCGCCCTCACTAAAGCATCCTATTGTTCACTGCGGGTCTCACCCCTTCCAACCTTCCGGTCTAGGTCAATGCTTACCAAAATTAAAAAGGCTGATTGCATCGATTCAACTAGCAAGATACAATTAATGCAGCCATTAACAACATAGACATAACCACAATGACAGATCTGTAAACTAATTAACAATTAACATTCATTCATCGAATCCGCTAATCCTAGCAGAGAGAATTAGCTACAGTAGATTCGGGAAATAGAGAAGAACAGAGTGTTTACAGAGAAAAGAGTAAAGTAAAGTATGAGGTGATAGGGGAGGAGAGAGAAAGAGAAGAGAGAGCCTAAAGTGTTATGTCGTCTTCCTCTTTTTAGGAAAGGCGATTTTATTTGACCTAGAAACAAAATAAAGCTAAAAAGCCCGAGCCCAATAAGAAACCACTCGATCGAGCCCTTTAAAACTGCTCGATCGAGCAGATCCAAGCACGAACCACTCGATCGAGTGAAATAACCACTCGATCGAGTCAACCTCTAAAATGCATCATTCGATCGAGCATAAATTCCATTCGATCGAATTCTTATTCCATCCAAAAGCACTTGATCGACCAGAAAAGCGCTCGATCTAGTGTTATCTGACTTTAGCAGCCACTTGTTTCGTTGATTTCCGCCTTGACTTGGTTATTTAGCTTCCTAAATGGCTTCTCAAATCCCAAGACAGCTACATTTCCGCTCCAAAATCACTCTTCCTCTAAATGCATGCAAAACGGACGGTAAAAGGCTTGATTTCACTACTTTCTGGTCCATTCCTGCAAATAGAACAAAACAAACCAAAGTAGCATATTCGGGGCATTTTGTAGCATAAAACTACGAGAATAGCATAGAAATACGTGTATAAAAAGGCCTAAAAGGACTATATAAAATGCACGTATCAAATCTCCCCAAACCAAACCTTTACTCGTCCTCGAGTAAACTAAATTCAACTAATGGAACGGAAAAGATAACTCAGAGCTAGTTACAAATGCCCACTTAAACCAGTTTAATGCATGCGAACTAACACTTATAGCGAAACAGTCAAATGCAAACGAGTTATGAGATGTTTATAATAAAGCTGAACCGTCGACCTTGCAAGACCTTTAATGATGGACTCTCACGGGTCACTCTTCTCTCATGAAGCAAAGGGTAAGCAATTAAATGTAAGAGAGAAAGAAAAATAGTCGCTCACCTAAACTACGACCCACATAAACATGCATGCAACTAATATGATAGACAATTCTAACTACCGTACACACATTCCAACCAACAAGGTCCGTCACAGCCGAGGGCTTACAAAAATATGGTAAAGTGAGGCAATGGGTAAGAAAAGACAAAACATTTATGGGAATGTGGAGGTATAGGCGGCCAAGCTAGTACCTAAACAAAACCATATGACAACATGCATTTCCAACTCAATTATAGAATTAAGCACATGCGCCCTTCATTCGGCACAAAACTCACCAAACCGAACTGAAAATACCCCTCAATAAATGTAAATAAAGCATAGGAACGAAACCATCTCATCAAACAACATCTTTTTCTTTCTTTTTTTTTTCTCAGCTTTCTTTTCTTCACGTTTTTTTCTTCACGTTTTTTCTTCACGTTTTTTTTTTCATTTTTTTTTTCATCCTCCTTTTCTTCATAAATACCAACTCCAAATCAATGGATACAAACCAAACTTGGCGCAATGAAATATATACCACAAAAACATACACTAACTAGCTTGACAAGGCAGGCTAGATTTGGAAGTAATTATGGGTCAAAAGGCAAATTTTGTTAAATGTGGAGTTAAATGGGTAAAAATGAAAGAAAAAGGGGAATGTAAGCACCTCCCTGCATGTGACACCAACCACTAACCCGAATGTATGTAGGCAAAAAGCAATTATATTTCATATACGTGCAAATTAATGTTACATGCTATGCAAGGAGTAACTACTCACAATCCTACATGAAACCGGTCACAAATGACACTAGTTTATAAGGCTCTAAATCCTCAGAATTTATAAGTAGTTTGCCAAAATTTTCAGGACAAGTCTATTTGTTCAGCTAAATTTTAACATAAACTCGTAGAATATGCAATAAGAGTCAAAAAACTTTTGTGTACAAGTCTATTTGATCGACAATTTGTGTACAACTTTACGTCAGAAAACTTAAAACAATTTCGAAAATAAAATATTTCAAAACATTTCAAAAATACCTGGAGTGTTTAATGCACGACGACGGGGTCGCAATGACACTAACTAGAGTCAAAACCGACACCGGACCAAAAACCGACTCAAAAATTCAAATCCCGACTCCAACGACGAGTCAAACCGAGTCAACCACCAAAAACAAAACATTTCAAATCTTCTACCTTAAGTTTTCCCGGATTCATGTTGGTCAAGTACCAAACATGTGACTACAAAGCCTAGGATAGAACAAATCATGATTGCGTTTGTTGTGAAAGTGACAACACAACTCGAAGAACCGCGACGTGGCTCGCGCCTCTTTGAGCAGCCCAAGTGGCCACGTCGCTCAAAACTCACACAACCACTCATTCTCCTATAAATACCCCTCAAATGCCACCCATTTGAGACTTACGCGACTGTTCGCCCCCTCTTTTCTCCCTTAAAATTCTCGACTCGACTTCTTAAGTCACAACCCGACGCGTATTTACGACCTACCGATCGTAAATACAAGCCTTACACATTGTTTGGTACCGTCATCGTGCAATAAATCACTTGACCGACCATTTCGACCACTACACCATCACTAACATTAAAACACTCTTTTTACTTACCAAAACGGTTTTAAACCGAGTTTTTTCCGATCAAACGAGTTGTTACACTTACGTCGGTCACTCGCCATAACCAAACATGTAAGTATGAGGGTGTAAAAATCCTCTTTTATTATGTTTTCATTTGTTTCATGACTATAACATGCTAAAACGTGTATAACATGAACCAAAACATGGAATAAACGAGCCAAAACTGATTTTTGGTCTGAGGCAGAAGCCCCTTAGGTCGCCAGATTACCCGCACCTAAATGGGGTGTTCAGACCAGAGATCAACCGTGTTTGTTCTCGTCATTTCCCTTTAATCCACTTTCATATTTGTAATCGGTTTTTACCATTCCAAATATTTTCGAACCCTTTTTATTTCATTTGTTTTAACCATAAAACATTTTTCACCCTTGGTTCCTCATACCATGACGGTTAAATCCGTGTTTCGGTGATAATATTTTGTTAATGACATTTAAAGGGTATTTTAAAGCCTTTGATTTCATTTCTTTACATTTTTAAACAAACATATTAGTCACCAAAACAAAGTCATCCTTGGTTCTACATACCATGCCGGATTTTAACCCGGGTACGATGATGAGCATCGACTAATGACATTCAAATGAGCTTAAAACAATTAGTCCATAATTATTTTCAAAACTATTCATGTCAAGTTTTTCAAATCGAACCCGACACTGAATATTATCCAAATAATGATGATTATTCGAGTCTAGTTTTTCAAATCAACAAATGCGGTCTAAACGACCCCTTCAAATCAAACCGGGTTCAAATACCCATTTTCAACACGTTTTACAACGCTTTCTAAAAGGTCAGAACACGGCACATAAACCGTGGGCTAACCCGCGCCTAAACAGGCTTTCAATTTCTCATTTTCAAAACCAGAGGGAGGCCCCTTACACCGCCGGCTGGCTCGCACCTCATATAGTCGTCTGGTACAGGGCCTGTTCCTTTCCAGCATTATTCTAGGACGATCCCGACTCCGGTTAACCCGGATATAGGACGGATCAAATGACTATTTGATTATTCAAAACCATATTTGCAAAATGCCTTACTAAGACAAATGGATCACGTTATGCACCCTAAACCTAATACGGTAAATGGATGTTTAATTTCCGTCTTGCATGCAAATCAATCGTTAATCCAATTCGACATATTATACTTGATACTTAGATTAAATCAACCGACTTAGAAAGCTCTCACATGTTAGGTTTAAATTATTGGATGCGCATTCATGCATTTAAACCGTTTTATCAACTTTTGCATTCAACCAACCAAGATCGATCAGTAGAGGCCGCTAACGCGGGCGGGATTGGGTGTCTGATTAAAGGGCTTCCCAATACGTACCTTCACCTCTTCCACAGAAACTTTGGATAGTGGACGACCTTATCCAGGGCGTACAAGAGTCATTCTAGAGATAGGATGCTAAAGAGGGACGATTTCCCTATCTTTAGTACCTATGTCAAACGCTTCTTTGTGCTTCGATTTGACCGAGGTATAAAGTGGATTTCGAACGGGTTCCAGGCATCCCACAAATGTTTGGTGGCGACTCCGAACATCTCTAATCGTTTCGAGACCCTTAAAGAGACGAAACCGACCGATCTAAAATGATCCGGTCGAAAGCATCTTTTACGCCGCCGAGCGTGGCTTTCAAAAGACTGCTGTATGTCCACAGATCAGCTGGGCTTGCAGGTGGGCCATGTCCACAGATTGGCGACTCTGCTGGGGAGAACTAGGACACTTGCGTCTTTGTGATCCCTAGATGGTGAGACTCGAACGAGATCTTGGTTGGAATGCATTAATTGATATTACGGTCACGGTCGGGTTTCTTGTCCGGGCCCACAACCTAACCCTTTTCGACCAATTGGCTCGTCTCATCGGCGTGAGTTTTCTCATCCCCGCGTTTCGAATCCCGATTGAGTCAAGCATACCATTGACGTTACACATTTATGTTTCGTCAAAGAGCTTTCATCACCTTCGAGCACGAGGCTAGGGCACCCTCCTTACACATTTTATTTGGATTGGTATCCCTCTCGCAAATCGGGGTTTGATTGCTTGGTGTGTAACCCATCCTTTTAAGCCAAAACCCGTGTCAGCATAATGCATAATATAATGAACTGCGAGTGCTTATGTGCTACTTGATCACCTTTTTGCGCCGATATAATGGCCATTTCAAAACTCGGTCTTTCGCCGACCGTTGCATTTCAAATGACACGCCTTTCTATGCTATCATAACGACGATTTTCAAACCCGGTTTTGTATAACCATTTCAACACGCCTTTCTAGGCCATCGTAATGACGATTTTCAAACCCGGTTTTGTATAACCATTTCAACACGCCTTTCTAGGCCGTCGTAATGACGATTTTCAAACTCGGTTTTGTATAACCATTTCAACACGCCTTTCTAGGCCGTCGTAATGACGATTTTCAAACCCGTTTTTGTATAACCATTTTAACACGCCTTTCTAGGCCGTCATAATGACGATTTTCAAACCTGGTTTTGTACCACCATTTCAAATCACCTTTTTTCACGCCGTTATAATCGCCGCGTCTAGACACGGATTTTAACCCGTTTCGCGCCGATAATGGCTCTTCCAAAACCCGAGAAAAGCACACGCCCATTTCTCGAGACACTTTCGAGATCCCGAGGACCATACACCGTCCCCGAGACCTTTTCAAACATTTCAAACCCGATTTTCAAAATATACAATTTTGAATTTCAAAACCGTCTTCGGAAACAACACACTGTTTTCCGAGCCGTCTCAAACTAAAACCGTCTTTTTCAAATAAACTTAAGACGACCCCTTTTAACTGATCGACTTGCGGAGATTTCTATCTTATCCGTGCTTTCAAGGACTACATGGCTATTAAAGGGGTCAAACAAGAACTTTTTACCCGGATCTTCCCATCCTCTTTGGAACCGATCCCTCGCCAATGGTACTACTCCCTTGATTCGAAAAACCTTACTACTTGGGATGAGATCGCAGTTGAGTTTGCCAAACAGTATGCCGACAATGTCGAGATCCAGGCCAATACCCGTACTCTCGAGGTGCTAACCCAGAACGACAAGGATGGGTTCACTGAGTTCCTAACCCGTTGGAGGAGGGTGAGTACTCAGTCGGTTAGTAAGCCGAGTGAATCAACTTTGGTAGAAAATTTTGTCAACAATCTCCGCCCAGTTTATGCCAACCAACTGAGGTATCAGAATATCAAGACCTTCCAAGATCTGCAGATTCTTGGGACGCGCATTGAAGACGACCTCCGAAAGGGTGTCTTAGCCAAGACCACTGGCAGAGGTTACCAGGGATCCACCTCAACCGGATCTCGCCCTTACGGCCAGACGAACAAGATTGATGAGGTTAACCTCGTCAAACCATCTGCTAAGAGAACTGAGCACCCCCAAAGAGTGTTTACCAACATAGGGTCGACTTACGCAAGTGCCCTGAAAAAGGCTCATGGACCAGGGGAAGTTACAACCGATCGGGCCCACCCCGGATCCGACCGATGCCAAGAAGTCCCGGTTCTGGAACCCCAACGCCTACTGTCAGTATCATCGAGGGAAAGGGCATGATACCGAAACTTGATTCAAACTCAAGCACCTCATTCAAGACATGATTGAGAAAGGGGATTTGCCTATACCCCCACCAACTAAACCGAACAACAAAACGAATCCCCTAGGAATCCACACCATCTCTGACGATGAGCCGACCCTAGACTGCTCCCATCTCATCTTGCCAATTGACGCTGAGGTGAATGCTTTGGAAAAGGATCCTTCAGATGGAGTGTTCGTATTCAGTGCTGCCACTATGCTCACTATGTTTCAGCAAGTTGAGGAGACCATTGCCAGCCTCTCTGAGAGAATCACCCGACTCGACGACGCCTACCGTCGACTCATCTTCAATCCCCCGGCACCACGTTCGCGGGAGAATTCCCCAAGCATTCAAAACTACCTACCCCAGGATGGATTGCTCCCGCGACCATTTTGGCATAGACCCCATGAAAAACACCTTCAAAATAACCACCTTCACGAGAATTACCCTCAAAATAACTACCCCCAAAATAATTACCCCCACAAAAATCGCCCTCACAAAAATATCCCCACAAGAACTACCCACCGAGGAATACCCCTCTGAGGTATCCTCGAGACCCTGAAATTAACGGCATATGGCGGGACGATGTTGAGGATGTCTATGTTGTCCCAGGAAAGGAGAAGCGGACGAAGGAAATCGGACATCTCACCCGGTCCGGACGTCCTTATCAGAATCCGAGCAACCCAGCGGTCGTTCCAACAACGAATGACCAAATCGTCCCAGAGGTGGACACTCAACCAAAGGCTCCCGAGAACTCAATCCTCGAAAGACTCCGAAAGCAAAGGCCGAGATCTCAATTTGGCAACTGATCGCAACGTCTTTTGAGCATCGACAGGCCTTGCTGCAGGCCTTGGGAAAATTAACCGTGCCCTCCACCTGTTCCCCAGAAGAAATAGTGGCGTACATGACGAGGGACGCCCCTGATCTGAACAACCCAGTCGTCTTCTCCGACGAGGATATCCCTTCGTTCGGAGCCAATCATAACCTAGACCTGTATATCACCGTACAATGCCTTCAGAAAAACATACCCATGGTCCTCGTGGATGACGGTTCCGCGGTAAATGTCATTCCTCTTAACACTGCCCACAAGCTGGGTATCAAGAAAGCTGATTTGGTCCCAACGAATAAAGGAGGACGCACCTACGACGGCACTCGTCGCAAGGTCGCTGAGCTTATCACTTTGGCTGTCGCGACCGGGCCACGGGAAAGACAAACCAGTTTTCAAGTGGTCGACATCGACGCTTCTTTCAACATGCTCCAGGGACGTCCCTGAATTCACGCCGTCAAGGCGGTCACCTCAACTCTCCACCAGAAGATCAGGGTCCCCTTCAACGGGAAAACGATCACAATTCCCGCTTCCCCGATCAAAGCTGTCATGAGAAGGGGAGTAGCCTCCTAAGCCATTGAGGAGGATGACAATGAAATGTGGGGTTTCCAAGCCGTGAACGCCATAACTGATGAATAGATGCCCTCTGATTGTGGCCCGTTCACCAACCTCACGGTCAACCGTATTATGATGCGTTAGGGTTATTTCCCGGGTTTGCCGCTCAATCCACTAAAGGACCCATTGCCTCCCTTGAAACAGGTTAAGGTCCCCAACTTTCCCTTTGGTCTGGGGTACGAACCTACCAACGAAGATATCTAGGAGATGAACTTCCTAGTCTGAAAACGCAAGAAGCACGGGGTTATCCTCCGTCCCTACCATCTGACTCTCAACGGATACTTTGTCCCCGAAGGAGAGTCCGAGCTCTACCATGGCTTTCCGGAGCCAATCTATGACTCGGTGGCCAGGGCTAGGTACCCGGGAGTGCAAGTCTTCCAGGACTGCTACTTTATCCCCGACAACATCAAAGCTGCATCAACTGAGTCCAAGCCATCACCATGCCTTGACGGGCAAGTTTTCACACTCCTCTTTGGGGAAGATAAACGCCTCGACTATGAGGACATCATCAACATCGCCCTGAAGGACAATCAATTTGATCCAACCGCCTTGATCTCCGATACTGACCCGGAGAAAGCAACCCAAGGCTGGAGGAAGTCCGTCAAGTGGACCGATCACCAAGGCCGCATTCCCAAGAGAACAACTGGAGAAGGCCCTATGTTCAAGGAGGGAAGTGAAGAAGGATCTGAGTCTGAGTTTGAGTCGGAGTCATAGTATGTCGTACCTCCTAACGCTCCTGATGTCCCAGTCAAGGTCCCCTTCCCACTGTTTTATCACAAAGTTGTGGCTGATTCAGAGGCTGAGTCTACTAGGGTCACCCCCACTCCCATGAAAGGTGACAACCTAGAGCCTGTTGCAGGGGCCACTTCCTCTGTTGTGTCACCGCTGACTGACCGCGAGATGTCTGTCGTCTCCGAGCTTTTCGCTCGTGTCAACTTAATTAACGCTAAGTTTGCTTATGACTCGTCTCAATTTAACTGAAATGCAATTCTGAATGACTACGAGGAATTTGACTTGAGTGACTACCCACCTCACCTAGCCAAAGAACTTGACAAAAAAGAAACCAGAACCCCCCATCATTGAGGAGACCGAACCTATTAACGTAGGAACCGACAATACACCTCAAGAACTTAGGATAGGGACAACCCTGGACCCCTCGGAAAGACAACAGTTCATTGACCTCCTCCACGAATACAAGGATGTGTTTGCCTGGTCTTACAGAGACATGCCTGGGATTGACAGAGAAATTACAGAGCACCGGATACCCATTAAACCCGGGGCTAAACCTGTGAAATAGAAGCTACGCCGGATACGTCCTGAATGGGCCCTAAAAATCAAGGAAGAAGTGGATAAACAGTTCAAGGCTGGTTTCATCAAATGTCTGAATACTCGGATTGGGTGGCCAACATTGTGCCGGTACCAAAGAAAGACGGAAGAACTCGGGTTTGCGTCGACTTCAGGGATCTGAACAAGGCGAGCCCAAAAGACGACTTCCCTTTACCACATGTTGACATTCTGGTGGACAAGACTGCCGAACATGCTCTCCTATCATTAATGGACGGGTATGCTGGGTACAACCAGATTAAAATGGCTGAGGAAGACATGCACAAGACAGCATTCACTACACAGTGGGGTACATATTGCTACACGGTCATGCCTTTCGGCCTCATCAACGCCGGAGCAACCTATCAAAGAACCGCTACCACTCTCCTACATGATATGATGCACAAGGAGGTAGAGGTCTATGTCGATGACATGATTGTCAAATCGAAAGAAAGGGACGGCCACATCAGTGCCCTTCGGAAATTCTTCGCTCGTCTGCGAAAATATAACATGAGACTAAATCCTCAAAAGTGTGCATTCGGGGTCACCTCCGGAAAACTCTTGGGACATGTCGTTAGCAAAAGAGGCATTGAGATTGATCTATCCAAAATCAAAGCCCTTCAACAAATGCCTCGGCCTAGGAACTAGAAGGAGATTGTGGGATTTCTCGGCCAGGTCCAATACATCAGCCGGTTCATCGCCAAGCTCACTATGATTTGTGAACCAATATTCAAAAAGCTTCGCGCCTCCGATCACACCGATTGGAACGACGACTGTCAGAAGGCCTATCCAACCTCCTGTCCTCATGCCACCTCAGCCGGGGATTCCTTTATCCCTATACCTGACTGTTACCAACACAGCCATGGGAGCAATGTTAGCACAAATAGTTGGCAACGAAGAACGACCCATCTATTACATAAGCAAAAAGTTCATTGAGTACGAGACGAGGTATACCCAACTGGAAAAGACATGCCTTGCCCTAGTATGTTCAACAAAGAAGCTGCGACATTACATGCTCAGCTACACGGTCCACATCTACTCCAAGATGGACCCAGTTAAATACATCTTCGAAAAACCCGTGCTAAAGAGAAGGCTGTCTAGATGGACACTCATGCTGTCCGAATTTGACCTCAAGTTTGTACCCCTCAAGGTTATCAAGGGAAGAGCAGTTTCCGATTTCCTAGCAGAAAATCCCGTCAACGAGGATCCTACGACCGACACATGGTCACTTCCTGACGAAGACATCCTTTGTGCCGACTCCGACGCATGGGACCTATACTTCGATGGTGCATCTAATCTGAGAGGCTTCGGGGTAGGAATCCTTCTAATATCACCAGAGGGAGAAAATGTTCCGATCTCGGTCAAGCTAGACTTCGCCGTCACCAACAATGCCGCTGAATATGAAGCATGTCTCATCGGCCTACAAGCAGCCATCACACTTGGTATCAAGAGACTGAGGGTCCACGGCGATTCCTCACTCATCATCAATCAGGTGTCCGGATCATGGAAAATCTGATCTGACAGCTTAGCTCCCTACCAAGCGAAGATCAGTCAAGAGGCCGAATTCTTCGATCAAATCGACTACTTTCATCTGCCACGAGAGGAAAATCAATTTTTTGATGCCCTGGCAAAACTTGCCGCGCTCGTCAACATACCTGACAATGTGACATCAATGCCCCTATGTGTCGAGAGAAGGAGCGAGCCAGCTCACATTTGTGCCATTATCAACGACGAGGAAAGCCATGATGAACCTTGGTACCAAGCCATCCTCAATTTCAAAACCAAAAACGAATTCCCTCCCAACTCTGATCAAAGAGGACAAAGAGCCATCCGTTTACTTGCATCACAATTCGTGATAAACCAAAATCAACCCTACAAAAGAACACCCCAAGGAATTCTCCTCCTTTGCATTGACCATCACAAAGCCAAAAAAAGTTATGGGAGAGGTTCACGACGGAGAATGTGGCCCTCACATGAGTGCAATGATGCTTACACGGAAAATCATGCGGCTAGGTTACTACTGGACCACCATGGAAGCCGATTGCCGTAACTACGTCAAACATTGCCACAATTGCCAAATCTTCGCCAACATACAACACATACCACCATCCCTTTTATACACCATGACATCACCCTGGCCTTTCTTAACCTGGGCCATCGACATCATCGGGAAAGTCAACCCGATAGGCACCAAGGGGCATTGCTTCGTCCTCGTCGCCATCGACTACTTCACCAAATGGGTAGAAGCACAGTCATATGCAGTCTTGACCGCCAAACAAGTGGGCAAGTTCATTCAAAACAACATCATCTGCCGATATGGGGCGCCCCTTGAAATCATCAGCGATCAAGGCTTTCATTTCCGGGCGGAAACTCAAGCTTTGTTGGACAAGTACAAAATCAAGCGACATCGATCATCCCCCTACCGTCCCCAAACCAACGGAGCGGTGGAGGCAGCTAACAAAACCCTTGTCACCATTATCAAGAAAATGCAAGACAACTACCGCGATTAGCCGAGCAAACTCCCATTCGCACTCTGGGATACCGAACCTCCATTCGAACACCGACAAGCGCCACACCCTTCTACCTGGCATACGGTATAGAGGCAGTTAAACCGGTAGAGTTAGAGGTCCCATCTCTACGCATCCTACTGGAGAGTCAAGTCCATGAAGCGGAATGGACCCGTCGAAGGTACGAACAACTCACTCTTCTAGACGAACGGCGACTCAACGCCTTGCACAACGTCCAGCTATACCAACGACGTATACAACGGACATTCAATAACAAGGTCAAACCCAGAAACAGCCAGGAGGGCGACTTGGTTGTCAAGTCAGTTAGGGCACCATTACCCGTCGATCCGAGGGGAAAATTCAAACCTAACTGGGCCGGGCCATACTTGGTCAATAAAATAAGTTCGGGGGGCGCAGTGAGACTGAGTGACCTAGATGGGGAGGACTTTACAAACCCGACCAACCTAGACCAACTCAATAAATACTACCCTTGAACCATAGCAACCAACGACCTAACCCTAGTTCTACAACTAGCAACGACCTCAACCCTTTTTAAGTCAAGTTCCTCAACGTGTTCTGATTTGAAATTTCATGTTTTATCGAGTCTAAGCTGCGGCACCTTGCCTGTTTTGAATGTCCTTTGATCTCTCAAAGGCAACGTCCATTTGCACTAAAACAAAACAACCCCCTTAACTACGAGCATGGTTTGATTTCACCTCTTCAGGTGAATACGTAGGCAGTCCCTCTTATGCCTGAGGGATACAACCACAAAACCCAATTCAAATTCACATAACATTTCGTACTACGATCATGGTTTGATTTCACCTCTTCGGGTGAATACGTAGGCAGTCCTTTCTTACACAAGACGGATACAACCATTCCCACAATCAAAAACAACCATCCCCATACAAAAATCCCACGTACAAAAACATCCCAAAAAAAAAAGAAAAGTAAAACCATTCCCTTTTTCCCACAAAAATACAAAATAAGCCTTTCTCCCTTTCCAAAAAATACCACTTTTCCAAGTGCAAATGTTTAGGATGATTCAAATCGAATTGCCTTTACGAAATGGATGGAAGAAACAAGTGTTCACAATTTTCGACACGAGCAATCCTCTTATTTAATTAATAATGGGAGGGATTACAATTTCAACAATAAATAAAGCTCGACGATTCTACAACTTGTCAAAGCTAAGGTGTCAACTAAAACACCTCACATAATAAAACTAGCACAAAACACACAATAACTAGCTAGTACAACATAATAAAAACCTACAACAATAATACAACATAATAATAAAACGGGTAATGGAGGTCTTCACTCTTCCATTCTACCCTTGCCTTTTCCCTCGGGGTACAGCTTCCCCTTGTTCTTCTTGTTGGCCCGCCTAGCATGGACTTCCTCCTCGGAACGGATCCTTAACGGATCTAAGACGTCAACGGCCTCCGGTCTAGAACAATACCCCATATTCGACCCAAGACGAGCCAATGCACGACCCACCATATTCTTGGGGCCGGAACTCCTCCTCTTCGGTGGTCTCATCACATCAGGAGTAGCTCCATCAACATACTCCTCAAAGAAGGCACGGTTGGCCTTGCCAACCTCTCGATACTTCAAGTCGACAACCTCGTGCTTACGAAATTTGGATCTCTCTTCCAAGGACGGAGCACGTGACCACTTGACATAAGCGGGAGTCATCCATGTTGATACGTGCCTAATGTATAGTCTTTTTGGCCTATTTCAGCACGTATTTTTATGCATTTATATACTGTTTTTATAGTATTTTGCCCCGAATTGGCTACTTTGTTGTATTTTGTCCTTTTTGTAGGAATAATCGCGGAAGTAGCGAAACCATGCTCTATTTCGTCCTTTTTGCATGCATTTAGAGGAGGCGGGATTATCCCAGAGTGAGATGCTGTACTTGAAGAGTCGTTGCACGCATTACGAAGCATTTGGGTGAAGACGTGAGCTGAATTGAGGACCCAAGTGGTCTATCGAGTTGACAGGTGGTCTATCGAGCTATTTGGAGGACGATCGAATGGTCCCTGAAGCTCCCTGAGCTCGATCGAGAGGTTCCTTCCTCGATCGAGTAACCAGCCTTTGATCAAGTCCTCGATCGAGAACCCTGCTGTTCGATCGAGGAGTTCCTGCTGAGACGTTGGTCGATCGAGTGGTGTTCCCTACTCGATCGAGAAGCCTTCGATGCTGTGGGCTTTAATTAGCCGTGTTTGGTTTATTCTGCAATAACACTTAGACTTTTCCTATTTAACCAAGGATTACTAGGTTAATTAGGCATCACTTTTTACTCGGAGACTATCTCTTTTACTATCATTTTTCATATTAGAAAAACCTACTGTTACTTTTACGTTGCCTTCACTTTGGGGATTATTGCACTCGGATTTCGTCGTTCTTTACGCCGGATTGCTTAGATTGTAATCTCCTCCTTCTCTTAATAATAATTAACCCTTTGTTGCCCTTAATTCTTGTTTTATGTTATCATTATTTCTCGCCCTAATTTCTGTTATTGCGCTTTATAATTATTATTTCGTTATGTCTTCTATTTGGAATATTATGTCTTTGTTAGATCAGTTATGAATATGAGTAGCTAATTCCCCTTCATGTTGGGATTAGGGGATCTGCGGTAGAATAATGACGACGTAGTAAATGAATTAGACGAATTGGTTAAAGAGACTCTGTCACTATAGCAATATAACTGTAATTATCGACCTAGTTGAGTGCACGCTTCTATGTCACCCATTAAACTGGCTACAATTAGTCCTGGATCGAAAGATTGGATTAAATAGGCCTGCTATAAAATGAGACTGCCCTAATGAGGACGAAAGTTAAGTTAGTGGTATTTTAGGGTGGGAAGTGGACCGAAGGGACCTTCTAATATCCGTCTCGCGTTAGTTCGTCTGAGTCATTTACTGCTGAGTTGTTAAACTACCGTAGTGAACCGAGTTCCCGACATGTCCCCCTCTTATTGATAGTTAATTCGTATTTCTTGCTTTACTGCTCTTACCTTATTTCTCTTCTTTTAACTCCGTAGTTTAGAACCAAAAATTCAATCAACCCCATTGTTACCATAGGATTAGAGATAGACAGCTGTAGTTGCATTACCTCCCTGAGGATTCGATACTCGACTGCCTCTACTACATATTTAGTTGAGACCGTTAGGTTTTATTTTTGACAGGTCAACGACAGGCGTGTCAAATTTTGGCGCCGTTGCCGGGGAGGCAATTGTTCCAATTACTAGCTGTTTTTATTTTTAATTCTCCTTTTTAGTTTAAGGAACATCGTTCCTTAGACTATTCTCATATCTTGTTTGTAGTTTCGTCTTATGCGCAGGTCGCAAGGTGGTCCACTACTACCTTTTGATCCCGAGATTGAGAGGTCTCTTCGCGTAAAAAGGAGACTATTTCAAGAGCAACAGGCAGAGGGAGAGCCCAGTTCTCGCGGAAATTTTTACGAGAACGAGCTTTTCGAAGACAACCCGCCGTCTTCTCCAGTTTCCGACTATTCACTTGAGTCTATCACTTTCCCAGAATTTCCAGAAATGGCCGAGGAAGCAACCATTGCTAGTCACTCCGAGCCCACAGCTGACAATCTGTATAAAGGGTTCGAACTGCCGGGAGATGCCAGAAAGTTCGAACCGAAGCCGTCTTATATCAGCATGGTAGAGAAAAACCAGTTCGGGGGAGCTGCGAAAGAAGATGCGGCAAAGATATGGAGACTTTCATTGATTATCTTTGCTCCATACCTCCTCCCACCGGTGTGTGTGGTGATCAAATCAAAGAAACTATGTTCATTTTCTCACTCGCGATTTGCAAGGGAGTGGTACAGGGATTTGGACCGAGCTGCTCACGGCATAACGGATTGGAATTCGCTAGCATTGGCATTCTACAAAAAGTATTTCTCTGCTTCGAGAACCATAGCCATCAGAGCCCAGATAACTAGCTTCAAACAAGGGCCCGACGAGAATTTCCATGAGGCATGGCTTCGTTTTAAGAAATTGGTGCGGACCATACCGCATCACGGTTTCGAGAAATGGAGTCTATGTAACCATTTTTACAATGGTTTATATGATGACCAGAGAGCTATACTAGATGCGGCAGCCAACGGTCGATTTTCTGACAACTTGGGGCCGACGAAAGGATGGAAAATCATTGACGATTTGGCCACTCACAGGGCCGAATACGGGAATTCGAGGGGAAACCAAAGGAGAGCTGCTGAGTCATCTTCAGTAGCTGCATTAGAAGCCCTTACTGCTAGGTTCGACAAGTATGAACTAGGGGGAGCTTTCAAGCCAGGGATGTACCAGGTTAATGCTATGATAGACGGTCCTTTCGTCTGTACGAGATGCGGGGTAGAAGGACATGTCTCTGAATACTGTCCTACTCCTTATGAGCAATGTGCTGCCTTCCAACATTATAGGCAAAACAACAACCAGTACGAGCCGAACATCCACCCCAATTTGAGGTGGAGTAACCAGAGCAACGTACTCAATCCCACCGCTCCTCCGAATCAGCAGCAGCAGCCCTATATTCCTCCACATCAGAAACAACAAGGCTATCAGAAGCCTCCGTCCTTTAACCCACCTAGCCACGGTTCATCTTCAAGTGGAGTGAGTGAAATGGGCGAGTTGAAGTCTATGATACAAGCCTTTACAAAGCAGCTTCATGCGAGTGATCAACAAAGAAGCACAAGTGATCAACAGAGAGACGCGACCATAAAGGCACTTGAGACACAAGTTGCCCAACTCGCCGCGAATCAATCCTCGAGAAAGCAGGGTCATTTACCGACTCAAAATGAGAAGAACCCAAATGAGACGGTACATTTGATAGAGTTGAGAAGCGGTCTCTCTTATGAGGGACCAGAAATGAAGAAATCAGACCTGGGAATAGCTGAAACTGTCGATGAACAGTGTTCTGGAAAGAAGAAAGGACTCACGACACAAGAGTTACTCGATCGACTGAAGTCTGGTGCTGAAACAGTTCGATCGAGTGAAATTGGTAAGGAACGCCCTCGATCGAGTAGTCACTCTACTCGATCGAGTGACCTGGAAGCTGAAGAAGGTCGATCGAGGGGGGCTGTTGCTCGATCGACTGAGGTTGCTGAAGAAACAGCTCGATCGAGTGGACACATTGCTCGATCGAGTGATATTACTGACGGGAAGCTTATTCGAGAGCCTGCTAGTGCTCGTTTAAGCGATGAACTACCAGAAAGGCCTCGTTCGAGAGGTAAGAAGCGCCCAAAGGACACCGAACTTGCGCCGGAAGACACTTTGGAGGCGAGAAACAAGGGACTTGAAATTCCACCATCTTGTTCCCTTCCCGAGGCGGCTGAGAATACAGGATTAATCAACAATTTAGCAAATTTGTTGAACTGTTGAAGAGTTTGGAAGTTTCGTACCGTTCTTGAATTGCTTATGAAGGTACCCTCTTATTTACGATTTATGAAAGATATTTTAGCACGTAAGAGGACCGTTAATGATAATGAGACTGTAGCTTTGACCGAGATGGGGTCCACCCTGTCTCAAAATAAGCTACCTCTCAAGCAATCAGACCCGGGTAGTTTTTCGATCCCTTGTCATATAGGTATGCAGTTGATTGACAATGCGCTATGCGACTTAGGCGCTAGCGTAAGTGTTTTACCTTTGTCTCTAGCTAAGAGACTTGGTGTGACCAAGATGAGTTGCACCAACATGACTGTCCAGATGGCCGACCGTAGTCTATCACGGCCACTAGGTGTAGCGGAAGACGTACCTGTTAGGATCGGGAAGTTCTTTATTCCCGTTGACTTTGTCGTCCTAGATATCCCCGAAGATGTGCATACCCCTATCATTTTAGGGAGACCATTTTTGTCCACTTTGCCCGTGCAAAGTGATAGACGTCGGGGAAGACTTTGACCTTCGGGTAGGGGATGAGGAGTTGACTTTTCGTCAGTCCCAATTCCGGAGGGCTCCCATGCAAGCTCAGCCTTGCAATGCCCTCTCTTCTGTTGACCCTATTATTGACACTCCAGATGAAAGTTTGGAGAATATTGCTATTATTGCTAACCCTCCGCCTCAGATTGAGAGCGACAAGGAGGAAAATTCGTCTGTTGTCCTTACTACAGGTGCAGATGAAGGCAAGAAAGGAGCAATTAAAGGACAGGGTGGAACCATTGTCAATCAAACTGGAGCCAAGAAGGCCAAGGAAGCTGACAGAGCGACGAGAACAAAGACAGTTCGAACCTACATAGATTCGAACTATGTTCCTCCTCCTCTTAGAAATTCAAGTTCATGGAAGTCAAAAAGGACAGTTAGTATCGCTGAAGTGACGTCCTCCAGTCAGAGGCCCACGAAGGGGCTACTGAAAACTAATGGGAATTAAACGGGGAAATGCCCCGTGTAACAAAGTGTAATAGACAAGTTTTGAATTTACTTTTGAATTCTTTTTATTACGTTTTAATTAGGACAATTAGATTAGACAATTTTTAGCGTAGACTGAGACTATAGACTGTTTTGCTGCGTATTTGGTATTTGGGATATGTTTGGAATTGTTTTACGCAGGTTTGGGGAAATGCACGCATTTCGAGGAAGAAACGGTAGAAATTCAAGGAAATATACACGAGGAAGTCCTCGATCGAGTACTTATGTACTCGATCGAGTGAAAGATGGTTCGATCGAGTCTGCTGGTTACTCGATCGAGGAAGGCCACAACAGAACAGCTCGATCGAGAGGTTGGTTACTCGATCGAGTAAGGGGACATCAACAAGTCCTCGATCGAGTGACTTAAAATCACTCGATCGAGTGGATTGAACAGGGACCGAGGGAGTTTTCTATCTTAAACTCTTTAATTCCCTAATCTTATTTCATTTCATTTATAATTTCCCTCTAACTTCCCCCCCTAATTGCGATTGATTTCCCCCAAATCCCCATCTCTTGCCCAAAAATCACCTAATCAAACACCTACATTCTCTTGCTAGTTAATTAATCTTCCATAACCCCTTAATTTCCCCCTCTTTTGTGCTCGTTTTTACGGTTTTCAAAGGGGATTAGGGTTTGCGGTTTTGTCGATCAATTTTCCGCCATTGTTGTCTGTTTTTGGAGTTTAATTACTTTTTGTAGGTCAATCATCATCAAGTAAGTATTTATATCACACTCCTTGCTATTTCTCTTGATTTAATTAGAATTGCTTTGAGGTGATTGATTTAGGGCTCGAAAATTCCATGCCTAGTCGACTTGTTTCGATTTTATTGTGTTTATTTGCCCTTGATTAGCTTGATGATGACCTATTAGCAACCCCTCGCTGTTTTTGCATGATCAATTCGAATTTTGCGCGATTTCCGCGACTAGGGTTCCTGTGAGTCGAAATTTCGACTGTCAGACGGTTGTTTTGCTTTGTAATTGCGGTTTTTGCCTACTTGTTACTGTTGTTAACCATTGTTAACTGCTTTCCCGTCCCCTATCGCCATTACATGCTTTGAATCATTAGGAATCTCGCGCTGTAAATGGTTACTCTTGACTGCCGGAGTGCTACATGCCCCATTTTAGGTTTTTCATGATGTATTAGCCCCTTTGCAGTCAATGTTTTATCATATCATCACCATTTACATGCTGTTTTTCGAATTTTTTGAGGAATTGTTGGGTTTTGTATTCTGGAAGTCGAATTTTCGACTATTAGGGCTGCTCTGTTGCTGTCACATGTTGGTTAGCGATCGTTTTAATCACGGTTAGCAGCATATTTCTTATTCATGCCCTTTGATAATTTGCAGGATGGACGCGAGTTCCTTGTCTTCTACAAGCACGTCCTCCAGCTCTTCCAGCTCGTCCGGGAAGGAGTTAGTGGTCCCTGCTGTCACCACTTCTGCCTTGGTAACCACTTTAGCTTCCGCCGTTACCAAAGACTCCTAAGCCCTTCTCTTCTTTGGATGTGGACGCACTCCTCGCTTCCAAAGAACCTGGTATGCTACCACCGAGGCTACACCCGCAGCTAGCCGACCACAAAGCTAGCCGATTAGCGTTACTTCCAGCCCTTCCGAGGTTGTTTCTACGAGGAGGGCGCACTCGAACCTCTACCGAAGATGCCTTGAGACGTTTCACTTCGAGGCTCACGGAACCGGTTAGTCGCTTTACTTCGTTGCCCCCTCTCCTCCACCCGTTTCCTTGCACGAGCCGACCTAGAGACCTTAGGCATCTATGAGGAGGTCGTAGTTTATTGAACGGGACGGGTATGTCGGGTCCGATTACCATGCAGGAGGCTACTATTCGTACCCTTACTTACGAGTTTTTTAGCTCCTACTCTTTTGACACCGACTCCTACCAGGCTGACAACTCCAGTGCCTGCATTCACTTCAGACTCCGCAATGAGTCACATCACTGGACCTTGGCCGAGTTTGGGCAGGTTTTGGGACTAGTTAGTGATGGTCCCACTGCCCCACCTAGAGAGCCCCTTGCCTACTCGGGGCTGCTCTCTCTCACACTCCCTTCCAGACACGGAAGGGAGCTCATGTGCATCTACCTGCGCCCCGTTACTACTTGCGTCTGCTAGCAGAGACCATCTTTGGGCGCCCTGAGCCCAATAACGTTACCAACACTGAGCTAGCCATTCTCGCGGGGTACCTCAACATCGACTACGGTACCCCGTTTGTTCTGAACATTGCCTTTCGGTAGCTCAAGATTGGAACAGTATTGGGACTCGGGTTAAGACCGCATGATTGTCTGCGGCGGGCGGGTGACTAGGATTGCCCGCCACCTTTACCCCACCGAGCCAGGACTCGGTGTACCCGACGAGGTGGCTTACCTTGACCTGGATGCCATGGCTACCTTGACTGGTTTCCCGGGCGAAGGGGAGCGCGAGGACGTGGAAGATCCGTAGTTCCACGTCCTGTTACCTCTTGCCGTGCTCCACCCTTCCGCCACTTTCACCACTCCCTACTGCTGATGAGGGAGCGAGGCCACCTCCACCTACCTACCACCTTACCTTCACCCCTCCCTCTTCTTCTACGAAGAAGAGGAAGCGCGAGGCCGGAGCATCTTCTAGCTCCCAGGCTCAGACTCAGGCCCAGGCTGGACCGACACCCATGCCTCAGCCTACACCCACTCATACTCCACCTCCACTTGACCCTCCTTCTGGTCCGGTTTTCCCGGCCAATTTTGTTTGCCCTCCTGCTTTAGAGGCGCCCGCGGTCACAGACCAAGGGCGTCGTGATGCCTTGCCTCCAGAGTTGTGCAGGTACCTTACTGAGATGAGACGGGATATGGCTTTAGCCGTATTCCCTCTCTACGAGTTCTACATCCGGGCCCGGCGACCGATTCCAGAGGGGTGGCCGCATCCTTCCTTCTACCGATACCCAGCGGACGGGTACCCTCCACTATCCTCTGACTCAGATGAGGAGAAGGAAGAGACAGCGGTAGAACGAGAGGTGCGGTTACGGGCAGAGCAGGCGGCCGCGAGAGCTGCCAGAGAGGATGCGAGTGACCCTCCGTTCGTACCCGGTCCGGGGGATCAGGATGGAGATGACTGAGTCTCCCCCTTGTTTGTTGCTGGTTTGGGGAGACGGGTTTGTTGAGTCGGAGTATCTGAGAGATAGCGGTGCCGTCGACGAGTAGCTACTGGTCTACTCACTTCCCCAGTTTTCTGGCTGGTTTGGGGAAGTTCGTGTTTTGTATGTTCTCTCACTCCTTTTATTTTTCGTCTCCTTTATTTTTCTTTTTATTGGTTGTATACTCCCATCCCCCATATTACTGCTGGTGTATGTTGGAGGACAACGAGGGCGTTGTCCGTTTTGGTTTGGGGAGGGTATTGCATCCTTTTGAGTCTGCATCTGCATTTGTTTTGCATTCACGTTTAATTTTTCAGTTTGCATTTGTTGTTTATTTTCTTTAAAAATCAAAAAAATCCAAAAAATTAGAAAAATGTTAAAAATTCAAAAAATTTTCACGTTTGTTTTTGCATTTAGGTCGAGTCGGAACGGTAGATTCCCGTGATGAAACTGCACTTAACTTGTCAATTCACTTGAGCCTTGCACATTATTGATGGATTTTAGCTTTGTCAATTCGCATAGTTTACGAATTTCTGTTCAAATAATAGCTGACTGTTTAGACTTGACCTGATAAACTGGCAAACTACTTAAAAATTCTGAGTTTTTAGAGCCCATAACTGGTGACATTCATGACCATTCAAAGAGGAATTTTGAGTAGTACTCCTTGCATAGCATGTTCGTCTCATTTGCACATTTATGACATTCAATTTCTTGTCAAATGCACATATTCGGGTCTGCGGTTGGTGTCACATGCAGGGAGGGTCTTGCAATTTCCCTTTCTTTATATCTTTCACCCATTTAGCTCCACATTGACCAAAACTTGCCTTTTTGACCCATTAGCCACATTCCAAACTAAGCTCGCTTGATCAAGCTAGTTAGTCTGTCCTTTTGTGGTATGTTTTCAGTTGCAGTTTGGTCCGTAATTCTCATTTGGAGTTGGTGTTTGAATTGAGGAAGGAGGAAGTGAAAAAAAAAAAGAAAAAAAAAAGTATTGAAAAAGGAAGAAAAACGTGAAGTAAAAAAGAAAAAAAAAAAAGAAAAAGAAAATGAAAAAAAAAGCTGTGATTCACGAAAAAAAGAGAGGAAAATTGTGAAAAATATTGAACCCTCTTGTCAGAGTTGAGAAGATGCTTGAAGATGTACAATCGACAAGAGGGTTGGTTGGTTGTTAATTGTCTCAGACGGTGTTTAAAAAAGGGAACTTTGTGACCGTCTAGCTCCTCCACTCTTATTCCATATTTTTTGAGGAGATTGTGTTTCCAGTCTAGTGAGTTTTGTGCCAAGTGAAGGGCACCCGTGTTTAGTCTTTCAGACAGTTGAGATCCGGATGGTTTATTATGGTCCTGTTAGGAACTAGCTTGACGCTTTTACCTCCACATTTCCATAACTTGTTTAGCCTTTTCTCACCTGAACCTCACTATTCCCATATTATTTGCAAACCCCTACTGTGACGGACATTATTGGTTGGAGTGTGTGCATTAGTACTTGAATTGTCTTTCATTTTTGTTGCATGCATGCTATGTAGGTCGTAATTAGGTGAGTGACTGTCTTTCCTTCTCTCTTTTACATACAACATTTGCCCTTTGCTTCATGAGAGAAGAGTGACCACGTGAGAGTCCGGTTTTGTTGGTCTTGCAAGGTCGATAGGTCAGCTTTATTTTTGAACAGCGTATAATTCGTTTGCGTATTGACTGTCTAGCTTAAATTGTTGATTTTGTTGCATTAAAGTGGTTCAAGTGGACAAGTTAGGCTAGCTCTGAGTTATCATTTCCGTTCCATTAGCTTAGTTTTGAGTTTACTCGAGGGCGAGTAAAGGTTTGGTTTGGGGAGATTTGATACGTGCCTAATGTATAGTCTTTTTGGCCTATTTCAGCACGTATTTTTATGCATTTATATACTGTTTTTATAGTATTTTGCCCCGAATTGGCTACTTTGTTGTATTTTGTCCTTTTTGTAGGAATAATCGCGGAAGTAGCGAAACCATGCTCTATTTCGTCCTTTTTGCATGCATTTAGAGGAGGCGGGATTATCCCAGAGTGAGATGCTGTACTTGAAGAGTCGTTGCACGCATTACGAAGCATTTGGGTGAAGACGTGAGCTGAATTGAGGACCCAAGTGGTCTATCGAGTTGACAGGTGGTCTATCGAGCTATTTGGAGGACGATCGAATGGTCCCTGAAGCTCCCTGAGCTCGATCGAGAGGTTCCTTCCTCGATCGAGTAACCAGCCTTTGATCAAGTCCTCGATCGAGAACCCTGCTGTTCGATCGAGGAGTTCCTGCTGAGACGTTGGTCGATCGAGTGGTGTTCCCTACTCGATCGAGAAGCCTTCGATGCTGTGGGCTTTAATTAGCCGTGTTTGGTTTATTCTGCAATAACACTTAGACTTTTCCTATTTAACCAAGGTTTACTAGGTTAATTAGGCATCACTTTTTACTCGGAGACTATCTCTTTTACTATCATTTTTCATATTAGAAAAACCTACTGTTACTTTTACGTTGCCTTCACTTTGGGGATTATTGCACTCGGATTTCGTCGTTCTTTACGCCGGATTGCTTAGATTGTAATCTCCTCCTTCTCTTAATAATAATTAACCCTTTGTTGCCCTTAATTCTTGTTTTATGTTATCATTATTTCTCGCCCTAATTTCTGTTATTGCGCTTTATAATTATTATTTCGTTATGTCTTCTGCTGGAATATTATGTGCTGTTAGATCAGTTATGAATATGAGTAGCTAATTCCCCTTCATGTTGGGATTAGGGGATCTGCGGTAGAATAATGACGACGTAGTAAATGAATTAGACGAATTGGTTAAAGAGACTCTGTCACTATAGCAATATAACTGTAATTATCGACCTAGTTGAGTGCACGCTTCTATGTCACCCATTAAACTGGCTACAATTAGTCCTGGATCGAAAGATTGGATTAAATAGGCCTGCTATAAACAGTAGACTGCCCTAATGAGGACGAAAGTTAAGTTAGTGGTATTTTAGGGTGGGAAGTGGACCGAAAGGACCTTCTAATATCCGTCTCGCGTTAGTTCGTCCCGAGTCATTTTCTTTGAGTTGTTAAACTACCGTAGTGAACCGAGTTCCCGACATGTCCCCCTCTTATTGATAGTTAATTCGTATTTCTTGCTTTCTTGCTCTTACCTTATTTTCTTCTTTTAACTCCGTAGTTTAGAACCAAAAATTCAATCAACCCCATTGTTACCATAGGATTAGAGATAGACAGCTGTAGTTGCATTACCTCCCTGAGGATTCGATACTCGACTGCCTCTACTACATATTTAGTTGAGACCGTTAGGTTTTATTTTTGACAGGTCAACGACAGGCGTGTCACATGTCGTGGCAACGGGGTTTGGTACCTCCCAAAGCGGCCGAGTGGCCCACCATCTTTTGAAGACCTCCACAAGCTCGGAGTTCCGGAAAACATTCTCTTGGACAAGAGTATCTTGAGCGGGCACCTTTTGTTGACGCCCCATTTGCCTCATGAGCCTTTCGGGATATATGAAGGAAACAACCTTCAAACCCACCACCATCAAAGAACGAGGACTAGCAACCAAAGCAGGCAACCCCGTGAAGGACCTCAAGTGCCACGACGGCACCACCTAACGGATATGAGGACCACCTTCCTCCGCCAATCTTGCGGCCCAATAGGCCTCAGTGGAAGCGAAACTATCCGGGTACAACTTCTTCCTCATGGTAAGGTGACGGAAGGAATAAGAAGAAGAATCAACCGGAGGCTCTACATACCTTAGCCTCTCCAATAGCCACACTTGAAGGATCATTGGGGATCCGAAAGAGGGAGCTTCTCCACAAGAACCTTCCTTTTCCAAAGCTTGGATAATCTCTCTAAGCACCAACTATGATGGATCTCTACCATGCTCCATTTGCTCAATCACATGGATAAGGGTCATGCTACCATGACATCTTGGCCCCTCCTTCTTCAAGACATCAACAAAGAGGTACACATGGACAAGGCAAAATGCAAGAGCCCTTCTCCTATCCACCTCCGAGACATTAGCATCTAATCGGTTTGAAAAGATGTTGATAAGAGCCAACATATCCACACCATGTGGAGCAAGAAGAAAGTTTATTTGACTTGTTGATAAGCCCAACATAGAACGGAATTTCTCCTTGTAGCACAACCGAGTCGGAGGAAGCACCGAAACACAACCCGGCCACCCACCAATGGCTGCAACTTCTTCGGCAAGAGGACAAAGCTCACCTTTCGGGAAAACGAAAACATGGTGTTTCGAATCCCAAAACCGAGAACATGCTTCAATAAACGAAGGTTGCACCTTGACTTGACGAAGCACCAACAATTGACCAACTCCCATGCAAACGAGTTGATATTTTTCGGGAGGCGACAAATCCCGGCACTATTGTCGCAATGCGTTCTCAAAAGCATCCATGAAATATTTTTGTGGAAGATGAAGAGGTTTTTTAGAGATTATTTTGTGTTTCGGATGATGAAACAATGAAGTGCAAACGTCCCTATTTATACAAAATGATCAGCGCATTTTTCAGAAAAAGGGGAGAGCCGGCTTCCAACGCCAGGCTGCTCGCGCCTCTTTGAGGCTTCTCCAGGATTCCCGCTGTTGAATTGTCTCTTTCAACTTGTGTTTTCTCCTGACACCTCAAACCTCCCGCCGGGAAGCTCGCGCCTCTTCGGGATGATTCCGGATGTTTTGTGTTTCCTCACACTCACATTTCCTTGTTTTCGCGTTTTACGAAATCCGACACGGTTTCCAAGACACAGCTTTAAACATACGGATTTTTCTTTCTTTTTTTAAGGGGGGAAGGGCTAGTCGCCCCGATCCGCGATGGATCGTTTCCATGTCAGTCAAAATTCCGAAAATTTTTCGCTTTTTCGCAATTTTCCATCAAAAATCAAAATCGAAGATTGATAACACGGCGTCAATTTTCCTCAAAAATTCAAGCACTCACAAATTCGAGTTTTGACCTCAAAAATCAAAAATCAAATATAATCGCAAAAATCCTTTTCTAAAAAATTCTTTCCTGACGGTTTGAGTTTGAATTTTTCGAGTCAATTTCAATAATTTCGACGCAATTTAATTCACGACACGAGTTAATTGCTCAAATTTTCAAGTCAATTCCTTTTGAATTCCGAACGTGACGACTTGTCGCAGGAATTTTCAAAATTCATTTCTTTTTTTTATTCAAAATTTCAATTTTAACTTCAAGTCATCTTGGTTAATTTTTGGTTTTCGATCAAATGCTCTACGTGTTTTCAATCAAACACTTTTACATGTTTGCATTTTTGCATATGTGCTATATGTTGCCTGTTTTTCTACACTAACGATGCAGGAACTGGTGCAAAGCAAAAGGAGAATCGACAGCCGATAGCGCTCCTTCGAAACATAACACAAAAAAGCCAAAAATCACAAAATAAACCACAATCCAAAACACATATATACAAACTGCCTCACACAAAATGTAAATACGTACAGACAAGAGTCCAAGACACGGACAAACTACAACAACTACTCAACGTCTCCCGTCGGACCAGTCCTGGTCTCACTAGGAGTCGCCGCCAACGCAGACACCACCACCTACTCAGACTCCCTATCCGGAGAACTCTCCAGCGTCTCCTGCTCCATCACGACGCGAAGCTCCTCCGCCGCAGCCAACAGGGTCCTGAGAGAAGAAATCTCCGCGTCTCGGCTCCGCAGGTCGTCCTCACGACGCCTCAAGTCCTGGTCCCGACGGATGATCCCCAGCTCCTGGCCCTCGATCTTCGATCTGGCTGACTCAAACTCAGCACGAACCCGAACAAGCTCCGCCGGATCCGCAGTGCCCTACAAAACACAATAACAGATCCTCAAGATCTAAAGACATGAAATACAACACCAAGCACACAAAAACAGCACACAAAACGTACCTGAGAAAGCCGAGCCTCCCTCGCAGCCAGGTCACCAGCAAGCGCCCTCCAGCGGTTAGCCATCCGCCACAAGTCCTGTTGACTAATAGTCGTCACCTACAAAACAGAATGTTCTTCAATACAATGTAAGGCAAAGTGTAATTGAGGAAAGTGTTCAAGCCAGAGACTCACCCTCAGAACGATCAACCTCCACTCCATGCCAGCATCGGTCACCTCGGCCGCCGCGGGCTCCGGTAAGCGCAACTGAAGCTCCTCGCCACTCGGCCCTTGTAAAGTGGTCTCCGTCGGGAAAGCTGGGGGCTGACTCCTCATCAGCAGGTCGACTCCCTACCATTTGGATCCACATCAAAGATGACAAACCCTCCATTTAAAGAGAGGCAACAAAAACAAAAAAGAGGAACACATACCTCGATCGGGTACCAAGCAAGCCTCGACAACCGGAAGGTGTCGTAGTCAACGTCCCGCAGCAACAGCTCCTCACCTCCCTGACCGTGAAGGTGCTCCTCAACCTCATCAGGGGTCGACTCCTGGAACAACACCCTGGGCGGGTCAACCGGCACAACGAAAGTCTCGGTGAAGCACTGCCGAACTAGACGCTCGCCTAAGTACCAAACCGGCTCAATCACCGTCTCCAAGTACAAACGCAGAGAGCTGCGAGGCCGCAAACGCTCCCTGATGGCAGCCGGTACACCCGTGTAGTGCTCCCAAGGCCACCCAACAAACTACATTCAAAACAAAGCTACTCAGCTAACTGGGGGCTTCAAAAGCTACCTAATCATCCTTGTTCACACGACGCCTACAGTCCTCGTAAGTCAACTTAATCGACTTCTTCCGAGCCACCGTCCAACCCTTCACAGCAAGGTAAGTCGAGGGAATACCGTCTGTAGTCCCCGGACACAGAGGAGTGAAGTAAGTATACAACCAAGCCTGTAATCAAACACAGCAAACACAAATCAGCCAATTTCTCAAAAATTGCCAAAATCAAAACCAAACTCAAAAAACTACCACAAAATAAACTCGAACCTCAAAGATGAGGCCGGGACCAACAAAAGCAGGAGCACTACCCGCTCCCATTGTCTCCGGACGCACCGCCGCGTGCAAGTACCGGGTGAAACTCGCCAAAGCCGACGTAACCCAGTCAAACCGACCCAAAGTGTCAAGGTCGGTGAGGAGAGGAAGCACCTTGGTCGGCAAGCGCTCACCCTTGTCACCGAAGTACGTGGCACCCAAGAAGTACCACAACCACAGCCGCGCCTCCTTCGTGTCGGCCTTAACCTCTGCCTCCGGACTCTCCAACAGCGCCGGAGTAACACCTGCCACCCTCCCAGTGAAGTGGTCCTTCACGTACGAACTCGCGATCAAGTACGGAGTGACGTCGGAAGGCTCCGGCAAAGCAGTACCGATCAAAGCAGTGACCGCAGGAGAGGACACTCTCTCCGGCGTCTCGGTAAACTCAATGGGCAAGTCGCCACAGGGAAGGCCGGATATCATGACAAAGTCCTCTAAAGTCACGCCGACGTCCCCAAACTTCATGTGGAACGATGACGTCGTATCCCAGTACCGATCCAACATGGCGCAGATCAGACACAGGTTCGCCCTAATCGAAGACCTGTGAATGTCCCGCCAGGCGGCCACCAACGGCCCAAAAGCCGACCTCTCTATCAACGCCCTCGTCCCGGCTCAGAGAACGTCGTAGAAACCCAAGCAGTTAGAGAAGCCCGAGAAAGTCCTCATGGTGCCAATTGATGCGTGTCTTTTATATGATGTTTTACATCCCATTTTACACGCATTTCAAAGCTCATTCTTGTAGTTTATGCTACATTTCTCCCTATTTCCGTCTACTTCCGTATTTTGTACATTATTGCAGAAATGTGAAGAATTCAACGGGAAATCAAGCCAAATCCGTCCCCGAGTAATCTGCATTGCAAATGACGTAAAGGAATCGCTTAAGGAGCGAGCTTGGTGCATAATTCAAGGCCCAAAAGATGAATCCACGAGAATAAAGAAGTCAAGTAGCAGCTCATCCAGTCGATCGACCGTCACTTTCAGTCGATCGACCAATGCTCGGGTTCCAGAAGCTATTGTTTTTGAGGAGAGCGATCGATCGACCAGCATTATCAGTCGATCGACCAGATTTCTATTCCAGACGTGAATTAAGAGAACGTGAATCTTGAAGCCCGTGAAGTTTAGGTTTAGGAAATAAGATGTTGCGTTGATTGCTATATAACGTAACATAAAACCATCAGTTTAGATATCAAGTGTTTTATCTAAGTTTCTATCACAAATACAGTACTTTGAGTTTTATTCATTCGGGTAGTTAGGGTTTGGAACATCGGTTGGCATTGGATTTTTCCTGTTCTTATTCTTAATCGTTCCGCTGAATCTCGGTATTCCTTCTGCCCTAATCCCAATTTTTACTGTTTTACTTTCATTGTTAGTATAGGTTTGATAGTTAGTGCCCCAAAGCCAATTATCGTGTTATCATTGTTGTTATTTACTTTAAGAATGAATTCAGTAATCGTTATTAGTTTTGTTGTTGTTATTTCCTTCATCATGAGTAGCTAATTATTTAGTGCTAGGATGTAGGCGACTTATGGCAGAGGCGGAATTAGATTAGGGAGAACTGTCTCGCGTGTTGGTCGATCGACTGACATTGCCAGTCGATCGACTGACCTCGTAGGGTTTTATATTCATTTTAATTGTTTTAATCTTGTATTTAACGAATCGAATGCATGCGACCAGTTTGATACCTATTTCGTGACTGACCCATTAGATCGAAAGGTAGGGGAGGTTATTAGACCATCAATTAATTCGACTAAACTGTGCTAAGATCGAAAGATAGGTATAGTTTGGACCATTAGTCACTTTTCAGGACGGAAGTTAGTATTAGTGACATTAGGGACCTATAGCGAGATCGAGAGATGCTATTTGTTAAGAGTGGACCGAGAGGACCTCTTTATTTCTCGCCTTACCTGTGTTTGATTCAGACCGACTTAGTTTGCTGCCGCCGAAGCTATAATGACCCGACCATCCTAGTACCCTTATTTTATCTGTTTAAATCGTACTTTTAGTTTATTATCTTTGTTTGCTCTTAGTCTTAGATCAATTCAAACCAACCCCCATAATAGTTACCTCGGACTGAACATAAATCAACTAAAGTTTACAACTGCCTCCTTGTGGTTCGACCCTGTTACCACTAGCCTAGGTTAGTCTTAATAGGAGATTATAAATTTTATCTTTGGTACTCACAACGACGGGTATCAAATTTTGGCGCCGTTGCCTGGGAGGCAATAGTCCTAATTTTAGTTGTTTTTATTTTTAGTCTTTCTTAGTTTAAGGGACATCCGTTCCTTAAACTTTTCTTATATTCTTTTTGTAGTTTCATCTTATGCGCAGGTCACAGGGTGGAGAATTAGTACCATTGAACCCTGAGCTTGAAAGATCCTTGCGCGAGTTGAGACGAACACAAAGAGTATTACAGAACAGAGGAAGAGCCGAGTACTCTGTCAAGCTATTACGAGAACGATCGTTTCAAGAAGACCCTGATCTTCACCCATTTCCACTTCTTTCAGAGACGAGTTACTTCTCCGGAAATTCCAGTCATGGCCGAAGAAGCAAGTATAGCTAGTTTTTCCGAGCCGACAGTACCGATAACTTATATAAGGGGTTCGAATTACGGGAGATGCCGGGAAGTTCGAACCAAAGCCCGCCTATATTACTATGGTAGAGAGAAACCGATTCGGAGGAGCGCAAATGAAGATGCGACTAAGCACATGGAGACCTTTATTGACTACTTTGCTCCATTCCCCCACCAGTGGCGTGACCCAGGATCAAATTAAGGAGACCATGTTCATCTTCTCCCTTCGTGATCTTTGCAAGGGAGTGGTATAGAGACTTGGACCGGATTGCTCTAGGGATCACCGATTGGAATACACGGCATTAGCATTCTACAAGAAGTACTTTTCTGCTTCAAGGACGATTGCTATTAGAGCTCAAATCACGTGCTTTAAACAAGGGCCAGATGAGAACTTCTACGAGGCATGGGTCCGATTTAAGAAGTTGGTGCGAACTATACCGCACCATGGGTTCGAAAAGTGGAGTTTGTGCAATCATTTCTACAATGGGTTGTACGATGATCAGAGGGCCATTTTGATCTGCAGCTAATGGCCGATTTGCGACAATTTGGGAGCAACAAAGGGGTGGAAGATCATTGACGATCTAGCTACCCACAAGGCCGAGTATGGGAATTCGAGAGGGAACCAGAGGAGAGCTGCTGAATCTTCCTCTGTTGCTGCACTTGAGGCTCTCACCGCGAGATTTGACAAGTATGAGCTAGGAGGAGCTTCTAAAGGTGGGATATACCAAGTTAATGCCGTATCAGACGGTCCCTTCGTCTGTGAAAGGTGTGGAGTTGAGGGGCATGTCTCGAAAAACTGCCCTAGTCCCTTTGAATCTTGTCTTTGCCTTTCAACACTATAGGCGAGACAAACACCTACTACGAGCCACCACATCCAAACTTGAGTTGGAGAAGCCAGAATGTTTTGAATCCAACTCAACCTCCGCCACAGCAGCAGCCATATGTGCCTCCTCATCAAAAGCAACAGCAATATCAAAAGCCTCCTTATGTGACGCAGCAGCAACAATCACAAAATTCTGAATTTTCCGAGCTAAAGAATTTGTTGCTAAAGGAGTCCCAAGCAAGAGAGGCCGGGATGAAGTTACTAGAGAGCCAAATTGCTCAACTGGCTAGTAAAAGTAACACTCGAGCTCCCGGACACTTACCCACTCAACCCGAACAAAAGGGGACCCTAAATGCCATCACTTTGAGGAGCGGGTCCACCCTTGATGGTCCTGCCATGGTTGAAGATGCTGTTAAGAAAGATGAGCCGGAAACAAGTCAAGAGAAAGCTTCAACGAACAAATCAAAGAAAAAGACGTCTGCCAGGTATTTCAGTCGATCGACTGACATACCTAGTCGATCGACTGAAACACGAGTTCAGGAGCTTCGAATCTGTACATCTCGTCGATCGATCGAGGAGAGTGGTCGATCGGCGAGATCGCGCGATCTTGAAGAATTTCGTCCTTTGATGCCAACTAATCTAAGAGACCACTTGTTTCGGGGTACCACGGTCCCGAAAATTTTGGGGGCAAACCCGAGTGCCGATGGGTCAGTCCCGGCTCCGAAGTTCGATCCGATGACGGTTAATGGGTCTCATTTGAGACGGTCTGAGGAGGGGTCTAGTTTCAACAAAGAAAAGGTGACGGACTTTCAGCCTAAGTCCAAGGATACCGGCACACGCGATTTAGAGAAGAGGGCTAAGGTACTCCTTACAGCCCCATATCCGGAGAGACTCGTGCCGACGAAGGAACAGGTATCTTTTAGTAAATTTGAGAAAGTTATTCGTAGCTTAAATGTTCAGGTACCCTTCCTTGAGTTAGTTAACCAAGTACCAGCATATACTAAATTTATGAAACAGCTGTTGTCAAAGAAAAAATCGCTTGAACACGTTCACACTGTTGCGTTAACTAAAGAGTCTTGCTCCTACTTGTCTCACACTGCGCCCCATAAGTTAGAAGACCCGGGCAGTTTTTCAGTTCCTTGCGTAAAGATAGGTACCTTTTCTATCGAAAAGGCATTATGTGACTTAGGAGCTAGCATAAGTGTCATGCCCTTGAGTCTAGCTAGGAAGCTTAAGTTGACCAGGTTTGCAATAACCGAGATGATTCGGATGGTCGACCGATCTGCGGTCGAGCCCATAGGAGTCCTAGAGGACATACCCGTCCAGATAGGGAAGTTTTTCGTCCCTGTTGACTTTGTTGTCCTTGACATGCCTGAGGATGACCATATACCGATCATCTTAGGTAGGCCGTTTCGCACACACCTTTTGGTGCGATTATTGACGTCGGTTTAGGAACCTTGACCTTCAAGGTTGGGAAACATTCTATCGTTTTTGCCCAACCTGCTAAAAAGAAGGACGCCATGTGGCCTGTTACTTGTAATACGGTCTCTGAAAAGAGATCGTACTTTGTGCTTCCTGAATCGACTGTCCCTATTACTACTGCTGTGTTAACACCTCCGCCCCGGATTGGGAGCAAGAAGGAGGAAGGATTTGTCGTCTTAGATAATGCAGGAGCTGGTTTGGGGAAGGAAGTGCTACAAGTTGTGCCAGCTGTAAAGAAGCCTATCATTCAAAGAGGAGGTCTTAGATGCCTAAGCTATGGGACCGATGAGGAAGTGGAAGATGAGCCAGCCAACGTGAGATGGTCTGATTTGGAGTCTGACGATCCCAAGGGAGTCATTGATTGGGGAGGTGACGAAGCTGATCAACTGAGCTCTCCGACTGTTGAAGCTAAGAAGGGTGCAGCTGATGAGATGAGCACCATTGAGGCTACCTCTAGTAGCCAGAAGCCGACGAAGTGGGCCATACCGTGGTCCTTCTTGATCAACTATTAGTTGATCAATCTCGTTACAAACTTCTCTTTATCTGCTTTGTTAAGACAATTTTATTGCTTTTGTGTGCGCGAAAACTTCGCTTTTATTTTATTTGCTTAGGATTTTTAAGTACTTTAGACTTCGTTCTGGGTTTTGAGCAATTTTGGCGCGTACTATTGTGCATTTGCAGGTATTTAGAGCTTGTTAGCTCAAATCATTGAGCAATTACGAAGAAATAAGACATGCGTGAGTGTGTTTTGATCGATCGATCGGCCTATATGGTCGATCGATCAATTGCAGTTTTCAGGAGCTTCATTCACGTCCACCTGGTCGATCGATCGATCTCCTTGGTCGATCGACCACTCGCTTCTTGCTATAATCGTTTACGACCTCTCCCCTGCTGTGTTTGGTCGATATGCGGACCTAAGGGAGTCTTCTACTCCACTTTATTTTCCGTCGAATTATCTATTTCTTCCATTGTCTCATTTGTGCACAATTTTTTACGCTTCAAAATTGTTTTCTTCGGTCTTATGCGTGGTATTCTCTGTCTTTCAGGCACTCCTATTGGTAGCACTGCTGGCTACTGAAACCTCCTAGCTCACGTTGGTTTGGGGAGGTTTCCTTTGCTGCGCTTAAAGTCTTGTGAGTTCCATATCTTTCCTTTGTGTCTTGCTTATTTATTTCTCGCAAATTCCCATTTCTCTTTTCTTTTACTATATGATTTTGTACAATGGGGACATTGTGCGATTTGGTTTGGGGAAGGGTTTTGCGTCGCATATCATTTGCTCGCATTCACGTTTAATTTTGTTTTGCATTGGTTATTTCATTTCTTTTATATATACAGAAAAAAAAAATTGAAAAATTTCAAAAATTCCCATAAAATGCACGTTTATTTTAGCATATAGATTGAGTCGGAACGGTAGTATTTCCATGATGATTTTGCATTTGCAACTGTTTTGCCTGAGCCTTGCTAGATTAACATGTTATTAGTAGAATCGTATAAGTGCATACCTACGAGTTTTCGTTGAATTACTTGCTGGACTTGAGACTTGACTTTGAAAATTGGCAAGCTACATCATATTTCTGAGATTTAGAGCCTGTAACTGGTGACATTCATGACCGGTTTATTTAGGAATGTGAGTAGTACTCCTTATGAGACATGTTTCCTTAATTTGCAAGAATATGAATTTGATCTACTTAATACCTGTATGCATTCGGTTTGTGGTTTGTTGACACATGTGGAAGAGGTTTCCTTTTCTCATTTTACCCATAAGCTTCACACTGCCAAAAATATTCTTTTTTTGTCCCATTTACTACATCCTACATTTAGCTGTCCCTTGTCAAGCTAGTAGTCTGTGTTTTCGGGATTGTCACTACGTTTTTGGTAGCATATGCTCTTATGAGATTTTGTTGGAAGAATGAAAAGGAGGAAAGAAAAAGTACAAAAAAAAAAGGAAAGAAAGAAACAAAAGAAAAAAAATGATTCGAAAAAGAAAAAAAAAAAAAGAGGTTCTGTACTGTTCAAATGGGTCGATCGACTGCCACACATGGTCGATCGACTGAAATACGAGAAAAGAGATCAATTCGCATAATTTAATCCTTATCTTTTGGCGAGTTTTGCTCCCATGTTTCATTTACATCCTATGGGGAGTTTTATTGATTTGATAGTTTGGAGATTGTGAGTTTTTGTGCTTGCTATAGCACCGTTTTATTTGTTTATGAGAAAGAAGTTGGATGTTGTCCTTGGTTCCGTTTTGGTACTAGCTTGATCACCTGTACCTCCACTTTACCATAAAATGTTTTGGCTCTTCTTACCCATACCTCACATATCCCATATTTAACTCGGCATGTGTCATTGGTCATCTGTTCGGTTGGAGTGCATATGTACGGTTGTAGAGGTCATTTTCATATTTTATTGCTGGCATGTTTTCATAGGTCGTAGTTAGGTGAGAGTCACTACAAAATTACTTCTTTCTATCTTACAAATATATCACTTGTGCTTAATTGAGTGATTTGAGCGACCCGCGAGAGTCCAGTTTGATAAATCTCTATAGTTAAAGGTGCAGCAGTTTTTGACGACTTTATAACTCGTTTGCATGATTCACATTGCTAATTGATTGTTGGTTGTGCATTAAATCGGTTTAGGCTTAACAGTTTGCATTTCGCTCTGAGATTGAACTCGTTCCATTAGGTCATTAGATCGAGTCTAATTCTTGCTTGGGGACAAGCAAGGATTTGGTTTGGGGAAGTTTGATGCGTGTCTTTTATATGATGTTTTACATCCCATTTTACACGCATTTCAGAGCTCATTCTTGTAGTTTATGCTACATTTCTCCCTATTTCCGTCTACTTCCGTATTTTGTACATTATTGCAAAAATGTGAAGAATTCAACGGGAAATCAAGCCAAATCCGTCCCCGAGTAATCTGCATTGCAAATGACGTAAAGGAATCGCTTAAGGAGCGAGCTTGGTGCACAATTCAAGGCCCAAAAGATGAATCCACGAGAATAAAGAAGTCAAGTAGCAGCTCATCCAGTCGATCGACCGTCACTTTGATCGATCGACCAATGCTCGGGTTCGAAGCTCTTTTTTTGAGGAGCGATCGATCGACCAAAGCATTATCGTCGATCGACGATTTCTATTCCAGGCGTGAATTAAGAGAACGTGAATCTTGAAGCCCGTGAAGTTTAGGTTTAGGAAATAAGATGTTGCGTTGATTGCTATATAACGTAACATAAAACCATCAGTTTAGATATCAAGTTTTTTATCTAAGTTTCTATCACAAATACAGTACTTTGAGTTTTATTCATTCGGGTAGTTAGGGTTTGGAACATCGGTTGGCATTGGATTTTTCCTGTTCTTATTCTTAATCGTTCCGCTGAATCTCGGTATTCCTTCTGCCCTAATCCCAATTTTTACTGTTTTACTTTCATTGTTTGTATAGGTTTGATAGTTAGTGCCCCAAAGCCAATTATCGTGTTATCATTGTTGTTATTTACTTTAAGAATGAATTCAGTAATCGTTATTAGTTTTGTTGTTGTTATTTCCTTCATCATGAGTAGCTAATTCTTTAGTGCTAGGATGTAGGCGACTTATGGCAGAGGCGGCATTAGATTAGGGAGAACTGTCTCGCGTGTTGGTCGATCGACTGACATTGCCAGTCGATCGACTGACCTCGTAGGGTTTTATATTCGTTTTAATTGTTTTAATCTTGTATTTAACGAATCGAATGCATGCGACCAGTTAGATACCTATTTCGTGACTGACCCATTAGATCGAAAGGTAGGGGAGGTTATTAGACCATCAATTAATTCGACTAAACTGTGCTAAGATCGAAAGATAGGTATAGTTTGGACCATTAGTCACTTTTCAGGACGGAAGTTAGTATTAGTGACATTAGGGACCTATAGCGAGATCGAGAGATGCTATTTGTTAAGAGTGGACCGAGAGGACCTCTTTATTTCCCGCCTTACCTGTGTTTGATTCAGACCGACTTAGTTTGCTGCCGCCGAAGCTATAATGACCCGACCATCCTAGTACCCTTCTTTTATCTGTTTAAATCGTACTTTTAGTTTATTATCTTTGTTTGCTCTTAGTCTTAGATCAATTCAAACCAACCCCCATAATAGTTACCTCGGACTGACCATAAATCAACTAAAGTTTATAACTGCCTCTTTGTGGTTCGACCCTGTTACCACTAGCCTAGGTTAGTCTTAATAGGAGATTATAAATTTTATCTTTGGTACTCACAACGACGGGTATCACCAATCTCCTGAAATAAAAAACAAACAACGTCAGAATGCCTATTCAGGCCGACATTTCAAAGGTGATAAAATTCAATCGAGGAACACGACTCACCAAGCCCTCGTGAGCACGGTAGGAGAGGTGTCTGTCCAATCGAAGTAACAACTGGTTGCCGTCAAAACCCCCGGCCCAGGCAGGCGCCGCCCGTAAAAGCAACCCCCGCGAGGCTGTAGCCCGTCTAGCTCTCCAACTCGCGACGCTGACGTCGTCCTCAACTGTCTCCGCTCTCCGTCTCTTATGGCCGCGGGACTCAACGTGGTGGGCAAGGCCTAGCTCAACGACCCTGGTGACGTCCTGCAACGACCGTCTGGTCGCCCGAGGACGACGCTCCCTCGAAGAAACCCTCCTCCCGGAGGTACCAGCCTCAGACCCAGTCTGAGCTCTCCCAGTGACAGTAGCCCCAACAACAGGCACCTCACGCTCCTCGACGGCCCCTGTGGTCCCAGCAGTCTGCTCAGGAGGTCTCTCCTTCTCGGTAACGTCCTCCACAACCACGGCGGATGTACTAGCCGGAGTACTAACCGGCCCCACCCCGAACAACATCGCTAGAGTCGCAGCAACAGACCCGGTCTGTCCCGAACACTCTCCTACAAAAAAAAACGTCAGCCGAAATTTCGGCATTACGACGGCATGAAATGGATAAATCCAAACAAAAACAAAAAAAACAACCTGCAAGACAAATAAGGGCAATCCCGCCCAAAATCCAACCGAACAAAACAATTCACAAAAAAGAACACAAACACAAAAACGACTCGCCCATCTTTTCAAGCGAAAGACAAGTCAAAACCACGAAAAACGGCATTTCAAGACCCCTACAGGGTCCGCCTACAAACCAAAATACCTTCCCGACACAATGGGGTATTTTTCTACGGCTCAAAAAGGCAATTCATACGCTAATTTGAACCCAAACCGGTCAAAAATTCAAAAACGACCGCAAAAAGGCAAACGTGATTTGATCACGCCTCAAGGTGACCTAAAGTACCAATAAGGTCCATTTCAAGGCAAACTGACTCAATTCAAGCCCAAACAGACGCATATTTTCTCAGACATAAGACCGTCACAAAAGGCAAAAATCCAATTTTTCCCACAATATCTAACGAAGGTCCATAAATGGCGAATACGGGTTTTTCCAACTACAATGCAACCTAGTGGGACCCACTACCCAAGCAAATAAACTTGGAATTGCGAAATGAGACGGTTTCTCACCTCACTCACGTTTTTCGAGCATAGGGAGCGGAAACGGGGACCAAAATGCAAACTAAAAGCACCCCTATACTCCTAAACAAGTTTCTAACCTAATACAAGCATCAATTTCACTCGAAATGGGCTCAATCAAAAACGCCCAATTCGATTTTCTAGGGTAAAATTCGCCCTAATTCAATCAAGCTAAAGATCAACAAATTTAAATGGATTCAAGAGGGAATACATACCTTGAGATGACATTGTTGATGAGGGCAAGAATTCAAGCGAGCTAGAAGGTCCAACAATGGCGAATTTGGCTTGTTTTGTCGAAAAAGGAAGAAGACGAGATGGTGAATTGTATGCAGCCTGAACTCGCGTCTTTTACAGAAAAAAAGGGAAGCCCCTTTGGTTCGCCAGGTGGCTCGCGCCTCAATCAGGCGTCCCTTACTTTTTCAGCGAATTTTGGGCTTTAGCCCAATTTCCACATAACAAAATTCGGATTTTCATTGACGATATTGAAAATCGCCATTTCCTTAAAGACAAAAAGACAAATAGTGAAAATTTAAATTCGCTATTTTCAAAAATTTCAAGCAAACGGCGATCAAAACCGCCAATTTCAAAAATAATGGTGAAATCAAATTCACTATTTTCCTTCAATTTCAAAAATAATAGCGAAAATTCAGAAACCGCTATTTCTTCAAATTTTAAGCGACGACAATTAAAACCGTCATGCTCAAAATAATAGTTGGAAATTGAATTCCACTATTTTCACCACGCATGTCAACGGTGGCACATAAACCGTTACTTCAATTAATAGTGAAGATTCCGAATTCACTATTTCCATCAAATGTCAACGGCGGCATATAAACCGTCACTTCAAACGCAATAGCAAAATTTAAAATTTGTTATTTCCTTCAAAATTCAAATTCAACGGCGATCGAAAACGCCACTTCAAATTCAAAGAAGAACAACGAATGGTGAAGATTACAAATTCACTATTCCTTCCAATACCAGCAGGGGGCTTCCCCGCAGAGCCCACTCATTTAAAAAAACATTGATAGTGAAAGTCCAAATTCACTATTTCCACGGCGGCATCATGAGTTCGCTACTTTCAAGACAAGCCCTTTTGACGCGGCTATTCACATTCAAGTTCACCGGCGGCATCACGAGTTCACTACGTTCAAACAAGCACATTTGACGCGGCTATTCTCATGGTCCATTAATCGACCGCCCCGTGGCTGGCGACCCTTTGTCCGCAACCTTTCAAGGGCAGATCTCGAAGATGCCTCGGGTACATTTCCTTACCATGGCTGGCGAGCCTTTGTCCGCAACCTTTCAAGGACAGATCCCGAAGATGCCTCGGGTACATTTCCTTACCATGGCTGGCGAGCCTTAGTCCGCAACCTTTCAAGGACAGATCCCGAAGATGCCTCGGGTACATTTCCTTATCATGGCTGGCGAGCCTTTGTCCGCAAACATTCAAGGATAGATCCCGAAGATGCCTCGGGTACATTTCCTTACCATTGGCTGGCGAGCCTTTGTCCGCAAACATTCAAGGACAGATCCCGAAGATGCCTCGGGTACATTTCCTTACCATTGGCTGGCGAGCCTTTATCCGCAAGCATTCAAGGACAGATCCCGAAAATGCCTCGGGTACATTTCCTTGTCACAGCTGGCGAGCCTTTGTCCGCAAACATGCGAAGACATATCCGAAGATGCCTCAAGTATGACTCCTTTTTATGGCTGGCGAGCCTTTGTACGTAGTCTAACGGAATTTAAACGACCCGCACGGACAGTCGACAGACTCTAAATTGTTCCCGACGATAGGTCCTTGGCTCGTACCCTCAATTCGCCTTGGCGTCGCCCTTCCCGACGGCAGGTCCTTGGCCCGAATCCTTTCGAGCCGCCTCGACGTCGCTTGGCTCTCCAGGTTGTAATCTTTGATTGACCTGGGGCCTTTACTTTGACTTTCGCAACTCGAAGAACCGCGACGTGGCTCGCGCCTCTTTGAGCAGCCCAAGTGGCCACGTCGCTCAAAACTCACACAACCACTCATTCTCCTATAAATACCCCTCAAATGCCACCCATTTGAGACTTACGCGAGTGTTCGCCCCCTCTTTTCTCCCTTAAAATTCTCGACTGGACTTCTTAAGTCACAACCCGACGCGTATTTACAACCTACCGATCGTAAATACAAGCCTTACACATTGTTTGGTACCGTCATCGTGCATTAAATCACTTGACCGACCATTTTGACCACTACACCGTTACTAACATTAAAACACTCTTTTTACTTACTAAAACGGTTTTAAACCGAGTTTTTTCCAATCAAACGAGTTGTTACACTTACGTCGGTCACTCGGCATAACCAAACATGTAAGTATGAGGGTATAAAAATCCTCTTTTATTATGTTTTCATTTGTTTCATGACTATAACATGCTAAAACGTGCATAACATGAACCAAAACATGGAATAAACGAGCCAAAACTGATTTTTGGTCTGAGGCAGAAGCCTCTTAGGTCGCCAGATTACCCACGCCTAAATGGGGTGTTCAGACCAGAGATCAACCGTGTTTGTTCTCGTCATTTCCCTTTAATCCACTTTCATATTTGTAATCGGTTTTTACCATTCCAAATATTTTCGAACCCCTTTTATTTCATTTGTTTTAACCATAAAACATTTTTCACCCTTGGGTCCTCATACCATGACGGTTAAATCCGTGTTTCGGTGATAATATTTGGTTAATGACATTTAAAAGGTATTTTAAAGCCTTTTATTTCATTTCTTTACATTTTCAAACAAACATATTAGTCACCAACACAAAGTCATCCTTGGTTCTACATACCATGCCGGATTTTAACCCGGGTACGATGACGAGCATTGACTAATGACATTCAAATGGGCTTAAAACAATTAGTCCATAATTATTTTCAAAACTATTCATGTCAAGTTTGTCAAATCGAACCCGACATCGAATATTATCCAAATAATGATGATTATTCGAGTCTAGTTCTTCAAATCAACAAATGGGTTCTAAACGACCCCTTCAAATCAAACCGGGTTCAAATACCCATTTTCAACACGTTTTATAATGCTTTCTAAAAAGTCAGAACACGGCACATAAACCGTGGGCTAACCCGCGCCTAAACAGGCTCTCCATTTCTCATTTTCAAAACCAGAGGGAGGCCCCTTACACCGCCGGCTGGCTCGCGCCTCATATAGTCGTCTGGTACAGGGCCTGTTCCTTTCCGGCATTAGTCTAGGACGATCCAGACTCCGGTTAACCCGGATATAGGACGGATCAGATGACTATTTGATTATTCAAAACCATATTTGCAAAATGACTTACTAAGACAAATGGATCACGTTATGCACCCTAAACCTAATACGGTAAATGGATGTTTAATTTCCGTCTTGCATGCAAATCAGTCGTTAATCCAATTCGACATCTTATACTTGATACTTGGATTAAATCAACCGACTTAGAAAACTCTCACATGTTAGGTTTAAATTATTGGATGCACATTCATGCATTTAAACAGTTTTATCAACTTTTGCATTCAACCAACCAAGATCGATCAGTAGAGGCCGCTAACGCGGGCGGGATTGGGTGTCTGATTAAAAGGATTCCCAATACGTACCTTCACCTCCTACTCAGAAACTTTGGATAGTGGACGACCTTATCCAGGGTGTACGAGAGTCTTTCTAGAGATAGGATGCTAAAGAGGGACGATTTCTTTATCTTTAGTACCTATGTCAAACGCTGCTTTGTGCTTCCATTTAACCGAGGTATAAAGTGGATTTCGAACGGGTTCCAGGCATCCCACAAATGCTTGGTGGTGACTCCGAACATCTCTAATCGTTTCGTGACCCTTACCGAGACGAAACCGACCGATCTAAAACGATCCGGTCGAAAGCATTTTTTACGCCGCCGAGCGTGGCTTTCAAAAGACCGTTGTATGTCCACAGGTCGGCTGGTCTTGCAGGTGGGCCATGTCCACATTTATCAGTGTCTGTAATAAGTGAAAAATACCTTTTATGCTTATATATACTACCAAAGACCTCCTTCCCAACGAGCACCTCTTCACTTCCTTTAGGCATAGGGGGCTCATCATCCTTGGTACCAAGCTTACTCATTTTCTTAAACATTGCTAAGCCGTGAGGAAATGGTGCTTGAATCTTTATAAGAGGCTCTTCACTAGCCTTCTTTTTCTCACTTGCCCCATGTTTGGTCTTTTTACTTACCACCTCATCATCCAAAGTCATGGATGGCTCATCATAAATCTTACCAGTCCTCAATTGAATGGCATTAACCGTCTCATGTGGTTGCTCACCTTAGGGTGATAGTTGACCCGTCTTCCTTTGAGAGCTAGAGGAGGCTAGTTGAGCCATTTGATTCTCTAGCATCTTGATGACGGTACTGTGTGCTTGATAACTCTTTTGATATTGAGCTACCAACTCGGTTTGAGCCTTAACTATTTGTATCACCAAGACTTCAAGTTTGTTCCCCCCTTGGTTATTTTGTTGGACATTTTGGGGTGGTGGACCCTGGTTTGATTGGAAATTTTGTTGTGGTAGCCTTTGTTGTTGGTTTTGATTTTGATAGCTCGGTGGGTAAGTGAACATTTATTGTGGTGGGACATAGGCATTTTGTTGTTGTTGAGGTTGAGGCACAAAAGTTTGTTCTGGTTGGGTGTTTAACACATTGTTGCTTTTGTAAGACAAGTTCGGGTGAAATTTCGTGTTTGGATTGTAAGTGTTTGAAAATGTACCCGGTGGAATGAACCTTGTCTAAAACTTTGAAAAGCATTTACCTCCTCAATAGTAGCTCGCCAATGAGCGGCGTAATGACCCGCACCTCTGCAAACTTCGCAAACAACAGTTTGGCTTGTAGAGAACATGGCATTGACTTATTGAAGAGAGGTAACCGCATTTTGAGCCTCCAATTTATCTTGGATCAATAGGATTTGAGCCTTCAAAATCGTAGTATCGGAAGCTTTCTCTTTACCTTTGATTGGTGCACTCCGGGAATTGACTTATTGGGCATCATGAATCGCCATGGATTCAATTATTCCATGAGCAATATCAGTGTCAATTTGATCAAACCTCCCATTGTTGGCGGGATCAAGAATTCTTCGAGACTCGACACATGTAACACCCCCATTTAGCTAGTAGGCTTTATCAAGACATTCCCAACTAAATGAGACTGTTACCATCTCAGTTTCCTGAGGCAATGACATAGATTAAACAAACCAAGTACTTTATAATGTAAAACTTTTCTCATTATAGAATAAATGTCAAAACTATTTTACATATAAACTGTGTGATCAAGAAATACAATTAATTACAACTGAACCCCTTTTTTTTTACAACTAGTATGACCATGACTAAGGTGGCGACCAAAGGCGGCAACTCCAGACTCGATCATCTCGTCGTCCCATCTCGAATCATAGCATCATAAACCTGCTTATCATACTGCTCCCCATTCAAGCGGAAATCATTGAATGGATCGACACAGGCCACTCCGGAAATAAATGACAATTTGACACAAGACACAAACACGTCAACCACGGGTTGAGTAAGGATAAATAACATAAATATAAATAACCCACAACATAAGGTATGATAACTAATAGCTGCAATAATATTAAAATAACCAACCATGGAATAAATACCAATCTCCCGTCTTTTACGGGTTATCTGTCACACCTGTCAGCGGCACAACTCCCTTAACACTGTGCGCATACCAATAGATAGCACCACTCCCTTAGCATCATGCTCATCCCATCTCATACTGGTACAAATCCCTTAACACCGTGCCCTAATCAACCAAATAGTATATATAAATAAGCACAATTATATCAACGACGTTTAACACCTGAAAGGTAATAATATACGAATGATAACAGTAACAACAATATCCAACATAACCTGCTGAACCAGGTCTGTCGATCGACAGGTACCCTCTCTCGTCGACCTCTGTAACCACTGTCGATCGACCCATGCTGAATGTCGATCGACTACCTGTATATGTGTCGTTAAACACCTCGAATTACAACAGTAACTCATTCATGATTAACGATACGACAATTCAATCTCACAATATGATTGGATACATATATCAAAGGTGAGTAGGGAAATCCCTACCTGTAACAATTCTGCAATCAAGGTAATAAGCAAAGTTCTAAAACCGCTCCTCTACGAATCCGTGCCCTAATTAACAATAATCATACATACAATCAATTATAGTAATAATTAACGACAGTTCGACTGATTGAATGCGTAACATCACAATTAGGGTTCGTTCATATTCTCTAATTACGACTCAAATATTGATTTAACAATGGTTAGGATACTTACGAATACAGAAATATGAATTGCGACGATCTAATGTTCAAACCCGTGCTCTCCTTCTTCTCCCTTCACTCAGTTCCAACGTGATATGGGGTGTTTGTGTGTGCTTTTGTTTTATTTTTATTTTTTTGTCAAAAGTGTGTAGGGTTGTGGGTATTAGGGTATATATAGGATAGGTAGTATAACAACTTAACTGATTGAAGCCCAAGCCCACGATGACGCCTCTGTCGATCGACAGGCTTTTCATGTTGATTGACACACTTGGACCCTGTCGATCGACACAAACACTAAGTCGATCGACAGCCATCAATAGCTCCAAAAACAAATCTTCCTGTGACGACGTCAGGTATGTCGGTGGACCATCTTCCTCTGTCGATGATGCCTCTGTCGATCGACAGGATTTTCATGTCGATCGAAAACCAATGTCGATTGACAATGCCACACGACACAACAACCCACTCACACACACTCAAAGCCTCTACCGATAGACAACTCAATAGGCCGATCGACACTCAGTAAAACTCGTTAGACAAGGTCTCACGACGTACGATAAGCTCACTAAATGAAGACACTTTCACTTTTATATGTGCCACTGCAACTTAATAGTCTTATAAATACGGGGTATTACAGCACAACATCCATTGTAGAATGTTATAGTTAGGAACCAAGCATCCAACCCAATGATGTGAGCATTACCTTTGCAACTTCTTGTACCTTTCTCAAGCCTCATAAAGGCTCTCTAGTGCTTCTTGACAGAATCACGTGATTTGGCTCCTCAAAGTTTGAGTTTTATCCGGTGGAAAAACCTTTTGATAAAAAGCAAGAATCAAAGTTTCCTAATTAGTGATTCCCATGGCGGTGCGAGTAAGGCCATTGAACCATAGTTTTGCCTTGTCCTTCAAAGAGAAAGGGAAAAATATATCCCTTATTTAAGCTTGAATGACTCTTGTTTGCCGAATAATGGAGCAATAGTCACAAAAATTTTGAACATGCGAATTGGGATCCTCCAAAAGACCTCCCCAAATTGCTTCCTCTCCACAAGGCTAATGAAAGCCGGTTTGATCTCGAACTCCAGGGCGGTAATTTGGGTAGTAGTGATACCCGCCAGAAGCATAGCCACGATGGGCTTTAAATGATCGTAAAATTTTGCCATCTTTTTTATTGGAGATGGTGGTGGTGGTGGAGATGATGAACTAGAACCTTCTTCTTCGTCACGGATTGGGTAATTGTTACGTATGCGACCCAAACCTTCGGGACTAGAAGATGCATCCAGCTCTTTGAAATATTCGAGTAGGCTTCAGAATGTTCTCTCGGACTCTAGATCAAAGGGAATCAATTCTCCGGTACGAGAGGACCTGGGCATATGACACAAATCTCAAGGAACATTTAAGTAACGGTCTCAAGGAACAAGTGTTCCTCATGACAAAAGAAAACAATATAGAAATCAACAATTCTAAATGCAATAAAACCGTGCTCCTTGGCAACGACGCCAAAATTTGATAGGCCTGTCTCACACCTAACAAATATAAAATTCCCTAGACACAAATGAATGTAGTATAAGGGGTCGAACACAAGGAGACGGGAATTGCGTTACGAAATACTATGAATAGAATTCTGTCAAGGTCGATTACAATTGGTTGTTTGGTTGGGTTTGATGACTTGCAAATAAATAATGTAAATATAAGATGATAAAGAAGTTTAGGGGAGTCGGGTCACACATGCAAATACGTAAATGTTCATGCCAAAACTAGGAATTCTTAATACCTGCGCTTACTTCACCACATCTACCATGGACATAGCGGCCCCCACTGGAATTAAGATCGCTACCATGTGGGGGTCCCATAGGAAAAATAAAATGACTTTTCCTTTCTTGATTAAATAGTCTAATCCAAAACTTCGAATATTGAGTAGGTATTCGGACCTATACTTGAGGCAGCTGTACACATGGTTTGCTTCCCTTTAATGAAGCAAAATTATGGCAACTAGAAAGGAAAATTGGTGTATTACAATTGATTTCAAATATGGATGAGTATCAATTCTTAGTCTATCAAATTAGATTATCCTTAATCAACCCAACCTGGGAGCGGACATTTAATGTGCCTGCTTTCAGTAAGTGGTTCGAGGTTTTTTCTTGCCTGAATGGGTTATCATTGTATACACAAGTTCAGAACCGTGCCCGATAATCCCAGATAACAGGATCCATGCTCCAACACGGGAACACTTGAGGAAGGGAAACCAAGTTAGTGCAAATGTAAAGAGCACCGTCCTAGCTGCCCGGTACCTGACAACAGATTTCAACAGGCGGTATTTTAAAAAAAAAACATCACTATAACAGGCAGGCATGATTGATAATTCATCGACTATGTGACACCCCCATATACCAAGGAGCCTTAACAAGACCTCCCTAGCATATAGGGGCATCACCATCTCGGTTGCCCGAGGTAAGTAATCATCAAAAGTCGATAAACGAACATTTATAGTTATTTTACAAGTGATACAACCAAACCACTAAAACAAAAGATACAACTCGTCAAAACTATATAAACTACTCTTGTCATTACTCGTGAAGACTCAACCCTGCCAAGAGTCCAGCTACCATCCAAGACAGCACATGCTAAGACATATTGATCACCATAAGGGATCACGGCAGACACAACAGAAACAAACAAAAGACAAACCACACAAGGTCAGTAACATATTACAACACATCTAAACACACACACCAGTCACAACCACTCAAACTAATCACCGTCACCGACTGTCCACTGGACCAGCCCTGCCAGTGGGGGACCGCAGCCGTTCCCACCTAAGCCCCGCTCATCGTAATGAGCGATAACCTTGTCCCATTAATGTGCACATCCCCACACGTGGCGGGTTCCACGGAGGGCGAAACTAGGGCGTGAAGCCACTCCCGCAAGTGACTCTACTCAGCCGAGGACGCACCTCGAGAACCAAAGTCAATCAATCACAGACAGCTGCACCACAACAATAACCAATAAAACAACACACACCAACCAATTACAGCACACGATCAGCCACACAGTCACAACAATGATACGATAACGATACAACAACCGACACACTAGACAATCACCAGAAACTGAGTAGGCGAACCTAACTTTAGCCAAATGCAGCAATTCCTCGATCAACCATACGATATCAACCAAGCAAGCAATCCCTAAACAAACATTATACAGGCCTATTACTACCACTACAACCATACAAAGAACAACAAGACAAAGATGACGATGATGAAATACCTACGCATCTCACACGGCGTTAAGACTGCTACCCGACTCAAGCAACCCATCCTCAAGGTACTAGCATCCTCAAAGGCTCCTATGGAAGGTATTTGATGAAGGGAAAGGAGGGAGGCGACATCTAGGTCTGAAGGAAGGGGGCGGAAGTGATTTGCGGTTTTAACAAAACATGATTATAAACCCTCCCTGGAAATACGCTACTCGATCGAGTAACTAACTTACTCGATCGAGTACCCAAGCTACTCGATCGAGTAGCCTCTACTCTGTCGAGTACCCCATACCCCAAAGGTCAAACATGCCACAAGGCAACTCTTGCACGCATCGCTAAGGGCTATTACCTGCCCCCGAGGTCGGTCAACGGGTCCCTAAAAGGGCGGGTACTACAGTCTTCCCCCCTTAAAAAGAACTTCGTCCCCGAAGTTCGACTCATCCTCCCCCAAACAATACGACAAGAAACTCAAGGTGGACACCCCTGTTCTCCCGACACCGGTCCACTACTCTCTAGAGGCATTATCCCACAATGTCATCATCATCAACTGTCCAACACCACATACACAAACTCCTACAAACCACAACTTGAATTACCAAACTCACCACATGTGCCGACATATACTACTACGCCGAACTCTTCAGACCCGCAACTATGAGACTATACTTTCACTAGCCAACAACTACCAACACAAACATGTCACACAACGATCCGATTACGGATTCACACCATGCATGACTCATAGTCGCACCATTCCGCTACTGTTCCTAACATACTTATCCCTTTTATGGCTATCTTCTCATGATAAATTACTCAACTTTTACTTAAACATACAAATTACTTGTCAAACGATTAAAACAATTATAACGTCGTACTCGAAATGTAACAGCGCCATTATAAAATATTACAAACATACGGTAAAACATTACAAACATACGGTAAAATACGGTAAAACATTACAAATATACGGTAAAAATTATTATAATTGCAGCTTTTCTTTCGCGACATTACTCTTTCCCTCTAAAAAGGAACTTCGTCCCCAAAGTTCACCATCAAACAATTTTCCTGCCACTTAACCTAGCACATAATACACCTTGTCGACATTACTCACTAATCACGACTAACATTAACTTATATACACTTGTTACTTTATGAGAATGATTATTAACAACCATGAAAGACATGCATGAATAATTTGTATATAATGGAGTTATGGAAATTCTACGAAATAAATAACGAGTCTTTTCGATAATAAATAAGTTAGCCTCTCTTGTAGATGTTGAGGATGTAAAACGAATGCAATAAAAGAAACCTTTGTGTCACATCTAGTCCCACCAAATGTCATTTATAAGCAATAAGTCGACCCAAACATGTTATTATCCTTCAATAACCATTATAACTATCGAAATATGCAAAAATAGAGACATTCAAACAATTTTATTTTCGAAAAGTGCCTGTAATGGTGCTACTCGATCGAATGGGTTAGGCACTCGATCGAGCTGGCCTTACTCGATCGAGTAGCCCGAGATCAGAAAACCCTGTAACTGTCACACCTGCAGCAACTCGATCGAGTGAGGGGCACTCGGTCGAGTGGCCACATGTCAAATACCACTCCAAAACTTCCCTAACACAACACAATATATATATATATAATCACATAACCGCGAGTCGGGATGGTAACCCGACCACAAATCCTGCAAACAAGTCTAGGAAAGCAAATACGGTCTTATGGCCACAAATACAAACCGAATATAATAAGTACGAAGCGAAATAAACTAGTATCCAACACAACCAACAATCATAACACAAGGAAAAAGAAAGGAGTATCACTCCTGCTGCTGCTACTCGTCCATGACCTCATCCTCAGCTCCGTCACCATCTGAGGTGCCTGTTCCTGAAGTCCCAAGACCCACATCATCCCCTGCTCCAACCTCTTCACTCACGTACCATGGGGTCAAACCGCCGTAGGGATAAGACTGAGGTGCTCTCCATGTGGCCATGTCCACCCCGTAGGAGTGGAAAACCCCGCTGTAGTCTCCGACTCCCCTCCACCAAACCGGATGCGATCCCGCGGTCCCAATACCCTGAGTATATGTTATCTCGTGCATGTTCTGGAGCATCATGGTAGAGGATACTCTCTCTGCCAGGTAGCTCGCACGCGTCTCTAGGGTATCAAGGAAAGGATAGCTAGGAAATAGGTGCTGTGGTGGTGCTGCCGGCTGTGGTTGGGTCTCATCCATCCTCTCCTTCACACGGCGCGTGGTCCTCTCCCTATCCTGGGTCTATCCTCCGCAGCTCACATATTCTCTCCCTTCCTTGGCTCAGGCATAACCTGAAGGATCCCCTGGTCGATGAAGTACGCCTGTCTTGCTGGAGGTGCATCCTCATCAGAATCGGCAGCTACCACTGCCGCAGCTAAAGGCTCAGTCAGTGGGAGGTGCTCAAGAGCTGGTATCTTCAACCAGCTCATGCCCCGCACCCTCCAAGCTAGACTACCGTCCTCTAAAGTTCTCAACCATTTCAGGTCGAGGAAGTAATCTCTGTCCATGGTAGGTACCGGGGTGGCTAAGGGAATGTACTCTGAGGACGCCTTAAAAGAAGTTAGCTTCTCAGCTAAACGGGTGGCAATAGCACCACAACTCAGAAACCTAGTGCTAAAGAAGGCCATCAAAGCAAGACTGGCACATACCATAGCGGGAGTATTAAAGGTCACTCTCTCGGTCCGCTCGAGGTTGAGGTAGGCCATAAGAAGCAACAACTTGTGGGAGTTTAACTTGCTCATATCAGAACTGTCGTAGAGAAGGCACGGCACAGCACGAAGAAAAATCCTCAAGGTGACATGTTGCACATCATTGATCAACATGTTGCTAGCGGTGGGAGCTGATTTCCCGGTGATACAAGGCATAAGGCGGCAAACTCCGCACTCAGCTGGAATGTCACAGAGGGATCCCTTGGGAGGCTTAGCCAAACCAAGGTGGGAGGCAAACAGGTCCATGGTCAAAACAAAACTGGTGTTTATAAGGCGGAACTGCACAGTCTGCTCGGCCAGCTCGTATTTAAATGAGCTCATGAACTCAAGGGTCGGGAAAGCATATGAATGTTTCCGTAAACGGTATAGCCCGGTGAATCCCAAAGTCTCAAAGATATGACGAACATCCGTCTCAACACCCAGGTCCTCTAAAAGAGTCGTGTCCACACAGCGAGTCAGTCTCATCTTATGGGATTGTAAGGCTACAAACCTATCCTATTGTGCGTAGTCTACAAAGACCAAAGACGGATACTCTGGTACAACTGGTACCACTGGTCCACTCCCCTCCCCAACTTCGGGCTGAGAAGCCCTACCCCTCTTACTTTGTCTGGTCCCTAAGTTTAGTCTCGGCATCTATTTCAACATACCATTTAAATACACCAACACATATGCACCAAAAAAATACAAAGTACACATATTTAATCATGAAAGAATCATCTAAGTACACACTATCACCAACAATTCCCAAATTACAAGTAAAATTTCAAATTCTTATAGCTCAGAAAGTCTCTACAGCTGTGAAAATTTTGACATAATTAACATGAATTAACTCAACTACTACAAGTCTACAACTTTTAGGACTCAAATCTTCAAAATACATTCATGTACAACTCAAATTTCCAATTATATGTAACGAATTTCAGTTTGGGGCACTTTTAAGACGGAGTTTTAAGATACATTTTGAGGTGAAAATCACAAAAATCAACTTCCCATATGATATAAACAACATACATTACTCAATTTTACCCCCTTTTCATGTAATAAGCAACCAAAGATCACTTCAAATTACCAAACCCTAGAAATTTCGGTCACAATGATATGCAATTTCTATTCGATTTTTGCATTATAAACAACAATAATCATAAGAGGGAAGCATCTAGATCACATTACAACAATTACAAGCAAATTTCCTCACATATAAATCGACTTTTCAGATTTTTTCTATCACCCTAATTGTTTCTTATTGATGAAAAGCATTAAAATAGGAAGGAAATTCATATCTTAATCAAATAGGAAGTAAAAGAACAGATAGAAGCAAGGAAAATCACCAACTAGAGTACCACAAACACAAGAATTAAAGAGTTTGAGAGAGATTTAGGGATTAGGGTTGGCGAACATATGAGGAAGAATAAGAAGAATGGGTAAGAAAAGGGTTTATGAACCCGCGGAGTTTCTCTGTACTGTAGCTTACTCGATCGAGTAAGTCGGGTACTCGATCGAGTGCCCTCTACTCGATCGAGTAAGCGCTATTCGGTCAAGTTTCCGTAGGAAATTCCTACATCCTCGACGTCATAGCTTCCTAATTAGATCGAGTGAGGTCTACTCGGTCTAGTGGGCACTCATACTCGGTCAAGTAAGGTTAGGTACATGATCGGAATTACGAGATTAACTGAAGATTCATGCAAAACAACATCATGTGTCAACTCCAAACCAAGTTCGGAAGTCGTCACAGGTTACCATAATCGTTCACATCACACTATTACTACTCAAACGTATCGCAACAGTTTCACCCAACCATGATACATACCATACCATTCTATAGCGAACTTCTCACAACACAATTTATCACATCATTAAATTATTTTCGCATACCATTAACACATTATTTCGTGTCTAATCCTTTGTCTATAACTTCACTAACGAAACTTACAATTACATTACTCTAAACACTCATCTCACATTGAATTCCCGTATACCATCCGAGTCTACTAGCAATGCCACTATATTCTCAACATAAACAAATTAGTCTATTCAAATTAATCATGTCACAAGCGAAAGCTTTCAACCATTCATATATTACATTCATCCATTACTATGTCGATAATTCTCATTATAATTCCACAACTTTTTAACTATCTTTATTATTATCATTATAAACTTATAAATTCTTATAGGGACTACCATTACGAACAACTTTAAAACAAACACAGCCATCACCACATTCCACACTTTATCCCGTGTTTCTACTCTTTTCACATACTTCCATCGTGTAAAACTTTTCACATTTCTCATTAGCATTACGCACACCTATTAGCTCCATTAGGAACTTCATCATATATGATTCTAACATAACTATTACGCACATGCTAACTTCGACAGAGACTCGATCACAATTAATTCTAACATGCTCACTATACACACTAGGCACATAATTGCCGACTCAACATTCCCATACCCAGTGACTGGCTTAAGCACAATGGAGCCAAGATTTTGAAATGAGGGCGCCTACTCACCTAAAATCTAGCATCAAGTGGGTCTCCCAATATACATACACCAGGTTCATTTTATTAGACTCGCTACGTTCATTAGGCTCATTCGTTACAGGTTCCAAAATCGTCGCTTTGATACCACTTTGTGACATCCCCATATACCGAGGAGCCTTAACAAGACCTTCCCTAGCATATAAGGGCATCACCATCTCGGTTGCTCGAGGTAAGTAATCATCAAAAGTCGATAAAAGAACATTTATAGTTATTTCACAAGTGATACAACCAAACCACTAAAACAAAAGATACAACTCGTCAAAACTATATAAACTACTCCTGTCAATACTCGTGAAGACTCAACCTTGACAAGACTCCAGCTACCAACCAAGACAGCACCTGCTAAGACATACTGCTCACCATAAGGGATCACGACAGACACAACAGAAACAAACAAAAGACAAACCACACAACGTCAGTAACTGAGGCAAGACACAATAATCAACTACCAACATATTACAACACAACTAAACACACACACACCAGTCACAACCACTACAACTAATCACCGTCACCGACTGTCCACTGGACCAGCCCTGCCAGTGGGGGACCGCAGCCGTTCCCACCTAAGCCCCGCTCATCATACTGAGCGATAACCCTGTCCCATTAATGTGCACATCCCCTCCCGTGGTGGGTTCCACATAGGGCAAAACTAGGGTGTGAAGCCACTCCCGCAAGTGACTCCACTCAGCCGAGGACGCACCTCGAGAACCAAAGACAATCAATCACAGACTGCTGCACCACAACAACAACCAATAAAACAACACACACCAACCAATTACTACACACGATCAGCCACACGGTCACAACAACGATACGACAACGATACAACAACCGACACACTAGACAATCAACAGAAGCTGAGTAGGCGAACCTACCTTTAGCCAAATGCAGCGATTCCTCGATCAACCATACGATATCAACCAAGCAAGCAATCCCTAAACAAACAGTATACAAGCCTATTACTACCACTACAACCATACAAAGATCAACAAGACAAAGATGACGATGATGACATACCTGCGCATCTCCCACGGCGTTAAGACTGCTACCCGACTCAAGCAACCCATCCTCAAGGTACTAGCATCCTCAAAGGTATTTGATGAAGGGAAAGGAGGGAGGCGACATCTAGGTCTAAAGGAAGGAGGCGGAAATGATTTGCGGTTTTAACAAAACACGATTATAAACCCTCGCTGGAAAGACGCTACTCGATCGAGTAACTAACTTACTCGATCGAGTGGCCCCTACTCGATCGAGTACCCAAGCTACTCGATCGAGTAGCCTCTACTCTATCGAGTACCCCATACCCCAAAGGTCAAATATGCCACGAGGTAACTCTTGCACGCATCACTATGGGCTATTACCTGCCCCCAAGGTCGGTCAACGTTGGTCAACGGGTCCCTAAAAGGGCGGGTATTACAGACTATACAATTTAATCACGTGCAAGAAAGAGCGCAAATTAAAATTTACGAAAAACAACAATCAATGTTACCATAGCGGAACTAACAAACAAAGAGCATATGTAGTTATGTACATACCCGAATTTAAATTCATAAACCCTGCGAACAAGAGAGTCAAGCTGGTCCGGGAATAATTTGTGGCGGAAGAATTCGTTGATACAGGGCTCTAAGCGTATGAGTTGATAATCAGGAGTTAAGTGGACAATATGTGCCCAATCGGAAGCTTCCCAAACAGATAGGTTATCTAGAGACAAGTAGAATATGAGGTCTCGAATGCAGACCAAACCTGAAATATAGGTGAGCAAGTAGTAGCCAGGATCATAGTATAATATCCCGACAGCATGAGCTGCAACAATTGCTGAGGTCAGACCTCATCTAAACACTTGATTAGACTCTCCCTTTACCCAATAATCTTCTTCCATTCTTTCTACATACTTGCTTTTTGGCTCTGACCGTATCGGATTCCACACTCTCACGAATCCCACTCCTGATCCCGATGATAACATGCTATTGTTATTATTATTACTATTATAATCAGTTTGATAGCGGTAAATGTTGAGAGAGCTGATACGTTTGGTCTTCTCGTTAACATGCGGTTTCATGGCGATCGGACCGCCAAGTAACTAGGGATGTCCCCAAACCAGCATCTTTGCAACCATAGATTACTACAGTTACAATTACCTCTTGTTTTTTAGGGTTTAATTCACTCGATAAGCAGGATGAGGATTCACAACTTGCTCCACTGGTGTGTCCTCATTGAGTTGGATTGTCCTTTTATATATCTTTATTATGTCTATTGATGTGTCGACGGCTCGGGACCCGGATGCGGTTTTAGGAATAGATGGAAAGGGTGCGTAAAATTTTTTAACAATGAAAATATCGAGTTATATAAAAAAAATGTTTAGTTGGACAAAATGTATGTTGATATAACATTAAATAAAAAATGTCCAATACAAGGATAGAACCCATGACCTCTAGCTAAGAAATAGTCTAAATAACCACTATACCCACAAAATTAATGTGCTCCTTTAATAAATAATATTGTAATTATTTTCTGGAAAATGGGGTGCAGATGAATCCCCTGAACCCCTGCCAAAAAAGCCCCTGGGCACATCGAGTCGTGGGTTGGGTCGAATACGAATCGGGTTAGGATCAAAATACGAGAAAAAATAGTTTTCAACGCTTCTTTTTACAATATATAATATTGAAAAAAAGGGAAAGTTATGGTATATTTAATATTAATATTTTAATCAAATTAAATGGTTATACTAATTCAATTAATACAGTGATAGAAATAACTTATTTAAAAATTAAAACTATAAAAGGTATATAAATTCGATTTATAATTCTTTTTGTAATTTAAAGTACTAACTGTAATACTCAGATATTGTGGGACCCGGAAAGGAACTTTGGGATGCGTGAGGAGACTTTAGACTAGACTAAATGTGACTCGAGAGTGAGGTATATAACTATAAAGTGGACCAAGTATATATAACCTGTACTTGAATTAATTGAGTTGTTATAATGTCCGCCTATAGAAGGATCGTCTTAAAACGGTCATAACTTGAGATCTAGACATGGTATTGATGTGATTCCAATTGTAGGTCCGTGTTCTCTTACAATTACAACGGTAGGCCACACGCCTAAAATGACCAAGAAACGAGTGAGATATAACTGTTTTACGAAAACTGATCGTTGCTGAGAACTGTGTCGCACTCGACCGAGTGGACTCGCCACTCGATCGAGTGAGTGACACTCGACCGACTGGCGCTGAATCAGAACACGGGATAAGGAAATGTTATCCCCTTATCCTCATTCATTCTATCTTCTTCATTATTTCTCCAAACTCTATCCCTTCTCTCTAAAAATCTCACAAACACCATTTTAGGGGATTCAAGCTTGCTCTAGGGGATTGGTCACCTTATTCCTCATCCTTTCCATCTTGTAAGTCGATTTCCACTCATCCTTGTTTAAGTTTTAACCCTAAGTTTTGGGGGTTTTCATTTGGGTTAATTAGTTAGTAATTAGTATATGTAATATGGGTAATTAGTGGGTAACTAGTTTAGCTCCCGTGCAATGTATGCACGGTATATATAGAGTTTTACTTTTTTTAGTATATTACACTTATGAAATATAAATTAGCTAATATTTTTTTTTATGTTTCTTATTGTTATATTTTGATTTGAAAAATCAAAGTCTAAATCGTATTAATCATGAAATGAGTATTTCAATGAAAGTTTTTCCTATTACCGATAGATTAATGGTGTTATTTTATAAAATTTTACTGATAATATATTTTTAGCCGCAACTTTTTATCATAGAAAATCAATGAATTTTTTCGTATGATTCTTTAAACAAAAAAAAAGAATTTCTTTTTATATCATAAAAAGATTAGAGATAATTTTGTATAGATTTCTTTTTATACTAAATGACATAAATATATAAATCTGAAAGATCTTGTGTATTATAGTGCACCATACTTATAGAATATGCTAAAAATAACTAAACTTTATTTTAGGAAATATGTTTAGGCGGGAAAATTTGGAGCTTGGCCTATTCATTTAGTAAATAGGGGATAATAAGGGGTTTGTATTATATAACAACATAGGATGTATTTGTGATGGTATTACACGATTTGTATAGGATTAAGGCGGTCTTGTGAAACGGAATCGTATGGGATTCGAGTAATTCATGAAGAATGCTAAAAGGTAGGTTAATCCTACTTGGTTTCAATGATGTGTTGTTGTTTATGTTGATGTTGTAATTAGTTTCGCATAATTTAGGATATTTGCATTATAACATGTTTAGTAGCTAATTGCATCATTAAGATAATGATTATGACATGCTGGGTTGTATTTCATGTATTGGTTATTATTGTGTATGTGGAGGATATGTTGTTGTTGAGGAGACGTAAGATGGTTGGGAAACGGTCTTACGCTTGAGTCGCCTCTTGGAGTTTACTATTTCAAGAGGGATGTCCACATTAATGGCTTGAGTTTGGAGGGACTTATGTGGTTGAGACACGACGTCTGGCAAGGGACCCGGTTGGCTTCCGGACCCGGTACGTCTGGGCCTTTCCCGGTACCTGTTTGTGGTTGTTAGTATGTTTGGGCGTATCCCGGTACAGTGTGGTTGTAGGTATGCCTGGGCGTGTCCCGATACCAGTGTGGTTGTCGGCATGTCTGGGCGTGTCTCAGTACCATGGTTGTGGTTGTTTGATAGCATGTCATTCATACCATAGTCATGTTGCATTTTCACACACTCGTGTCGTGTAACACTTTATTTATTAAAACTGACATTTGTGTGTCTGTGTAATTCTCACCTATTTCCGGGGTGGCCTGTGTCGATCCATATGATATTTCCGATCATATGGGGAGCAGGTTAAGTACAGGTTATCTTTGGTAGCACATGGGAGATGGGACGAGCCGTGATGACATCCGAGTGGAGTATAGTTAACTAGAAGAGAATAGTAGTAACAAGTTGTATTCTTTTATTTATTCATTCGTGGTTATGTAATTAACTAAACTTACCCTTTATAATAAATGTTTCTTGATTGTATCTCTGATTTACCGCCTCGGTAAACCGAGATGGTAACATCTCCCAATTACCTTAGCCGGGTAAGAAGGAGGTGTTACACTAACATTCATATTATTTTATAATTATTATTATTAATACTTTTTAGCAAGAACGCATATATAAAGTAGGAACTTTTCGAGCTATTTTAGAGAGTCCCACTTTTTTAGAAATCCTACAATAGTAGATTTAAAAAAAATGATAAATAAATTAAAATCCTAACAAGAGTAGATTTCGGAAAAAATTAATAAAAAAAACTAATAGATAAAATTATCCTATGAAAAGTAGAATTCTTAGTATTTAAAACAAATTTTAATTAAGCTATCCTAATATAATTAGATATAATATATATTAACAAAATTATCATAATATAAGTAAATTAAAATGATCAAATAAGTAATAGACATTCGTAATAGTTCAAGTTATCATTTTTATTTTTGCCCCACTTATGGTATCATACATTTGTAGTTTGTATTCTAGCATTAAAATAAATTTAAGAAGTTGGCGGCCGATAAATAAAGAATTTATTTGATTTAAGTGTTATGTTAATATGATGTAGTGTAATCTTACATAGTTACATGGAGTATATGTTAGAAATCTATATCTCATTATACAACATATTCTTATATGTTACAAATTAATTTAGTCATAAAATTAATTTAAATCTTATGCATGCAAACTAAATAAGAAGAGATAAGAAAATCGATTTCTCACCATCTAATATTTCGGTCATCATATGGGCACCAACAAGATCTCCTTCTTGTTAGTTCTTGAGCTTTCCAATAATGGATGAACATTCATGACTTCAAAATAGAAGCCCTCCAATTAGTAGCACCCAAGACTATCCCAAAATCCACAAACTAACATGTACTAGATATTTGTAATGTGGTTTACCTTAAAATCGATTACTAATACTCATATACTACTACTAGTATTATTAGTGATTGATATGAACAAATTAGATTCATAAAAAGGACTTTTATGAAGAACAAGAGAGAGAGAGAGAGAGAGAGGTATTTTCATAAAAAAATGTAAGAATGAATAAAAATGAGAAAAATCTCTCTATGAACACACACAAAACCGGTGGCCTCTCATGGTCTATAGACCATAATTCTTTTTCTTTTTGTCTTCACAAGACAAATGGGTAAGCCTTTGTCCATAGTCATGTCACTATCAAGCATATTTGGACAAATGAATAAGACAAATGGAAAAAGACAAAACTTCTCACAATGCCCACCAATTTCGGTTTATGTGTGTAGTATGGAGTCCATTTTATTTTTGTCAATTGTACAATTGTATGTCATGTGACATGTGACATGTCTTATGTCATGTTTTAATTTAAAATGCATATTTAACAAATTAAATATCATTTACAAATTAAACAAATCATATTTAACAAATTGACTAGTAATTTAAAATTACTTTCTCATAAAATGGTTATTTAATTACTAGTTAGTATAATTTACAACATCTTGTAATTATAACTAACTTATCATTCTCATCTCGCGTGTTTCGCAAACACCGATTAATTTTAGTAATATAACTTCTTAAATTACTAAATAAAATCTCATTTAATCACATTATAATAAGATGTCATTTTCTCTCTTATGATTATAATTTGTTCAATTTTAAGGTATTAATTAATCTATATCAATATACAATTAATTAACTTTTTCAATTAAGGGAATCGTCCTTTAGGTGTGACATCAAGGGATCAACTGATCACCACCGTCGCACGACAGTAATGTCAAACTCTAGCCAGCCAATCATTACCAATATGTGTGGACCAGTTGACTATATATATAATGTATCATCCCTTCCGTATTCTTGTAATGAGATTTAAATATGTGATCAATATGATCGACAATTGTGATCGCATTATTGTCGGGGACACTTACTCCAACAGTATAAACTACGGTTCCATCAAAATATAGTCACTATGTAATCATTGGATGTGTATATAAATCGTAAATGTCTCCATATACATTCAACTGATCAATGCATATAAAATAATACATTGATCTAGATATGTTACTATTTTTGTTTAATAAATTTACTCTCTATAAGAATGTAGAGATCATTAGGTGGACAAACGAAACCTAAAAGAATTGAAGTAGAATTTGGCAGCTTAGACAACTCAAAGCTTTTTGTAATAATGGAGCAACTCATAGTATTATTCATATGATAAATTTCTGATCATTTCTAAACTCACGCATTAGCCTAGATTTCGAATAAGAGTAAGTTTATAAGAATCTTAATAATTTAGACTACTAATTAATAAATGCCTCAAGAGTGTACATATATTATGGTCATTAATTACTTAAATCAAAATAACGTGCATTATGTTTTAATTTAACCAAATCTTGCTTGTGCACTACGTAGTATTTACTCAACCATGTATCTTTGTGTTTTAGTATTGGTTTTACATACGAAGTAGAATTTTATTTACTCATATTTCTATACATTAAATTTATATTTACTTAGATTTCTATGTATATATGGGTAAAAGTTGAGATAGATGAACAAAGATTATACAGGCTTCGAAAGTTTTTAAAGTATATTGATATTTTTTGAATTTTTGATGTATGCATATATTTTTCTAATTAACCGAAAGTTAGCTTATTTTTTTGGTAAAATGATATAATAAGTACTCCATATTTAATATTATAAATAGAAGGATTAAAAACATTGGTAGCTTTCTCATATTTTACTCTTATTTTGGTAAATAATTTATCTACCAAATACTTACAAAAAATTAAGATAAATGAAATTTTGGTCAAATAAGCCTAAGCTTATTTCTTGGAAACAAGGCCTAAATATGAGACTTTTCATGATCTCCCAACCAACCTCATATCAAATTAATACGTTTTTGATGTTTATTCTGGCCATCTTTACTTGCTTTTGAGCCTATTGTTAAGAGTTGATCTCAAGTTCTTTTTTAAATTTTTTATAAACTTGATTAATATAATAAATAGCTATTGGTTCAGAATAAATATTACGGAGTAGCAATTAGACATTGTAATGCAAAGTACTTTTATAATCTATCATCACGAGGAATAGAATAATAAGTAATTGGTTCAAAATAAATATTAGCTAAGAATAAAAATGGTAAGCTCTACAATAAGAAAAAGAAAATTTGAACAAAAAAGAAATCTATCACAAGTAGTGTCCAATTATATCGCATTTGTCTTGGATTAGGCGGATATAAATAAAGTTTTAGACTGAAACTGAATTTTAAATCATGTTAACCATAGGATTTAGACATGTGTAGAAATAATATCAGAATTATTTAAGAAAACGATAGAATAAACGGGTATATAACATTTAAATGGAATGAAACTGTTTTAAGATCACCACAAGTTGAGGTGGTTATGGTTTTGAAAATTTTATCCACGAAAACTAAGGGAATGTAACTTTTTTATTAAATCCGTGTATGAGAAGGTCTACATCCATCCCGACTCCCGTCCCCTCCCCCGTATGACATCCTTGCTTTTAGTCGGCTTATATTTTGGGAGCAAAATTCATTAGTTTTAGGCATTGACTAAATGTATTTCATCCTCTTTGCAATGATCGTCTGTATTACTTTTACGCCGTCATCAATGGGGTAGTTTGACCATAATTTTAGACATATTAATGATTAAAGTTTGACCCCTAAAAAGCAAGGTGGAAGATGTTTCAGAAGGGAAGGGAGTATCCATGATGATTTTTTTATAATATAACTCATAATTATTTGTTTAAGAAGCAAGGTGAGGGTCTTAAACCAAGTGTGGTATGCCGATTATGTTGTTGAAAATTGAGGAACATTAACTCCGTAGAGGATTATATAACGGGATTCGTCTTATTATCAATCGCCTTGGAAAATTCGTAATAGAAGGGAAGATAATTACATGTATCAGAGTCGGAAAAATGTACTTAACCCGAGGATAGTAATGACTTCCTCGGATGCAAACATTCCTTTCGTTCTTATGCGGAGACAATATACATGAGGCCGTTCTACGCCATGACAATAAACAAGAGTCGTGGACAGTCACTTAACATGTTAGAATTTATATTCCGAAACCAGTATTTAGTAATGGTAAGCTTTATGTAGAAGCGTTAAAAACAACGTTATCCGAGGGATTTAGGTACTTATTGATGATAGAAACCAAATGTATTAAGGTCACATGAAGAACATTGTATGAAACGTTAAAGGATAAGTAGTCTTATGTATACACATAGGCCATGTTTGATATTCAACAGATTAATATTAGCATAAACATATTGGAAAAGCATATTATAAATGCAGATTGGATTGACTAATATATTTCAATTAGTATATTTAATATAAGCGTTTGCTAATTAACAAGTTTGGGTTAATAGATTGTTGTATCTGTGTGTAAATGGTTGCCATATTCATTTTTCACAATCTACTAATGTGAATATACTGGGGGAGCAGTATATTGAAAAACAGTAGATTGAACTCAAATGTACTATTTTAATATGCCATTTACCAAACATTCAAATTAGTAGATTGCTGAGTCAAACATGCTAAAAGCCTTGAATATGCTGAATATTTACCAATCCGTTGTTTACTAAACACCCCATAGTCCAACTATACGAACAATAATTCTATAATCCAACTATATCTCTAAATGTTATACAAGTGATATAGTTGATACCAAATGTTACAACATTTTCGTTGCGTTTTTGTTATTGGAACTGACTATTAATCGATCCTCATCTAAATCAACACCCGAAATTTTATTTGCTTCCATTTTCAGTATGATTTGACTTTTTGTTAAATTTACAAAATTCTCTGTTGTTAGACCATTGTAACTTAAACCAACGCTTTTAGCATTGCTATAAAATACTAACTTTATAACCCAACGATTTTAGTGATGTCATAAACTACTAAATGATGTTGTCAAAGATGATACTACTAAGTGCCCCATGGCACCTGCAATCTATTTAATAGAATCACAAATATTTTTTTATTGTTGTTTAGAGACTACTAATTCTGTTGAAAGTCATTTTGGATTTGATTTTGCGAAAAGTATATAGGGAACAAATACTCTTAAATGTAAATAGTTAAGGTAAGATTAAAAATTATGTTGTAAAAGATTTAACACTTTATCTGAACATACTAAATATATATAATCTTGACACCTGTTGTTTACATAACATTGATATCATTTTTTAATTAAAACCCAGTTGTGTTGTAACAATGAAAAACTAACAACATACTATTAACTATCTCACTTGATATTATACTATTGAATGACAAAGTTTTTATGCTAAAATAAGAATAATTCATCGATGATCAACTAAACCAACCACGAAAGTTTTTTTTCATCAATGATTCAACATAGTTGACCTCTTTTTTTTATCAAATATGTTTTTACATATAATCCTATTGGGTGCCCCGTGTATCGCATAGGCTTTTCAACTAGTAATTAGTAATTGTAAATTTTATTGTTAATTTAGGTGACGGAATTGTTGAGAAGCATTACTATTTAGGATTTGCTATTTAATTGATTGCTTAATTGGATTTGCTCATTGCCAGGTAGGGATAAATCCTAGTAACTCTCATATGTGTTATGTGTATGTATTGTACGATATGGTGGATGATATATTGAGATGAATTGTTTACATATTTATATTGTTGTAATTGTTGGAAGGGGAGAAATTATATTATGCTTTGTTGTTGTTATTATTGTGGATGTGGAATTAAGACAAGATGAGATTAATTATTATTGTTGATTGTTCATATGAATGTGGAATTGTGATGGGAGGTGTAGTCGTTAGATGTACGTTGTTAAAAGAGTTGTACTCTAAGATGAACTTTAATATGTACGTTGTTGAGGGAGTTGTATGTTGGGGTTGGTGTCCTTAACAGTTAGTGCAAGGACTTATAAACCTCTAAAAGGATCAAAGGGCATACTTTTGGTATTATTATCAGTTGATCCACGTTTATCAATAACGGTTGGCTTGCTAGATAAGTTTGACGTTATTGTCATACAGATGGCGGTGATCAACTGGTCCCTAAAAGTCACACCTATAGGATACGTTTGAGAGATGTGACGGTATGAAAATACTGTCATGTAGATGCCAAAATTGACTAACCAGTTAGTCCGAGTTATTTGACTATTAATTAGTCAAAAAATGTGATGTTGAGATATTATATTTAATACGGATTAAATTATATGGGCTAAGGCGAATTAACCAGTTAATTCGTAAAATCAAATATAAGCGATTTATATTTGATTAATGTATATTGAATAAATTATACAATATCGTCTTTGTCGGACATGTATTAATACTTTAACTAACCCGTATTATTAGTTAATGTTTTAATAGCCGATAACCGATGACGAATTATAATGAAACCGTGTCATATACATTTAGCGGATTTCGGGTCGGACCACGAGTTAAACTTAAGGAGAAAATGGAAGCCCATTTCCTCTTTGATCCACTCGGCCAAACCGAGATTAGGAGAACAAAAGGAGAGCTCCTCCTCTTGTTTAACCTAATCATCATTAGTGAATTAAAATTAGGGTTTTGGAGATCAAGCTTTCTCTGAAACCGAGATCTCACATCTCGAGAAAAACTCACAACAAGTTCTCCCAATATTGCAAGGCAATCGGAGAATACGTTCTAGCACAAGGGCATATCTCGGACAAATCTTGGGTGCAACAATTAGGAGGGAATCTCTGTTGATTTCTGTTCTTTACGCCGTGCATCAAAGGACCCGAGGTTGATTCTTATTACTTATCGTTTCTCTATTGTATTTATGTTTTATGACGATATTCGCATGTTAAATTTACGTTATAGTCCTAAATTTAGAGGGTCTTATACGGATATTACCCCACAAGTGGTATCAGAGCGAGGCCACGTAAATTTTTCTATGTGTTTTTCATAAAACGATTTTGAAACGGCTATGTTTGTCTCGAAATCCGTGCCTTGTACACACGGATGTTGCGTTTTTGTTAAAACCGTGCGGCTGTTTTACACGGCTGTCTTGGATTGTTTTTTTGATTTGTTCTTTTACATGTTGTTATTTTATACGGAGATTATAGCAACATGTCAAGTTTTGTCAATTGTTAAATTGTTTTGATGCGTTTTTGATCAAAATTGCAATTGATTTTGTCTCGACAAACTGTTTTCACGAGGGTTTTGAAGTTTTCAGCCATGTTTGCATTCGATCGAGCGTATTTCTACTCGATCGAGTGCCATTTCTGTCTTGTTTTTGATCGATCGAGTCCCTGTTGTACTCGATCGACCCCCTTTCAAAACCCCACTGCTCGATCGAGTTGTCCTCGTACTCGATCGAGTAGATTTGCTGATAAAGGTACTCGATCGACCACCAGTTTAGTCGATCGAGCACTTTCTGTTTGGCAACTCTCTCGATCGACTTGCAGATTGATCGATCGAGCCCTTTCGTTCCTCGATCGAGCACTGTGTCCCTGGATCGAGGGATTTTGCTTTTGACATGACTTTGAAAATTTATTCCTTTTGCTTTAAATTTTCTTTTGGCTACAAAATGTACATTATACGGATATTGTACACTCGCTATGATTGTGAAACGGTTCACACACGTACCATTAAGTTATTTTAAAGCGTATTTAAAGTAACGGATTGTAATGGATTAAAATTAAATGATAGAAGCAGTTTTATCACATGAATTTTAATCATTAAAAGGTGGTTTGGATAAATTTAACATAATTACGGAATTATGTCACGAATGAATTTGTTTTTAGTTGATGCATTTTTATTTATCGTTAATTTTGAATCCTTGTGAATGCCTTTTATTACGTATTTAATTTTACAATCAGTTGTAACTTAGTGTGGCCTTAGTAGAACGTGTTACCGTAATGATGGAACACGGTCTTGGTTGTATTTTGAGATCTCGTATCTCCGTTTTGGATTTTTCACTTGTAATTACAGTTTTTAATTAGAATGTAAATAGGTTTATATTTGTAATTTTTAAATTGTAATTTTTGAGAAGACCAAAGATGGAGACCGGATGCTCACTCCCGCTACATGGATCAAGATGGAACATCAAGACAAGCTTCTCGGGTCCAACGGTGGATTCCAAAGTTGTTTTATGTTTTATTTTTCTAGGATAGGCCACACTAGGAATTTTTATTTACGTATTGCTTTTCATTCATTTATTTTTCGTAACGATAATATGCATCATATTCCGCCTAAAAACCAAACCACCTATATATATTGCATGAAAACTGACACATATAGAGGTCACGAGTTAGTTTTCATTGACATTCTCATGTCACACGATTTTAAGCCATCACCCAAATTGATTCATTCACGCAGACGCTAGTTATTCGTTCACTTAAAATGAATTATAATTAAGTTGATGGGATCTTCCTCGTATAAACAAAAATTGAGAACGGTCTTTATAGGTCAAACTCCAATGAGTCCCTTCTTCGTCGGTAGGCATAATATGACCCCTTCTACGTCGGGTAAGTTGGAACCGATTGACCTATTTTATCTCAACACTATGGTCACTCGTACGATCCTGTGACTATGGTGGACTATAGATAGGATTTACGGAAATCTATCGACCAAGAGTTCTTCCGGAAGAATTAGCTAAACAGTTGGCTTATCAATTTACAGAAATTGAGTCTTGGGATCACTTGTATCATTCTTGAGGGAGATCAATTATGCAAGTGCGAGAGTCTACATGTTAAAATGTATTTTAAATAGGCTTAAATCACCTCGATGAGTTGCTTATTTCGTTTTGTTTTTCTTTCTTTTTCAGTGTAGATCACGAATTTTTAACTGCTGATAACAAATGGCTGGTTCTGCTGATAACCCAATGCCAAGTGCCACATTGGACCGTGAGTCCTGGCTTCGGATCTTCATGAATAAGATGAATCAGTCTACTCGACTGAAGAATGATGGATCAAACTTCGCGGACTGGGAGGCGGCATTACGGAATCTTCGCCTGGCGACGGAAGCTCAAATATCTCTTGGAGCCCATCCCGGCAAACCCAGGTCCCACGGCTAGAGCTGCTGAAATCACCAAGTTTAATGATTTCTGTATGGAAGCGGGTGCGATTAAAAACGTACTCATTTTTGCAATGGAACCCAATTTGCAGAAACGCTTCATAGCCCATGGTGCAAACAAGTTTTTCACCACGCTCACCAAGGAATTCTCGAAAGCACCGAGAATCGTGACCTATGAGCATACCACTCGCTTCTTTGATGCGAGACTCCAGAAGGGCCAACCGGTTAGCCCACACATTCTCAGCATGATTGAGAATGTCGAGAAACTGGAGACCTTTAACTGTAACATCAGCGAGAACATTGTTATCGACCGCATACTTCACTCACTCCACGATGGTTATTCGCAATTTAGAGCGAATTACTATATGAATGATATGAAGAAAACTCCGCATGAACTGCACTCCCTCCTCGTACAGACCGAGAAGGACATGAAGTTCAGTGGGAGCATGAAACAGGATGTTCTCGTTGTGTCAAATAAAGGGAAGGGTAAGGGAAAAGCTCAGGCAAACCTAGCAGTAGGTAAGGCGAAGTTCAAGAAGTCGGGTTCAGGTAAGAGTGGTCCTGGTGAGTCGAGTAACTCATCAGGCACGACAAAGAGCAAGAATGAAAACATGGAATGCCATCATTGCCACAAGACTGGGCATTGGAGACGCACATGTCCTGTTTATCATGAGGACTTAAAGGCAGATCGTGTTAAACCTGTTGGTATGTCTTCTTCTTCTTCTACTTTTATTCATATGATTGAGATTAACCACGCAAGTTACGGAACTTGGGTACTTGATACTGGTTGTGGTTCTCATCTGTGTAATCATGTGCAGGGGCTCCGAAACATCGAACCCCTCGTAAAGGGTGAGGTGGACTGCGTGTTGGGAATGGAGCAAGAGTAGCATTTGCCATCTCAAAGGGGACATATGTGATCCAGCTTCCCGCGGATTTGAGTTGTCATTATATGTTTGCTATTATGTACCTAGTCTTTCGAAAAACATTATTTCAGTTTCGGCACTTGATAAACTTGGTTTTTCATTTGTAATAGAAAATAATACTTGCATTTTCTCATTACACGATATGATTCTGACAAGGCAGTCTCCATGAACGGAATTTATGTTTTAGATCAGACCACGGAAATATTACACGTAATGAATAAAAGGTTAAAGGTTGGTGACAAAGATCAAACGTATCTATGGCACTGCCGTATGGGACACATTAATGAGAAACGCGTTAAACAGCTCATCAAGAATGGAGCTATCTCGGCCTTTGATTTTCAATCATTTGGCACGTGTGAATCATGTCTCATCAGTAAGATGACTCAGATTTCCTTCAAAGGTGTTGGAATGCGCGCTGCTGACCTATTAGGGCTCATACACACGGATGTATGTGGTCCTATGTCAATCACCGCACGAGAAGGCTATAGGTATTTCATCACTTTCACGGACGATTTGAGTAGATATGGCTATGTCTACTTAATGAAGCACAAAAGTGAATCCTTTGAGAAATTCAAGGAATACCAGAATAGGGTACAGAACCTATTAGGTAGAAAGATTAAAACACTACGTTCAGATCGTGGTGGCGAGTATCTTTCTCACGAGTTTGATCAACACCTAAAGGACTGTGGGATTGCTCTACGATTAACTCCACTGGAACACCTCGGTTGAATGGTGTGTCCGAACGGAGAAATCGAACACTACTTGATATGGTTCGATCCATGATGAGTCACACGATTTTACCTGATTCATTATGGAGTTATGCTCTTTTTTGTCACCGCTCTAATACTTAACCGAAGTCCGTCTAAAGTGTTGACAAGACTCCATATGAACTATGGAAGGGAACGGTCCCTAACTTGTCCTTTATACGGGTTTGGGGCTGCGAGGCTTATGTCAAGTGGAGACACGAGGATAAGCTCGGCCCGCGATCGGTCAAGACATACTTTATAGGTTATCCTAAAGGAACGCTTGGTCATTACTTTTATTCGCCAACCGAACAACGTGTTTTTGTTGCGGCTAGTGCGACATTCTTAGAGAAGGAATTTCTCGAGAATGCAAAGAGTGATAGAACCTTCGACTTGTCGGAGATTCCAGAACCAAATACCGAGCAACTATTGGAGGAACCTATTCCTTCAATCCCGGCTGCGGTTAACATTCATGAGGAACCTAGGAGGTCGGGAAGAGTCTCTATTCCTCCGGACAGATACATTGGTATGGTCGAGGAACATGACATAGATGACATTCTACTCTTAACGAGTAGTGAACCCGCAACCTATAAAGGTGCCATGACTAGTTCTGACTCAAAGCTATGGCTTGAGGCCATGCAATCCGAGATGGACTCCATGTATGAGAACAACGTGTGGGATCTTGTTGACTTACTTGCTAAGGTTCGTCCCCTTCAATGCAAATGGCTTTACAAGATAAAGCATTCTGTGGAAGGTCAACAAGATATCTACAAAGCACGACTAGTTGCTAAAGGTTTCACCCAAGTGCCAGGTTTGCACTACGATGAGATTTTTGCACCCGTAGTCATGCTGCGTTCCATTCGGATTATCTTAGCGATTGCCGCTTTTCATGACTATGAAATTTGGCAAATGGACGTGAAAACCACCTTCTTAAACGGCTTTTTGGAGGAAGAGTTGTACATGGTACAACCCGAAGGTTTCATCGATCCAGTACATCCTAAGAAAGTATGCAAACTTAAGCGTTCCATTTATGGACTTAAGCAAGCATCAAGGAGTTGGAATCATCGCTTCGACCAAGTGATAAAAGAAAATGGATTTACTCGATCGGTCGAGGAACCATGTCTATATATCAAGTCGAGTGGGAGCAAGATTGTCTTCCTAATATTGTATGTTGACGACATACTCCTGATTGGGAATGACATACCTCTCTTAACTTCGGTGAAAGTATGGTTGAAAAACCATTTCCAGATGAAAGATCTGGGAGAGGCACAAAGAATTCTAGGCATCCGTATCTATCGAGATAGATCACGACGGATGTTATCTCTCGATCAGAGTCTTACATAGACAAAGTCCTAGAGAGATTCAGCATGACTAACTCCAAGAAGGGGTTTCTTCCTATGGCTCCAGGGGTGCATTTGAGCAAGTCTCGGGCACCAGAGACACCGGAAGAGAAAGAGCGCATGACACGGATTCCTTATGCTTCGGCAATAGGATCAATCATGTATGCCATGATATGCACACGTCCGGACGTGGCATATGCATTGAGTATGACAAGTCGATTCCAACAGCATCCAGGTGAATCACATTGGCTGGCTGTCAAGAACATTCTTAAGTACCTACGGAGGACTAAAGATTGGGCATTGACTTATGGAGGCTCTCAAAAGCTATGCGCAACCGGTTACGCAGATGCTAGCTTCCAAACGGATCGAGATGACTCGAAATCTCGGTCTGGATTCGTTTTACTCTTAATGGCGCTGCTGATCAGTGGAAGAGTTCGAAACAAACTGTTACAGCAGATTCTACGACTGAGTCCGAGTACTATGCCGCGTCTGAAGCTACAAAGGAAGCGATATGGATGCGTCAATTCTTACATGGGCTCTCTGTAGTGCCTAGTTCGAATGACCCGATCACCATCTATTGCGACAATAGTGGTGCCATCTTCCAAGCTAAGGAGCCAAAGTCTAGCAACAAGTCTAGACATGTACAACGGAAAGCTCATCTAATCCGAGATTACGTGGAGCAAAAGGAAGTAGTGATAGAAAAGATTGCTCTGAGATGATAACATAGCAGATCCTCTCACTAAAGCATTACGACAAGATAAGCATGAAGGGCACGTAAATTCCATGGGAATCAAACGTGTTCCTGAGTTGTAGTACTCTTTTATGGATTAGATTCATTCTCCTTTGTACTCTATACGACATCATCGTTTTGATATTTTATATATACATATTTTGTTTTTCATGTGGAATTGTACGACAATTTTGAACACCACAAAGTGAATCGAACAAACATCATATCTTTTTCAGTCCTTAATTGCCCCATGAGTGATAACTCGGCAATTATTTTGTGACGTTGGTTGATGGTGGGTTCAACGAGCCATAAGTCAACCAGTTGGTGACCAATCACGAGGCGATTTATACGGATATTTCGTAGGACACCATTGTGACATCGACGTGGAGTCCTAAATGTTTTATAACATTCGCACGCCCGGTCGTGGATAGGACTTCCATGGTGATCCTAAGAGTCGATTCTTTGACTATCGACTGTCTCTTGAGACTACGGCAGTTTTTGGGTGACTTTGGTTTCTTTCTCACGGTCATCCGTAACAGGGGGCCAAGTAGATTTTTTTCTGGGTCATTTCATGCTTGCTTAGATCGGAAGGAGTCGAGTTGAAGGAAATATTCAGCCTTTATCAGTACTCAATATTTCTCGGGGCCACTCGAGGAGTCAGAATCGAAATGCATGGCCATGCTCGGATACGGATTCGTTTTATCAGTTAAGTTACTCTCTAGTCGGGGAAACCACTCTAGATACAGATCGATTGTAAAATACGACCTTTGTGGATTCAGATCTGCAAATTGTTTTACATTGAGTGGGAGAAATTTTAAATGAATATGAGAATCGGTTATCGCAAATACACTTGTACGGACAAGTGGGAGTTTGTTGGAGCTTGTGTCCTCCAGTTAGTGCGGATAACGTCATTGCACACATACTTGTACGGACAAGTGGGAGCTTGTTGGGGTTGGTGTCCTTAACAGTTAGTGCAAGGACTTATAAACCTCTAAAAGGATCAAAGGGCATACTTTTGGTATTATTATCAGTTGATCCACGTTTATCAATAACGGTTGGCTTGCTAGATAAGTTTGACGTTATTGTCATACAGATGGCGGTGATCAACTGGTCCCTAAAAGTCACACCTATAGGATACGTTTGAGAGATGTGACGGTATGAAAATACTGTCATGTAGATGCCAAAATTGACTAACCAGTTAGTCCGAGTTATTTGACTATTAATTAGTCAAAAAATGTGATGTTGAGATATTATATTTAATACGGATTAAATTATATGGGCTAAGGCGAATTAACCAGTTAATTCGTAAAATCAAATATAAGCGATTTATATTTGATTAATGTATATTGAATAAATTATACAATATCGTCTTTGTCGGACATGTATTAATACTTTAACTAACCCGTATTATTAGTTAATGTTTTAATAGCCGATAACCGATGACGAATTATAATGAAACCGTGTCATATACATTTAGCGGATTTCGGGTCGGACCACGAGTTAAACTTAAGGAGAAAATGGAAGCCCATTTCCTCCTTGATCCACTCGGCCAAACCGAGATTAGGAGAACAAAAGGAGAGCTCCTCCTCTTGTTTAACCTAATCATCATTAGTGAATTAAAATTAGGGTTTTGGAGATCAAGCTTTCTCTGAAACCGAGATCTCACATCTCGAGAAAAACTCACAACAAGTTCTCCCAATATTGCAAGGCAATCGAAGAATACGTTCTAGCACAAGGGCATATCTCGGACAAATCTTGGGTGCAACAATTAGGAGGGAATCTCTGTTGATTTCTGTTCTTTACGCCGTGCATCAAAGGACCCGAGGTTGATTCTTATTACTTATCGTTTCTCTATTGTATTTATGTTTTATGACGATATTCGCATGTTAAATTTACGTTATAGTCCTAAATTTAGAGGGTCTTATACGGATATTACCCCACATTGTACTATTGTAGAGGAAAGACAGTACGTTTTTAAGGGAGAGGTACCATGGTGGTGTGAGCACGTTGTTAAGGGAGGTGTGCCATGTCATAAGATGGAGCACGTTGTTAAGGGACTAATGTCATGTGTATGAAATTGACTTATCTATTGTTAACTATTGTTGTTAGTATTTATTCCTACTCAGCCGTTGGGTTGACAGTGTGTTCGTTAAACACCTGTGATGAACCAATTATTGAGGAGCAGATTGACTGACTGGTACTTGAGTTAGCTGTCTTTGGAGTTCATGGGGATGCGTGAGTAATTCGGCCAGTCTACCTAGAAGTTTAGATCACATAGTTTTAATATTTTAGTTTATTTAATTCCGCTGCGAGTTGTAATTAATTTTATATTAAGTTTATTTAATTTGGTTAAATTGTAATAAAACTTTTATTCTCTAAATTTTAATCTAAAGTACTTTGGTTGTTGTACTTTGTTATTTACTACCTCGGACAACCGAGATGGTAACAATCCTATTTATTTGGGAATGTCTTACTAAAGGCTCCTAAGTAAATGGAGGTGTTACACTGTATCCCACAGGAGAGGCGCATCACCTGTTGCGTCCTCTCTCGGGTAGTTTCCTTTTGCTCAAGAAAGCGCGTTTGACAACATGTCGTATCTTACACATAACTTTCTCTACAAGACTCGGATTAAGGGGATATCGGTGGGATTGGAAAGCTAAGACAAAAATACTTAATCTTTGTACGAAATAGCCAAGACCCAAAAAAGTCGTTATCATATCGTAAAATGGGTCTAAAGGTCGCGTTGTCGTATTTAGCTAAAATGAAATGTACATTTCGTACTGTAAACTTACGTTTATCCTAAGGAAGTGACAGAGGACAAAAAATGAGATATATCCTCAACATTTTAGTACATACTCATTAAACAATCAAGTTGCCTTCCGATTCGGGATTTTACGGTTTTTGGACGGTTTTGCCCCGGGACTCAGATTTGACTCTCACTACTACCAAAATGACCGTAGCGACACCTACATGACAACCATGTGGTAGGCACGAGTTTATGAGTTACCTTTATTAACCAATTTACGAATTGTCATAAAATTGATATATGCTAAACATGTGGTCCAATCATCCTTGGGTATTTTTTAGATGGTGCAGACACGGGTGTCTACACCCCTTCATTGGATCGACATCTTACTACCCAAATTTTCTTTTATCTGAATCATTTTGATGGTTAGTATAGGTTCTATAATTAATTAATTTGTATACACAAAAACGACACTTATCAGTAGACCTTCGTAGGTGGATAAAGTTACTAAGCGTAACCATGGTCATGTTATACTCTATAGTTAGTGGTTTAAGTAAATACTTTTGTTTTTTTCTAAATTTAAGGCACTTTGTCTTTGAATAATTAAAAATGTTTGGTCTAAATAATATGTAATGCAGTAACGATATCAAAAGTTTTTTGCGGTTAAATGATAGTGAATTATCAAATATTTTTGCGGTTAAATGACAATGAATTTATGAATATGACACTGATTGTAAGAATAATTTTTTTCCCAGGTGCAGTCATTATAGTCCTTTCCTATTTAATAACCCGGAACTCCACGGTTGTAGTATATCGCTAATGAATCATAATTTATACCCAAAAATACAACAAGACATCGTCCTCCTGTGGACGCGAGCCCACGGGGGCGAAAAGCGAAGCAAGCTTTTCTTTGGTGTTTGTTTGCATTTGTGGAGTCGCCACCAATTTATTGTGGAAAATTGGAAACCGTTTGAATACCTCGTGTCATGTCAAGACACAAAGTAGTGACATGAACATCAAGAACTCGTTACCCTTAGTATTCTATGTTTAGAATGACTCTCGTGGATGCCAATGAATACGGATGTTCACAGAGATCTGGAGTAAGGGGTGAGGGTACGTATTAGGAAGCTCTTTTGATCGAACACCTAATCCCGCCCGCCTCGATAGCGGTCTCTACTAATGATTAGGGAAATTATCTATACTCAATATATTGTCGGTTTATATGCATGCAATGCAATATCCAACGTTTTAATCCTAACATGTGAATTAAGACTAAGTCGGTTATCACATAATTTATCATACAATTCGGTCAAAGTAGGAGTTTAGGTTAATTACATGTCAAGGCATACAAATCATACAAGAAAAGAAATACAATAAAGAAAATTACAATAGTTACATTGGATTTATTGATTTATGTCGAAAATACCTTTAGAACGGATAATTTGAGAAAAGAAAGAATAAACAAATGAACGAACAGATTATGGGCGATAATACGATTAATAATTAATTAATACGTAACAATAAACTAAGTCAAGGCAAAACGGGAGTTCAGGGACAAAACTCAACCAGGAACAGGCGCAGCAGAGCTGCGTCCTTTGGAAGAGGCGCAGCAGTCGCTGCGTCTGTTCCTTGACTCAGTTCTGGCTGTGAAGCCGAATTGCAAATCGTTAATGTTCGTTGGTAATTTTAATGCTTGATTATATTATTTGACTCGGATGGAAGTGATTAACATGTTATTTACATATGATTAAGGTTATAAAAACAGTAAAACATGGACAAGACTAATTAAAACTATTTTTTTACAAGATTTGAAAGATTATTAATGAATATAAACAAACTAAATAAAATTAATTAGGCTAAACAAATTATTAATGATGAATTAATGAAAGTGATAATAAACAAAAGGTGGAAAATATATCAGTGACGAATTTCAGAGACTCGATATGGATGAATCGAACCTCTGAAAACCGAATTTTATACTAATGACGAAAACCCGCAAGTATTAATTACTTGGGATTTAAGTCGAGATTTTAATGATGAATTAAATACTAATGATGATTAATTATTTACATGTCAAATAATTATATTCAAATTATCGTACGAATGAAAACAAAATAAACAAACGAATTAACAAAAGACGGAGGAAGAAGAAAGGAAGCAGGAACTGCGCCAGCCTCACGAAGAGGCGCAGCAGGTGCTGCGTCCCTTCGAAGAGGCGCAACAGTTGCTGCGTCCTTTCTCGACGGTTGTCTTCTGATAACCCGTAAAAAGGGTTTTAAAACAAGGTTTTACAAATCGGTTTTAAGAATACTTTCGACATAAATCTTACAATTATGATTACAATAAATAAAGAACAATAAACAAAAGGAGGATTTACACCCTCAGACTTACATGTTTGACAAAACGAGATGAACTAAGTTAACGTTTAGTAATGCTCGACTCGAATGTACGACGAAAGTGCCCCCTAAGAGGAAATTAAACAGATTGATTAAGGTTGATTAATGTGGAGTTGGTCAAATTGGTCGATCGTGCAAAACGAGGTTGGTACTCAGAAAGATCCGAGCTTACGTGGTCGAAAGTTCAAGCACGTAGACCCCAAAAAGTAAGAACGTGGTCTAGAATGCAAAGGGAGAAGAGAAGGGCGGACACTCGCGTGAGAAATATGTGAGACCGAGGGTCTCTATTTATACTAATCACACGGAGGAAGTAGGGTTTTCGGAGAAACTTTGGAAGTGAATCTCGAAAAGATATGAAAAGATACGAAAAATACGCAGAAAAGGACTTGGGAAGAGGCGCAGTAGGCACTGCGTCTCTTGGAAGAGGCGCAGCACCTGCTGCGTCGTTTCCCAAGTGGTTTCCTCCTGCGGAAGAAATATTTCCGTGTTCTAATTATGGAAAAGGTGGATTAATCTCATTTCCTTAATATTTTGTGTGAATATTACGGGAGATATTTTACCAAAGATTAAAATATTGGAAAATATGGAACAAAAATATCCGGAACATTCCAGAATATTCTGACTTGTCATTTTACGGTTATTAGAAAATGAAGACGGTTTTTGGTCCGGACTCCAAATGTACTCTAATTACTGCCAAAATGACCGTATCGGCGCGTAGATGACAATTAAGAGGTAGACACAAGTGTTTGAGCGATCACTTGACGATAAACTTATGAACTGTCACAAATCGTTCCGTATACCAAACATGCGGCCCAATCATCATCGGGTGGCTTGCGGGAGGTGCAGAAATGAGGTATCTACAGAGCCCCTACTTTGACTTAGGCTTGGACATGGCGAAAGTCAAAGTATAGCCATCAGGTCAATCGAAGATTACAACCTGGCGACTATGGCGACGCGAGGCCGCTCAAGGGGTCTGAACCAAGGACCTGTCGTCGGGAACATTTTAGAGTATGTCGACTATCAAGGAGGGTCTTTTAAAGTCTATTAGACTACGTAAGGAAGCTCGCCAGCCATAAGAAGAGGCCATACCTGAAATTCTTCGAAACTTCAGGGGAAACAAAACGCGATATTGGGAGAAGACAGCAGGATGTAGTCAGGAACTGCTGGGAGAAATCTGCTTGGGTCGGCTTCAAACAAACTTCGAAAGAGCTTAGGGTTGATGTTAATCTCCATGTCTCGAGAGGGACGATTGTCTGTCGGTAAACTCTCGCTGGGGGAACATAATCGGGAACTTATCTCCATGTCTCGAGAAGGACGATTGTCTGTCGTGAACTCTCGCTGGGGGGAATATAATAAAGGTGTGTCAAAACTCATGTCAGAGAATACTCGCTCATTGTGACAAGCAAGGTCTTGGTAAAAAATATGACGACAGTTTGCAGTTGGCTTGGAAATGTGGATCCGGGCGAAGAATAAATGTCAAACGGATCAAATATGTGATATTGCATTAAAGAAGAGGCGCACCAAAGATGGGCCCACAAATAACGAACTTATAACAAATTTTTGAAAATTCATATGGAGGGAAGCGGAGGAAGAGGCGTAGCAAGAACTGCGTCCCTTGGAACAGGCGCAGCACCTACTGCGTCTTTTCCTGAATGCGGCATTTCCAGAGTAAAAACCCGATGAAACAGGGGGTTTATTTCATTATTTTCGAAACACAAATTCTCAATTTCTCTCCCAAATTCCAACCATTTTTCGTCAAAATTTGATCAAAAGCTTGCATTTGCCATGACTAATCGAGGTATGTGTATTACTTCTGCATTAATCTTCTATAATGGATCAAATTGGACTGACAAAATTAGGGTTTGCAACCCTAACATGTCGAAAATTTGGGGCTTTTCCCCCAAATGATTTTGCCTTGGAAAATTGACCTTATAAATGGCTAATTGGTAGTATAAGGATCATAACCATGTATTTGTTTCAAATTTTCGTTAAGTTTTGAGCTTTTGAGTGAAATTGTGACGGTCTCACAGCTAAACCGTAAATCGCTTCGAAAATAGCCTCAGGATTGCCCATTTGTGACGAAACTTGATATTTGGAATCCTTGTATGATGAGTAAACTTTCTACCATCTCGGAATTTTTATTTGTGACGGCTTTTTCAGGACACTTTTCTAGAGCATAATCGCCGTTATAACGAAATGCTGTCGAAATTCCGACTCGAACCCATGACTAGGCTTTAACTTAGGCTTGAATTACCCAAAATTACCACATGAGCGGTCGAGTTTGTGGGAAAATGGCCAAAGATGGCGAGAAAAGAGCGATTTCGGAGTTCCGGAAACTCGAAAAACCTTTAATCGAGGTTCGTCGTCATTTGACGCGGCCTAAATTCACTTTAATTTTGCAGGTGACGAGGCTTCTACGTCTGGGAGGACTCCCATGGACGTGGACACCACTATTGACCCTTCTCAGGTGCTTGAGGAGGCGTTAGAGGAGGCCTTCACCGCTGCGGTGACGGCTGCCGAGGACGAGGTTCTTGAGGAGGAGGAGGCCCCGAGACCAGCCTACGTTGGACGGGGTAGTCGCCAGCTGAGGGGAGCACCGGTGTGGGCCAAGAATTGGGACAGTAGGCACCTACTTTGGGCTGTAGAGGGTCACCTGTCCTACAGGATGGTGAAGAGCTTGGTAACCCGGATTCGTCACTCTTCACTTATCTTCTTTCATTTCCATTTGTTATTACTTTCCTGCTTCATTGAAACTAAAGATAGCTTTTGTTTCGAATCAAAATAGGAGGTCGGGAACATCAGATCGTTCTCGGGCTACACGACAGCGATAGGGTTCTACAAGAGGCTGTCGGCTAAAGAGCGAGTCATGATCGAGCGAGGAGCGTTCGGTGCCTTGGTGCAGGCTTGGAGGGACATCACGAAAAAGAAGCTTCGGGCAAACCTTAGCCTGGTTCGAGCTTTCTTGGAACGGTTTTGGGACACGACCTCCACCTTTCACATGCCTTTTGGCAAGGTGGGGGTCACGTTGGAGGACTACGGCATGATTTCTGGTTTGCCGTGTGGGACCGAGGTGGTGGAGTGGCCGGAGACTGCCATGCGGGTAGATTCGGCCGAGACTAGGAGGTTGATCAGCTGGAACTTGATGCCGGAGGCTGCTGCGGTACCTGGTTTCGTGCCTAGTTCTTACGTTCGGGACTACTTCACGGGGAAGACCCCGGCGTCGGTGGTGATCGAGGGGAGGGAGATGGCTCCTCCTCCCTGTATTGCAGAGCAGAGAGTCCGTCTGTGGCTCTGGTGGCTCTTGTCTTTGATTTACCTCGGAGACAAGGGAGAGAGGCTATCGACGAAGCTCCTTCCCTTTCTTTCTAACCTGAGTGCCCTAGGTCATTGGGACTGGGTCACTGCTGGTTTTGTGGTCCTCATCCGCTTTATGAGGGCCATGGTTCGTCCGGAGTTGATGGAGAAGGGGACTTCTCCTGCCGCTGTCGGCCCTAGATTGCTGTTGGAGGTATGAATCTTCATTTCATTTCATGAAAGATCATTTCCTTTTCTTATCGAATCACGAAATATCGTTATTGATTATCTTGTTTCACAGGCGTGGGTGTACTCCTACTTCCTGAGCCTCGCGGCCAAGAGGACGGAGCCAGTGGAAAAGGCCTATCCCGTCGTGAGGGATTGGGTGATGTGCCATACGAGGAGTCGGCGTTCCTTTCACGATGTCTGTCGACGGGAGGTGAACGCTCTTCAGTTGGACGGCGTGAGTACTTCACCTTTGTTTGCTTCTTCATTACCTTTTTTGAACTGATCATAAGAATGACTTTTTATTTTCTTTTCCCAGTGGGTGCCCATGCCTTGGGTGGAGTACGCTGGCGCTCCTCCCTTCGTGGTTGAGGTCCTTCGATCTAGGAGCTCGAGCCGGGTGCTGCTGAGGACGTCGATGGGTCATGTGTGGTACTTGGGTAAGCGCTTGGCTCGTTAGTGCTCTTGGGACGTCTTGACAGTTCCCATCAATCCACCTCGGACGATGTTCAGGGAGCCTTCCGAGGCTGAGAGGGAGGCTGACTTGGCGGATGTTGGTGGTGACACCCTCCTTCTTCCGGGCGAGGACTACTCGGCGTTCCTCTCAGATGGTTGGCATACTGGCCGGTCGTGGTGAGTATTCAACTCTTCTTTTGATTGTTTTGAAAACATGATGAATGATCATCGGTTAATAGAAATCATTTGACTTTGCAGGAGGTCGAGGCGGCGGGCATCGAGCCCCCAGAGTACCCCGAGACTCTTGAATACACCGACGCGACGGGGATGACGACGATCTCCGAACTACGTGACTTTGGCGTGGCGGTGACGGATGCTGGCTTGGATGAGTGGCAGCATCTGATTCGGAGGGTGAGTCTCTAACTTCTATAATCTTGTGTAAGAACACATTTGCTTGAGTTTGTCCATTTGTTAAGAATCTCTTTATTCGAAATGCAGGTTGCGCCATCTCGGTTCGTGGCTTTGTGGAGGGTAGCCAACCGGCTGCGGGCTACTACCATCGAGGCACTCGTCGGTGGTCGAGGACGTCAGGTATGAACCTTCCGTTTACTTCATTTTTCCAATTTTCTTTATTGTTTGGTTGTTTGAAATGATTGACATGAGCCAATTGTTTTGTTTGCAGGGGGAGAGCAACCTGGAGCGAGAGCTAGCTCAGTCTCGGGAGGAGACAGCTCGCCTGCTGAGGGAGCTTGAGGTTTGTGACGCCGAGATTGCCGCTCTCGAGGCGAGAGTTGTAGAGTTAGGCGGCGACCAGCAGTAGTTTTTTGTTGTTTTTGTTTGTTGTTGGCTGTATTTTGCACATTTTGTACATTTTTAGGACCCACATTTTGGACATTCGGACTCTGTTTGGGGCTCGAGCCCCCAGTTTGGTGTACATATCCCCTTTTGGTTGTATGTATGATGGCCTGAGTGCCTTTGCTGCTGGGTTGCTTTCTTTGTACCTGCAGGTTAGCTTTGAACAGGTTTGGTAGATGACGGTTTATGCCGTCATGCTGCCGAAATTTACACAGAAAATCACATAGAACATTTGTACATGGCCTAAATTAGCGCAAAACAGTGACTCGAAAAAAATGCAAAAATTTTGCCAGAAATGACCGGACGGTAGGGAGGGCTACCCCCTAAGAAAAGGAAAAAATAGAAACATACAAGTTTGAAATGTAATGTGGAATGGGAGTGAAATGATTCCCCAAAAAGAAAATTATAAAAGAAATGTATAAGTTTGAAAAAATGAATAAATTAAATTAAATTGGTGAAATAATTCCCCGAAAAGAAAAATAAAAAGAAATGTATAAGTGTGCTAAAATGACGAAAATGTTGATATCGCCTCGAAATACGTGCCCGCGAAATTAGGAAACACGAAATATGGTAATTTGACGTATTTACCAAAATAATAACCCGTATGAATAGGAAATTATTATTTGATGAATTAGGAAAGATCCAATGCGGAGAATCACAGAAAGGGGGCTGAGGAAGAGGCGCAGCAAGAGCTGCATCCCTTTGAAGAGGCGCAGCAGGTGCTGCGCCTGTTCCCCAGTGCATCCGTCCTGACGGATTTTAGGAAACAATTTTTAGTATAAATAGGGACGTCGAGGGAGGTTTTATTCACATAATTCTTCCGTCTTATTACATAAAGCTCTCAAAAGAATCACACATCATGAATACTCTCGAAATTCGTCTAAAAGAGTGGACAAATGAGTTCTCTAGTGTGGAGAAATACGACATGGGTGCTTATAATTTTGGATGACTATTGAGTTTGAAGTTGATCAAAGTAGTCAAACCATTTCTAGATGCTTGTCTTGATTATTGGGACCCGAATTATCACGTATTTGCTTTCCACGGAGGCGACATTTGCCCATTTCCCAAAGAAATTGCTGCGATCGGTGGTTGGGACCCGGAACACCTGCCTGCTATTCCCTCTACTTCCCAAGGGTACAAAAATAAGTTCAGAGATTCGTTTGGGCTGACAAGGGCTGAGGTTGACCGTCTTGTGACCTCAAAAGGCGTGCGAATGTTGGACTTCATCGATCGATTCATTAATAAGGCAGACCCCACCATCTCTTATGTCGCCAGGCGTAGGGCATTCGGATTTTGCCTACTACATGTATATGTCCTTCAAGGGCATGTTGATGAGGATTTAAGAGGTGATCCTCGTTATCTGAGCCTTATTGAGCAAATGGAGCTGCGCAGGAGCCCAGCTTGCCCGTGTTTATGAGAGATCCTATTGGGGTTAGATAACAGGAAAGACAATCGTTACTTACCTTATTTGGGGAGTCCCATTATTCTGCAGGTAAAAAGAATAAAATTCTTCTCTTCTTTTTTTTTCGTTTTCGTTTTTTTTTTTCGTTTTTTTTTTGTTGATTCTAATACCCGCTTTTGGTAGGTCTGGCTTATGGAGCGCCTTCGATTGATCGAGCCCCTAGTTAATGTTCCTGCTTATCATGCTTGCTCATTTGCAATGAGGACTAGGCTCTACATGGTGGATTTCACCCGACTCTGCAATTATTGGGAAAACAAACTGAAGAGTGATGATGGCCCCTTGATTAGATGGATCGTACCATGGTGGCATCTCAAATCTGTCACTAGAGTATCTTCTTTGGATCCTACCCGATCTGTTCGCATTCTCGGCTTGGAGTTTATGATATGCATCTTCCCGGAGAGGCTGATGAGACAAGTCGGATTGTAGCAGATAATTCTGAAGCTTGACACGATCCCGCAGACTGCCGTGGCGCTTACTATTGAGAGTCGAAGAGAATGGAACATCAAATGGGCTCAAAGAAATGTATGGTTCTTGAACTCTTTTGTTAGTGTCTTATGGGTGTCAGATTCCTATCTGCGGTGGAGGAAAGCTACTACTCCGGAGAAGCGCGAGAGATTGAGGAAGCGCGAGCCTGTTGACTACAAGGTTCGCGATGTGGAAAAGGAGAAAGAGAAGCATCTGACTGAGGGAGAGGAAGAAGTCGGGTTCAGAGTTTTTCATCCTTCGAAGAAACCGAAGACTTCTCCTGCCGTGGACAAGGTGATCGACAAAAATGGCAAAGCTAGACCATGAGAGAGACCGTTGGTGATTAGCTCTGAAGTGGCGCAAGAGCGTCCGGCTCGAGGTCGGGACAAGAAATATGATAAAAATGACAAAGGCAAAGGGAAAATGGAGGAATAGCCTAAGTCTTTATTATTATTTATTATTATTATTATTATTATTAATGTAATAAGAAGGTGGGGTTTTTAGAATCCTAACCTATTTTTTTATAGCATTATTTTATTATGTAGCGTACTATTATTATTAGAAATGAAATAAAAAAGGTTAATTGGTTATGAAACCGTTGTGATTTTCTATTATTATTCTTGTCGAATTTCAAATGCAATTGCAAATGTCCTTCTATTTACATTTAAAATAATTAATGGGTTGTATCCTGTGAAGGATTGCCTACGTATTCATTTGAGAAATCAAACCCATGCGCGTAGTTCAAGTAATTGTAAAAGAATAATTGTTCTAAGCATGAGCTTGTAATGAACTTAGAAAATAAGCATGAGCTTTTACTTACTCCTAAAATGCAATTCATCTTGTTTGATGATATGAGGATGACAAGTTGTCAAAATGCAAGAGCAAAGTGACATCGGCTTATTTTAGCTTGTCCAGGGGCCATTTATTTCGTGCCACAGGAGCGACACGTGAGGTTACGCGAGGCGCGTTTTTGATCCTATTCTAGGCATAGTAACGTTTTAGTTGCTCGAGGTTTGTCGGGTTGGCAAATTCATTCCCATCTAGGTCTGTGATCCTAACCGCACCCCCTGGAAGTATGGACTTGACTAGAAATGGCCCGGCCCAATTGGGTTTGAATTTTCCCCATGGATCGACAGGTAAAAGAGCTCTAACCAACTTGAGGACTAAGTCTCCTTCTTTGATGCTCCTTGGCTTAACCCTTTTGTTGAAGGCTCATTTGATACGGGCCTGATATATTTGCACATTATGTAATGCACGTAGTCTACGTTCATCCAGGAGGATGAGTAATTCATATTTGTCCCTTTTCTAATCGGCTTCTGGGATTTGGCTTTCGAGTAAAATACGCAAGGATGGTATTTTTAGCTCGACTGGTTGTACAACTTCCATGCCGTAGGTCAAATAAAAAGGGGTGGCCCTAGTGGGCGTCCTAATAGATGTGAGGTATCCCCATAAAGCAAAAGGTATCTTGCTTGTCCAATCTCGATAATTGTCAATCATTTTCTTGAGGATTGTGACAACGTTCTTGTTTGCCGCCTCTACCGCGCCGTTAGTTTGTGGTTTATATGGCGAGGAGTGGTGATGCTTGATTTTGTACTTGGCTAGCAATTGCTCAGTCTCAGCTTGGAAATGTGATCCGTTGTCACTAATGATCTCATGTGGGCAGCCGTATCGACAGATGATGTTATTTTGTATGAACTTTGCTACATTTTTTGCCGTGAGACTTGTGTAGGAAGCTGCTTCTACCCATTTGGTGAAATAATCAATTGCCACTAAGATGAAACAGTGACCTCCTGTTCCAGCTGGAGTGATCTTTCCGATGATATCAATTCCCCAAGCAGAAAATGGCCAGGGAGATGTCATTGTATAGAGTAATGAAGGAGGGACATGTTGCACATTCCCGGAGATTTGACAGTTGTGGCAATGCCTTACATATTTGATGCAATCGGATTTCATTGTGGTCCAATAATACCCTAAACGTGTGATTTTCTTTGCCATCATGGGTCCACTCATATGAGGACCACATTCTCCATCATGGACTTCTTCCATCACTTTCCGTGCCTGTGAATGATCAAGGCAACGTAGGATTAAACCAAGAGGTGTTCTTTTGTATAACTCTCCTTGCATGAGAACGTATTGGGAAGCTAGTAAGCGTATAGCGGGTTGTCCCCTCTTGTCCATATCCGGTGGATAGGTGCCGTTGAGCTTGAAGTTTAGGATCACTTAGAACCAAGGTTCCTCTGTGATTTCCTCTTCATCGACGATTTGGTGCACATAAGCTGGATCTGATCGTCGTTCGATTCATAAAGGCATTTCTACCATGCTATCCGGCATATTAATCAAAGATGCAAGTTTTGCAAGAGCATCTGCAAATTGATTTTCTTCTCGGGGTAGGTGTAGGTAAGTTACTTGATCGAAGAATTGGGCGACCTGGTCTATTCTGGCTTGATAAGGCGCTAAGCTTTCACTTCAGATTTTCCAAGATCCCGTAATTTGGTTGATGACCAAAGATGAATCCCCATGTACTCGAAGATTCTGGATGCCTAAACCTACTGCTGCATGTAATCCAATGAGGCAAGCTTCGTATTCTGCAGCGTTATTTGTCACCTCGAAGTGGAGTTTGACAGAGATTGGTGTATGCTCGCCTTCAGGAGAAATGAGCAATACTCCTATTCCAAATCCTCTTAAGTTCGATGCTCCATCAAAATAAAGGACCCAGGAGTCTACATCGGTTTGGAGTATATTATCATCCGGAAACGACCAGGTGTCTATCATTTGTGTATCATTGATGGGATTTTCTACGAAGAACTCGGCAACGGCGCGCCCTTTTATAACTTTCAGAGGTACATCCTTGAGGTCGAAATCTGAGAGCATCAAAGTCCATCTTGCTAGGCGTCCATTGAGAACGGGTTTCTCGAAGAGGTATTTGACAGGATCCATTTTGGAGTATATTTTAACGGAGTAGCTAAGCATGTAATGGCGTAGCTTCTTCGTTGCCCACACAAGAGCGGGGCATGTCTTTTCGAGTGGTGTATATTTGCACTCGTACTCTAAGAACTTCTTACTAAGGTAGTAGATAGCTCTTTCTTCCTTTCCTATGGTTTGAGCTAGCATGGCACCCATGGCTGTTTCAGTTACCGTGAGATATAAACCAAGAGGTTGATCTCGTTGAGGTGGCATGAGCACTGGTGGCTTGGCTAGTATTTCCTTGATTCGGTCAAACTCCTTTTGACAGCCATCATCCCACATGGTGTGATCTGTTTTCTTGAGCTTCTTGAAGATAGGTTCACAGATCATGGTGAGTTTCGATATGAATCGACTTCTGTATTGCACCTTACCTAGGAATCCTCTAACTTCTTCCTCCATTTGAGGTTGCGACATTTCGATTAGAGCTTTGATCTTAGAAGGGTCTATTTCTATTCCTCGTTGGCTAACAATGTATCCCAGAAGTTTACCAGATGTTACTCCGAATGCGCATTTCTGAGGATTGAGCCTCATGTTGTACTTTCGTAGCCTTGAGAAGAATTTGCGAAGGTTCGCAATGTGCCCCTCTCTATCTTTGGACTTGACAACCATGTCATCCACGTATACCTCAACTTCTTTATACATCATGTCATGTAGGAGTGTAGTTGCGGTGCGTTGATATGTAGCTCCGTCGTTGATTAATCCAAACGGCATAACCGTGTAGCAATAGGTTCCCCATTGAGTGACGAAGGCGGTCTTAAGCATGTCTTCCTCGGCCATCTTGATTTGGTTATAACCCGCGTACCCATCCATCAAAGATAAAAATGCGTGATCTGTTGTATTGTCCACCAATATGTCGATATGTGGTAGAGGAAAGTCATCTTTAGGACTTGCTTTGTTTAAGTCTCTAAAATCAACACAAACACGGATTCTCCCATCCTTTTTGGGTACGGGTACTATGTTAGCTACCCAGTCTGAGTACTCGGAAACTTTGATGAACCCGGCTTTGAATTGCTTATCGACTTCTTCTTTGATCTTAAGAGCCCATTCCGTCCTCATTCGACGAAGCTTCTGTTTTACGGGTTTGAAACCTGTTTTAATTGGTATTCTATGCTCTGCGATATCCCTGTCGATCCCTGGCATGTCTTTGTAGGACCAAGCGAAAACGTCTTTGAATTCGTGTAGGAGGTCTATGAAACTGGCCCTTTCAGTAGAGCTCAAGGTTGTCCCTATCCTAAGTTCTTGGGGTTCTAGTTCGGTTCCTACATTGATGGGTTCAGTGTTCTCTATTACTGGTCCCCATTCCCCCTCTTGTAGTATTTCCTTGGCTATGTAGGGAGGTATCTCGATCGAGTCTGGGTCTGGGTCATCCTTAGTATCATCGTAAACAGAATTGCATTCAAGATAACACAAAGACTAAGCAGAACCTGATTTATTCATATTAAAGTTTGAGAAAAGTTTAAACAAGGAAGCCATCTGATCTGTAGTCAGTGGCGGCAAAGAGACAGTCATTGGGACATTTCTCAAGCTACTGTTACTACTTGATGCTAAGCTAGGAGACACAAGGGGAATGGGAATGACGACAGGAGGAGAATCTCTAGGAACTTCTCTAGACTCTGACTCTGACTCTGACTCCGACTCTTCGAATTCATCGTCTTCTGGTTCTCCTTTGAACATCTCTCCTTCTCTAGTGGTGAGCTTGAAGAGTCTTCCTTGATTGTTTGTCCACTTGATTGATTTTCTCCATCCTTTCTGCTGGTTTGCGTTAGTTTCTGTGATTAACGCGGTAGGTTTGAAGTGATCGTCTTGAAGCATCATGGAGGAATGAAGTAGCAATCGTGAAAGATCTCGATTCCGGCTAGCTTTCTTTCGAGATAGTGCCAAGGTTCGGGAAATCCGTGAAATAGTTCTTGACTTCCTTCCCTAACGAAGTATCCATTTAGGGTAGGGAGGTAGGGTCACATTTGGATTCCCACATTCTTACGATTTTGAACTTGAGCAAGCATCTCGAGGACTTCCTCTTTAGTGGGTTTGTATCCTAATCCAAGTGGTATTCTTTGTGAGTTGCCTTCTTTGTAGGGCGCAAAGGTGTTTCTTCGGATAGGATTCAAAGGCATTCCCGGGAAGTATCCTTGTGATTTCAGCATGTGGTTGACCACCAAGTGGGAGTAGGGATTGAAGTATAAGGGTGTCAACTCACTTTCTATGACATTTATGATGTGGAATCCTCCAAGTTCATATACTGGATCCGTAAGGACTTGATTACTCGACTTCTTTTCGATTATTGCTTTGATGGGTGACGAAGTGATCGTCACCACTTTGCCATTTAGTGGGATTTTGATTTTCTGGTGAAGGGTGGATGTTACCGCTTTGGAAGCGTGTATCAAACGTCTTCTCAGAAGTATGTTAAAGGATGCCTTAATGTCCACTATTTGGAAGTTAACCTTTCGCTCAATCGGCCTTGTGGCTATGGTTAGGTTAGCAGGTCCTACTACCTTTCGTCGTGTACCATCATATGCGCGAACACCTTGATTGGTAGGGGTCTAATCCGACTCTTTCATGCCTAATTTATATGTCGTTTTCAAGGGTATGACGTTGACTGCGGAGCCATCATCTACCAAAGTCATTGGCACATTCTTCTTTAAGCAAATAACAGTGATATAAAGAGCCAAGTTGTGACTAGCGCCAAAGGGTGGCAAATCTTCATCTGAGAAAGTCATAGGATTACTTAGATTTGGCGATTGTTGGAAGACCAAGTTGACTACATCGTCGGGTGTGGAGTTATGTGCCACATTTAGTTTGGCCAAGGCTTGCATTAAAGCTTGGCGATGTGGGAATGAGCTTGCCACTAGTTGCCAAACTGAAAGATCAGCCTTTGTCTTCTGTAATTATTTTAGCAAGTGGTCAGTAGAGTCATCTTCATTATCATTTGGTGTGACAATGTTCGCTGGGCCATTTTGAGAAGTGCTTTGATATGGGCGCCCCGAACGAGTAAGGTGGTCCACATCTTGGTCCTCACCATTTTGGACTATTTCTTTGACTAGGTGGTGTTTAATGAGATACTCATCTTCATCATCATCAGCCCATACTCCATTAACAGTAGCAAGTTCCTTCATCCTTATGATCTCGGCCTCCAATTGGATGATTTAGTCGATTAGTTCATCAACCATGGCTACTACTTCTTGCATTATAGCATTTTGAGAGAAAATTAGTATCGTACGTTCTTTAGGTGTTACATTGGGATCACGAAGGGTTGCCACTACACTCTCTAGTTCCATGACTTGCCTATTCACACTCCTTGCCAATGTGATGAAATCGGTGATGGTTGGGGAAATGGTGGTGTAATTCCCTTCATTCTCTATTGCATGAATTTCATCTTCGAGTGGAGAAATGAGGTGTGAACAATCTATGGTAGATTCCTCACTTGTAATCACTAGAATTCCAAGAGGATTCTGAGTGTTGTTAGGCTTACCTCCAGGCGGTATTGGTAGGCGACCGTCTTCAATCATGTCTTGAAGCACATTTTTCAGCTTGTAGCATTTTTCTGTGTCATGTCCCTTACCTCTATGATATTCGCAGTAGTAATTCTCGTCCTAGAACTTGGATTTCTTTTCTGGTTCGGGTGTAGGGCCTATGGGTTGACGTTTACCTTGCTTCATCAACCTCTTCAGAGCATTGGAGTATGTGTCCCCAAGATTTGTGAATTTCCTTGGTGGGTTACTCTTCTTAGATGGCTCAAGAAGGTTAACTTCATAAGTCTTGCTAGTAGAGCCCTAAGAACGACTTGTTGAGCCTTGCTATCCTTGACCTATCGTTTTGGACAAAAGCCCTTTACGGATGTCATCTTCGATCCTTGTTCCTAGTACGGTTAAGTCTTTGAAGGTCTTGATGTTTTGGTACCTCAAATGACTTGCATAGATGAGTTTTAAATTGTCCACGAATTTTTCTACGAGGGTAGCTTCATCTGGACGCTCAACAAGTTGGGTACTAGTCTTCCTCCACCTACTTAGGAATTCGGTGAAACCTTCTTTGTCATTATGGATAAGAACCTCTAAAGTGTGCATGTTGACTTGGATTTCAGCATTATCCGCGTATTGTTTGGCAAACTCAATGGCGGCATCATCCCAGGTAGCGATTTTCTTATGCTCTAGAGAATAGAACCATTGTCTCGGGATGGTGTCAAGAGATGAAGGAAAGATCCTTAAGAACATCTTGGGTTTAATGACTTTGATAGATATGTAATCCTTGAAAGCACGGATATGGTTCAAAGGGTTTTCATGCCCCTTGAATTTAGGGATATCCGTCATGTTGAAGTTAGTTGGAAACTTGGAACTCACGGCCTCATATTTGCGGTTATTCTCCCTATAAATATCATCCCCTTTGATACACATCAATTATTCCTCCAAATATTGAAGTCGTTTCTCAGCTGCAGTCATACCTACGGGAGGGTTTTGTTCCCCGAAGTTATTCACAAATTCATCAGATCGACACTTCACTTTCTCGAGGAGGCATCCTCGTTTCCACAGCATAAATTCGGCCTTCGATTGTGTCGAGGCGATCATACACTTGATCTTGAGTGACTTAGAGACGAGTTAGTGCGGCTAGGATTTGATCATTACCATTCTGGGGTTGGTCGTTGCTCACGTCGCTTGTTTCAGGCATCTTGGAAACTGGATAAGAGATCGACGATGAATCAAAACACGATCGACCATTCTAGCACACTTACTAAAAAAATGTTTTGATTTGTGAAGTGGAAGTGTGCCACTTGTGTCAAGTGAGCTTTGAAGAAATGACAAAGTTTGAAAATGTTGGTCCTAGTCATGTGTAGTGTAGTTGTAGGAGTGGACTCGAAGTGAGGCTTTGAAATGGGCCTAGGCCCGAAATATGACTCGAGAATTGGATAGAGTTCTGACTGATTTTGCGCTAATATTAGGCCTATTTCGAAATTTTTTACATTTTGAAAGAGGTTTTGATTTTACAAAATTCGTCATGGTTTTGTTTAGAAATGGTGATCACATATGATACAAGCATTTATACAAGCATTATAACGGGATGTTGAGTGCATTTAGAAGGGTTTTGGTTTAAAGGGTGGGTTGCCATACCGAACAATCAAACCCAAAGTCTGTGGAGAGGCTCGTACCTAACAATAGTAAGGCCGATTCCTAGTCCATTTCCTCAAGTAGTGAAAGTCCTTGATACAAACAAGAGTAAGTACCATGGTATGGATGACGTCAATCGCTATCCATCCTTGGGCCCAAATAAGAATTAGGACCGTTTAGACGGGACGATTGGTCGAATGGGTGGGGTTGAGCCTAGGAAGGCCGAATGAAACGGTCTAGGAAGACCGAGTTATGAAAAACCGACAATTGTCTTGTACAAACTATTCCCTAACCTTGTTCAAATTTCACCCTTTTGGCTACACGTAAGTGTATTATCCCCAGCGGAGTCGCCAAACTGTGGACGCGGGCCCACGGGGGCGAAAAGCGAAGCAAGCTTGTCTTTGGTGTTTGTTTGCATTTGTGGAGTCGCCACCAATTTATTGTGGAAAATTTGAAACCGTTCTAATACCTCGTGTCATGTCAAGACACAAAGTAGTGACATGAACACCAAGAACTTGTTACCCTTATCATTCTATGTCTAGAATGACTCTCGTGGATGCCAATGAACACGGATGTTCACAGAGATCTGGAGTAAGGGGTGAGGGTACGTATTAGGAAGCTCTTTTGATCGAACACTTAATCCCGCCCGCCTCAATAGCGGCCTCTACTAATGATTAGGGAAATTATCTATACTCGATATATTGTCAGTTTATATGCATGCAATGCAACATCCAACGTTTTAATTCTAACATGTGAATTAAGACTAAGTCGGTTATCACATAATTTATCATACAATTGGCTCAAAGTAGGAGTTTAGGTTAATTACATGTGAAGGCATACAAATCATACAAGAAAATAAATACAATAAAGAAAATAAAGAAAATTACAATAGTTACATTGGATTTATTGATTTATGTCGAAAATACCTTTAGAACGGATAATTTGAGAAAAGAAAGAATAAACAAATGAACGAACAGATTATTGGCGATAATACGATTAATAATTAATTAATGCGTAACAATAAACTAAGTCAAGGCAAAAACGGGAGTTCAGGGACAGAACTCATCCAGGAACAGGCGCAGAAGAGCTGCTTCCTTTGGAAGAGGCGCAGCAGTCGCTGCGTCTATTCCTTGGCTCAGTTCTGGCTGTGAAGCCGGAATTGCAAATCGTTAATGTTCGTTGGTAATTTTAATGCTTGATTATATTATTTGACTCGGATGGAAGTGATTAACATGTTATTTACATACGATTAAGGTGATAAAAACAGCAAAACGTGGACAAGACTAATTAAAACTAATTATTTACAAGATTAGAAAGATTATTAATGAATATAAACAAACTAAATAAAATTAATTAGGCTCCACAAATTGTTAATGATGAATTAACGATGGTGATAATAAAAAAAGGTGGAAAATATATCAATGACGAAATTCAGAGACTCAATATGGATGAATTGAACCTCTGAAAACCGAATTTGATACTAATGACGAAAACCCGCAAATATTAATTACTTGGAATTTAAGTCGGGATTTTAATGATGAATTAAATACTAATGATGATTAATTATTTACATGTCAAATAATTATATTCAAATTATCGTACGAATGAAAACAAAATAAACAAACGAATTAACAAAAGACGGAGGAAGAACAAAGAAACTAGGAACTGCGGCAGCCTCACGAAGAGGCGCAGCAGTTGCTGCGTCCTTTCTCGACGGTTGTCTTCTGATAACCCGTAAAAAAGGTTTTAAAATAAGGTTTTACAAATCGGTTTTAAGAATACTTTCAACATAAATCTTACAATTATGATTACAATAAATAAAGAACAATAAACAAAAGGAGGATTTACACCCTCAGACTTATATGTTTGACGAAACGAGATGAACTAAGTTAACGTTTAGTGATGCTCGACTCGAATGTACGACGAAAGTGCCCTCTAAGAGGAAATTAAACAGATTGATTAAGGTTGATTAATGTGGAGTTGGTCAAATTGGTCGGTCGTGCAAAACGAGGCTGGTACTCAGAAAGATCCGAGCTTACGTGGTCGAAAGTTCAAGCACGTAGACGCCAAAAAGTAAGAACGTGGTCTAGAATGCAAAGGGAGAAGAGAAGGGCGGACACTCGCGTGAGAAATATGTGAGACCGAGGGTCTCTATTTATACTAATCACACGGAAGAAGTAGGGTTTTCGGAGAAACTTTGGAAGTGAATCTCGAAAAGATATGAAAAGATACGAAAAATACGCAGAAAAGGACTTGGGAAGAGGCGCAGCAGACACTGCGTCTCTTGGAAGAGGCGCAACACCTGCTGCGTCCTTTCCCAAGTGGTTTCCTCCTGCGGAAGAAAGATTTCCGTGTTTTAATTATGGAAAAGGTGGATTAATCTCGTTTCCTTAATATTTTGTGTGAATATTACGGGAGATATTTTACCAAAGATTAAAAGATTGGAATATAGAACAAAAATATCCGGAACATTCCAGAATATTCTGACTCGTATTTTAACGGTTATTAGAAAATGAAGACGGTTTTTGGTCCGGACTCCAAATGTACTCTAACTATTGCCAAAACGACCGTATCGGCGCGTAGATGACAATTAAGAAATAGACACAAGTGTTTGAGCGATCACTTGACGATAAACTTACGAACTGTCACAAATTATTCCATATACCAAACATGCGGCCCAGTCATCATTGGGTGGCTTGCGGGAGGTGCAGAAATGAGGTATCTACACCTCCTCCTTCCATCATTTAGCTAAAATAATTAACATAATTCCTTCAATCGTAGTGTTAGCCTCATTGATATTAGTATTACGAATATTTGGTTACACCGAGAGAATTTTACAAAGTCACTCGATCACTTCGACACAAGTAATGACATTACGTTCCAACAAAGAGTTCTCGTTGACGACGGTCAGTAAAATAAAGGCAAAAATTGCCCGATATTTGTATTTTTAGGTGATACGAAACCAGTTGATGATTCACTTCCTCGCCGCAGGGTACTACTCGATCAATCAACACACTCAACAATCTAAGGTCGTTGTTATCTACATTGAGGTATTATTTTACCTCTTTATATCATGTTTATAATTTTTTTTAACGGAGTCATGTTTATAAATTATATTATATTATATATTAGTATATATTATTATTATTCCGTATATAAGAATAACGTAAACGATTTTATACTTAATAATTTGTGTCCTTGTAGCACCACTATTGTGGCCAATCTGTCACATTTGGAGATATAGAAAAGGCCATAGTTGATAAACAAGTTAAGGATGCCTTGAAGACTTCAAAACTATCATACTTAGTTATAAGTCCAATATCTCTGTTCATCAGTCACCCGACGTTGTTTTTGGTTTACGGTATTTAGGAGGTAAATTCTCTCATTTGAAAAGTTTAATTAGTACGGATTAACATACTTATATTTAATTAGCATTAGTAAAAAGTAAATAAGTTAACAACTTTTGAATATAATTATAATATTAATAGGACGTGATTTTTTTAAATAAAGTTTTAAAATACTCGATTTAACATCTTAAATTTCATAAATGAGTCATGACAATGTAGTTTTTTTTCTTTTTATTAATTGTTTTTTTTTTTTTGCATCATCCCGTCCCTATGGTGACCTACTTTTGTATCAAGTATCCACATGTTACTATTGGCGCTTTTGCCTGTAGACACCAATGTTCTTGATTGGTGCTAACAATCCTAGTAGTAGTTATTGTCCCATCGTTAGCCAAGACTTTGAGGTACGTTTATCACATTAGATATATTGAGTATTTCACGCGTTTAATGTTTTAAACGTGCATGTTATGTTAATAATTTAGTGCATATTGGTGTGAGCGAGCTAATGAACAAGTATCATCTATCTTGAACTCTTATCGATCTACTTGTATTAACAAATAGATTTACAAATTTAATCTTTCCTATAGGGAGCATACTAGAGGGTAGTACTGAAATTCGATACTACTTGGTGATGATTTCTAATTTTCCTTTTCGTAAAACATAGGAGTATAAGAAATTTTGTTGTAGTCTAGATTGTATTATATATATCTTGTATTGTGGTTCTTTTTTTATTCATAAAATCATGAATAATAATCTTAATTAACCATATTTAAAACTTTAATCGGACATACTACTATTTCAAATTTTAAAAGACTCTTGCAAAAATATTGACGACGTTGAATCTCAGATCAGGGGGTTACACATCTCAGATCAGTGGGGTTATACATATCTTTAATATTGATAGCTTAAGAGTATGAATATTCTGTTAGGATAAATTAGTATTTTGTGTCAAGTTGTGTAGATACCTCGTTTCTGCACCTCCCGCAAACCACCCGGTGATGATTGGGCCGCATGTCTGATACGCGGAACGATTTATGACAATTCGTAAGATTATCGTCAAGTGATTGCTCAAATATTAATGTCTACCTCATGGTTGTCATCTACGTCCCGATACGGTCGTTTTGGCAGTAATTAGAGTACATTCGGAGTCCGGGCCTAAAACCGTCTCCATTTTCTGATAACCGTTAAAACTCGAGTCAGAATGTTCTGGAATGTTCCGGGTATTTCTATTCCATATTTCACAAATTTTATCTTTTGGCAAATAAAATCCCGTAATATTCATATAAGATATTAAGGAAATCGAATTATTTCCGTCCTACCATAACTCAAACACGTAAATCTTTCTTCAGCAGGAGGAAACCTCCTGGGAATAGACACAGCAGGTGCTGCGCCTCTTCCCAGGCCCTTTTCTGCGTGTTTTTTTGTATCTTTTTCATATCTTTCCGAGATTCACTTCCAAAGAGTCTCTGAAACCCTAATTCCTTCACGTGATTAGTATAAATAGGAGCCTTCGCTCCTCATATTTCTCACGCGAGTGTCCGCCCTTCTCTTCTCCCTTTGCATTCTAGACTTTGTTCTTACTTATTGGCGCCTACGTGCTTGAACTTTCGACCACGTAAGCTCGGATCTTTCCGGGTACCAGCCTCTCTGTTGCATGACCGACCAATTTGACCAACTACACCAATAATCAACTTAATCAATCAATCGTTTTCCTCTTACGAGGGCACTTTCTTTGCATTCGCGTCGAGCATCACTAATCGATATCTTAGTCCTTCTCGTTTCGTCAACATGTAAGTCTGAGGGTGTAAATTTCCCTTTTATTTATTGTATTTTACCTATCGTATCACAATTGTAAGGTTTATGTCGAAAATACCATTAAAACCGATTTCTAAAACCCCTTGTTAAAACCTGTTTTTTCGGATTTCCAGTAGATAACCGTCGAGAAAGGACGCAGCAACTGCTGCGCCTCTTCGAAGGAGCGCAGTTCCTGCTGCGCCTCTTCGTGAGGCTGCCGCAGTTCCTGCTTCCTTTCTTCTTCGTTTTGTCCTCTGCAATTCGTGTTCAAGTTATTTCTTTTGCTTCGTCTGTTAATTCTTCGTCGCCATCACTGTATATAAATCACATAAATGTTATAATCATTGTCATTCGCATGTTTTAATCCATCAAATCCGACTTAAATCCCAAATAATCCAATATTTGCGGGTTTTCGTCATTAAATTCAATTCCGGGTTGTAGAGATTCAATTTGTTCATATTGAGTTTCTGTAATTCGTCTTTGATATAGTTTTCATCTGTTTATTCACATGTTCATCGCATATTCGTTGTTAATCCATCGTATCTAACTTAGTTAATTGATTTAATTCATAGGACTTATTAATATTTTTCACTTCTATCATTATTCCATCGTGTAATTAATCCGTTTGCATCCGTCTCATTCGTATGTCTACTGTTTTCATGACCCATTCATATGTTAAATAACCTATTAATCACTTTCATCCGAGTCAATCATCATTAATCGATCACTAAAATCACCAATTAACATTAACGACTTGCAATTACGGCTTCACAGCCAGAACTGAGCCAAGGAACAGACGCAGCGTCTGCTGCGCCTATTCCAAAGGACGCAGCTCTGCTGCGCCTGTTCCTGGCTGAGTTCTGTCCCTGAACTCCGTTCCTGCCTTGACTTAGTTTAATTAGCTTACGTATTAACTAACTATTATTCGTATTATCACCTTCTTTCCTGTTCGTTAGTTTATTTTATTCTTTTATTCCTTTTTCTCAAATTATCCGTTTTAAAGGTATTTTCGACATAAATCGCCTAATCCAATGTAATTATTGTAATTTTCATTATTGTAATTTATAATTATTGTATTTCTTTTATTGTTTGTATGTTCTCACATGTAAATGAGCATTAAATTCCTACTTCGACCCAATTGTATGCTAATTACGTGTCAACCGACTTAGCCTAATTCTTCACATGCTAGGATTAAAACTTGGATGTTGCATTGCATGCATATAGCCGACGATATATCAAGTACGAATAACTTCCCTAATCATTAGTAGAGGCCGCTATCGAGGCGGGCGGGATTAGGTGTTCGATCAAAAGAGCTTCCTAATACGTACCCTCACCCCTTTCTCCAGATATCTGTGAGCACCCGTGTTCATTGGCATCCACGAGAGTCATTCTAGACATAGAATGCTAAGGGTAACGATTTCTTAGTATTCATGTCACTACTTTGTGTCTTGACATGACACGAGGTACTCGAACGGTTCCAATTTCCCATAAAAATTGGTGGTGACTCCATACAAAATGCAAACGCTTGTTTCGTTTTCACCAAGCGCCCCCGTGGGCGGCCCGCTGTCCAAAGTTTGGCGACTCCGCTGGGGATAATACACTTACGTGTAGCCAAGGGTGAAACTTGAACAAGGTTAGGGAATAGTTTGTACAAGACAATTGTCGGTTTTCATAACTCGGTCTTCCTAGGCCCAACCCAACCCATTCGACCAATCGTCCCGTCTAAACGGTCCTAATTCTTATTTGGGCCTAAGGATGGATAGCGATTGACGTCATCCATACCATGATGCTTACTCTTGTTTGTATCAAGGGCCTTCACTACTTGAGGAAATGGATTAGGAATCGGCCTTACTCTTGTTTGGCACGAGCCTCTCCACAGACTTTGGGTTTGATGGTTCGGTATGGCAACCCACCCTTTAAACCAAAACTCTTCTAAATGCACTCAGCATCCCGTTATAATGCTTGTATAAATGTGTAAACCTTACGTGATCACCATTTCTAAACAAAACCATGACGAATTTTCAAAAATCAAAACCCTTTTCAAACAAGAATTTCGAAATAGGGCTTCCAATTAGCGCAAAATCCGGTCAAAACTCTGTCCGTTTGTCGCGTCAAAATTCGGGCCACAAACCCATTTCAAAACCTCACTTCGAGTCCACTCCTACAACTACACTACAGTTGGCTAGGACACACATTTTCAAAACTTGTCTTTCTTCAGAGCTCACTCAACACAAGTGGCACACACCCACTTCACGAGTCAAAACTTTTCCTCTTTTAGCAAGTGTGATAGAATGGTCGATCGTGTTTTGATTCGTCGCCGATCTCTTATTCAGTTTCCAAGATGCCCGGATCAAGTGATGAAGCAAACTTCAACCAACTCCAGAATAGTAATGATCGAATCCTAGCCGCGCTAGCCCAAATGCAATCTACTCAAGAACAAACCTATGACCGCCTTGAGCTCATCGAAGGCCGTATCTATGCCGTAGAGGGAAGGTTGCCTCCTCTTAAAAGTGAAGTGCTACGTAACTCCGATGATGAATCTAGGGATGAGAATCCTCTCATGGGGACGACTGCAGCTGAGAAAAGACTCCAATACCTAGAGGAGCAATTGATGTACCTTAAGGGTGATGACATTTATAGGGAGAACAATCGCAAGTATGAAGCCGTGAATTCCAAATTGCCAACTAACTTTAATATGACGGATATCCCTAAGTTCAAGGGGCATGTGAACCCTTTGAATCACATCCGCGCCTTCAAGGATTACATGTCTATCAAAGGCATCAAACCCGAGATGTTCTTAAGGATCTTTCCTTCATCTCTTGACACCATCCCGAAGCAATGGTTCTACACTTTAGATCACAAGAAGGTCGCCACTTGGGAAGACGCCGCAATCGAGTTCTCTAAACAATATGCGGATAATGCGGAGATCCAAGTCAACATGCGTACTCTAGAGGTTCTTACCCAAAATGACAAAGAAGGATTCACCGACTTCCTAAGTAGGTGGAGGAAGACTAGCACTCAACTAGTTGAACGCCCGGATGAGGCTACTCTTGTGGAAAAGTTCGTGGATAATCTCAAACCCATCTATGCCAATCATTTGAGATATCAAAACATCAAGACTTTCAAGGACTTAACCGTACTAGGAACAAGGATCGAAGACGACATCCGTAAAGGGCTCTTGTCCAAAACGGTAGGCCGAGGATATCAAGGGTCCACAAGTCGTTCATACGGCTCTACTAGCAAGACCGATGAATTTAACCTTCTCGAGCCATCCAAGAAAACTACCCCACCAAGGAAATTCACAAACCTTGGAGACACTTACTCCAACGCTCTAAAAAGGCTAATGAAACAAGGTAAACTCCAACCCATTGGACCTACTCCCGAACCCGAAAGGAAGTCCAAGTTTTGGGATGAAAATTCGTACTGTGAATACCATAGGGGCAAGGGGCACGACACAGAAAAATGCTACAAGTTGAAACACGTGCTTCAAGACATGATTGAAGATGGTCGACTCCCAATACCACCGGGAGGTAAACCCAACAACACTCAGAATCCTCTTGGAGTTCTAGTGATCACAAGTGATGAATCTACCTTAGATTGCTCACACCTCATTTCTCCCACCGAAAATGAAATTCATGCAATCGAGAAAGAAGGGCTCTACTCTACTATCTCCCCTACCATTTCCGACTTCATCACATGGGCAAGGAGTGTAGATAGGCAAGTTTGGGAACTAGAAAACATGGTAACAACTTTATGCAATCCCAACGCAATACCCGAAGAGCGTGTACCATTGATCTTCTCTCAAAATGCCACTATGCAAGAAATAATCACCGCGGTTGATAAACTAGTCGATCAAATCATACGACTAGAAGGTGATATCACGAGAATGAGGGAACTAGCTGCAGTCAATGGGGTTTGGGCCGATGATGATGAGGACGAGTATCTCATTGAAAACTCTTTAATCAAGGAAATAGTCCAAAATGGTGAAGACCAAGATGTGGATCACCTAACTCGTTCGGGTCGCCCATATCAAAGCACTACTCGAAACGGTCCAGCCAACGTCATCACACCAAATGACAACGAAGATGACCCCACTGATCATTTGCTCAAGCAATTACAGAAAACAAAGGCTGATCTTTCAGTCTGGCAACTAGTAGCAAGCTCATTCCCACATCGCCAAACTTTACTGCAAGCTCTGGCCAAGCTAAACGTAGCACATAACTCCACTCCTGAAGATGTAGTCAACTTGGTCTTCCAAGAGTCACCTAAGCTAAGTAATCCTATTACTTTCTCGGACGAAGACTTGCCACCTTTTGGCGCTAGTCACAACCTTGCTCTATACATCACTGTCATTTGTCTAAAGAAGAATGTGCCAATGACCTTGGTGGATGATGGCTCCGCGGTCAACGTCATACCCCTCAAAACGGCATACAAGCTAGGCATGAAAGAGTCGGATTGGACCCCTACCAATCAAGTTGTGCGTGCATATGACGGTACACGACGAAAAGTGGTAGGACTTGCTAACCTAACCATAGCCACGGGACCAATCGAACGAAAGGTTAACTTCCAAATAGTGGACATCGAAGCTTCATTCAACATACTTCTGGGAAGGCCTTGGATTCACGTTTCCAAAGCGGTAACATCCACCCTTCACCAAATAATCAAGATCCCACTAAACGGCAAAGTAGTGACGATCACTTCGTCACCCATCAAGGCAATAATCGAAAAACAGTCGAACAATCAAGTCCTTGCGGATCCCGTATACGAACTTGGGGGCTTCCAAAGTGTAAGTGTCATAGAAAGCGAGTTGGCACCCTTATACTATAATCCCTACTCTAACTTGGTGGTCAACCACATACTCAAATCCCAGGGATACTTCCCTGGAATGCCTTTGAACCCTATTCGAAAGAATACCTTCTCGCTCTACAAGGAAGGCAACTCAACGAGGATACCACTTGGACTAGGATACAAACCTACAAAAGAGGATGTTCTCGAAATGCTTGCCCAAGTCCAAAACCGCAAGCACGTGGGACTCCAAATGAGGCCATATCTCCCTACTTTAAATGGGTACTTTGTTCAAGAAGGAAGTTCAGAGATCTTTCATGGATTTCCCGAACCTTGGCATTATCTTGAGAGGAAGTTAGCCGGAATCGAGATCTTTCACGATTGCTACTTCATCCCTCCAGAAACGGTTCCTACCGTCAAAACCCGTCAAGCACCTTGCTTAGACGAACGAGCTGTTAGCCTATTGTTTGGAGAAGATCGATTCGTAAGGGCCGCGCAGGATGAGATCATTACTATGATACTTCAAGACGATCGCTTCAACCCCACCGCGTTGATCACAGAAACCGACACAAAGCAGCAGAAAGGATGGAGAAAATCGATCAAATGGACCAACAATCAAGGAAGACTCTTCAAGCTCACCACTGGAAAAGGAGAGATGTTTAAAGGAGAACCAGAAGACGATGAGTTCGAGTCGGAGTCGGAGTCAGAGTCGGAGTCTAGAAAAGTCATTAGAGAGTCTACTCCTGTTGTCATCCCCACTCCCTTCGTTTCTCCTAGCTTAGCCTCGAGTAGTCACAGTGGTTCGGGAAATGCCCCAACCACTATCCCTTTGCCGCCACTGACCATGGATCAGTTGGCTTCTTTGTTTCAACTTTACTCAAATCTTAATATGAATAAATCAGGTTCTGCTTACTCTTTGTGCTATCTTGAGTGCAATTCTGTTTACGATGATACCGAGGATGACCAAGACCCAGACTCAATCGAAATACCTCCCTACGTAGCCAAAGAAATACTACAGGAAGGGGAAGGGGGACCAGTAATAGAGGACACCGAACCCATCAACGTAGGAACCGAACTAGAACCCAAAGAACTTAGGATAGGGACTACCTTGAGCTCTACCGAAAGGGCCGATTTCATAGAACTCCTAAATGAATTCAAAGACGTTTTCGCTTGGTCCTACAAAGACATGCCAGGGATCGACCGGGATATTGCCGAACATAGGATTCCGATTAAGCCAGGTTTCAAACCTGTGAAACAGAAGCTTCGACGAATGAGAACAGAGTGGGCTCTAAAGATTAAGGAAGAAGTTGACAAGCAATTCAAAGCCGGGTTCATCAAAGTTTCCGAGTATTCTGACTGGGTAGCTAACATAGTACCCGTACCCAAAAAGGATGGCAGAATCCGTGTTTGCGTCGACTTTAGGGACTTGAACAAAGCAAGTCCAAAAGATGACTTTCCTCTACCTCACATTGACATATTGGTGGACAATACTGCCGACCACGCATTACTATCCTTCATGGATGGATATGCGGGTTATAACCAGATCAAGATGGCCATGGAAGATATGCATAAGACCGCATTTGTCACCCAATGGGGAACCTATTGCTATACGGTAATGTCGTTCGGATTAATCAACGCCGGAGCTACGTACCAACGCACCGCAACTACACTTCTACATGACATGATGCACAAAGAAGTTGAGGTATACGTAGATGACATGATCGTCAAATCCAAGGAAAGAGAGGGACATATTGCGAACCTTCGCAAGTTCTTCGCAAGGCTACGAAAGTACAACATGAGACTCAATCCTCAGAAATGCACATTTGGGGTAACATCTGGCAAACTCCTAGGATACGTCGTTAGCCAACGGGGTATAGAAATAGATCCTTCCAAAATCAAAGCTCTGATCGAAATGCCACAACCTCAAACAGAAAAAGAAGTCAGAGGATTCCTGGGAAAAATACAGTACATAAGTCGATTCATATCGAAACTTACGATGATTTGTGAGCCTATCTTCAAGAAACTCAAGAAAACAGACCACACCATGTGGGATGACGATTGTCAAAAGGCGTTTGACCGAATCAAAGAAATATTGGCTAAACCACCAGTACTCATGCCGCCACAACGAGATCAACCTCTTGGTTTATATCTGACAGTAACTGAAACCGCCATGGGTGCCATGCTAGCTCAAACTGTAGGAAGTGAAGAAAGAGCTATCTACTACCTTAGTAAAAAGTTCTTGGAATATGAGTGCAAATACTCACAACTCGAAAAGACATGCCTCGCTCTTGTGTGGGCAACGAAGAAGCTACGCCATTACATGCTTAGCTACTCCGTCAAGATATACTCCAAAATGGATCCAGTCAAATATCTCTTCGAGAAACCCGTCCTCAACGGACGTCTAGCAAGATGGACCTTGATGCTCTCAGAATTCGACCTCAAATACGTACCACTGAAAGTTATAAAAGGTCGCGCCGTCGCCGAATTCTTCGTAGAAAATCCTATCAATGACGCAAAAACCATAGATACTTGGTCATTTCCCGACGAGGATATACTTCAAACTGATGTAGACTCCTGGGACCTATACTTTGATGGAGCATCAAACTTAAGAGGATTCGGAATAGGAGTGTTGCTCATTTCTCCTGAAGGTGAGCATACACCGATTCCTGTCAAACTCGACTTCGAGGTGACAAACAATGCTGCAGAATATGAAGCCTGTCTCATTGGGCTACAAGCGACAGTAAGCTTAGGCATTAAAAACCTCCGAGTACATGGGGATTCATCACTTATCATCAACCAAGTTACAGGATCTTGGAAAATCCGAAGCGAAAGCCTCGCACCCTATCCGGCTAGGATAGACCAAGTCGCTCAATTCTTTGATCACGTAACCTACCTACACCTAACTCAGGAGGAAAATCAATTGGCAGACGCTCTTGCGAAACTTGCATCTTTGATAAATATGCCAGATCACATGATGGAAATGCCTTTGTGCATCGAACGACGGTCAGAGCCGGCTTATGTCCACCAAATCACCGATGAAGAGGAAATCGCACAGGAGCCCTGGTTCCAAGCAATCCTGAATTTTAAGCTTAATGGTACCTATCCACCGGATATGGACAAGACGGGACAACGTGCTATACGCCTATTAGCTTCCCAATACGTTCTCATGCAAGGAGAATTATACAAAAGAACACCTCTTGGTGTAGTCCTGCGTTGCCTTGATCATTCACAGGCACGAAAGGTGATGGAAGAAGTCCACGACGGAGAATGCGGTCCTCACATGAGTGGGCCTATGATGGCAAATAAAATCACACGTCTGGGATATTATTGGACCACAATGGAATCCGATTGCATCAAATACGTAAGACATTGCCACAATTGTCAAATCTTCGGGAATGTACAACATGTCCCTCCTTCACTACTCTACACGATGACATCTCCTTGGCCGTTTTCTGCATGGGGAATTGACATAATCGGAAAGATAACCCCAGCCGGAACAGGAGGTCACTGTTTCATTCTAGTGGCAATCGACTATTTCACCAAATGGGTAGAAGCGGCTTCCTACACTGGTCTTACGGCTAAAAATGTGGCAAAATTCATACAAAACAACATCATCTGTCGATATGGTTGCCCACATGAGATTATTAGCGATAACGGGTCACACTTCCAAGCTGAAACCGAGCAATTGCTAGCCAAGTACAAGATTAAGCGTCACCACTCTTCGCCCTATAGACCACAGACTAACGGCGCGGTAGAGGCGGCAAACAAGAATGTTGTCACGATTCTCAAGAAAATGATCGACAACTATAGAGATTGGCCAAGCAAGATACCCTTTGCCTTATGGGGGTATCGTACATCTATCAGGACGCCCACTGGGGCTACTCCTTTCTATTTGACCTACGGCATGGAAGCCGTACAACCAGTCGAGCTAGAAATACCATCCCTGCGTATTCTACTAGAAAGTCAAATCCCGGAGGCCGATTGGAAAAAGGATAGATATGAAGAACTCATCCTCCTGGATGAACGTAGACTACGCGCCTTAGATAATGTCCAAACATATCAAGCACGTATCAAACGAGCTTTCAACAAAAGGGTTAGGCCAAGAAACATCAAAGAAGGAGACTTAGTACTCAAATCGGTTAGAGCTCTTTTACCTGTCGACCCAAGGGGAAAATTCAAACCTAATTGGGCCGGACCATTTCTAGTCAAATCCATACTCCCAGGGGGTGCGGTTAGAATCACAGACCTAGATGGGAATGAGTTTTCAAACCCCACAAACCTTGACCAACTGAAGCGGTACTATGCCTAGAATAGGAACGAAACACGTGCCTCGCGTAAACCCACGTGTCGCTCTTGTGGCACTAAATAAATGGCCCCTGGCCCAGCTGAAATAAGCTAATGTCACTGTGCTCTTGCATTTTGACAAATTTGTCATCCTCATATCATCAAATAAACTAAATTCGCACCTCCAGAGTAAGCAAAAGCTCATGCTTATTTTCTATGTTCATCACAAGCTCTTGCTTCGAACAATTATTCTTTTACATTTACTTGAACTACGCGCAAGGGTTTGATTTCGCTTTTCAAGTGAATATGTAGGCAATCCTTCACAGGATTCAACCCATTATATCTAAAATGTAAATAGAAAGACATTTGCATTGCATTTGAAATTCGACAAGAATAATAAGTAGAAAATCCCAACGGTTTCATAACCATTTAACCTTTTATTTCATTCGGTTCCAAAATAATAATAGTACGTTACATAATAAAAATAGAATAGGCTAGGATTCTAAAAATCCCTCCTTTTTATTACAACAACAATAATAATAATAACCAAATAATAATAAATAAAGACTCGGGCTATTCCTCCATCTTCCCTTTGCCCTTGTCATTCTTGTCATATTTCTTGTCACGACCTCGAGCCGGACGCTCTTGCACCACTTCAGACCTAATCACCAACGGTCTTTCTCGAGGCCTGGCTCTTCCATTCTTGCCAACCACCATTTCTGCGACAGGAGTAGTCTTTGATTTCTTCGAAGGATGAATGACTTGAAACCCGGCTTCTTCTTCTCCCTCTGTCAGATGCTTCTCCTTCTCTTTCTCTCCCTCGCGTACCTTGTAATCAACAGGCTCGCGTTTCCTTAGTCTCTCGCGCTCTTCCGGAGTAGCAGCCTTTCTCCACCTCAGATAAGAATCCGACACCCATAAAGCATTGGCGGAGAAATTCAAGAACCACATGTTTCTTTGGGCCCATTTAATAGCCCACTCCCTTCGGCTCTCGGTAGTAAGCGCTATAGCAGTCTGCGGGACGGTGTCAAGCCTCGGGATCGTCTGCTTCAGCCCAACTTGCCTCATCAGCCTTTCCGGGAGGATGTATACCATAAACTCCAATCCAGGAATGCGCACGGACCTAGAAAGATCCAAAGAAGACACTCCAGTGACAGACTTGAGGTGCCACCACGGTACAATCCACCTAATCAACGGACCATCATCATTCTTCAGCTTGTTCTTCCAATAATCGCAGACCCGGGTAAAGTCCACCATGTACAACCGCGTCCTCATCGCAATCGATCGAGCATGATAGGAAAGTGCATGAACTGGGGGCTCGATCAATCGGAGCCGTTCCATAAGCCAAACCTACCAAAAGCGGGTATTAGACATCGGAAAAAAAAAAAAAAAAAAAAAAAAAAAAAAAAAAAAAAACGAAAAAAAAAAAAAAAAAAAAAAAAAAAAAAAAAAGAGATGACTTTTACCTGCAAAATGACGGGACTCCCCAAGAACGGCAGATCGCGGTTGGATTTCCTATTATCCAAACCCAAAATAATCTCTCCTAAGCATAAGCATGGTGGGCTCCTGCGCAGCTCCATTTGCTCAATAAGGCCCAAAAGACGGGGATCACCTCTCAAGTCTTCATCAACATGTCCTTGGAAGACATACACATGCAACAAACAAAAGCCAAATGCCCTCCTCCTAGCAACATGAGAAACAGTAGGGTCGGCCCTGTTGATGAATCGTTCCACAAAATCCAACATTCTCACGCCTTTCGGGGTAACTAGACGATCCACCTCAAGTCTGGTCAGTCCAAGCAAGTCTCTAAATTTGCTCTTATACCCTTGTGAAGTGGAAGGAATGGCAGGTAAATGTTCGGGGTCCCATCCACCAATAGTCGCAATTTCTTCAGGAAATGGGCAAATGTCACCTCCTGGGAACGCGAAAACATGATAATTCGGGTCCCAATAGTCAAGGCAAGCATCCAAGAACGGTTTTGCAACCTTAATGAGTTTCAAACTCAACAAAGACCCAAGGTTATAAGCACCCATGTCATGCTTCTCCATATTCGAAAATTCGTTGGTCCATTCCTTCATGCGGATCTCCAAAGTATTCATAATGACAATTTTCTTTTGAAGATTTATTTTGGGAGTTTTATGTGAATAGACGAAGAAGAGACGGAAGATTTATGTGAATTAAAGCTCCATCGACGCTTCTATTTATACTAATTGCTGTTTCCAAAAATCCGTCAGAACGGACCAGCTTGGGAACAGGCGCAGCATCTGCTGCGCCTCTTCAAAGGGACGCAGCTCATGCTGCGCCTCTTCCCCAGTCTCACTTTTGTGATTTCCGCGTTGGATCTTTCCTAATTCTATAACGAATGATTTCCTATTCCTATGGGATTTTATTTTGGTAAATACGTGAAGATTACCATGTTTCAGGTTTCCTAAATTCGCGGGCACGCATTTCGAGGCGACGTCGACACCTTCGCCATTTCATCACACTTAATTCATTTTCTTTTTTTAGGAAATAACTTTCATCTTAATTCATTTTCTCTTTTAGGAAGTAATTTTCATTTTAATTAATTTTCATTTGTTTCCATTATTAACAAATTTCAGCATTTTTATTCACTTCAGTTTCTTAATGTCATTTCTACATTTTCTAACTTATAGATTTATTTTTTCTTTTTTTTAGGGGGTAACCCTCCCTACCGTCCGGTCATTTCCGGCAAATTTTTTTTGCTTTTTTCGTGTGCTTTTGAGTCTCATTTTGCGCTAATTAAGGCCATATGTATATAAAATGTATGTTTTGCGTGATTTCTATGTAAATTTCGGCAGCATGACGGCATAAACCGTTATCTACCAAACCTGTTCAGAACTAACCTGCAGATACAAGCAACACAACCCAGCAGCAAAGGCACTCAGGCCGTCGTATATACGCCAAACAAAGCAAATGTACAAGCAAACTGGGGGCTTGCGCCCCAAACAAAGTCCAAAAAAGTTCAAAATCAGATGTCCAAATGTACAAGTCTACAAAACTACACAAAACTACTGCTGGGCGCCCTCCAACTATGCAACTCTCGCCGCCAGAACGGCGATCTCGGCGTCCCGAAACTCGAGCTCCCTCAACAAGCGAGCTGTCTCCTCCCGAGACTGGGTCAATTCTCGCTCCAGCTCGCGGTCACCCTGTAAACAGCAATAAATTGGCTCATGTCAATCGATTCAAGCAAAATTGAAAATAGAAAAATCAAAAATCAAAAAGAGAAATAGGTGTAAGGTTCATACCTGACGACCTCGACCACCAATGAGTGCCTCGACGGCAGTAGCTCGCAGCCGGTTGGCCACCCTCCACAATGCCACAAACCGGGACGGCGCGACCTGCATTTTCAAAGGAAATTCTCAGCAAATTAAACAAGCTCAATCAAAATGTGTTCCTACACGAAAGTTATACAAGTTAGAGACTCACCCTCCGAATCAGATGCTGCCAGTCGTCTAAGCCAGCATCCGTCACAGATACGTCAAAGTCACGCAGCTCGGAGATCGTCGTCCTCCCGGTCGCGTCAGTGTACTCGAGGGTCTCAGGGTACTCTGGGGGCTCGATGCCCGCCGCCTCGACCTCCTGCAAAGACAAATAGCTCTTATTAATCGATGATCTTTCGTCGTTATTCTCAAAATCAAATCAAGAAAAAAGATACTCACCACTACCGGCCAGTACGCCAACCTCCCGTAAAGGAACGCCGAGTAGTCCTCACCAGGAAGAAGAAGGTCATCACCACTCGCACCAGCCAAGTCCGCCTCCCTCTCAGCCTCAGAGGGCTCCCTAAACATCGTCCTGGGAGGATCGACGGGAACCGTCAACGCGTCCCGAGAGCACTGACGAGCCAAACGCTCGCCCAAGTACCACACAGGACCCATCGACGTCCTCAACAGCAGTCGACTCGGGCTCCTAGGTCGAAGGACCTCAGCCACGAAAGGAGGCGCTCCAGCGTACTCCGACCAAGGTCTGGGCACCCACTATGACAAGATAAGGCAAAGATCATTCCTATGATCAATTAAAGGCAAAGTATAAGAAGTATAAATAGGATACTCACGCTGCTCAGTTGAAGAGCGTTCACGTTGATACCCGTCGTTGTGAGTACCAAAGATAAAATTTATAATCTCCTATTAAGACTAACCTAGGCTAGTGGTAACAGGGTCGAACCACAAGGAGGCAGTTGTAAATTCTAGTTGTTCTATATTTAGTCTAAGGTAACAAATGTGGGGGTTGGTTTGAATTGGTCTACAGCTAATAGTAAATAAAGACAGTAAACTAAATAAATGATTTAAACAGATAAAAGAAGGGTACTAGGATAGTCGGTTCATTATAGCTTTGGCGGCAGCAAACTAAGTCGGTCTGAATCAAACACAGGTAAGGCGGGAAATAAAGAGGTCCTCTCGGTCCACTCTTAACAAATAGCATCTTTCGATCTCGCTATAGGTCCCTAATGTCACTAATACTAACTTTCGTCCTGAAAAGTGACTAACGGTCTAAACTATACCTATCTTTCGATCTTAGCACAGTCTAGTCGATTTAATTGATGGTCTAATAACCTCCCCTACCTTTCGATCTAATGGGTCATTCACGAAATAGGTATCTAATCGGTCGCATGCATTCAACTCGTTAAATACAAGATTAAAACAATTAAAACGAATATAAAACCCTACGAGGTCAGTCGATCGACTGGCAATGTCAGTCGATCGACCAACACGCGAGACAGTCCTTTCTAATCTAATGCCGCCTATGCCATAAATCGCCTACATCCTAGCACTAAAGAATTAGCTACTCATGATGGACGTAATAACAACAATAAAACTAACAGCAATTACTGAATTCATGAACAAAGTAAATGACAAATAGCGATAAAACGATAATTGGCTTTGGGATGCTAATCTAGCAAATCTTATACTAATGAAGAAAGCAAAACAATAGAATGGAATTAGGACAAAAGGAATACCGAGATTCAGAGGAACGATTAGGAACCAGAACAGAAAATCCAATGCTAACCGATGTTCCAAACCCTAATTACTCGAATAAACTAAAACTGAAAGTAACGTATTTGTGATAGAAACTTAGATAGAAAACTGATGAAAACTTAATGGTTTTATGTTACGTTATATAGCAATCAACGTAACATCTTATTTCCTAAACCTAAACTTCACGGGCTTCAATATTCACGGTCTTTGAATTCACGTCTGGAATAGAAATCTGGTCGATCGACTGATAAGGTCGGTCGATCGACTGCTTCTCAGCAAACAGTAGCTTCTGGAACCCGAGCATTGGTCGATCGACTGAAGGTGGTAGTCGATCGACTGGCTGAGCTGCTATTTGACTTCTTAAAACACGTGGACTTGTCTTTTGGGCCTTGGATTACGCACCAAGCTCGTTCCTTAAGTGATTCCTTTACGTCATTTGCAAATGCAGGTTACTCGGGGACGGATTTGGCTTGATTTCCCGTTAAATTCTTCACGTTTCTGCAATAATGTACGAAAACACGAAAGTAGAGGAAAATAGGGAAATAATGGCATATATTGCACATTTGAGCGATAAAATGCGTGTAGAATAAAGTGTGAAACATCATATTTTAGACACGCATCAAATCTCCCCAAACCAAACCTTGCTTGTCCCCAAGCAAGAACTAGACTTGATCTAATGACCTAATGGAACGATTTCAATCTCAGAGCGAAATGCAACAAGTAAAGCCTAAGCCAATTTAATGCACAACCAACAATCAATTAGTAATGTGAATCCCGCAAACGAGTTATGTGGTCGTTAAAATCATGCTGAACTGTTGACTGTAAAGACTTATCAAATTGGACTCTCACGGGTCGCTCAAAACACTCAATAAGCACAGGTGATATTAATGTAAGATAGAAAGAAGTAAATTTTGTAATGACTCTCACCTAACTACGACCTATGAAAACATGCCAGCAATAAAATATGAAAATGATCTCTACGACCGTACATATGCATTCCAACCAAACAGATGACCAATGACACATGCCGAGGGAATATGGGATATGTGAGGTATGGGTAAGAAGAGGCAAAACATTTTATGAAGTGGAGGTACAGGTGATCAAGCTAGTACCAAAACGGAACCAAGTGGCAACATCCGACTTCTTGCTCATAAACAAGCGAAAAGGTGCTATAGCAAGCACAAAACTCACAATCTCCAAACAAATCAATAAACTCCCCATAGGATATAAATGAAACATGGGAGCAAAAATCGCCAAAAGATAAGGATTAAATTATGCGAATTGACTTTTTCTCCTTTCGAATATCAGTCGATCGACTATATTGGACAGTCGATCGACTGCCTTGAACAGTGCAGAATCTCTTTTTTTTTCTTTTCGAATCATTTTTTTCCATTTTTTTTTCTTTTCTTTTTTGTTTGTTTCTTTCCTTTTTTTCATTTTCCAATCATCATCTCAACAGAGCATATGCCACCAAAAATGAGTAACAACCCCAAAAACACAGACTACTAGCTTGACAAAGGACAGGCTAAATGTAGGATGTAGTAAATAGGACAAAAAGGGATATTTTTGGCAGTGTGGAGCTTATGGGTAAAATGGAAAAAGGAAACCTCTACCACATGTGTCAACAAACCACAAACCGAATGCATACAGGTATTAAGTAGATCGAATTCATATTCATGCAAAATTAAGGAAACATGTCTCATAAGGAGTACTACTCACATTCCTAAATAAACCGGTCATAGATGTCACCAGTTAGAGGCTCTAATTCTCAGAAATATGATGTAGGTTGCCAATTTTCTAAGTCAAGTCTCAAGTCCAGCAAGTAATTCAACGAAAACTCATAGATATGCATATGTGATTCTACTAATAACATGTCAATTAAGCACGGCTTAGGCATAAACAGGTGCAAATGCAAAATCATCATTGAAATACTACCGTTCCGACTCGACCTATATGCTAAAATAAACGTGCATTTTATAGAAATTTTTGAAATTTTATCAAAAATTTTTTTTGGAATTTTCTGTATATATGAGAAATGAAATAAACAATGCAAGGCAAGAATGTAAACGTGAATGCAAGCAAATGTTATGCGACGCAAAACCCTTCCCCAAACCAAATCGCACAATGTCCCCATTGTGCAAAATCATGTAGTGAAGAAAAGAGAAATGGGAATTTGCGAGAAAATAAATAAAACATGACACGAAGTAAAGAAATCAGGGACTCACAAGACTTTAAGCGCAGCAAGGGAAACCTCCCCAAACCAGCGTGAGCTAGGAGGTTTCAGTAGCCAGCAGTGCTACCAATAAGGACCTGAAAAGACAATTAAAAACCACGCATAAGACTGAAGAAAATAATTTTGAAGCGTAAAAATTGTGCACAAATGAGACAATAGAAGAAATAGTTAATTCGACGGAAAATAGAGTGGAGTAGAAGACTCCCTTAGGTCCGCATATCGACCAAACACAGCAGGGGAGAGGTCGTGAATGAATATAGCGGAAGCAGCAGCAGTGGTCGATCGACCACGGAGATCAGTCGATCGACAGGTGGGCGTGAGAAGTAGCTCTCGTAAACCCGCAATTGATCGATCGACCAATGGTGCCGATCGATCGATCGAAAAAACACTGCTGCAGCGTCTTATTTCTTCGTAATTGCTCAATGATTTGAGCTAACAAGCTCTAAATACCTGCAAATGCACAATAGCACGCGCCCAAAATTGCGCAAAACCCAGAACGAAGTCTAAAGTACTTAAAAATCCTAAGCAAATAAAATAAAAGCGAACTTTTCGCGCACACAAAAAGCAATAAAATTGTCTTAACAAAGCAAATAAAGAGAAGTTCGTAACGAGATTGATCAACTAATAGTTGATCAAGAAGGACCACGGTATGGCCCACTTCGTCGGCTTCTGGCTACTAGAGGTAGCCTCAATGGTGCTCATCTTATCAGTTGCACCCTTCTTAGCGTCGACGGTCGGAGAGCTCAATGGACCAACTTTGTCATCTCCCCAATCAAGGACTCCCACGGAACCGTCGGAATCCAAACCTGCCCATCTCACCTTGGCTGGCTCATCTTCCACTACCTCATCAGTCCCATAGCTTAAGCAACCAAGACCTCCTCGTTGAATGATCGGTGCGCTTTACGGTTGGCACAACTTGTAGCACTTCCTTCCCAAACCAGCTCCTGCATTATCTAAAACAATAGATTCTTCCTCCTTCTTGCTCCCAATCCGGGGCGGAGGGGTTAACACAGCAGTAGTAATAGGCACAGTCAATTCAGGAAGCACAAAGTACGATCTCTTTTCAGAGACCGTATTACAAGTAACAGGCCACATGGGACCCTTCTTTTTAGCGGGTTGGGCAAAAATGATGGAATGTTTCCCAACTTTGAAGGTCAAAGTTCCAGAGCCTACGTCAATAATCGCACCAAAAAGTGTGCGTAAACGGCCTACCTAAGATGATCGGTATATGGGCATCCTCAGGCATGTCAAGGACAACAAAGTCAACAGGGAAGAAAAACTTCCCTATTTGGACGGGTATGTCCTCTAGGACTTCTATAGGCTCGACCGCAGATCGGTCAGCCATCTGAACTGTCATGTCAGTGATAGCAAATCGGGTCAACTTGAGTTTCCTAGCTAAACTCAAGGGCATGATGCTTATACTGGCCCCTAAGTCACATAATGCCTTCTCAATTGAGAAGGTACCTATTTTGCAAGGAACGGAAAAGCTACCCGGATCCTCTGACTTATGAGGCGCAGTGTGGGACAGATAGGAGCAAGACTCCTTGGTGAGTGCGACAGTGTGCACTGTTTCAAGTGACCGCTTTTTGGACAACAGTTGTTTCATAAATTTAGTGTAAGCGGGTACTTGGTTAACTAACTCAAGGAAGGGGACTTGCACATTCAGACTACGGATAACTTTCTCAAACTTACTGAAAGATACCTGTTCCTTCGTCGGCACGAGCCTCTCCGGATATGGGGCTGTAAGGAGTACCTTAGCCCTCTCCTCCAATTCACGCACACCGGCATCCTTGGACTTAGGCTGAAAGTCCGTCACCTTCTCTTTGTTGAAGCTAGACCCCTCCTCAGATCGTCTCAAATGAGAACCATTAACCGTCATTGGGTCGAAATTCGGGGCCGGGACCGACCCATCAGCACTCGGGTCTGCCCCCAAAATTTTCGGGACGGTGGTTCCCCAAAACAAGTGGTCTCGTAGATTAGTTGGCATCAAAGGGAGAAATTCTTCAGCATGAGCAGCGATCTCAGTCAATCGACTACTGTCCTCAGTCGATCGACTGAGATGTACAGTTCCAGAAACTCCTGTAGCCCGTGCTTCAGTCGATCGACTAGGTATATCAGTCGATCGACTGAAATACCTGGCTAACGTCTTTTTCTTTGATTTACTCGTTGAAGCTTTCTCTTGACTTGTTTCCGGCTCATCTTTTCCAACAGCGTCCTCGACCATGGCAGGACCATCAAGGGTGGACCCACTCCTTAAAGTGATGGCATTTAGGGTCTCCTTTTGTTCCGGTTGAGTGGGCAAGTGTCCGGGAGCTCGAGTGTTATTTTTGCTAGCCAATTGAGCTATTTGGCTTTCCAGTAGCTTCATCCCGGCCTCTCTTGCTTGGGACTCCTTTAGCAACAGATTCTTGAGCTCGGAAAATTTAGAATTCTGTGATTGTTGCTGCTGCGGCACATAAGGAGGTTTCTGGTATTGTTGTTGCTTTTGGTGAGGGGGCACATAGGGTTGTTGCTGCTGCGGATGTTGGGTTGGATTTTGGACATTTTGGCTCCTCCAACTCAAGTTTGGGTGGCTTGGCTCGTAGTAGGTGTTTGTCTGCCTATAGTGTTGAAAGGCAGCATAAGATTCAAAGGGGCTAGGACAGTTTTTCGAGACATGGCCCTCACCTCCACACCTTTCACAGACGAAAGGACCGTCGACACAAACATTGACTTGGTACATCCCACCTTTAGAGGCTCCTCCTAGCTCATACTTGTCAAACCTCAGATAAGAGCCTCAAGTGCAAAGAACAGAAGAGGATTCAGCAGCTCTCCTCTGGTTTCCTCTCGAATTCCCATACTCGGCCTTGTGGGTAGCTAGATCGTCAATGATCTTCCACCCCTTGGTTGCTCCCAAATTTTCAGCGAATCTTCCATTGGCTGCAGCGTCCAAAATGGCCCTCTGATCGTCGTACAACCCATTGTAGAAATGATTGCACAAACTCCACTTTTCAAACCCATGGTGCGGTATGGTTCGCACTAACTTCTTGAATCGGACCCATGCCTCGTGGAAATTCTCATCTGGCCCTTGTTTAAAGCCCGTGATTTGAGCTCTAATAGCGATCGTCCTTGAAGCAGAAAAGTAATTCTTGTAGAACGCCAATGCCAATGTATTCCAATCAGTGATCTCCTGAGCGGTCCGGTCCAAATCTCTATACCACTCCTTGCAAAGCATCACGAAGGAGAAGATGAACATGGTCTCCTTGATTTGATCCTCGGGTCACGCCGGTGGTGGGGGAATGGAGCAGCAGTAGTCAATAAAGGTCTCCATATGCCTTGCTGCATCTTCATTTGCAGCTCCCCCAAACTGATTTCTCTCGACCATAGTAATGTAGGCAAGCTTTGGTTCGAATTTCCTGGCATCTCCCGGTAACTCGAACCCCTTGTATAGATTGTCGGGTGTCGGCTCAGAATAACTAGCTATACTTGCTTCCTCGGCCATGACTGGAATTTCCGGAGAAGTAACTGTCTCGGCTAAAGAAGTGGAAACAGGCGAAGATGGTGGATTATCTTCGAACAATTCGTTCTCGTAATAGCTTGACAGAGTACTCAGCTCTTCCTCTGTTGGTAATACCCTTTGTGTTCGTCTCAACTCGCGCAAGGATCTTTCAAGCTCAGGGTTCAACGGTACAAATTCTCCACCCTGTGACCTGCGCATAAGAAGAAACTACAAAAAGAATATAAGAAAAGTTTAAGGAACAGATGTCCCATAAACTAAGAAAGACTAAAAATAAAGACAACTAAAATTAGGACTATTGTCTCCCCGGCAACGGCGCCAAAATTTGATACCCGTCGTTGTAAGTACCAAAGATAAAATTTATAATCTCCTATTAAGACTAACCTAGGCTAGTGGTAACAGGGTCGAACCACAAGGAGGCAGTTGTAAATTCTAGTTGTTCTATATTTAGTCTAAGGTAACAAATGTGGGGGTTGGTTTGAATTGGTCTACAGCTAATAGTAAATAAAGACAGTAAACTAAATAAATGATTTAAACAGATAAAAGAAGGGTACTAGGATAGTCGGTTCATTATAGCTTTGGCGGCAGCAAACTAAGTCGGTCTGAATCAAACACAGGTAAGGCGGGAAATAAAGAGGTCCTCTCGGTCCACTCTTAACAAATAGCATCTTTCGATCTCGCTATAGGTCCCTAATGTCACTAATACTAACTTTCGTCCTGAAAAGTGACTAACGGTCTAAACTATACCTATCTTTCGATCTTAGCACAGTCTAGTCGATTTAATTGATGGTCTAATAACCTCCCCTACCTTTCGATCTAATGGGTCAGTCACGAAATAGGTATCTAACTGGTCGCATGCATTCAACTCGTTAAATACAAGATTAAAACAATTAAAACGAATATAAAACCCTACGAGGTCAGTCGATCGACTGGCAATGTCAGTCGATCGACCAACACGCGAGACAGTCCTTTCAAATCTAATGCCGCCTATGCCATAAATCGCCTACATCCTAGCACTAAAGAATTAGCTACTCATGATGGACGTAATAACAACAATAAAACTAACAGCAATTACTGAATTCATGAACAAAGTAAATGACAAATAGCGATAAAACGATAATTGGCTTTGGGATGCTAATCTAGCAAATCTTATACTAATGAAGAAAGCAAAACAATAGAATGGAATTAGGACAAAAGGAATACCGAGATTCAGAGGAACGATTAGGAACCAGAACAGAAAATCCAATGCTAACCGATGTTCCAAACCCTAATTACTCGAATAAACTAAAACTGAAAGTAACGTATTTGTGATAGAAACTTAGATAGAAAACTGATGAAAACTTAATGGTTTTATGTTACGTTATATAGCAATCAACGTAACATCTTATTTCCTAAACCTAAACTTCACGGGCTTCAATATTCACGGTCTTTCAATTCACGTCTGGAATAGAAATCTGGTCGATCAACTGATAAGGTCGGTCGATCGACTGCTTCTCAGCAAACAGTAGCTTCTGGAACCCGAGCATTGGTCGATCGACTGAAGGTGGTAGTCGATCGACTGGCTGAGCTGCTATTTGACTTCTTAAAACACGTGGACTTGTCTTTTGGGCCTTGGATTACGCACCAAGCTCGTTCCTTAAGTGATTCCTTTACGTCATTTACAAATGCAGGTTACTCGGGGACGGATTTGGCTTGATTTCCCGTTAAATTCTTCACGTTTCTGCAATAATGTACGAAAACACGAAAGTAGAGGAAAATAGGAAAATAATGGCATATATTGCACATTTGAGCGATAAAATGCGTGTAGAATAAAGTAGAATAATCAATGCTGATCCGTCCTCTTGGGCGCGAGACTCGGGAAGTAGGAGTACACCCACGCCTGTAAAGCAGAATAATCAATGCTGATCTTTCGTGATTTGATAAAGAAAGGAATTTACTTTAGTCTAAAGGTAGGTTCATACCTCCAACAGTAGTCCAGGTCCGACAGCACCAGGAGAAGTCCCCTTCTCCATCAACTCCGGACGAACCATGGCCCTCATGAAGCGGATGAGGACCGCAAAACCAGTAGTGACCCAGTTCCAGCGCCCTAGGGAACTCAGGTCAGAAAGAAAGGGAAGAAGCTTCGACAAATGACCTCTCGCCCTTGTCTCCGAGGTAAATCGAAGACAAGAACCACCAAAGCCACGAGACGAGCCCTATGCTCACCATGACGGGGAGGAGGAGCCGTCTCCCTCCCGTCAATCGTCACCAACGCCGGGTCTTCCCGCAAAGTAGTCTCGAACGTAAGAACGGGTACCAACCCAAGATCGCAACAGACCTTCGGCGACAAGTTCCAGCCGATCAAACTCCTCGCCTCGGCCGAGTCTACCCTCATGGCAGTCTCCGGCCACACCACCTCCTCGGTCCCGCACGGCAGACCAGAAATCATGCCGTAATCCTCCAAAGTGACTCCCACCTCACCAAAAGGCAGGTGAAACGTGGAAGTCGTATCCCAGAATCGGTCCAAGAAAGCGCGGACCAGGCTTAGATTAGCCCGCAACTTCCTCTTCACGATATCCCTCCAGACCTGTACCAAAGGACCGAACGCTCCACGCTCGATCATGGCCCTCTCCTCCACCGACAGCCGCTCGTAGTGCTCCATCGCCGTCGTGTACCCCGAGAACGTTCTAATGTTCCCGGCCTCCTATTATGATTGGAAACAAAAGCTATCTTTAGTTTTGAATGAAATTTGAAAGAAATTTGGACAAAAGGATGAATAGGGGATGAGTAGTGAGTAGTGAATTCTTATTTACCAAACTCTTCACCGTCCTGTAGGACAGGTGACCCTCTGCAGCCCACACGAGGTGCCTACTCTCCCAGGTCTCAGCCCACGCAGGAGCTCCCCTCAGCTGACGACCTCCTCGCCCGACGTTGGCCCGTCTCGGGATCTCCTCCTCCTCGACGGCCTCCTCCTCGTGAAACTCAGCAGCCATCACCGCAGCGGTGAAGGCCTGCTCTAAAGCCTCCTCAACAGTAGCGGCGTCTATCTCCATGGGAGCTCTCCCAGAAGTAGAAGCCTCATCACCTGCAACGTTAAAGCAAATTCAGGCCGCGTCATATGACGACGAGCCTTTGTTAAGGAGTTTTCGAGCCTTCAAAGCCCTGAAATCGCCCTTTCCTTGCCATCCTTGGCCATATTCCCATCAACCCGATCACTCATGTGATAAATTGGGTCAAGTCAAATCCAATTCGAAGCCTAGTTCCGGGTTCAAGTCGAAATTTCGGCAGCATTTCGCTATAACGACGATTATGCCCTAGAAAGGTGTCCTGAAAAAGCTGTCACAAACCAAAATTCCGAGATGGTATAAAGTTTGCCCATCACCCAGGGATCCCAAATATCAAGTTTCATCGCAAAATGGAAATCCTAAGGCTATTTTCGAAGCAATTTACGATTCGGCTGTAAAACCGTCTCAAAATTTCACTCAAAGGCTCAAAACTCGACAAAAATTCGAAACAAACACATGGTTATGTTCCTAACATTACCTACTATCCATTTCTAACATCAATTTGACAAGGCAAATCCATTTGGGGGAAAAGCCCCAAATTTTCGATCAAAAGGGTCGAAAACCCTAGATTTTGCGGCTCAAAATTCAACAAATGTAGAAGATTAATGCGAGATTGAGATACATACCTCGATTAGTCATGTTTAAAGCAAGCTTTTGAATCAAACCTTGGCGGAAATGGTGAAGATTTGAGAGAGAAATGAGTGAGTTGTGTTTCGAATGCAAATGAATACAATCCCTCTGATTTTCGCGTTTTTACGCAGGAAAGCCACATTGGGGAATAGACGCAGCAGGCGCTGCGCCTCTTCCAAGAGACGCGCGACTCTTCTGCGCCTCTTCCTTTTGTTCCCTCCATACGGATTTTCAAAAATTCGTTATAAGTTCGTTATTTGTGGGCCCATCTTTGGTGCGCCTCTTCCCCGATGCTATTTTACTCTTTTGGTCCGTTCAACGATCTTCTTTCGTTCCGGCTCGCATTTTCAAGCCAGCAGCAGACTGTTTATTCCTTCCAAGACCCGTTTTTTGCTTGTCGCAACAAGCATTTACTTATTTACAAAAATTCGACACACATTCATTATGTCTCAAGCGAGAGTAAGCGGATATACTTTCCCTCTCATGACAAGAAGAATAATTCCCCATGATGTCTCCAGCGAGAGTAAGCGGACGTACTGTCTCTCTCAAGACGTGAGGATTAACATCTACCCAAGCAGATCTTTCCCTCCAGCAGTTCCCAGCCGTGTCCTGCTACTTGCAATATTTTCCCGAAGATTATCCAAAACAGTTTTCCCTCCAGCAGTTCCCAGCCGTGTCCTGCTACTCTCAATGTTTCTCGTTTCCCCATGGGGTTCGACAGGGTGTCGTTCTCCAGAAGTTCCCAAACCCAAAGCCTTTTTTCTTAGGTTCGTAAACCCGAAATTAGGACTTTCCAACTATAGGGTCCCAATCCCATAGGTTCATAAGCCTTCAAATTCCCCAAACCAATAGAGTTCCTATACCCAACCTTCGGTTTACCCCTTAAGTTGAACTTACTTTAGGCCTCCTTCCCGTCAATGCTTTCCTTTAGAGCCCCACACCCTAGCACAATCCTTATATATCCTTTAGGTCTTTCCCTTAACTCCTATGCTTAACCTTAGCTCCTATGCACCTCCGGAAGCATCTCGAGAAAGAAGTCTCAGGTATGGTCTCTTCTTATGGCTGGCGAGCCTCCTTACGTAGTCTAATGGACTTTAAACGACCCTCCCCGATAGTCGACAGACTCTAAAATGTTCCCGACGACAGGTCCTTGGTTCAGACCCCTTGAGCCGCCTCGCGTCGCCATAGTCATCAGGTTGTAATCTTCGATTGACCTGATGGCTATACTTTGACTTTCGCCTTGTCCAAGCCTCAGTCAAAGTGGGGGCTCTGTAGATACCTCGTTTCTGCACCTCCCGCAAACCACCCGGTGATGATTGGGCCGCATGTCTGATACGCGGAACGATTTGTGACAATTCGTAAGATTATCGTCAAGTGATTGCTCAAATATTAATGTCTACCTCATGGTTGTCATCTACGTCCCGATACGGTCGTTTTGGCAGTAATTAGAGTACATTCGGAGTCCGGGCCTAAAACCGTCTCCATTTTCTGATAACCGTTAAAACCCGAGTCATAATGTTCTGGAATGTTCCGGGTATTTCTATTCCATATTTCACAAATTTTATCTTTTGGCAAATAAAATCCCGTAATATTCATATAAGATATTAAGGAAATCGAATTATTTCCGTCCTACCATAACTCAAACACGGAAATCTTTCTTCAGCAGGAGGAAACCTCCTGGGAATAGACGCAGCAGGTGCTGCGCCTCTTCCAAGAGACGCAGTGGCTGTTGCGCCTCTTCCCAGGCCCTTTTCTGCGTGTTTTTTCGTATCTTTTTCATATCTTTCCGAGATTCACTTCCAAAGAGTCTCTGAACTCCGTTCCTGGCTGAGTTCTATCCCTGAACTCCGTTCCTGCCTTGACCTAGTTTAATTAGCTTACGTATTAACTAACTATTATTCGTATTATCACCTTCTGTCCTGTTCGTTAGTTTATTTTATTCTTTTATTCCTTTTTCTCAAATTATCCGTTTTAAAGGTATTTTCGACATAAATCGTCTAATCCAATGTAATTAATGTAATTTTCATTATTGTAATTTATAATTATTGTATTTCTTTTATTGTTTGTATGTTCTCACATGTAAATGAGCATTAAATTCCTACTTCGACCCAATTGTATGCTAATTACGTGTCAACCGACTTAGCCTAATTCTTCACATGCTAGCATTAAAACTTGGATGTTGCATTGCATGCATATAGCCGACGATATATCAAGTACGAATAACTTCCCTAATCATTAGTAGAGGCCGCTATCGAGGCGGGCGGGATTAGGTGTTCGATCAAAAGAGCTTCCTAATACGTACCCTCACCCCTTACTCCAGATATCTGTGAGCACCCGTGTTCATTGGCATCCACGAGAGTCATTATAGACATAGAATGCTAAGGGTAACGATTGCTTAGTGTTCATGTCACTACTTTGTGTCTTGACATGACACGAGGTACTCGAACGGTTCCAATTTCCCATAAAAATTGGTGGCGACTCCATACAAAATGCAAACGCTTGTTTCGTTTTCACCAAGCGCCCCCGTGGGCGGCCCGCTGTCCACAAGTTGTAACTAATTCATTAGAATGGCATCCAACATGGTAGTCTCGAATTTCGCTCAATTTTTTGAACAGCAAGAGGTTATGTAAGTGACATCATCTGTACAATTAAGTTTCTATATACCTTATTAGCAAAAAAGTTGATTTGTGTTGTTAGAAAGGCGTTCGAATAAACTAAATTTATACTACGTAACTATATTATGTAATGGTTACCTTACTTTTATCTCATCTAGCCCCGCTCAATCTGTGCATGAAATAAAACAAGAGCTTGGTAAATTGTACTCGTTTACAACTCAATATTACGACTCTACTAACAAATCGTGGCTTCGTCATGTTTGCGACTCGATCGATCGAGATAAAGGCGGCATGGAAATAGTAACAAAGGCTCATACCACAATCCTGCCCTATGAATATTGTTTCTAAATTGACATTTTTAATTTGCACGCTCCATTTAATAGAGTCGATTTGAACAAGACCATCGCTCGGGACTGGTAGGTACTTAGTTAATGTTGGATTATATGATCCAAAATAGTACTCAAATTTAATTTCCTATACATTAGATGTTGTCTCCTCAATATTAGGAATAATGGTGATTTAGCCACTAGAATTAAGACCTAGATTAAGGACTTGAATTGTTAGTATTATAGCTAGTGTTTTCCACCATGCACTTAGATTAATTGTCAACTAATATTTTTTTTACTTAATGTAATTACTTGATATTTTGTAGTATTATTATTGTTGTTCATTAATTTATAACTAACTATATTTCTATTAATTATTTTTGTGCATCGATATGATGCAATGAAATTATATTTCCGGTAGGTTGCGGAAGTAGAACCATGCTTCCTCTTCAAGATATCAATCTAACTAAATTTGAGATTGATTGTCAATCAAGATATGATTTCATGGAAAATCTAAATTTCATTGAGACTTATTTTGGTAATAAAATACCTTAATTATTCATTACTTGTATTTTATACGGTACTATGTAGTTCTTCATTACGTTTTTGTTTACTTAGTACCACGTAATTGTCTAATCATATTTTTTTTTTTGCTAATTAATGGATCAGGAGATCAAAGGAGATTTGAGAAGGAATGGAAGTAACATTATTTTTTCAAATGGGCTTAGAGACCCCGTTCGTGGCGAAAGGTAAGTAATAAATACTCTGTATATACTTAAGTCCAATAAAATTAATTTACAGATTTTAAATTTAAAATTATCCCGAATAACTATTTGAACCTGACAATGTTTTCTACAATGTTTCGTGGAGAGGATATTGAAGAATTTACCGGAATCAATTGCTGCCACTAAAACAACTGAAGGAATATAGATATCACTAAAGTATGGTTTTATAATATGTAATGATTATAATGCATTAAACCTCTGCATCCACTATTTACTAAAAGATTAAGTAAAGCTTGAAAATTTTTTAAGCTCAAATTACTTTTAACCAACAAAATGGGCTTGAAATTTCAGAATTTTCTATACAAATGTTGTGTCTAATTTATAATTCCTATATAAATGATATTTCGTAACTGTTTTGGCTCTTAAAGTTGGTCATAAAATAATATATTACATATTATACATAGTATATTCACAATATATACAAAAAATACATTATTTTTAAGCTACAAAGTCTTCACCATATATATATATATATATATAAATTAGAAATCAATACTGTCTATCTCGCAGATAGAACTACTTCGTGTAATTGGTGATGGTTTTTTATCTTATATACTACTTACCTTTCATCAAAAAAAAAATCAATACTATCACTTAGTAAGTGACACTTACTAATGACTTTCTAAGTATTTTATGCATTTTATTGCGATTCTTAACATATAAATAACGTTTTAGACAACCTCACATTTAATTTCGTATAGGTTGTGTTAGAATATTACAATTAATCAATATTTAATGTTTCATAATTTCACTCTAATACAATTGGTCTCTGTTAGTCTTTTTATCTATTTTAATTTTCCTTTGAGTTAGTTAACTATTTTATCTTATTTTCTTCAGTCGGACTCCTGCAAAATAAAATGACTAAGCGCAACACGAAATTCCTCCAAAAAAACCTCATAAGAACACTATTTGGAGCAAGTAATTTATCTTACTTGTGAGTTGCGACTATCAAAATGTGCGAAAATAAAGGCTAATTAAGTTATATATATATTTGTTTAAATAAGAATTAAAATATATATTTGAATATTAGGTAAATTGTTTATAAAATATAATTAACTTAAAAGGTACGTACGTAATATAATTGTGTTATTTGATTATCGTTCATAAATAGGCACATATATCAACTAGACCTAGGAATCGGGTACAGTGAGGATCCTGCATGATTGGTAGAATATAGACAAAAAGAGTTCGAAATAATTCAACAATGGATCAATAGGCAAGAATCTCAAGAAGATAACTCTCGCTATGACTAGGTCGGTTTACTAACACATGTTTAGTCTAATTCAATTCCGTGCCTCTCAACTTATAGAACGAATTAACAAACTTAACCAATGCTTATGGCCACTAAACAAAGATGAATCAAAACGATACAAACATGTACTAGAAACAATTTATTAATATTATAGCATCCTAATTCTAACAACTACAAGAACTGTTTTTGCATGGCTTTCCTAATCCCTAGACATATGAAACTACTCACTCATGATGGAAATAAAACTAATAACAATATATGAAATGATAAATGAAATTATAAGAACTAGAATTATACTAAGTGATGATAACATAAATAAAATAACTAATATGATAACAAATGATTAGTAAAATAGTAATTATGATGAGAAATGTAAATAGCAATGCTATGAAATAAACTAATAGTGATAATAACTTGTTAATAAAATGTAAAACAAACTAATAAAGTTAATGATAATAATAAAATGTAAACTATGAAATAACGATAATGAAGATTGAAATAACGAAATAAACAAGAAATGTAAATACTGTAACAAGAGGGCTTGGAGATTGAATAATAAGAACACAATATGGAAACCCAAATAGCTTGAATAAGAACGTGTAAGAACCAAATGCTTAAAGGAAATTGTTTAACAAAAGAAAATGCTTAACAATATGTAAACTAATATGAAACTTAAGAGAATTTGTGTTGCTAAGAGTATAATAGAGTGTAAAAGATGGTAAAAGAGATGTAAAAGAGGTATCCCACAATGGCGGATTAAGGCTCATATTTATAGTGAAATATTGGGCATAACGTAAAGGTTAATGATCAAGGCAGCTCCGATTGGGGCCGGGCCACCCCGATCGAATTCGTATGTTTTCCGATTTATGGCCATAATTCCTCATTAATTAGCACAAGACATCCTATGCTCTGTTATTAAGCTCCTTAATCACCCGAGTAAGAGCATCATTTGACATCCTAAGTTTGGAAGTATGACTTGGTCTTTTGGATTTTGTTTTAGGCTTCTTTTCATTTCTTTACTTGTGTCAAACCATGCTCACATTTCTCCATGCTCCGGATTCTTTAATTTTAACCGGTCTTCTCCAAATTGTCCTTCTTAGATCATGCTTAGCCATTTTACCTCGTGAACTCGTGTGCTTGCTACTTTGACGGAAAGAAGCTACTAAAAGCTTAACTTTCTACAAAACACAATGAAAACAAGCAAACACAACTAGAACACGGAATTAGCTCATTAAATCACTAACATTAGTGCAAATGACATGTAAAATAGAGCTAAAATAGGGGGTCAAATCATATATAAAATGGACACATCACCCACGTCCTAACCCATACCCAATCGTGTACAAATGAGCCCGCAAAACAGCAGCACGCACACACGCCCCTACTCTGTTTTTTTTTTTCACCTTAAACCAGCACCACTCGAGACACCCTTTAAGCCACGAACCACCATCACTTATAAAACCTTTTCTTGATCCCCAAGCTTCCAATATATCGCATAATTCTTCCATAAACCAAGCCAAATTCCTTCCCATAACCGAATAACATACTACTTATCAAAAACCGGCAATAATCTTTCCATATTTTCTATTTCCATCTGATTCATACCCATTACGTTAAACCTCAATAAATACACCTTACATAGGATCCTACACCATATAATATCCTTCAATATCCGTGCCATTGAGAAAGATAGAAGATCTTAGCTCAAATAACCAATTCTAACTATTCACGTCTCCATATAAATAACCCCTTCAAAAACCCTCGAAAGGACTTCACCAATTCCATAAATTTGCTCCTATAGTATATACACACACACCCTTAATCCATTAACAATAAATAAAACTCAGAAAAGAACTCTAAATCGAGCTCGAATTTGCTCGAAAAACAGAGTGTAGAAACACTCTGTTTTCACGCTATTTCTAGCGTGAAACTAGTCCTCTTTTGCATCGTCTTTCATGTCTATTCCATCAAAACATCCCCTGTTTGTTGCAGTTTGAAAATATACGCTCTTTCACTATTCCAAATAATCATTCCAATCGAATTTTCATCAAAAAACGAGATCACAAATCAAGTTTGAAAAACATTGCGCAACTCCTTCAAAAGCACGTGTTTGCTTTGCTTCTTCGTCGATGACGGCCGCTCAAGACAAAATCTACGATCAATTACGATCCAAAATAGTGTCAAAGATACATGTAGGTTGAGAGTGCATTAAAAATTCTTCCTTTCTCCTTTTTAATTCCGTTTTGTATTATTTTATTTATTATATCGTATTATGTTTTTTTATCATTTTAATTATGCTATATTAGTGCGATAATTGTTGTATTGTTAATGTTGAATGAAGAAGAAAGGGATTAATAGTGTGGATGTGCCGATGGATGGCCGTTGTGTGTGGTTCTGTTTTCTGTTAGATTAAATTTGTATCATATGATTGATTATAACAAGTTTAACATGTTTTAATGACTAATTACGAGTAATTCTTGGCATGTCGTTAATTTTAATAATCAGTTCGAAGCTATTGATGTTTAATTTAATTAGAATGAAATTCTTACTTTATTTGCCATGTTTTATTCATTCTTATGTTTCTCATGTTTAGGTTAATTGTTTAATTATTTAGCATGTTATTAGATCTAATTCATGTTTATTTGTTTTTAATTATATACTAATTAATTTGTGATGATTTTCCAGGCTATAATTTATAATTTTAATTTAGGTTAATTTTCATAATTTATTTTATTGGTTTAGTATTTCTTTCGCAATTAACATTGTTTTTATACAAAACCCGTGCAGTGCACGGGTCTGATCTGAACAATTTCGAAATTCCATATCCTTGCAATGCAGGGGTCTGTCCAGAATATGTTTTTGTGTGCTTATCTTATTTGATAATATTTATTTAATTTTAGTTTTATTCGTTTATTTAATTTTAGATTTAATTGTTATTGTTGGTAATTTGTGTTGTATATATGAACTAATCACTAATGTTTGTTAATCCATCTTATGCTAAGAGTAAGGATTTTCTTATCCTTTCCTCTTGTTCGTTTATCTTGACGATATAAGTGAACTCACATGCTATTACTCAACGAGTTAATTGCATTAAATTGACATAGAACGGAATTCACATGTTATGGTTAAAGCATTGTTTGCACTTCAACAAATACAATTCATTCGACTAGCCATCATTTTTCTAAGTAGAGGCCGCCATTGCGACATGCGGAGTTAGGTGTCTTATTAACGGACTTTCTAACACGTACCCATACACGGACCTTTTTCTCTAAAACGGTTTCCGAGTTTTCCTTAAAACTTGGAGGCGACTCCTTTGTCAAAACCCCCGTGAATTATTAAATTCCTACATCCACACATAAGAAAATTAACTCTTATAACATGTTTCCTAAAAACTAATCTATTTTTTTTAGGAAAATAACTAATCTAATTGATCTAAGGAATTGAACAATGGATCCCTATTCTCAAATTAATGAAATAATTTACTTGTTTATCAATTGTTACTATTATTTGTTAAGTTTTACTATTTGATTAATCAAATTTTATTTGTTTGTTAAGGGATGAAATTTGAGTTTATTAATAATTATGTTAATTAATCAAACGTGATTTATTTTCGCAGTACGATTTTTACTCATTACAATACTTTTTACCCCAAACTTTCCATTTGTCTACCTTTACTAATGAACCTCAAATTTAATTCTTTTCCTTCTCTCTGTTATTATTGAATCATTAACCTTCTTCAACCTCTATCAAATTTCAATTACGAATAGTTATTCAACTAGAGCAACTCTTTAATTAATTAATCCATTATCTATTATTACTAGTTAAATTGAGTATTTTTTTTTTATGACGAGGGGGTTGAATCCCCCCGGACCCATGCATTATCGCACCACCACATGAACCATGTAAGCCACCCCTTCGGGGGCTGCAGTGGCCGAGTGACACTACTACAAATACAGGCAACCACAACGGCCCTTTAACAACGCTTATTCACGAAAATCATCAAAACACTTTGTAGAATTGATTCCGCGAATTTTACCAAATTTAGTTACAACGGTTCTGTGTTGTTAACCGTTGTTATTGGTTTTAACAACGAGTTAAAAACCGTTGTTAATGAAAAAACTAATAACAACGGTTAAATTTTAACCGTTGTTAATGGTTTGGCGCCAAATTAGTGAAAAGTAATCACAACGGTTATATTAGAACCCGTTTTTAATACTTTTTAACAACGGTTGTAGACTCAATAACCGTTGTTATTAATATTATGAAAATCTTAAGAACAACATATTGCTTTATTCTGTTATACGCTACAAACACAAACACAAGCTAATACTGCTACTATATCATCCTCCATTCCTCCCTGATCGTCTCTCTGTCTTCATCTCCGTCACTGTTGTCACGTACGTCTTCTCTCCCTCATCGTGTTTATCAATCAGGTATATATATGTTTCTTAGCAACGCTTATAGATATAGGATTTTTTGGGTTATTATCTAATTTGTTGATAATTTAGCTTAATTGCTTTCCTGAATTTCGTTTATTTGTTTGCCTATTATTGTATTTTCTGAATTAGTTGCCTATTATTACGAATGTAGAATAATGACTCGAACTTGGATGATTGATGCAAATATGAGTGACCGCACCTACAAGGATGGTTTAGCTGAATTTTATGAATTCGTTTCGAACAATTTGAAAGGTTCTTCTAGTATTGCATGTCCTTGTGAAAGATGTGGTAATATTAGCTATATGGCTTTTCCGGACGTTAAAATACACCTAGAAAAGTGGAGATTTAGTCGATCCTATACACTTTGGATTTTTCATGGGGAATCATTAGAGGAAGAGAATAACTCTAAAGAAGATGATGTTGAGGTACACGAAAGGCTAATCGATGATCCCGAGTTTGCCGAGTTTTTGAGTTGGAAGAGTTGGAAGTAGAGAAGTTGAATGTTGGGTCTATAGATAATGAAGAGAATAATGATGAGTCCATTGCTTTTGAAGATGTAGGTGATGACACTAGTAATTGGGATGACCTTAAAAACATGTATGAGAAGTTGTGTGAGTCCGAAGCACCTCTCGTATCCTGGTTGTAAGTTCACAAAAATGTCTATTTGTGGTGAAATTGTATAATATCAAGGGGGCAAATGGGGTGAGTGACACGTGTTTCACTAGTTTTTTAGCCTTGATAAAGAAGTTGCTTCACGATGGTAATGTTCTACCCTGTTAAGACATATGAGGCGAAAAAGCTAATAAGAGGAGTGGGTATGAAATATGAGAAAATACATGCATGTCCAAATGATTGCATATTGTATCGGAAATTATATCAAAACTTAACCAATTGCCCTAAATGTTTGGAGTGGCGTTATAAGGATAAGGAAGGGATCCGGCTAAGGTGTTGTGGTATTTTCCATTGATACCAAGAGTCATAAGGATTTATGCGAATCCCGATGATGCAAAAATGTTAACTTGGCATGAAACGGGGAAGAATCAATGATGGAAAGCTAAGACACCGGCAGATGGTAAGCAATGGAAATCGTTCGACGCTAAGTATCCCGAGTTCGGCAATGAACCTAGAAACTTACGTCTAGCGCTGTCCACTGATGGAATGAACCCACACGGAAACATGAGTAGCCAACATAGTACTTGGCCAGTAGTGATGGCTATTTATAACTTACCTCCATATGTGTGCATGAAAAGAAAGTATTTGATGTTGTTGTTGTTAATTTTAGGCCCTAAACAACCCGGAAATGATATAGATGTATATTTGGAACCTCTTCTAGATGATTTGTGATTGTTGTGGGATAGTGGGATAGAAGTATTTGATGCATATAAGAACGAAACTTTCAATTTGAGAGCGATGTTATTGTGCACAATAACCGACTATCCCGACTTATGGCGACCTTTCGGGCACACAGTTCATGGGAAAGAGGCTTGTCCATTGTGTGGGGAGGATATCGAGTCCGAATACTTGAAGTCTTCTCGTAAGTATGTGTATATGGGAAATAGGAGGTTCTTGTATCATGAGCATTGTTATCGCAAGATGCGGAAAGCATTCAATGGAAGACAAGAACTTCGTCAACCTCCTAGAATTTTGAGTGGGCATGAAGTTTATCGGAAAGTAAAGCATATTGAGATAGATTATGGGAAGAAGAGTGGCTCTAAATTGTCTACTCGTGGGTATAAGAAAAGATCCATATTTTTTGATAAACTTCCATATTGGCCACGACTGGAGGTCGAGGCATTGCCTCGATTTCATGCACATTGAGAAAAATGTCCGTGATAATATTATCAATACCCTTCGAATGTTCTGGTAAAACAAAGGATAACGCTGCAGCTAGGGAAGATATGAAAATGATTGGTATTAGGCTAGAGTTGGCACCACAGAAGAGAGGTAATCGTACATTTTTACCGCCAGCAGCTTTTACCCTTTCACGGAATGAGAGAAAAGAGTTCTGTGCATGCTTGAATGGAATTAAAGTGCCACATGGTTATTCGTCGAACATCAAAAGCCTAGTGTCGATGCAAGACTTAAAACTCACCGGGTTAAAGTCACATGATTGTCACACTTTGATGCAACAATTACTACCTGTGGCTATTCGTTCTATTTTACCTGAAAAGGTAAGATATGCTATAACTAGATTCTGTCTCTTCTTCCAGTCCATATGCGAGAAAGTCATCGATCCCGATGACGCGGATTTATTTCAGGACCTCGTTGTAACCTCTCTTTGTCAGTTGGAAATGTATTTTCCACCCTCTTTCTTCACTATCATGATTCATCTGACCATTCACTTGGTTAGGGAAATTTTGTACCTTGGGCCCGTGTACTTGAGATACCAGTATCCTTTCGAAAGATTGATGAAAGTCTACAAGGACTATACATCTAATCGGTATCGTCCGGAAGGTTGTATTGCTGAACGCGTTATTTTAGACGAAGCTCTTTCATATTGTTACGCTCATCTCTCCCCTGAGGAGTTGATTGGCGTTCCTAAGAATCGTCATAGTGACTGGATGACCGGAAAAGGTATTAGGGGCCGGGTTGAAAAAATTGTGACACGTGAAATGTTGCATTTAGCACACATGTATGTGCTAAACAACGAAGATGAGGTGCAACCTTATATTCAACAACACAAAGATGAGCTCAAATACGATCACCAAAACAAGACCGAGAAGTGGATTGCGAACGAGCATACGAAGACGTTTCCGGAGTGGTTTAGGAATATTGTCTTACGAGTGTCTTGATCAAACTGGTGATGACATCTCTCCTAGGTTACTACGTCTTGGTTTAGGTCCAAATGCCAGGGTCACCTTTTACAACAGTTTTGCCATTAATGGATATACTTTTTACACCCGCGAGCAAGATGAGTTGAGCACAATGCAAAATAGTGGTGTGAGTTCTGAATTTGAAGCAATGCACTTTGCTACTTCAAAAGATAAAAAGCCTATTTGGGGAAAATGCCTTTATTATGGTGTTATTCAAGAAATATTGGTACTAGATTACATTGATTTCACAATGCCTTTGTTTCGATGTAACTGGGTTGATAACAACATCCATTGTGTCCGAAAGGATAAGATGGGATTTACGTTGGTCAATCTGGGTAAGGTTGGCAATAATAAGGATGATCCTTTCATAATGGCATCCCAAGCTAAACAAGTGTTCTATGTCACCGATCCTATGGATAAGAAGTGGTGCGTTGTGTCTGTCTATAAGGAGTAGAAGGAGTAGTCCATTCGATAATGGTGATGATGATCATGATGTCGTTTTTGAGGGAATGGATCAGTCTACCACTGTATCTTATTTTGACGATGTTGACACTGATCATGAGGACACTGAAAGCATCTATATGCGTGATGACCATGGTGAAGGTATTTGGGTTAACGAAGAAACTATGACATCCAAGAAACGTCCCCGATCCTGAGATAGTTCATCAGGACACAGTGATATGGACGACCAACATTTTGAGTCATTTTCAGACCAATAATTTGATGGTTTAATTTATTGGTAAATCAATAATGGTCATTATATTGTTAAATAAAAATTCCCAAATTTGCATGGCATGGTAAATCCTGTAGCTTAGATATGCAGTATGCATGCATGCTGGTGTTGTCTTATTTTCTTGATCTTATTATTAGATGTGGATGCTAGTGTTGAAATTGCTGAATAATGTTGCAGTATATGGTGCTTCAACATTAAAGTTATGTATTGTTACTGAGTTTGACTGTAATGGAATTACTGATAATTTTAAAAAAAAAAAAAGGTTCAACAATAACAACGGTTATATTTAAATTACCCGTTGTTAATACTTTCAACAACGGGTGTAGTACCTTTACCCGTTGTCAATGATTTTTTTGACATATTTCATTTTGGCGCAAATTTGGTGAAAATATATTACAACGGGTATATTTTAACCGTTGTAATAAACGTTTGACAACGGTTGAATTTTATTGACCCGTTGTTATTAACATATAACAACGGTTCTTCTTTGAGTACCCGTTGTCAATAGTTTGTCTTAATAAAAAAACTAATTTAGAAACCCATACAGCATGCACACAAACACACACAACATTATTAGTTCAACCGTTGGTATCCTTAGTTAATTCTTCTCTCTTCCTCGCTTTCTACATTCTCGTTGTCGGGCGTCGCCCAATTTCCGACGCCCAGATTCCGTTGCCTTCCCTTATCATCCTGCTCGTTCTCTTTATCATCATCATCATCATCAGGTATGTTCACTTTAATTTTGTGTTTCGTTATTAGGGTTTTAAGACGATCATCTTGTTTCTTTTTCATGCATCTGTTTGTTTTTCGTCTTCTTTGTTATCTTTATCATCCCGCATCATCTACTTCACTCCTTTTATTAGGGTTTAGGATTTTAGAAGCTCAATCTGTTGTTTTAAATTTTCATTCCTATTAGGGTTTAGGGTTTTAGATAATACTCTTCATGTACGTTGTTAAGTTGTTCATTTCGTATATCATTCATATTTGGGTTTTAGGATTATCATGGGTGAAAAACGTAAAAGAAGTCAAAAGAATAATAAGCCTGGTGATAATAAGCCTGGTGAGAGGGGTGCTACGAAGTGCCAGAAAGTCCTTGCGGCTATAGCCGCGCTAACAGACTGTTCAAAATAACATGGAGTGAGATGGGTTTCCCTACTGGTCCAAATGCGGGTCTTTTCTCCAGTTGGATTGGTACTTGCACAAGACAGTTTGTGCCTATCCATTTAGATGATTTTAGTAATTTGAATCCAAAATTGGCGGATTTATACTTGGCTCGTGTAAAGGAAGGCTTTATTATACCCGATGAAAGCCATGATCCGTATTTAATGCATAAGGCAGCGGATGTCCACAGGCAGTGGAGGTGTGACGTTGCTAGGGATTGGTTGTATGTGGACAAGGCAACGGGGGAGATGCGTAAGAGCCCACCGGAAAACAAGTGTCCCACCATCAACCAGGAACAATGGGATCTTTTCAAAAAGATGAGAACTACTGAGAAGTTTCAGGTTAAATATCCTCGCCTTTTAACGATTTACCTATCATTTTTTTAATTAATGAGTCCTTTATATAATCTTTTTATTATCTCATCTACTTGCGCTTTTATATAATTATTTGAAGGCCGTTAGCAGAAGAAATCGTGCTAACATTTCATGCAAGAAGGGGAAATGGTATGGTTCTCGGCGGTTGAGAAAGATAGAAGAGAACCTCGTAAGTAGCATGCATTATTCCCCTGTGAGACTTTATTTTTTTAATCACACTTGGACTTGCATTGATACACATTTACGTGTATAAATGTTACCATGTTAATGTGTAGGTGGCAAAGGGAGTGAAAGAGGTGGATCGGCATGTAACTTATAAAGAAGGGCACACGCTTAAAGGATCCCGGTCGCGTGACAAATATGATGAGGAAGTGTTGGCCAACATAGTAAGCATTATTTTATTAAGACGAGTTCATTACTAACTTTATTATTTTAGTCACAAATATAATTTGAAGTTTATTTAATATATTATAGGACAACGTATAGAAAGAGGTAGAAGAAGGAAAATTCACTCCCAGTGGTCGTAATGACGTTCTTGCTAGAGCGATCGGCCGACCCGAACATCCAGGTCGTTTGAGGGGCGTCTCGTTACAGGTTGGAGTAACAAAATATTATGGGAAAACTGCCCAGATAAAGAAGAAAAGGAAGACTAAGTCTGAGAAGGCTGACATGGTAACATTTATTCTATTATTTTCATTTAAGTTCAATTCACATGTTATTGTTGGGATAAAAATTGTTGACACATTACATTCTTGGCAAGCGACTTGATTAATGGCATCCGTACTACTAAAGTGAATCTTTGGAGGTAAGCTTTCCGAAGATGAAGTGAAGATGATGGAGGATGTCATTTCTAAAGGGGGTAATAATAAGGTACAACAGATTGGTCAAGAGGCCGCTACTACCTTGGCAATACATGAGAAGGAAGTATCGGTCAACGAGATTCAGAAAGATCAGGTACCTAATAATGCTTCTGAAGTTGTAACAACTAAAGTCGATCAGGTACCTAATACTTCCTTATTTTTCTTTTCTTTTTTTTTGGGTAAGATCAGGGGGTGTGTTCCCTGCCAGCTCTAATACTATAACTTCTGACATGGTACCATTGGTTAATTTTATTAGGTAAATAATGGGTCTGAAAAGGAGATGCAACTTGAGAAGACGGCTGATGGAAAACAGCATACATCCCCTTCAAGTCGGTTCCTGTTTTCGATAAGGTATGCATGAAGTGTTTAATTAGTTAAATTTATATGAATTTGAAGTTTGTGCAAAAATCGGCCTGAGACGAAAGCGTTTTTGCAAAATCTTTTGAATCTTTGAAACGTTTTTGCAAAGATATAATAATGTATGTGTATATTCTTCGGGCCGTAAACAAGAGGCCGTTATTCTTCGACCCTAAAATCGAAAAGCCACATGTGCGTGTTGGCCGGGGTCTCGTAGAAATGCACACCAAATCTGCAGCGGCGGAAACTGTAGTTCATGGCGAAAAACTTTTGCCGAATCATACCAAAGTAGAGATAACTACAGTCTTACCAGGCCATGAAAACTTGCAATCGTCTGTCCCGGTTCGTGACGACATTACCATTCGGGAGATGCGCTTGGAAGTTTCATCCAATGGCCTGAAACTCACATCTACTTGGCTCGGACGTCTCGCCTCGAAGCGGAAAGCGAGTTGGGGTTAGAAGAAATACCTTTATATATATGTTAAATTTTTAATTGTTGAATGTTTTTATATGTTAAATTTATATGTTATTTTTTTTTGTAGGAAACAAAAAAGCCGGCTTTGGCGGATAAGCCTAAGTCCACAGACATGCCAACGACCTCGTCGAGACAACAAATTGATGAGGTATTTAATTAACTTCTCCATTTTTTTTAAAAACCTCGCTCCCTTTATTTATATTTTTTCTGTATTTATAAAAAGCATGGTAATTTTGTGTAGGGGACAAAAAAGACTGATAAGCCTAAGTCCCCAGTCTTACCTGCTACTACTACCTCATCATTGAAAGTTAGGAGTTTAAACGACACACAATATAAAGGGAAGGATTACATGGGATATGTAAGAACGGTGACGATGAGGAAACTGCATGAGGAGGCTGCCCATCACATAGCCACCGAGCAATTGATAGTTATTCCGCTCGAGGAGGATATTCTAGGGGTTGAGCGCCAAGCACTTCTATCATGGGATATGCTATGCTAGCCGTATGGGTGGCCTAGACAGATTGATATCCAACACGTATTTGTTTGGATGAAGTAAGTTTCTTAATAAATAATTTCATATTCTAATATTCTGACTACTAGATAGTGTTTTAAATACCGGAATTAATACCGTAATAATGTAGGATATTGAAATTGAGAGTGATCCCCGAGAAGAATATTCCATCTGATCAATACGGATTCCTGTGCCCCTTTATTTTATCTTTATTTATTGCGGATTTCTCGTTCCAAGAACGGGTAGATTATATTGCTCAAAGAATTGGCGACAACCAAGAAGTCGATTTTTGGCGCTTATAATGAAAAAGGGTAATAAACAAATTAATATTACGTTTCCCCCTACAATTGCATTTTCATAACAAATATATGTACTTATTAATAATGATGATGTCTCTTGATGTAGGACTCATTGGGTGCTAGCAGCCATCATGCCGACAAGGAATAAAGTTTTCTGGTTGGACTCTTTACATCATCAACCAAGCGAGACTTTTAAGCGCTTGATTAATATGTAAGTTTATAATACCGATTTATTTATAATAACATTTTTTATTTTTATTTATAGAAAAAAGCTAATTTTTGCCCCTAAAAAAATGAGTTTCTGCCTCCTTTTTTATTTTTTAAAAAAAGGGCCTTTGAGAAGAAAAGAGCAAACGAGCAGGATCAACCCATGAAAGATTCTGATGTTGGCCCTGATTTTATTACGATAACAGGGGTACGTGCTCAAATACAATAACATTAAGTGCAAAATCTGTGTTTAATACTAATACAATACCTAAAGTTCAAGATTCTGATGTGAGCCTTCTCTCGTCTGTTTGTTTTTATTTAATAATAGGCCTCTCGCCAGCCAGATAGCATACAATGTGGATACTACGCTTGTCGGTTCATGTTGGAGATTATTAGGCGAAGATATATCATTATTCCAGAAAAGGTTAGTAATTTAATAATGTGTTTATTACTTTTTTTAAATTAGAGCTAATGTTGTCTGCTTGTCGCTATATATACCATGATGTTGCTAATGTTGTCTTGCTTGTTGCTATATATACCATAATGTCTTCTCTTTGTTTTTTCCGCAGTATGCAATCAACCCGTCAACAGATTGAGCAAGTACTCAAGTATAGATATAGACGAGGTAAGAGACATGTGGGGCAACTACGTCTTAGAATATAGAAATGCATGATACTCAGAGTTTAGATCAACTTATTAGTAAATTTTTTGTTGAAGTTAGGGAATGATTATTTCATGTAAATTCAACTCCTTGTAAGTATATATATATATATATATATATATATATATATATATATATATATATATATATATATATATATATATATGATCTTCTTTGTTGTGGTTGAATTGAATCTATTGAGTTCGATGAACCCAAATTTGTGATTTATCTTTAGTCTTTGGTATAGGGTCTTTCTTTGATATATGCAGGTTTTTGAATGGCATGAAACAAATTTAATTTTTCAAAACATTAGGAGTTTGTAATAAAAACGGTTACTAAAAAAACCGTTAATAAAAAAAACACCGTTGTGAATGACTTTCACAAATACCCGCGCATAATATTCAACAACAGGTTTTAAACGAAGAACCGTTGTTAAAAGTCTTCACAATTTTGGAGGGAAAGTTACAACAACGGGTTTTAAACTAAGAACCGTTGTTACTAAAAATTTCAACAACGGGTATGTAGCATAAACCCGTTGTCAAAAGACTTCACAATTTTGGAGGGAAAGTTACAACAACGGTTATACATACGACAACCGTTGTTATATTATTCCCTCCAAATTTTTGAAACACTTTCCACAACGGATAACACCCAACGACAACGGCTTTTAACCGTGGTGAATACTTTAGACAACGGTTTCATTAAATAACCAAACCGTTGTAAATACCTTCTACAACGGCCGCTTTAACAACGTCCGCTTTTTGTTTTTACAACGGTTTTTACCCGTTGTTATAGGCTGTATCTGTAGTAGTGTGATCATCGCCCCAGCTGGTAGTCGAACCCGGGACCTCTCGACTCCTGCATTTCTGCAAGGTTCAAAGTTTAACCCGACTACAACTGGACTAACACCACTTGGTTAAAATTACCCAAAAGTAAGAGTCGAACCTTCATCTACTCGTTGAAAACCAAAAACCCTTACCACCACAGCATAGGAACATTTGTAAAAAGTTTGAGCAAGAATCGAACACGGGGTTTATGTTAAAATTAATTAAGGGTTAATTGGTGTGGGATGGTTTGGGGTACTTGGTTGTTGCCGGCGATATAGGTTGTACTGCCAGCGTGAATGAGGACAAAGGTGGTCGTCAGAGGCCGTCCGAGGGTGCGAAAATTATTAAAGAACTACATTAAAAAAATACGTGTTGAATATAGATGTAGTACACACATCAACTCCCACACCATACAGTTTAGTTTCACATTTCTTTAACCTGTAACAAAACCAAATTAGAGCAATTAAGGTAAGACATCGAACTTTGGAGCAGGGATCGACTCGCTGGAGTATGAGGGTAGCCGTGGGTGGGGAAGGTAGGGGTATGTATGTGCGTGGTTATGAGCGAGGGAAGGTATGTAGGCGTCGTGTGGGTACAATATGTGGATTGAAAATAACAAGAGTAAAATCGTAAAAAGCGTATGTAAAAGAGTAAAATCCGTATATGAAAAAGTACATCCAATGAGAAATAAGAACATACTATGAAATGAAATACAAAAGGATGAAAAATAAGAACTTAGTACTCATAGAGTAATAGCAACCCATTAAGCAGAACGTAGAAGACACTCACTAATCAGTAGATTAACAGATTCATTGAAGGAAATAACGAAAAGATCCTCATCACTAAACAGATGAAATATAGGTCCTTATCACTAAACTTTTATGAAGTATAGACCCTTCCTGTATTGTTAACTCGGGATCAGGTGGTATACTTTTTAGTTTTTAATCACCATCTGCTCCGATCATTGTCTTTTCATTTTTGCCATGAATCGATTGGTATTCTGATTTTGCTCTTCGACTAAACTACGGTGGTGGGTGTGTTTTAGTTTGGAGTTTTTTGTCTGGGTGTTGCTTCTTTTGTTTATTGTTACAGGGGTTTGGTTTTGTTACAGGGGTTTAATTTTAGTCTTGTTATTATGTTTTTCTAAGTTTCTTTGGTACTGTAAGTGTGGCGAATTCTTTTGCGTTGGTATTGTACTATGAGTTCCAGTAGCGATTATCGTAAATTTCTTGAAGCTTTTGCTTGTGCTCATGTTAGCAATGGGTTTATGGAGGACGATGGGGATAGTGAAGGGTAATATCCGTATAATACCTTTAAATTATAGGACTATAACGTAAATTTAATATGCAATTTATTGTCATAAACGAAAAACAACAATGAAACGATAAAGATTAAGAATCAACCTCGGGTCCTTTGTAGTGCGGCGTAAAGAACAGAAATCAAAGTAGATTTCCTCCTAATCGTTGCACCCAAGACCGTCTGAGACTATGCCCTTGTGCTAGAATTACTCTCTAATTGACTTGCAATATTGAGATAGTTGTTATGTGAGTTTTTCCGATGTGAGATCTGAATTTTGAGAGGCAATGTTCTCAAAACCCTAATGATTTTTCAAATGAATAACGATTAGGTTACAAAAGAGAGAGAGCTCTCTTTTGTTTACTTGGTTCGGCCAAATCGAGTGGAAGAGGGGGAAATGGGCTTTCATTTTCTCCTTATTTTAACTCGTGGTCCGATGCTAAAATGTATATGACGCGGTCTTTATTATAAATCATCGGTTATCGGTTATTAAAACATCAACTAATGACACGGATTAGTTGAATTATTAATACATGTCCGACAAAGACAATATTGTATAATTAATTCAATATACATTAATTAAATATAATCGTTTATATTTAATTTACGAATTAACTGTTTAATTCGCCTTAGCCCATTTTATTTAATCCGTATTAAATAAAATATCTCAACATCGCATTTTTGACTAATAACTCGGACTAACTGCTTAGTCAATTTTCTGGCATCAACATGACTGTATTTTCATACCGTCACATCTCTCAAACGTATCCTATAGGTGCGACTTTTAGGGACCAGTTGATCACCTCCATCTGTATGACAATAACGTCAAACTTATCTAGCAAGCCAACCGTTATTGATAAACGTGGACCAACTGATTATGATACAAAAGTATACCCTTTGATCCTTTTAGAGATTTATAAGTCCTTGCACTAACTGTAAAGGACACCAGCCCCAACAGATAGGATGCTAGGCTATTTTATGAAAATGCAGGGGTCGGCTTCATCAGCCTTATATGAGGTGAGAGAGCTTAAAGATCAGGGAAATGGTTTTTTTAGGCAAAATGACTTTGATATAGCCGCAGCGTGCTACGATGAAGCTTGTAAGCTCCTTAGTTTAAGCTTGGGAAATATCGGAGGTGAAGATATTCAATCATTATCTGATCTTGCTCTTTCCCTTATTTCTAATAGGGCTGCATGTGTCTTGAAACTTGAGGAATACAAAGTTGTTGCGGGTATGTGCTCCATGATTTTGGCCACATTTTCTCGTAATGTTAAGGCATTATTTCGTAGGTCGGTTGCATATATGAAGTTGAAAAGGTTTTTGGAAGCTGAAACGGATCTGGTGGAGGATCTGGTGGTTGAACCTATAAATAAGGATATTATAAGGGAATTAGATGTGGTTAAAGGTCACCTTCTTATTAAGGAAAATGGTAAAAGAGTTCTGGAGGTTGCTCCTGAGGATGGCATGGATGGGAACAATAAGAAGCATGTGCATGTTTCAGATTATGAAATGGATATACAAGATAGTGAAAGTTCGATCATTGAGGTGACAGAAGATTGTAGTGATGTGAGTCTAAAGGATAATGTGAGTGTGAGTATGGAGAAGGCTGATGATCAAAGCTCTTGTGAAATTGCTGATCCTGAGAAGAATGAGCATTTTCCTAATAAGTTGGTTCTTGAGTTCTCAAAAAAGAGTGGAGGAAATTCCCAACTAAGGATCTCCGGATAAGCTTACCAAAAGCTACTTCAAGGTAAGAAGGTGAGCTATTACCATAAAAGAGATTTGTCTTCTATAACAATTCGGATCCTTGATAGTGGGGTAACTAAGGAGAGAGAAATTACAAGTGATCATTCTAAGAAGAAGAAGAGGAGGAGACGTTCTAAAAAGCGGAAACTTAAGAAGATGTGGTTTAAGGAAGACACGTCTTCTTCCGACGTCATCAATGTGATTCATGGTACTAGTTCGAGGGCGTCCTTCATTTGTGGCTTAAGTTCGTGTTCGTCCTCTATTCGTGACAATTTCTCTTCTCCTGGTATTCAAATCCTCGAAGGAAACTCTACGGTTGTCGCTCCTGAGTCATTGGTGAATGACACGGCCAACACCTCTACTTGCTCTCAGGCCCCTTATAATTCAAATGATTATCCACCTTTTCTTTTCTCAGCCAGTCCTAAAAAGTACAAGACTTCCTCGTTTTATAAATTATCATGTGCCCCTATTACAGGTATGCTTTACAGGTACCCTTCTAATCGCCATGGGAGAGAAAAAAAAAAGAATTATTATCACCGGGAAGAATCATAGCCAAGGGGATGAATCTCTGAGACACAATTTATCTACTTGCTCTACAAGTAGATCCTTCTCTCGTAAATTTCTACGTCCTCGAGGCGTAAGTGTGTCTTGTTGCAGGTACTCCTCTGAAGCTCAATTGATAAAGAAGAGAAAATAAGACTTCGCTCATTTGACAAGCTCAGATCGTCCCCTCAAGAAACCTATTCTATTTCCTAACCCCATCCTTAGTTTAATTTCATTTTCAAATAATGTAATAATAAGGTCCGACTTAGAGAGTCGGGTAGGTACTGCTTAAGGAAACTTTCTTTCTAGTTACCCAAAAAAAAAAACATTGAATATTGACATAAAATTATGAAATCTATAATCATGTACAACTTTTTTTGGGTTACAATTTCTCTAGCCTAGTTTTAAAATAATTTAATTCTTTATTTTTATCTAAGAACTCAAAAATATAAGTTAAAAAAGCAAGTCGACTTTATTTATAAATATCCATAATAAAAAAATTCCAGCTCTACATATCCAATAAACAATTACGTCAAGAGAGTTGATAAAACAAGTATAATTGTTTACTGCAACTTCTACAACCATGGTATTAGAGTATTGATTAGATATCAATATATCATACGACCTCCGCCTTATAAATGATAGAGGGCACGTCGTCAATGCTTCCACTCATTTTCCAACTGGACAAGAAATAACAAAGCAGTACTCAATGACGGATTGACCTCGTCAAAAGTCGTCGTTAATTTAATACTACTCCGTAGGTCATTGTCTTTCACCAATTCTCGAATAAAAAAAAAAGAAAAAAAGTAACCCTCAACAACTTATTTACATCGTCAAATTATTAAGTCGCTTTCTAATGAGGAAATCAAGTTTTTGACAATTTAAATAAATTAAGCCCGTTTAGTAAACAAATACAAAATGTCGATCAATGAAATTAATTATTGACAAAAGTTTATGTAAGCCCAATTTTTTTTATTAAGTTCGCTTCCATAATGCCGAATCACTATAAATAGGAATGTCATTAGGGCGGGTTTTGGTGGGTCTTGCCCCATAACCTCCCCATTTGGGGGTTATGCGTAATGATTTGATCGGTCATGGGGCGGGGATGAGTTTCAAAAGAGTCATTCGTTGCGGGTCGTGGGGCAGGTGCGGGTATCACGTAAGACCCGCCTCATACCCACCCCGCCCCACACCCACCCGCCTGCCCCGTCCCGCATATCGTGCTTCGCTTATACCCGTCTTACTCATAAACTTAGACAAAATTGAACTATATAAAAATAAAAATAAAAATAAAATTTATAACTTACATAAAAAGCCTACATCTATTTCTTAGTTCTTACCCACCCAGATACTCAACAACCTAAAACCCCCCCAAAAAAGAAATCATAATCCTGAAAGTAGTTCGTGGTTTGAAAAACGTGTGTACTAGTTAATTAAATGTTATACCATTTTGCAGAAACTTATTTGTATAAGATATACGAGAATACAACGCTAGTATGTTTTAGATTTAAGATTTATATTTTTAAAAATTATTTTGTGAGGAGGTAGGTAATTTGGTGGGTCCCCGCCCCACAGATTTGAAAAGTTCATTCTGCTGCGGGTCGTGAGGCGGGGGTGGGTTCACATTATAGGTTGCGGATGCGGGTGCGAGTTACTCCTCCTCTGCACCCACCCCGCCCCATTAACATCCATAACTATAATTGAGTTATTTAAATGAATATAAAGAAAAATAAATACAAAAACAAAAATAAATTGGACAACACCACTTAAATCATTCTACAACCTTGCTCTAAAAAAAACATAAAACGCTTTTTTGGGTTATCGTGGCATAATTGGGGGATTAGTCAAATAGCCAATGATCTGGGTCTAATAATACCAAAAAAAAACATGTCCTTAATCTTTTACCTCAACCGTAGAGTGGGTTTATAAACTTTCAAAATATACTAATTTTAAACTCGTGCAAAAAATACACATGTTATAATAATAGACACTTTTATTAGTTTTAAACTCGTACAAATTGCACAGTATAGTTTCAAATTTGTTGTCTAAAATAATGTTAAGATGTTGGTTGAGTTTTTATTTAAGAATTTCAATTTAAATGATTGACAAATTCGTATATTCAACCTTTCTCATTTTAACACGTTTAAAACTTAAATTATATTAACAAAATTAAAATGGGAGACATTACTCCTCTGTAAAATATAAAAGTAATGTCTGCATATGACAAAATGAATCTGTGCAAATTACACGGGGTTGTTTTATACATGTTGACTGTTAATCAAGGCCCGTGTATTTAAACTTATTGTGTAAATTGCACGGAATTTCTCAGGATATTTGTAATCTGGCCCGTGTACACATACGCATTATAAATTAGAAATACGCAATTTGCGCATACTAATGATGGTGACGACAAACAACAGTTGCAAATATACCAATGATGAATTCCAAAGACTCAATATGGATGAATCGAACCTCTAAAAACCCGAATTGATTTGATGACGAAAACCCGCAAATATGGATTATAAGGGATTTAAGTCGTGATTTTAAAAGATGATAAATTAATAATGAATTACAGGTTAAAATTATTACACTAGAGATTACCGTGTTAACGAACAAAGAACAATTGAATGCAAAACAAAAAGAATCAGACGAACAAAAGACGAAGGAAGAAGAAAGGAAGCAGGAACTGGGCAGCCTTACGAAGAGGCGCAGCAGGTGCTGCGTCCCTTCGAAGAGGCGCAGCAGTTGCTGCGTCCTTTCTCGACGGTTTTGGGTTTTTCACATCAGATGTACTACCTCACACTCAATGAGTTTTTGAGTTTTTGTGTATTTTTTTTAGTTTTATAGATTTTATAAATTACATTTTAGTTTTATGACGTCAAAATTCAAATTTTTCTGAGTTTATATGTAACTTTTTTGAGTTATAATGTACTTTTTGAACTTTATGTTTAAATAAATGAACTTAGAAACTTTATAATAAAACTCAAAATTTTTAAAATAAAACTCAAAAACTTTATCTTAATTGCTCAAAAACTATATCATCTAATATTCTAATGTACTATATCATATGTATAATCCACTTACTAATAAATGAATGAGATGAAAAAAATATAAAACCACTACTTGTAAAACCCAATTGAAATTGTTGATAATTCGTGAATTGAGTGGTCGAAAACTCGACATTACTTTTAGAGAGCTTAGACAAAGACCGATCAAAGTCCATAAACATAAAATTACCGTCCCATATATCACAAAACCCACCATTGCCTCCATACAAATACATTGAAACAATCATTTGTACCCTGTTATTTTCTATGAATCCAAATAAACATTTAAACGTTTTGGTGCTCTCATCTGCCTTTAGCCCTACATTTTTTTTTCGGGGACTTTAACCCTATCTGATCAAATCATCTCACCCTAATCTCCCTCAACCTCCTATTTCCTCTCCGCACTCCACAACAATTATGCATCCATACTCCTCCATCGACTACTGTTTTGACTCTACATTTGTAGATCTACAGCTAATTGTATCTATGTATCCCTATTTTTTAAAAGGTAGTATAAAATTTAATTATTTTTACGTTAGAATTTTTGTTTTTGAGTATTATTTTTACTCTTTAATCAATAACTATGTATTTTTCTGTCTTTAATTGATAGTGGTCACCATTTTAAATGTTATATTTTAAATGTGACTATTCATCTATTGTAAACAATTTTATGTTTTATTGCATGTATTTTTTACCCTTCTGATATTTGTGTGGTCATGTTATAAAAATTATTTGTATTCTGCTATTAATGGAATATACAATAATAATAATAATAATATTAAAAAAATTCTTTTTTAAGATTTTTTCCTTTATTTTCTAGTTATTTGTTTTTTTAATATTAGGAGTATATCACTTGTATAAAATGTCTTTTAACCCCATCATATTCTTATTTTTTACGACTATATCATTAAATAATTGAAGTATCATATTTTGAACATTAATCAGATTTCAAATTTTACAAAATCTAGTGTTTTAGGTAAATAAAAAAGCTTAATAAAAACATGGGCAATGTGATGGGGGCCTTTGGAAAAAATATTAAAAAAATGAACTTTCAACCACATAGCAACATGTAGGCTTTGTGGTTGTTCGTTTAATAAATAGGATTATTATTAGATAGATGAGCATATAAATGATCAGTGATAAAGACAACGGTTTTTGTGCCTAAATTAAAGGTAAACAAATGACCAGATAGAAGTGAGTAGCTATATGTAATTTTTATTATAATTAGGGCCTATTTGGAATGAGAGTAATTATTAAGGGAGTAGTGAGAGCTAAAATAAGAAGAAATGGGAGAAGATTGGTGCTTTGTGGTGGTTGTGGATGGTGGAAAGAGGAGGCCATGTGAGGGAGGAATTATTACCTCCATATATGCATTACTTGGGGGGAGAGGTAGGGAACAATTACTTCCTTAATGGAGGGACTATTACACTATATTTTCTCATTTCTATCTCCAACCCTCATCCCTTCCTCAATTTTTTTTTTTCATTATATTTCTCCATCTCATCTCACTTCTCACTTTACTACTAAGAGAATAAAAATTCTCTTAATTTTTCCGCCTAAATAAAACAACTTCTAAATTGGGCCTTTTTGGATACTCTAACTACCATGAAAAATGGGCTATAAATTGACAATCCTAAATAATGTTCATTTCCTATTTTAAAGCTACCTCCAATAACATTTTCTTTTCTATTCATTTTTATTACTCTATCAAATTTTCTCTTTTTACTCAACGAAATTTACAATTGCACACACAAACTGAGAAGATGCAATACGTTCAATTAGAACATTAATTACGGCGTTGAAAGATTTAATTTTATCACATAATAAAGATTATAACCCTAGTTAAATATATTGCGTTTCTACAATTCTATCTTCTTGATTGAAAATTCAATACCTTTTGTTTTTAAAACGTTCTCTCTTTCAAAACCATTATTGTTCATGATTAAAGATTCGAACTTTCGACCAGCTTAAATATTTGTTTGCCTTCTTTAAAATTATAATTTGTTCGTACTATTTTGTTTTGTTGCAAAAATAAATGTGTGAAGAATATGAATTTTCTAAACTTTTATCGCTCCTATTACTCCTGAACTATCATTATTTATGTTGGACCATATAGATATATGATTAAGTTTTGATAATGACAAGTATGTGCCTCGTTTTATGTAAACTCTTGCTCGTAATCGTTTGTTTAGTCTTTGTTAGATTAACTTAGGTTTACAAGTTAACAAGTAATGTTATAGCATTCTTAGCTATAACATTGAAGATTTGTGAGGCATCATTCAAGTAATGTTATAGCAGCTTGAGCTATAACATTGAAGATTCTTAAAGCATCATAAGCAACTGTAACAAGGTTCAAGTATGATGATCATTCAAGCAAAAGGCTAGATCAAGTCTTTAACAAAGCTCAAGATGAAGAGCTTTTGGTCAAGATAAAGAGAAGATCCTATCACTGAAGATCTCCAGGAAGATTAGTTAGTATAGGTCTTCATCTAATGACGGTATCTTAAGATAAGAATATTGGGAAAGTAAAGTTATAGCTATTTCACATATAACTTTACTAACCAAGCTTAAAGTTATAGCTGTTTCTACTATAACTTTAGGTAGCATTTTTAATAGCACGATTTTAATAGTTTTAAAATCATTTTTCAAAGGATAAAATTCTTTAAACATATTTCGAAATCATTTGTGTATATAGTAGAGTTGAATTATGGGTTGTTATAATAGGTAACTTGCATATCTCTATTGGTTAGTAAAACGACTTATGGGTCGTCATGCTACCTAGGGTTTGCTAGTCTATTTAACCTAACCCTAATCCAAGAAGATAGGTTTTATCCAAAGATAAGCACGGGCCTAAGGTTTTTTAGTGAGTGAAAAACCGTTGGGGCGTGTGAAGTTGTTGTACATAAGTAAACTATCCAAATCAAATCTAGCTTATATTTATATAAGATATTTTCCTATCTTAATAATATATGATTTGATTTGTTTGCTTATCTAAACTTCTTAAAGATATAGTTTTGGAAATCAAATAAGATTTACTTTTATCTTATTTACCTAAACTATAATATCTTAGATTAAATTAGGAAAGAGATAAAGATTTATCTCTTGTAATCCTTGCCGCCTATCTCACGGCAACCTAGGGTTTCGTGCAAACCCTAGTTCTCTCTTCTACTATAAATACAATTGATCACTCCTTGTCTAAGTAAGCTTTTCGAAATACAACAATCCTTGCAAAACATATTTAAGTTTAATTCTTAATTGTCTTATTGTTTTGTTTTTGAAAATATTGCAAAAAGTCGTTCTTTTCAAATTGCTTATCTTTCTTAAGATTACGTCATAAGATAATAGTACTTCATATTGTTTCTTACTCGTTCAATTGTGTGAACACTTAGAAGAACAATCAAGTGCTTTCTTAGTAACTTAATATAGTCAAATCGTATATCTAGTGATATTCAAATCGAGTTATAGTTAGAGTTAACTATACGAGTTGGGTTGATAATTTTGTAATCCGGAGTAAGGTACTAAAATTATTAATCGAGAATAGTGGACGTAGGCTTCGACGTGTGAAGCTGAACCACTTCAAATATCGTGTGTCTTTGCATCTTTCATTTCAGTCATTTCATTACGTTCACAATCAGTTAGTTAATTAGTTAAAGTTTAATCAATAAACTTTAAGTAATTAATCACCTTGATATAAAATAAAAAGTAGGCATAATTTTTAAATACTCAATTCACCCCCTCCCCCTCTCGAGTATTTCGGGTGTGATAGACTCTTCCATTGGTATCAGAGCCTCGTGCTCTTGATTGCCTAACCGCAAAGAGGCTAGATCCGTCTATCTTTTTATATTTTTATTTTATTTTTATTCCGCTGCCTTACACGTGTGAAATGGATTCCAAGTATCTTAAGTGTCCCGTCTTTGATGGGAAGAATTATGGACTTTGGAAAAACATGATGACACACTACATAAAAGGACATGGTTGGGAGTGCTGGACGATTATAAAGAACAGACCAAATAAAATTCTGGTCGCATCTTCGGAAGGCACTACCTATGAGAAAAAGGAAGAAGACTATGTTGAGGCTGATTACAAGAAGGCGAAAAAAACTCGAAAGCGATACGCCTGTTACAAAACGGCATGACATCGACTGAATTCGATCGTTTTTTCTTCTTGCACTCCGGCCAAGGAAATATGGGATGGTCTTGAATTGGCCTATGAAGGAACGTCGACTGTAAGGAAATATCGTATTGACCTGCTGATTCAAAAATACGAACGTTTCAGACTGGAAAATAATGAATCACTTGATAACATGTCAGCACGATTTTCTACAATAGTCAATGAGCTCAAAAATCTTGGTAAAACTTTCAACTCCAAGGATATTGCTAGAAAAGTACTTAGGAGTTTAACCAAGAAATGGCGTCCCAAGGTCACGGTTGTGGAAGAAGTCAGAGATCTCACTTCTCTCCCTTATGCAGAACTTATTGGTGCTCTCATGGCTCATGAACTCATCCTGGATGACGATGAGGCCGAGTCCAGTAATAAAAAGAGCATGGCTCTACAAGCTTCTACTAAGGAAGAAGAAGATGTAGAAATAGAGGACGAAACGGTCTTGTTTGCTAAACGGTTCAACAAACGCATTTTCAGAAATAAGCAAGCAAAATCGTTCAATAATAATAAATTCACTAATAAGAAAATTTCCGAGTCAAAAAATACGTTTCCTAATAGAGGATGCTTCAAGTGGGGAGAATCCGGTCATATGATTAAGGATTGTCCCACATGGGAGAAAATTAAAGACAAAGCAAAACGTGACAAAACTAAGAAGGAATTCAAGCAAGTGATGATAGCATCTTGCTGGGGAGATCTAGACCCTGAGGATGACGAAGCATCAGAAGAAGAAGAAGTTGCTAACCTATGCTTAAGCAAAGTCAGTCTTGACCTCTTCTCGGACGATGATAAAGATAGTGTGGACTCCTACTGCTGCTTCCTAGGAGATTCAGAAGAAGAAGAAGAAGAAGAGGTAAGTTATCTTGAACTTAAGAAGAATGTTAAGAAGTTGTCTAAGAATGCTTTAATTGAATATTTTGAGCAATCTCATGATAAGTGTCACGAACAAGAAATGGAATTGAAAGACTTGAAAGAACAAATCCTTGACATTGCTGAAGAGAATCATCTCCTTAAAACAAAGGCCAAAAAGCTCAAATCTAAAGTTACAGCCAATGATACGTGCATATTCTATACACTTTATTTGCAGTTTTGGCACGTATTTCCATGCATATTCGTTAGCTTAAAGCTACTATTTCTCCCGAAACGGTTTACTTTGCATTTTCTATGATTTATTGTAGGAATGAGTAGAAGTGAGCTGAATCAAGCCTAAATCGTCCTCCGGAGGCAACTTCAGGGAAGCTTGGAAGAAGGGAGTTGGACTCACTCACCTTGGGATACGTGCATTGGAGTGAAGGGGCTGTTTTGAAGAGAAGAAGGTGTTTCTGCACAGTGTAGTTGGTCAATCAACCAACCTGCTCAGTCGATCGACCGTGGGATTTCAGCAGAGGCTACTGTACTGCATTGGCTGGTCGATCGACCATGCTGCTTAGTCGATCGACCAGGCTGCGAGCTGAGATTGATTTTTTGTGTTAGACTTTTAAAGGCCCAATTTGTAATTAACTTTGGGCATCGTTTATCAGTAGAACGCAGAATATTTAGGTTATGCTTTTTTCATGATTGAAGAACTCAGTTTTAGATCTAGTTTGGGGACAAGAAAGAGGGACGACGAATCCCGAATTCAATTGCTTTGTTCATCATTTAATTAGTAAGCTTTTATGAAAATTCCTTCTTCTTTAATTTCTTGTTAATTCAATTCTTGTTGTTACCAATTTAATTTCAGCAATTCAGTTCTTGTCTTTTGTCTTTAATTCAATTAAAACATGTCAAACTTATTCTTTGTTGTCAATTTTGCAATTGTTATAGTTTTAATTATGCATAGCTAATTTTATTGATTGGGAACGAGGCGAGCCATGGCATAAATTAGGGTTGTTTTGTTAGTATGAATTCTTTTGTATCGATCTTGTTACCTTTTGATAAACCCGTCTTGCTAGATTGAAAGATTAGTAGGTTAGGTTTTCATTGGGTTTGGAATTTCCTTTGAGCGAAGGCTTTGAGAAATTCTTGGGAATTAGAAGACCGTAAGGTTATTGAGCATTGATCGAAGGACTTGCTCATGATCCCCAGGACCGTTTTACAAGACCTCTATTACCTTTTTGACCCGACCTTAGCCATGGTGAACCGAAGTTCCTAATCTCTCTTTTATCTTATTTGCGAATTCTCTTATTTTGTCAATTAGTTTTTAGAATCAAACAATTTCAAACACCCCACTTAATTGTTACTTTTTTATAGACTGGAAATAGCAAATAGAATTGACCTTGTCTCTCTGTGGTTCGACCCTTACTATCACTAGCTATAGTTTTAGTTTGGAATTATAAATTAAATTTTGATACAAAACGACGGTATCAAATTTTGGCGCCGTTGCCGGGGAGACGGTGTAATTCTTTTTGCTTTATTTTTAGTTTATATTTTTTTTGTCTCAAGGAACTTTGGTTCCTTGAGGCCGTTGCTTACCCTTTCTTCTAGTTTTGCTTTTGCACAGTTAGAAGATAGGTTTTTGAGAGGAAGACTTGAGTACTCTCAGTTTTGCGAATATGGCTACGATATATGACAATCTTCAGCCAAAAGAGCAGCACCTTCCAAAGGGGCACGTGTTACCTACCCCTACTACCGGTCACTTCGAATTTCGTTCCTCTTATATTGATTTAGTGGAGCGAAATCAGTTTGCTGGTCTACCGGACGAGGATCCTTTGAAGCATATGGAAATTTTCACAGACTACTGTTGTTCCATACCTGTACCGGCTGGGGTGACTCAGGATGAAGTAAAGGGGGTGATGTTCATGTACTCCTTGAAGGATTATGCGCGAGATTGGTACCGCTACCTTGATAGGGTAGCAACTGGAGTCACAGATTGGACATCTCTCGCATTGGCCTTCTACAAAAAATATTTCCCACTTGCAAAGACTGATGCTTTGAGAAGTAAAATCACAAATTTCCAGCAAGGAAATGATGAGGAATTTTGTGAAGCATGAGGACGTTTCAAGAATTTGGTTCGGTCTGTCCCTCACCACGATTTTCAGCAGTTGTACCTTTGCAATTTATTCTATAATGCTTTATATGATGATTACAAGGTCATTCTGGATGCAGCTGCGAATGGTAGGTTCCAAAATAATACCGGTCAGAATAAAGGTTGGAACACTATTGAGGAGATGGCAGTCCATAGAGCCGAGTTTGGAAGTTCGCGTGGAAAGTCGCGAAAGCAAAGTGATGAAATGAGTGCCGTTGTGACACTAATAACTTCTATTACTGCCCGTCTCGAGAGGCTTGAGGCCTCTGATGCTTCAAAGGAAAGAGTTGAAATTCCTGTCCATAACTCAAACGAGACCACGGAATTGAGAGAGCAAGTCCGAACTCTTTTGGTTCAAGTTGCGAAAATGGAAGCAGCCGGGATTGAGTCCACAAAGAATTTTGTGAAGCAGTTGGAGAATATAAAGGCTAACCAAGTCGCCAATTCTTCAAGCAAATGTGAGAGGCCAATTGAAACAATTAATGCCATTAATCTCAGAAGTGTCCTCTCTTATGAAGGTCCCGATAAGCCAAGAGGAGACTTGGGAAATGATGAAGAGGCTAGTTTAAATTCTGGTGCGAAACCGAACTATATTGCCAGTACCGGCGGTCGATCGACCAACAACAGCAGTCGATCGACCGGAATTCCTGAGGAAAAAGTTTCTGATCAGAAACTATTCATGCCCAGCACAGGTGGTCGATCGACCACCAACAGCAGTCGATCGACTAAGGTTCCTGAAGAAACAGTTTCTGACCAGAAACTGTTCACGTCCAGCATGATTGGTCGATCGACCGAGTCCAATGGTCGATCGACTGGGACTCCAGTGCAGGATGCAAATCCGTCAACAAGTTTGCATGATTCTACACTTATTGATGATTTGACGGAGGTTTTAAACTTACGGAAGCCGAAGGTCACTGATCCTACGGCCAGTGTTGTAGTCCCGTATCCGTAGCGTTTAAAGAATACTAAGCTGGAGCGCAAGTTTGGTAAGTTTTTGGAGATAGTCAAGAATCTCGAGGTAACCATTCCTTTCACTGACCTAATTACCCAGGTACCCTCTTACGCTAAATTTATGAAAGACATTTTGAATCGTAAGAGAAATTTTCATGATGATGGTAATGTTTCTTTCGTGGAAGAATGTAATGCTCTTTCGCAAATTAATATACCACCTAAATTAAAGGACCCGGGTAGTTTTTCAATTCCCTGCACTATAGGTAACCACGAAATTGGAAAGGCCCTTTGCGATTTAGGGGCTAGTGTCAGTGTCATACCATACTCTGTTTGCGAAAGGCTAAATATTGGTAAACTTAAGGTGACCGATATTACCCTTCAGATGGCAAATAGATAGACTCAGAGACCTTTAGGAGTCTTAGAGGATGTACCCGTTCGAGTGGGTAAGTTTTTTATTCCTGTCGATTTCGTTGTTTTGGACATTGTAGAGGACAGTCAGATACCTATTATTTTAGGTAGACCATTTTTACATACAGCTGGAGCTGTAATAGATGTCAAACGCGGAATCATTACCTTAGAGGTAGGGGATGCCACCATTGAGTTTAGTCTTGCTCCTAAGGCTACTGAACCTGCTGATGATGACACGTGTTATTCCATTGATATTGTTGACAGGGCTGTTAATTATAATTGGAGAGAATCCTTAGCCAAGGATCCCTTAGCTGATCTAACTCGTTTAGATGAGTGTGAAGGTAGTACAGCGGAGAATGCTGAATAGGCAGATGCTTTGGTAGCCTCAATGGAAAGCTACAAGCTCACAGAGGAAGAAGATGAGATGCTCTTGAGCCTGGCCAACAAGAATTTGGTAAACACTTGCTATACCATTGAAGCGATTTCTCTGTTGTAGAGGTAAAGGTGCCTGAGCGTAAGCCACTTCCTCCTAATCTTAAGTATGTTTTTCTAGATGATACAGAGCAGTACCCAGCTATTGTTAGTGTTAAGCTTAATGATGACCAGCTGTCTGCCTTGATGTGTGTGCTTAAGAAAAACAGGAAGGCTTTAGGTTACTCTTTGGATGATATTAAGGGCATTAGCCCTGATATTTGTATGCACAGGATAAAGCTGAAGGAAGGCCACAAGCCTTACAGACAGGGTCAACGCAAGTTGAACCCGAAGATGCAGGAAGTTGTTATGGCTGAGGTGATGAAACTACTCGATGCAGGTATTATTTATACAGTTGGCAACTCCAAGTGGATTAACCCAGTTCAGGTAATTCCAAAGAAAGGAGGGGCTACCGTGGTTAAAAATGAGAAAAATGAATTAATACCAACACGAGTTGTGACAGGGTGGCGGATGTCCATTGATTATAGACAGTTGAATGCCGCCACCAAGAAAGACCACTTCCCCCTCCCTTTTGTTGACCAAATGACTGAAAGACTTGCTTCTAACAAATTTTTCTGTTTTCTAGATGGATATTCAGGGTTCTTTCAGATCCCTATTTATCCGGATGATCAGAATAAGACCACTTTTACCTGTCCACAGGGGGTTTTTGCATACCGCAGGATCCCCTTCGGATTGTGTAACGCCCCAGCTACCTTTCAGAGGTGCATGATGGGGATTTTTTCTGATTATATAGAGAACATTATGGAGGTATTTATGGATGATTTCTCAGTTTATGGTAATGACTTTGATCGTTGTTTAGCTAATCTTGATAAAGTCATGCAGCGTTGTATTGATGTTAATCTTGTTTTAAACTGGGAAAAATGTCAGTTTATGGTCAATGAGGGAGTTGTGTTAGGGTATCTGATTTCTGATAAGGGTATACATGTTGACAAAGCAAAAGTGCAGGTGATTAAGCAATTGCCCCCTCCCGTGAATGTTAAAGGAGTGAGGAGTTTCCTTGGTCACGCTGGTTTCTATCGGCATTTCATTAAGGATTTTTCAAAAATTGCTAAACCACTTACACAATTGCTCCTTAAGGATGTTTTCTTTGAGTTTATTGATGGGTACTTTTTAGCTTTTAACAGGTTGAAGGAGGCTCTAGTTTCTGCACCAATCATTCAGCCGCCTGATTGGGATCTCCCATTTGAGATTATGTGTGATGCCAGCGATTATGCGATCGGTGCAGTTTTGGGACAGCGGAAGAACAAATTTTTGAATGCCATATACTATGCGAGCCGAACTCTGGATGAGGCTCAAGTCAATTATTATACCACTGAGAAGGAGTTTTTAGCTGTAGTTTTTGCCTTAGACAAATTTCAGTCTTATTTGTTAGGTTCTAAGGTTGTTGTTTACACTGACCATGCAGCGTTGAAGACTCTCTTTCTTAAGAAGGATGCAAAGCCGAGGCTTTTGAGGTGGATATTCCTTTTGCAGGAGTTTGATTTGGAGATCAGAGATAAGAAAGGAGCAGAGAATGTGGTGGCTGACCATTTATCTCGTCTACAGCTGACAGAAAGGGAGGATTCGTTACCTATTAATGATTCTTTTCCTGATGAGAGTCTGTTAGCTATTACTACTTTAGGGTCTTATCCACCTCCGTGGTTTGCTGATTTTGCTAACTTTGCTGTGACAGGTAGGATACCACCCGAGCTTTCATGGCAGCAGAAGAAGCGGTTCGCTTATGATGCTAGACAATACTTTTGGGATGATCCTTATGTTTTCAAGGAATGCGCAGACGGTCTTATCCGGAGATGTGTGCCTCAATGGGAGGTGAAGGATATCCTAGAAGCTTGCCACTCTTCTGCCTATGGTGGTCACCATGGTCCGGACTATGGCAAAGGTACTCCAATCTGGTTTCTATTGGCCAAATTTGCATGCAGATAGTCGCAATTTTGTTGTTAAGTGCGATGCTTGTCAAAGATCGGGGAATATTTCCAAGAGACATGAGATGCCACAGGTAGGCATTCTTGAGGTTGAGATTTTCGATGTCTGGGGCATTGATTATCAAGGACCTTTTCCGAGCAGTAAAGGTAATAAATTTATCCTCGTAGCTGTAGATTATGTGTCCAAATGGGTAGAAGCTATCGCTACTCCCCATTGCGACGCAAAGGCCATGATTAAACTGTTTAAAAAGATTATTTTCCCTCGTTTTGGTGTCCCTATAGTTGTCATTAGCGATGGGGGAATGCATTTTAAAGAAAAACAACTTAGTGCTTTATTGACTAAATTCGGTGTCCAACATCGTAGAGGTTTGGGGTATCATCCCCAAACTAGTGGTCAGGTTGAGATTTCTAACAGAGAATTGAAAGAAGTCTTAGCTAATGTTGTTTCTAAATCACGGAAAGATTGGAGTCTTAAGTTAGATGATGTCTTATGGGCTTATAGAACCGCGTTTAAAACGCCAATCGGGATGTCACCATACCGATTGATTTATGGTAAGACATGTCATTTACCTGTTGAGTTGGAGCGTAAGTCTTGGTGGGCTATTTGTGATTTGAATTTGGATCCTAACCTCTCTCGTGAGAAACGCATGACACAACTGAATGAGCTGGAGGAATTTAGGCTGCTGGCCTATGATAATGCTAGGATCTACAAAGAGAAAACAAAGCGCTGGCACGACAAGAGAATCATCAAGCGCGAATTCCATATTGGCGATAAGGTACTTCTTTTTAACGCACGTATCCGTTTATTTCTTGGTAAGCTGAAATCCAGGTGGACTGGCCCCTATACAATCACAGCAGTTACAAAATTCGGATCAGTTGAATTGGAGACCTCTGCTGGAGAAAGTTTCAAAGTTAATTGCCAATATGTGAAACATTATCACGGTGCAGACGATTTCGTTGGGCAGGTCGAAGTACTGTTCTTTGACCCAATTTTAGAAGCTGCAAACTGAGGTAAAAAGGTCGTGCGGGACCTCTTAAACCAGCGCTAACCGGGAGGCAACCCGGCTTGTAAACTTTTTTAATTAGGAACTTTACAGTTTTATTTTAATTAATTTGCATTAGGAGCTTTAGTTAATTCTTTTTAATCAGCAATTTCTTGGTTTGCAAAATGTGCGCCTTTGAGAATTTTTGCAGGAATTTATTTTATGCAAAGTGCGTAGGGTGGTTTACTGAATATTCATGAGAGAAGAACGGGAAATTGAAGTGGCAAAATGAATTTTTGACGATTTTGAGTTTAATTGCCAGCGTTTGCAGTCGATCGACTAAGTTACTCAGTCGATCGACTGAAGAGGAAAAGGCAGAAGCTACTGTATAAGAGAGATTGGTCGATCGACTGGGTCATGTAATTGATCGACCACCACACGACAACCAGAGAAGCTGCATAAGGGGATCCTGGTCGATCGACCGGGTCAGGTGGTCGATCGACCACCGCGCGAATCAGAATGCAAGATTAATAGAGAAGTTTTATCTCATTCTTCATTCATTCTTTCACTTTCATAAAATCAGAAAATCAAAAGAAAACCCTATTTTCTTCCCTTTTTCGCGATTTTCCTGCAATCCCCTCTTATTCTCGAATTTTCTTGCTTAAATCTTCAAGTTCTCGTCAAAGGTATGTCTTTCATCTTATTTCCATCCTTCATATTCGATTTTTACTGAAGTTTCATGCCCAAATTTCGAGCATTGTTACATTGAGACGGAAAAATCGAATTGGGGAAAATCGAATTAGGGCTAGTTTCTTGTCGATTTTTATGCTTTAATTGCTTTTTCTACCCTTTTCCCTTGATTTTCGAGCCATATTAGCAATTGTAAGATGTTTAAATCAGTTTCCCCCAAATTGTCGAAACCCTAAATCCGTTTTCAATTTCTGATTTTGTTTCGGGTTTTCATAAATTGTCATTGTTATGGGAAGCTTGTTGCTAATGTGTTGTTTGTAGGAAGAAAAGAGGACAAAAGGAAAGCAGGCGATGTACGAAGGGCAGTCCAGCCAGGGAGCTGCCAAACGGCCGCGGGGTCCGCCGCTAATGATTGAGAACACCACGGATAGTCTACCTGACTATCCGCAGGTTATTTTTTCCACCTCTACTCAGCGAGCCAAGTTCGCTCTTTTTGTCGCAAAAATGAAAGTAACAGCCACCCGATTTCTTCACAAACCTACTTTAGAGAAATTAGGCTGTTTTGAGTCTGTTGTGTCCCTGCTAAATGGGACAGGAATGACGGGTCTTGTGGACATGGCTGAGTTCACTTATGACATTTTGTCCCTTGAGTTTTTCTCGTCCTATGCTTTTGACCAGGCTTCTTTTGAAGCCCACAGGAGTAGCCCTTGCATTTCTTTCCGGCTATTCAATGTCACCTACTCCCTGACATTAGCCGACTTTGCTGGATTTTTGGGTCTTTATTTCGAGGGTAACACCTCGGAAACTTCTGATGTTCACGAGTCATGTGGTCATGTATTGGTGACTGGAACGGGCCTAAGAGGACGGGCACTTCCGTCCACTTGCCCTCTTTTCGTTATTTTCTACGGCTAATGGGTAATACCATTTTCAGCCGTAAGGAGTCAAATAATGTGAATAACATTGAATTGTCTATCTTGGCGAGCTATCTGAACGTTGAAACTCGGGTAGCCCGTATCTATAACATCGCTTATTTGTCTGCCGCTCACTTTCAAACCATAAGTGAGGGCACTTTGGCCACCATTGCTAGTGGTGGGTTGGTGACACGTATCGCCAACCGCTTCATGGATATTGCCTACGCGAGGTCTGTGAAGTGGGTCGATAGTCGTGGCCTCCCTCCTATCCTGCCCCTTACCACTGTCCAGGGGGCAGCTCGCCCGCCCTTGCCTAGCTACAGGCTCCCTATTGGGGCGGGCACCGCTACTGCTAGCACCTCGAGGCGGGCTCATGCCTCATTTTAACGAGCCTTCTCCTCTTCTACTCCTGCTCCTACGGGTTACCCGGACACTTTTCGCCCCGTACACCTTTGGTTATCCCTCCGGTCATGGACCAAAGGGGGATGTCACGTGTGTTGAGTGACTTGTGCAGGAGCTTTGATCAGCACCGACTAGACACGGTCCTGGCCCTGTACCCATTTTACGAGGAGTACGCTCGTGGGGAGATGCTCCCACGAGGTGCCTGGACTCACCCGTCCTTCTTTGTCCCTCCGGTGGGCGGGTACCCTCAGCCTGCCAGGAGACCTCCCTCCACGACCACTACTGCCGCTGCTGATGAGGCGGAGGAGGAGGAGAGCGACTCGGGGTCAGGAGAGGATAGTGGTTCTGAGTACGATGGTGGGGATTAGATGCTTGTGACCTCCCCTGTTTTGGCTGGTGTGGGGAGGTCGTCTTTTGTGAGTTTCCTATCCTTCTTTGTTAGTTTCCCTTTCTTTTGTTGTTGCTTTTATTCCTCCCTATATTGTTGTGACTGCTGGTGATTTGCTGCTGAGCACAATGGGGGCATTGTGCGTTTTGGTTTGGGGAGGGTATTTGCATATGTCTTTTTCATATGCATTTGTTTTTTATTGCATTTCAGTCACACGTTTACTGCATTTTAGCTTGCATTTGTGTTATTTCAAAAAAAAAAAAAAAAAACCGAAAAATTTCAAAAAAATAAAATAAAAAATATCACGTTTACTTTTGCATATAGTTGAGTCGGATTGGAGTTTATTAATGATGACAATGCACTATTAGTCAAATATATGCCATTCCTTGCCTTTTCACAACTGCTTAGCGAGAGTTAAAAGTGATTTCTCAAATTTTGTTATGGAATTTACTTCGGGTTATTAGACTTGACTCATTACTTTTGGCAAACTACTTATACTTTCTGAGATATAGAGCCTATAACTGGTGACATTCATGACCGGTTAATTTAGGATTGAGAGTAGTACTCCCGTCATTTCATGTTTTGCACGTGTATGAGTTTTGATTGCTTATTGCCTATACGCATCAGTTTGTGGTCGGTATTGAAGGAAATGTAGATCTTTAAACATAAACATACTCATATATGTTATAAATTAATTTGTCATAAAATTAAATATGGATTTTATGCATGCAAACAAATGATAAAATAGAGGAGAAATCATGTTCTTACATTGGTGATTTCGGTTATATGGGCACAAAAGAAATCTCCTTTTCTTTTGTTCTTGTGCTTTCCGATGATGGAAGAACCAAGATCCAAGTGTAGGATCTCTCCTTAGGATTAATACCCAAAGCTTACCCTTAATTTAATTAATATTACATGAACTAGTATAATATTAATGTAGTAGAAAAATGACCCAAAAATATTACAACACACTTAATATTTTCGGTTTTATGGAGAGAAGAAGAGGAGAATTATTTTTCTCTCTAGAATTAATTTTTGGATGAGTGTTAGAATGAAATTGTGATACACAACATTTTGTATATTATTAGGTAAAAATATGAAAAACCATGATGGTTTTTGTCTTCTCAAAACCGGGTGGAAGGGGGGCTTTTAGGGGAGCCAATGCATGCAATTGTTGCTCTTGACAATGTTAATAGGGTTGCATGGCTAGACAATTAGGTAATCATTGTGTTTACTTAATAAATTAATCAACACAATATTAACCTAATACCCCATTAATTTCGGTACAATCATAATATGGAGTCCATATTATTTTTGTCAATTTCTCAATATGTAACATGTCACATGTAACATAAATTTGTTATGTATTTTTAACATATTAAAAATCAACGTATTATTAAAAATATGTCACATACAAAAATCGACTTAGTAATATCATAATTACTTGTACCAAAAAATTTTACCATTTATAAATCACAACAGATTGTATTTATAATAATTCATTCAAATTTAATTGTTACCTTAAACAATTATTTCATCCGAGTAATGATACGATTCAATTACTCAGACCGTATCTCATTTAATCACATTTTAATTTGATACGTAAATTTTACTTCCAAAATCGTCCGTCAATTTTCAAATAATTTAATTAACTCGTAACGTTATACGATTAATTAAATAATCAATTAAGAGTGTTGCCCTATAGGTATGACCTAGGGGTCAATCGATCACCACCGTCGCACGCACGATAATGTCAAACTATAGTCAGCCAATCATTACCGATATATGTTGACCAGTTGACAGTAACAATATTACTTCCCAATTGTATTCTTTATAATGAGATTTAAACATGTGATCATCATGATCAACAATCGTGATCGCATTATTGTCGGAGGACACATATTCTAACAATCTCCCACTTGTTCTCGACAAGTGTGCATCACCAATTCTCTTGTCCTATTACTATCTCCCACTAAATGCAAGGTGTCTTTCAGGTCGTACTTGCAAGTGATCATATCGAGAGTGGTTTCCTCGATCTGGAGAATAACTGATTGACCGGACTTATCTATCATAGATACTTTCCGAGCGTGGCCACGCATTTCCAGTTCATTACTCCTCGAGTGGCCCTGAGATATTGTTATAACCCTGACTAGGGGTGGACAATTCCTATCGCACTCATTCCCTTCGACTAGCCACAGCCATCATAACCCAAAATATGCCTATTTGACCCTATTTACGATGGTCGTAGTAACATAAATCAAAGTTAATCTGAAACTGTGCCATCTTAGGCGAATAGTCTTTAGTCAAAAGAATCGACTCATTCGAATACTATAGTAGATCTTGCCACGACCAGGCTATATAAATTTGCCAGAACTCTATAAGCGGTCATTAGGCCCGACAAAATGTTCCTAACAGTCTGCCTATGTGATCGACTAGTCATCTCACATGACTCTATGGCACTTGAACTTGCCATCAATCACATCACACTCTAGTCACTTCGAGACGTCACCTCATACAAGTAACTATGGGCAAATACAATGTTAATCCATGTTCACTTTAACGGGGTTCAATTGTCTCCACAACCCGTTTGGATATAACAATGTACAAGGTGAGTTAATAATAACTCAAACGACAAATGTCGACATCACACTCGGGTAGTCAATATCATATAACAACCTTGTGATGTACTCCCTCCCATCCAAACCAAAGGTAACATGGGAGGGAGCACAAGTTTTAAGAAAGTAGAGAAAAAGTAAGGGTAGTATTGGAATTAAAGTAGGACCACTAGTAGTTTAATTAAAGGAGGGCCACAAATATGATGGCATTTTCTGTAAATAATAAGGGTGTATGAGGGGTCTTTAGTCATGTTTTTTACCAAATAAGGAATGGGTAGTTTGGTTTGGATGGTCCGAATAAGGTAAGTGTTACCTTTGGTTTGGATGGGAGGGAGTATATCGTTAGTGTAAACACTTATTTATTGCAATAGAAGTTTAACATCCCATGTGTCCATGCGTTCAAACTTCTTACACTTGCATTTTCCTTTACATTCATGTTCTCTCTCATAGCATGAACTTTACCAAGTACACATCAAGGTTCCCGACCTCGGTTTTGGTTCTTTATCTTGAAAGAACTTCCGTATCAATTATCACATAACGACCGAATTTGTGATGAATGATATAACTTGTACTGATCAAGTACCCCATCCACACACAATGCACTAGGTATATGTTTTGTAGAGTCTTGCAACAATTTGCCAAAACGATTGGCCTAGCACTTCTCACAAGTCCTAGCATAGTTAGGAAAGATTAGTATTGAGTAACTTCTTATTTCTCCTTCTAGCTTGAAAGGTTAAGGATTCTCATAAATCCTCACATGTGCTCGGATTTTCATTAATATGCGCAACCTCTTGACACATATAAGAGCATTCTGACAAACACCGAAATCGCTCATCGGATTCTACTCGAGAATTCATGACGTTTCTATTATGGCTTACCAATAATCATCATGCTCTGATGCATATGATTCATAATTGGACATGTGCATGATTATTCTAATGGCAGAAACATTAGTAGCTAATAATCATGAGACCAACCGTTCTTAGGTTCAATGAACTACCATGACTGCTAATGGTAATCCCATTTTCATTCATATGAATAACCTATGTGTATGTTGATACAATGAGTATATCTTAATACAAATCCAATATCTCTCAATGTAATTGGATTCATCATAGTCCATGTTCATCCAGAATTGAAAACTCAAATACTTCTTTGTGAAGAAGATATTAGCTCGTCATTCCTTAATGAGTAATGAGTTTTATACATTCAAGGATGATAGCTCCCACTAAATTCCATGTCTTCACATGAAAATTTTCTAAACTCCCACTTAATTCCAGGTGTTTCGAAATTTCATTACTTAATCGAAATAGCTCCCACTAAATACCATGATGTTTCGAAATTTATTACTTAATCGAAAACAAAATGTATGTTGCTTTGCAAAGTCATTTAGATAAAGCCTTATATGTTCCTATCATATCCTTTCAAAATTCCTATTTTGAAGAGGTCTTATCTAAACCTTATGGAAAGATATTTCAATCTCTAACTTGATCATGTCATAATGATTCAGTGCAATGTCATTTGTTTAAATAAAATAATAATATTTAATACGCATCCTTCAAAATACCCTTTTAGAAGGAGGTTTAACCAATTCATATCATAATGAGGTTAAGTAATGACTTTTGCATGGTTTAACTTTTAGCAATTGAGGATATCGGTATATCAAATCTTGTAACCTCTAGTCATAAATGTCGCTTATTACTAGGATGTTAGTTTAATTCATTTAGGCTCTTAAGTAAATCTCGGTTGAAACTATTGGTCAAAAATTTCATAAACTTAGTCAAAAACTTGTTAAGACTTTTCATTAGTCTTTTTTTCTTCCAAAACTTTCTTTTGGTCTCGTCGTGTAGTTATCTTGAGAATATACTCTTATGATTACTTCACTTGGTCTCTTTAGTCATATAGAACTAACTTGAGACCATAGATCTCATCTATTCGGCATACTATGTAAATAGATATACCTTCATTCAAATCATTCTCTCTTGCGTAGATCTTCATATACACAAGTACACAATTTTATCTTGCCTTGTGTGTTGTGTCCTCATTTTTCTCCCACTCTATCTTTAGAATAAATACACTATAGATTCAAAGATAGCATATGAGACACAAATTAATGATGTTGAAGTATAAGGAGAACTATCTCATAGATAGACTAATAGTTATTGATTTCATATGTGTACTTGGTGATTGACATTCCTTTAAGAGAGTTTATAGACTCAAAATCGCTTTATAAATGATCATACACAAGCCTTAAGCATGTGGACATATAATGAAACCCGTCATTATATTTGTCTATTAGATCACTTTAAATGAATAATCTTATGTTCCTAAGAGCAAGCATTTAAAGATGAAATTTTAGAACATAAAGGATAAATGATAAAACGGGTGACTTGGGTTGCAAACCAAGTCACCATTATCCAAAATACAAATTATTATCCAAAATACCTTTCCATGTCGAACACGGAAATTTAAAGTTCTAAAAATCCAAAACATAATTTAAAATAAGACAATGAAAAGCAAAGCTCCATAAAAGCTATCCATAGCTTCTCCATGGTTTCTTATGCTTGCTTTTCCTTTCCCTTGTCTTTGCTTGGTGGAGGCCCTATTTACAATAAAAAGGGAGATACATTATCACAACTTTGCATCATAATACCATAGTTGAATTATAAACATAAAAGAAGGATAGTCATTTACCTACTGGAGTGATCTTTCTAGCCTTAATATCACCAAGGTATTTGGAACAATTTCTTTTCCAAAGTCCCATGCCATTACAATAATGGCATTTATCAAGAGGACCCTTCTTGACTTTTGAGGTGCTAGCTTCACAAGTCTTAGCTTTGGTGAATGTGGGAGCTTACTTCTTGCCCTTTCTCCCATTCTTCTCTAACTTCCCCTTACTCTTAGTGCTTATGTTAAGCACATCCTTGGGAGGGTTCACATTTAACCCCATGTCCCTCTCGGCTTGCACAAGTAACTTGTGCAACTCCTCAAGAGACACATCCTTGTCTTGCATGTTAAAATTCACCCGGAATTGAACATACGCTTTCACTTTAGACAAGGAGTGTAGAATCTTATCTACAATGAGTTCTTTGGGGATTTCAACTTTTTGAATTTTCAAGGTCTCGACAAGCTCCAATAGTTTGAGCACATGAGGGCTAACCTTTTGGCCCTCTTTGAAGTCGAGATCAAAGAATGCCGCGGCCGCCTCATATTGGACGATCCGCGGAGTTTGTGAAAACATGGTCACAAGTTTGGAGTAAATCTCATTAGCATTGCCCATTTTAAAGGCTCTCCTTTGGAGGTCCGCCTCCATCGCAAATATCAAGACATTTTTCATTGCGGCGGACTCCTTTTGGTAAGCCTCATATGCTTCCCTAGTGGCCGCGGTGGACCTAGTGGAGGGTTCGGGTGGAGAGGCCTCGGTAAGGTAACGAAGCTTGTCGTCACCTTCGGGGTCTAATTTGAGTTGGGCATCCCAATCGGAGAAATTTGACCCATTCTTTTCAAGTTTACATCGATCCATAAAGGATCGGAGCCATGATGAACTAGCGAGAGGTGTGGCGTTAGGAGTTGGTGTTGCCATTTGTTATGAGAAAATAAGTGGTCTACAAAACAAAATAGAAGGAGTAAAACAAATGTCGTTTTAATAATAATACTCGTAAAAATGTATGATTTAAACAAGTTTTATGCATTTTTCTAGTGACCTCTACCCAACTAGATAAATGATTCCAAGACCCAAATTCATATTAACTTGGGCACAGTGTGGCCGATGAAACCCTTATCAATATAACTCGGTGGATTAACGTTTAATCGATTCTACTTTTAGAACTCTTGGTCGATAATATTACATTTAACATATATCTTTAGCCCAAAACACATTCAACAAGGGGACGGTGTGGCTGATAAAACCCTTATCGAAAAACTTTTGTTGAGTTCAATCCAAATTTCGAATAAATGTGTCCATGATCCAAACCCATATTTAACTTGGGCACGGTGTGGCCGATGAAACCCTTATCAATATGAATTCGGTGGATAGACATTTATCACCCACTTCCCCTACGTAACAAGGTTTGTACCCCGGTGTGGCCGAGTGCACTCCCTCACGAAATAGGTTTTCATGGTTTCTACTCTTTGGTAAGGCTATGTCTCAATTAATTGTTTTAGCGAGAGGTCATGTCAAATTATTATCTATCACGTTTTAAGTGAACTAAAGCGGTGAACTACGATAATTATGTTTGACACAGTCGACAAACTCGATAAGAAGATAATGCAAGTTTTAGTTATGGCGATTTAGCGATGCATGCGACATAAAATAAAATGCAAGCATAAAAATAAATAAATCCTAGTATGGCCTTTCCTAAAATAGAAAAACTATTTAAATATTACATATTCGGAAACCAACTCCATTGGTCCCTTGAACTTCGGTTGTGGCACGCATCTCGAGGTAACACCGTCTTTATGTATCGACATCTTGAAGAAATCCGTCTTTGGGAACTCCGAGATAAATAAAATTACATAATAAATTACATAATTTCCTATTATACATTTGTAACTAAAATAAAATAAATCTATTAAATTACAAAACGGTGATACGAGATCACAATAAATTACAACCGAATCGATATTCCCATACATTTCGGGAAATACCAATTAAAACTAAGGCCATACTAAGTAAAATTACATAATTCAAAATTACATAAATTAAAATTATGACAATCATAAAGAAAAATGCAGCATTATAATATGTATGAACATGCCCAATTTTATGCTAAATCGCCTTTAATTAGCCAATATCGTATATTACTCGGTTTTTACGGATTTGCGTGATTTCAACATTTTTATAATCACAAAAAATACATAAACTCATATTTATGCATAAGTTAATTACCCTAACCTCTTAGGACTTAAAATTTAGTCTTCACTAATAATTTGACCATAATTAACCCATATTTTATAAAATTGTTCATAAATGGACCAAAAATTACAAAAATAAGCTATAAACTTCAAATAAATCACAAAATTTCAAATAAATTCAAAATTTGAAATTTAAACTCATGAACATTCTGTAAAAATACCATGACACTCATAATGTTCAAAATCTTAGGTTAAAAAATTTCGAAATTTTTCCGGAAAAACAATGTTGCGGTTTATCGATTTTTTAATAAAATAATCATAAAAATATGGAAAAATTATATTCATTAACTTTTCAATTTTAGATCTAAAAAAGATAATAAAACGAAACATTAGACGTTTTTCCTAAGTCATAGATTATGTTTTATTAATTTTTCACTAATAATGTCACTATTTATGCTATTTTTCTTCAAAAATCCATAAATCATGCAAAAAGACTTCTTTATAGCCAATTATTTTACACACATCTTGTAAAATTGCATGTGACAACATATTAATTTTCTATGACCAGATTCGAAATTTAACTCATATTAACCCATTTTTCACCTAAATCCGAATTTAATAATGAAAAATCCATTTTTCGAGCATAACAAGTCCAAAAATTATGAAAATTTACAGGTTATCTCAAAGTAATATATGTGACAACATATCCAAAAATCACCTGAAAATTCAAAGTATAGCTAATTTTAGACCAAAAATGACATTTTTACTCATAAAATCATATTTAAATGCCATTATAGTATAATATGAACAATAAAAATCCTTAAAATTAACCAAAATATCCTAAAACATTTTAGGACCAGAAATATTAACATGCATGAATTAATTTCGTGATATATCACAATAACACAATTTTTACAAGTTTTATATGTTATTCTTATAACTCGGAAAAACTTTTAACCGATTTGCATGCAAACAACCGTGGCTCTTGATACCAATTGAAGAAAATGTAGATCTTTATACATAAACATACTCATATATGTTATAAATTAATTTGTCATAAAATTAAATATGGATTTTATGCATGCAAACAAATGATAAAATAGAGGAGAAATCATGTTCTTACATTGGTGATTTCGGTTATATGGGCACAAAAGAAATCTCCTTTTCTTTTGTTCTTGTGCTTTTCTATGATGGAAGAACCAAGATCTAAGTGTAGGATCTCTCCTTAGGATTAATACCCAAAGCTTACCCTTAATTTAATTAATATTACATGAACTAGTATAATATTAATGTAGTAGAAAAATGACCTAAAAATATTACAACACACTTAATATTTTCGGTTTTATGGAGAGAAGAAGAGGAGAATTATTTTTCTCTCTAGAATTAATTTTTGGATGAGTGTTAGAATGAAATTGTGATACACAACATTTTGTATATTATTAAGTAAAAATATGAAAAACCATGATGGTTTTTGTCTTCTCAAAACCGGGTGGAAGGGGGGCTTTTAGGGGAGCCAATGCATGCAATTGTTGTTCTTAACAATGTTAATAGGGTTGCATGGCTAGACAATTAGGTAATCATTGTGTTTACTTAATAAACTAATCAACACAATATTAACCTAATACCCCATTAATTTCGGTACAATCATAATATGGATTCCATATTATTTTTGTCAATTTCTCAATATGTAACATGTCACATGTAACATAAATTTGTTATGTATTTTTAACATATTAAAAATCAACGTATTATTAAAAATACGTCACATACAAAAATCGACTTAGTAATATCATAATTACTTGTACCAAAAATTTTTACCATTTATAAATCACAACAGATTGTATTTATAATAATTCATTCAAATTTAATTGTTACCTTAAACAATTATTTCATCCGAGTAATGATACGATTCAATTACTCAGACCGTATCTCATATAATCACATTTTAATTTGATACGTAAATTTTACTTCCAAAATCGTCCGTCAATTTTCAAATAATTTAATTAACTCGTAACGTTATACGATTAATTAAATAATCAATTAAGAGTGTTGCCCTATAGGTATGACCTAGGGGGTCAACTGATCACCACCGTCGCACGACAGTAATGTCAAACTCTAGTCAGCCAATCATTACGGATATATGTTGACCAGTTGACAGTAACAATATTACTTCCCAATTGTATTCTTTATAATGAGATTTAAACATGTGATCATCATGATCAACAGTCGTGATCGCATTATTGTCGGAGGACACATATTCCAACAGGTATTACATGTTTTGAGAACTATTGCATCTCCCCCTTTTTCATTTTGCCCCATTAACTCCACTATAAGCCATATCTGCCAGTTTCCCTTAACTACATCCCATACTTAGCCTACCATTGTGCCGAGCTAGGAAGTAGTAGAGGATTTTGTCGAATTATAGGAGTCTTGGTTCGTTTTGTAATGTTGGAGTGAGCATTTATGAGAAGTGCAGGAGTTGCTATTTTGTCAGCCTGAAACAAAGAAACTCAGAAAAATGAAAAAAAAAAAAAAAAAGATGATCTGGGCAGTGAGTTTAGTCCAGCAGAGGTGGTCGATCGACTGCTGTTTCTGGTCGATCGACTGCCCATTCCAGAAAAAGAAAATGAAAAAAAAAACAGAAAGAAAAGAAAAAAAAAGAATTTGAAAAAAAATAATAAGAAAAATTTCGGCTGAGTTAAGAACACACCTCATGTGCTTATTTTATGATTTGGAGGTGTCGGTTTTGGGATAGTTGTTGCCTAGACATTTGGAGGCAATGGTCATATATATTTCGAGTTGGAGGATTGGGATGCGGTTTCTGATGGTTTGTTAGGTACTAGCTTGGCTCTTACCCTCACATTTCCATACTTGTTTTCCCCTTTCTTTCCCACTTAGCCTTACATATCCAAAACTTGCAATAGTTCGGCATGTAATAGTTCTTGACGGTGGTTATGCGTATGTACGGTAGCTAGAATCATTATTCATACTAGTCAAGCATACATGTTTTGTCGGTCGCAGTCTAGGTGAGAGTCTGTATTTTCTTCCCTCTCTTCTACATATATTCTTACCATTTGCTTTGCTGAGGGAAGAGTGACCCGGGAGAGTCCAAATTTATGAGTCTTGCAAGGTCGAACACCCGATTTAATTCCATGATATGCATAAATTTGTTCACTTGCTTTGAGCTTTGCAGTAGTTGGTTATGTGCATTAAACGGTTTGGCATTGACTTGTAGCTAGCTCTGAGGTATACTCCTTTCCATTAGGTTTTTATTTGGGTCATAGTGCTTGCTTGGGGACAAGCAAGGTTTGGTTTGGGGAGATTTGATACGTGCATATTCTATACACTTTATTTGCAGTTTTGGCACGTATTTCCATGCATATTCGTTAGCTTAAAGCTACTATTTCTCCCGAAATGGTTTACTTTGCATTTTCTATGATTTATTGTAGGAATGAGTGGAAGTGAGCTGAATCAAGCCTAAATCGTCCTCCGGAGGCAACTTCAGGGAAGCTTGGAAGAAGGGAGTTGGACTCACTCACCTTGGGATACGTGCATTGGAGTGAAGGGGCTGTTTTGAAGAGAAGAAGGTGTTTCTGCACAGTGTAGTTGGTCGATCGACCAACCTACTCAGTCGATCGACCGTGGGATTTCAGCAGAGGCTACTGCACTGCATTGGCTGGTCGATCGACCATGCTGCTTAGTCGATCGACCAGGCTGCGAGCTGAGATTCATTTTTCGTGTTAGACTTTTAAAGGCCCAATTTGTAATTAACTTTGGGCATCGTTTATCAGTAGAACGCAGAATATTTAGGTTATGCTTTTTTCATGATTGAAGAACTCAGTTTTAGATCTAGTTTGGAGACAAGAAAGAGGGACGACGAATCCCGAATTCAATTGCTTTGTTCATCATTTAATTAGTAAACTTTTATGAAAATTCCTTCTTCTTTAATTTCTTGTTAATTCAATTCTTGTTGTTACCAATTTAATTTCAGCAATTCAGTTCTTGTCTTTTGTCTTTAATTCAATTCAATCATGTCAAACTTATTCTTCGTTGTCAATTTTGCAATTGTTATAGTTTTAATTATGCATAGCTAATTTTATTGATTGGGAACGAGGCAAGCCATGGCATAAATTAGGGTTGTTTTGTTAGTATGAATTCTTTCATATCGATCTTGTTACCTTTTGATAAACCCGTCTTGATAGATTGAAAGATTAGTAGGTTAGGTTTTCATTGGGTTTGGAATTTTCTTTGAGCGAAGGCTTTGAGAAATTCTTGGGAATTAGAAGACCGTAAGGTTATTGAGCATTGATCGAAGGACTTGCTCATGTTCCCCGAGACCGTTTTACAAGACCTCTATTACCTTTTTGACCCGACCTTAGCCATGGTGAACCAAAGTTCCTAATCTCTCTTTTATCTTATTTTCGAATTCTCTTATTTTGTCAATTAGTTTTTAGAATCAAACAATTTCAAACACCCCACTTAATTGTTGCTTTTTATAGACTGGAAATAGCAAATAGAATTGACCTTGTCTCTCTGTGGTTCGACCCTTACTATTACTATTTATAGTTTTAGTTTGGAATTATAAATTAAATTTTGATACAAAACGACGGTATCAGCCAACATGGCTACAACTTCAGATATGACAAATGCTGAGAAGAAGGTTCTTGAGTCTAAAGTTATAGCTAATGAAGCTATAACCTCAGACCTAAAACTCAACATTAAGCATCTTCAAGCCAAAGTTATAGCTAGTGAAGCTATAACATTGGAATTGAGAAAAGTCAAAGAGCTACTTGAGACAAAGGCCACGGATAGAGAGGCCATGATCTCAAATCAAAAGAAGGAGATCGAATCTCTAACTCAGCAATTAAAGGAATCTAAAACTGATCTTTTAAATATTAAAAGAACGCATACCGAGATGGTACGGGTTCTTAATGATAGGTTCCAGAACTTCCGTGATAATTATGAAGAGACTCATCCTCCCAAAGTCACAGGGTTAGATCATTCCAAATGCAACAAAGAAATAGAGTCCCTAAAAGAGTTACTCTTGCATGCTAGAAAGGTTCATGAGAAATGGGAAGGTAGCACACGTGTTCTAAATTTCCTAACTGAGCAATCAGATAGTAACATGAAAATGGGATTAGGGCACGAGTGCTATGGTCGTAGAGATCACTCTAAATGCAAATCAACCCCTTCCGAACGAGACTTCAGAAGGAGAAAATATACAAATTTACCAGAATATTTGATTTGCAATTACTGTGGTCATACTGGACATATCCAAGAAAATTGTGTCAAATATGCTCAAGATTTAAGAAAAGGAATCAACTTTGTCAAAACATCTGACACTATTTTCGAAGAAAGTATTAATACCCCATCTGAACTAAGTACCAGTTAGAAACGCAACAATGATCATCGTTGGTTCTATGATATGAGCTTTGATTTTAAGAAGGATACCAAAGCTAAACAAACTCCAAAACCTAAGGAGCCCGTCAAAACCAAAGCTCCTCCAAAACAACCTGAAAAACCGCAACATAAGGAACCCACAACTAAACCTAAAACGGCTTCTAAACAAATCCATTCGCCTCCAAAACGCAAAATTATTAAAAGGGTTTGGGTTAGAAAAGATCTAGTTTTCAGGGTGACAGGCGTCAAAGGACCCAACTTAGCTTGGGTACCTAAAAACTGTATCTAATTATTATGCAGGTTGTGGTGAAAGAAAATAACCTATGGTACCTTGACAGTGGATGCTCAAGGCACATGACTGGAGATGTAAATTTATTTCTTTCACTTGAACCCTTCGATGGAGGTAAGGTCACATTTGGTGATAACAAGAAGGGTAAGATCATCGGTGTTGGTAAAGTTGGAATATCCTCTTCTCATGCAATTAGTGATGTTTATCTTGTGAGTGGTTTCAAACAAAAGTTACTTAGTATCTCTCAATTATGCGACAAAGGAAATAAAGTTGTCTTTCATTCAGATTCTTGTCGAATAATAATTGAAGGAACAAGTAGTGTTGTGCTTGAAGGACACCGTAGAAGGAATGTCTATATGATTGATTTAAATAATATTCCAACTAATTCTTTCACATGCATGAAAGTAACGACAGATGATCCGTGCCTTTGGCACAAAAGATTTGCTCACATAAATTCAACAACGTTGAATAAGCTAAAGAAATGGGATCTGGTTGAAGGACTTCCATCAATCAAATTCGATCAAGAAACCCTATGTGATTCTTGTGCTCGTTGCAAACACGTTAAATCATCGTTCAAACCCAAGAGAATAGTAAGTACCAAAGAACCACTAGAACTCGTGCATATGGATCTTTGTGGCCCAATGAAGGTAAGAAGTAGAGGTGGATCCAGGTATGTCTTCGTTCTGGTTGATGACTATTCTAGATTTGTTTGGCCAATCTTTCTCAATTAAAAAGATGAGACTTTCGAAGAATTTGCAGTTCTAATGAAGCTCGCCCAAAATAAATATAAATCAAAATTAGTTTCCATTCATACGGATCATGGCACCGAATTTGATAACCAAGCTTTTATAAAATATTTTAGGGAGAATGGTGTTGGGCATAACTTCTCGGCACCACGAACCCCACAGCAAAACGGTGTTGTCGAACGTATGAATAGAACATTGGAGGATATGGCATGCACAATGTTATTGTGTAGTGGCCTACCTCGAAATTTCTGGGCTGAAGCTATTAGTACTGCATGCTATGTTCATAATCGAGCTTTGATTAGATCTATTCTCAAGAAGACTCCTTATGAGCTTCTTAGGGGACGTAAACCTAACATATCACATCTACGTTGCTTCAGGAGTAAATGTTTTGTCCATAATAATGGCAAAAATAGATTAAGCAAATTCGATCCTAGAAGTGACGAAGCGGTGTTTGTCGGTTATTCTAATCATAGTAAAGCATATAAGGTCTTCAATAAAATAACCTTATGCATCGAAGAAAGTGTTCATGTAGTTTTTGATGAGAATAATATGTTTGGTAAAGCTGAACAGGATGAGGAAGAAGATTTGAACGAACCTGATTTCTGACTATCCAGGGATGAATTTCCAGAATTGGATGACGAAGACAAAGAAATTGAGGGCACAAATGATGAACAAGGAAGCCCTTCGAATGATAAAGGAAAGAGTACTGAGAGTTTAGTTGATGATACTAAAGTCTCTTCTCGATCTAAGCAATTGGAGGACAAAGTTATAACTGATGAAGCTATAACTTCAACCTCTAATCAACGAACTAAGTCCAATGTTACAACTGATTCTGTTATAACCCCAGACTTGGATTCAGGGGGAACAAGGCTTGGACCCCAATCATTCGAAGAAGGCGAGACGAGTTCAGATGAAGATGTGCCTCCTATTTCTAAGAAATGGAAATATAAGAACTCCCATCCAATGGAAACCATCCTAGGAAGTCTGAATGAAGGCGTTCGAACTCGTAAAAGACTTAACAACTTTTGCTCATTCTACTCCTTTCTTTCAACCATTGAGCCAGCAAATATAAAAAAAGCACTTGCCGAACCAGATTGGATCGTTGCTATACAAGAAGAGCTTCAACAGTTCAAACGGAACGAAGTGTGGCATTTGGTTCCAAGACCTAAAGATCGAACGGTTATCGGTACAAGATGGGTTTTTAGAAATAAGTTGGACGATACAGGAGTTATTGTACGAAACAAAGCTAGATTGGTTGTACAAGGATATAATCAATAAGAAGGAATTGACTACGATGAGACCTTCGCTGCTGTAGCCAGACTTGAGGTTATTAGATTATTAATAGCATTTGCTGCTCATAGAGGAATTAAACTTTTTCAAATGGACGTTAAAACAGCTTTTCTTAACGGTTATTTGAATGAGGAGGTTTTCGTTGAACAACCCCCAGGATTTCTCGATAGCAAGTTTCAAAACCATGTTTTCAAATTAGATAAAGCTCTTTATGGTTTGAAACAAGCTCCGAGATCGTGGTACGACAGATTGTCAAAATATCTTCTAGAAAGCGGTTTTAAAAGAGGGTCTGTCGATAAAACCCTATTCCTGAAAAATGAGGTTTCTGATCTATTAGTCGTACAAATATACGTTGACGATATTATTTTTGGTTCAACTAATAATCGGTTATGTAAGTACTTTTCAGATTTAATGACCTCAGAATTCGAGATGAGCATGATGGGAGAACTCAAGTTCTTCCTTGGACTCCAAATCCAACAAAATTCTGAAGGGATTATGATACACCAACAAAAATACATCAAGGTTCTAATCAAGAAATTCGGTATGGAAAATTCTAACTCTAAGCCAACTCCTATGGGCACTGAGAATAAGTTAACCTTGGATGAACACGGTAAGTCTGTCGATGAGACGACTTATCGAGGTATGATTGGCTCACTTCTTTATTTAACTGCAAGTCGTCCGGATATTATGTTTAGTGTATGCGTATGTGCTCGATTCCAATCGTGCCCTAAAGAATCGTTTATGGTTGCAGTTAAAAGAATCTTGAAGTATTTAATTGGTACATCTAATTTATATATGTGGTATCCTCTTGAGTGTAATTTCGATCTCATAGGGTATTCAGATGCAGATTATGCAGGTTGTTCACTTGACAGAAAAAGTACTTCCGGCATAGCCACATTTGTTGGACCGTGTATTATCACGTGGGGGTCAAAGAAACAAAATTCCATTGCATTATCTACTGCTGAAGCTGAATACATTGCGGCTGGACTGGTATGTTCCCAACTTTTATGGCTTAAGCAACAACTATGTGATTACGGTATTAATGTAGGGTGTATACCCATTTTATGTAACAACACAAGTGCTATAATTATATCTAAAAATCTTGCACAGCACTCACGAACTAAGCACATAGACATTAGACACCATTTTCTACGGGATCATTTAGATAAGGGCAACATAAGACTGGAATTTTGTAGTACAGAAAAACAATGGGCTGACATTTTTACCAAAGCATTGGCTAGAGAACGTTTTGAGATTTTACGATTGGAAATTGGTTTAATTGGTGGCAACTAAACTTGTCACAAATATTTTATTCTCTATATGACTGACTAGATTTGACGAGATTGTATGACTGCGTCCGTATTTTTCGTTGCAAGTTTATTTATGTAAAATGTTATATTATATTATGAGAATATTCCATTTTCTAGTCATGTAAATTTTAAGTATTATTATGAACCAAAAGTCATAACCAATTGTTCCAATTTCTTGCCTTAACCGAAAATCTTCACATCTTTATAATTCTTGTCATATCTTACCATATCTTATCATATCTCCTTAAAAATCTACCCTAACCACTTGTACATCTTATGGTAATTTTAATAAAAATATAAAGGGAAAACTTACCTACCTCAAACACGCCACCTCCACTTTCCTATTTCCCTTACAACTCTTTTACCATAATTGATCTCATGCTCCCATAAATACTCCCTCCTACCGTCACCATCACAAACACAAAACCCAAAGACCTCCCTTTAGACTTTTCTACACACTTAACCTCCAAAATCCTATAATCATCATGACTCCTCCCTCAACCCGTTTTCACTCGCCATCAACTCGGTCCACAACTCGGACCGGGTCCTCCAAACCTTCATGCAACAAAATCTATGTCCCTATCAAAACTCCCTCACCTTCATCAAACCAAAAACCAACTAATCCTGATCATAACCGGGTTGATCCTAACTTAGAAGGGAAAAGACGGAAGTTAAATAAAGGGAAAAAGAAGGCCGTGGGGTTTGAAGATTCAGTGGAAGAGACCGAGGTTGTAGCTACTCAAGAAGGTCCTCAAAGGACAATGTTTCGAGAATACATGCCGAATGCAACATCAATGGGGCTTGATAAGCTTCGACTCACCGCGGATGAAAGAACCCGTGTCAACTTTGTTATGCGGTACGGTATTCATGGTGGTCGTCTCTATTCCGAAAAGTGGTATGGAAAAATCGAAGCCTTGCAATTTTTTAAGGATTTCTTGAATTTTCAAGAATGGAAGAAAGTTTGTGCCTTTGTTGGTCCGGTATATCCTATTGAGGTAATCCAATTTTATTCTTCCGTCTCTGTCAAAAATAATGTGTTGCATGCGGTGGTGAATGATACCGAAGTCAAAATCTCCCTCGCCGATTTTTGTACTCTGTTTTCGGTCCCTGATGATGGGATCGAAATAAATCCGAGTGCGGAATAGGGAGATGTGACGGAGGAAGAAAAGCTTAAAATTAAGAAGTCGTTTGATGTTGATGCTACGGGGTCAAGTAACATGCTTGCGGGGTCATTTACCCCAAAATTGAAATTCTTTCTTAATTTTATTTGGAACACGGTTGTTCCAAGGAGGGGTGGTCGTGATAAATTATCGAGTTATGAGATGGTGTTGTTGTCTAAGTGGCTTGAAGGATCCAAAGTTAGTCTTCCTAGTCTTGTGTTTCATAAAATCGTTCAAACAAGTGTTTGTGTCACTGAGGAAAAGTTTTATACTACTTTGGATTTGCCGTATGGAATGTGAGTCTCTTTGCTTTTGGAACAAAAATGGGTGATTGGGATTTCTAGCAATGGTGTAAAGGTGAAAGATGAGATGTGTGACACTCATCTTAAGTTGATGAAGATTGGTGCCATTGGACCCGATTTGGTGTTTTTGGCAAAAGGGAATATGGTGGAGAAATCGTCGGATGTGGTCTTGGTTATTGAACAAAAATTGGAATTGTTTATGGCAAGTATTTGTGAGAAAATGGATGCACAAAATAAGATGGTTGCGGAGTTGGTCTCGGGTTTGGGAAAAGACAAGAATGAGGCTTCGGGTTCGAAGGGTTCGGATCTTGGTGAAATCTTGTCTTATTTGCATGGGCTTGAAGCACGGGTTGATGCTATGGCTAAGGATGCGACTAGGGCGGCCAAGGAGTGTGTTCGTCACTCTAGTTCGTTGGCTAACTTAGCTAGTCAAGGTGGGGGTTTGTGGAAGGAAGGGAAGGCTATGCATGAGGATATGCGGGTTGTATACGAGGCTACTCAAGCCTTGTCATTGAAAGTGCTTAATTTTGAGCGGTGTCTCACGGCACAAGCTAACCATGTCCGTTCATGCTTTGATCGTCTTGACTCTCCTGAGTTTAGGACCCGTCCCGGTTATGTCAACCCCAATGTCGTAAAACTTGACATTCCTTAAACCCATCCTCCTCTTTTCCTTGCCTTTTCTTTTATTAGACTTTATATTTTGAATAATTGTCTAATTCGGCCCATTTTGGCTTGCTTTTCATTCGGCCCATTTGGCTTAAAACACTTGTTCCTATTCGGCCCAATTGGCAATTAAACTAGTTTGGTTTGTAGTACACTTATTTTATATTTGGCATGTTAATGTAGATTACTTTCTCGTTTTCTAATATTTCCTTGCATGATTAATACGTGTCTCGACTCATATCATTCTAGTTGTTTTATGTCTTTTCTCGTCTTTTCGATGATGTCAAGAGGGGGAAGAAATCCTAGTGACTTTAGTATTTGCCTAAGCTTGCTCCTTGTCGGAATCTTTAATCTCTTAAGGTCCTTAGATGCTATACTTTGTATATAAGTGATTGTTCTTGCGTTCAACTGTCTATGACTTTTTATAGTATTATGTTGATGGGGAACTTACACTTAGTCACAAATCTTAAGAGACTTGTCATCATCAAAAAGGGGGAATTTGTTGGACCATATAGATATATGATTAAGTTTTGATAATGACAAGTATGTGCCTCGTTTTATGTAAACTCTTGCTCGTAATCGTTTGTTTAGTCTTTGTTAGATTAACTTAGGTTTACAAGTTAACAAGTAATGTTATAGCATTCTTAGCTATAACATTGAAGATTTGTGAGGCATCATTCAAGTAATGTTATAGCAGCTTGAGCTATAACATTGAAGATTCTTAAAGCATCATAAGCAACTGTAACAAGGTTCAAGTATGATGATCATTCAAGTAAAAGGCTAGATCAAGTCTTTAACAAAGCTCAAGATGAAGAGCTTTTGGTCAAGATAAAGAGAAGATCCTATCACTGAAGATCTCCAGGAAGATTAGTTAGTATAGGTCTTCATCTAATGACGGTATCTTAAGATAAGAATATTGGGAAAGTAAAGTTATAGCTATTTCACCTATAACTTTACTAACCAAGCTTAAAGTTATAGTTGTTTCTACTATAACTTTAGGTAGCATTTTTAATAGCACGATTTTAATAGTTTTAAAATCATTTTTCAAAGGATAAAATTCTTTAAACATATTTCGAAATCATTTGTGTATATAGTAGAGTTGAATTATGGGTTGTTATAATAGGTAACTTGCATATCTCTATTGGTTAGTAAAACGACTTATGGGTCGTCATGCTACCTAGGGTTTGCTAGTCTATTTAACCTAACCCTAATCCAAGAAGATAGGTTTTATCCAAAGATAAGCACGGGCCTAGGGTTTCAGCCGTGAGCTGAAAACCGTTGGGGCATGTGAAGTTGTTGTACATAAGTAAACTATTCAAATCAAATATAGCTTATATTTATATAAGATATTTTCCTATCTTAATAATATATGATTTGATTTGTTTGCTTATCTAAACTTCTTAAAGATATAGTTTTGGAAATCAAATAAGATTTACTTTTATCTTATTTACCTAAACTATAATATCTTGGATTAAATTAGGAAAGAGATAAAGATTTATCTCTTGTAATCCTTGCCGCCTATCTCACGGCAACCTAGGGTTTCGTGCAAACCCTAGTTCTCTCTTCTACTATAAATACAATTGATCACTCCTTGTCTAAGTAAGCTTTTCGAAATACAACAATCCTTGCAAAACATATTTAAGTTTAATTCTTAATTGTCTTATTGTTTTGTTTTTGAAAATATTACGAAAAGTCGTTCTCTTCAAATTGCTTATCTTTCTTAAGATTACGTCATAAGATAATAGTACTTCATATTGTTTCTTACTCGTTCAATTATGTGAACACTTAGAAGAACAATCAAGTGCTTTCTTAATAACTTAAGATAGTCAAATCGAATATCTAGTGATATTCAAATCGAGTTATAGTTAGAGTTAACTATACGAGTTGGGTTGATAATTTTGTAATCCGGAGTAAGGTACTAAAATTATTAATCGAGAATAGTGGATGTAGGCTTCGACGTGTGAAGCTGAACCACTTCAAATATCCTGTGTCCTTGCATTTTTCATTTCAGTCATTTCATTACGTTCACAATCAGTTGGTTAATTAGTTAAAGTTTAATCAATAAACTTTAAGTAATTAATCACCTTGATATAAAATAAAAAGTAGGCTTAATTTTTAAATACTCAATTCACCCCCCTCCCCTCGAGTATTTCGGGTGTGATAGACTCTTCAATTTGAATTCTCCGCATTATGATTGTAGTAATTTCTTTAGCAATGTTTTAACGTTAAATACAATTATGAAGTTTTTATATTTTATTTATTCTGTAGATGCCAAAATTTAAAATGACGTGCATTTTCATGGGACCTACCCTAGTTAATTAGTATCATCATATAATCTATTATAGTTGTATTTCCTTGAATGTTAGATACATGTTAATTATTTAATATACACAAATATAATATAAGTAGGTTATATTTTCGAAACTATGTAAAGAGAAATAAATCAGGATTGTTTCAAAAGATACAAAATATTACATAATATATGTATATTCGATAATATTAGATAATAATCTATATAAAGTTAATTTTGATAAAATCAAGTAACAGAATTATTTAGTGAAAAAATAACTATGTTAATGTGAAAATAATTGTAGTAACATTGGATGTAACAAATATGATATGTAACAAATATGATAGTAAGCACTCATATGAGTAATAAAAGTAATAATAATAGCAGCAGGAATAGTGAAAGTAATAGTAACAACAGAAATAGTGAAATTAACATTATTAAATGCGGGAGTAGTGAAAGAAATAATAATGACGGTTAGAGTAGTGAAAGTAACAGTATTCAAAATCAATATAATGATATGAAAGTAGACCTGGCAAAAGCAACCCGACCAAAAGTTGACCCGAGACCCGAAGTGACCCGAACTACATCACTCGAATGTGACCCGAAAACCCGACATGACCCGACATGACCCGAGCTTTCTTGACCCGAACTGGCCTGACCTGAAAATGACCCGATCCGAAACCACCAAACTCGATAATCACCCGACAAAATATAACTCTAATTGAATCGAAAAGACTTGAAATGACAATTTCTCTATTACTCATTGACCCGAAAATCACCCGACCCGAAACAACCCGACCCGCTTGACCCAGGGCTGACCCGACCAACAAACCTGAAATGACCCGAAACCCGAAATGATCCGTCCCGACCCGAGTTAACCCGAAATCAATGAGAAACCCGAACTGATCCGACCCGAACCCGACCCGTTGACCCATTTTGCCAGGTCTATATGAAAGTAACACCATGAACAATGCAACAAGTATGAAAAACTAGCTTGCAATTCTATTTATTAAAAATATTTATTTATTTAATTATATGAATGATAAAATTTACGGGAATAATTTCAACCGTAAAAATTGCATGAGCAGTCAAAGAAACAATATTATCGGGAGGATTAATGAATGTAATAGCTAGTATTAACATGTGATATCATGAAAGTAATAATATTAACCGTGGGAGTAGTAAGAGCATGTCAAACCATAAGGATTGGATGCAGCGAAAAGTTAAGGAATACAAAAATGAGTGGTTCAATGGTGAGGATGCATCCTCAAGTAGTTGAGGATGAAACCGTGCAGCGACACTCAGAAGATTAAAACGATGCGTGTAAATGAGATGATGGAATTCACCGAATGTCCTTTTGCTAACAAAATGAAATCATATTCTCAAATTTCTATTGTTTGTGTAACATACAAGTACATGAACTCAATTATTTTCAACTAAAACCATATTTTATGCTAATAATTTATATTTAATTATTTTTTTGAAAAAAATATAATTACACCATAATTCCTAATATTTTTTTCTCTACACATAGGTAGTAATATTTGCCGTGTTTTTTTTTTAAATATTGTATTAATGTAACAATGTAAAATAATGTTTTAAATGCCAATTCTTTTATGTTTTAGAAAGGGTCCTGATTTTCGCAGTACATATTTTACTCATACAGTACATTTTTTTCCCATTCTACCCTTTGCATTTCCCCACAAAGTTGTACTGCACTTGAAAAAATAAGAAGAAAAATTAATCGTCTTTCACCACGAACCAACTATGCGTACTCTCCAACTCCCCCTCCCCTGATGCCGCCACACACTCCCTTTCCCTTCACCGGCGATGCCACAACCCCTCCTTCCCGAAACCGACAGTTTGTCCCCCTTCCCCGACGAAGCTACCTCTTTATCTCCCCCCCCCCCCCACAGGAGAACCCACGACCACCGTTACAATTTCCGCCGTGCCATCGCTACGCCTCATCTAGTGCCGCCTCCGACTGCCGTCCCCTACCTAAGTCGCATGTTCACCACCACAACACCACCAACAACCAATCTCCCTCTAACAATAGTTCAACAAAACTAACCCAGATTCATCTTTTTTTTTGTTTTAAAAGAAAAAAACATCAATTTGATTTACACGTATGCAATTAAAAATTATTAACAAATGATTAACATTCAAATTATTGTTTACAGTGACAAAATTTGATTAATTTGAGAGATTTTGCGATGAAGAATCGAAAGAATTATGTTTAATCATAATTTTAGCCAAGGGTATGCAAATGGAAAATACTGCGCAAAATGTACTGAAATCAGTAAAATGTGTACTACGAAAATAAATATTGTCTTGGAATTTTTTATTAAAGAAAAAAACTGTCTTACCTTTTTTCTATAATAAAACCGAAGTTGATAAATTATTGATTAGAAAACTAGAACAAATTACGAAAATAGATTTTTAATGTAAAAAATGTGTGGGGTATGTTAAAATAAGAGAGATAAATGATAAAAGAGAATGATGAGTAATAAGTATAAAATTATTGTTGGAGGTGTAAAATTGAAAAGTTGAGAAATAATGAGTTGGATGACTAAGAAGTGATAAGAGGGAGTGAAATGAGGAAGAGAATGCCTCATGATTCAGGACGTATGAATTAAGCAAGTTTAACATAGATGTATTTTCTATCAAATAAAATTTGTCGATAAATAAATATAGCTCGTGCGGGGCTAGGGGTGTTAATGAGACGAGACAGCTCGCAAGCTACTCGAGATCGGCTCGGACTTGGGGTCGGCTCGAGAGAATAACGAGTCAAGTCGAGCAAATGCTGACTCGACTCGAAAAGCTCGCGAGCGGCTCGAACTTGTGTGATTACATAAGATAGTGCTCCTATTTGTAAAAATATTTTATCATGATTATATTTTTGTATTACACATATCAAATGTCTCGCGAGCTTGCCAAATATCTTTACATATAAACTTCGAGCTTTGTTATTAAAAATATCGAAAGAACAAAAAGTAAAAAAATAAACAGTTTTATATAGGTTCGATTTGGGATCGAGCTCGCGTTAAAGCTCGCAAGCTTTATAACGAGCACATTTTTTTCAAATTCGGATAAGCTTGAGATCGGCTCGAGCTCGAGTTTTAATTCTTGAGTACAAGTCGAGTAAGGCCAAGCTCGGGCTCGGCTCGGCTCGGCTCATTAACACCCCTAGGCGACGCAGGATAGTGCATTAAAAAATGTTGAAAACATAAAGAGTATTTTATAATACATTGTTTAGTCCATAAAAGCAAAAGGTGGGCAGTGATTAGAATCCTGAACCCATGAAGCACCTCTTTCTTTCTTGAAAAATTCTCATAATCACCTACCTTCAAACGTATTGTTTCCCTTGTCAATTATTTTTCAGTAACCCAGTAAATGTCTCGTAAAATATACTACTGTGTTAGTACCATGGTTTCCTTAGGGCTATCAACAGTGTTGTTATGGGCCTTAGTCTCAATCCATGATCCTGAAGCCAGATTGCTGAAACTCGACTTTGTTCCCGACGTTATAGACAACGAAACAACGGTCGCCTCCATAGAGTTGGAAGTGATCAACCGAAATTTTTTCCGGGGGTTCGATTACAAATCAACCGGAGGGTATGTGGAGCTCTTCTATGAATCCCCAGACTCATCGTGGCAGTTGGGGTGGACAGATATCCCACTTGTGGTCCAACATTTCGATAGCACATTACGCTGGCCCCTTACCGTTGATATCTTCTGGATCGATGAAGAATTATGGAAGGAAACATGCAGGAACTTGACGAGCCAAACCGGTAGAATTTATGTTTCATTATCTTTAAGTTATTGGTACAAAATTTTGATGTGGACTACGGAGACCAATTATTATCAATGGTTGGAGGCTGAAGTGTACCTGGATAATAACCTTGATTTTAATGGGGTTGAAAAGTTCCAACGTACAAAGTATTTTTCATTGGCACTTTCTACTTAATTACCACCTAACTTTTAATTTATATTTCATTATTGTATCTTAATTAATTCTGTCAAATACATGGTGTATTATTTTGAGTGTGTGGTTTAATATACATATATGATCTGATCTGATAATTTGAGTATCAATTTTAAGTGTTCTTATTATCTTCATTATATTCAATATCTTATACGGATCAAATACTTCATATCACGCCATGGTTATATGATTTTTGTTAGTTGATGAAGACACTAATTATCAATCATCATATTCATATATGAAGTTATTAGTATCGTTATTAACATACACTTCGTAACTAGGTTTGTGACCCGTGAAATTCACGGGTTTATCTGTTTTAGTTTTGATATTTTTACCGCATTGTTAATATTTGTTCGAGCAATTAGTTGTTGATCCATTTAAAAATATTAAGTCTTGAAATACATAGAAATTAGCTAGTTAATACCTTATTTCTTTGACAACTTTGGTTTATTTTTGTAAATTGAATCTTGCAAGTGACAATCTGGTAGCTACTAATTTTGAGAAACTTGACAACAGAACAATGACAAAGACGACTCATTATATATACGTGTGTTTTACTTCGCAATAAATGAGTTTTTTAAATATTAAAAATTGAAACCATCCGTATATAATAAATTCCGTATGGAGAAATCATCAATGACGCCTTATAAGGTTGTAAACTCAATACCTCATCTCCAAATTATTTTCAAACCTCTCCATCAACCCTCTCATACAAATATCTTTGAAGTCTTATCATCACGTGCATGCTTCAAATATTATTTACATCCGAAAAACATTTATTATATCGATAGAAAATATTAGATACGATTCAGCGGTATGGTCAGTATCTACTCCTTGTATTACTAATTAAATTTTCATTTCAATAGCTCAATAATCTAAAAAACTATATTCCCTAAATCCGAATTCCAAAAGGTTCATAAAATTTTTTAAGTTCCTCATTACTATTTCAAGAATTTGATCCATCTTTTGTTATACATATGTCCACGATCCTATATAAAAATAAAAATAGTATTAAAGATTATAAAATAATCTATTCCGGTTTGAAAAAAAAAACACATAAACTTAAAAATATACGGATTAGAATTTAGAAACCATACTATTTAATATTTATCTGAAGGTTCACTTTCACTTCCTTTTAGTACATGCTTTGATAATAGTTCATATGAAATGAAAAAGAAAATATATGTTAGAGATGATTATACTCATGAATACAAAAATACAAATTCAAATAGGTTGTGTTCGGGAAAGCATAATAGTAAAATTACACAACAATATACGCTTAATAACAAATTTAAAGAAATATTATAAGATGTCCATTTTGATATCAACGATCATCTTATAATAGTTAAAAAAGCATAAACCACTTTAAAAAGTAAAGTAAATTTTATAGAAAAACAATCAAAAGTGGAAGTTGGAGAAAACTTAAATTGGAAGAGGAAATGACATAATTAAAATGATTAATTATTGTCATGATGGTTCAAAAAGTAAATTGTGAAATTTTAAAGATTTTTCATTCAATTATTTGTACTTATTTATTTACCATTAATTATGAGAGTAGTTTTTTTTTTTCGGAAAATTCACATGGTATCCTTGAACTTTGCCATTTTGTACGTGGTACCCAACTTTTTAATTTTGTGTACATAATACCCTCGATGTTTAATTTTCATGCACAACATACCTTTTTTGTCGCTATAAAAAAACTTAATTACGCATAACTCGCAGACCGGAATTCCGAAAAGGCCAATTTTTTTTTCTAAAATGATTATCTCATCATAATCTACGATTTGAGAGAAAAAAAGGTTGTCTACTGACGGTTTTTAAACGAAAAATCTCAAATCAACCATATCTTTGATCTTAAATTTCCAAATGACCATTTTCATTTTATCAGTTTATAGATCTCGAAATGGTAATCAATCTGGAAAAAAAAAATTAGTCAATTCCGATTTCTGGTCTATGATTTATATATGCTCATTTGAAAATTTTAAAAACGATAAAAAAGGCACGTTGTGCTTGAACAGCACCGGCAAAGGCTTCTTCTTGTTATAAATCTCAAGGATATCATGTACACAAACTTAAAAACTTGGATACCACATGCAAAATGACAAAGTTAGACGGTGTCTCGTTGTTTTATTTTTAGGAAATTATGAGAGTAAGTTTTATGTATTATTCTTGTTTTGACAAAAAAAAAGCACACAAACTTAAAAATATACGAAGTAGAATTTAGAAATCATACTATTTAATATTTACCCGAAGGTTCATTTTCGCTTCCTTTTAATACATGGCTTGATAATAGTTCATATAAAATGAAAAAGAAAAATATATGTTAGAGATAATTATACTCGTGAATACAAAAATACAAATTCAAATAGGTTGATCAGGAAAGTATAATAGTAAAATTACACCACAATAATACAATATAAATTTAATAACAAACTAAAAGAAATATTATAAGACTTCTATTTTGAGATCAACAATCAGCCATTACTTATCAGTTTCTACCTTACGTTTTTTTACCTTTAATTTTACCTCAGTTTTGTGCCTTTTGTCTTTCTTCCCTCTTCAGATTACCCACGTGATGGTTTGCCTTATCTACATTCACATACGTTTCATGGTGCTTTAAAGTTATATAAAAAATACATTGACCAAAAGATAAAACATCAACCTGGCAAAAACTTGACAAATGAATCAAAACATTTTCACATGAAAGTCACTTAAATTAAACCAACTGGAAAACATGAATTCAAATATAAAGCAAACGATTCATAAAACCAGCAACGTAACAAATTAAAATATACTTTATTGGATACAGCAACAACACCACCACCACCACCAACAACAATACTCAACAATAATACTCGACAATAATACTAAATATAATCACATATATAAATTAAACCATAACATACAATCCAGAACTTAGAAACTCATGACAAATGGGCATATTTTATTTTAAATAAATAAAGTGAATAGAAACTATTATAGGTTTTATAGTCATTACACAATCATAAATTCCCATATTTTAATTTAACTTTTAATTTATTTTGTGGTATTATTAAATTAGATAATTGATTGCCGAGGATCTCAAGAGATGAATTAAATAGGACAAAATGTTAATGAAAATTATGGGTGTTGAGTAATATAAGGAATTTTAATAAAATTATTAACATATTATATTACAAAAATTAATTAAATAAGAAAAAGTTTTAATTAACTATGTGTGTTAAGTACTATGAAGAGTTTTAACCAATTTATTACCATGTTTAATTAAAAAAAATAGGAAAATATTAATAATGGTGGTTGTTTAGTTATATGAAGAGGTTTAATTAATTTTTTTTTTGGTAGAAAATAATAATTTCATTAATAATATGAAAGCCCACATACAAATGTTTTATCAACCCATACAACAAATTATCGAATTGGTAAATCCAATTCTACTCAACTACACACAACCAAGTGCTAATCAAAAAGCAATTCTAAAGCTCTCCTGCACCTATCCTTACACTTGTTTTTGATTCGAATCATTACATCATTCTTAATACGCCTAAGAATTACATCAGGAGACCAAACCATCTGTGTAACTCGGCAGTTATTCCGAGCCCACCAGATGTGATAAATCAGTGCCAATAAGACTGCTGCCAAAACATCTTTATTATCAGCCTGTCTATGCCTAAGCCACCACTCCAGTAGCTGCTGTTGAGGAATGGTGCTGTGACACCACGCATCCACCAATTGCAAACACTACTTGCTATACTCACAGCCAAAAAACAAGTGTTCATGACCCTCATCTGCATCACCACATAGCTCACATAACATATCAGAGCCAATGCTCATGCGACATAACCTATCTTTAGTTGGCAGACGACCTTGAACCCATAGCCACCCTATGAATTGTTGCTTAGGAATGTTGATATTGTTCCAAATACACTTGTACCAGTCTACTGTAGGAGCATCATTACCCAACCAGTGATATCCTTTAGCAATGGTGTACTCCCCCTCCTCATAAAGCCATCCAGTATTCACATAACCTGCTAGAAACATTTCCTTAATCCTGCAGATTTGTTTCCAAGATCAACTACTCCCCTGTGAAGGTTTATAGTCATGCTAAGAAACACCTTTTAAATATACACAATGAACCCACTTCACCCATAAATGGTCTTTCTTTTTCATTAACCACGATACATACTTTCCCACTGCAGCAGCATTCCATCTTCTCAAATCACATACTCCCAGACCCCCTTGAGATTTAGGAAGGCAAACCTTGTCTCAGAAAACTAGAGCAGGTGACTGAGACAAAGGTTCCCCTTTCCAAAGGAAGCTCCTACAAATACATTCCAGTTTAGCCATAATGCAAGTGGGTATAATGTAAATTCGTGCGCAGTAACTGTGAAGAGCTCCTAACACATTGTTGATCATCACTAATCTTCCTGCATAAGATAATCTTTTGGCCCCTAAAGCTCTAATACGATCAACTATTCTCTCCACCAAAATGTTACAGTCCAGCACTGATAACTTCTTAGCAGAAATAGGAACCCTCAAATATTTGAAAGGTAACGTTCCTATTTTCAACCCAGTTATCTGTGCAAACTGCTCCAAAGTCTCCCTAGGCAAGCCATTCCCATACACATTAGATTTCTGCTTGTTCATTTTCAATCCCGAGGTAGCAGAAAAAGTATTAAATGCCCTCATAATCACAATCATAGAGTCCCAATCACCTCTACAAAATACTAGTAAATCATTAGCAAAGTAGAGATGAGTGAGGCTCATTTTCTTGCATAAAGGATGATGCTTGAACCCATCAATTTCCTTAACTCTGTTAAGGATCCTGGTCAGATATTCCACGCATATAGAAAAGAGTAAGGGAGAAAGGGGATCTCCTTGTCTAAGTCCCTTTCTCCCTTTAAAATAACCAAAACTTTCACCATTCAATGACAAAGAGTAGTGAGGTGTAGTCACACATTCCATCAGGAGATTAGTAAAGTGAACATGAAAATTCAGAGCTTGCAGCATTTCCTTCAAAAAATCCCATTCTATAGAGTCATACTGTAACACCCTCATACTCCAAGTGCCTTACCAGAACCACCTAGGTATAAGGATGTTACCATCTCGGTTACCCGAGGCAATGATAATAAAATAAACAATAATGAAACAACGTTTAAATATAAATACTTTAGTGAAAGGTTACAATCCAAAAACCAAACCAAAATACGAATACATGTTCTCAAACCAAATGTCTACCGATCTAACTGAAATGTTTATGAAAACTACTAAGCTACAGCGTAAGACTTCTATCATCAGACCGTGGCACATCCCAGCTATCCCAGTACTCAACTCATACCTGCTCAATATCTGCTCACCATCTCCGAATGGATCACCGCAGGTTTTAAAACAATAAACTGGGGTCAGTACTAATTACACAATTTATATAATCAACAGTACAGTAAACAACATAGCTCAAACAGTCACACACAATCACCCACTCCAATCAATATCCGTCTCCGACTGTCCACTGGACAAGCCCTGCCAGTGGGGGACCGCAGCCGTACCCACCAAATCCCCGCTCAACATACCGAGCGATAACCCTGTCCCATTAATGTGCACATCCCCTTCCGTGGCGGGTTCCACGAAGGGCGAAAGTAGGGCGTGAAGCCACTCCCGCAAGTGACTCCACTCAGCCGAGAACGCATCTCGAGAACCAGAGACAAGCAATCACAATCACAACACAACATCAACAACCGTCTGAATCGATCAACAATCACTAATTACATCACAATCACCACACATTATGTAACTAATACTGAGTAGGGAAACCCTACCTGGAAAGCACAACAATCAGACGATCTCACAGCTGATATCAAAAAGTAAATCCGACCTTCCAAGCTCCGGGATTTGCCAACAATGCGATTAAAGCGAATGACGTAGTTTGATTTCTCTTCTCACAGTGATTAGGTTTTGAAAAGTGTTTTAAAAACAATGGCGGAAGTATTATATACTCTAATCGCATTATTAACAAAACCCGAGAAATAACTCTCCGCAAACCGGCTACTCGATCGAGTAGCTAAGGTACTCGATCGAGTGCCCCCTTACTCGATCGAGTACCCACGTTACTCGATCGAGTACCCAACAGGTCAGAAACTATTTTAATCTGCAACTCGCCCTTACTCGACAGTGTAAGGCCTACTGTAACACCCCGTAAACTTGAAGACCTTTATTATATTTTAAGAGTAATATTTTAATCTATTTTAATTTAATATTAATTTATTTGAAATAAAATTTATTTGATAAAATATAACCTTATTTTATTTTGAAGAAATGTAATCATTTTTGATAGTTTAGAAATGTTTAAAAGTGATTTAAACTATATTTAAACCTTTTCCTTTGTTAAAATAGATTTCGGATAAAAGTCGTAAAATTGGGATTTTTCCATTTCTTACGGTCGTTGGGTAAACGAGTTTGGATATTAGGCATATGAGTACTTAATCTTTTAGTAAAATCGTGTTTAAGAACTTTAATTTTCTCGGAAATCGCGTTCGACGAATATTTCTAATTTCCGTCGAAACGAACCAAAACGTAAACAAATGACCCATCTCCCCATGCCTTTGGCTGGCCACCTACCCTCCATTTGTCCCCTCTTCCAATTTTTATTTCCTCCATAACTCAATCTATCTCCTCCTTCTCTCAAACACCAAAACCCACCAAAAATCCTCCTTACAATCCCTAAATCCACCATAAATCCTTCATTTCTCCACCAAATCTCATAAAAATTATATATTTGGAATCCTCTCTTCAATCCTCATCTACTAGTAAGCTTTATTTTCATTTCCCCCAATTTTTGTTTAAGACACTTTTTTTTAGGGTTTCGAATTTAAGCTTAATAATTGTGTTTTTGTTGTCCTTATAGGTGAAGAATTTGAAGATGAGTTAGGTGACTCATATGTTGTTGAAGATGAAGAGTAATTTTGGGTTTTAGAAGCTTTCTCAAGTTATTACTTGTCTCTTTACTAGCTTAAGGTAACTATTCCGAGTTACTCGACGAATTAATGTCACATTAGTAGTGGTATTTGTTGTTTGTTGTTGTTTATTGCCGTTTGTTGTTGTTTGTTGTTGTTTGAGACGATCTTGTTGATAAATGAATGAATGGAGTAAGATGAGTATGCTTATGTTTAGTTTATGTTACCCATTTGTATATTATTGTTTGGAACAAATTTGGATGAGGAATTATGTGTTGTGAAAAGTCCGTGTTTTGGCTGGAACGTGTCAGTACCGGACCGAGACGGTTTCCAATATTTCCAAAAATATGACAGATTTAACGGCATCGAAAAATTAGGTGGTTTAGCCACTTGAATCACTCAATTCGGAGTCCGTGTGAGTAAATGGCGTTGTTTTATCGATAAAATTTATAGAAAAGTTTACCCTTGTGTGAGACGGTTATTTATGCTATTTTATTATGTGAGAATTTTGTGGAATTAGTTATTTTGTAAGTTGGAATATATTTTCTTATGTTGATAGTCTTTCACATGATATAAATTGGAATAGTGCATGAAAATGATATTGAAATGAATTTTTGTGATTTGGGCCAAAGTAGGCCAAGACTCTGAGCTGGGCCAGATTGACCGAACGAGTTTGGTCAAACTAGGTTTAAACCGGTCAGCCTCGATTTGACCGATGACCCGTCGCGGGACTCGGGTCGAGGGTTTGTCTTTGAGGTGAGATTGGTTGTTATTGGATATTTTATGTTATGCCTTGATGTTTGTAATTATCATTTCACATGTTGGTTGTTGGATGCTTTGGATGCCTTATGCTTGAGTCTTGTTGCCTCTCTGCCATTTTAGCTTGTTCTCATGGATTATGGTACTGTTGGTTAGCTGGAATTTGGATTATTATTGATATTGGAGATATTGTTGGATTGTCAGCTGAATATGCTCTTGCGTAGTCTTTCATATGCTAGGGTGTGTATGATCATTTGTGTGTGTGCAAGTTTGGACTCTTTGCCCCTCTTATGGTTAATTGGGTGTCCTACTTGTCTTGTGTGGTGTGGGCTAAAGTATTCAAGCTGGGACTAGGTCCTAGGTGAGTATTTCGGCCTTCATCATAGATAGGCAACTATAGTCTTTGACGAGTGTATGTTTGCGGCTTAATAGCCTTTGTGTCTTAGCTTGGTGGGTTTATATCCAAGTTAGGGCATGACCTCCTGACGTACTCGTAGAAGTATGTGGTCAGCTTAAGTACTAGCCAACCCTTTGGTGGACTCCTTAGGGGTACTCATGTGTGTGATCATGGGTCTTGGATGCGGTATTTTCCGCATGTCGCTAGGTCTGCGCAGGTTTAGGACTAGGGTGTTTACTTTACCTTGTGGTATAGACTCAAGTTACAGAGTGACTATTGACCGTCCTAAGAACTTGTGCTTGTCTCTAGATATATTGTCCTTTCTTGTTTGATGATTCTATGAATCATAGAAGGTGAGATGCAAGCCGGCTATGGTTGATAGAGTTTGGATTCCTGGATGTTATGTGATTCACATGATAGTGTAGTATGAGTCGGTCTAGTATTCACATGCTAGGACTATGTGTTGTTTTATTGTTGTTCACATGATAAGCACAATTGTCTAGCATCTATATGCTAAGGCTATGTGTTATTCATATTCTTATGTTTACATGTTATTAATTATGACATTTCGTGGCTGGGAGAACTCGGAGTTACTCCCCACTGACTGTGGCTTTCGTATTTGTATAAAATGCGATTGACAGGTAGGTGATGCATATATGGGGTACATGGACGAGCTTGCGAGCAAAGTAACCTTGGGACCTAGATTGGCTTTATTTTATTGTGACCCTTAAACACTTTTTATGTTATATACTTTTTAGGGACATATGTCTCCCTTTATCATATTTGGGTTGTATAACTTTGTTTCGCGACTTTAGCGATGTTTTATTATGAGATTTATTTTAGACCTTGCATGTTTGACACCTTCCCATTTGGATACTTTTATAACAGGTTCAGGTTTTAAAAATTACAGGTTTTTACCCAAATGAACCTATTACAAACATATCCATGCAGTTTTATTCTAGAATTACGTGTTTATTTTTCCGCAATGAATGAGGGTGTCACACCTACTCGATATAGTACCCAGAGACTCATAAATACATAGTATTACAGTCTTCCCTCCTTAAAAAGAACTTCGTCCCCGAAGTTCAAACCACAACAAAACAAAGACTCACACTACGCACTCCCGACTCAACAACCAAAACAAAACTCAACATAAAACATGTTACTAACCCAAACTCAACCCGACTCAACGACAACAACTATACCGACTCAACATAAAAAGGGTGTAAAAACTCTTAAAAACTCTTTGCGATCATCTCCTACCCCCCTAAAACAAACAAGGTTACGTCCCCGTAACCATACATACCTGATTAAAAAGGAAAGGATAACGCTCTCTCATGGCATCCTCTGCCTCCATGTAGCTTCCTCAGTCTCGTGGTTAGACCAAAGGATCTTAAGCAAAACTGTCTCACCACTCCTAGTCTTCCTAACCTTCCGGTCAATAATCTGCTTAGGTACCTCAAGATATGATAAGGACTCATCTAGCTCTAAGCTCTCTGCCTCTAACACATATGACGGGTCACTCACATACTTCCGCAGCTGCGATACATGAAACACATTATGCACTCTCTCTAACGCAGTCGGTAAAGCCAGACGATACGCAACTTCCCCAACTCGCTCTAAGATCTCATAAGGACCGATGAACTTCTGACTAAGCTTGCCTTTCTTCCCAAATCTCATAACCCCACGCATAGGAGACACTTTCAGAAGAACCTTGTCCCCAACCTGAAACTCTATGTCCCGGCGATGTAGATCTGCATAACTCTTTTGCCTATCCTGAGCTGCTCTCATCCGTTCCCTGATCATCTTAATCTGTTCAACCATCTCATGTACCATCTCTGGTCCTAGAACCACTGCCTCAGCACTGTCGTCCCAACAAATCGGATTCCTGCATCTCCTCCCATATAAAGCCTCAAACGGTGCCATGCCAATACTAGAGTGATAGCTGTTGTTGTAAGAAAACTCTATCAAATCCAACCTATGTTCCCAGCTACCACCAAAGTCCATCACACAAGCTCGTAACATATCCTCAAGAGTTTTGATTGTTCTCTCAGTCTGACCGTCTGTCGCAGGATGAAAAGCTGTACTCATCTTCAAAGTTGTTCCCAAAGATTCTTGAAACTCTTTCCAAAACCTTGAGATAAACCTCGCAACTCTGTCAGACACTATGTCCTTAGGAACTCCATGTAACTTTAACACATTCTTTCGATAATCCATAGCTAATTGTGCTTTAGTCCATGTATCTTTCATTGGCACAAATTGAGCTGACTTGGTCAGTCGATCCACTATTACCCATATCATGTTGTTACCCTGTTGACTCTTTGGCAAACCCACGATAAAATCCAAAGAAATGGATTCCCACTTCCACTCAGGTACCTCTAAAGACTGAATCTTACCTTGTGGCCGTCGCTGTTCCCCTTTAACTCTCTGGCATGTCAAACAACGGGCCACAAACTCAGCTGTTTCTTTCTTCATCCCAGGCCACCAAAACATGTTCTTCAAGTCCTTGTATAGCTTGTCACCACCTGGATGTACTGAATACGGTGTACAATGTGCCTCTGTCATGATTGTCTTTTTCAGCTCCTCATCATTAGGGACACACCACCTACCATCGAACCTCAAACTACCATCTATATGAATAGAGAATCGAGACACTGTCCCTTTATCTACCCCAGCTCTCCACTCAACCATCTTAGGATCCAAAGCCTGTTTACCTCGAATATTATCATAAAGATCAGGCTGCACTGTCAAATCTCCCACAGCATCCCCTCTCTGCATCATATGTATCCCAAACTTCCCCACCTCATCTCTCAACCTCATCAAAGATAGAGCTATACACAAAGAATGTACATCTTCCTACTCAAAGCATCTGCAACAACATTGACTTTTCCTTCATGGTAGATAATATCCATGTCATAATCGCCAATCAGCTCCATCCACCTCCTATGTCTCATGTTCAACTCCTTTTGAGTGAAGATGTACTTGAGACTCTTGTGATTTGAAAATACCTTAAAGGTCGCCCTATAAAGGTAATGTCTCCATATCTTGAGAGCAAACACCACTGCACCCAACTCTAGATCATGTGTAGGGTAGTTCTCCTCATACGGCTTCAATTGCCTAGAAGCATAGGCAATCACCTTACCGTTCTGCATCAACACACATCCCAATCCATTCTTTGAGGCATCTGTATAAACCTCAAAGTTCTCGATCCCTTCAGGTAATGCTAAGATAGGAGCTGTTGTCAAACGCTCCTTTAATGTTTGGAACGCCTTCTCACAACTCTCATCCCAACGAAACCTGTTCTCTTTCCTCATCAAAGCTGTCATAGGTCTAGCTATCTTGGAGAAATCTTTGACGAACCGTCTGTAGTATCCAGCTAAACCCAAGAAACTCCTAATCTCAGCAACATTCTTTGGTGCTTCCCACTTTGTCACTGCCTCAATCTTTGTCGGATCCACAGCTACTCCCTCCTTAGAGATCACATGCCCCAGAAAAGCAACTTTCTCTAACCAGAACTCATACTTGAACAGCTTAGCATATAACTCATGCTCCCTCAAAGTCTGCAACACAATCCTCAGATGCTCCTCATGCTCCTCCTTAGTCTTAGAGTAGACTAAGATGTCATCGATAAACACCACCACGAACTTGTCCAAAAACTGTCTGAAGATTCTGTTCATCAAGTCCATAAACACAGCCGGTGCATTAGATAACCCAAACGGCATCAGCACATACTCATAATGGCCATACCTCGACGTGAAAGCTGTCTTTGGTATGTCCACCTCTTTAATCTTCACCTGATGGTACCCTGACCTCAAATCAATTTTAGAAAAGACTGATGCACCACTCAATTGATCAAACAGGTCATCGATCCTTGGCAAAGGATACTTGTTCTTCACTGTCACTCGGTTCAGCTCTCTGTAGTCTATGCACAACCTCAAACTCCCATCTTTCTTCTTCACGAAAAGAACTGGTGCTCCCCACGGCGATACACTAGGTCTAATGTATCCCTTCTCTATCAGATCATCTAACTGTTTCCTGAGCTCCTCCATCTCTTTAGGACCCATCCGGTACGGTGCCTTAGAGGTTAGCCCCGTCCTCGGTTTCAACTCAATGGTGAAATCTATCTCCCTCTTCGGTGGCAACCCCGGAATCTCCTCTGGAAAAACATCTGCAAACTCTCCCACCACCGGTATCTGATCAACTGTCGGACTCTCTATTCGGTCATTTCTCACATGGCACAAGATCAAAGGACATCCCTTCCTCAGATAAGACGTGAAGGTGACAGCTGCAATCAACTTAACTTTGGGTTTGACCAGAAACCCACGATAAGACACACTAACACCCTTAGGCCCTCTCAAAGACACTTTCTTTTGATGACAGTCTATCTTAACTTTATACTTTCCTAACCAATCCATCCCGACTATCATCTCAAAACCGTCAAAAGGAAACTCTAGCAAGTCTACAGGTAGATCAACTTGCCCAACTATCATAGATACATCTCTAAACAACCTCCCACATGATACAGACTCACCCGAAGGTATAAAAACTTTCTCACTTACAGACTCATACACTCTCAAACCCAACCGTTTAACATGACTCGAAGATACAAACGACTGGGACGCCCCCGAATCAAACAAAACAAAGGTATAAATACCATTAACAAGAAAAGTACCAGTCATAACATGTGCATCCTCCTCAGCTGCTTTCTTGTCCATCATGAACAGCTTTCCACTGGTCTTCTGTCCACCTCCCTGGACAGTACTGGCTGATGTGGTCGGCTTAGCACCCGACCCCTGATTATTGTTGTGTTCGTAGCTAGTTTCTGATAAGAATTACCGCCATTGCGGTTACCTCCACTCTGGTAGCTCTGACTTCCCCGGTTAGACCATGACCCACCTGGCTTGTTGCTCGCATAACTCTATGCAGGTCCCTGAGAATAGCTCCCCCGAGCCGATCCCTGAAAAGCTCCAGGCATACTCGTACATTCATGTCTCTTGTGGCCTACACCGCCACAGCCATAGCAGGTCATCCCCCAACTACCGCTACCACTCACACGGCCACGCCCAAAGGAAGCCCCAGCACTGAACCCTGACCCAGAAGAAAACCCCTTAGCTTGATTGTGGTTACCTTTCTTGTGACTAGATTGGCCTCCACCCTCACTCTCAGCCTTTCTTTTCTCACTCACTCTCTCCTGAGCCATCTCCACCAACCTCTCATCTCTCCCAGCCCTCTCATAAGCTTCCTTAACATCGGTAAGGACTCCCACGGGTAACTTATCCATAATCTTGGGTGTTAACCCTCTCTCAAACCTCAGCGCCAGGTTCTCCTCACTCAAACCCATATCCTCAGATACCTAGACTTCTCATTGAACTGCTTGTAGTACTCAAAGAATCGACATATCGGATGTCATCTTAAACCCATCAAACTCCTCCCTCAGCTTACTCCTCACATGCTCCGGTACAAACTCTTTCCTCATAGCCCTACGAAACTCTTCCCAAGGTATAGCAGGTAAGCCCTGGTTCGCATACATCTCCCTAGCACTCACTTTCACCGTATCCCACCACTTGCCAGCTGCTTCCCTCAGGTAGAACGCAGCTTGTTCTACTCTCATCTCATCGGACGGTGAACTGGTCTAGTATGTTCTCCATCTCATGATGCCAGTTGTCAAGAAGGTTTGGTTCCCCGGTTCCCGTGTACTCTTTTGGGTTAAACCTCGCTATATAAAGACTGATCTTAGAGTGATCAACCTCCTTATCCTTATTCCCTTTCTTTAAGGCCTCAGTGAGAGCATCTTGGTGCTCCAACATCTTAACGATATCATCCATATTCATGGTCTCAGCTCTCGCATAGTAAGCGTTTCTCTTGGGCAGCATCTTGAAACAATATAAGAAAGGGTAGACATAAACACACGCACTATAACCCCAAAACACGAAAACAGACTGCCCAGAACACACTCGATCGAGTGCCCAAACCTACTCGATCGAGTAAGAGGCTACTCGATCGAGTGCCCACCATACTCGATCGAGTGCCTCGACATCAGACCCCAAACAGACCTTCTGACCTCTAACATACTCGACCGAGTAGCCAGGCTACTCGATCGAGTGACCCCCTACTCGATCGAGTGCCCGAGGTACTCGATCGAGTGCCCAAAAACTCGATTCTGGTTGCAAAATCGTCAAATACCCACTCGATCAAGTCAGACCCACTCGAATATGCTACCCGGATGCTATAACATATCCCAACATGTAAAACAACTTTATAAACATAACATCATATCATAGTTAAGCATACTATGCTACTCAACTCTTCATACGATTAACAAACAACTATATCATGTTATCAAACCCCACATAGTAAACACCCAACATGCTTCTCTTTCCAACAACAGTTTTATATGTCTCATCAATCTTTCATTCATATTCTCAACTTTCTACTCCAAACATCCAACAATTACAACATACTTCATCACATCCACACACCAGCGAACAAACAACACGTACGACTTGACATATATTCCCCCCATGTGACCGGTTCGAAATTGTAGGGCGAGTTCGCGACTTTAGAACGTCTCCCAAGCCTTTGCATTTGCTCCTACAACCTTTACCCCGGGTTCATTTTAATTGACTCCCTATATTCATTAGGTTCATTGGTTACAGGTTTCAGGATCGTCGCTCTGATACCATTTTGTAACACCCCCATACTCCAAGTGCCATACCAGGACCACCCAGGTATAAGGATGTTACCATCTCGGTTACTCGAGGCAATGATAATAAAATAAACAATAATGAAACAACGTTTAAATAGAAATACTTTAGTGAAAGGTTACAATCCAAAAACCAAACCAAAATACGAATACATGTTCTCAAACCAAATGTCTACCGATCTAACTGAAATGTTTATGAAAACTACTAAGCTACAGTGGAAGACTTCTATCATCAGACCGTGACACATCCCAGCTATCCCAGTACTCAACTCATACCTGCTCAATCTCTGCTCACCATCCCCGAATGGATCACCGCAGGTTTTAAAACAATAAACCGGGGTCAGTACTAATTACACAATTTATATAATCAACAAGAGAAGATAAACAACATAGCTCAAACAGTCACACACAATCACCCACTCCAATCAATCTCCGTCTCCGACTGTCCACTGGACCACCGCCCGCGATGGGGGACCGCAGCCGTACCCACCAAATCCCCGCTCATCATACCGAGCGATAACCCTGTCCCATTAATGTGCACATCCCCTTCCGTGGCGGGTTCCACGAAGGGCGAAATTAGGGCGTGAAGCCACTCCCGCAAGTGACTCCACTCAGCCGAGAACGCATCTCGAGAACCAGAGACAAGCAATCACAATCACAACACAACATCAACAACCGTCTGAATCAATCAACAATCACTAATTACAGCACAATCACCACACATTATGTAACTAATACTGAGTAGGGAAACCCTACCTGGGAAGCACAATAATCAGACGATCTCACAGCTGATATCAAAAAGCTTCCTCTACGAATCCTCCTCCTAACATACAAACATATAATCACTACCAAGCATAACATACTACAAAACCCCCAATTCCCCAAATTAGGGTTTAACCAACTTTAAAGAAACATTATAAAAACGGTATATAGGTCTTACCCTCGACGCAAGGATCACAACGGTATAAAGAAAGGTGAAATCCGACCTTCCAAGCTCCGGGATTTGCCAACAATGCGATTAAAGTGAAGGACGTAGTTTGATTTCTCTTCTCACAATGATTAGGTTTTGAAAATTGTTTTAAGAACAATGGCGGAAGTATTATATACTCTAATCGCATTATTAACAAAACCCGAGAAATAACTCCCCGTAAACCGGCTACTCGATCGAGTAGCTAAGGTACTCGATCGAGTACCCCCTTACTCGATCGAGTACCCACGTTACTCGATCGAGTACCCAACAGGTCAGAAACTATTTTAATCTGCAACTCGCCCTTACTCGACAGAGTAAGGCCTACTCGATAGAGTACCCAGAGACTCATAAATACGTAGTATTACACATACGCTTTTTGCAAATCCAGCTTCATTATCACTCGGGGAGAGCAATGTTTTCTATTGTAGAGTTTATTAAGATCTTGGCAGATCAAGATATTTTCAACAATGTCTCGATCTTTAATGAAGGCACTTTGTGTAGGACTAATTATATCAGGTAATATCTCACCCAGTCTGTTGCATAAAATCTTAGCAATGCACTTGTATATAGTATTACAATGGGCTATAGGTCGAAATTGATTTACACTCTTTGGCATATCCACTTTAGGTATAAGAGTGAGAGTAGTGTTATTGATCTGCTTGAGAAGCTTTCCAGTTATAAAGAAATCTTGTACAGCAACAACAACATCACCTCCAATCACCCCCCAAGCATCCTTAAAAAATTGATAATTGAACCCATCAGGACTCGGAGACTTATTGCCAGGAATTGAAAATATAGCTCGTCTAACTTCATCCCCAGTAACTGACCTAGCAAGGCATCTGTGATGCTGCTCAGTTAAAATGGTACTATGCCTAATAGTTGGGTGATGAACCCCTTTAACAGGGCAGCTAGTCCCCAGTAACTGAATGTAGTAATTCTCAAAAGCTGCATTTATATCCTGGATCTGAGTAAGAACATTCCCAGTCTCATCTTCAATTTGCACAACCTTATTAGAAACTCTTCTCTTCTTTATAGTAGAATGAAAAAATGCAGTGTTATCATCTCCCTCCTCTAACCAGTTCACTTTAGCTTTTTGTGCCAAAAAAGCAACCCTAGCTTCATCCAAGACTTTAAAGCCAACAGCTGCCTGCTTCTCTGCCTCAATAAGCTGTTGGTCAGTAGGTCTAGATTATAACCCGTCTTGAATATTATGGAGGGTCATGAGCATGATCTGGGCATTTTTTTCCACATCATGAAAATTATCTCTATTCAATTGTTTCAGATCAGATTTTATTGCCTTCATTCTATTAACCATTCTGTACATATGAGTGCCATAAATTGGAGCAAACCAGTGTTTCTTAATGATACCCAAGAAATTAGGAGCTTTCGCCCACATATTAAAATATCTAAAGGGAATATTCCAAGCCCTGTCTGTTGATTCCAACTAAATGAGACAAGGGAGTGGTCATACACCCCTTCAGGCAAAAAATTAGCAAAGGACTCGGGAAATAAATTCAGCCATTCATCATTTATGAGAGCTCTATCAATCCTACTGTAGAACCTTGAATGCACCTCTTGTTTGTTAGTCCAAGTGAGGAAATAGCCCATAGCTTTAATATCCTCAACACCACAATTCTGAACACAATGTTGAAAAGGGGCCATCTCAACACTTGTGATAGTAGCCCCAATCCTTTCATTAGAGTGCAAAATATTATTGAAATCACCTCCTATTAACCAAGCCCCTGGGGTAACCTTATGATAATTTTCTAAAGTACTCCACAGAACCTTCCTGTCAACTGCTTTGTTGAAGCCATAGACAAAAGTAACCCAATAAGTCAAGTTTCTGCCTCTGTCAGTAACCCTAGTATGAACTGTCTGAGTTGAAATGTGCTGAACATCTAAAGTGAGAGCTTGGGGATTCCAGAGAACCCATATCCTGCCCCCTTTGTGACTTTGATGATTAGTACAAACAGACCAGCTACCACTAATGAAATTACTTACTTTCATCCATTTATTATGTTTAACCCTAGTTTCAATCAAACCAAATATATCTAACTTATTTAAATGTAGGAATCTTCTAATGTCCATCTGCTTATTTATTTTATTGAGACCACGAATATTCCAAAATCCCATTCTAACCATGATCACAAGTAGTCCCTGGAACACTACGTCACTACCCACCTCCTAATTAGGCTCAACATTTTCCTTGTCTTTCCTTAAGAATAATTTGACTGCTTCAACATAAGAATGCCCACCCGGTGTAACAATAGGAGGATGTGTATCTTGCCTACTCAGTCTAGATGTAGTCTGAGTAGGGGATTTCCCTCTTTTGTCTCCAATTACTCCAACCACTCCTTTCTTTGGAGTAGCCAAGACAGGTGCAGCAGGAGCAACTGGTTTCTTCCTGCACACTTGTGTAATTTTATGAGTCCTGGCCTTCGTCCTACAGTGTCCTGTAGCATGTCCTATACCCCGACAAGTATTGCAGGTTATAGGGAGCCAATCATATTCCAAACGCAATTTCCTCTCTTTCCCTTCCTCATCCATGAAACTCAATGATTCAGGAAATTGTTGATTAACTTTCACTTCAATCATCAAACGTGCATAGCCTAAAAACATTTTCTTCTCAGTAGCTTCATCACGTCTAATAATTGTCCCAATTTTGCCTCCCAATTTGTGCAAGCAGGTTTTACCCTAAAACTTAAGGTCTAGCCCTACCAACTTCACCCAGATAGGAAGCTTCTCAAGTTTTTGCTTAACAAGTTCAGTTGTAGGAGTCCATTCTCTGATTATAACCAGTTTGTTCTCAAACATCACATAACCTTGCTGTAGAACTCGCTGTTGTATGGCCTTAGACTTAAACCTAACTAGAAAGATACCATTAGGCATAAAAGAGACTTGATTATACTCCTCCTCTTTCCACATCCGTTTGATAAATCCATCCAACACATTCCATGGTGGGTTAGCACCAATAAAATAACCAAAATTAGATGTAGACCAGTACTTAATCTCATCCTTAGCATCATCTAAGGTTAGTTTAAGTAAAGGTGGAGCCTTTTCCTTCTTACGAGTAACATCAGTCCACTCACCAGATGAATCTTTGGGTGCAGGATCCTTAGAGACAGCAGGCACAGCTTCCTCGTGTACATCCTCTTCTGTAATGAGCTCCAAATCTTCATCCAAATCGTAGGGTTCAAGGTTTTCTTCAGTAAAGTCCAAAACCCTCACCCTAGATTCAGTTTCCACATTCTCAGATTGAGACAACTCTTCATCATCTATTCGTTGTTCATCATAATTTTTGTTACAATTTTTGGAATTTTTATTACTATTTTTAGTAGTATTATGAGATTGTTTTCTTGCTTTTGCCATTTCTCAGATCCCAAAATCGATGCTTGCTAAAATTCAGAGCTTTTTCTCTCTATACATTCTCTCTCTATGTAAGCTGTTTAATTAATTTATTAACAGGTTTTATTACAAATATTTTAAAAACAATGTCTTAATTAGGAAAATGTTAATAATGACGAGTGTTTAATAATATGAAGAGGTTTAAATAATTTCTTAACATGTTTTATTATAAAAAATTCAATTAAAAATTCAATTTTAATTATAAATTATGAAATTTATTAACATGTTTTATTACTGATGGGCATATTCTGCACCCGCTGACCGAGTCAACATATTGAGCAAGGTCAAAGATATCCACAGTAAGTCAACGACTTAGACAGCCTAACCGACGCCACCTGTCGGCCTGTCACTTGGGTCTCGGCCAGCAACTAGCGGTAGGGGCACATATCCGCGTACTCATATCCAAGACCCCTCGGCCGGCCTGCCATGGGTCCATCGGCCGAGGGTAGAACGGTCTTTCCACCTGATTGGCCACTTGGCCACTACGTGACAAAAGGTGAAAGTCTATAAATACTCCTCAACCCTCATTGAGGAAAGGATCCACAATTTAACCTAAGAATCACTATTCACCTGGTAATATCTTCCTTATCTCTCTACAATATATTTAGCCAAGTAACAACAACTTATCTCTCTAAGTTTACTGACTTGGGCGTCGGAGTGAGTACGCTCGGCCAAAGCCGAGCCCTCAGTTTGTTCACTGTTTCAGGAGAGGTCAAGGAGGAAGTCAAGCAAAGACGTCATTCTACAAGCCACGGGTGGTAACAATACTTGCTCTGGAATTACACCCGGAACAATTGGCGCCGTCTGTGGGGAAAGATACTAAAAGTTAATCAAATCCCTTAAAAACACAAAACAAAAACCCACCCAAAAAGCTAAGTAGATGTCAAAACAACCAGAGGTAACAGTGACCCCGAATAACTTGTCGGGGGCAGTGCAAGGAGCGGAGCATACTAGGACACCGGCGGAGCCCATACTGCCAGTGGCCGACCAAAGTCCTTCCCCCACTCGCGGGAGGACAGCGTCGCCGCGGCAACGAGGCCATCCCCGGAGGACAGCAGACAGCGCCAAAACCTCGATCACCTCGGCCAAAGCCGGGAGCGACGGGGGAACGAGCCAACATGCTAACATATTTACGACGGCAGACAGCGCCAAAACCTCGATCACCTCGGCTAATTAAGACCGAGGGCGACGGGGGAACGAGCCGATATGCCTAGATATTTACAACGGCAGACAGCGCCAAAACCTCGATCACCTCGGCTAATTAAGACCGAGGGCGACGGGGGAACGAGCCGATATGCCTAGATATTTGCAACGGCAGACAGCGCCAAAACCTCGATCACCTCGGTTAATTAAGACCGAGGGCGACGGGGGAACGAGCCGATATGCCTAGATATTTACAACGGCAGACAGCGCCAAAACCTCGATCACCTCGGCTAATTAAGACCGAGGGCGACGGGGGAACGAGCCGATATGCCTAGATATTTACAACGTGACAGACGGCGCCAAAACCTCGATCACCTCGGCTAATTAAGACCGAGGGCGACGGGGGAACGAGCCGATATGCCTAGATATTTGCAACGGCAGACAGCGCCAAAACCTCGATCACCTCGGCTAATTAAGACCGATGGCGACGGGGGAACGAGCCGATATGCCTAGATATTTACAACGGCAGACAGCGCCAAAACCTCGATCACCTCGGCTAATTAAGACCGAGGACGACGGGGGAACGAGCCGATATGCCTAGATATTTACGACGGCAGACAGGCCAAAACCTCGATCACCTCGGCTAATTAAGACCGAGGGCGACGGGGGAACGAGCCGATATGCCTAGATATTTACAACGGCAGACAGCGCCAAAACCTCGATCACCTCGGCTAATTAAGACCGAGGGCGACGGGGGAACGAGCCGATATGCCTAGATATTTACAACGGCAGACAGCGCCAAAACCTCGATCACCTCGGCTAATTAAGACCGAGGGCGACGGGGGAACGAGCCGATATGCCTAGATATTTACAACAGCAGTCAGAACGTAAACTCAGTTGCCCCGGCCAAAGCCGGGAAGAGACGAGGGAAACGCGACTTGCTCTCGGCAAATTAAGACCTTGAGACGCAAATCTAGCCGCCTCGGCCAACCGAAGGCCTGGCAGAGGAAGCGATCAACATGTCTACAGATACGAACGCTGTCGGCGAGCTAACCCCAACGGGGACACCGCGGCCGACACGCTAGAAGAAACGTATACTCAGTACAGTTGAGAAACGCAAATCTAGCCGCCTCGGCCAACCAAAGGCCCGGCAGAGGAAGCGATCAACATGTGTCGGACATGCAACCACGGAATGTCAATCGTTGCAACAGTTGAACGTCAATCAACGCAACAGTAATCAAGCGTCTTCAACACGCCCCTTCATATCTCTTTGCCTATTCAGCTTCCTCAACAAATTCCCAAGTATCTGTTCTCCGCCGGCCACATGATCAACCAAGCTAGGTAGCACCGGCCGGGGGCAATCAAAAACAACCGGCACTCTCAACCTTGGTCTCGGCCAACGTCACTTTCTTTTCCACATCGGATGCCCTTTACACATCCATGTGGAGGGGGGATATATCTGGAACGGCCTCAACATGACCAAGCCGACGAAGAAGCTCGCCGATGAAGAAGTTTTTCCAAATCGCAGAATATACGCTCAACACACATCGGAGCCCATACCACGGCATAGACTACGCTGGGGGCAAATTGATGGGGCATATTCTGCACCCGCTGACCGAGTCAACATATTGAGCAAGGTCAAAGATATCCACAGTAAGTCAACGACTTAGACAGCCTAACCGACGCCACCTGTCGGCCTGTCACTTGGGTCTCGGCCAGGCAACTAGCCAGCCGGGGCACATATCCGCGTACTCATATCCAAGACCCCTCGGCCGGCCTGCCATGGGTCCATCGACCGAGGGTAGAACGGTCTTTCCACCTGATTAGCCACTTGGCCACTTGGCCACTACGTGACAAAAGGTGAAAGTCTATAAATACTCCTCAACCCTCATTGAGGAAAGGATCCACAATTTAACCTAAGAATCACTATTCACCTGGTAATATCTTCCTTATCTCTCTACAATATATTTAGCCAAGTAACAACAACTTATCTCTCTAAGTTTACTGACTTGGGCGTCGGAGTGAGTACGCTCGGCCAAAGCCGAGCCCTCAGTTTGTTCACTGTTTCAGGAGAGGTCAAGGAGGAAGTCAAGCAAAGACGTCATTCTACAAGCCACGGGTGGTAACAATACTTGCTCTGGAATTACACCCGGAACAATTACAAAAATTTCAATTAAAATTTCAATATTAATTATAAATTATGAAATTTGATTTAAATTTGTAAGAGTTATATAAATTTTGGAAGACAATATATTTAATATAGAAAATTAATCTAAGAATAATGATAATATCCTTTAATATTATAGTTATAAGTGAATTAAATTAATTTATAGATAAATGATTTAAATTAATGTCATGTAATAATAAATTGATAATCATGTGACATTAATTCGTCATGTCAAATTAAAAATATGCAACATCACATTTAAATATGCCACGTCACATTAAATTTTAAGCTAGGTGGCTTTTTGGATCCTACGTGACTTTGTCTAGATGGCATTTATTTGTCATTTTAGGGTAGCCTTTTAATTATATTTTATAGATAATCTCACCAAGATATGGATTGTCTGCTTTTAAATAACTTCCTACTTACATTGATTATATTGCATGCGAATGTGGTGTTTTTTGTATCAAGATTATCCTAAATATTGGATTCACGTAGCTATCTATCAAATACATATGTAAGCCTATTTAGTGCTTATACCATAGGTGTATAGTACTTCCTACTCCCAATATTAAAAAAAAAAACAAATTACAAAAGTCTCCACTACTTAACAGTTATCACTTTCCACAAAATAACAGCTACAAATTGTAAGGAAATCTGAGCAAAAGACAAATTGATAAAGTATAAAGCAGAAAAACCAGTCTTCAGTTTCTTGTTTGGTTGTGGAGGGGCTTTAAAAGCACTTGTTTGGCTTGTGATCTTGTCTGTTGACTTTCATAAAATGTTTCCCTCACATATCACCCAAATGCTGAAGTCCAAACAAGTTTGTACCTGCTGGCAGCTGCAGGGTTCCTAATCCTTTAGACTGCTGAAGCATGTTGGCTGCTGATTAATCAGTTTGTTGATTTCTCTGAATTGTTGATGCTTGCTTAGGCTAAATAAAGAACATACTTAAGACCTTTTGTAAATTGACCTGCTTACTATTTACAATGGACTTGATCTTCTGAACTTAAACTGAATTAGGGTAGCGAACTGAAGCTGTCTGAAAACCCTGAAGGCCAGACCTTGACCTAGTTCTAAATGCAGTGAAATGTGGGGTGGGTAATATAAGCTTGGGCTAGCTTGGCTTGAGGCCCTAGTGTGTAACTGGGTGAGGGCTTGCTCAGGTGTGGGGTGAGCTGGCTAAGCTCCTGCTCCACAAAAAAAAAGTAAAATAAAAAGCAATATGGTTAAAATAATACATTCCATTAATTCCATTTTTATTATCCTATTTTCTATTTTTGGTACGGATTAAAGAAATATGGTAAATTACAACCCTATCCCTTGAATTAAGGGAATGTTTGGTTGCTAGTTTTGGAATGGATTTAATCCATTTAGGTAATTGGTTGGTCCATTTTTAAACGGAGTTAGAATATCCATTCGACCCCTCCATTCTCATACACAACCTTTACCCCTAGATTCAAAATTGATTCCCTAATTTTAACATTTCATTCTATTCCAAGGTCCAATTAAACAATTAAAAACAAGTATGTAATTTAGAATCAATTCCTTAGTGGTATGATATTCAAATTCATTTCATTCCCTCCCTTTAAGCCAAATACTCCCAAAAGAGAATTGAGACAATGTCATTTTAGAGAGGGGTAGGTAATTAATAAATTAGGCATAATATTGGTAGTTTAGTCATTTTTAGTACTTAATTTGGATAGTGTATAACTAATTTGGAATAAATTTTGGAGGAAAATGGGACAATAAAAATGATATAGAGATAGTAAATGTTAAAGCCTTACTTTAGGTATGAACGAAATATTCTACGGAGTTTTATTTTTAGCCAAAAACAGCTAGTAGTATCAAGTTTTGATCAGAAGTAATTTAGGTGATCGTGAATTTTTATGACTTTTGTATAAGATAGTTGGTTTTAAAATATTGATTTTAAAAGGGCGTAATTAACAAATTTTTCTTAAATATAAACGGCCGGAATAGACTAATGAAAGTCATATCACTCAACATAAACAACTACGAAAAAAATGAAGGCCATGAGTGCTAGTTAAGTAGTTAGAATGAATGGAGTGGCATACCTTGTCAAAACATGAGAAAGTATAATTTGGTCGCTTTCTGTTTACTTCGTAATGGCAACGACTCGACTTAGAATATTACAAGACTTTGGCACTGACTTAGGAGATTACTTTGACATGGTCACTAATCGTTAGAATATTACATGACTTTGGCAGAAGGTTAGGACATGGTCACCGACTCACCGAGTTGTTTATGTTGTATGACTTTTTTATTTTTAGACTACATCATAATATCATATAGTAGTCTATCAAGATTTACTATCACATCTTTTATTTGTAAAGTTAATCTGTTGTTCTCATTGCTGTTGGTTGGCTTATATAGGCCAAGGAAATTATGTTTCAATGTTCATACAAACAGATCTAATGGTTCGGAATGAACCTTGTCTAGCTTACAAAATAACCGCTACAAATTATAAGAAAAATCTGAGCAAAAGACAAACTGATAAAGCATAAAGCAGAAAAAGCAGTCTTCAGTTTCTTGTTTGGTTGTGCAGGGGCTTTAAAAGCACTTGTTTGACTTGTGATCTTGTCTGGTGACTTTCATAAGATGACTCCCTCAAATATCACCCAAATGTTGGAGTCCAAACAAGTTTGTACCTGCTGCTGGGTCTCTAATCCTTTAGACCACTGAAGCATGCAGACTGTTGATTAACCAATTTGTTGATTTTCCAGAATTGTTGATCATTGCTTAGGCTAAATAAAAAACATACTTACGACCTTTTGTAAATTGGCATGCTTGACTATTTACAATGGACTTGATCTTCTGAACTTAGACTGAATTAGGGTAGCGAACTGAAGCTGTCTGAAAACCTTGAATGCCAGACCTCGACTTAGTTCTAAATGCAATGAAAGGTGGGGTGGGTAAGCTTGGGCTAGCCTGGCTTGAGGCCCTGGTGTGTGACCGGGTGAGGGTTGGCTCAGGTGTGGGGTGAGTTGGCTGAGCTCCTGCTCCACAAAAAAAAAAGTAAAATAAAAAGCAATATGGTTAAAATAATACATTCCATTAATTCTATTTTTATTATTCTATTTTCAATTTGGTACGGATTAAAGAAATATGGTAAAATTACAACCCTATCCGAATTAATATAAGGGAATGTTTGATTGCTAGTTTTGAAATGGATTTAATCCATTTAGATGTTTGGTTGGTCCATTTTTTAATGGACTTAGAATATCCATTCAACCCCTCCATTCTCATGCACAACCTTTACCCATAGATTCAAAATTCATTCCCTAATATTTAACATTATTTCATTCTATTCCAATGTCCAATTAAACAATTAAAAACAAGTATGTAATTTAGAATCAATTCCTTAGTGGTATGATATTCAAATTCATTTCGTTCATTCCCTCCCTTTAAGCCAAATACCCCAAAAAGAGAATTGAGACAATGTCATTTTCAGAGAGGTGTAGGTAATTAATAAATTAGGGGTAGTATTGGTAGTTTAGTCATTTCTAATACTTAATTTTGATAGCGTATAATTAATTTGGAATAAATTTCTGAGGAAAATGGGACAATAAAAATGGAATAGAGATAGTAAATGTTAAAGCCTTACTTTAGATATGAACGAAATATTCTACGGAGTTTTATTTTTAGCCGAAAACAGCTAGTAGTATCAAGTTTTGATCAGAAGTAATTGGGTGATTATGAATTTTTATGACTTTTGTATAAAATAGTTGGTTTTAAAATATTGATTTTAAAAGGACGTAATCAACAAATTTTTCTTAAATATAAACGGCCGGAATAGACTAATGAAAGTCATATCACTCAACATAAAAAACTACGAAGAAAATGAAGGCCATGAGTGGTAGTTAGAATGAATGGAGTGGCATACCTTGTCAAAACGTGAGAAAGTGTACTTTGGTCGCTTTCTGTTTACTTCGTAATGGCAACGACTCGACTTAGAATATTACAAGACTTTGGCACTGACTTAGGATATTACTTTGACATGGTCACTAATCGTTAGAATATTACATGACTTTGGCACAAGGTTAGGACATGGTCACCCAATTGTTAATGTTGTAACAAATTTTTGTATAATGCGTCATACAGAAGAGACGTGATCGAGCTTGACCACCCAGCCCTCCGAGTTGATAAGCTCTTTGCAACGCAGCACTAATAGACGGAGATTATTTACTGAGGGTGTAACACCCCCATTAAGTGAATAAATTCACTGATAAGCTTAATTGACTAATGTTTAAATGGAATGAAAGTACTAGTTATATTAACAAGTGAGGAGCAGTTGAATAACCGCTGATTATCCGGTGTCCTTCATTCCAAGCTAAGCTCAATTACCCTTGACTGTTATGGAAGAAGGATATAATTTAGGGATGTACATGTACAAATCTTGTAATTTGGCCATCTCTACGACTCTCTCTATATATATAGGAATCTCTACAAATATTCAGATACCCAACTACTCCATACAAAACCCTTGCTTTAAGGACTTAATCTCTTCCATCCTTACATACAATTCATTTTTTTTCTAACCCTTAACATTTTCCATGTCTTAAATCTGTCAATACCATTTCTATCATCATACACATCAAAACATCTTAACAAGCTATACTTTGTCTGAAATTTAAAGATGGTTCGCGAGGAATCCCCTCCACCACCTTTACAACTACCTCCCAATGAAATATTCCGCCAAAGTTTGAGTTCACAACAAGTGAGAATCCAAATAGCCCTCGTCGTAACCTTCTTATTCTACATCGCAGTGATGATGTTAGGCCGGCTTCGTTCTCGAGGCAGATTTTGGATGAAATTTATCTCGACCATTTCATTCATGATCGCTGACAAAATTATAAATTACATTCCTGGTCTGATGAGTGCGCCGGGCGCATCCAACGATCTCTACATATTTTGGATCTCTTTTATGGCTTACTTATACGCGGTGGCCCATGAGATCAGTTGCTACACTCTTGAGGAGAATGGGGAACGTAGGAAAAAGCTTTTGATTGACTACTCTGTAGTTTGGACTTTGATAGTGACATCCCTGTATGATAGTCTTGCAGCTCCTGAAATACTTGTACCCATTATCCTTCTCTTTTGGGTAGTCGTCCTCAAGTTCAGGGAAAGAAGACACGCTTTAATGTTCGCTGACCATTCATCTAATGGCTTTTCTCAAGCAACTAAAATCATATCCGATTTTACTGACTACCAAGAGAAGCATCATCAGGTTGGCAATAATAATTTTTTAGTAGGGGTCAGAGAAGCACAGAAAATGGCAGCTGATGAAAAGTTGCACAAGAAATTAAAGGTAGATTTATTTGATCCCTCAAACATTATCACCCTAGCCAATGTTTTGGACTCGGACGATGAGTTTTTGAAGAGTTCTGAAACAGGTAAGGAACTCAAGAAAACTTGTATTTCTTTTGCAATGTTTTGGACTCTCCTTGCGAAAATGGGTGGGTATGATAAGGTGGATACCAAAATATTTAAGGATGAGAAGGTGAATAAACTTCTTGCTCCTTCCTTCGATCTAGTCGAGGAAGAGCTTGATTTTCTATATGAATTCATTTTTAGCAACTCTTATGCCATTTACTATCGAGGATTTTGGAAGAAGTTGCGTGATCTTTTAGTTATAACGTTGTTTTGTTGGCTCACCCTACCCTTGTTCATCGAATACCAATCTCAAGATCACAACCTTCTCTTCGTTTATATGGGGGACCGTGTGTTAGACACAGGGTTCACAAGAGGTGTCATACTAGCCATACTTATCATTGAATATGTCCTAATCGGTATGTTTCTTTCTTGTAAATGGGCTAAGGTTATGTACACTTGTGCGTACCTTGAAAACGAACAGTCCCAAAGAAAAAGTAGTATCATCCGAATTGTTATTAGATTAGCTTGCCTTATACCTCGACCTAAACTTTCATTATGGTTAACCCCAATTAAGACGAGGAAAATCGGTCAATACTCAGTTTGGAATTGCTATGGTACTATTCCAATCCCATTTTGGGCAAAGTGTTGGATAGGTGATTTCATTGATCTTCCTAAAATTGGTCAAGCTGGTGAAACGTTTATAGATTTGGAAGACAGCTATAAAACTTGGATTCTCGCTTCGATTGAAGAGAGAAACGGCAAATTCACTAATGGTGTTCATTCCTTGCTAAATAACAAGGTTAAACAAGATGTTGTGGACAAGTATGTAGATGTAACGAACAAAAAACCGCAAGCTCGCGTTATTCTAATTTGGCACATGGCCACGGGGCTTTTTGAAGAAGAGGCAACAACACCACGATCAGCTACCGGTGAGAAAGATTATTTTAAAATCGCGACTACATTTTCTAAGTACTGTGCATATTTGGTAGCTTTTCTTCCTCAGGTATTACCTGATCATGTGTACACAACCCAGTGTGAGTTTGATGAGGTTATCAGAGAGCTTAAAGAGGAGCTTCTAAACGAGAACGAGAACGAGAACAAGGTAATAATAGATGCTGAGGATCCTAATAAGCTAGTATCGAATGGAAATAATGAAATAATAGTTGAAGCGCGAAAACTTAAGAAAAAGCTTGAAGAACAGCCAGATTTGTGGAAAACACTGGCCGAGTTTTGGACTGAGAAATTGCTGTACATGGCTCTCGCAGATCATGATGAGGTATTTGAAGCTCATGCCAATAGTTTATGTACTGGAGGAGAGTTTATTACACTCCTTTGGGCGTTAGTCACACATGCAGGATGCTCACAGATATCACCTACTCTTCCTCAACACCAAGAAGCTATTCCTCCTAATATTGAAATGGATCATATATCAACCCACATAGACACGTAGGACAAATCTTTTGCTTTTCCTATACACTTTGCTTTTGTCTTTCTTACATGGATATACCCGTCTTAAATGAGAGTTTGCCTAAGGATACAAGGATTAGTTTCAATTATTGATTGATTGCCATTTGTATGCTATATAGCATATATTTTATGTTTCTTCCCTTTGTGTGTTGTAAACTATTGTGCCGAATGGAGTGGTAGACGATGAGTTGTAAACTGCATTTAATACTATTATTGGTGTAGTTTTACGATTGCGTGACTGTATATAACATGTCCTTCAAAGATTCATACGATTTTACAAAAGGAGTACATATATTATAAGGAGGCGCAAGGCTGTTCAAGAGTATAAGATGAACAGATGAAAAAATAAATGGTAACAAAAATTAATAAAGGGATATATATGTTATTGAATGGCGTATTATTTAAAAATTATAACAATATATGATAAAATAGGTATTATTGTTTTTTTTTTTTTTTTTTTTTTTGACAGCTGTAAAGAAAATGTTTTACATTCTAGTGGTATGGCTCATAGGCCATACCTATAACTACAACATAAAACCTCAAAGAACGACTAATAACATAACCTAAAACAACAAGGTAATTGCATCGGCTATCTATAACGTGTTGATGGCGTACGACGGATGTCTGAACACGAACTTCAAACTCGAAATACACAACAATCTTCAAAGGATGAGTAGCGTTGTCCATAGGAAAACATCCCTCTTTGCTAGTCTTGATTGATGAAGCTTCGGAGAAATACCTGCAACAAGGCCCAAAAAAGAGTCTCGGAGATTCATCTCCTTGGCTATGATAATCTTCCTCTGGAAACCAACGAACCCCCATAAAATTATCCTTACTCGCCATAGTCGATACAACTTCAGAGAAATACCTACAACAAGACCCAATAAAGCGTCTTGGAGATTCATCTCCTTCACTGTGATACACTTTATCTGGAAACCCACGAACCCCTTGACCCAACGAGAGAGAACAAAGTGCACTTACGTCACTAGCACGTAGAAAGAAAAGGCGGAAAGCAGACCACTGAAACTGAAATCTGACTCCAAAGGAGAGTAATCTCCTACACTTTGGACCACAACCCCCGCTGACAAGAGCCTCGTATCCAATAAAATCGAGTAGAAAGGTGGGTACAACAGGAACAAACCACTTCGACATCCCTCTAACCAAAATCATCTCAGGAGACCCCAAAGACCTAGGCTCAACACAGACCCGATACAAAATACCAGTCGTAGAAACTAACCCGTGGGGAAGGGGACAGGGCACCCCAAACCACCAGGTGTTTATTAAAAGGGAAAACCTAAGAAAAAAACTCCACAAACACGACTTCAACATTAAATGAAAGCGGATCCCACCGCATCCGATCCGAACCAACAACCCCGCCCAAAACCCAGCAGCCCCACACCACCATACCACGCTTATCACTAAACAACAACCCCACCCAAGACCACAGACCAAAGACAGTGACGGAACCAACGGACTAATTGAACCCCAATCCGACAAAACCGATCCCACTGACACCAAACACACCAAAAACAAGACCCAACACCATACAAAACTCCCCAGGACCATCAGCCTACATGCAACTAGATCAACCATAAAAGACACGGCAACAAACACGAACCCGTCCCGGAAAAGGGACCATCCGGCATGGAAGGACCGACAACAAACACATTATTTTATCATAAAATTAATTGACAGGAGTCTTACGCAATAGACATAGAAATGACTATTGGACTACAGGCACAAGTACATATGCATAGGAAGAGCATTAATGTTTTTAGCTCTTGTGACTTGTGGTGTTGTCGTAAAACACCAAAACAAACAAGAAAAGCAAGACACACCGACACAACTCGACCAAACAAAAGGTTGATTTCTACCAGGGATGGGGGAAGGGGCGAGGTGAAGGGGAGCCATCCCTAGGTTGCATGTGAGGCTTTTAATGATAGGACAGAGAATCGTAGGTGCGGAAAAGACAAAAGAACAAACCAGGTAGACAGCCAAAGAGACCATCAGACGGTCCAATTAGAACCGAACGCCGTCAAGAGGACGAAAGTCGAGGTCCAAACAGAAGGGAAGGAGACAGCGATGGGGTGCGATCAATCACCGGAGATAGGCCATGGGACTGCCTCATCTCCGGCGATTAGAAAGGGCGGTCAGGGAGGGCGGTGTGTGGTCAGAGAAGGCGGCGGAGCAGACGAGACTTAGTTTTAGGGTTTTTTGGAGAAAATGAGAAAGAGGAAAGTTAGAGGGAGAAACCATAAAAGGTGGTATTATTGTTGTAACACCTGTCATTTTTCGTTATTTTTAAATAGTTTCCGAGATTTTCATTTTATTTGAAATAATTTTTTATTTAATAAAATAACGAATTTCGCTTTTGGGTCTTAGGATAGTAAAAGTATGTCGGTATTAAAACTAGTTTTATATTTTATTTAAAATCTCTATTTCTTAGCTCAAATATTGATTATTGATTGGCATTTGTATGCTATTTACCATATATTTTATGTTTCTTCCCTTTGTGTGTTGTAAACTATTGTGCCGAATGGAGTGGTAGACGATGAGTTGTAAACTGCATATAACATACTATTATTGGTGTAGTTTTACGATTGCGTGACTATATATAACTTGTCCTTCAAAGATTCATACGATTTTACAAAAGGGGTACATATATTATAAGGAGGCGCAAGGCTGTTCAAGAGTATAAGATGAAGAGATGAAAAAATGGTACAAAAATTAATAAAAGGGGTATATATATTATTGAATGGCGTAATATTTAAAAATTATAACAGTATATGATAAAATAGGTATTATTGTTGCCTGCCATTTTTCGTTATTTTAAAATAGTTTTCGACACTTTCATTCTATTTAAAATAATATTTTATTTAATAAAATAACGAATTTCGCCTTTGTGTCTTAGGATAGTAAAAGTATGTCAGTATTAAAACTGGTTTTATATTTTATTTATCATCTCGATGTCTTAGCTCAAATAGCTTGAGCTGGATTTTAAAAGCTCTTAATTTCATTTTATGCCTTTTTCATTTTAAATCTATATGAATCTTTAGTCTCGGAAACATGCCGGTTTATTTACTCAACCTAAAAGCTACGTACAACTACAACTCATTTCATTTTTATCACACAAGCCGTCATTTCTCCATGGTTTTGCGTAGGTTTTGAAAGTTGGATTTTCCTCACTTTAATCTTCACGTATATGTCTTGGTTCTCGTGCCTGACCATGTTATTTGCACAGTAATCAGGAAACAAATCTGATTGTCTCAAATCTTTTACTACGGTTTTGATTTCGCGGCAACTTGTTCGTGGGCATCGTTCTCTTCATCCTTATAGACCCATTTGAAAGCATGACTTCCGCGTGATAGCCCGCAATGTCTAGAACCATTTTAAGCTTGTCGTTTTTCAAGGTACATGTATTCCACCAATCGAAATCAAAATCTTCGAATCCCTCGCTGTTTTGGTCCTATTTCAAGTGCCCAACTTCACTCTCTTATATCTCCTTCGTTTCTTAACGGAATTTGGTGCTTTCCACGGCGTTTTCTTCGTTTCTCTGCTGTCCTTGAAATAGTGTATGTACTAGTTTGAAAGCCCGTACTTCTTACGGGTTAATAACCTTGATTATTTTAAAACTAAGTTTTAGAACTTTATCGAATAGGTGTTTCGAATTTCAAATCCGGGTTTCACATAATTCTATAAAAAATGAAATATCCTAATCCCTTATGGTATCTTGATATATACTTGATTCTAAGCATTAAGTAGCCTCTAAAACTTTGTTATCTCGAATTCTAGCAAAAATCATTAAATACTAATCATCATAAGTGTAAGCCAATCGGGGCGCTTTGATAGCCCTTATTATTAATATAAAGATAGGTGTTTCGAAGTTTAAATCCGGGTGTCACATAATTCTAAAAAAAAAAAAATGAAATATCCTAATCCCTTATGGGAATTTTTTGGCAAATTGGAATTAATTAGCAAAATAATTAGGAAACTGGGGTTCCTTCGAAACTATTTTGCCCCAATGGTGTCCACGTCATCACTTTCATTTTTTTTCCAATTTTTATGCAAAGCCGCTAAGTTTCTTAGCGGCTTTGTCTCCTTGTCATTTTTCAGATAATAGATACCATAAGCTTATGAAAAATAGAGAAATAGGGAAGCCGCTAACTTTCTTAGAGCAACTCCAATGCTTACTTTTAGGGACTTGCTTGCAATTTTTGTAAAATTTCAAGCAAGTAGCTTACCATTGCAGAGAGGGTGAACAAATGTAGCTTAAAAGCATTGTAGCTTTGTCAAGCTACATGCTTGACATGAAAAAAAGAAAAGGTAAATTTTTTTATTGGATGAAATTAATAAGGTGAGACCCATATAAGCTACAAAATGTTGTATCTTTCCATTGGAGCGCTGTGTAGCTGAAAAGCAAAACAGCTTAAAAAACCGACTTGGCAAATCAGACTACATTGTATTGTAGCCGTCCATTGGAGATGCTCTTAGCGGCTTTAGTGGTTGTTCATTTCTAGAATAGGCTGCCATCATTGTTTGAAGGTGAGGGTTTTTGAAAAAAAAAAATGAATGGTAAAGCCTCTAGGTTTCTTAGCGGTTTTACTATTCACTTTTTCTTTTTCTTTTTTTTAAAAAAAAATTAAAAAAAAAAAATTAAGCCGCTAAGAAACTTAGCGGGCTTACTATAAAAACTGGAAAAAAACTAAAAACTGATGACGTGGACACCATTGAGCAAAATAGTTTCAAAACAACCCCAACTCTCTAATTATTTTGCTAATAAACACCTATTTGCCAAAAAATTCCCCTTATGGTCTCTTGATACGTACTTGATTCTAAGCATTAAGTAGCGCCTCTGAAGCTTTGTTATCTCGCATTCTAGCAAAATTTATTAAGTACTAATAATCATAAGTGTAAGCCAACGGGGGCGCTTTGATAACCCTTATGACTAATACAAAGACAGGTGTGAAATTAATGAATAGTTTACATTTGCTATATTATGGTAGGGAGAATAAAGCAAATGTAAACTATTGACTGGGACGGAGGGAGTATAAATTTTGTTTGAACCATATACTTACCCTTCAAATATGGACAATTTACTTACACATGTCATTCTTATAAGTTAGTCATTTCAAATTTTTTTGTTCAACTAATAAGACCGTCTTACATAATAATAATAATAATAATAATAATAATTAATCTTTCAATTACTGATACATAGAGTTCATTTTTATGTTCTTTCTTTCACAATGCACTTGTAATGTATACTCCTATGATCATCTTATTACTATCATTCTACCGTAAAGGCGTAAAAGATAAATCTGTCTATGTTTTTGGCCAGTATAAGCAAACATACAATTTAGTGACAACAAATTTATAGTTTGTTAAATTTTAATTTTAACCGTTAATAATAGAAACTCTTAAGAGCTCTCTTTCACAATATTTAAGTGACTCAAAAGATTTTGGGTTGATTCCCATGTTTCAAGGATGACTTTTATTTATAATCATAAGATCACCCTACCTTATGCATGCTAATCTTTGCTTTCAATGTGCGACAAATCTACTATTTATACGTAGTATATTCACGACACCTCAATTATTTTTCAATGTGGGACAAATAACATACTAATAAATACACCATCTTTTTCACACCTAGCTCGAGAATACAGACAATTGCTACTCATTATATCTAATAGTAGTTATATTCAATATTTAATAATGAGCAAATTCTAACAAACTAATCTTGTCTAAAGTCTAAAGTTTTTCGCACATATATAGGTAACATTTGTGCAATTTTATGTTATTGCTATCAAACTAATCTTATAAAGTCCAAAGTTTTTCTTACATATAAAATTAACATTTTTTTCTTATAAATATTAAGTAGTTTTTAAGGGTTGGACTCTCTAGATGAAAAAAATGTTAAAACTTGAAAAGTTATCATTATGTAACGTTACTTTTAAAGTCTCTTATGTAATAAGAATACTACTGTTGTATGTTTGTTATTTAAAAATTCATCTTAAAAATTAAAAAATAAATAACTTATTGCTAAACTACTAAATTTGAGTAGAAAAGGAGATGATATAACAATATATAATTATATAATTGTGAAACCACCAAAATGAAAAGTATAATACAAATAAATTTCACTATTGTAGAGGTAATAATACAAACTCTTATAAGAGCTATCTAAGACAATATTTAAGAGACTCAAAAAGATTTTGGGTTGATATTTAAGTTTCAAGGATAACTCATATTTATAATCATAGGATCACCCCCATTATGTTAATCTTTCGATGTGAGACAATTCTACTAATCTTTCGATGTGAGACAATTCTACTATTTATAATAATAGGATCAGCACACCTTATGTTAATCTTTCAACGTGAGACAATTCTACTATTTATAATAGGATGACCACACCTTATGGTAATTTCCCGACGTGGGAACAATTCTACTATTTATACGTAATATGTTCACCACATCTTATTATTTTAAAATGTGTGACATATAATATACTAAGAATTACATCATCTTTTTCGCACCTAGTTCGACATCCAACTCGATTTAATAATGTTTTGTTCTTTGGATTTTTCCCCCTTAACTGATGTTTGAACTCTTTTTGTAAGTCTTTTAATTTAAGTACATATTTAAACAAAAAAAAGGTTGAAGACGGATAATTCCGTCTTAAATAAAAATTCGTGGATAATAAAATACAAATAAATTTGGTATTAAGACTATATAGGCTGTTATGGCCTATGGATTTTTTAGAAAAATATTTTTGTAGCATTTTATTATGAGTGTGTTGGCAGTTCCTAGAGCTAATATGGTAGCTGAACCTTGAGCTTTTTGCTATACTCGAATTTCTTCAACTGTTGTCCGCTTAATTGTTTGACTAGTATTCGGTGAGTTGGTCCCATTGTAATGAAATCATACCTAACTCATTTTTATATTCTCATTCTCATTAAATTGAAGATCATGCATACTTATTGTTACATTTGTTAGTTAGTCTTATCGGTGTTCGATTGTTAGATTAAAGTATAATATAATTAGATAATTGAATTAAGAAAATGAAGGTCACTTGTATCAATTTAACTGTTAGAGCACAACAAATGTAACATATAAGACAACTGTAACATATAAGAGCTCTTTAAGACAATACTTTAAGACAATACTTAAGAGACTGAAAAGATTTTGGGTTGATATTTAAGTTCAAAGGATGACTCATATATATAAACATAGGATCATCACACCTTATGTTAATCTTTCGATGTGAGATAATTCTATTATTTATAATTGGATGACCCCACCTTATGGTAATTTTCCGATGTGGGACGATTCTACTATTTATACGTAGTATGTTCATCACACTTATATTATTTTTCAATGCGTGACATATAACATACTAAGAAGCACGTCTTCTTTTTCTCGCCTAGTTCGACATCCTATACTGTCTATTAATAATCGTACTTTTTTTCTTTTTTTTTTTTTGTGCAAATGATATGAAATTCATACTCTAATAATTTCATTTTTTTATCCCAAATCTAATTATATAATTTTTTACGATAATTTTTTATCAAATGAAATGTAAAATATTTTTTATATTAAAATTATAAATATGACTTGGATATATAATATAGGAAATATATATTATAATAATTAAAAAATATCCACTTTATTTTTTATATCATATTGTGGAGATATGATACAAACTTTTAAGAGCTCTTTAAGACAATACTTAAGAGACTCAAAATATTTGGGTTAATACCTAAGTTTCAAGGATACCTCCTATTTATAATCATAGGATTAACCCACTTTGTTAATCTTTCGATGTGGGAGACAATTCTATTATTTATACGTAGTATATTCTCCACACCTACATTATTTTTCAGTGTGGGACATATAATGTATTAAGAACTAAGAGGTACACTATCTTTAGCATGTGCAAATGATATAAAATTTATAATCTAATGATAGCATTTTTTTATCACTAATCTATGTATATTATTTTCATAATTTTTTTAACAATATTTTTTTGTCAAATGAAATGGAAAAGTTTTTATATAAAAATTGGAAATATCACTTGAATATAATTTAGGAAATATATATATTATAATAATTAAAAGATTCTGCACTTTATTTTTTACATCAAAAATTATTATTTATTATACTTTCTTAAATTGATTTTTGATGATGTGACGCTCTAGAATCGCTCGAAAAAAGCCTCTTTTATAAATATATATAGATTTGTTTGTACCTTCTTTTGTAATTCGTGCCCTAGCAATGAAAACAAGCTAACACCCCGTGTTTCGTGAAAATAGTGTCACGAGAGACCTACTCTTGACCTTTTTCGCACAACCTCCGACCACCCATGACCACCTATCTGACTATATTCACAAAATTGGAAGTCACACGATTCCAAAACACTAAAGAACACAAAACTCCGTCATCATTTGACCCTTCTATTTTCTCAGCAAAGACCGTCATTCACCCATAAGCATACAAATTTCGAAAAATCGTTCTAAGAACTTACTTCCTGTCAACCATTTACATTTCGAGATCGTTATTGTTTGGTAGGCTATCAAGAGGACCCTCACGAAGGCGAGTATCAAATACAATCGAATAACGAATAGAGGTAACGCGTGATAGCTGACTCGACATTTTATTTCGTTATATGAGTAGTTGCACGTATTAATCAATTTATGATGTTTTATTATGATTTAATGTCTTTTATATGGAGTATTTCAAATTAATGAAAAATATATCTAGGATTTATGGTTGTTAATCTTATTGTCAAATGTTTACATCTATGAGATTTGTCATTTTCACATGTGTTGGAATTTGAATTGTTTTATTGCTATTATTGTTTTCATTCGTCATTTTAGGCTTTAAAATTGCTAAACTATTTATGAATTTCGTTTGATACCTAGAATATGGTCTTATAATGTATTTTATGACTTTAAATGATGATTATGTAGTTCACAAATATCATTTAGTAATTATTGCTTTAGTCTTGTTGTTTTAGCCAGTTTAGTGTTGTTTTTGTAATAAATATGAATTTCGACTTTTATACTTCAAAAATTATATTTTTGGCTTTGATAATCCATTTAGAACTTATACAAATTTTCGCAGAAATTGATTTCGATAGAAACTATTTTAGTTGGTTTAAATGATGGTTATTATTACGTTTTAATTATCATTTGAAGTGATCAATTCACGAAATTTAATATTCTGTTATGGATGATATAATATGTGTTCATGTAAATTTTTATGATTTTTAAAGTTCAAATCGATTTTATAAAATATAAAGAACTTTCGTTAAAAACTGGGTATTTGTGTTTAAAATCTAATTTCTGAAAAAGGGAATTTTGTCATTTTACATATGCTTCCAGAATGTGTAAAAAACCTAATTTAAAATAAATTTTTGAGTAAAATTATTTTATTTATTTAACAAATGATTTAGTATTAAAATGAAATTTACCCGATTTAGAAATAAGCTATTAACTTACTATTTAAATATTCCTAAATATAACTATTATTTCGTTATTTACAACTAAGTTAAAGAAAAATATTTATAAAATGAATTTAGGGAATTTGTTATACATCCCGAACCATTATTAGCTATATTTATATTAAACTAATAACGGATTTCCATTTAAGTATAACTATTTATATTTATTACTATTTATAGTAACCCTTTTATATTTAGTAAGTTGCTAATTTTAGAATATTGCTATTTTATGAAGTTTTTATTTTAAAGATATTTCTATTTTAAGAAGACTACTATTTTATAAAGTTTCTATTTTGAGAAAAGTTACTATTTTTGGATGTTGTCTTCTTGGAGGTTTCCTTTTAAAGGATTTGAATAATGCACACTTGAAGTGGTTTTGAAGAACTTATGGAAGAGTTTCTATCTTGATCTTCTTACTCGGGCCCATGTGCTTGATTTGAAACCTTCATCTACACATGACACGGCTGTCGCAACCTATCAAAAATAAACCAACTGATCTCTAGCTAATATAGCTAGGGAAGTCGGGATCGTATCCACAGGGAGGCTATTTGCAATCTAATTGTCAATTTAAGTCTGTCCGAGTCACAAAATTGGGGGTTTTAATTGTTTACTAAAACTAAAGAAAAGTAAAGAAGAGAAATTAAGCGTAAGAAATGAGTAAAGCAAATATAGAGAGAAACAGCTAAGATGGCCGGTTTACCACGGTCTACAACGATCTAAAGTAAGGTCAACGGTCAGCAATAAACGGTCTGAAGGGTACTGAACAGGTTCTCTCGGTCCACTATTCGCCCTAGAATTCTAATGTAGCTCTCGCCCTAATTAGAGTATCCTATTGTTCATAGCAAGTCTTCGCCTTTTCCAATCTCTCGATCCAGGTCAAGGTTTAACAAGATGGTCAATTAGTTACGTGCACTTAATTAAACAAACCGCATTAGATGCTACAATTAACAAATCAGACGGACTAAACTGCTAGACCTAAAACCCTAACATATTACATCATAGAATCGCGGATCCCCTAAATCCTAGCACAAGGGATTTAGCTATGCATAATTAAATGGATTTTTCTAATATGTGCCATAAGGGCACATGATAAGAATGAAGTTAAGTAGGGAAAAATTTTCAACATTATATCGCTAATTATGGTAAATATGAGTTTCAAATCTAATTTGTCATGATATATTCTCAACAAACTATTCTACTTAACTTCTTATCATGTGCCCTAAGGGCACATGTTAGAAATCCGTAATTAAATAAAGAACAACAATTAAAGTAGACGAGAAAACTAAGAAGTGCATGACGGAATTAAATAGATATTCCACTAGCATAAAACAGAGCTATTAAGAACAATAACAAAAATAAAGAACGAAGAACAATTGAAATTACCGAGATTGAAAGGAAAGAATTACAAGTTTAGATCCAAAAACAAAGAGGCAAAGTAACGTAGAAAGGTTTTCTGTCTATATCGTGATACCTAATATTGTTAACTCACTCCCCTTAAATAATAAGAAGACTCAATTATTAAACAAGTAACTAACGGGCCGAAATTACTATTTAGCGAACACGGCCTGGCATAAAAAAATAGTCGATCGACCAAAATTCCAGTCGATCGACCAAAGCTCAATTCAGCGTCAACAAATTAAGTCGATCGACTATACGAACCAGTCGATCGACCAGAAAAACAGTCAATCGACTAAACAAAGCTGTCGATCGACTTTTCTGGGGGAGCAGCAGCGTCCACTTTACTTCTAACGTGCTTCCTTACGTCTTCCCGCATTCCAAGATGATTGTTTTTGAGCTTAACTTCACTAGTATCCAGATCGCGGCTCCTGGGACAGGTTTTGGCTTGTTTACACTCATTCGGGTCCAATATCTGCAATAAATACAAAATAATCTAAAGTAGCTGATTCATGGGAGAATAGTAGTCAGTCGCTACTTAATAAGCACAGAAATGCGTGCAAATGAATAGAATAAATGTATGAAATAGGCACGCATCAAACCTCTCAAACCAAATCTTGCTTGTCCCTAAGCAAGCAATAGACAAAAGACAATAAGGGGACTAGTGGAACGGTAAACAATCTCAGAGCTAACTATGCTTTACACGCCCAAACCGATTTAATGCAAGTAGCCAAAACCAATGTACCAAATCAACTGCAAACGAGTTGTACTAATGATACAACTACTGAACCTTCGACCTTGCAAGACTTATATATATATATATCAGACTCTCACGGTTCGCTCATCACTCAATTAAATCATATGATGAGTATAATATGAGATAGGAGGAAATAAAGACACTCACCTAACTGTGACCTATAAGAACATGCATGCAGTCTAACATGATAGTTATCTCTACCGACCGTACATATGCATTCCAACCAAACATGACCAAGTCACTGTTAGGTTCATATACCCATTATTAGACCTTTATAATGGTGAACTAATTAACATATTAATATGAGTTCTTTAGATTTAGTGCATGCATAACTAAATAAGAAATAAAATGAGAAAAAACAATGTTTCTTATATTGTTATCTGGCTCGAAATAAGGGCACAAATAAGGTCACTTTCCTTATTTGTTCTTGAGCTTAAATGTAATGGATGATCCTCCTTAATCCCAAGTATAGAGATCTCCTCTTGTTGCACCCAAAACAAATCCCTTAAAATAATATACTAATTAACTAGATTAGTATATTATGAAACCTTAAATAGATTCTAATATTATCTCTATTACTGCACTAGTAATCTAATGTTTATGATAATATTAGATGAACAATTTATTATATTCTAAAACTAGTTTTTAGATAGAACTGGGAGATAAAAGATAAGATGTCTGCCTTAGAAATGAGTAAGGAAAAATAAGAGCAAAAGATGCTCTTATAGTGCTAGTGAGGCCGGGTGGAGTGAAGGGAGTGAGGCCAATGCATGGCCTTTGGTTTTCCTTTTGTTCTTTACAAGAAATAGTAGGTGTAAGACTAGGTAGATTAGGTATGATTATGTCTATTTTTAACCATTAAAATAAATCACCCATAATCCACTACAACCCCTCCATTTTTGGTCACTTTGTATAAAATGGACTTCTATTTTATTTTGTCAATTTGTCATTTGTCACACAACATGTTACATGTAGTATGTAACATGTTATTAATTAATTTAATGCATATTTATCAAATAAATATCATTATATACATTAATTAAATCACATATAACAAATTGTCTAGCGATTCTTGATCACATAAATAAAATGGGTCATATAATTATAATTCACAACATATTATAATTATAATTAACCATTCATTCTTATCTCAATTGTTTCATAAATAATAATCAATTTTAGTAATAAAATCTTTTAATTACTAAAATAAATCTTATTTAATAAAATTACAATAAGATATAAATATTCTCACTCACAAATGAATTGTTCAAATTTAAGGAATTGATTAACTTGTATCGACATACAATTAATCAACTTGTGTATTAAGGGAATTGTCCTATAGGTGTGATCTTAAGGGATCAACTGATCACCACCGTCAAACGATAGTAATGTCAAACTCTAGTTAGCCAATCATTACTGATTAATGTTGATCAGTTGACTATATAAATGAATCATCCCTTACGCATTCTTAATATGAGATTTAAACATGTGATCGCACTATTGTTGAGGACACATACTCGAACAATCTCCCACTTGTCCGAGACAAGTGTGCATCACCAATTCTCTTGTCCTATTACAATCTCCCACTCAATGCAAGGTGTCTTGCAAGTCGTACTTGCATTTGATCATATCATGAGTAGTTTCCTCGATCTAGAGAGTAATTGTCTGACCGAAATTATCTACCGTAGATACCTTCATAGCGTGGCCACGCATTTTCAGTTCACTACTCCTCGAGTGGCCCTGTGATTTCAAATAACCCTGACAAGGGTGTGGACAATTCCTATTGCACTATTCCCTTCGTATAGCCACAGTTCATCATAACCCAAAATGTACTCATTTGACTTTAGTTACGACAGTCGTAGAGTATAAATCAAAGCCATTCAGAAATTTGTGCCAACTTGGGCGAATAGTCTTTAGTCAAAAGAATCGACTCATAAGAATACTATAGTAGCTCTTGCCACGACCAAGCTTTATGAATTTCCAGAACTCTATATGCGGTCACTGCCCGACAGAGTGTCCCATACAGTCTATCCATGTGATCAACTAGTCATCCCATATGAACCTATGGCACTTGAACTTGCCATCAATCGCATCACACTCTAGTCACTTCGAGACGTCACCTCCTGTAAGTAACCAGGGACATATACTATGTCAATCCAGTTCACTTCAATGGGGTTCAATATTGTCTCAACGACCCATTTGGATTTAACAAAGTAATGAATGAGTTTAAAGAAATTCAAACGATAAATGCGATTATCACATATGAATAGTCAATACCTTATTACTACTTCATATCTTATAATATGTAGTGTACACTATACACTAATTAAATTGCAATAGAAGCTTGGTAAATGGATATACCATGTATCCATGCATTCCAACTTAATTAATTGCTATTTCCTTCTATTAAATGTTATTTATAATAACATGAATTTATCTAAGTATATGTCTAGTCTTCTTACTAGTCTTGGGCTCTTATACTTGAAAGATACTCCCACTAGAATCATATAACTTGTGAGAAGGTCTTTGGTAGAGGGGTCTACTCTCATTCCCTATGTTGACCATGTTATCACAATGTACTTAGATTCTGTTTGTAGAATTTACAATGGTTGAAATTAAAACATTTCTCTAGTCTCTTACTCCTAAGTCAATAAAATCAGCCTAGGATTTCGATAAATCCGTATCGGTTTGGAAACTAAGGTTTGTGTAACCCTTCAACACACAACTTAGTATATCATCCAAACATAAGAATGAATCCTCAATTCTTCTCAAGAATCTTAAAGGATGTTCTTTAAGGCTTTCAAAAGACCTTTATTTGAATTAACTTGTTATTGACTTATTATGCTCCAAGTATATGATTCATCATGGCATGTGTATATAATGGCATACATGATCGTTCTAATGGTGGAAACATTAGTAGTCGATTTCATGTGATCAACAACTTATTTAGGTTCAGTGAATGACTATGACTCTATCATAGTAATTCCACTTTCATCAATATGAATAACCTACTCAACCTTGTTGATGTTAAACAGATATGAAAGACTTATCATCATAAGGCTCTCGATACTATGCCAATATTCTCTCAAATTTAACACATAGATTCGAAAATCTAAAATGCATTGCACCTTTTCCTAGTCTCCCAATCACTCTTTCACAGAGGAGAGCATTGGTACATTATTCTCAATAAGTAATATGTTATTAACATATAAGACATGGGAAAAATAATTCTGGCTCCCACTTAACTTCATGTATAAACATGATTCTTCAACAATGTGAATGAAACCATTTTCAATTATCACATGAACGAAAAGTATAATCCTTTGATGCTTGCTTAAGACCATTCTAGGATTGCTTAAGTAAGCTTTGCATAATATGTTAGGATTCTTGGATTGTTATCCAAGGTTTTGTGTTCCATACACATCCTTCTCTAAATTCCCATTTTAGAAAAGCGAATTTTTAATATCGTTTGCCCTTCTTCATCAAAATGAAATGTGGTAATTCCTAACATGCTTTATCTTGATTAACATCTTTATGTCAATCTGTGCTTTTAGGTACTCTAAAGCTCTATTTACTTTAAAGAGATCATCGCCTTAAAGTAAATCTACTCTTGACTAAAAAATTTTGGATTGTAATGCTATGGCTTCTATGCAACTAAGTCGATTTGGGACTAGGTCATAATTCCATTACTTTCGAAAAGTAACTTATTAACAATAAGACATGTCTACTTTACTCCCACTCTATCTCAATAGATTATAGTTCCATTACTCACAAAAAGTAACATATGAACTATAAGACATGTTTGTGACGATCTACTCCTACTCTATCTCTTAGAAATACATCTATCTTTTTAAGAGATAGCTTGGTGAGTTACAAACATATATGGTGAAGTAATAGAAGTTTGTCTAGACGTTAGTGTTAGCTCATAAAAGACCAGCTCTATTATGGTAGCTTGATTCATGTAATATGCAAATCTGATCCATGTCATTTGTTTAATAGACTTGCTATTTTAGGTATCTCCAGGTTGACCTTTCGTTTAAAATAACGAGTCCGATTTTGATCGCAAATCAAAAGTGAGTTTGAGTTTGACAACTCAATTCGACTCGTATCTATGTTATATACAATCTTGAAGTCTTAAGCCCTTCCATAGCTCGTATGGAGTCTTATAAATGGTGTAGCCAATTGGTTTATAAAATTTTCCCTTTTTCAAATAACTCCTTTTGACTTTATAATCATTCTTTCTTATATCAAATAAGATGTGATATTAAGTCACAAAAGCATAAGTGAGAATTAAATTTATGACTTATAAACTTAATTACAATGATCCCATCGTGTGGACATGGCCCACCTGCAAGCCCACTTCGATCTGTGGACGTACATCGGTCTTTTTGAAAGCCACGCTCGGCGGCGTAAAAATGCTTTCGACCGGATCGTTTTAGATCGGTCTGTTTCGTCTCGGTAAGGGTCTCGAAACGATTAGAGATGTTCGGAGTCGCCACCAAGCATTTGTGGGATGCCTGGAACCCGTTCAAATTCCACTTTATACCTCGGTCAAATCGAAGCACAAAGCAGCGTTTGACATAGGTACTAAATATAAGGAAATCGTCCCTCTTTAGCATCCTATCTCTAGAATGACTCTCGTACGCCCTGGATAAGGTCGTCCACTATCCAAAGTTTCTGAGTAAGAGGTGAAGGTACATATTGGGAAGCCCTTTAATCAGACACCCAATCCCGCCCGCGTTTAGCGGCCTCTACTGATCGATCTTGGTTGGTTGAATGCAAAAGTTGATAAAACGGTTTAAATGCATGAATGCGCATCCAATGATTTAAACCTAACATGTGAGAGATTTTTAAGTCGGTTGATTTAATCCAAGTATCAAGTATAAGATGTCGAGTTGGATTAATGGTTGATTTGCATGCAAGACGGAAATTAAACATCCATTTACCGTATTAGGTTTAGGGTGCATAACATGATCCATTTGTCTTAGTAAGGCATTTTGCAAATATGGTTTGAACAGTCATCTGATCCGTCCTATATCCGGGTTAACCGGAGTCGGGATCGTTCTAGACTAATGCTGGAAGGGAACATGCCCTGTACCAGACGGCTATATGAGGCGTGAGCCAGTCGGCGGTGTAAGGGGCCTCCCTCTGGTTTTGAAAATGAGAAATGGAGAGCCTGTTTAGGCGCGGGTTAGCCCACGGTTTATGTGCCGTTTTCTGACCTTTTAGAAAACGTTATAAAACGTGTTGGAAATGGGTATTTGAACCCGGTTTGGTTTGAAGGGGTCGTTTATACCGTATTTGTTGATTTGAAGAACTAGACTCGAATAATCATCATTATTTGATAATATTCGGCGTCAGGTTCGATTTGACAAACTTGACATGAATAATTTTGAAAATGATTATGGACTAATTGTTTTAAGTCCATTTGAATGTAATTAGATCGTACCCGGGTTAAAATCCGGCATGGTATGTAGAACCAAGGATGACTTTGTGTTGGTGACTAATATGTTTGTTTGAAAATGTGAAGAAATGAAATAAAAGGCTTTAAAATACCTTCTAAATGTCATTAACCAAATATTATCACCGCAACACGAATTTAACCGTCATGGTATGAAGGACCAAGGGTGAAAAATGCTTTATGGTTAAAACATGTGAAATAAAATAACAATGGTTCGAAAATACTTGAAATGGTGAAAACCGATTACAAATATGAAAAATGGGTTCAGGGAAATGACGAGAACAAACACGGTTGATTTCTGGTTTGAATACCCCATTTAGGCGCGAGCTAGTTGGCGACCTAAGGGGCTTCTGCCGCAGACCAAAAATCAGTTTTGGCTCGTTTATTCCATGTTTTGGTTCATGTTATGCATGTTTTAGCATGTTAGAGTCATGAAACAAATGAAAACATAATAAAAGAGGATTTTTACACCCTCATACTTACATGTTTGGTTATGGCGAGTGACCGACGTAAGTGTAACAACTCGTTTGATCGGAAAAAACTCGGTTTAAAACTGTTTTGGTAAGTAAAAGAGTGATTTAAAAGTTTAGTGATGGTGTAGTGGTCGAGGTGGTCGGTCAAGTGATTTAATGCACGATGACGGTACCAAACAATGTGTAAAGCTTGTATTTACGATCGGTAGGTCGTAAATACGCGTCGGGTTGTGATTTAAGAAGTCGAGTCGAGAATTTTAAGCGAGAAAAGAGGGGGCGGACACTCGCGTAAGTCTCAAATGGGTGGCATTTGAGGGGTATTTATAGGAGAATGAGTGGTTGTGTGAGTTTTGAGCGACGTGGCCACTTGGGCTGCTCAAAGAGGCGCGACCCACGTCGCGGGTCTTCGAGCTGTGTTGTCACTTTCACAACAAACGCAATCATGATTTGTTCTATCCTAGGTTTTCTAGTCACATGTTTGGTACTTGACCAACATGAATCCGGGAAAACTTAAGGTAGAAGGTTTGAAATGTTTGGTTTTTTGTGGTTGACTCGGTTTGACTCGTTGTTGGAGTCGGGATTTGAATTTTTGAGTCGGTTTTTGGTCCGGTGTCGATTTTGACTCTAGTTAGTGTCATTGTGACCCCGTCGTCGTGTATTAAACATTCCAGGTATTTTTGAAATGTTTTATTTTCGAAATCGTTTTAAGTTTTCCGACGTAAAGTTGTACAAAAACTGTCGATCAAACGCCGCGATTCCAAAATATGTTGTAGTCCGATAATCATCGGGTGTTTGTTGGAGTCTCAGCAGATACTGGGTATCTACAGAGCCCCCACTTTGACTGAGGCTTGGATAGGGCGAAAGTCATAGCAGAGCCCCCAGGTCAATCGAAGATTACAACCTGGAGACCCAAGCGACGTCGAGGCGGCTCGAAAGGATTCAGGCCAAGGACCTGTCGTCGGGAAGGGCGACGCCAAGGCGACTGGAGGGTACGAGTCAAGGACCTATCGTCGGGAACATTTTAGAGTCTGTCGACTGTCCGTGCGGGTCGTTTAAAGTCCGTTAGACTACGTACAAAGGCTCGCCAGCCATAAGTTGGAGTCATACCTGAGGCATCTTCGGATATGTCCTTGCACGTTTGCGGACAAAGGCTCGCCAGCCATGATAAGGAAATGTACCCGAGGCATCTTCGGGATCTGTCCTTGGATGGTTGCGGACAAAGGCTCGCCAGCCAATGGTAAGGAAATGTACCCGAGGCATCTTCGGGATCTGTCCTTGGATGGTTGCGGGCAAAGGCTCGCCAGCCGATGGTAAGGAAATGTACCCGAGGCATCTTTTGGATCTGTCCTTGGATGGTTGCGGGCAAAGGCTCGCCAGCCGATGGTAAGGAAATGTACCCGAGGCATCTTCGAGATCTGTCCTTGGATGGTTGCGGGCAAAGGCTCGCCAGCCGATGGTAAGGAAATGTACCCGAGGCATCTTCGAGATCTGTCCTTGAAGGGTTGCGGGCAAAGGCTCGCCAGTCGATGGAAAGGTCGGTTAATGGACCATGGGAGTAGCCGTGTCGAATGGGCTTGTTTCGAAAGTAGCGAACTCGTGATGCCGCTGTGGAAATAGTGAGTATGGATTTTCACTATCACTGTTTTTGAAATGAGCGGGTTCCACGAGGAAGCCCCCTGCTGGTACTTGAAGGAATAGTGAATTGGGAATCTTCACCATTCGCTATCCTTCTTTGAATTTGAAGTGGCGGTTTTGATCGCCGTTTGTTTTAATTTTGAAGGAAAATAGCAAACTTGAGTTTGCTATTGCATTTTGAAGTGATGGTTTATATGCCGCCGTTGACATTTGAAAGAAATAGTGAATTTGGAATCTTCACTATTGATTGAAGTGACGGCTTATGTGCCGCCGTTGACATTTGATGGAAATAGTGAATTTGGAATCTTCACTATTGATTGAAGTGACGGCTTATGTGCCGCCGTTGACATGTGATGGAAATAGTGAATTTGGAATCTTCACTATTGATTGAAGTGACGGCTTATGTGCCGCCGTTGACATGTGTGGTGAAAATAGTGGAATTCAATTTCCAACTATCTTGAAAATGGCGGTTTTAATTGCCGTCGTTTAAAATTTGGAGAAATAGCGGTTTTTGCATTTTCGCTATTTGTTTCTGAAATTGGAGGGAAATAGTGAATTGGATTTCACTATTATTTTTGGAATTGGCGGTTTTGATCGCCGTTTGCTTGAAAATTCTCGAAAATAGTGAATTTAAATCTTCACTATTCAATTGGAGGGACGATTTATGTGCCGTCGTTTAAAGCTTTTGAAAATAGTGAATTTGAATTTTCACTATTTGTTTTTTGAGAAAAATGGCGACCTTTAATATCGTCAAATGAAAATTTGAAGTTTGTCACGGGAAATTGGGCTAAAGCCCAAAATCCGATGAAAGAGCAAGGGGGAGGCCTGCTTCAGGCGCGAGCCACCTGGCGAACCAAAGGGGCTTCCCTATTTTTCTGTAAAAGACGCGAGGTTAGGCAACATATCATTCATAACCTCGTCTTCCTTCTCTTCGACAAAACAAAGCCAAATCCGCCATTGAAGGACCTTCTTGCTTGTTCGAATTCTTGCCTTCATCAACAATGTCATCTCAAGGTAAGTATTTCCTCTTGAATCCATTCAAATTTGTTGATCTTTAGTTTGATTGAATTAGGGCGAATTTTGCCCTAAAAATCGAATTGGGCGTTTTTGATTGAGCCCATTTCAAGTGAAATTGATGCTTGCATTAGGTTAAAAACCTGTTTAGGAGTATAGGAGTGCTTTTAGTTTGCATTTTGGTCCCCGTTCCCGCTCCCTATGCTCGAAAAACGTGAGTGAGGCGAGAAACCGTCTCATTTCACAATGCCAAGTTTATTTGCTTGGGTAGTGGGTCCCACTAGGTTGCATTGTAGTTGGGAAAACCCGTATTTGCCATTTAAGGACCTTCGTTGGATGCTTGTGGGCAAAATAGGATTTTTGCCTTTTGCGACGGTCTTACGTCTGACCAAATAAGCGCCTGTTTGGGCTTGAATTGAGTCAGTTTGCCTTGAATTGGACCTTATTGGTAATTTAGGCCACCTTGAGGCGTGATAAAATCATGTTTGACTTTTCGCGGTCGTTTTTGAATTTTTGACCGGTTTGGGCTCAAATTAGCGTATGGATTGCCTTTTTGAGCCGTAGAAAAATACCCGTTGTGTCGGGAATGTATTTCGGTTTGTTGGCGGACCCTGTAGGGGTCTTGACATGCCGTTTTTGTGATTTTGACTCGTCTTTTGCTTTAAAAGAGGGGCGAGTCGTTTTTGTGTTTTTTTTGTGAATGGTTTTGTCTGGTTGGATTTTGGGCGGGATTGCCCTTTTTTTTTTGCATTGCAGGTTGTGTTTTTTTTTTTTTTTTGGATTTATCCATTTCATGCCGTCGTAATGCCGAAATTCCGGCTGGCGTTTTTTGTTTGTTGCCCTTTTTCGATCGCAGGGTATCGTTCGGGACCTATGGGGTCCGTCATTGAGGCTTTGGAGGAGGAAGTCGATCCTGGAGGGGGTGTAGCGGCCGAGGAGGCTGCCATATTCTAGGCGGTGGTGGAGGATGCTTCCGTAGAGGAGGATAGGCGGCTGATATGGCCGGCTTGTCATTTTCGTCGTGGCTCATAGACAGGGTGGCTGATGAGTGGGGTTCAGTATCGGAGTGGTGCATCGAATCACGGTTCTTGGCCTCCTCATCATCCAAAGTCTGCAAGGCACTGTCTTCTTTTTTGTCGTGGAGGAGGAACGCGGGGTTATCGTCATGGTAACCTCCTCTGCTTTCGTTGTTGCTCCTTTGTTTCCTATGTTGCTCTCTTTCTTTTCCGTTTGAGAGGATAGAGAGTGCTTAGTTCGGTAGGTGGCGGATAGCCCCCAGTTCGTTGTCTTAGGCCAGTGTCTGTATGATAGACGTTTGTCGATGTGTTTTGCGTAAGGCGGTTTGTATATATGTGTTTTTGGATTGTGGTTTATTTTGTGATTTTTGGCTTTTTTGTGTTGATTTCGGAGGAGCGCTATCGGCTGCTGATTCTCCTTTTGCTTTGCACCAGTTCCTGCATCGTTAGTGTAGAAAACAGACAACAGATAGCATGTATACATAAACGCAAACACGTAGAAGCATTTGATTGAAAACACGTAAAGCATTTGATTGGAAATCAAGATTAACCAAGATGACTTGAAGTTAAAATTTGAAATTTTGAAATGAATTTTGAAAATTCCGTGACGAATCGTCACGTTCGGAATTCAAAAGGAATTGATTTGAAAATTTGAGCAATTAACTCGTGTCGTGAATTAAATTGCATCGAAATTATCGAAGTTGACTCGAAAAAATTAAACTCAAACCGTCAGGAAAGAATTTTAGAAAAGGATTTTTGCGAGTATATTTGGTTTTTGAGGTCAAGACTCGAATTTGTGAGTGCTTGAATTTTTGAGGAAATTGATGTCGTGTTATCAATCTTCGGTTTTGATTTTTGATGGAAAATTGCGAAAAAGCGAAAATTTTTCGGAATTTCGACTGACATGGAAACGATCCATCGCGGATCGGGGCGACTAGCCCTTCCCCCCTTAAAAAAAGAAAGAAAAATCCGTATGTTTAAAGCCACATCATGGAAACCGTGTCGGATTTCGTAAAACGCGAAAACTAGGAAATGTGAGTGCGAGGAAACACAAAGTATCCTGGATCATCCCGAAGAGGCGCGAGCTTCCTGGCGGGAGGTTTGAGGTGTCAGGAGAAAACACATGTTGAAAAAGACAAGTCAACAGCGGGAATCCTGGAGAAGGTCCAAAGAGGCGCGAGCAGCCTGGCGATGGAAGCCGACTCTCCCCTTTTTCTGAAAAATGCGCTGATCATTTTGTATAAATAGGGACGTTTGCGCTTCATTGTTTCATCATCCGAAACACAAAATCATCTCTACAAAACCTCCTCTTCTTCCACAAAAATATTTCATGGATGCTTTTGAGAACGCATTGCGACAATGGTGCCGGGATTTGTCGCCTCCCGAAAAGTATCAACTCGCTTGCATGGGAGTTGGTCAATTGTTGGTGCTTCGTCAAGTCAAGGTGCAACCTTCGTTTCTTGAAGCATGTTCTCGGTTTTGGGATTCGAAACACCATGTTTTTGTTTTCCCGAAAGGTGGGCTTTGCCCTCTTGCCGAAGAAGTTGGAGCCATTGGTGGGTGGCCGGGTTGTGCTCCGGTGCTTCCTCCGACTCGGTTGTGCTACAAAGAGAAATTCCGTTCCATGTTGGGCTTGTCAACAAGCCAAATCAACTTTCTTCTTGCTCCACATGGTGTAGACATGTTGGCTCTTATCAACATCTTCTCAAATCGGTTAGATGCTAATGTCTCGGAGGTGGCTAGGAGAAGGGCTCTTGCATTTTGCCTTGTCCATGTGTACCTCTTTGTTGATGTCTTGAAGAAGGAGGGGCTGAGATGCCATGGTAGCATGACCCTTATCCATGTGATTGAGCAAATGGAGCATGGTAGAGATCCATCATGGTTGGTGCTTGGAGAGATTATCCAAGCTTTGGACAAGGAAGGCTCTTGTGGAGAAGCTCCCTCTTTTGGATCCCCAAGGATCCTTCAAGTGTGGCTATTGGAGAGGCTAAGGTATGTAGAGCCTCCAGTTGATCCTTCTTCTTACTCCTTCCGTCACCTTACTATGAGGAAGAAGTTGTACCCGGATAGTTTTGCTTCCACCGAGGCTTATTGGGCCGCAAGATTGGCGGAGGAGGGTGGTCCTCATATCCGTTGGGTGGTGCCGTGGTGGCACTTGAGGTCCTTCACGGGGTTGCCTGCTTCGGGTGCTAGTCCTCGTTCTTTGATGGTGGTGGGTTTGAAGGTTGTCTCCTTCATTTATCCCGAAAGGCTCATGAGGCAAATGGGGCGTCAACAAAAGGTGCCCGCTCAAGATACTCTTGTCCAAGAGAATGTTTTCCGGAACTCCGAGCTTGTGGAGGTCTTCGAAAGGTGGTGGGCTACTTGGCCACTTTGGGAGGTACCAAACCCCGTTGCCACGACATGGGTGACTCCCGCTTATGTCAAGTGGTCACGTGCTCCGTCCCTGGAAGAGAGATCCAAATTTCGTAAGGACGAGGTTGTCGACTTGAAGTATCGAGAGGTTGGCAAGGCCAACCGTGCCTTCTTTGAGGAGTATGTTGATGGAGCTACCCCCGATGTGATGAGACCACCGAAGAGGAGGAGTTCCGGCCCCAAGAATATGGTGGGCCGTGCATTGGCTCGTCTTGGGTCAAATATGGGGTCTTGTGCTAGACCGGAGGCCGTTGCCGTCTTAGATCCGTTGAGGATCCGTTCCGAGGAGGAAATCCATGCTAGGCGGGCCAACAAGAACAACAAGGGGAAGATGTACCCCGAGGGAAAAGGCAAGGGTAGAATGGAAGAGTGAAGACCTCCATTACCCGTTTTATTATTATGTTGTATTATTGTTGTGAGTTTTATTATGTTGTACTAGCTATTTGTTGTGTGTTTTGTGCTAGTTTTACTATGTGAGGTGTGTTAGTTGACACCTTAGCTTTGACAAGTTGTAGACTCGTCGAGCTTCATTTGTTGTTGAAATTGTAATCCCTCCATTATTAATTAAATAAGAGGATTGCCCGTGTCGAAAATTGTGAACGCCTGTTTCTTCCATCCATTTGGTAAAGGCAATTCAATCTGAATCGTCCTGAACATTTGCACTTGGGAAAGTGGTATTTTGTGGAAAGGGAGAAAGGCTCATTTTGTATTTTTGTGGAAAAGGGAATGGTTTTCCCTTTCTCTTTTTTGATGGGGATGTTCTTTGTGTGTGGGTAACGTTTTTTTTTATTGTGGGGATGGTTGTATCCTTCTTGTGTAAGAAAGGACTGCCTACGTATTCACCTGAAGAGGTTAAATCAAACCATGATCGTAGTTCGAAATGTTTTGTGAATTTGATTGGGTTTTGTGGTTGTATCCCTCAGGCATAAGAGGGACTGCCTATGTATTCACCTGAAGAGATGAAATCAAACCATGCTCGTAGTTCAGGGGTTTTGTTGTTTTAGTGCAAATGGACGTTTCCTTTGACAGATCAAAGGACATTCGAAACGGGCAAAGTGCCGCAGTTTAGACTCGATAAAACATGCAATTTCAAATCAGAAAACATTGAGGAACTTGGCTTGAAGAGGGTTGAGGTCATTGCTAGTTGTAAAACTAGGTTAGGTAATTGGTTGCTATGGTTAAAGGGTAGTATTTCTTGAGTTGGTCTAGGTTGGTCGGGTTTGTAAAGTCCTCCCCATCTAGGTCACTCAGTCTCACTGCGCCCCCCGAAAGTATTTTCTTGACCAGGTATGGCCCGGCCCAGTTGCATTTGAATTTTCCCCTCGGATCGACGGGTAATGGTGCTCGAACTGACTTGAGGACCAAGTCGCCCTCCTGGATGTTTCTGGGTTTAACCTTCTTGTTGAATGCCCGTTGTATACGTCGTTGGTATAGCTGGACGTTGTGCAAGGCGTTGAGTCGCCGTTCGTCTAGGAGAGTGAGTTGTTCGTACCTTCGACGGGTCCATTCCGCCTCAGGGACTTGACTCTCCAGTAGGATGCGTAGAGAAGGGACCTCTAACTCTACCAGTTGAACCGCCTCCATACCGTATGCTAGGTAGAAGGGTGTGGCGCCTGTTGGTGTTCGAATGGAGGTTCGGTATCCCCAGAGTGCGAATGGGAGTTTGCTCGGCCAATCGCGGTAGTTGTCTTGCATTTTCTTGATAATGGTGACAAGAGTTTTGTTCGCTGCCTCCACCGCTCCGTTGTTTTGGGGGCGGTAGGAGGATGATCGATGTCGTTTGATCTTGTATTTGTCCAGCAAGGCTTGAGTTTCCGCCCGGAAGTGAGAGCCTTGATCGCTGATGATTTCATGGGGTACCCCATATCGGCAGATGATGTTGTTTTGAATGAACTTGGCCACTTGTTTGGCGGTCAAGACTGCATATGACTGTGCTTCCACCCATTTGGTGAAGTAGTCGATGGCGACGAGGACGAAGCAATGTCCCTTGGTGCCTATCGGGTTGACTTTCCCGATGATGTCGATGCCCCAGGTTGAGAAAGGCCAGGGTGATGTCATGGTGTACAAAAGGGATGGTGGTATGTGTTGTATGTTGGCGAAGATTTGGAAATTGTGGCAATGTTTCACGTAGTTACGGCAATCAGCTTCCATGGTGGTCCAGTAGTAACCTAGCCGCATGATTTTCCGTGTAAGCATCATTGCACTCATGTGAGGGCCACATTCTCCGTCGTGAACCTCTCCCATGAATTTCTTGGCTTTGTGATGGTCGATGCAAAGGAGGAGAATCCCTTGGGGTGTTCTTTTGTAGAGTTGATTTTGGGTTATCACGAATTGTGATGCAAGTAAACGGATGGCTCTTTGTCCTCTTTGATCAGAGTTGGGAGGGAATTCGTTTTTGGTTTTGTAATTGAGGATGGCTTGGTACCAAGGTTCATCATGGCTTTCCCCGTCGTCGATAATGGCACAAATGTGAGCTGACTCGCTCCTTCTTTCGACATATAGGGGCATTGATGTCATGTCGTCAGGTATGTTAACGAGCGCGGCTAGTTTTGCCAGGGCATCAGCAAATTGATTTTCCTCTCGTGGCAGATGGAAGTAGTCGACTTGGTCGAAGAACTCGGCCTCTTGATTGATCCTTGCTCGGTAGGGACCTAAGCTGTCAGATCGAATTTTCCATGATCCGGACACCTGATTGATGATGAGCGAGGAATCGCCGTGGACCCTCAATCTCTTGATGCCAAGTGTGATGGATGCTTGTAGGCCGATGAGACATGCTTCATATTCAGCGACATTGTTGGTGACCGCAAAGTCCAGCTTGACCGAGATCGGAACGTGTTCTCCCTCTGGTGATATTAGAAGGATTCCTACCCCGAAGCCTCTCAGATTAGATGCACCATCGAAGTATAGGTCTCATGCGTCGGAGTCGGCACAAAGGATGTATTCGTCAGGAAGTGACCATGTGTCGGTCGTTGGATCCTCGTTGACGGGATTTTCTGCTAGGAAATCAGCGACTGCTCTTCCCTAGATAACCTTGAGGGGTACGAATTTGAGATCAAACTCGGACAGCATGAGTGTCCACCTAGACAGCCTTCTGTTTAGTACGGGTTTTTCAAAGATGTATTTAACCGGATCCATCTTGGAGTAGATGTGGACCGAGTAGCTGAGCATGTAAGGCCGCAGCTTCTTTGTTGACCATACTAGGGCAAGGCATGTCTTTTCCAGTTGGGTATACCTCGTTTCGTACTCAATGAACTTTTTGCTGATGTAGTAGATGGCTCGTTCTTCGTTGCCAATTGTTTGTGCTAACATTGCTCCCATGGCCGTGTTGGTAACAGTCAGGTATAAGGATAGAGGAAAGAGATAGACAGCGACAACCAGCGAGGGAGAGCCATAGAGTGAGCGAAGGTCGGCGGCGGTAAAGAAGCGGAGCGGTATTATTGATAATGCTAACTGTTATATTTATGAAAATTCAGTACAAAGAGACCATCATTTGTTTTTTCATTGGGAGTACAATAGCAAATGTACTCAGCTGTATTGAGACATGGCTGGGGATTAAATTTGACAGGTAAGATAAGAGCCCCTGAAGTAGAAAAAATCAAGATTTCAGATAAGGTATGTAGGGGCTGTTTTTAGCTCCTGCATATACCAGGTATGGACTCAAAAGTAATAAGAGTAGAGTGAAGGGATACTGGTTAAAGTGCGATTTTAGTGCATACCAAGCCCTGTTCTAGCCAGCGACATTTTTGGACGAGGTTCTCACACCAACTCTAACCCTTACACACACACACACACACACACACACACACACACACACACACACACACACACACACATTAAACATCACATGCCTCCTATGGGTACGCCTTGTCACATACCTTCGCACTCTTACCCTGATACATCAGGACGTGGTGGCATCCGTCTGAAACGTGTGATCAGCCCTGACATGCTGTATGGTCCGTTTATGATGCATCTTGGGACATTCAAGTCTGCTGGTAGCCTGGTACATTCTTTGTATATGATAAAACTACAATGAAAATATTAGCCTTCTCAACTCGAATAAAAAGGCTAGTAATGCCTTACAAGTCGCAGCAACAACATGTGTTATGGCTGTGGCCCAAGTTCTTTTTTGCTGGTCTCAAATAGCACGAGTTTAAGAAGTCGGTTTTATGCGTTAAACTGAAATAGCAGCCCGAAATCAATCAACTAAATAAAAAGGGCGCTTTATTCATCTTACAGGCGTAAATTATGTTTCGTAACATAACCCTAACATGAATTCTAATCAGAACAAAGTTCAAATTCAAATACCAATAATCATCTCATCACTTTGATCAGAAACAAAACATGGTGATTTTTTTGTTATCGTCGCATCAGAACAAAATCAAAGAGAACAAAAGTTGCGATTCCAATACCAATAATTAGATAAACATAATTCAAATGAATAAGAGGAAATTCGAATACCATACCTGGTTAAAGAAACTGAAATTTGAAACGAAAATGAATCCAATTGATGAATCTAATTGAAACCCTTGGTAATAATCAGTAAAGTTTTATTTTTAATAATTCTTTAGTGTGTGGGGTAAGTAATCGAATCTGTAATTTTCCATATCGGCATCTGCGACAACTTATTACAAATATTTGGTGATGATTGTAGGGTGAGTGGTGCTCTTGAGCAGCGGCGAGTGGAAGAAAGGAGAGAGGAATGAGAGATGAGTGTGTTCGGCATACATGATGCGGTGGTGGCAGGTGGGGGGGGCGGCGTCGGTGGTTGCCGGAGTTGAATTGTGAGGGGATTGTAAAGGGGTTTAGGGTTTCAGCTTTTCAGGTTTTAGGTTTTGGGTTTTGGCCTTGTGGAATGAAGACGACGAAGGAATTGTAAAGGGGTTTTTTTTTTTGATTTTTTTTCTATTAAATCGTCGGTTTTAATTAAAAACCGACACAAAAACATATATTGGCGATTTTTTAGCCTAAGATATTGTCACTTTGTAGTAACTTTTAGCATTATTTTGAACGTCGGTTATTAACATAACCGCCACAATAGATCTATGGTGGCGTTTTCTATTCAGAACCGCCATAAAAAGCTTATGTTATTACAACGGTCTTACTTAAACCGCCACTATAGACCCCCTACATGCTTAAAAATTTCCTTCCCGCCAATTTATTGGGCTTTTCGCGTCGTTCCTATTAGAACCGCCACAATAACCGCGTCGTAATAGGGGTTTTTTCTACTAGTGGGTGGCATGAGGACAGGAGGTTTGGATAGGATTTCCTTTATCCTGTCGAACGCCTTCTGACAGTCGTCGTCCCAATCGGTGTGATCGGAGGCACGAAGCTTCTTGAATATGGGTTCACAAATCATAGTGAGCTTGGCAATGAACCGGCTGATGTATTGGACCTGACCGAGAAATCCCCGAATCTCCTTCTCGTTCCTAGGCCGAGGCATTTGTTGAAGGGCTTTGATTTTGGTTGGATCAATCTCAATGCCTCTCTTGCTGACGACATGTCCCAAGAGTTTTCCGGAGGTGACCCCGAATGCACATTTCTGAGGATTTAGTCTCATGTTATATTTCCGCAGACGAGCGAAGAATTTCTGGAGGGCATTGATGTGGCCGTCCCGTTCCTTTGATTTGACAATCATGTCATCGACATATACCTCTACCTCCTTGTGCATCATATCATGTAGGATAGTGGTAGAGGTTCTTTGATAGGTTGCTCCGGCGTTGATGAGGCCGAAAGGCATGACCGTGTAGCAATATGTACCCCACTGCATAGTGAACGCAGTCTTGTGCATGTCTTCCTCAGCCATATTAATCTGGTTGTACCCAGCATACCCGTCCATGAAGGATAGGAGAGCATGCTCGGCGGTGTTGTCCACCAGAATGTCAACATGTGGCAAGGGGAAGTCGTCCTTTGGACTTGCCTTGTTCAGATCCCTGAAGTCGACGCAAACCCGAATTCTTCCGTCTTTCTTCGGTACCGGCACAATGTTGGCCAACCAGTCAGAGTATTCAGACACTTTGATGTGTTGGGAAATGTGTCCTCAACAATAGTGCGATCACATGATTTAAATATCATTATTAAATCTCATACTAAGAATACGTGAGGGATGATTCTTTATACAGTCGACTGACCGTCATTAATCGGTAATGATTGGCTAACTAGAGTTTGACATTACTGTTGTGTGACGGTGGTGGTCAGTTGATCCCTTTAGGTCACACCTATAGGATGAGGCCCAAATAGATAATTAATTAATGGTATGAGATACAGATTAATTAATTCCTTAATTATGGGAGTGCAATTTTGCGTCTTATTGTAATGTGATTAAATAAGATTAAATTTAGTAATTAAGTGTTATATTACTAAATTAGTTGAGGTTTTAATATAAGTTTTGAGGTAGAGGTAATTAGTTATTTAAAGTTACAAGAAGTTGTAATTTTAACTAACTAGTAATTATGGGACCCATTATATGTTGATATAATGGTAGTATACTACTCAAAAAGTGGAGTGTATATTATATTATTAATTGTAATATTTAAGTGTTAAATGATTAAATTAATATTTAAGTGGACCCATTATATGCTTATATATGACTTATAAGCATTTGTGGGACAAATGACAAAAGGCAAAAATGGACCAAAAATGGTCCAAATTTTCGGCCATATTAAGAGCACAAGAGATGCTCTTTTGTCTTATGCTGATGTTGGTTATTCTGTGATTGTGACATATCACACTAGCCTTTACATGCTACATCTTACACTTAGGTCTCCTACACTCTACCCATCATAAACAAACAAGTAAAAACAAAAGGGAAAGATTCCCCCTTTGCCTTATGCCAACCGGTTTTGGCTCAATAAAATGAGCATTTTGTTGCTCATTTTTCACTAGCTAGTTTTTGCTTGTATCTCTCTAACTTTCCTCACATGCAAAATTAATAAAAGCTCTCTACAATACTAATACTTATCATCCTATTACTAGAGGTAGTAATACAAGAATATTTGTATTATTAAGGATATATTTCTACTACATATCTAGTTAATATTAGTAGGAATTTTTGGGATTAATCTTGGGTGCAATTTATTGGAGTGGCTTCTATACTTGGAGTCTTAGGAGGATCATCCATCTCATTAAGCTCAAGAAAAAGTGAAGGAAGGTGACCTTACTTGTGCCCACATTTTCGAACCAATCATCAATGTAAGGAACATTGTTTTTCCTTATAAATCTTTCATTTTGTTATGCATGCACTAGATCTAAAGAACAAATAATTAACAAGTTAATTAGTTCACTATTAGAGGAGTCTAATAATAGGTATATGAACCTAACAAGTGGTATCAGAGCATAAGGATGTTGCATGCATAATCGGTTATTGTTTTTCCGAGTTAAAAGGTTAACATATAAAACTAAAAATTTGTGATTTATGAGTATAAGCCACGAAATCACCATGCATATTATATATTCTGGTCCTAAAATGTTTTTAGGTTATTTTTAAAATTTATGGAAATTTATTGCTCATTTTAATGATTTTTAATGATTTTATTACATTTTTATGACTAAAATGGGAATTAAAATGCTAAAAATAGTTAAACTAAGTTTCTGACCTTCAAAATTTTATATGACCTCACATGCATATTTTACAAGTTGTGTTTAAAAAGTCAAGTTAATTTGATTAATATTACATGATTTATGATTTTTATGAGATAAAAATGGATTAAAAGAGGTAAAATGGTTAAAAATAGTTAAATTTCGAATTAATCCATGATCTTTTAATATGATGTCACATGCATAATTTACAGAGAGTATGTAAATTTCTAGATTTAATGATCTTACTTTGCATGATTTATGGATTTTTAGAGTAAAAATGGCATAAATAGTGACTATTTTGGCAAAATTACCTAAAATGTATTGCATGACTTGAGAAAATTATTTTAAGTTGCATTAATATCCCACTAAGCAGATCTAAAGTTGTTAAAATTATTGGATTAATTTTCGGATACTTTATGTATTTTATGAGATAAAACCGATAAAATACAACTATATTTTTTCTCAAAATAAATTCGAAAATTTTAACCATGATTTTTCACATTTTGAGTGTCATGGAATTATTCCAGAATGTTCAAAAATTTAAAATTCAAATTTTGAAATTTTTATAATTTAATTTGAATTTATTTCATATAAATAATGATTTTAAGGTAAAAAATGAGCATAAAATTAAATCAAGTTGAATTATTGTAAAAAATTGAGTGATGACTAATTTTTGAGTCCTAAAAAGTGTTTGGATAATTAACTTGAGCTTAGATGTGATTTAAGTGTTAATTAGTGATTTTAAAAGGTTATTATCACGCATTTCCATAAAACCGGGTTATATGTACGACATAAGTTAAATAGGGCAATTTGGCACATCATTTGGCATGATAAGTACATATTATAATGCTGCATATTTCAATTGTTGAATGTCTTTTATTTTTATAATTTTGAATTATGTAATTTTATCTTAGTATGGCCTTAGTTTAATCAATATTACCCGTAATGAAAGGGAATATTGATTCGGTTGTAATTTAATGTGATCTCGTATAACTTTTATTTTTATTTTATTAGTTTTTCCATTTTACAAATGTGTAATAGGAATAGCTTTGTATTTCTATTATTATTTGTAATTATGGAGCATCTTCAAAGACGGTGCCATTGGGAAAGGTGATCCGACGAAGACGGTGTCTTGGGAGGCGTGCCACTTGAAGATTCAAGGGACCAAAGGAGTTGGTTTCCGAATATGTAATAGATTATTTGATTTTCTATTTTTAGGAAGGCCATACTAGGAATTTTATTTATTGCTTTGCATTTCTTTTAATATGTTGCATGCATTGCCAAATCGCCATAACAACACATGCATATCATATCGAGTCATCGACCGTGTCAATTATAATTATCGTAGTTCACCGCTTTAGTTCACTTAAAACGTGATAGATAATAAAATGACAAGACCTCTCACATATAATAATTGAGATAAAGCCTTACCAAGTAGTAGAACCCCATGAAGTACCAATTTCATAAGGGAGTAATCCGGCTTCACCGTAATACAAACCTTGTTACGTTGGCGAAATGGGGTAATAAAATGTTATTACATTGAAATTTGGATTGAGCTCAACGGAAGTATTGTTGACCGTAGTCACATGTGTTCCGGGCTAAAGATGAGAATTAGAGTAATTTTTATCGACCGAGAGTTCTAAAAGTAGAATCGATTAAAAAGTTAATCCACCGAGTTATATTAATAAGGGATGAATCGGCTCACCGTGCCCGAGTTGATATGAATTTGGATCTCGGAATCATTTATATAGTTGGGTGGAGGTCACTATATAAATGCAATACTTGTAGTTAAATTTACGAGTATTATTAAAACGATAGATGATAATTAATTCCTTCATTTCCTATTTTGTAGTCAAATTTGTTTTATCAATCGCAATGGCAACTCCAATCACGTCCGCATCCACTAGTTCCGCCACGCTTACCAATGTGTCATGGCTCCGATCCTTCATGGATCGATGTAAGTTAGAAAAGAATGGGTCTAATTTCGCCAATTGGGAAGCGCAACTTCGCTTGGCCGCGCAAGGTGACGACAAGCTTCGTTACCTTACCGAGGCATCTCCCACCGAACCTAGTGCTAGGTCCACCCCCGCCGCTAGGCAAACCTATGAGGTTTACCAAAAGGAGTCGGCCGCGATCAAAAATGTGTTGATCTTTCCTATGGAGGCCGAACTCCAACGAAGTGCTATAAAGATTAGCACCGCTCATGAGATCTACATGAAGCTTGTGAACATGTTTTCACGAGCTCCTAGGGTCATTCAATATGAGGCGGCTTCCGCATTCTTTGATCTTAACATCAAAGAGGGCCAAAAGGTGAGCCCACATGTGCTCAAGTTGATGGAGCATGTTGAGACCTTGAAAATGCATAAGGTGGAAATTCCCAATGAACTCGTAATTGATCGAATTCTTCATTCCCTCCGCAAAATCAAAGCATATGTTCAATTCCGGGTGAATTTTAATATGCAAGATAAGAAAGTTTCTCTTGATGAGTTGCACAAAATGCTTGTGCAAGCCGAAAGGGACATGGGGCTAAGTGTTAGCACCACCAAAGATGTGCTCAATGTCAATCATAAGAGCAAAGGAACTTTCAAGAAGAGCGGGAAAAAGGGAAAGAAGCGAACTCCCAACAGGAACATAGCTAAGACTTATGAAGCAAGCTCCTCCAAGCCCAAGTACAGTGCCCCCTCCGGGGACAAGTGCCACTATTGTTGTGGTGTTGGACATTGGAAAAGAAACTGTTCCAAATACCTTGGCGACATCAAAGCTGGAAAGGTTATTCCAGTAGGTATATAACTATTCCTATCTTTTATGTTTCAATCTCAATTAGTATGTGATACAAGTTGTGATGATTACCCTTTTTATTGTAAATAGGGCCTCCTCCTAGCAAGGACAAAGGCAAGGAGAAGCAAGCCTAGAGGATCATAAAGGAAGCTAGAGTAGCCGACCGTGGTGATGGATCAATGGAAGCTTAGCTTTAATTTGCTTTGTCTTTAATTTTATGATGAATTTCATGTTTTTAGAACTATTTTGATTTCCTTGTGTGACTTGGAAATTGGTTTGTATCCTTTAAACACGGGTTGTATTTTGGATATTGGTGATTTGGTTTTCAACCCAAATCACTTGTTTATGTTGTTTGTTCTAAAATCATCATCATTGATTATTTGCGTAGAGAAACATTAGATGAACAACTTAAATTGATCAAATAGACGATTATGATGATGGGATCATTATATGTCCATAAGCTATGAATTTGATTCTCCTTATGTCATCATTACTAAAAGTAACAACTTACTTATGTAAAAATCAATTAAAGTTGTAATGAGTTTTTGAACTCATCAAGTAAGGAATTTTCTATACCATTCGGACACATTATGTTTAAACGGATGGTCAACCAGGATATACCTAGAATAGAGAGTATATTAAACAGATGACATGGATAAGACTCGCATATTATCAAGCTGCCATGTTAGGATGGCCTTTTGAAAGCTAATATATAGTCTTGGAAAACTCCTTATACTCCGTTAAATATATGTTTGTAACTCACAAAGCTATCTCTCAAGAAGATAGATGTATTTCTGAGAGATAGAGTGGGAGTAGATTGAATCGTCACAAACATCTCTTATAGTTGAAATGTTACTTTGTGAAAGTAATAGAATTATAGAGTGGGAGTTGGTATTGAACTATAGTCTATGAAGATAGAATGAGAGCATAGTTCAGAGGGAATTTATCGCACATGTCTTATTGTTCAAAAATTACTTTGTGAAAGTGATTGTATTATGACCTTCTTACATACGAGCCGAAGCATTACAATCCGAAAATTGTTACTCAAGAGTAGTTTTACTTGAAGGGAAGGGTCTCCTTAAAGTGAATAGAGCTTTAGAGTACTTAAAAGCATAGATTGACATAAAGATGTTGATCAAAATTAATTATGTTAGGAATTGCCGCATTTCATTTTAATGAAGAATGGCAAATGAGATTAAAAATTCGCTTTTCTAAAATGGAATTTAGAGAAGAAAGTGTTTGAAACACGAAACCTTAGATGAAGATCTAAGAATCCTAACATCTTATGCGAGGCTTTCTTAAGTAAACCTAGGATGGTCTTAAGCAAGCATTAAAGGATTATACTTTACGTTCATGTGATTATAGTGAATTGTTTCATTCACATGATTGAAGAATCATGATATACATGAAGTTAAGTGGGAGCTAGAATTGTTTCTCTATGTCTTATATGTTGATAACATATTACTTATTGAGAATTATGTACCAATGTTCTCTTCTGGCAAGAGTAATTGGGACACTTGGAATGGGATGCAAAGTATTCTAGATTTTGAATCTGTGTGAGAGAATATTGGTATAGAGTTGAGAGTCTTATGAGGATAAGATCTTTCGTATCTGTTGTAACATTAACAAGATTGAATGGCTTATTCATGATGATGAAAGTGGAATTACTATGATGGAATCATAGTCGTTCACGGAACCCATTAAGTTGTTGATTACATGAAATCGATTGCTAATGTTTTCGCCATTAGAACGATTATGTATGCCAACAGACGCACGTGTTGTGATGTACCATATGCTAGGTACATTATGAGTCAATAATAAGTTAATTCATAATATGGGCTTGTGAAAGCCTTAAAGTACAATTGATGACTTGTACACATGTTTGGATGATAAACTAAGTTAGGTGTTGAAGGGTTGCACAAACTTTAGTTTCGAAGCTTAAAAGGATTTGATGAAATCCTAAGCTAATGTTATTGACAAAGGAGTAAGAAACTAAGAAAAGTGTTTTAGTTTCACGCATTGCAGATTCTACAAAAGGAATCTAAGTAAAATTGTGATAAAATAGTCAACGAAGGGATTAAGAGTGAATCTCTCTACAAATGACTTGGTCATAAGTTATGCGATAACAGTGGGAGCATCTTTCAAGTTAAAGAGCCCAAGACTAGCAATAAGTCTAGACAAATACTTAGAAATGAATTCAAGTTATTAGAGATAACATTGAATTGAAGGAAATAGCAATTAATAAAGTTGGAATATATGGATATCGGGTATATCCACTTGCCAAGCTTGTATTGCATTTTAATTAGTGTTTATAATACACTAAAGATTATAGAATATGAAGTAGTAATAGTGTATTGACTGTTCATATGTGATAATCACATTTATCGTTTGAGTTTTATTAAACTCACCCGCTACCTTGTCGTATCCGAATGGGTTGTAGAGACAAATTGAACCCCATTAAAGTGAACTGGATTGACATGGTATTCTCCCCTAGTTACTTATATGAGGTGACGTCTCGAAGTGACTAGAGTGTGATGCGATTGATGGCAAGTTCAAGTGCCATAAAGTCATATGGGATGACTAGTCAATCACATAGGCAGACTGTATGGGACAATCTGTCGGGCGGTGACCGCTTATAGAGTTCCGGTAATTCACAAAGCCTGGTCGTGGCAAGAGCTACTATAGTATTCTTATGAGTCAATTCTTTTGACTAGAGACTATTCGCCCAAGTTGGCACAACTTTTGATTAGCTTTGATTTATACTCTACGATTTCGTAAATGAGGTCAAACTGGGTATATTTTGGGTTATGATGGACTGTGGCTGAACGAAAGGAATAGGGCGATAGGAATTGTCCACCCCTTGTCAGGGTTGTTTGAAATCTCAAGGCCACTCGAGGAGTAGTTAACTGGAAAAGCGTGGCCACGCTCGGAAGGTATCTATGATAGATAATTCCGGTCAGACAGTTAATCTCCAGATCGAGAAAACCACTCAAGATATGATCAAATGTAAGTACGACCTGCAAGACACCTTGCATTGAGTGGGAGATTGTAATAGGACAAGAGAATTGGTGACGCACACTTGTCGAGGACAAGTGGGAGATTGTTGGCAAATGTGTCCTCAACAATAGTGCGATCACATGATTTAAATATCATTATTAAATCTCATACTAAGAATACGTGAGGGATGATTCTTTATACAGTCGATTGACCGTCATTAATCGGTAATGATTGGCTAACTAGAGTTTGACATTACTGTCGTGTGACGGTGGTGGTCAGTTGATCCCTTTAGGTCACACCTATAGGATGAGGCCCAAATAGATAATTAATTAATGGTATGAGATACAGATTAATTAATTCCTTAATTATGGGAGTGCAATTTTGCGTCTTATTGTAATGTGATTAAATAAGATTAAATTTAGTAATTAAGTGTTATATTACTAAATTAGTTGAGGTTTTAATATAAGTTTTGAGGTAGAGGTAATTAGTTATTTAAAGTTACAAGAAGTTGTAATTTTAACTAACTAGTAATTATGGGACCCATTATATGTTGATATAATGGTAGTATACTACTCAAAAAGTGGAGTGTATATTATATTATTAATTGTAATATTTAAGTGTTAAATGATTAAATTAATAATTAAATATGTAAGATAATTAAACATATGACTTATAAGCATTTGTGGGACAAATGACAAAAGGCAAAAATGGACCAAAAATGGTCCAAATTTTCGGCCATATTAAGAGCACAAGAGATGCTCTTTTGTCTTATGCTGATGTTGGTTATTCTGTGATTGTGACATATCACACTAGCCTTTACATGCTACATCTTACACTTAGGTCTCCTACACTCTACCCATCATAAACAAACAAGTAAAAACAAAAGGGAAAGATTCCCCCTTTGCCTTATGCCAACCGGTTTTGGCTCAATAAAATGAGCATTTTGTTGCTCATTTTTCACTAGCTAGTTTTTGCTTGTATCTCTCTAACTTTCCTCACATGCAAAATTAATAAAAGCTCTCTACAATACTAATATTTATCATCCTATTACTAGAGGTAGTAATACAAGAATATTAGTATTATTAAGGATATATTTCTACTACATATCTAGTTAATATTAGTAGGAATTTTTGGGATTAATCTTGGGTGCAATTTATTGGAGTGGCTTCTATACTTGGAGTCTTAGGAGGATCATCCATCTCATTAAGCTCAAGAAAAAGTGAAGGAAGGTGACCTTACTTGTGCCCACATTTTCGAACCAATCATCAATGTAAGGAACATTGTTTTTCCTTATAAATCTTTCATTTTGTTATGCATGCACTAGATCTAAAGAACAAATAATTAACAAGTTAATTAGTTCACTATTAGAGGAGTCTAATAATAGGTATATGAACCTAACATGATGAACCCAACCTTGAACTGTTTTTCCACTTCTTCCTTCATTTTTAGGGCCCACTCAGGACGCATCCGGCGTAGCTTCTGTTTCACAGGTTTAGCCCCGGGTTTAATGGGTATCCGGTGCTCTGCAAGTTCTCTGTCAATCCCAGACATGTCTCTGTAAGACCAGGCTAACACGTCCTTGTATATGTGGAGGAGGTCAATGAACTGTTGTCTTTCCGAGGGGTCCAGGGTTGTCCCTATCCTAAGTTCTTGAGGTGTATTATCGGTTCCTACGTTAATAGGCTCGGTTTCCTCAATGATGGGGGTTCTGGTTTCCCGCTTGTCAAGTTCTTTGGCTAAGTGAGGTGGGTAGTCACTCAAGTCAAATTCCTCATAGTCATTCGGAATCGCATTGCAGTTAAATTGAGACGAGTCATAAGCAAACTTAGCGTTCATTAAGTTGAAACGAGCGAAAAGCTCGGAAAGGACAGACATCTCGTGGTCTATCAGAGGTGACACAACAGAGGAAGTGGCCCCTGGAACAGGCTCCAGGTTGTCACCTTTCATGGGAGTGGGGGTGACCCTTGTGGACTCAGCCTCTGAATCAGCCACGACTTTGTGATAAAATAGTGGGAAGGGGACCTTGACTGGGATATCAGGAGCGTTAGGAGCTACAATAGACTCTGACTCCGACTCAGACTCAGACTCAGATCCTTCTTCACTTCCCTCCTTGAACATATGGCCTTCTCTAGTTGTTATCTTGAGAATGCGGCCCTGGCGATCGGTCCACTTGATGGTCTTCCTCCAGCCCTGGGTAGCTTTCTCCGGGTCAGTATCGGAGATCAAGGCGTTTGGATCAAACTGATTGTCTTTCAGGGCGATGTTGATGATATCCTCATAGTCGAGGTGTTTGATGTTATTTTCCCCAAAGAGGAGTGTGACAGCTAGTCCGTCGAGGCATGGTGACGGTTTGGACTCAATTGATGCAGCTTCGATGTTGTCGGGGATAAAGTAGCAGTCCTGGAAGACTTTCACTCCCGGGTACCTAGCCTTTGCCAGAGAGTCATAGATTGGTTCCGGAAAACCGTGGTAGAGCTCGGACTCTCCCTCGAGGACAAAGTATCCGTTGAGAGTCAGATGATAGAGACGGAGGATGACTCCGTGCTTCTTGCGAATTCGGATTAGGAGGTTCATCCCCTGGATATCTTCGTCAGTAGGTTCGTAGCCCAGTCCAAAGGGAATGTTGGGGACCTTAGCCTGTTTCAAGGGAGGCAATGGGTCCTTTAGTGGATTGAGCGGCAAGCCCGGGAAGTAACCCTGACGCATCATAATACGATTGACCGTGAGGTTGGTGAACGGGTTACAATCAGAGGTCGCAGATTCATCAGTTATGGCGTTTACGGCTTGGAAACCCCACATTTCATTGTCGTCCTCCTCAATGGCTTGGGAGGCTATCCCCCTTCTCATAACTGCTTTGATTGGGGAAGCGGGAATCGTGATCGTTTTCCCGTTGAAGGGGACCCTGATCTTCTGGTGGAGCGTTGATGTGACCGCCTTGACAGCGTGAATCCAGGGACGTCCCAGGAGCATGTGGAAGGACGCGTCGATGTCGACCACTTGAAAACTGGTTTGTCTTTCTAAGGGTCCGGTTGCGACGGTCAAAGTGACTAGCCCAGCGACCTTGCGACGAGTACCGTCGTAGGCGCGCACTCCTTGATTTGTTGGGATCAAATCAGATTCTTTGATACCCAGCCTGTAGGCAGTTTTGAGAGGAATGACATTCACGGCGGAACCGTCATCCACAAGGACCATTGGTATATTTTTCTGGAGGCATTGTACGGTGATGTACAGGGCCAGGTTATGATTGGCTCCGAACGGAGGGATATCCTCCTCGGAGAAGACGACCGGGTTATTCAGATCAGGGGCGTCTCTCGTCATGTGCGCCACTATTTCTTCTGGGGAAGAGGTGGAGGGCACGGTTAATTTTCCCAAGGCCTGCAGCAAGGCATGTCGATGCTCAAAAGAGGTTGCGATCAGTTGCCAAATTGAGATTTTGGCTTTTGCTTCCTGGAGCTATTTCAGGAATGAGTTCTCGGGGGCCTTTGGTTAAGTGTCCACCTCTGGGACGATTTGGTCATTCGTTGTTGGAACGACCGTTGGATTGTTCGGATTTTGATAGGGACGTCCGGACCGGGTGAGATGTCCGATTTCCTTCGTCCACTTCTCCTTCCCTGGGAGGATATAGACGTCCTCAACATCATCCCTCCATATGCCGTTAATTTCGGAGTCTCGAGGATACCTTAGAGGGGTGTTCCTCGGTGGGTAGTTCTTGTGAGGGATATTTTTGTGAGGGCGATTCTTATGGGGGTAGTTATTTTGAGGGTAGTTATTTTGAGGGTAGTTATTTTGAGGGTGATTTTCGTGAGGTCTATGCCAGAATGGTTTCGGGAGCAATCCATCCTGGGGCGGGTAGTTTTGAATGCTTGGGGAATTCTTCCTTGGGCGCGGTGTTGGGGGATTGAAGATGAGTCGACGGTAGGCGTCGTCGAGTCGGGTGATTCTTTAAGAGAGGCTGGCTATGGCCTCTTCAACTTGTTGAAACATAGTGAGCATGGTGGCAGCACTAAACACAAACACTCCGTCTGAAGGATCCTTTTCTAGAACATTCACCTCGTCGTCAATCGGCAAGATGAGATGAGAGCAGTCTAGGGTCGGCTCATCGTCAGAGATGGCGTGAATTCCCAAAGGATTCATCTTGTTGTTCGGCTTAGTTGGTGGGGGTATAGGCAAATCTCCCTTCTCAATCATGTCTTGAATGAGGTGCTTCAGTTTGAAGCAATTTTCGGTATCATGCCCCTTCCCTCGATGATACTGACAGTAGGCGTTGGGGTTCCAGAATCGGGACTTCTTGGCGTCGGTCGGATCTAGGGTGGGTCCGATCGGTTGTAACTTCCCTTGGTCCATGAGCCTTTTCAGGGCACTTGCATAAGTCGACTCTATGTTGGTGAACACTCTCTGGGGGCGCTCAGTTTTCTTGGCAGATGGTTCGACGAGGTTAACCTCATCAATCTTGTTTGTCTGACCGTAAGGGCGAGATCTGGTTGAGGTGGATCCCTGGTAACCTCTGCCAGTGGTCTTTGCTAAGACACCCTTTCGGAGGTCGTCCTCAATACGTGTCCCCAGAATCTGCAGATCTTGAAAAGTTTTGATATTCTGATACCTTAGTAGGTTGGCATAAACCGGGCGGAGATTGTTGACAAATTTTTCCACCAGAGTTGATTCACTCGGCTTACTGACCAATTGAGTACTCACCCTCCTCCATCAGGTTAGGAACTCAGTGAACCCTTCCTTGTCATTTTGGGTTAACACCTCGAGGGTGCGGGTGTTGGCCTGGATTTCGACGTTGTCGGCATACTGCTTGGCAAACTCAACTGCGATCTCATCCCAAGTAGTGAGGTTTTTCGGGTCCAAGGAGTAGTACCATTGGCGAGGAATCGGCTCCAAAGAGGATGGAAAGATCCGGGTAAAAAGCTCCTGTTTGACCCCCTTAATGGCCATGTAGTCCTTGAAAGCACGGATATGGTTGAGTGGGTCCTCCACTCCCTTGAACTTAGGCACATCAGTCAGGGTGAAGTTATCAGGTAACTAGTCCCCAACAGGTTCGAACCTTTGGTTGTTTTCAAGGTAGATATTGTTACCCCGGGCTAGGAGCTGTTCCTCCAAGAGTTTCAGCCTCTTCTCAGTTTCAGTCAGAGGTGGGGTATTATGTTCCCCAGTTTCCTTGTTCTCGAGGGCATCGATACGGGTCTCGACGCGATCCAGGGTGACCTTAAGAGCGGTAAGCAGGCTGGCTAGCTGATCAGTAGTGACATCTCTGTTGTTATCATTGTTGTTGTTGGACGAAGCTGAAGACGGGGCCATGGCTTTGAGGAAGAAAAACGGCTCACAATACAACTCAATCCGACATGGTTCCAAGACAGAACGCAGACAACGCAGAGGACGAGACAAAGACAGACTCAACAAGACGGGGCGACCGTGTGTGGTCCCTCGGTGCTGACTCGATTTATGACGTGACGGTGTTTGACCGAACCTTTGACACGAGTCCAATCATGACGGCGCGACGCCATTGGACGGGTCTTGTGGTGAGACGACTGATAAGTAAAGACTCATCAGTACGTATGCTTTGGCTCGATAGACACGAGGCGGAATTGGAATGGTGGATTGAAGTTTTCGAAAATAGAAATTTTCAAAAAGATTCATTTGTCGCATTTAATGGGCGGCTCCCGAAGACAGAAATCTCCGCAAGTCGATCAGTTGAAAGGGTTGTCTTAAGTTTATTTGCAAAAGACGGTTTTATTTTTAGTCGGCTCGGGAAACAGTGCATCATTTCCCAAGACGGTTTTGAAATTCAAAATTGCATGTTTTGAAAATCGAGTTTGAAATGTTTGAAGAGGTCTCAGGGACGGTGCATGGTCCTCGGGATCTCGAAAGTGTCTCGAGAAAAGGGTGCGTGCTTTTCTCGGATTTTGAAAGAAAGCCATTGTCGGCGCGAAACGGGTTAAAATCCGTGTCTAGACAAGGGTGTGGACAATTCCTATTGCACTATTCATTCTTATCTAGCGATTGTCTAGCGATTCTTGATCACATAAATAAAATGGGTCATATAATTATAATTCACAACATATTATAATTATAATTAACTATTCATTCTTATCTCAATTGTTTCATAAATAATAATCAATTTTAGTAATAAAATCTTTTAATTACTAAAATAAATCTTATTTAATAAAATTACAATAAGATATAAATATTCTCACTCACAAATGAATTGTTCAAATTTAAGAAATTGATTAACTTGTATCGACATACAATTAATCAACTTGTGTATTAAGGGAATTGTCCTATAGGTGTGACCTTAAGGGATCAACTGATCACCACCGTCAAACGACAGTAATGTCAAACTCTAGTTAGCCAATCATTACTGATTAATGTTGATCAGTTGACAATATAAATGAATCATCCCTTATGCATTCTTAATATGAGATTTAAACATGTGATCGCACTATTGTTGAGGACACATACTCGAACAATCTCCCACTTGTCCGAAACAAGTGTGCATCACCAATTCTCTTGTCCTATTACAATCTCCCACTCAATGCAAGGTGTCTTGAAAGTCGTACTTGCATTTGATCATATCATGAGTGGTTTCCTCGATCTGGAGAGTAACTGTCTGACCGAAATTATCTACCGTAGATACCTTCATAGTGTGGCCACGCATTTTCAGTTAACTACTCCTCGAGTGGCCCTGTGATTTCAAATAACCCTGACAAGGGTGTGGACAATTCCTATTGCACTATTCCCTTCGTATAGCCACAGTTCATCATAACCCAAAATGTGCTCATTTGACTTCAGTTACGACAGTCGTAGAGTATAAATCAAAGCCATTCAAAAATTTGTGCCAACTTGGGCGAATAGTCTTTAGTCAAAAGAATCGACTCATAAGAATACTATAGTAGCTCTTGCCACGACCAAGCTTTATGAATTTCCAGAACTCTATATGCGGTCACTGCCCGACAGAGTGTCCCATACAGTCTGTCCATGTGATTGACTAGTCATCCCATATGACCCTATGGCACTTGAACTTGGCATCAATCACATCACACTCTAGTCACTTCGAGACGTCAGCTCCTGTAAGTAACCAGGGACATATACTATGTCAATCCAGTTCACTTCAATGGGGTTCAATATTGTCTCAACGACCCATTTGGATTTAACAAAGTAATGAATGAGTTTAAAGAAATTCAAACGATAAATGCGATTATCACATATGAATAGTCAATACCTTATTACTACTTCATATCTTATAATATGCAGTGTACACTATACACTAATTAAATTGCAATAGAAGCTTGGTAAATGGATATACCATGTATCCATGCATTCCAACTTTATTAATTGCTATTTCTTTCTATTAAATGTTATTTATAATAACATGAATTTATCTAAGTATATGTCTAGTCTTGTTACTAGTCTTGGGCTCTTATACTTGAAAGATACTCCCACTGTAATCATATAACTTGTGATAAGGTCTTTGGTAGAGGGGTCTACTCTCATTCCCTATGTTGACCATCTTATCACAATGTACTTAGATTCTGTTTGTAGAATTTACAATGGTTGAAATTAAAACATTTCTCTAGTCTCTTACTCCTAAGTCAATAAAATCAGCCTAGGATTTCGATAAATCCGTATCGGTTTGGAAACTAAGGTTTGTGTAACCCTTCAACACACAACTTAGTGTAGATACCCGTATCCGTCGATATTGGAATTTATAGAGAACCCGACAAACACCCGATGATGATAGGACACATGTATTTATTTAGTTGTCATTGTCATTATTTGGGTTCGTTTTACGATGTAGAATGAGCGTTGTCGACGGAGTATTTTAATTTAAATGATATTTAAATTAAGGTCTTTTTTAAGGTGATTTCAATTCAATTTATTTTATTTTGAATTTATTTTCTTAAGTTTATTTTATTGAAAATAAAATAAATATTTGATTTGAAAAATCATTTTATGAGTATATTTGATTTGAAAAATCATTTATTTTAATGTGTTAATTGATTTGAAAAATCGATTTAAAAATCGAGAAAAACTCGTTTTAAACATGTGTTTTGAAGCTCGATTTTAGCTCGGTTTTTGAGCCCGTTTTCTTTACGAGTTGGCACGAATATCGAGTATACTAATCAACCTAAGCCACTACCCATCCAACCCTAGTTCGAACCCCATAACCATGGCCCAAATCCCGTCCCAAATCACCCCCAACAGCCCGCGCAAAACACAAAGCAGCCCCCCTGTTTTGCAGCTCAAACCCGAGTCCAAAACCCGCTCCAAATACCACCAAAACCCGTGCCCATTAACCCTAACCCATACCCTAATATCTTACCCATATTACCTTACCTTAATCACCAAGAAAAACCCCCAAACGAACCCTAGAAAACCCCCCAAAAGCTGCTGGACAGCAGCTATGTTCAGCAAGCCCGATTGCCACTCCCTCTCTTTTACCCTACTTTAACTCCTTATAAATACCATCCCTTCACCATACATTCATTCCTCTAAGTTCTACATACATCCTACCATCACCCACAAGCTTTAAACCTCAGAAACAAACCCTAATTGCCTCCCAAAAACCCTAAACAAAACCGACATACAAACTGAAACTGTTTGTGTGTCCTCCTCGAAAAGCAACTCGTTCCTCCATCAAACCTCCATCAAAACTCGATTTTCTTGTTCCTAATTAACCACATAACATCCATCTACACATTAGACAAAGATTTATGAGCCAAATTGCCCTTGAGAGTACACGAAATCCCTCGAAAACAGAGTGTTATACACTCTGTTTTCGCGGTTTATTCTTGTCTGTCCAGTTCTGTTTGTGCTCGTTTTTCGTGCCCAATAACCAAAAACGAGCAGGGGTTGCTTTAAGATCCCTGTTCTCCTCTATTTCTAGTTTTCAAAACATCTTTTAAATCGAATTTTCGTCGTGAAACGAGGGAGATATCATCGTTTGAAAGTTGCTGTCCAGATTTGTCAAAAAACGCGTGTTGCTTTGTTTCTTCGTCGACGACGGCCTCTCGAGATAAAATCTACCATCGATTACGACCCAAGACGGTGTCAACGATACATGTAGGTTGAGGGTGCATCAAATCCTCCCCTTTTCCCTTTTATTTCGTTTGTTTTATGCTTGTTTTTATTGTCTTGTTTTTGTTCGTTTTTCGTTTTGTTTATCGATTGTTCTAATTAACTATGAAACTAGTTTAGTCCGAGTATGAGTTAAAGTACCACCATGAACACCCGCGTTGACTTGAGATGGGAAAATAAACCGCTACTTCAGTCGGTCGTACACCCCCGTCTCATTTACATATCCTCGTGTTCAAGGTAGGGCATAAATAAACGGATTTCTAACTTCGCTCTTCGCTTTTGACCCCTTTGTTATTTCGGCCAATTCGACATACCCTAGGACCCGTTGTATGTTAGTTTAACCTCTGATTGTTAACCTATGACGTATTTAGATGACTTTAGATTAATTTAATAACCTAATTAGACACATTAGGGTACATCGACATAGCTTTAAAAATCAACTAGCAACTCTGTAAATAATTGAACGCATCTTTCTTATCACTTGATTTCTCGCTAGCATAGGAGTGCGTGATTAGCACCTCCCTATTAACACTCGACGAGTAAGCATTAATCTTATGATATCGTAACCTAATTGGACCCTTTAGGCCGTGTAGAATAACACACCCGCGCGTTTCTTCTCAATCGATCAACTTGTTTTCTAACTCGTTTTCTAATCCGTTTCGCAATCATTCGATCTAACTAATGAACCTAACTTAGGGACTAGGTTGGCCTTGTCTTGGGCCGTGAGCTTGGCCGTTTTCTTTGTCTTTCTTGCTTCGTTTTTTTATACCTTTTGTTCTTCGTTGTTTCGTTGCTTGTAATTTGTAATTTGTTTATCGAGTTGTAATTTTCGAGCTTGTTTTACTTTTATTGAGTCAAAACCTCTTCAAAAAACCTTAGTCTTGTTTGGTTAGACGGTTGTTCCCCAATGCTTGTAGGAGCGTAGTAAACCGCATGTTGTTTAAAGCAACATGGCCCGGTTTATGCTAATGCATGCTTTGGTGCGTAGCCTTATGCCTAATTCGATGAGATTAAGTGAAAGCACACATTACGAGGAGTGACCCAAGGCCGTGTGTCATGTAGGCCGTGAGTCACCCCCTTGTGCACGGTTTTCTAGGCCGAATGGCCGTGTATTGCGTCGTGTGTATAGCGTTGTATTTAGATCGAGTTGTATCTTTAATTTATCATTGTGTCGGCATGAAATGCCTGGTTTGTAATAGGTAGATCCCAACGGCTCCCCCATTCCCACTAAGCCTTGTTTTCTTTCGTTTATATGTTGCTTAGATCAATCAACCCACATGCTAAATTACAACTTTGACAAAGTTAGTTTAGTTGCATCTAAATCGACATAGAAACTTCACATGTTAGGGTTAAAACGATGTTTGCATTTCATATATCGTAGTAGCTATGACCTTGTTTGAAATCCATACTTGACTTAGTAGAGGCCGTTATCGGCCAGGCGGGGTTGGGTGTCCTTATGGGCTTCCCAACACGTACCCTCACCCCTTACTCAAGATCTATGGTTTGTGGATCCGTCTAAATACCATTGGATTACGAGAGTCATTCAAATCGAGTGATATAGCGTACAAGTCTTTATCTTTAATCACTCGTAGTCGATTGGCTTTATGCTTTTCGATGAAAGGTGTAAAGTTGACTTGAACGGTTCCAAGTTCCCAAAAACTTGGTGGCGACTCTAATTTGTCTTAATTCGATTCGAAAGAACCTCGAGTCGATTATGCCGAGTGTGGATCCCGCGGACGCAGTTCCCGAAGGCCTTGTCCACAGTTTGGCGACTCCGCTGGGGAAAAGAGGACTAGTTACACTGTGTTTCTAGGGTCTTTTCCTCCAAGGTGAAACTTGAAAAGAAAGTGTTGGAAAGTAAAACATTACTCATAGTGCTACGATTCACGCATAAACCCTTAAGGACTTGCCCGGGCCGTCCCAGCGTTTCTTCGTGATGCGTGGGGGGCGACGTCCCACTATGTCAGGAAGCTGCATATTGCTCGCTTCCACTTCGCCTCGCGTGGTTGTTGATGGTGGGGACGATCTTCTAGGTACTTTACCTTAAGACACCTTGCTCTATAAGACCGCAAAAGGATGGAGGGCATAGACCTTCTTATAGAAGACTTGCCGAGACTTAGAGATGTCTAGGAGCATACATCCTTATAACATGAGAATGACAATGTGCAATGTGTTTTCCCGAGTCTTTATTTTCGAAAATTCCCATGTCCTTTTCAAAACCGAACTTTTGAACTACTTATTTTCAAAATAGCATGGTTTTAAAAACGCGGAACGCTGCCCAAATAGGACTAGAAATTTCGGCCCAAAATGAGCTTTTATAGCCGGCATGCTGCCCATTTCAAATCTCATTTTCAAATCAATCCTTCATTTTTCAAAATCAATCCAAAATGTTTCTCGAACCTCAACCAAGCATGAAATGCGTCGAGTCGTGTCCGGGTCATGGCCGTGTTAGGCCGGGTGTGTTTCGTTCTAAGAGTCTAGAACACGACCTTGTTGGGTCACCCAAGCTCACCTCTTGGGCTTTGAGTCATGTTGGTCGACCTTTTGGTCTAGGATAGTCCACAAAAACGCCCAAGCTAGGCCATTTAGGGCGTTTCACCCGAACCTATGGGCTATGTTAGTCCAATCACGGGTTTGGCCACACCGAGTCCGGTTTATAACCGATTTATGACAGTTTGAGTCATGTCGTTTTGTCGAGTCTAAAATGAACTAAGGTCTAGATCCAACCGTGAGTCGAACCTCTGGTTAGTCAATCTCAAGTCAAGTCTTTGTTTGAGTCAAGTTGGTGTCGTGTCCTTAAGTGTGCAGGGGCTCTTACATTCGAGTATTGACTCAGTACGGGGTTTTCTTGTAGAAAGGCCGCCAAAAACCCGACGTCAAGAAATGGAAGATGTTGTTAACAAGCTCACTGAGGCCGTGAACCTCATGATGACCCGAATGGATGCAATCGAATCTAAGCTGAGTGAAGATTCACCTCCATCTACCCCACCACTGACTGATCTGGAAAAACGGTTCAAGTTCATCGAATACCGTTTGAAGCTCTCCCAGGGGAAGAACATTCACTATGAGAATGCTAGGGCCTATGCCCCAGTTCAGGATAAGTTGCCCACGAACATGGTACTCACTGACATCCCAAAGGTCAAGGGCACTGAAGATCCAGTCCACCATGTTAAGGCCTATAAAGGGTACTTAGCACTGAAGGGAGTACCTGCTGATATGCTCTCTGAAATTTTCGCCCAATCTCTGGGTGAACACCCGAAGGCGTGGTTCTACAATCTTGACCTTAAGAACTTCCCTACTTTCGAAGATATCACGGTGGAGTTCTCGCAAGCACTATCTTTGATAATGTCGAGATTCAAACCAACATAAGAACATTGGAGGTGATGACACGAGAAAGACAAAGAAGGCTTTACTTGAATTCCTTGCAAGATGGCGCGCGAAAGCGTGAAATTAGCCAAGAAGCTTGTGAAGTTGAAATGGTAGATAAGTTCGTAAAGAATCTACGACCTATTTACCACAATGCTCTGAAATACCAGAATTTTGGCTCTTTCAAAGAATTGATAAGAATCGGGATAAAGGTAGAAGATGATGTCATAAGGGCAGAGGCTGAAAAGCCGAAAGGGTACCAAGGGGCCTCATCGTCTAAGGCCAAGGCCCCAACAACGACCCATATTGATGAAGCCATCAATCTCTTAGAAGGGAAATCGAAGAAACCGCAGCGCCAAGCTCCGAGAGCATTCACCGATATCGGATGCACTTATACATATGCTCTCCAAAGGCTCATAGCCCAAGGAAAGTTGAAACCTATTGGTCCGACTCCGGACCTACCCGCTGAGCAACAAGGTAAATGGTATAAACCAAATGCCTATTGTGCCTTTCATCAAGGGAAAGGCCATGATACTGAAAGGTGCTATCGACTGAAGCACGAAATCCAAGACATGATTGAGAATGGAACACTCCCGATCCCAACTGTTAAACCCAATAACATCACCAATCCATTTGGCGATCACACTAACTTTGTTTCTGCGAAGACAATGTCGATTATTCCCATCTTATCCGCCCATGTCACTTGAAAGGGGTGTTTGTCGGGAAAATATTTGTGGATTGCTGTGAATTCTTGCCAAACCCGAAGAATGAAATTCAAATCGGGAGTCTCGCTCTAGAATGTACTTCTCTCATTAACGAAGTTAATAAAGGACAATTCGATTCACCAACCTTCATCACTGGCGTAGATCCTCAGAGGACTACCTCAGGATGGAGGCAGACCATCAAAGGGATCAAGGACCAGAGCCGAGCATCTAAGCTGACAGATGAACAAGAGAAAGCTCAAGACCGGATTTGAAAAATTATGAGTCGGGATCTGTTTTCTTTTCTTAGTCGAGTCGAGTCTAGGACTTTCTTTTCTTGAAGTTGAGTCGTTTGTCCCGCGATGACCTAGGGTGTGTCCTAGGAATCGTTCCTTTGAGTTTGTTAAGCAATTGCCTTTCCAATAAAAGTTGCAGTTTCGTTTCCAAATATGTCTTGTTTCCCATCCTCAATCATTCTGAAATATGATAAAACGCACAACACACTCAAAGGAATCCCTGGGGTAGAAATATGTCCTGTTTCAAAATGTTAGGTACACTAGGATCCCGTGTTTGATTCCTTTACCTATTCCATGTCTGGTGGTAGAAAACCTCCATCTGAACCAATGTTTGTGACAAGATTTTAGATGATTCTATGATAAACCCGGACTAGCTCCTTGTTTCCCCTATCGATGATGGAAGGCAAGCCTTTTCCCCAACAAAATCATCCCATCTCGAAGAGAGAAAATATCAACCCGTTCTAACAAGGAATTGTTAGTTCCTACCCAAATTAGTTGGTGAAGCCCAGTTTTCAAGGTGTATCCATTTATGAATAAGAGAATGAATAGAAGATCATTTTCAAAGAAAAAAAAAAGATGAAAAAGAATGAAAAGATGAGGAAAAAAGGACGGAAAAAAAAAGCAAAAGAAAAAAATGAAAAAATGAAAAAAAGAAAGATGAAAAAAAAAGATGAAAGAAAAAGAAAAAAGGAAAAAAGATGTTGAAGTTATTGCGGAATGCTTTTTGGTTGAATGTCGAAGTTACGGAAGCCAGAATTCAAGTCAAGTACCCATAGTTGAAGTTCAATGGGCGAAGCCCAAAAGCTTAAGTAGTAACCTCTTTACCCCTAAGTCCTTCCTGAGACAGTTACAAGGGGATAGTCGGGAATTTTGAGAATCATTCCGCTTGTGTTGTTACACCCAGCCTTTAGGGTCCAGATATGGAGATTTGAACCCGCATTGTTTTCCAACCCATTTGCACTCGGGTTTCATCAAACCTGAGACACCATTTCCAACCACGATGTAAGCCATAACCCGTGAGCCTTAGCACCACAAAACGAACCTTCAGAATGATGGTTTACCTTACGAACCTATTTTTACCAAGCTCCACATCCCAAAGAATCAAAACCTTTTGTACCAACCCTAGACACGGGATACAACGGTACCTTACAGGCTAGAATGGGATACGACATGATACCTTAGGTGAAACCTTCGAGTGTGTACACACAATCAAAATGCCATGTTTATGCACCTTGATCGAACTACGTCGGATTTGATTTCGCTCCACGCGAATACGTAGGCAGTCCTTCAGAATAAGGGATTCAATCCACTCATCAACCAAGTTGTCATCTTGTCGGTTTCTTACGGCTTTTAACCAAGTCCAAATGAAGCCACCTTTGTTTGAGTCGGTCTTAGCACTCGATGTAGGCTAGGATGAGGATATAGGTTCAGATGAATAGTATCGAGTCTCAGAATGAGCTTTATCTAATGGTTTAGGCAAAGATGCAGTCACATAGATGTGGGTTTGTGTTGGGAACATAAAATATGAAAAAACCCGCTGAAAAGAAAGAAGGCGTGGAAGAAAAAATAGTAAAAGCCCGCTGAAAAGAAAGAAGGCGGTGGCAAGAAATGATGAAACTCGCTGAAAAGAAAGGAGGCGAGGAGAAGAGTGACAGAATGTTCCCAACAAGAGTGATGTGTGATGTCTAAGTGTTCTCATAAAATCAATCTGTGTTTAGTGTCTGGGCGAAGCCAACGTTGTTGCTCCGTGAGTTTAATCCACCCTGTCAATGTCTAGTGATCTTGATTCCCATGTGCCCTCGGGAGCACGCCCATGCCATACGATATCTCCGTCCCAAGTCCTATGACCTTGTGATTCCCATTTGCCATCTTTTGGTGCCGGAACGGCCAATTTACATTTCTACCCCCAGCAAGTCCATATTTGAATTAAAGCCCGTGCACACTTAGGGTATTATTTTCTTTTTTTTTGTTTTGCGGTAGCGGGCTACGCCCACGTTGTTTACGAGTCATACAGAGTGTCTGTGTCGTATTTCATGCTCACCCGTCAAGGTTCGATTTCAAAAAATAAATTTCAAAATTTCAAAATTTCAAAAACTTTTTGCGAATTGTGGATAGATGATCCAAGTAGTAGAATCTTCTTGGGTCGATAGCCCAATTATTCAAAATTTTCAACTTGTTCAAATTTTGGGTCGATGACCCAGTCATTCAAATTTAATTTTAGGTCGACGACCCAGCATTCCAACACTTCAACTTCAAACCTCGGGTCGATGGCCCAATATTCTAAGTGGTTCAAACTTCGGGTCGATGACCCAATTATTCAAAATTTTCAAATTCAATTTTCGGGTCGATGACCCAGTATTTCAAATGATCCGATTTTAAGATCGATGATCCAAATGTTCTTATGTGATGATTAATGCTAGTACGTTTTTGTGTTTCAAATGCAGCAGGATATGCTTCAACTGGGGGCTCTAAAGTCTTCGACTTTAGAGCCATCACAAACTGGGGGCTCTGAAGCCGTGGGCTTCAGAGACCATTACCAAGATGTAAAGGATGATATCCACCAAGAATTCAATTCAATACAAGAGTATGAAATGGAAGAATTCCGTAGCTGAAAGCAAATGATGAGAGTGGCGGCAACCTCCTCGGAAAGTCCCGTCGCATTCGGACAAGCGCCAACAGATGATAAATTTTGGGCAAATGTCAACAGATGATGAATTTTGGACAAATGCCAGCAGATGATAAACTTTGGGCATGTGTCAGCAGTTGCCGAACTACGACGCGGGTTTGATTCCGTCAGAAAAGGATACGTAGGCGCCTAAGGATAAGGCTCAATCCACCATATATGCAATTTATGGGTCGACGACCAATGACAATAATTTGACACAACAGAAGCAAGAGTCAATCCCCAACGAAGTTTCAGGTATGATCTCTTCTTATGGCTGGCGAGCTTATATACGCAAGTCTAATGGACTATAAACGACCCGAAGAATCCTCAGGTCGAAAGGGACCTGGGGTATACTTTGACTTTCGCCTTGTCCAAGCCTCAGTCAAAGTGGGGGCTCTGTAGATACCCGTATCCATCGATATTGGAATTTATAGAGAACCCGACAAACACCCGATGATGATAGGACACATGTATTTATTTAGTTGTCATTGTCATTATTTGGGTTCGTTTTACGGTGTAGAATGAGCGTTGTCGACGGAGTATTTTAATTTAAATGATATTTAAATTAAGGTCTTTTTTAAGGTGATTTCAATTCAATTTATTTTATTTTGAATTTATTTTCTTAAGTTTATTTTATTGAAAATAAAATAAATATTTGATTTGAAAAATCATTTTATGAGTATATTTGATTTGAAAAATCATTTATTTTAATGTGTTAATTGATTTGAAAAATCGATTTAAAAATCGAGAAAAACTCGTTTTAAACATGTGTTTTGAAGCTCGATTTTAGCTCGGTTTTTGAGCCCGTTTTCTTTACGAGTTGGCACGAATATCGAGTACACTAATCAACCTAAGCCACTACCAATCCAACCCCAGTTCGAACCCCATAACCATGGCCCAAATCCCGTCCCAAATCACCCCCAACAGCCCGCGCAAAACACAAAGCAGCCCCCTGTTTTGCAGCTCAAACCCGAGTCCAAAACCCGCTCCAAATACCACCAAAACCCGTGCCCATTAACCCTAACCCATACCCTAATATCCTACCCATATTACCTTACCTTAATCACCAAGAAAAACCCCCAAACGAACCCTAGAAAACCCCCCAAAAGCTGCTGGACAGCAGCTATGTTCAGCAAGCCCGATTGCCTCTCCCTCTCTTTTACCCTACTTTAACTCCTTATAAATACCATCCCTTCACCATACATTCATTCCTCTAAGTTCTACATACATCCTACCATCACCCACAAGCTTTAAACCTCAGAAACAAACCCTAATTGCCTCCCAAAAACCCTAAACAAAACCGACATACAAACTGAAACTCTTTGTGTGTCCTCCTCGAAAAGCAACTCGTTCCTCCATCAAACCTCCATCAAAACTCGATTTTCTTGTTCCTAATTAACCACATAACATCCATCTACACATTAGACAAAGATTTACGAGCCAAATTGCCCTTGAGAGTACACGAAATCCCTCGAAAAACAGAGTGTTATACACTCTGTTTTCGTGGTTTATTCTTGTCTGTCCAGTTCTTTTTGTGCTCGTTTTTCGTGCCCAATAACCCAAAACGAGCAGGGTTTGCTTTAAGATCCCTGTTCTCCTCTCTTTCTAGTTTTCAAAACATCTTTTAAATCGAATTTTCGTCGTGAAACGAGGGAGATATCATCGTTTGAAAGTTGCTGTCCAGATTTGTCAAAAAACGCGTGTTGCTTTGTTTCTTCGTCGACGACGGCCTCTCGATATAAAATCTACCATCGATTACGACCCAAGACGGTGTCAACGATACATGTAGGTTGAGGGTGCATCAAATCCTCCCCTTTTCCCTTTTATTTCGTTTGTTTTATGCTTGTTTTTATTGTCTTATTTTTGTTCGTTTTTCGTTTTGTTTATCGATTGTTCTAATTAACTATGAAACTAGTTTAGTCCGAGTATGAGTTAAAGTACCACCATGAACACCCACGTTTACTTGAGATGGGAAAATAAACCCCTACTTCAGTCGGTCGTACACCCCCGTCTCATTTACATATCCTCGTGTTCAAGGTAGGGCATAAATAAACGGATTTCTAACTTCGCTCTTCGCTTTTGACCCCTTTGTTATTTCGGCCAATTCGACATACCCTAGGACCCGTTGTATGTTAGTTTAACCTCTGATTGTTAACCTATGACGTATTTAGATGACTTTAGATTAATTTAATAACCTAATTAGACACATTAGGGTACATCGACATAGCTTTAAAAATCAACTAGCAACTCTGTAAATAATTGAACGCATCTTTCTTATCACTTGATTTCTCGCTAGCATAGGAGTGCGTGATTAGCACCTCCCTATTAACACTCGACGAGTAAGCATTAATCTTATGATATCTGACCTAATTGGACCCCTTAGGCCGTGTAGAATAACACACCCGCGCGTTTCTTCTCAATCGATCAACTTGTTTTCTAACTCGTTTTCTAATCCGTTTCGCAATCATTCGATCTAACTAATGAACCTAACTTAGGGACTAGGTTGGCCTTGTCTTGGGCCGTGAGCTTGGCCGTTTTCTTTGTCTTTCTTGCTTCGTTTTTTTATACCTTTTGTTCTTCGTTGTTTCGTTGCTTGTAATTTGTAATTTGTTTATCGAGTTGTAATTTTCGAGCTTGTTTTACTTTTATTGAGTCAAAACCTCTTCAAAAAACCTTAGTCTTGTTTGGTTAGACGGTTGTTCCCCAATGCTTGTAGGAGCGTAGTAAACCGCATGTTGTTTAAAGCAACATGGCCCGGTTTATGCTAATGCATGCTTTGGTGCGTAGCCTTATGCCTAATTCGATGAGATTAAGTGAAAGCACACATTACGAGGAGTGACCCAAGGCCGTGTGTCATGTAGGCCGTGAGTCACCCCCTTGTGCACGGTTTTCTAGGCCGAATGGCCGTGTATTGCGTCGTGTGTATAGCGTTGTATTTAGATCGAGTTGTATCTTTAATTTATCATTGTGTCGGCATGAAATGCCTGGTTTGTAATAGGTAGATCCCAACGGCTCCCCCATTCCCCCTAAGCCTTGTTTGCTTTCGTTTATATGTTGCTTAGATCAATCAACCCACATGCTAAATTACAACTTTGACAAAGTTAGTTTAGTTGCATCTAAATCGACATAGAAACTTCACATGTTAGGGTTAAAATGATGTTTGCATTTCATATATCGTAGTAGCTATGACCTTGTTTGAAATCCATACTTGACTTAGTAGAGGCCGTTATCGACGGGCGGGGTTGGGTGTCCTTATGGGCTTCCCAACACGTACCCTCACCCCTTACTCAAGATCTATGGTTTGTGGATCCGTCTAAATACCATTGGCTTACGAGAGTCATTCAAATCGAGTGATATAGGGTACAAGTCTTTATCTTTAATCACTCGTAGTCGATTGGCTTTATGCTTTTCGATGAAAGGTGTAAAGTTGACTTGAACGGTTCCAAGTTCCCAAAAACTTGGTGGCGACTCTAATTTGTCTTAATTCGATTCGAAAGAACCTCGAGTCGATTATGCCGAGTGTGGATCCCGCGGACGCAGTTCCCGAGGGCCTTGTCCACACTTAGTATATCATCCAAACATAAGAATGAATCCTCAATTCTTCTCAAGAATCTTAAAGGATGTTCTTTAAGGCTTTCAAAAGACCTTTATTTGAATTAACTTGTTATTGACTTATTATGCTCCAAGTATATGATTCATCATGGCATGTGTATATAATGGCATACATGATTGTTCTAATGGCGGAAACATTAGTAGTCGATTGTATGTGATCAACAACTTATTTAGGTTCAGTGAATGACTATGACTCTATCATAGTAATTCCACTTTCATCAATATGAATAACCTACTCAACCTTGTTGATGTTAAACAGATATGAAAGATCTTATCATCATAAGGCTCTCGACACTATGCCAATATTCTCTCAAATTTAACACATAGATTCGAAAATCTAAAATACATTGCACCTTTTCCTAGTCTCCCAATCACTCTTTCAAAGAGGAGAGCATTGGTACATTATTCTCAATAAGTAATATGTTATTAACATATAAGACATGGGAAAAATAATTCTGGCTCCCACTTAACTTCATGTATAAACATGATTCTTCAACAATGTGAATGAAACCATTTTCAATTATCACATGAACAAAAAGTATAATCCTTTGATGCTTGCTTAAGACCATTCTAGGATTGCTTAAGTAAGCTTTCCATAATATGTTAGGATTCTTGGATCGTTATCCAAGGTTTTGTGTTCCATACACATCCTTCTCTAAATTCCCATTTTAGAAAAGCGAATTTTTAATATCGTTTGCCCTTCTTCATCAAAATGAAATGTGGTAATTCCTAACATGATGCATCTTGATTAACATCTTTATGTCAATCTGTGCTTTTGGGTACTCTAAAGCTCTATTTACTTTAAAGAGACCATCGCCTTAAAGTAAATCTACTCTTGACTAAAAAATTTTGGATTGTAATGCTATGGCTTGTATGAAACTAAGTCGATTTGGGACTAGGTCATAATTCCATTACTTTCGAAAACTAACTTATTAACAATAAGACATGTCTACTTTACTCCCACTCTATCTCAATAGATTATAGTTCCATTACTCACAAAAAGTAACATATGAACTATAAGACATGTTTGTGACGATCTACTCCCACTCTATCTCTTAGAAATACATCTATCTTCTTCAGAGATAGCTTGGTGAGTTACAAACATATATGGTGAAGTAATAGAAGTTTGTCTAGACGTCAGTGTTAGCTCATAAAAGACCAGCTCTATTATGGTAGCTTGATTCATGTAATATGCGAATCTGATCCATGTCATTTGTTAAATAGACTTGCTATTTTAGGTATCTCCAGGTTGACCTTTCGTTTAAAATAACGAGTCCGATTTTGATCGCAAATCAAAAGTGAGTTTGAGTTTGACAACTCAATTCGACTCGTATCTATGTTATATACAATCTTGAAGTCTTAAGCCCTTCCATATCTCGTATGGAGTCTTAAAAATGGTGTAGCCAATTGGTTTATAAAATTCTCCCTTTTTCAAATAACTCCTTTTGACTTTATAATCATTCTTTCTTATATCAAATAAGATGTGACATTAAGCCACAAAAGCATAAGTGAGAATTAAATTTATGACTTATGAACTTAATTACAATGATCCCATCGTGTGGACATGGCCCACCTGCAAGCCCACTTCGATCTGTGGACGTACAGTGGTCTTTTTGAAAGCCACGCTCGGCGGCGTAAAAATGCTTTCGACCGGATCGTTTTAGATCGGTCGCTTTCGTCTCGGTAAGGGTCTCGAAACGATTAGAGATGTTCGGAGTCGCCACCAAGCATTTGTGGGATGCCTGGAACCCATTCGAATTCCACTTTATACCTCGGTCAAATCGAAGCACAAAGCAGCGTTTGACATAGGTACTACTGATAAGGAAATCGTCCCTCTTTAGCATCCTATCTCTAGAATGACTCTCGTACGCCCTGGATAAGGTCGTCCGCTATCCAAAGTTTCTGAGTAAGAGGTGAAGGTACGTATTGGGAAGCCCTTTAATCAGACACCCAATCCCGCCCGCGTTTAGCGGCCTCTACTGATCGATCTTGGTTGGTTGAATGCAAAAGTTGATAAAACGGTTTAAATGCTTGAATGCGCATCCAATGATTTAAACTTAACATGTGAGAGCTTTCTAAGTCGGTTGATTTAATCCAAGTATCAAGTATAAGATGTCGAGTTGGATTAATGGTTGATTTGCATGCAAGACGGAAATTAAACATCCATTTACCGTATTAGGTTTAGGGTGCATAACATGATCCATTTGTCTTAGTAAGACATTTTGCAAATATGTTTTGAACAGTCATCTGATCCGTCCTATATCCGGGTTAACCGGAGTCGGGATCGTTCTAGACTAATCTTTGGAAGGGAACAGCCTGCACTGCAGGCCTTTGTATGAGGCGCGAGCAGCCCGGCGAGTGTAAGGGGCCTCCCTCTGGTTTTGAAAATGAGAAATGGAGAGCCTGTTTAGGCGCGGGTTAGCCCATGGTTTATGTGCCGTGTTCTGACCTTTTAGAAAACGTTATAAAACGTGTTGGAAATGGGTATTTGAACCCGGTTTGGTTTGAAGGGATCGTTTAGACCGTATTTGTTGATTTGAAGAACTAGACTCGAATAATCATCATTATTTGATAATATTCGGTGTCGGGTTCGATTTGACAAACTTGACATGAATAGTTTTGAAAATAATTATGGACTAATTGTTTTAAGTCCATTTGAATGTAATTAGTCGGTACTCATCATCGTACCCGGGTTAAAATCCGGCATGGTATGTAGAACCAAGGATGACTTTGTGTTGGTGACTAATATGTTTGTTTGAAAATGTGAAGAAATGAAATAAAAGGCTTTAAAATACCTTCTAAATGTCATTAACCAAATATTATCACCGAAACACGGATTTAATCGTCATGGTATGAAGGACCAAGGGTGAAAAATGCTTTATGGTTAAAACATGTGAAATAAAATAACAATGGTTCGAAAATACTTGAAATGGTGAAAACCGATTACAAATATGAAAAATGGGTTAAGGGAAATGACGAGAACAAACACGGTTGATTTCTGGTCTGAATACCCCATTTAGGCGCGAGCTAGTTGGCGACCTAAGGGGCTTCTGCCTCAGACCAAAAATCAGTTTTGGCTCGTTTATTCCATGTTTTGGTTCATGTTATGCATGTTTTAGCATGTTAGAGTCATGAAACAAATGAAAACATAATAAAAGAGGATTTTTACACCCTCATACTTACATGTTTGGTTATGGCGAGTGACCGACGTAAGTGTAACAACTCGTTTGATCGGAAAAAACTCGGTTTAAAACCGTTTTGGTAAGTAAAAGAGTGTTTTAAAAGTTTAGTGATGGTGTAGTGGTCGAAGTGGTCGGTCAAGTAATTTAATGCACGATGACGGTACCAAACAATGTGTAAGGCTTGTATTTACGATCGGTAGGTCGTAAATACTCGTCGGGTTGTGACTTAAGAAGTCGAGTCGAGAATTTTAAGGGAGAAAAGAGGGGGCGGACACTCGCGTAAGTCTCAAATGGGTGGCATTTGAGAGGTATTTATAGGAGAATGAGTGGTTGTGTGAGTTTTGAGCGACGTGGCCACTTGGGCTGCTCAAAGAGGCGCGAGCCACGTCGCGGGTCTTCGAGCTGTGTTGTCACTTTCACAACAAACGCAATCATGATTTGTTCTATCCTAGGTTTTGTAGTCACATGTTTGGTACTTGACCAACATGAATCCGGGAAAACTTAAGGTAGAAGGTTTGAAATGTTTGGTTTTTTGTGGTTGACTCGGTTTGACTCGTTGTTGGAGTCGGGATTTGAATTTTTGAGTCGGTTTTTGGTCCGGTGTCGGTTTTGACTCTAGTTAGTGTCATTGCGACCCCTTCGTCGTGCATTAAACACTCCACGTATTTTTGAAATGTTTTGAAATATTTTATTTTCGAAATCGTTTTAAGTTTTTCGACGTAAAGTTGTACACAAACTGTCGATCAAACGCCGCGATTCCAAAACATGTTGTAGTCCGATAATCATCGGGTGTTTGTTGGAGTCTCAGCAGATACTGGGTATCTACACATCGTTGTAATTCTTTTATGATTAGTTTAAGTCAACATAATTTATGTTTTGATATGAAAAATGTATAATGACAAGTTTTAAAACGAAAAATTTCCATAAACCGAGTGACTTGGGTTGCAAACCAAGCCACTAAAATTTAAATACAACTTCTTGTTCTTGAAAACAAAAGGAAATAAACTAATTTCCATGTCCAACTAGGAAATTAAAAGAGCTCTAAAACAAGTTCAAAATACAACAACAAAACGAAGACTATCATTATAAAGGTCAAGCTTCCATAGATCTTCTACTATGGGCGGCTACTCTAGCTTCCCTTGAAGAGCCTCCTTAGGCTTGCTTGTCCTTGCCTTTGTCTTTGCTCGGATGCCCTTAAAAACAAGTTAGAAAGGGTAAGAATCACAACTTGTATCCAAATACCAAGGTTGAGATCAAAACATAAATGATAGGGAGAATTTTATTTATTACCTACTGGAACAATCTTTCCAGCTTTGATATCTCCAAGATACTTTAGGCAATTCCTCTTCCAATGTCCTATGCCATTACAATAATGGCATTTGTCTTCGGAAGTAGCACCCCTTTTAGAAGAGCTTTTCTCAATTTCTTTTCCTTTTCCCTTGAAGGGAGTGGGTTTCTTCCCCTTGCTAGCAATCCTCTTAAACTTCCCTTTCACTACTACAGATACAGGCTATAACAACGGTTAAAAACCGTTGTTATATAAAAAAGCGGACGTTGTTAAAGCGTCCGTTGTAGTAGGTTTTAACAATGGTTGGTTTTTCTAAGAAACCCGTTGTGAAAACTATTAACAACGGTTTAAAGAAGAAAAAACCGTTGTGGAAAGGGTGACTAAATTTTGGTGGAAAAGTTATAACAATGGTTACAGTATAAAAAACCGTTGTTATAACTAAAGACAACGGTTTTTTTTTAAATATCCGTTGTTGTTTATTTAATAAAAAAAATTTAAATTAAATATTACCATGCATTATTACGGCCGCATGCATTATTACTGCCAATCCCTACATATGAATGAACAATATATGGAATGAGAAGGGTTATAAGATTTAAAGCAGAGATATGATGGCACAACTTCCTAAACATATATTAATTAAAAAACAACTCAAACGACACATTACTTAGTATAAATACATGCATTATCTCAACCACCATTCCATTATCTCACTATCTCCAAACCCTAACTGCTAAAACAAACTCCAAACCCTAAATCTTTCAAACAAACTCCAAACTTCCTTCAACAATGAATGATACCATCCGTAATACATGCATTATGACCGAGTACAACAAGAGTTTCATCCGCCGGTTGCTGGACATCGAGGGCAGGTACAGGAGCTACCTTGAGGACGCTCGGACCATACTCAAGGATGCCAAAAAAAATGGCTTGACAGAGCAGCAGTTGTCGCAGCTATATGATGATATAGCAACTGCTGAACGAAACCTCCAAATAGCTAAGGAGGAGAGGATGGATATCATAGAAGAGAATAAGACTCTCTATGCATATCTAAGAATTGCATTTTTATCAATGTAATTCGTTTTTTAATTTATGTATTTATATTATATATATATATATATATATATATATATATATATATATATATATATATATATTAATTAATTAATTAAGTTTATCATGCATTCCTCTCTATCATCTTGCTTCTTCTTTGTTTTATTTTATTTAATTTGTTTTACAAGCCAATAAACGCAGAAAAACAACAGGGACAAAACTAATTAAGCGAATAATACTTAGAGAAAGAACATAATGATTGATAAAAACACATGCAAATGAAATAACTAGAGAAAGAAAATAATGAATCAGATGACAAAACCTAAATTAAATCATGCATATTTACCTGATAATTAGAGAAGGTAAGAGACGATGAAACCAACAGTGATGGCGAGATGATAAAGCGACGATGAGAAAGAGAGAAAGAGACGATGAGAAAGTGTGTGTTTGTGTTTGTGTTTGTGTTTGTGTTTGTGTTTGTGTTTGTGTTTGTGTTTGTGTTTGTGTTTGTGTTTGTGTTTGTGTTTGTGTTTGTGTTTGTGTTTGTGTTTGTGTTTGTGTTTGTGTTTGTGTTTGTGTTTGTGTTTTTGTTTGTGTTTGTGTTTGTGTTTGTGTTTGTGTTTGTGTTAGGTTTGTGTCTTGTGGCTGTAGCTGATCTGTGTTTGTGTGGTTTATAGTATGGAATGTATTGACAACGGTTGTTAAACAAAAACCCGTTGTCATTACAGAATATATTAATAACGGGTCCATAGTAAACCGTTGTTAAAAAGTATTAACAACGGGTTTATAAATAACCGTTGTAATTACTTTTCACTAACTTTGCGCCAAATTATTAACAACAGTTGTGCATGTTTGACCCGTTGTTAAAACCTATAACAACGGTTATGGAACCATAACCGTTGTAATTAATTTTAGTAAAATTCGTGCCATCCGTTCTACAACGTCTTATGGTGATTTTCGTGAATAAGCGTTTTTAAAGAGGCGTTGTAGTTGCCTGGATTGGTAGTAGTGTCTGCTCTTATTGTTAATAGCGAGCACATCCTTGGTTGAGCTAACATTAAGACCCATATCTGTTTCAGCTTGCACAAGCAAATTGTGCAATTCATGGAGAGAAGTCTTCATGTTTTGCATATTGTAGTTTACCCTAAACTGCACATATGCCTTGGCTTTGTTCAAGGAATGTAGAACTCGGTCTATAACGAGTTGTTCGGGAATGTCAACCTTTTGGATCTTAAGAGTCTCAACAAGCTCAATCAATTTGAGCACATTAGGGCTAACCTTTTGGCCCTCTTTGATGTTGATTTCGAAAAATGTGGAGGCCGCCTCATATTGGATTATCTTAGGAACTTGCGAAAACATGGTCATAAGCTTGGTGTAGATCTCATAGGCCGTGCTCATCTTAATAGCACTCCTTTGGAGATCGGGCTCCATAGAGAAAATCAAGACATTCTTGATAGCGGCCGACTCTTTTAGGTAGGCCTCATAGGCTTCCCTTGCGGCGGAGGTGGACCTAGTGGTAGGAGTGGTGGGAGCGGCTTCGGTAAGGTAACGAAGCTTGTCTTCACCTTCCGCGGCCAAACGGAGTTGCGCATCCCAATCGGCAAAGTTAGAACCATTCTTTTCAAGTTTGAATCGATCCATAAAGGATCGGAGCCAAGAAGAATTGGGGAGTGGTGGAGCGTTTGCACTAGTTGACGCGGATGAAATTAGAGTAGTCATTGCTTACTAATTAAATTGACTACAAAATAGAAAAATGAAGGAATTATAAACATTTATCGTTTTAACAAAAACTTGTAAATATTTTAAACAAGTTTAACATTTATATAGTGACCTCTACCCAACTATAATAAATGATTCCGAGATCCATCTTTATACAAATATGGGCACGGGGAAACCGATACATCCCATACTTATACAAATTTGGTGAATTAGCTCTTTAATTGATTCTACTTTAGAACTCTCGGTCGATGTTTTTCATAAAACCCATCTCTAGCCTCGGAACATAAGACTAGTCATAATATCCCGTTTGAGACCAACCAAATTTCGCGTGTAATAACGTTTTATTATCCCACTTACCCAATGACAAATGAAGGGACCTTGGGAAAACCGAACCTACCCCCAAATGTCACGAGAGTCATGGGTCCTACTATTTGGTAAGGCTAATCTCAATTTTAAAAGTAAAGGTCTTGTCAATTTATTATCTATCAATATTAAGTGAACTAAAGACGAATTCTCGATAATTATAATTGACATGGTCGATGACTCGATATGATATGCATGTGTTGTTATGGCGATTTCGCGACGCATGCAACATATTAAAAGAAATGCAAAGCAAATAATAAATTCCTAGTATGGCCTTCCTAAAATAGAAAATAAAATAATCTATTACATAATCGGAAACCAACTCCTTTGGTCCCTTGAATCTTCAAGTGGCACGCCTCCCAAGAACACCGTCTTCGTTGGAACGCCTTTCCTAATGGCACCGTCTTGATGAAACTCCGGAGTTACAAATAATAATAAAAATACATAGCTATTCCTATTATACATTTGTAAAATGAAAAACTAGTAAAATAAAAGTGATACGAGATCACATTAAATTACAACCGAATCAATATTCCCTTACATTACCGGTAATATCGATTAAAACTAAGGCCATACTAAGATAAAATTACATAATTCAAAATTATATAAATAAAATGTGACATTCAAAAATGAAATATGCAGCATTATAATATGTGTCTATTATGCCAAAATATGTGCCAAATCGCCCTATTTAACTTATATCGATCATATAACCCGGTTTTATGGAAATGCACGATTTTAACTTATTAAAAATCTCTAAATAATACTAAAATCTAATTTTAGACCAAGTTAATTACCTTAACACTCTTAGGTCTCAAAAATTAGTCATCACTCATTTTTTGACGATAATTCAACTTGATTTAATTTTATGCTCATTTTGACCCTAAAATCATAACATTTATGAGATAAATCCAAATTAAATTACAATAATTTCAAAATTTGAATTTTAAATTTTTGAACATTCTGGAATATATCCATGACACTCATAATGTCAAAAATCATGGTTCAAATTTTTGAATTTATTTCGAGAAAATATAGTTGCAATTTATCGGTTTTATCAAATAAAACATCTAAAGTATACAAAAATTAATCTAATCAAGTTTACAAATTTAGATCTGATAAGTGGGATATAAATCCAACCTAAAATAATTTTCTCATGCCATATAATTTGTTTTAGCTTTTTATGTTAAAATAGTCACTATTTATGTTATTTTTACACTAAAAATTCATAAATCATGCTAAATGAATCAAGTTCATCTTAAATTTTACACACAGTGAGTAAACTATGCATGTGATAACATATTATAATTTCATGGCCTGTTTCGAATTTTAACTATATTTAACCATTTTACCTCCATTTAATTCATTTTTATCTCATAAAAATCATAAATCATGAAATATTAATCACATTAATACAAAATTTTACATACAATACATAACATATTCATGTGAGGTCATACTAAAAAATCACGGCCAGTAGTGAAGTTTAACTATTTTTAGTAAATAAAAGTTTATTTTACTCATAAAAATGTAATTATTTCACTAAAAATCATTAAAATGAGCAATAAAATACCATAAATCATAAAAATGACTTAAATATATTTAGGACCAGAATATATAACATGCATCACAATTTCGTGATTTTATCTAATAAATCATAAATTTTTATTTTTAATTAAGTTACTAATAACTCGAAAAAACTATAAATCGATTATGCATGCAACATCCTATGCTCTTGTACCAATTGTTAGGTTCATATACCTATTATTAGACCTTTCTAATGGTGAACTAATTAACATATTAATATGAGTTCTTTAGATCTAGTGCATGCATAACTAAATAAGAAATAAAATGAGAAAAAACAATGTTCCTTACATTGTTATATAGCTCAAAATAAGGGCACAAATAAGGTCACCTTCCTTATTTGTTCTTGAGCTTAAATGTAGTGGATGATCCTCCTTAATCCCAAATATAGAGATCTCCTCTTGTTGCACCCAAAATAAATCTCTTAAAATAATATACTAATTAACTAGATTAGTGTATTATGAAACCTTAAATAGATTCTAATATTATCCCTATTACTACACTAGTAATCTAATGTTTATGATAATATTAGATGAACAATTTATTATATTCTAAAACTAGTTTTTAGAGAGAACTGGGAGAGGAAAGATAAGATGCATGCCTTAGAAATGAGTAAGGAAAAATAAGAGCAAAAGATGCCCTTATGGTGCTAGTGAGGCCGGGTGGAGTGAAGGGAGTGAGGCCAATGCATGGTCTTTGCTTTTTCTTTTGTTCTTCACAAGAAATAGTAGGTGTAAGACTAGGTAGATTAGGTATGATTATGTCTATTTTTAACCATTAAAATAAATCACCCATAATCCACTACAACCCCTCCATTTTCGGTCACTTTGTATAAAATGGACTTCCATTTTATTTTTTTAATTTGTCATTTGTCACACAACATGTTACATGTAGTTTGACCTTCATTCTTATCTCAATTGTTTCATAAACAATAATCAATTTTAGTAATAAAATCTTTTAATTACTAAAATAAATCTTATTTAATCAAATTACAATAAGATATAAATATTCTCACTCACAAATGAATTATTCAAATTTAAGGAATTGATTAACTTGTATCGACATACAATTAATCAACTTGTCTATTAAGGGAATTATCCTATAGGTGTGACCTTAAGGGATCAATTGATCACCACCGTCAAACGACAGTAATGTCAAACTCTAGTTAGCCAAGCATTACTGATTAATGTTGATCAGTTGACTATATAAATGAACCATCCCTTACGCATTCTTAATATGAGATTTAAACATGTGATCACACTATTGTTGATGACACATACTCCAACAGTCACATGCCGAGGAGTTACAAATATGGTGAAATGAGGTAATTGGGTAAGAAGGGGCAAAACATTTTGGAGATGTGGAGGTAAGAGCCAAGCAAGTACCGAACGAAACCAATAGTAAACAAATCCCGCTTCAACTTCACTTTCATTTTACCAATAGCGGCCTCTTTTTTTCAACTTCAATTTCATTTTTTTTTCTTTCATTTTTTCTTTTTCTCGTTTTCTCGTTTTTTCTTTTTTTTTTTTCTTTCTATTCTTCTTTTTTTTCCTATTTCTTTTTTTCATTTCCTTCTTCTCATACCCTTCACAACAAAAAGAAATACTAAGATTGACAATAACACACGTACCCAAAATTATTGACCGTACTAGCTCGACTAGGGTAGGCTATAGAGGAATGTGGTTAACAATTGGGTCAAAACAAGTCAAATTGGCTAAAGTGGGGCTCAAGGGTAGAATAAGAAGAAAAAGGATGCCTCTCTACAAGTGACACAGCCATTAACCCGAATACATCAGGTACTAAGGGATAAAAATCATGTTTATGCTAATTGATGTTACATGTCTTATAAGGAGTACTACTTTCATCCTAGTATGAAACCGATCATGAATGTCATCACTTTATTAAGCTCTATACCTAAGAAATTTTGAGTAGGTTTCCGATATTAAGTCAAGTCTATTCGTTCAGAAAAGTTGATCACAAACTCGTAGATTATGCAACGACCATACAAGAAAGGCAATGGCAAAGAAAGACTTAACTAAAGTATAGACGCGGTTTCATCATTGTTATATAACCGTTCCGACTCGACCTAAAATGCAAAATAAAACATGTTTTTGTATTTTTTTAAATTTTTCAATTTTTTTTGAATGATTTTTTTTAGTGGAAAAGGAAAAACAATGCATACGGAAATGTAAGAAATATGCAAACAGAAATGCAATACAAATGCAAATGGATGCAAGCCCTCATTGTGTTCAGCGAACACCAGCAGCATTGCAAAATATAAAGGGAAGGGGGCGGGGGGGTACGCGGACGATATGAAAACAAGTAAAGCAAAGCATAGGAAACGGGAACTTACAAATTAATGACCTCCCCAAACCAGCCAACAACAAGGGGAGGTCGTGGCCAGCTGCCACTA